>NC_134467.1:17371500-18725500 GCF_047948215.1 Lycorma delicatula
ACAAAAGTATTTATTGAGAAATATGAGTGAGAGGTTATCTCTAAAGTAAAGACCATTTCATTCATTGTAAGACTTTTTCTGAAAACATAATAAATATTTTTTATATCTTGTAAACATACCTTATACTACTTGTCTATATAATCACCACTTGAATTAAAACATTTATTTTAGCAATACACCAGCTTCAATATACCCTCTGCCAGTCTATTTAGCCACTGATTAACGTAGTTGTTAATACTAACACCACCTTTTTTTTTTCTTTTTCCTGTTTAGCCTCCAGTAACTACCATTTAGATAATTCTTCAGAGGATGATATGTATGAGTGTAAATGAAGTGTAGTCTTGTACATTCTCAGTTCGACTATTCCTGAGATGTGTGGTTAATTGAAACCCAACCACCAAAGAACACCGGTATCCACAATCTAGTATTCAAATCCGTGTAAAAATAACTGGCTTTACTAGGACTTGAACGCTGTAACTCTCAACTTCCAAATCAGCTGATTTGGGAAGACGCGTTAACCACTAGACCAACCCGATGGGTTTTTACTAACACCACCTGGTGTTATCGGACCTCACCTCTTACTGATTAACAGCATTTTTAAATTCATCATCACTCACAAATTGCTTACCATTCAAAAATTCTTTCAATTTCTGAAACAAATGGTAATCAGAAGGAGCTAAGTCCGGACTATATGGTGGGTGATCGTAAATTTCCCATTCGAATGTCCTCAGTAAATCATGTGTGTCGGACCGGCAACATGTGGACATGCATTATCATGCAGCATTGTCTTGAACAATGTGATCTGTAACAGCTCTTGAAATATCAGGAAAAAGAAGGGCCATCTTTTCTGATTTCATCATTGACCTGTTTAAACTAGTCTGATTATTGAGAACCTCCCTGAACGTTCTTCATCATGCAAATTAATTCTATTATTTCTAAACCTTTCACACCATTTTTGGACTTTTATTTCATTCATTACATGATCACCATACATAGCAACCAACTGCCTATGAATTTCAGCTGGCTTAACATTTTGATGGTTTAAAAAACATACGACTCCGTGTATTTCACAGTCGGTGGCAACATTGATTTTCCTATTCATTTTATAATGTAATAACTCACATGTAATCAAAGATACGACAATGCCGGGTGCACATTACTAGCGTGGTCATGAACGACTCAGGTTCGTCAACCTTAAGGAGAGGAATTTCCCAGCGGTCTTTACTTAAAAGATATCCCTCGTACTTTATCTACTTAAAATACTACTACCTTGTGCTCTGAAATTTGCAGTATATTTTAGTTCAGTGCTTATGAAAAGAAAATATGTTAACTAAAGCGAGGTTGGATGATCTTGAAACATGATATTTTTTACATGTTGAAAGAGAGTAAATAGTGTGAAGTTTATGATAAATTTATTCCTAGTATAAAATAGCTTGGATACATGATAAGTTTTCTGGTTATGGCAGAGCCTGTGGCCGATTAATGATTAAAGTTTTTGTGAACTTCAGTATTTAGGGGAGAAATTAGTGCTACTGACAAAACATTTATAATTATTATACTTTTTCAGTGGCATTAGTTTCTAGTGTCGGTGTACCTTAGTAGAGGATGTGGTGCCAGTTTACCTTAGTGGCAGTAAGTAGTTCATTGGAAAGAGATTTTCTAGAACTCTGGGTTGCTAATGAAATAACAAGAAGACTAATTGAGGATTTTAATACCAAACTGTCAAATATTGCCTGAAGAGTGATTGAGGGGTTTGGGCAGAGATGTTCCAACAATGGTAAGTAAATGTTTGAAATGTGTGAGGTATTTAATTCAACTTGGTGATAGAGAAGAGCAGATGACATATATTGAGGAAGCTCTGTGATCAATCTTTGTTGTGTATTGATTGAATTATTTGTCTTTGTTCTATTGTAGTACAGTATTACATAAAAAAATTAACCGTACTCTTCGCTCTTTCATTCATTGTACTGAACTACAAAATTACTCTTTAATTATTTGGCCACATCTAAAAGTGTTTTATAGTCTTACCAGCTGTACATTATTCATTGTTGATGAAAATATAAGTTACATTAATTGTAATTTTCCTGTGGTAGGCAGCGAATTGTCGCTTTCTGTATATGCAGTGTTTTACAGTTTCCATGATTAGGCTTTCAATTTTCTTAATATTTAGTCTTATTCCTGTTGCTTAAACTGGAAATTTTTTTTCTATACCCATACCTTCTTTCAATAGAGTTTCTTGTTCTAGTAAGGGACTGAAAAGATTTTCTTCTGCGGTCACATACGCAGTTCTAATAGTGTTATCAGGAATTTAGTTACAAAAAATTACTTGTCTTATACAGACGTCAAATATTTACCAGCCTCATATTCTATATCCTAATTTTTGATGAATTAAAAGTTAAGGAGTTATGAGTTAAGTCATGCCAGCAGCTGTAATAACCCAAATCAATAAATTTTAATTGCAGTTTGTATATTTAATAAGAAAATTACTTATGATTTCAAATGTTTTAGCTTCAACACCAGGTTTATTTTTACACGAGTAAAAATGGTATCAATACAATTTGGAAAACAGGCCTTTCGGTAAAAACCATATTTACTTTCTCATGAAAGAGGCATTTTTATGTTGTGTCAAGAGATGTGCAATTACAATTGAGTTACTAACGTTTTTTTCATCTTCATTTCCCTCAATTTCATCTTGATGAATTATTCCATAGTAATTAGGAATTTGCACATAAAAGAAAGAAATTAAATAGTAAATACTTAAATTAATATACTTGTGTTTTTTTTTTAAGTAAAAAGTCTACAAAAATATATAATTAACAAAACCATCGCACAAATAAATGATTATGCAAAACAATTATATTAGAAAATAATTCATTTGAAGAAAACAAGTTACAATTTTAACTAAAGTTAACTTTTAAGTAACTGAGATGGAGAAAGTGACCCTTAATTATTATTTTGTAATTTTTTATTTATTTATGTTAGTTTTTTTTTTACTATTTATTAAGTACGTACTGATGATGGATTTTCAAATTAGATAAAAACTGAATTTAGATTACACATGATCACAGCAAGTTAAAGCCTTCTATTCTACTTAAATTTATTACTATATAGTCTTTATTAATATTGAAAATAGATGTTAAAATGATTTTTCTAAATAAACCAAAGAGTTTAAAATACACATACAGTAACGGTGGCATATAGCATTTCCCATTGCTCAGTTGTTTCAGTCGAGCGGGATTGATCTGTGCGTATTCTGTCGCTTTCTAAACGAATTTCCCTTCGCTCAGTTGTTTCAGTCGAACGGGATCGGGCTGTGTGTATTCGATCACTTTTCAATCTCGACTGTTTTTCGTCTTCAGTCTGCCGCACGAACAGTTTTCATCATACGTGCTTTTTTTGTATTTCTCCCGATCGAAGAATGTATTAGGCGTGGTATGATATTTTGAAAAAAGATCATAGAATTTAAAAGATCGCAGTTAAATACTTTACACACTTTAAATTAGTAACGCACACATGATAAACAAAAGCGGCTATTTATTTATGTTTTTAAACGGCTGTAAAAAATTGTAAATGAATGAATCGTAAAAATTACATATGCATGTGCGCTAAATCGATTGAAACTTACGTACGGAATAACTGTACGTTAAAACCTCATCCCTTTTAAAAATTAATCGATTCAAAAAAATGTTAGCTAAAAATTAAATTTTTCTTGAAAATGAAAGTCATTTTGAAAATTAAATAAGCTTTAAGGAAGAAATAAAGTGTTTTAAATTTTGTTGTCAGAGGTTCAAAAACATTAGCCTATGTTCACCGCAGGGCTTCAAAGAGTAGGTGTGCAAAACTTTAGACAAATCTGCCCGGTAGATCTCAAGTTAAGTAGGAACAGACAGACAAACAAACATTGATTTTTATATATATATATATATAGATAATGAATGTATATTGATATATGAATGTATTTATACAAGCGAGTCAAAAAATACCTACACTTTGCTGTACAGTGGCAAACAAATTAATCCAAACACAATATTTTTAACAGAAAATTTTATTTTCAAAAGAAAAAATGTTTAATAGTCAAACTTGCTCAAATTAAACATTTTATGTGTCCTTTGTTTATGATATCTCATTAATCCTCTTTGGTGTTGATTCCACTAAGGTAGAACAATGATGTTTGATTTCTTCAACTCGAAACCAAACCTGTATCACAAAACTAATAAGGTCAGTTTTTGTGCTACAATTCATTTTCCCATCTTCTTTTTAGTACGACCCATACTACATTTTCAATGGGATTCAGGTCAGGGGAGTTCCCTGGCCATGAGTGGAATCAAATTTTTTGCTTTTTGAAGAAGTTGCTTTCTTTGATGTGTGACATGGTACAAGGTCTTGTTGAAAAATGAGTTCTAGGATCTTCTGTATAAGTGGGACTATTTTCTTTGGGATATGTTAATATATCAACCAGATTTCATCATTCTATCCACAGGCATAAGTGCTCCTGACTCTTCATGTGTAAAACATCTTTTTTGCTGAGTGTTTGGGAGCTTGTTGCAGGTGTGCTGATATAATCTTCTCATCTGCTGACTTATAAATGTAATCTACTCTCTCCCCTTGGACAAAGAAACGAGTCTTATCTGAAAAAATAATTTTTTTCCACATCTCAATTGTCCATTCTTTAGGTTCCTTTTCCCATTGATGTCTTTTTATTTTCATTACCTGTATCAATAACTGCTTCTTTTTAGATTTCGAAGCAGTCCTTCCCACTACCAACAATCTTCTAAGAACTGTCATATCAGAAAAATTAGTCCCACTGGTACTCAAGTTCCTGTTATGATCAACAGCTGGCAATTGTGGATTAATTTTGCTTTTTTGAATCAGTAATCGATCCTGTGTAGGCATAGTTTTCTTTTACCATCCACATTTTTCTTTTCTCTCTGGAGCGATGGAACCTGTTTTCTCAAACCTTTTCACAATTTCATTTATACCTAACCCCACACTACACTCACTGGCAAGTCATTTCTGTGTGTTGGGACAGGAATAATTTTTGACCACTTTCGTGGAGTTACATCCATTATATTAAGCTAGAAACAAATAACAGACTTATAACAGAAACTCACAAGGTCACCAAAAACTAATTTACAATGAACTATAAAAGCACAAAAACTGCTAACTCTGTTTGTATATGAACTAACAACATAATCTGAAACACCAAATGGCAAGCAGTATGCCACAGAATGAAAATTCCCTTTGTTTGGATTAATTTGTTCCTTACTGTATAATGTATTTACACAAAGGTAGGGATTCAACATGTATATCATTTTTCTACATTATCTCTTCCCTTGTCAATGAACTTGGTCCAGCAGGCCACAAGCTTACGTATTCCTTCCAAGAAGAAGGTTGGTTGCGAAGTCACTTTTGCATTGTCCGTATACATCCCAAGTCAGTGGAAAATCGATGACCTCATAAAGGATCCTAGAGCAGCTCAAACAGATGAAAGTAAGAGGGAGCAAGATCTGGACTGTAGGAAGGTTGTTGTAGTACTGTGAAATTCCTTGTTGAAGCGATCAAGTAAACGTTTGTAGACGTCAACACATTTGAGCTTGTGTTTTGCAGTAAGCTGTCTTTGTACCCATCATGTGCAGAGTTTATGGAATCTGAACTCGTGAACGATTTGATGGGCAGAACCATAAATGACGTACAAAGATGCTACCTTATCAATGGTAACTTGCCTATTCACCAAAACCATCTCTTGAGCTGGCTAAATCTCATTTGTGGTGGAGGTTGACAGACTCTCATTATACAAAATAAAGCACTGTCCCTGTATTGTAATTAAAAGTCAGCAATGAATTTCAGTGCCTTTCACACCCTTTGACCAGAGAAATCTGATCAATACTCATTCCTCCTCGGTGCAAACTGCTAGAGGAGCAGATATGCTTACAAATAAATTAATTATGTAGATGTGATAAGATTCTAAGCCTGATCGGATTTTGAACTCATATTTACCCTTTACAAGTTTTGTTTGTCAGTGTGTTAATTATTTAAAAATTTTTAATTAATGTTATACATTTTGTTGTTTTTTTTTAATTTTTTTGGTAAGTGGGTACTTCTAGGTATTTATAGAAAAAATTATAAATATAATCTAACCAAACTTAACCTACGCTCGCTAACTTTGTTATTCAAGGGTAGGCTTTTTGTTAGATTACATTCACTATTTATATTTATAAATAATTATATATATATTTTTCTGTTCAACCTCCGGGTCCGCAGTTAAGCAATTTTTTTTCCGCAGAGGATGAGATGAATGCTTTGTAGAGTGTGTCAAAGATGCCATGCCTGACCGGGATTTGAACCTTGGACCTCCCGGTGAAAGGTCGAGACGCTACCACTCACGCCACGGAGGCCGGCATAAGCAATTATATTGGACGTATCTAAGGTACATTTGAAAAACCATGTTTAAATAAAATTGACGAGAAAAAATAAAAAAAATATATATAAAAGAATAATATAAAACTGATTGTTGATATAGAAAATTGGTCATTTTTCGGTAAAAATGTTATTTTGTTATTGTTATATAAATATAAAAATGGGTGTTTTTATAGTAATTTTTGAGAAAAAAGTGGAACCCGCTTCGGGAAAAAGAACCGTTTTCCTGAATGCGAAACATTAAGGTTTCTTTGTTTTAAATGTTACTGAAACAATACAGTAATTAACATTACATAACAGTAATACAACGCTTGATTTGATGTCATTTTTTTAAAACCAGCGCTATTGAGTTACTACTGATGAAACTATACTTTATTTTAATACTTAACAAAAAATCTTCTTGAGTATTATTATTTTTTTATTTTTTATTTATTTTATTTAGTAATTTTGTATACAACGTTGTTTTTTTTAGATTATCATTTTTTTATTTATATTAAAATGAATGCGTGTGTTGGTACCAGCAAACTAAACGGTCCATTTTATGGATTGTTGATTGTTAAAACGCGTTTGTGAGGAGGACCGGGTTTTGACTGCTGTTTGAATTTTTGTTGCATTGCAGTGTGAATGTTTTACCTAAATTTTTTTTGTCTAACGTAAGTAATTTACAGTATTTTGAATTTAAATGGAAAAAATTGCTTTTCAATGCTAAATTCAGTCCTATACTTTGCATATTAATAGCGTAACTTTTATTATATTTCCTGCAATTGCAGCTTACTTATCAAAGTATTTAAATATATTTTGTTAGACGGTTTATTATCTATGTTGTGTTGTGAAAATTTGCTGACCTGCATGCTTTAATGAAACCCCAAAGAATACCTTAAAATATAATACACTATTCCTTGAAAGTAGTAAAAACACTTATTATCAAATATGAAATGTAAGTGGTTTAGGTGAACAACTTTTGCAGTGTATCAAATGTAGGTTTTTTGAAACTGATTTGAAAAGGAAGAAATTGTTCTGTAGATTACGTATATTCTAACCTAACTCACTTTATTTAATTTTGAATTTTAATAGGTGACACTTTTTGTTTGTATAAATAATATTCTGAACTTCTAGTTTAAGTTTAAGTGTTCGTAATGAAGTAGTACATGATTTATTTAACATTAACAAATGAAAATAAACAAATATGTTAAATGATTTTCACAAAATTATTTAAAGAATCACAACTGCTGTTATGATACACACCTTATTCAGATGTTACTAATGGAATACTAAAGTATGTACAATGAAAAAGGTAAATACAAAAACCAAAAGAGATAAAATGCTCAAAGATAAAGAGCAAAATTATCTTTATTGTTTTGGAACGGTGAACAATATAAAGTCCAATTGATCATTTAAAAGTAAATTGGAATTTTTCACTTTAATTATTTCCAATGACTAAACGGTTCAGTTTCAAAGCTTTGTTCTCAACCTAAATTACTTTGAAATTACGATAAAAAACTTTATTCTCGTCAATTAAATGACAAAAAAATTAGGAACCCTCTTACTAATGGATGAACAAGATTTGTGGTCCTTTTTATAAGTTTTGCAAAATGTCCAATACAGACTTTATCAGAGGAACCACATTCAAGTTTGTTAACTTCCAATTTTTTAAGTGTACAAGTTTAATTTTTGTGATCCTTAATAAATTTACCCTGGAGCAGACATTGATAACGACCATAATTTAGTGATAATGAAATGTAGATTGGAGTTTAAAAAACTGAAGAAAAGTGACAGATGAATTGGTGGAATTTAGAGAAGCTTGAGGAAGAGGAGGTAAAGAAGATTTTTGAGGACATCGCAAGAGGTTTGAGTAAAATAGATAAGGTAGAAAATGTAGAAGAAGAATGAGAGAATGTTAAAAAGGAAATTCTTAAATCAGCAGAAGCGAACTTAGGCGGAACAAAGAGAACTGGTAGAAAACCTTGGGTTTCAGATGATATATTACAGCTGATGGATGAACGTAGAAAATATAAGAATGCTAGTGATGAAGAAAGTAAAAGGAAGTAACGACAGTTAAGAAATACTATAAACAGGAAGTACAAACTAGCGAAAGAAGAGTGGATTAAAGAAAAGTGTTCAGAAGTGGAAAGAGAAATGAACATTGGTAAAATAGAAGGAGCATACAGGAAAGTTAAGGAAAATTTTGGGGTACATAAATTAAAATACAATAATGTGTTAAACAAAGATGGTATACTGATTTATAATACGAAAGGTAAAGTCGATAGATGGGTGGAATATATTGAAGAGTTATTCAGAGGAAATGAATTAGAAAATGGTGAAAAGGAAGAAGAGGAAGTTGAAGAGGATGAAATGGGAGAAACAATACTGAGATCTGAATGTAAGAGAGCATTAAAAGATTTGAATGGCAGAAAGGCGGAATAGATAGAATACCTGTAGAATTACTGCGAAGTGCAGGTGAGGAAGCGATTGATAGATTATACAAACTGGTGTGTAATATTTATGAAAAAGGGGAAGTTCCGTCAGACTTCAAAAAAAGTGTTATAGTAATGATACCAAAGAAAGCAGGAGCAGATAAATGTGAAGAATACAGAACAATTAGTTTAACTAGTCATGCATCAAAAATCTTAACTAGAATTCTATACTGAAGAATTGAGAGGAGAGTGGAAGAAGTGTTAGGAGAAGACCAATTTGGTTTCAGAAAAAGTGTAGGGGCAAAGGAAGCGATTTTAGGCCTCATATTAATAGTAGAAGGAAGATTAAAGAAAAACAAACCAACATACTTGGCGTTTATATACCTAGAAAAGGCATTCGATAACATAGACTGGAATAAAATGTTCAGCATTTTAAAACAATTAGGGTTCAAATACAGAGATAGAAGAACAGTTGCTAACATGTACAGGAACCAAACAGCAACAGTAATAATTGAAGAACATAAGAAAGAAGCCGTAATAAGAAAGGGAGTCCGAGGAGGATGTTCCCTATCTCCGTTACTTTTTAATCTTTACATGGAACTAGCAGTTAATGATGTTAAAGAACAATTTAGATTTGGAGTAACAGTACAAGGTGAAAAGATAAAGATGCTACGATTTGCTGATGATATAGTAATTCTAGCCGAGAGTAAAAAGGATTTAGAAGAAAGAATGAATGGCATAGATGAAGTCCTACGCAAGAACTATCGCGTGAAAATAAACAAGATTAAAACAAAAGTAATGAAATGTAGTAGAAATAACAAAGATGGACCACTGAATGTGAAAATAGGAGGAGAAAAGATTATGGAGGTAGAAGAATTTTGTTATTTGGGAAATAGAATTACTAAAGATGGACAAAGCAGGAGCGATATAAAATGCTGAATAGCACAAGTGAAATGAGCCTTCAGTAAGAAATATAATTTGTTTTCGTCAGAAATTAATTTACAAATCAGGAAACATATTTTTGTAAGTATTTGTTTGAAGCGTAGCTTTATATAAAGTAAAACTTGGACAATCGGAGTACCTGAAAAGAAAAGATTAGAAGCTTTTGAAATGTGGTGCTATAGGAGAATGTTAAAAATCAGATGAGTGGATAATGTGACAAATGAAGAGGTGTTGCGGCACATAGATGAAGAAAGAAGCATTTGGAAAAATATACTTAAAAGAAGAGACAGGCTTATAGGCCACATATTAAGGCATCCTGGAATAGTCGCTTTAATATTGGAGGGACAGGTAAAAGGGAATATTGTGTAGTCAGGCAATGTTTGGAATATGTAAAACAAATTGTTAGGGATGTAGGATGTAGTGGGTATACCGAAATGAAACGACTAGCACTACATAGGGAATCTTGGAGAGCTGCGTCAAACCAGTCAAATGACTGACGATAAAAAAAAAATAAATAAATAAATTTACATAGAGATCAGATATAAAGTAATATCATATTATATTACATAAGCAATATTTATATTATATTAGCAGATTTGAAAGCAATATCAGCATCTCTGTTTCTAAAAAATTCTCTAATTTTCTCTTGTGCGTTTACCTATAAGTGAGTACATAAAATTTCTTTTGTTGGAATGAATTATTTGATGAAGGAAAAACTTTGCCAATTGCATTTATTGTGATGCAGCTGATCAGTTAGAGGCTCAATCCATTTGAAGTGAACCAAGGGTGGTTGCTCGACGAATTAAAAAAAAATTGAAACTTACCCGCTTGTTTCATGCATGTCTAAGACCTTAAAACAATTTATTTGTTTAGGCAGTTAACCTGTGGTGACCATTTTTGTTACGGTGCGCATACCTATTTTTTTGATTGTAAAAGTTTATGGAAAAAATCATAACTAAAAAATATTGGTCTTGGAAGGATGAAACAAAAAGCAATTATTCATATTTTCTCAAGGTAAAAGATTGGTGCAGTGGTTTATTTACCTAACTCTCTAATTTCTATGAGAAAATTCCCAATAAAGTTGAATCTTTAAGTTGAGAGATTAAGGGAATTCACCTTTTCAAATATGTCAGTTTTATTAAAAAATCGGCATCATCAAAATCTTCTGCATCTTTGTATCCTTCCTCTTTAAGAAAAATAAAAATTACATAGCCCAATTCAAAGGTAGGTGATAAAACATTACCACCAGAGAGCCATCATGCACTGCTATAGTACAACAAAGACGATTGTTCGGCTCTCATATCATATAGTTTTTTTTAAAAAGCCTTGCTTTCAATGGACAAGATTTTATAAAATTTACCAATTCACCACACATTTTAACATGTGATTAAGTGCAGGACTCAGATGCTTTGACGTAAGAATAATCCAATGGGTCCACAGTGCATTTCATGATTTGCTTCTAATAAGTACCTGTAATCCTCTGTAGCAGCCAGACATGTAACGAGCTCAATCAGTACAGACACCAACGTACTTAGGCCAATTCAAATTATTTTCAAATATGAATGTATCAAGAATCTCGAACAGGTCCTAAGCCTTCGCTCCTGCTATGATATTTTTACAAAACAGAGAAGGTCTTCTTTAATATTTTTTCCATCTATAAACCATACACAGCATATCAAATGAGCATCCTTATTGTTATCATCCATAGCCTCATCTACTAGCTCCAATCCAAATCCCACTCATTTTATTTTTACAATTAATTGATCGTTGATATCTTCCGCCACATGTTGTATTCTCCGACTTGTGTTATTGGAGAGATGCACATCACCAACCGTGATGTTCACCATATCTACAGCACCTGGTAGAATAAGTTCTTCTGCGATGGTATGAAGCTTCTTTTATTTGGGGATTCTGTAAGCCACCTTAAAAGATGCTAGCAAAGCATTGTTTGGTACTGATGCAGTCTTAAAAAATTTATATTTTTCTTGTTTCAGTTCTTTTAACTTCCTGGCAAAAAATTACAAGGTTTGCCAACCACGCTGCGGTGATTAGCTTCTAAATGGTGCTTCAACTTACTTGGAAGCATACACTCCGTTGCCAAAACTTTAATACACAATTCACATTGTGGTCTCCAAATTACAGTCATCATATTTACGATATTTTCGTTTCTTCACAGTCGTGCCACTGGTTGAAGACATACTTTCTATATCTGCACTATTATGTTTATTACTGTTCAAAAATCGGTCCATCATTAAAAATGCAATAGCAAAAAATCACAAAACTATTTATCAAAGACAATAAACAAGAAATAATATCACACTAACTATACTACATGAATTAATTTATATCACTGATAATTTATTTGAAGCGCTGAGTTTAATTTCACTAGAATTATATTATAAACCGACTAAGTAGAGCCGGGAACGCTTTCTTATATGCTTTGCGCAAGATCTTCAGAACAGTCCAAATCTACGGCGAGGATCTACACACTCAACGTGTCTAGTGCGATAATATGGCTCGATCGAGAAGGCGCAGTGTTGCCGTCTCGCGTTCGCTAGAACATTCTGCGCCGGCGACTTTACTTTTATAAGTCAAGTAAAAACAAACCACACAAAAAAATTAGATAATTTTTTGCTTTTCACTTCGTTTTTTGTTTATTTAGGCCAAATGTAAATGTCTTGGTTCAATTAATTGTGAAGCTTTTACAATATTAAGCGGTGCTTTTGTGAAGATGCCGCGGCGCACTGTTTGGGAATCACTGCATTACACTGTAATTTCAAAACGGTTACCATGCAGCAGGCCATAAAAGGTCATTTATAGTTAAACACTGACTTTCTCATCAGACATACTAATAGTAAGTAAGATTGGTTATATCTTTCCAACCTTCAAAATTGTTGTAAATAATGAAAAAAAGAATTGTTCATAATAATAGACAATTTCTGTGCATTGAATTAACATTTTGATTTATATTTAACATAAAGTAGTAATAATTAATTTAACAAAATAGCCTAGGATACTGGAATAGTATAGTTTAAATAACAGATATTTCCCCTTAGAATGGTATTACATTATCTAAGTGTACTGTAATAGTTATTGGAACATTGTAAGTAATTAAAATATTGCCCGCTTAGACTGGTAATGGGGACCCTGATTTTCAAAACAGAAAACATATGAATGTATAAGTTTCATCCACCTGTTTTAAAATAGAAATATATTTCAAAGAGCTTCCATACAAATGATAATTAAAAACTTATTTATTGTTATATATTATAAACATTTTTAATGAACATGATTTTAAAGTTTACAAATATTATATTGTTTTAAATAATTAAAGTCAGATATTTTAATTTTTGCTTCTAGATAATGAGTGCGTCTTTAAATTACACTTCTATTTACCAAACTATGTCCAATATTAATGACATTAAATTTGACCCTGAAGAAAATAAAATGGAAGAAATTGTATCTTTGTTTTTACCACATCATATGAGTGAAAATTGTACTATGTTTGAAGATGTAAGTTTTCTTTAATTTTTTTAAGTGAAATACATTAAATTTTACATGTTGTTAACTCTGTAGCATAAATCTGTGGTTTTATGTTTCAGGAATTTGATTCATCACAAATGATAAACTATCCCCTTGATGTTAATTATGATGATGTAGAAACAGATCCTCTTGCATTTGAAGAAAGCAACTTTATTAAATCGGAAAATTTGAAAATTAAAAATGAATTGGTAAGGTACAAATTGTTTTACTTTACGTTTATTTATTACTGATTGACATTGAATGTCAGGGACTGTAAGAATAGGTAACTTATGTAATGCAGAAAGTAAAGTTGCACATAGACTAAATAAAATGAGGAATGCAGCAACTGAGAAAAATGTTATTTTTTGAATGAGAATGAAGCTAATATTACTTTTTAACATAATTCCAACAATGTAATTGGTATTCCTCATTTGGAATCATGATTTAGGCTTAATTACAATTTAAAAACAACTTCTAATTTAAATTACTGTTAAACAGAGAACTGGAAATTTAATCCCAATTAGTGATTAAAGATTAATTATTTATTGATGAGTGTGAGATGAAAATGTATTTATGTATTAAATGTACCACTTCAGTGCATTTAGATAAAATTACTTTACTGTGCTGGTTGTAAAAATGATTATAAATTTTAGAGTTATATTATTCCAAATGTGTAAATAAAATACATGATTCATCATTTGGTAATTTATAATTGTTTTTGAATTAGTCCTTGACTTTTTTGCAAGAAAATTCGATATTTACTATAAATGTCATTCGTGAATCCATTGTGTGGTAACAAACCATGAGAATATATTTCACAATTTTAGATTAGAGTTTGTAACGTAAATATTGCAATTGTGTCATTTAGCAAGGCTGATTATTTATGTTTTGAATCTTAACTTAAAATATTCTCAAAATATGTTTAATATTCTATTAATAAACTATTGGTATATGTTTTGGCTGGGAAAGAAGAGCTGTCAGATGGACATGTTTAAAAATTTGGGGATATTTACATCAGCAGCAAAATTTATTTTTCTTTGTTTCTTTAAATTAGTAAATCCTGTGGAAGAAACATAGTTATGAGATGAAAGTATTGGGACAGACACGTTGCAGCAATCTTTGTTAGAAAATTAATTTCTACTAAAGTACATAATATAAGACTACATTTGGGCTTGAAAAAATTCACATAGACAAAATGGATTTGGTCTTTCTTTATTGGTTCAGAATTTGAACCAAATTTGCTGAAAACATATGGAATTATTAAGTTATTTTACTAATTTTCAACTCTATAGATGTTAGTCCTTGGAATAGTTTTAGAGTACGCACTCTGATTTATAGACTTTGACATGTTATGGGTTGTTAATTGTCAATAATATCTAGTGGCAGTAGGTCACTGCAGATAATAGCTCTTTCTGAATCTATCCATTCGTTTGATGACTTTAACATAAGAAATGATTTCTGTTTAATTTCAGACTGGTCAGAAAATTCATAGAAATGTTTTTAAATTACCTTTATGTTGATTAGAATTTATGACATTTTATGGTTTGGGCAAAATAACGGCAGTGGATTTTCAATTTTTGTTTTTAAGTACAAATCACACAATAAAATTTTTGTTATAATGAAATTAAAATTTAAGGATTAAATCTTTAAACATTGGTGTCGTAATTGTTTGAAAAATATTTTTTTAACTTTTGAGAAAACATTTTTAGATACATGTTAAAGCTTGTGCAGCAGTTAACTAGAACCGAAAATGTTTCATATAAATCAATTTAAGGGGAATTGGTTGAGTTAAAAAAAAAAACTTTTTTCGGTTTTGTTTTATTGCAAATTATTTTTCATTGTTATTTTGACTTAAATTTGATACCAGTTTTATATAATTCTGATGAGTAGAATATAAGTTATAGATTATTTTGTGTGAACATGTTAATCTGTGTACGATTCACATGGCGGTGGATTCAACTTGTAGTCTGTATTGAGTATTATGTGATTTATTTATTATTTTGTTTGTATTATTTTTAGTACAGTAAGAAATTTACAATGATGATTATAATAACAGAACATCATATGTTAACCTCAAATAGAAAACTTGTTTTCTGAAATAGCTCTCTGCAAAAATTATAAATATACTTTATCTGTTATTACTAGTAATGGAAAAGGTCTTAGTGTTAAAAAATTAGTGTTAGATGTAATAAATAGGTTTCTTTATAAACCTCTGAATTTTTTTTTAATATTTGGAGCATCTTGTCAGTTTTTATTAATGCAAAATAATATACTATTTATCATTCTGGGATAATTTTCTATGAATGTATATGTGGTCTTTCTTTATTGGAAAAGTGGGGTAGTTGGAGAGAGAAATGAAGGAAAGTGGTTAGAGTTAGACTTCAGTCAGCTCACTGAAGGATTTAATTTTTACTTTCTCTGCAAACACAGCTAGAATAGCTATGTTAAAGGGGAAAGTGGTTATATAAAAAGTGGAGTATCTGGTATTTTGTAAATCTTTGTTTTTATAGTCCTACTAGTACTATCTAAATCAAAAAAACAGATGTGTGTATGTTTGCATAAGTAGTACATACGTCACACTGCATTTGGCCTTAGGTTTGACCGAACCGATTTTCTTCAAATTGGGCACAAATATTTTTACATATTGGGCATTTATATTAAATTTATTGGGAAATTATATAAATTTGTTCAAAATTCGTTAAGAGGGTGGGGAATATTACAATAAAATCAATTTTCATTTTCTTTAAAGGGATTTCAGAGAAAACTTATTAAAGTAAATTTGTTACTTAGTAATCTATATCTATGTACTTACAACGCATATAGATAATACATAAAAAGTTCCAGAAAATTAACCTGCAACTCTTAAAATTGAAATATATGCATGCTTTTTCCTATTTTGTTTACCTTACTTCAGTTTTAATTTTTTTTTTTTTTTTAATTTTTGAAAGTTGATACCTCATATATAGAGGTATCATGACAATGTCTACAATCTTTTAAAGTTATAGACTGAGATCTAAAATTCAGAATTTTTTTTATATTGAAGGGGGCTGTTTGATGTGGAGATGACTTTACTAAAGCAAAATTAAAAAAAAAAATTGTTCCTCACTTAAAGGGCTATTTACATTAATGTAGCTTTGGCATCTATATTACTATATGGCCTTTGTGATGGAAGTATACCATGAAATGACATTTACAGAAGACATTTCATTCTGGCCACCTGCAACATTAATTTTTGTTTAGGTCAGGTTAGCTTTTATTTCTTAATTTTCTCATGAGCAAATCAATGTTCTGGTAGCCTCATATTACTAAGATGAGTGGAAATTTTGTGTGGTTTCACTTCTTTAGTTATTTATTTTCGTTTTAATATCTTCATTTTTGTTCCATGCAAAGTTAAGGAGATATGTTAACTGCTACTGATTATGAATGTTGTGCTATAATAATGATGGATAGACATGCTGTTTGTGTTATGGTGTCTGTTTTTTCTATGAGGTAAAAAAACTATCATGTGTGGATGTTTGAAGGTTAAAAATGTGCAGGTGAGTTAAAATTGTTCTTTGTTAAATGGTTTTCCTAGTTTCTAAGTAATTTTTTTCTATTTTTATTTATAGACACAGGAACTGGACATTTCATTAAATGTTGAGGCTCTGTCACAGGTTAACGATAATGTGAAAACTGAGGAACTTGATATAGATGACGAGTATTTACAGAAGTTTAAGACAGAAGAGGTCGAATTACCTAGTTGTGTGAGTTAAATTTTAAGATAAATATTATCAGTTAAATGTAGCAAATGCAAGGTCTGTCAAAAAATTAATGTCTACAAGTATGAAAATAAAATATTTATTTACATAATAAGAAAATGAATAATACCTGTACCTTTTCAAAGTATTGCCCCCATGATGTCAAAAAACATGAGCTTGATCTTGATCTTTGATTTGTTCATTCGAGTCTTCTTGGGGTGAGAGGACACTAAGGTGTGCCATTTGGTATTTTGCCTCATTGTTTCGGAGTCGTACTGGACTATCCACATTTCATCACGTGGTGATAACGTTGTCCAAAAAGTGAGGATCAGTTTTCACACATTCAAAAACGTCATGACAAATTTCCACATGGCGAGATTTTTGATCATCAGAATTCTTGGGACAGGCTTCATGCACACTTTCTCATGTGCAGATCCTTGGTCACAATCTCGTAGACAATAGTTTTTGGAATATTTAACATGTCAGCCATTAAACGAACACTCTTTTGACGATCTGTTTGCAAAAGTTCTTTCACATGAGTCACATTTTCTTTCTTTGAGGAGGTTGACAGGCATCTAGCACATGCTTCATCATCGACCTCTTCAAAGCCTTCCAAAAACACCTTGTGCCATCTGTAGACTTGAACCATTGAAAAATACCACCTGTTGAACCATTGAAAAAGTTTCAACTGCAGACTTGCCAAGTTTCACACAAAATTTGATCGCATATCTTTGTTCCAGTGAGTGCTGCATCACGACTTGTACAAAAGATGAAACAGATGTTTATGAAATCGCCCGTCCCTCACCTCCAAAAGCTCAGACAACTGAGCAAGCACTCACTCTGTAGTTAACGTACACCACCATCGATCCCAGTGGATGATAGAGCGCTGCAATGTACAGTCGCTTCACAATAAAGTGTATGACATTACTTTCCGGATAGTCCTTATACAGTTATATTGTGTTCTTATTTTGTTCAATTATTTATATTTATGTATTACACAGTAAATTATTAAAATTATTTCATCAAGTAGAGAGCATGTTATTAAAGAATTTGTGCATTCAACTTTAAAATTTTTTATAATCATTGAACACTATAAATTTGAAAGAATATTGATTAAATTCTGGCCACCTGCAACATTAATTTTTGTTTAGGTCAGGTTAGCTTTTATTTCTTCATTTTCTCGTGAGCAAATCAATGTTCTGGTAGCCTCATATTACTAAGATGAGTGGAAATTTTGTGTGGTTTCACTTCTTTAGTTATTTATTTTCGTTTTAATATCTTCATTTTTGTTCCATGCAAAGTTAAGGAGATATGTTAAATGCTACTGATTATGAATGTTGTGCTATAATAATGATGGATAGACATGCTGTTTGTGTTATGGTGTCTGTTTTTTCTATGAGGTAAAAAAACTATCATGTGTGGATGTTTGAAGGTTAAAAATGTGCAGGTGAGTTAAAATTGTTCTTTGTTAAATGGTTTTCCTAGTTTCTAAGTAATTTTTTTCTATTTTTATTTATAGACACAGGAACTGGACATTTCATTAAATGTTGAGGCTCTGTCACAGGTTAACGATAATGTGAAAACTGAGGAACTTGATATAGATGACGAGTATTTACAGAAGTTTAAGACAGAAGAGGTCGAATTACGTAGTTGTGTGAGTTAAATTTTAAGATAAATATTATCAGTTAAATGTAGTAAATGCAAGGTCTGTCAAAAAATTAATGTCTACAAGTATGAAAATAAAATATTTACTTACATAATAAGAAAATGAATAATACCTGTACCTTTTCAAAGTATTGCCCCCATGATGTCAAAAAACACGATCTTGATCTTTGATTTGCTCATTCGAGTCTTCTTGGGGTGAGAGGACACTAAGGTGTGCCATTTGGTATTTTGCCTCATTGTTTCGGAGTCGTACTGGACTATCCATATTTCATCACCTGGTGATAACGTTGTCCAAAAAGTGAGAATCAGTTTTCACACATTCAAAAACGTCATGACAAATTTCCACATGGCGAGATTTTTGATCATCAGAATTCTTGGGACAGGCTTCATGCACACTTTCTCATGTGCAGATCCTTGGTCACAATCTCGTAGACAATAGTTTTTGGAATATTTAACATGTCAGCCATTAAACGAACACTCTTTTGACGGTCTGTTTGCAAAAGTTCTTTCACATGTCACATTTTCTTTCTTTGAGGAGGTTGACAGGCATCTAGCACATGCTTCATCATCGACCACTTCAAAGCCTTCCAAAAACACCTTGTGCCATCTGTAGACTTGAACCATTGAAAAATACCACCTGTTGAACCATTGAAAAAGTTTCAACTGCAGACTTGCCAAGTTTCACACAAAATTTGATCGCATATCTTTGTTCCAGTGAGTGCTGCATCACGACTTGTACAAAAGATGAAACAGATGTTTATGAAATCGCCCGTCCCTCACCTCCAAAAGCTCAGACAACTGAGCAAGCACTCACTCTGTAGTTAACGTACACCACCATCGATCCCAGTGGATGATAGAGCGCTGCAACGTACAGTCGCTTCACAATAAAGTGTATGACATTACTTTCCGGATAGTCCTTATACAGTTATATTGTGTTCTTATTTTGTTCAATTATTTATATTTATGTATTACACAGTAAATGATTAAAATTATTTCATCAAGTAGAGAGCATGTTATTAAAGAATTTGTGCATTCAACTTTTAAATTTTTTATAATCATTGAACACTATAAATTTGAAAGAATATTGATTAAAATTAAATATAATTGCCTTGTCATTAGGTTCATGTACAGAATGTATCATGAAAATGAAACATTCCAGGACTTTCATAACCTATTCTACTCATGAAAATAATGGAAAAAGTTCATATAGACTTGGCCTAAAGTGCTTCATTTTGTAATTTTTCATTTGTTTTGATTTCATGTTTTGCATAAATTGAAGATAGCATAGTCCACAGAGTTCCATGTAGAATTAATGCAAATGTCAAATGTGTCTTATATTGAAATAAAAAAGAAACTTTATGTAATAAGCTAATTATCAAATGAAAGTTTAATCCACAAAATATTGTGGACCATAAAGTCATACTTGCATGTAATTTTGTTTTTATGTAAAAAAAAAAAGAATGATGACTAATTTGAAAATAAATTTCTGGTTTGAAAAAGCATGGTTATATACTTGAACACTGTTCAATATAAATATTGTAACAAGACTGGTATAACAGACCTGAGTAACAGATTTCTGCCAATTAAGAAGAAGGTGGTTTATAATAATGGGAGAAATTCAGAAAGGTGCTTAAAGAAACTATTTCAGTAAAGCTAACAAGTCTGTTTAACAATCATCCTTTTTAATACTGCCTGCTGACTCACGTAAAGAGATGTTCCATGATAAGGGTTACCGACCAGAGTAGGAATCTCATGGGAAAATGTGAGGGTGGACGATAATTCTCATGCTTAGAGTTGGGTTCGGTCCTGCAGATCAAAAGGGGATAGGAGTATAAATACTTTGGGAAAGACCAACTGACAGTCTGTGAGAGAATGCTTTGATAGAGTTCCACGAGAGAGTTCTAAGCCAGGAGTTATTATGTGAATTTGAAGTGAGAGTATCCTGCGAAAAGGTCATGAAGGTTCAAATTTGTAGTGCATACAATTTCGAGCAATTTAGGTGATGTCACATGTAATCCCAGTACATAAAAACAAGAAATTGTTCATGTACATTAAAACAAATGAAAATGATAAAATATTTAATTCATTTATAAAACTATAGGGCAGTTTTATTTGTGAACAGTAAAGGTAGTTGTAGTGAAAGAACTTTATACTTTTCTTATCTATTGTACTATTGTTGTTATAATACAAGACTAGTTGTTAAAAGCGGTCATGCTAATGTATTTTGTCAATGGGATTGAATTTTAGTTTTCAATATTAACTACCTGTAAATAAATCCTGATGATTATTTTAAATTCTGTTTAGTATGTAATCTCTGTTTTTTATTATTATTATATTATTGACATTTATTATTATTATTTGTTTATTATTATTATTATTATTATTATTATTATTATTATTATTATTATTATTATTATTATTGAATTGTCTTGTTTTACTTATGTTCTTAAACAAAGAAATTATAATTATATAAATATGTTTAATTGTCAATCTATCAATATCCTGATCCAGCTGCGTACAACAATATTAAATAAAACATAAAAAATACTTAACCGGATTTGCTTTGATTTTATTTTTTTTTGCGTAGAGTTAGAGATGGAATTGTCCATAGAGTTTCATGTAGAATTAATAAAAACTATCCTTTATTGAAATAAAAATAAATTTTATGTAGTAGGTAAATTGTTGAATGAAAGTTTAATCCACTATGTAGTGTAAATATTACTACTAATAAATTAGGAAAAATACTTGACAGGATGTGTTTTTATTTCATTTTTATCAGTGCTGTACTTAAAAGTGAACTACAAATAAATTGCTGAATTTTTTAAGCATAATTAGTTTGAGGTAAAACATATTATTCGACCTCAGAAACATGGCTGAGAATACCATATGTTGTTGTATAGACATTTTATTTACATAAATGCTATGGAAATACAGCTATTAATATTATACTATTCCTTTTTTTTCTCTCATGTATAATACATATATCATCTGATCAGCTAATCCGACAAACCACTCACAATTCTGAAGTCTGAATATTTTTAGAGTTTAGTTTGATGCATTTCAATAAAAAAAAAAAAAAACACAAGAATGCTAATCAAAACACTATTTTGCGCATAAGATTACATTTTTATTCAGGATCCTTATACACAATTCATATATCCTTCAAATGGAGGAAGGTGTCAAAAAACTCTACTTAGTATCGCGCCGCCTTTCCTCAATCATTGACCTGTTCAACATTATTGAAAATTTTTATCAAACACTTTTTTTTGCAAACCCAAATGACTTTTTAAGATGTCCTTTTTGTTTATTCTTTCAAGCATTTTATGCTTGCAAATTAGTATGCTTATACTCTTAATCAATTTGTTATTCACTTCTATGAAATTAATAATTTTGTGCTTTGTAATGATAATATTTTACCCTTGATTGATGCTGTTATTAAATATTTCCATATCTATATTCCACTGTTTTCCATTTTTTCCCTCTTCTATATTAATATCTATCTCTCAAAAAAAAATAATAATTTTCAAAAAATAACCACAATTTCAGACAGTTGTGTAATAGTTATTGACTATTTGGTAAACAGTTGTTTTCAATAAAGTATTTGATAACGAATAGTTTTGATAACCAACCATGAAAACATGAGAACTGTTTTGTCAAGTGTTTTATAATTTCTTGTATACATTTCCATGTGTTAAATTGTTATCTATAAACTGTCTGTAGAGGTATTTTTGGTAGTTCAGACTGAATTATATACTTATATGTAATGTACAGTTGAATTTTTAAACATTTTTTATTTTATTTAATAGGATGAAGGAACCATCCAGGAAAGAACAGAAAATTGTTTAAGTGAGCACGGTAACATTGACGTGAATGAAAAAAAATATGACTGTAACTTTTGTTCAAAATCTTTTATTAATAATTATAATTTACAAAAACACCTTAATAAGCATACTAAAGATAATAAAGTATGTCAAAAGTCTTTTAAATTTGGTAGATATTTAAATAATCACATAAATACTCATACTAAAGAGAAAAAATATGTATGTAACGTTTGTCATAAATATTTTTATTCTATTTATAATTTATGTAAGCATATTAATATTCATAATGAAGAGAAAAATTATGTTTGTAACTTTTGTCATAAGTCTTTTAATTCATCTTCTAGTGTACGCACGCATTGTAATATCCATACTAGAGAGAGAACTTATGTTTGTAACTTTTGTGAAAAAGTTTTTAATAATAGTTCAAATTTAAGGAGACATGTTAAAAATGTTCATACCATAGGTAAAAGTTATGTTTGTGACTTTTGTCAAAAAGTTTTAAAAAATAGTTCTGATTTAAAGAAACATGTTAAAAATATCCATACCAAAGATAAAAGTTATGTTTGTGACATTTGCCAAAAGTCATTTGGTTTAACTTATAATTTAAAGAGACATATTAATATTGTACATAATGAGATAAAATATGATTGTAAACATTGTTCAAAGTCTTTTAGTTGCAATTTATATTTAAAGAGACATGTTAATAATGTTCATACAAAAAAATAATTTACGTAACTTTTGTCCAAAGTCTTGTAGTTTTAGTATTTATTTATAAGTACTTTAAGGAAACATGTATTTCATTCTACCATTCACAGTAATGAAATATTTATAAAAAGTAATTTTTTATTGTAATTCTGTGAGAAAACATTAATATATATATAATTTTTCATTTAAGTAATTGCTAATAATAGATTTATATTATCTCAATTTTACACTAAAACTATAGGTAAGATTATTTTTAGATTTGTGAAAAATTGTGTTGAGCTATCATCATGTAATAATATAGGGTAGATTTAAAAAAAAACTTGATTTTAAAAATTCAGGCAAGTTTTTATAGAAAGGGTTAGTCATGAATGATGAAATTGTATTTTAATAATACTTGCAAAAAAGTATAATTTTAAATAAATAAATAAATCAATTTTTAATTCTGTGCATTATAAATATAGACCTCATCAGGTATTGGTAGGGCTTTACCACTGATAAAACTTGATCGGTCCTAGAATTTGCCTAGATCAATCAAGAAAAACAGTGGTACAATCTTAATTAGAATAGAATCATAAAATATTACAATTAATTATAAAAAAAGTTAAATTTAGATATGATTGAAGTTATAATATATTTTTTTTTAAATTATAAACAAGATAAATATATGAAAATACAAAAAAAAAAAAAAATACTTCAAAAAGCATTAATTATGAATTTATGTATTATAGAAGTACAAGTATTTATTATAGAGTACAAATATGAAGCAAATCCATTACAAGTTCAACTGAAAAAAACAATTATTTTTCTTTTTTTTGAAAATGTGATTCTTACTACGTCATTGCTTTATTTTTTGTTACATTAGAGAGTACTGCTTATTTATATGCATGAAATTTGTTACTATTGTATTTATTTGTTGAATTAACATTTTTAAGTTGGTATAATTTTTAAAAAAGATTATTGATTATTATTTAAGTGTTAATCCCATATGATATTGTAAGGTATAACTCAATAAAGAATTAAATAATAAATACATTTTTTATTACAGTTTATTATATTATCATTTATAAATAGATAATTATACAATTTATGCTTTAATTCTTGAATACAATCTATAGATGATATTAGTCTATTTACAATGTCTGTCTAGTTTCACAATGTAATTACGAGGGCTATTTTTTTTCAAGGTCGCAAAATAAAAACCTGCGCAAAAATTGGATGAATTGGATGATACTAGCGTCTCTAGTATGGCCTTCAATCAAGCCGCATCACTTCGTTTAGTTCTGAACATGCAGCTAGCACGTAAACATGTCTACAACAATAGCATCTATCCAAGTCTGAAGTGCGTGCGGTAATTCGATTTCTTCAGGCTGAGGAGTGTAATGCGGCTGAAATTCATCAATGAATAAGTAATGTGTACGGTGAAACTTCAATCAGTGATAGCAAACTGCAACATTGGTGCAGGAACTTTAAAGCAGGACATGCAGATGTTCATGATGCTGGTGGTCAGGGAAGGAAACGAGTGTCAACCGATGATCTCGTTGAGCGAGTGGATGAGGCAATTCAAGAAAATCGTCGGTTCACAGTTTCTGTATTGAGTGATTCGTTTCCTGAAATTTCAAGGAAAACACAGGTGGCTCCGTTCTATGACGAGGGTATTGGAAAGTTGGTACCACGCTACGACAAATGTCTAAATCGGAGTGGCGACTATGTAGAGAAATAGTGTAACTATTTAAGTACTTGTTACAAATAAAAAAATTTTTATTTTCACTGTGGTTTTAATTTCGTGACTGATCGGACCTTGAAAAAAATAACCTTCATAAATTTAAGCTTTTTATTCGTATTTTTTAAGAAAATATTACACTTCTCTAGTCAGATACTAAGTTTATAATCCTAAGTTTTAAGCTTGTCACTGACAAACTTGGTTTTATATCCACATGCATTCATTATATTACAAGACATTGATGTACAAAATCTCACCTTAACACTGTCGACTTGATGGATCGTATTCCTTTCCATACAATGAATCATAACTATATCTATTTCAGTATTAATCTTCCATATACAAACTAAGCTTTATATGTGAGCATCATTCGTCACTTTAATGTAACTATTATTAAGCAATATACAAATATGTAAACTGGGTTGAAATACACCTCCAATGTATTCATATAAGCCTTGGGACATAAAACTGGACTGTTCTAGTCTCTGCAGCTTCTCTTCCTACCACATCGAGCTGCTGAACCTTTTACTCAGTACACAAACACTACAGAAATTACAACATATACCCTTACTCTGTAATATAACATCTTCCACTGTTTCTAAGCTTACACTTGATGGTATTGTGACGTCTTACAAATCGTATCCTATGTTGTAATTAGCTCTAGCCTCTGCATGTGTGAGCACTGTAGAAGTGGTTTTGTGTTTCCCTGGTTCTCATGAGACCAGAATTACTAGTCCTCAGAAAAACCTTATGATGATTTGTGGTCCATCTGAAAAAACCAACGATATCAGTCATGTGAAAAGATCTTGCTCAGCTTTGTGAGGATAACTGTATGAAGATAATAATTTATTAAAATGTGACAAGTCCTGCCTACAATATACAAATATAAGATTTGTAGTTCCTCGGAAGTGGCCTAATCTGGAAGGTGGCTTCCTTCATAAGGTCTTACTTTTCCTGATAAATAAGGTTGAAATGAATCCTCCAAGAACATCAGAAAATTGAGAGGCAGATTGATACTAATAGAGACTTGAGCTGAGTCAATCACTTTTCCATCTAACCAGTAGGGAGGTGTAAGTGCAGTATGTCATAGAATAGCAGCTCAGGGGTAATTTTTTATCAGTGTTTTCTGGAGACCGATGTTAGTGAAATTACCACTGATCTTCATCCCCAAGGTGTCATAGAAGTGAAAGAATATGAATTGTCATACCAGGATGGAGGAGCCTACTCCTGTTATATTAACATATTCAATCTTCCCATAACAGAGGAGAAAATAAAAGTGGGTTACCTAGTGTACAACCATTCATGCCCGACCCATGGTGATGTTTCCAGTGTCAAAGATATGGCCACACAACTTCTTTTTTGATCACTGGAACATGTGCTCAATGCACAAAAGCTCACAACAATAATGATTACCATGAGGAAGAAAGTGTGCCAACTAAAATTGATTACATTCAGCCTGCTCACGAGATTGCCTATCTTACAAAGAAGAGAAAGCAATTCTCAAAATTTATACTGAGCAGAAGCTATCTTTTTCCACCTCACAAAGAGAATATAAGAAGATGCTGAACTCCTGGAAATCTGGTTAAAACAGAGGTCTCTTCTGCCATTGCTACATCAATGCAAGTCTCCGTACTAATGCAGATATTCAACAGTGCAGATCCTGCAGTGAATTAAAACAGCTTGTTCATATATTATTTGATCAAGTTACCTTGCCTATGCCAGTATGCCGACTCGGCACGTGACCCTTTAGTATCCTGCATGCTTCAGTGGCTTGGAATTAAAACTCCGCCCATGAGCCTCCCTCGACCAGCAGGAGAACACAGTTACCCAGGTCAGTTCTGAACTATTTTTAGGCGTCCAATCTGAGGGCAGGTAGTTCACTGAATTCTCTTCGTGTAACGCCAAAGAATTTGTAGATTTTCAACGTTGTTAAAAATGCTGCCAGTTTGGACACAGCTGAATTGTGTAATAATCTGGTGGTAGTGTGCTTTCACTTTGTGGATGAGATTCATAAACGAGACGAGTATCCTAAGAAGGCAGAGGGCCCGACATGTATTAACTGCAGATGTCTTCGGAAGGACCATAAACACAATATAAATAGTAAGTATAGTGCGTGTTAAAACGGGCTCCAATTTTATAACAATTTAATATCATTAGATGTTTAACCCCCCCTACGCAATTAATTGCGTAGGGGGGGTTAATGCACAGATTGAGCTTAGTGAGATCGCCATGCATAGGTTGTTCGAAGTTGTCTTGTGTCAGCATCCTATGTAGTTTCCAGTGAACTGCTAGGATTTTCTCGTTGGAAAAGATTTTATTTTTATTCTGTTAGCATGTCTGCTGCACTGTGCAGAAAGGAACATCATTCTATAGTTCGCAAACAATCATCTCGTATTTTCAATATAAGATCCTGTTGATCGTCATCTTGAGATCTGGTATAAAATCCTACGATTCCGGGGTGCCAGTCGATTCGTTGTTTGTGTGGATGTAAACGCTAAGTCACTTTTGTTGCATAGCGGGCCCACCGATAATGGTGGTGAATTAATTGCAGCTGT
This sequence comes from Lycorma delicatula, assembly GCF_047948215.1. Taxonomy (NCBI): domain Eukaryota; kingdom Metazoa; phylum Arthropoda; class Insecta; order Hemiptera; family Fulgoridae; genus Lycorma; species Lycorma delicatula. The sequence continues at coordinate 17,398,999 of NC_134467.1, forward strand.
GCAACAAATGTTACATAGCGTTCACATCCGCACAAACAAAGAATCGACTGGCACTCCAGAATCGTAGGATTTTATACTAGATCTCAAGATGACGATCAGCGGGATCTCTGTATTGAAAATACGAACTTGCAAAATACAGATGCAAGTTCTGATCATCCGCACGGCCAACAACATGATGTTCGTTTGCGAACTGTCGAATGATGTTCCTTAAATATTCAACGAAAATCACCCTCTTTTGACAGTTTTTATTATCTGTACAATTCGTAGGAAGAAAACAATTTTAGGCTTTATACCTAAATTTCTTCAAGCTATAGTAGTTCTTCAAAAATAGATAGTCATTTATTATCAAATGTCAATATTATTAATTTGTTTTTTATACTTAAATTTTTTATTTGAATCGAAAAAATTGTCAAACGTTTCCTTCTAGTATTTTAGTTCTTTTTTGATCATAATTGAGTCTGGTGTCTGTTTTAATTTCATAGTACCAACCTGCTTAATATTTTCCCAGCAAGAGAAGAAAAAACGAGATTTTTTCGGGAATTGAACTAAAAACTAGCTGACTTATACATTTTGTTATTTTGATTGCAAAGCAGTAAGGTATTTTTTTGCTTTGAATGTTACAACAGTAACAATTACGGTAATACATTTTGATTTAATATGCCTTTTAAAAACCAGCGCCATTAAGTTTCTACTGATAAAAGTATGCTCTTTTGATACTTAGGTAACAAAAAATCTTCTAGCAAGTTATTATTGATTTGTTTTTTATCTTTACTTAGTAATTTAGTTTTACATCATTGTTTTTTTTTTTGTAAATTATCAATTTTTTTAAATTTATATTAAAATGAATGAGTATGTTGGTATCAGCAAACTACCATGGAAGTCTATCGTGAAGTATTGGTTCTAAACATGTGGTTGTGATGAAGGCTGGATTTAGTCGGTTGTTTGAATTTTGTTAAGTTGCAGTGTGCATTTTGTCCAACGTAAGCAATTTACAGCATTTTGAATGTAAATTGATATAATTGCTTTTCAATGCTAAATGCAGTCTTATATTTTGCGTATTAATAGCGTTGCCGTTCTTATGTCTTCTGAAATTGCAGCTTATTTATCAAAGTATTTAAATATATTTTGTTTTAAATAGACGGTTTATTATCATCTAAGTTGTGTTTTAAATAATTTGCTGACCTGCATGTTTTAATGAAACCCCCAAAAAATGCCTTGAAAAACAATGCTCGTTTATTCCTTAAAAGTAGTATAAACGCTTCTTAAGAATTCGTAAAAGTTCAATTTCTTCAAAAGAAATAAACAATTGTTTGTTATTTGATTTTCAGTAAAGTATTTTAAAAAATCACAACAGCTGTATATATTTATCTAGAGAATTAGCTTTAAAGCATTATCTTTATGTATTACATTATATAAGGAATATTTGAAAGCATATCAATATCTCTATTTCAAAAACAAAATTCCTAATTTTCTCTATAGGTTTGCCATATAAGTAAGTGAAATTACTTTTGTTTGAATGAATTACTTTATGAAGGAAGAACTTTGCCAATTGCATTTTTGTGTAATTTATTCTGAAGCAGTTGATCAGTTAGATCCATTTTGTAGTAATTATTCACTGTTGTTTGTCTTCAACAATCTCTGAATGTAACTATTAAAAGCTGCTAATTTATGTGACTGCATCAGTGTGTAATGGTTAGTGATTTATGTTTAAATCCAATTTTTTAATTAATTTTAGTAATATTCAAATCAAAAGCCGAACTGTATTGTTTGGTTCAATGAAAGTTTATTTAATAGTTCTGTTGTTCCTTAAAAATAAGTTTTTCAGAAATTATAAACAACATAATCTGCTTTTTATATTAACTGTTTTGATTTCATTGAAATCATTTAACTGTTTACATATATTATTAGTTTAGACATTTTTAAATACACAAACAGAATGGCTATCATGCAACAGAGTACGAGTTCTGTAAATAAAGAAATGAGAGTGGTTCAGAAAAACCTTTTGTTGACAATAGTAATGTCATGATGTAGAATCCAGTTGTCTTTGATGGCTGGTCTCACTCAAGCAACTCTTTTCTGCAGTCTTTCAGTAACTTCTCGATAAACATATTGATTTAGTCTGTCCAGTAGGCAAAAACTGTAGTAATGGACCATGCCATTACTATCAAAAAAACAAATTAGCATGGTTCTGATTTTTTATTTGCTTTTTTGGGATGTGGAGAGTTTGAAATATGCCACACCTTGCTCTTTGTTTCTGGGTTGTACTCTTTATCATCCAAGATTCATCACCAGAAATATTTTTTTAGAAAATCAGGATCAATTTGAATTCACCATAGAAGATCGCGACACACTTTCACCCTGTTGTTTTACTGTTCAGCAGTGAGGTTTTTTGGGACCAATTTTGCACAAATTTTTTTCATGTCTAATTTGTTGTCAAAATTTTATGAACTGTGATACGGTTCAAATTCAATTGTTCTGCAATAATTCTGACAGTTAATCGCCGGTTGTATCATATCAAGTCTGATTCATTCAACATTGTCGTCACTTTTTGACATTAATGGTGTTCCAGAGCGTGGATTGTTCGCAACTGATTCCCGGCCATCTGAAAATGCTTTAAACCACCTAAAAAAACTTGGGCTTGTGACAGAGCATCATCTCCATACTCCCTTTTCAATTTTGAAAAGTTTCAATAGCATTCTCACAGAGTTTAACACAAAACTTGATTTCACAACATTGCTTATAATTAGTATCACTCATTTTGTAATGCACAACAAAAACTCGTTTCACGAAAAATTTGTTTACATTTCATGTAGCAACAGTAGACTAAAAATATTAATACCTAATGTAAACCAGCTGTTCATATAACCATATGTTTACTAGTAACTTTACAGTGTTGCCACTTTGGCTGCTAAAAAAAACTACTCTCATTACTTTATTTACAGACCTCATATATAATAGAGTTATTTAAAATAAATTATTTATCAATAAGTGACAGTCATTGTAAATATAATGAATTCATTCATACTTGTTTAATATGGAAATCATAATTGGAAGTCTAAACATAAGTTGGTAGGAAAGCTTCCACTGATTGACATATCACTAATTAATTTTCTTACTTTTCCCAGATAGCTAGAAAGCTGAAATTTTTATGTCGTTACTTCCACTGGGTTACAAAGAGGAATAGTAGTTATGTATAAAATGGTGTTTATAGTACAGTGTTTAGTCGTATGTAATTTCCCACATCTTGTTACGAGCATACAAGTTTCAGTCAGAAACATTTATAATTCTGTCATTCGGCTATTGTTATTTGTTTCAGTAGGGTGAAATATAATTTTGTGTAGTGATAAAAAATTACTTTTTGAAAGGCAAAAATATTCAGGAAACTAATGCCAGGCCAGAAATTTGTTGCTGTCTGTCAGCTCTATGGATTTGAACAATTTCTATAAATTGTTCAAAATTATCAAAACATCTATATGTTTTGATAATTTTAAGATCAGTCATATTAGCAAACAAAAATAATGTTAAAAGTTCCAGACTGTTTGTTGAGATTACAAGTAGGATAATATTGAGAAAATTTACGATACAGTGATACAAGATAGAAGATTAATAATTCATATGATCACTTAGACAATAATATTTCAATTATTAACTGGTGTGTAATATTTTGCACAAATATTTAGATATGCGAAAACTGTTAAAATAATGGATGCCACATTTACTCAGTCTATCAAAAATGTGAATGATTAATGATTTCTAAGCATGGTTTGAGGCTGATTCAATGTGATGTGATTGAGGAGAATTTTTGTGCCATTTCATAATAGTTGATGAAACTTTAATGCATTACTATCCACCTGAAACTATGGAGTCAAACAGTGGGTTGCAGTAGGGGAATTTAATGACAGAGGGTTTAGCTTTAATGAAGGCAAAACTTTGTTTCGCTAAATGCAGGAAAGATGATGGATTACCAGTATAGCTTCAATTTACATTATCTAGTAAATCTTTTTGGATGATCTAAAGTAAGGTGCAAAATAGAACTGAGGTCGTGCCCCATGCTTTTCATTGTGGTATTGCAAAAATAGACAACTTTATACATATATTTTTGAAAACAGAATTTCTTCTATTTATGTTTACTGGGTAATCCATTGTTGGATCATTTTTTTCTTGAATTATTGTTTTGAGGAAACTTATTTATATGGTGTTTTGTATGCTAAAAACTTAATTTTTCATTAGTCCTTTACTTTTGAAAATATTATTTTTTTACTTTTTTATATGATGTTTAGATATAGAAAAGTGTTTTTAATTTTTTTTTTTTTACTCAGTAAATTTCTATTATATATTTAAATACTAACCAATTAATCACATTGCACCAAAAACTGCGCTCTAAAATTGACACTGGTCTTATGAATGTAAAATGTATAGGTATTTTATAAACATAAATACATTATGGTGGCATAAAACTGCAGTTGTCACTGGTGTTTGGTTTTTTGTTTTTGTTTAAAAAACATGTCTTTAAAATTTTATTTAATTAATTAATATTATAAAATTATGAAAAAAATTTAATATTATTAATATATTAAAATTTACTGAAACATATGCAAAACCAAAATGTACCGAAACCACAGAGGCATGGAATGAAGGTGAGTTAAAGAAAAGCATATAATAATGAAAACTAGTCAAAACGTCTTCCTATTTCGAAGACTTTGATAAATCATACTTTAAGGATGGAATTGTTACTAACTGTATATTTATGAATGGAAATTTTATTCAGAAATAATAAAAAAAATTTCTAAAGAATTGTGTTCTTTATTTCCATAGACTTAAGAAACAGTCCAGGTATTTACGAAAAATGAGATAATAATCCTGAAATGTTATTATAATGACTATTAATTAATCCTTACAGGATTATCTTAAAATCCTAGGATTCATTTTAGGAATGAAACTTGATATCTGGCAGGTATGTCTCCTTAACAAGTAAGCTACCATTATGAAGGAATTTCCTTTTAAGAAATTATAATTAGAAAATTAGATACCACTCTATACATCAAAATGAGAAAGGCCTTAACACTGTATTTTCTCCTTTATCAAATACATAAGAACTGAATTTTCACACATTTATTTCAGAAATCCTTAGGAAAAATAAGCTATAGTTATTTTTATTAACAACTAATAGGTTAAATTAGAAATTGACTGCAAAGGAGGTTCTGAGAACCATTTATTATTTATATAAATTCAGGATAACAATAAGTAACACACTGTCCTTGTATTTATTTCAAACTGTACCGAACGTTGCTGGTCCTCAGCAGTATTTAAACCTCCAGGTCTAGGATTGTAATAACAGCATCCAATGTGCCCTTTTCTTCATTCAGGTGTTATGGTTTCTACCTGCCGGGTTGGTCTAGTAGTGAATAATGCGTCTTCCCAAATCGGCTGATTTGGAAGTCGAGAGTTCCAGCATTCAAGTCCTAGTAAAGTCAGTTATTTTTATATGGATTTGAATACTAAATCGTGGATACCCAGTGTTCTTTGGTGGTTGGGTTTCAATTAATCACACATCTCAGGAATGGTTGAACTGAGACTGCGCAAGATTTACATTCATACATATCATCCTCATTCATCTTCTGAAGTATTATCTGAAACGTAATTACTGGAGGCTAAACAGGAAAAAGAAAAGAGGTGTTCTGGTTTCTAGTCCAAACTTTCTACATTATTATAGAAATTCTTTGTTGGATTTTTCTTTTTTCAATTTGTTTCAGTTTACTTCTTCAATTTTCTCAGTTTTTTTATTTATTTTGGCACAGTTTTTACTAGAGTTCTCCCCTCAGTACAATGATATGTAATTAATTTTATTTATTTTTTCAAAGGTTGGAAAAATAATACAGTTCAAAAGTCTCTCTGCTATAAGTTATTATTTCATTATTTGCAAGGTCATTCTAATCAGTTCTCCATCTGGTAACGTTGAAACCTCCATTTCATGTCAAATCATGGCTTCTTCATGTAGTTATAATACGGCTTTTGCCTATGGTGATTGCAAGCTTATTCAAGTTATTTTGCAAGACAAACTAAAACTAAACCCATTTCTAATTTCATATATAGAGCTATACCATTCATACAGAATTATTTGAAGCACTACTAATAAACAGCATGTTTCATTGTAGGAAAGGCATGACTATAATAAATTAATGAAAAATGTTTCAAAATAACAAGTCACAAGTTAAAAATGTGCAGTTTGAAAATTACAACTTACCATGTGAAAAAATTTGTTGGTTTAGAATTTTAAATCCTGCTGTGATCACTTTAGTAGGATTTTCTATATACTAACTTAAGAGATAGTGAAGCAGGTATGTGTAGACAGCAGCTCTTACTTATGCAAAGTTTAAGTTTGGATTTACAGTGCCATTCAAAATAATTAAAAATATGGTGATTCCAGTGAGGTAGCAGAGATCAATTAGGCAAAATTCATTAGAAGAAGGTTTAAGCAGGGTAAATGGATGTTCTGAGGAATATGGAACATAATTTTTTGTTTGTTTTTAGTGCTAGTAACAAATTGATGGATTTTGGTATTACTTTACGTTATTTAGGTACATATTCAGTTTAGCATCGCAATAATTTTTAAACTTTGTATTCATATAATTGCGTAAATTAAGCATCTTAATTTATATGAGTTCATCATACTTAAATCATTTTATTGATACAGAGACTGGTGCTCATATTCACGCTATTGAGAGGTTATGGCATGAAGTTCAGTCTTCCTCTCAGTTTCCAACTGGACACAGGGCACCTCGCTGAATTTATTTTGCAAATGACATATTCCAACAATAGCCCTTGGGCATTTCTCTATAATTTTAAAATGTTTTAAAATAGAAAAACATTTCAAAGAGCTTCTTTATAAAGGATAAGAAATAAAAAATTATTGTTACATATTATAAAGATTTTTAATAAACAAGTTGTGTTTGTTCAGTTTACAAATATTATATTGTTGTAAATAATTAAATTCATTATAATTAAAATTATTTTAATTTTTGGTTTTAGATTATGAGTGCACCTGTAAATAACAATTTCATTTACTAAACTACATCTAACATTAACTAACGATATTAAATTTGAGTTTGAACAAAATGAAATGGAAGAAACTGTATCTTTGTTTTTACCACATCATATGAGCGAAAGTGGTACAACATTTGAAGATGTAAGTATATTTTAATTTTTTTTTTTTTTTAAATAAAATCATAATGTTGTAAACGTTAAATTTGTGGTACTGTGTTTCAGGAATTTGATTCATCACAATTGAGAAAGTATCCCTGTGATGTTAATTATGATGCTACTGAAACAGATCCTCTTGCAATTGATGGTACAAACTTTATTAAATCAGAAAATTTGAAAATTAAAAATGAATTGGTAAAGTATAAATTGTTTTGTTTTACATTTATTTATTACTGATTAACATTCCGTGAGTGTAATAACTTGTCTAAATGTTTTAAAATCAGCGATATAATTGGTGTTACTCATTTGTAATAAAGATTTATGTAGGCATAATTACAGTTAAAAAAACCGTCTAATTTAAATTACTGTTGAACAGAGAAACGGAAATTTAATCTTAGTTAATGATTAAAAATTGATTATTGATCAATGTGAAATGAAATTACATGTATGTATTAAATGTACCATTTTGATCTTTAGATTTAAAAAAAAAAAATTGGGTTATTTTTTAATGTGTATCAATTACTGTGTCGGTTATAAAATTAAATGTGTTTATAAATTTTAGAACTATGTTATTCCAAATATGTAAATAAAATATGATTCATCTTATATAATTTATAAATGTTTTTGAATTAGTCTGGACATATAAGTATATATGTCACACTGCTGCACCTGGCTTATACCTCAGGTTTGACAGAACCGATTTTCTTCAAATTGGACTCAAATATTTCTATATATTTGGCAATTATATTAATTTTTTTTATATTCGTTAAGAGGGTGGGCAATATCATGATAAAACCGATTTTGAATTTCTTAAGAAGCATTTTAGAGAAATCTTATTAAGCAAATTTGTTACAACACATACAGATATAATAAAATTAAAAAAATCCAAAAAAGTAATTTGCAACTCTTAAAATTGAAATATATGCTCTTTGTTATTTTAGTTTACCTCCCTTTAGTTTAAATATTTTTCAAAAAAATTTTGAAAATTTATACTTCATATATAGAGGTATCATGAAATGTATATATTTTTTTTAAATTACTAGGCCTTTGACTTAAAATGCAGAAAAGTTTTTGAAAATTTTCTTTTTCTTATATTTAAGGGGGTTAAATTTGGAGATGATTTTACTAAAACAAAATTTAAAACAATTTTTTTTGTATGTTTCTTCATCAGTTAAAGAGCTATTTATATTAATAGTACCTATATTAAATTGTGGACCCAAAATGAGAAACAATTTTTTCATTACTTTCAAAAAGTAATTCTTTATTATATGAAAGTTATTCTTTAATAAAGTTTCCAGCATAGCTGGGAAAGTCGTGCAATTTTTGCCAGCCTATTCTTGTGTTTCAGAAGATTGATGGAGAACTACTGAAGGACAATACATTTGATATTAATTATAGTAATTTTCCAACAGAATTAATTAAAACAGAAGATATTAAGATTAAAAATGAAAAGGTAAGTCACTATGTTTATTATATAATTAATTGCAAGTTCTTAATGACAAAGTTTAGTTTGTTTTTGGGCATAATTATAATTAACACATGATGTTTCCCCAGATTATGTAAGATACAACTAGCATATTGAAAAGTGTAAGATATAAATTGAAAATTAGATCATCTTCCTTAAATGATATATCAGTTTTATTAATTTATTTAATATTATCATTGCAAATACATTTTGCAGTAAAACAAATGAAGGAATTTGTAGTTTGTTCATCTAGTAATTTTAGAAAAGGTGGAATAAATTGATATAAAAAAAAGTTTGAAGTCTCAATTACATGTGTAATAGGAATATTAAACAGGAATATTAAACAATCATAAGCTCTTCAAATAAGTTTCAGACTTCAGAAATTACATGCAAGAATGTGAACTTATTTCTAAGGATAACTTCTTATGGGTATAACATATTTCTCATGAATATTTGTCATGGCTGTCCTGTTGATCTATAAAGGTTTGTAAGAAATAAAATTTCAAGGCTGAGAGAAATGTAACTGTTCTTTACCCATTTGATCTCAAACTTTTGAGTTAAGTCTTCTACATCTTTTTTTCATAATTTTGAGTTTATTTGTAATTTTTCTGATTTTTAATAACATTAATTGTATTCTATTATTTTTCTATCTCTATTATTTAGTAAATTCAGTAACAGGTAGACATGGATGGGCTATGTAACGTTTCTATTATCACCCCTATTTGTATTTGTTTATTCATGATTACTTTCCATCTTTTTCATGTTGATTGTTGGTATCAATTGTAGAGTTAACTCATGTTACTGATAGTAAAGAAGAGATAGTAAATTTTCTTAGGGACAGCAGAATTTTAGTTGATATTTGAATGAGCATGAAATGCAGGTGTTTCTTTCCAAGAAGCAGAACAAATAACAATTTTGTTGAAGATATAGTAATTACAAAGTAAATTTAGAGAAGGGAACATGGGTGGAAGAGTAATTGTTTTCCATTTAACACATCTTGGTCAAGTTATTATGAGCATCAGCCTAACAGAAAACTTGAAGAAATGTGGCATTAACAGCTTGTTAGAGAATTAGACTCATATTTGGGTGTACTTTTGTGATGTAAGTATTACTATAAAACAACTTGTTTAAACAAATTACAAAGGACATTATGACATTCTGGCCACCTGAAACATTAATTTTTGTTTAGGTTGTGTTAGGTTTGATTTCTCTATTTTTAGTAAGGAAATCAATGTTCTGATACCCTCATATTACTAAGGTGAGTGAAATTTTGTGTGCTTTCATTTCTTTACTTATTTTTTTCATTTTAACTTATTAATTTTTTCCATGTAAAGTTAAGGGGATATTATGTTAAATGCTACTGATTGTGAATGCTGTAATAATATTGGATAGATGTATTGTTTGTATTACGGTGACCATTGTATTTCTTTGACATAAAGCATTTGTCATATGCAGATTGTTGAAGGTTGAAAATGGTGCAGGGAATTTAACAGAAAAAACTCGAATTGTACTTTGTTAAATGTTTTTCCTAGTTTCTAAGTAATTCTTTTTTCTTTTTCTATTTACAAATACAGGAATTGGACATTTCATTAAATGTTGAGACTCTGTCACAGGCGACTGATAATGTGAAAACTGAAGAAATTGATATAGATGATGAATATTTACAAAAGATCAAAACAGAAGAAGTCGAATTACCTAGTAATGCGAGTTAAATTTTAAAATAAATATTATCAAGCAAATAGAGTAAATTCAGTTACCTATATATATTACATACTTAAATCGTTAAAATTATTTCATGAAGTAGAGAGCATGTTATTAATAGATTTGTGGATTTAACTTTTGGATTCTTTATACTCATTGAATACTATAGATCTAAAGAAACAGGAAATTTTTTAATTAAAAATGAAACTATATATATAATTAATGTAAAGTGCAATTTAATGACAAATTTTAGTTTAGGTAACATTATGATTTACATATGATGATTCCTCAGATTATGGGAGATTCAACTAACATTTTGAAAAGTATAAGATATAAATTGAAAATTAGATTATCTTCCTTAAATAATTAATCAATTTTGTTAATTTATTTAATTTTATTATTGCTCATAAATTTTTTAGTAAAACAAATCAAGATTTTTGTAGTTTGTTTTTTCATGTATATGAAAAAGGAATAAATTAATTTAAAATACATCATTGCAAGGTCTTTAAATAAGTTTCAGACTTAAAAAAATACTTGGTAGTTTTGTTCGAAGTTTAACATAATTCTTAGGATATCTTCTAACAAGTGTAATCCGTTTAATACATATGAGTTGTAATATATTTCTCATGAATTTTTTCTTTATTGATGTTCTATTAATCCATGAAGCCCTGTAAGGAAAAAATGTCAACTCTTCTTTACTTATTTGATCTCAAAATTTGAGTGAGTAAAATTAGTTTGGACTCATAAGTTTTTAAATTCTATAATATTTTCTGTTAATTTCTCAGATATCTTATTTTTTCATAATTTTTCTGATTTTTAATGACATTAATTATATTCGATCCTTATTATTTTTATTATGTAGTAACAGGTAAGATATGGATGGGCTATGTAATGTTTCTGTTATTGTTTTTATCTATATCTGTTTATTGATAAAGGTTTGTTCATGATTTCTTTCCATCTTTTTCATGTTTTTTGTTAAGTTGAGTTAGCTCATGCTATTGATAGTAAAGAGAAAGTAGTAGATTTTCTTAGGAAAAAAGGGACTTTAAATGATATGTGAATGGGCACAAAGTGCAGGTGTTTCTTTCCAAGAAGCAAAATGGACAAAAATACTGTACAGGATTGTGTAATTATGAAGTAAATTTGGAGAAGGGATTTAGCTGGAGGGTAATAGTTTTCCAATTACCTTTGGCTTTGGGTTATTTTCAGCATCAGCCTAACAGAAGACTTGAAGAAAGGTGGCATTAACAGCTTGTTAGAGCTGTGAGAGTTGTTAACAGCTTGTTAGAGAATTAGACTCATATTTGGGTGGGCTTTTGTGATGTATTACTATGAAACAACTTGTTTGAACAAATTACAAAGGACATTCTGGCCACCTGCAACATTAATTTTTGTTTAGGTCGTGTTAGGTTTGATTTCTCCATTTTTTAGTGAGGAAATCAATGTTCTGATAGTCTCATATTACTAAGGTGAGTGAAATTTTGTGTCTTTTCATCTCTTTACTTATTTCTTTTCATTTTAATTTATTAATTTTTGTTCCTGACCTCCGTAGGGGAAGACACCCTTCACCACCCCCTTCGTTCCTAGCCCTTTTGGGCTTTACCAGAGGTCATCTTTGAAACCTTGGCTTTTGGCATATTCCAGTCTGCCTTGGCCAGGATACCACCGATGTGAATGCCACAACTGACATTCCCATCAGTGGACTACTATTTAATAAACCCAAAGCAAAATACATCTTACAAAGTCTTAAGTAAGACTGAAAGGACTTAACTAAACAAAGGAACTGAACTACCAACCTGTTGAAAGTAAAACTGAGTTCAACACACAACACAAAACATAAAATGCGCAGAACAATAATACAGTAACATTGAGACAAAACAAAGTATAAAAACATAATTTGTAAAACAGAACATCAACAAAAACAAAATACAAGAGAAATCCAAGCAGGGCTCTAGATCCCCTTAGCAAGCCTTTCCTTTGCTAAGAACACTATAAAATTCCCCATTTGGCTTGGCTCCTCCAGTTTACACAGAGATCCAACACCGACCCGATAAGATCGGGTCTGACTGATGGTCTCCATGCGCATTAATTGTACTTCAAGCACTCATAAAGAACATGTTAGATGTCATCATGGAAAGTAAGAAGATTTATTTAAATGCTATCAATTATGAATGTTATGCAGTAATAATGATATACTCTATTTTATATTGGCCATTGTGTTTTGTGAGGTAAAATATTTGTCACGTGTGATGGCTCAAGGTTGAAAATGGTGTAGGTGATTTAACAGAAAAGACCCAAATTGTACTATGTAAAATGTTTTTCTTAGTTTCTAAGTAAATTTTTTTCTTATTTTTATTTATAGATACAGGAATTGGACATTTCATTAAATGTTGAGACTCTGTCACAGGTGAATGATACAGTGAAAACTGAAGAAATTGATATAGATGATGAATATTTACAAAAGTTCAAGACAGAAGAGGTTGAATTACCTTGTAATGTGAGTTAAATTTTAAATTAAATAGTTTTCAAAAAGTGATGCAACCGTATGGGAAAATGAGTAAGTTACAATAGTTGTTGTGAATAATGATTCACATAATACAACATCTCATGCTCGTTTTCATAGACAAGTGAAATCACTGATCCGAGAAAGTCATAGTGTTGTTGGCTGTAAAAACCACAGCATTGTCCTGTTGAAATCACATGTATTGTAGCCAGAATGGAGGTATAGTGTTTACAAATTGTTGCTCCATTCGTATGTAGTGATCACTGTTAGATAACTTCTTTGCAGTCAATTTTCTCAAATTTTGCCAACATAACCCAACTTTATGTTAAGATTATTAGTACATGCATACATGCTCCTACCTTTTAAAAAAAAAATTTGCTCCCAAATTATCCCCTTCCCCAAAAATCGTAAAAAAGTATCTTGTTATTTATTGCATATTTTTTAACAGAGTTTTTTGTCTTCCCAAGAAGAGCAGCAGTGGAAGTGGCAAAAACATACTTGGGGGTAATATTGGGAGTGGGGGGAAGCCAATCAAAGTTTAAAAGTATACATTTTTTTAGAACTTTTTGGTTTATTTAATTTTAATAATAATATTACCAAAAAATGTCATCACAGTTCACAGCACCACCAAAAAATAAATCTTAGGTAACATTTTTCAGTGAAATTCTTTTAGTTACTTCCATTAAATGTAAATGTAAATGTAGGCAAATCAAAAACTTTTCTTGGAAGGTCATTATGATTTGAGGATTGGAGAGCAGAAAGAATATACATAATTTTTTTAATTTATTTTTTTACTATATAAAAGAATAAGTAACAAATGCAAAAAAGTATAGTAACTTTGTTGTCAGCAATTTTTTTAATATAAAAAAAAAATTTTTCAGCATAGCCCCTTGAATTCAAACATACTTTTTCCACTGTTGTGGAAGTTTCTGAATCGCTTTAGATCAATTGGATAAGTATTGAAGATGACTGCTTTACTGTATCTTGAGTTGTACCTTGAATTAAGTGATTCGGCAGTGGACAAAGATGATGCAGCAACTTCGTGACACCTACCAGGAGAAATTGTTTGTGTTTCAGACATGTTATGAAGTTATAGAAGACACACAACTACAACATGGACAATTGGAAACTCCTGTATTCTTCCATATGCCAAGCAAACAAAAGTGACTGAGCTGGTGAAAAAAAAAACTGCATGTACAAACTTCAGGAGCAGAAAAACAATGGTGTACTGTAATGCTAGGTATCACTGCTGATGAACACAGACTCTCACCTTTTATAATTTTTAAACATAAAACCATCTCTAAGAAGAAGCCACAACCTGGAATTAAGTATATATGCAAGTGAAAGGGTGGATGACTGAAGAATTGTACCTTGATTGGTTGACTGTGTTTTGGGTTCCTGTGCATGGTTGCATTGGCACAAGTATGTATAAAATGTTTTACTATTTATGAGTAAATTTTTGTAAAGTGACCTGTAGGCCTAGTATCTCAAACATAAGCTGCACCCTATTTTTCTTAGCGAGTTTGCTTAAAAAAATGTGTAAATACACAAGTGTGTTTAAAATACATGTGTAAATACAGTATTATTTTTTATTAAATAATTTTTTCATAGGTATGAATAAAGGAGTATATAGATCACTGACTTGTTAAACATTGTTTATTGAAAAGTGTATCAAATATTTTTTTTTGTAAGTCAAAGTGAAATTTTAGAATCCCTCTTTTATTTATTTTTTCTAACATTTTATGCTTGCAAAAAAGTACGCTTATATTCTAATCAATTTGTTATTCACCTATATGAAATTAGTAATTTTGTGTTTTCTGAAAATATTTTACCCTAGATTTGATCCTTTTATTAAAAATGTCCACTGTCCATTTTCTACAACCTTTTTATTTTTTCATTCTCAAAAAAAAAAATAACCCCAATTTCTGATAGTTGTATAATGGTTATTGACTATTTGGTAAATTGTTTTCAATAAAATATTGGATAACAAACACTTCTGGTAACCAACCATGAAAACTGTTTTGTGTACATTTACATGTGTACACATTTTTTGTGTTTCCATGTTTTAATTGATCTCTATAAATGGTATCTTATAGAGGTTCTTCTGGTTGTTGTCAGATCGTATTATATACTTGTATGTTATGTACCATTTGATTTTTAACAATTTTTTATTTTATTTTGTAGGATGAAGGAACCATTCAGGAAAGAACAGAAAATTGTTTAAGTAAGCACGTGAATGAAAAAAATTATGACTGCAACTTTTGTTCAAAATCTTTTAATAATAATTATACTTTACAAAAACATCTTAAAAAGCACAATAAAGATAATAAATTAGTATGCACCTTTTGTCAGAAGTCTTTTAAATTAAGTAGATATTTAAACATCCACATGAATATTCACACTAAAGAAAGAAAATATGTTTGTAACTTTTGTCATAAGTGTTTTTATTCTAGTTCTAGCTTATATAAACATATTAATATTCATAACAAAAAGAAAACTTATATTTGTAAGTTCTGTCAAAAGGGTTTCGATTGTGAAGAAAAATTAAGGAACCATGTTAATAATATTCATAAAAAAGTTAAAAGTTATGTTTGTAACTTTTGTCATAAGTATTTTACTTCCAGTTTTAATTTGCGCACACATATTAATATACATACTAAAGAGAAAACTTATGTTTGTAACTTTTGTCAAAAAGTTTTTAATAATAGTTCAAATTTAAAGAAACATATTAAATACATTCATACAAAAAAATAGTTATGTTTGTGACATTTGTCAAAAGTCTTTTGGCTTGATCGACAGTTTAAAGAAACATTAATAATGTATGTAATAAAGGGATGAAAATATGGTTGTAACCTTTGTTTAAAGTTTTTTAATTGCAGTTTATATTTAAAGAGACATCTTAATAATGTTGTTACAAAAGAGCAATCTATACAGCTTTTTTTATAGTCTTTTAATTGTAGTATTTATTTAGAAGTACTTTAAGGAAGCTTATGAATGTCCATTCTAAAATATGCATTTGTAATTTTTATCAAAACCTTTTGATTATAGTTCTTAAAATATTCATTTCTACCATTCACAATAATGAAAGACAATATGACTGTAATGATTGTAAGAAATCTTCTATGTATAAAAAACATATTAAGAGTGTTCATATTAATATAAAGTAATGTACGTGGGTTATTTTTTTTTCAAGGTCCGATCGGTCACAAAATTAAAACCACTCCGATTTAGACATTTGTCATAGCGTAGTACCAACTTTCCAATACCCTCATCATAGAATGGAGCTCAATGTCTGTGCCAAAATGTTGTCCTCCTAGCCAGCGTTTCATGTGAGCAAAGAGGTGAAAATCGGATGGAACCAAGTCCGGGATGGATGGTGGGGTGATCAAACACTTCCTGAACGAAAACGCTGCAGGAGTTTCTTTGTTGCAGCACTCACTTCCTACCCTGACCGTCTGCATCATGAACATCTGTACGCCCTGCTTTAAAGTTCCTGCACCATTGTCGCACTTAGCTGTCACTCATTGAAGTTTCATCATACACATTACTTATTCGTTGATGAATTTCAGCTGCATTACACCCCTCGCCCTGAAGAAATCAAATTACCGCACGCACCTCACACTTAGCGGGAGATGCTATTGTAGACATGTTTACGTGCTAGCTGCGTGTTCAGAACTAAACGAAGTGACGTAGGGTGATTGAAGGCCATACTAGAGACGCTGTGCAACACATATGCGCAAAAGTTCATCCGATTTTTGCACGGGTTTTTATTTCTCGACTAATTGGACCTTGAAAAAAATAACCCTCGTATGGTTATATCTTTTGTAATTCTGTAGGAAAACATTTCTTTAATTTTTTATTTAATTAGTCCTTAGTAATATATGTATTATATTATATCTCAATTTTACATTCAAACTAAGATTTTTTTAGATTTGTGAAAGAACTTGTTTGTAGCTATCATCAAGCATTGGAAGATAGATTTTAAATAATAAAAATGCATGCAGGCTGGTTTGTGTAGAAAGGGTTAGACATGAATGATAAAATTATATTTTAACAAAACTTGTAGAAAAAGTATAATTTTAAGTAAATAAATCAATATTTTGATTATGCATTATGTAGAACTCATCAGGTGCGGGTAGATATGTTATACCACTGATAGAAGTTGATGTGCCCCAGGATTCGCCTAGATTGATCAAGGGAAGGTATAGGAAAACTTTAATTAGAGTAGAATCATAAAATATTAAATAATAAAATTAAATTAGATATGATTAAAATTAATATTTATTTTAATTATAAACACATGAAATAATGTAATGAAAATACTAAAAACAAAAAATAATTAAAAATTCAGAAAGTATTAAATATGAATATATGTATTATAGAGTAAAAAAAGAATTATTTTTCTTTTTTTTTGAAACTGTGAATAATCTAACCGCTTTTTTTGTTTTATATTCATTACATTGAAGTGTGCTGATTATTTATATACATGGAATTTTTTGCTATTGTATTTGTTGAATTATTAACATTTTAAGTTTGTCATAAGTTTTTAAAAAATTACCAATTGTTATACAAAAAATATAACTTTATATAGATATATAATTTATAATAACTTTCAATAAAGAATTTTACTCTATTCTAGTCTCTATTCTTATAATATACCTTAAAAAAATCACCTTTGACCTTTATCATCCACATCAATCAAGTTATAATGTAACTAAATGTAAACTTTTTCCTCTTATTCTTTAATAAAAATTACACTCCTCTAGTCGGATACTAATTTTATAATCCCTTGTCACCGTCAAACTTTGCTTGATGTATGAAATCTCACCTTATACCTTAACTTTCCCCGCTTGGTGAACCGTATTCCTTATTTCCATATAACTTATTATAACTATATATCTACTTCAGTATCAATCTTCCATATACAAACTGAACTTTCTATCTGGGCATTATTCATCATGTTAATGTAACTATTGATAAGCAATATATGAGGGTTATTTTTTTTAAAGGTCCGATAGGTCACAAAATTAAAACCACAATGAAAATAAAAAATTTTTTATTTGTAACACGTACTTACATAGTTACGCTATTTCTCTACATAGTCGCCACTCCGATTTAAACATTTGTCGTAGCGTGGTACCAACTTTCCAATACCCTCGTCATAGAATGGAGCCGCCTGTGTCTTCAGCCATGTTTCCACACTGATCTGCAACTTGAAAGTTTCTTTAGTTTCGAAATGGACCCATGTCTTGTCCCCTGTGACAATTTTGTTCAAAAAATCTTCTTCATTGTGGTAGCGCGGGAGAAACGTTAGGGAGGCATCCATTCTCATTGTTTTGTGATGGTCGGACAGCATCTTGGGAACCCATCTTGCCCACGGTTTGCGGTACTGAAGTCTCACTCACAATGGTGTAGAGACCTTGAAATGACCTTGAAATTTCAGGATACGAATCGCTCAATACAGAAATTGTGAACCGACCATTATCTCCAATTGCCTCATTCACTCGCTCAACGAGATCATCGGTTGACACTCGCTTCCTTCCCTGACCGCCTGCATCATGAACATCTGTACATCCTGCTTTAAAGTTCCTGCACCATTGTCATACTTTGCTGTCCCTCATTGAAGTTTCACCATACACATTACTTATTCGTCAATGAATTTCAGCCGCATTACACCCCTCAGCCTGAAGAAATCGAATTACCGCACGCACTTCACACTTGGCGGGAGATGCTATTGTTGTAGACGTGTTTATGTGCTAGTTGCGTGTTCAGAACTAAACAAAGTGACGTGGCGTGTTTGAAGGCCATACTAGAGACGCTGCGCAACACATATGCGCAAAGGTTCATCCGATTTTTGCACGGGTTTTTATTTCACGGCCGATCGGACCTTGAAAAAAATAACCCTTGTATTTTACATCTGATCTTTAAAAACAATTGTCATTCCCACATGTTTTGAATTAAAATTATTAAAATCAACACTAATTGATTACAGTTTCTTGTCGAATATTTTGTCAAGATAACAGAAGCGGACTGTAATATTGTCTTCATATACCTATTGAAGCAAAGGTTGCTGTTATCGAACTGTTGCTTTCATTGAATTCAGTCTTTAGTTAGTGGGTAGTGTATTTTTTTTTTTTTTCAGTTTCGAAAGTGTCACTTTTACAATTTATATATGACGTGACACAAAAACCAACTGCTGTTGAATTGTTGCGACGGAAGAAAATTCCAGTCGTGTGTCTCAACGTAACTAACAACACGCAAAATCTATTATACTTCAGCTAGGTGAGGTTTTTTTAAGAAATGGGAACGTCCACTTAAGAAGGTATGAAAACTTACTTTTATTGATTTTTAACAAAAATAATATATCTGAAATTTATACATATAAATCTAAAAAAAAAAATTAACAGCAGAATTATAGTTTTCTAAAATCTAACATGAAAAATAACGTTATCTTGATGAAATTAATGTTAAATATTTTTCAAAAACAATAAAACATAAAATTGATTAATAGTACGAAATTATTAATTTCAAAAGAAAATACCGAAGTTACAAAAACCAATTTTGCTTCCTTACACAAAAAAAAAACACATTTAAGTGATGAATGTTGCATCCAATTCAATTAACCTTGAATCCAGTAATTCTTTAATGTATTTTACAAAAATTAAGATCAGAAAATAGATCATTAAGTTTTGCTTGATTAATTAATGTTATTTCATTCCCTTAATAATGAAATTTTTTAATTTACTAAAAGCGTATTTGAATGTTTCCTTAAACTGATGAAAAATTAAAGAAATTTGATCCAGTTCAAAATACTTTACGGTATCATAAGTCTATTGGATAAAAGTTAAAAACTTATTTCTACTCTAATAAAAACCTAATTTAGAAAAAAGTTAATATATTACTTTTAATATATATTAATACATTTACAGTAAGAAGTTTGTTCAAGCCTTTGATAAGGTTTAAAAATTGTTCCCCCTATCATTAAAAATTTATTTATGAAAAAAATTAATCTAATTTTTTCCAGAGTAAGTTTATTATCAGTCCCTGAAAAGGTATGTCCCTTTATCAAAAACTTAGGTCACAATATGTAATCTAACATATTAAGTCCTTTTTTTGTCTGCAGTTCAGGACTCTTTCTGTAGACAGATTGAAATAATGGTTGTTCCGAAGTACTGGTCAATAATTACTGCTCCTGTTCACAAATCTTCAATGTCAGGGTGGGACAACAAAAAATCCCAAGTTTGCTTAGAATAGAACCTCATTGTATTATTGATTTTTGCCCTTAGAAAAATATGAAGCAGCCAAAAAGATTAAATCTCTGGAGAATTCCTCCTAATCATCTGAAGAAATATTTACAGTATACTGAAAATCTCACCTCGGTGCTTAAATAACAGTATCTTTGAAAGATAAGATATTGAACTTTTAAAACGAATATTTGTCGTTTAATGTTCCTTAGCAGAAGTCATAAGAACATTGATCTGGGAATATGATTTGTCAATTCTTTCTTTGCAGACAAACAGTTTATCTAGCCATCCTCCAAGAGCACAAGACAAATTGCAATTCAAAATTATCAGTTTCTTTTATGATTTCCCACATGGATAGAAGTTATCAAGATGTTTGTATATACTTTAAGGTCAACTGTATCTAGTCAAATATACATTCTTATCTAAATGTTTTCTCGTGTTTTTATTACCTTTTTTGGTGAACATGTATCTCCTACCACATTCTGATTTTCTGAACTAGACATTGCTGATTTCATATCCCAAGTTCCATTTTAATGTTTAATAAGCAATTTTGCTTGGGGATCACATAATTTATTAAGCTAGCTAGGATTTAGATATGCCTCCTTAATATTGGTTTTCTCATGTTTCTATTGCCTGAACTACAATTACACATACATATTATGCAGTGACATCATTGGTCAGCAAACACTAGGGTCATATCAACTTCTAAATCTTCATTAAAATATTTGTTACATTTTTACATTAAAATTCTTGAAGCGGGATAATTTTCTGAAAACCATTGTGTGTGGTTGTTATGATTCCTGTACTAAAAACAGAAGAGGTCAAGATTCACACCATCGGTTACCATCCTATTTATTTTAAAAATATTGTGTGCATTCAGTTTGAAAGAATAGCGAGTTGAAGATTGATGTACGGAAATAATATCGATTCTTAATTCAGCTAAAAGAGCTTTATTTTAATTAATTACTTAAAAATTAGACGCATTAAAGAAAACTTATTGTAAATATACATATTAACCATAAACAAAGCGTTGTTTACATAAAAATCAAATGACAACATTTGATTATCAGTAAATTCCTCCATGCTAATTTTCTTTTTTATTACAAAACTTTAGACATAGTGCAAGGGGACGTTAAGTTAACTATCCCTATTGAATGTAGCATGCTTGAAGGTAGTGTCCATAACCATGGCATCCTCGACAGGCCTGCTGCGCTGGCAGGAATGTTGGCATCCACCAGGAAGTTTCAGGCCAGGGAACTTCTTCTTATCCAGGTGGTGTTAGGTAACAGAATAAGCTCACAACAGAACGCAAGGATGGGGGGAGATTTATGTATCTCCTTACTAATTGCAGAACCTGAACAAAAGTACCTTGCGACTTTGTTTTGCTTTTTATCAGGTGAGTAATTGTTTATTTGGTCTAAATATCTTTAATTTGTTTATTTATTTATGGACTGAGTTGTATATTGCAATCCAAACCTTTAGAGAAGATTGTAACAGTACAAGGTGAAAAGATAAAGATGCTACGATTTGCTGATGATATAGTAATTCTAGCCGAGAGTAAAAAGGATTTAGAAGAAACAATGAATGGCATAGATGAAGTCCTACGCAAGAACTATCGCATGAAAATAAACAAGAACAAAACAAAAGTAATGAAATGTAGTAGAAATAACAAAGATGGACCACTGAATGTGAAAATAGGAGGAGAAAAGATTATGGAGGTAGAAGAATTTTGTTATTTGGGAAGTAGAATTACTTAAGATGGACGAAGCAGGAGTGATATAAAATGCAGAATAGCACAAGCGAAACGAGCCTTCAGTAAGAAATATAATTTGTTTACATCAAAAATTAATTTAAACGTCAGGAAAAGATATTTGAAAGTATATGTTTGGAGTGTCGCTTTATATGGAAGTGAAACTTGGACAATCGGAGTATCTGAGAAGAAAAGACTAGAAGCTTTTGAAATGTGGTGCTATAGGAGAATGTTAAAAATCAGATGGGTGGATAAAGTGACAAATGAAGAGGTATTGCGGTAAATAGATGAAGAAAGAAGCATTTGGAAAAATATAGTTAAAAGAAGAGACAGACTTATAGGCCACATACTAAGGCATCCTGGAATAGTCGCTTTAATATTGGAAGGACAGATAGAAGGAAAAAATACTTTTGGAATATGTAAAACAAATTGTTAGGGATGTAGGATGTAGAGGGTATACTGAAATGAAACGACTGGCACTAGATAGAGAATCTTGGAGAGCTGCATCAAACCAGTCAAATGACTGAAGACAAAAAAAAAGAAAGTATTTCTCATTTAATATTATAATTCATTTGTTGATTCAGCTGATATTTCTTGCATAAATTCTGTGTAGAATTAAGTTCAGTTATTTTCGTAATTCATTTAATTATTTGTAAGTATATGATTGTAAAAAAGGTGATTTATGATCTTTTGTTTTTCAGGCTATGTTCAATTGCAGATTTTCAAATTGATTATTTGAAATATGTATTTTTATGTATTTGTCATGTGTTATTATAACTGATATGTTGATTCAGCTGATATTCCTTGTATAAATTCTGTATAGGATTAAGTTATTTTTATTTCATAATTTCATTTAATTTTAATTTTTTAAGGTTATGATTTAAGAAAAGGTTAGGTTGTTTTTTCTCTAATTATAGTCCAATTTCTTTTGTCAAATACGAGCTGTGTGTCATTTTATTTTTGTTAATTTTTACCCAACATCCACTTTTCATTACCTGTCACAATTCGATGGAGAAATGACTTTCTTTTGTACCTGGTGAGTAACATTCCGCAAGTGGTTTTTCCATTTTCTTGCTCTCTTTCATTCTTTTGATATGGAACCCATTTTGCCATTTTTTGGATCTTTCTCATGGCTTTCAAACGTACGGAGACAGCTTCTCTTGTTACGTATAATTGATCTGATCATTTGATTGATTAAGTTATTGAATTTGAGCGTCATCCTCATCCAAATTGCTTGCAATTTGCAAGCATTGTTGTCTTTAAACTTTTTCAGTGGACTTCCACATTGTTTGTTTCTCACATCAAAATCGCCACTATTGAATTTTTTATCCACTCAAAGCACTATGATTTACCAAGGGCATGCTCTCCGTAAGCTTCCGACAAGCATTCGATGCGATTCTGCAGCAGTTTTCTGTAAATGGTAACAGAATATCAGTGCTGTCTGCAAATTTTAGTTTATAGATACAAATCGCGACATGTTTAATGCTAATTAAAACACTTTTGGTATAGAGGTTAGCCCTCGGAATGGTTTTACAGCTTTGGTTAAGGCATTTCTTGACCACCTAATTATGGAGATACATATGGTTGCATATGTGTTTTTGATTTAATAGTTCTGGCATTTTATGGCGTGTTAATTGTCAATAATGTGTTATGACAGTTGGTCACTGCAGATAATAGCACTTTCTGAATTTATCCATTTGTATGATGGCTTTAACCCTTTTAGGACCAGAGAATTTTTGCCTACTTTAAGAGTTACGTACCAGAGAAATATAGTTACTTGCTGAAAAAGTCCGAAGTTAGGTAGTGTGTTTTGCAAGCTTTTTGTAAAGATGCTATAAAATTACTTCAAAATAAGTTATTGACATGATCTTTATGTCAATGTTTTTGTAGTTTAATGTGCTATTCAAATAACAAAAAATAATTTAATAACAAAAATAGCCAGATTTTTTTTTTTGTTAATATATAATTGCATTAAAAATTTTTTCTAATAATTTTCCAGTTTGGTATGATGTTTCTTCAAAACAAAAAAAATTTTTACAATGGGAAACCTAATAATTGTTTTTAGTATATATTTCTCTAGTAAAGTGTAAAGTTTCAACTTGCACGAAAAATAATGAGTAAATCATAAAATTAGTTTTTTTTTTGTAAAATCATTAATTAAGCCTCATAATGTAAAATATTATATTCCAATAATTAAACTACTTACATTTTTTTTAGTTCTATTTAGTCACCAAGGCACTAATAATAAAAGTTGAAAACATCTATTTACACTATTTAGGTTTTTTAAAATGTTTTACTTGCATTTGTGCTTCAAGAAACAAAGAGAGTGACAGCCTTCCTGGCACTTGGATCATATTGTCCTTGATCTTTACTTTTTTCTTTCAGCTTCTGAATGTCCTCTATTTGAACAGACCCAGCAACTTTTTTCTTTTTTTCTTGGGAAGTTTTTCCAGTTGTCAAGAAGATGCATTACTATTACTGTCACTACCCTCACCATGCTATTGCTTCACCCAAGCATCACCAACCTTGAATAATAGAAACAATAAACTGATATCTATCAAGAGGCTTAGTTGCATTTTGTCTACATGTTAATTGGTATAAAATATACACATTTAGCATTCTAGAGAAAAAATTGAAGGTGACTTTCTTCCAATATTTAACTGTATGTCACTTATCTAGAGCATCATATCAAATGCCTCAATCCCATCCATGTAGCTTTTATAATGTGCAATGATAGCAGGTTTCTCCTTTGTTACAAGTCTACTGAGCCATTTATTAGTAAGGAGTATGTTTTTTCTCATGATAAGCTAAAAGTGTTATATTGCTTTTTTTTGTAAACTTTTTCTTCTACTTTAAAATTTTTTTTATAGCTTCTGGAAGACGATTTTTATTTTTCCTGACAGTTCCTGTTACAAACATTTGTTCTGAATAAAACCATTTTATCAGAGAAATACTAGTAAAAAAGTTAACAATAAAAATATGATACCCGTTTTTCAAATAATTACAAGCCAAAGTAATTTTTTTTTACAACTGTATACGCTAAACCAAAATTTTTTATGCCATTTGTGTCTTCAGTTGACTTTGCACCTTTAAAGCAAAATAATTTCAAACAGTATTTTGAAACGGCACCACGTAAAATCCAAAACTTGATCCGCCAACAATGATGGTGATTATTTGGTAGGTACTGCATTAAAATTGTTTGGTTCTTGGTTCCTATTAAGCTTTCATCAATCGAAATTTGTTGGTTGGCTATATAGTAAGGTTGAAATATATTATTGCAGTAATCTTCCAGAGGTTGAAATTTCTGAGATGGGTCATAACCATGTTCATTCGATTTAGTCAAGTTAGAATTGTAAACCATATGAAAAAAACGCTAGGATATTTTCAAATCTAGCTCGGGTAAACATTTTGCCAAACTATGGAATAAATTGCGAGTCGTTCTTATTCCAATATGATTTTATTGTCTGTTTTCTGTTTAGCTCCATGTTAAAGATAACAGTAACAAAAGCCCAATATTTCAGATGTTATAACTGGTACTCAAGACTATAGACGGCTGAGAGGTGAAATTCTGGTAGCCCTATTCATGTTAGAAAGGGATCGGTTAGCATACCTGTTCGTTTCTCTTACAAATATGTTTAGCAGCATTTCACTGAAAAATAATTTGAAAAAGTCTATTGGATTTCTAGCTGTTGAAGGAATGTGTTTCGGACCAGGATTTTCATGAAAGCCAAAATTGTACTCAAATATTATTAGGCTAGACTCTGAAATATCTTCTCATTCACTTTCATCATCACCATTATAAGAACTATCAGAATCTGAGTCGCTAAGAACTTGCATGTTAACATGAGTCTGCCTAGCATGTTGCAAAACATTCTGCGTAACCTCAGTTTAACTTTCACCTGCGTTGCTTACTGTACTAATATCTGATGACGAAAACAATGGTCCTGATGTTCAGCCTTGGTCAGGATTATAATCTAGGTCAATATCACTATTATCACTGAATATATCATAAATACTACTATCAGAGTCGGATAGAACAAGTTCACGATCTATTTCACTACTTCTAATAAGTTCATCTGCCATTTTTAAATACAGTATTACATACTTAAAACAAAAATAAAATAACTGACATAATATAAATACACAGAAAAAAAACCATTAAATGTACACAAAAATACAGTAATAATGTAAACAATGACATTCATGCCTGACTGTGACTAACTACATTGATTTCTTCTTTATGATTACACAATTTATCAGGATTGCCAACTATTTTCATAATAGTATTATTAACAGTACACAGAATCTTGTAATAATCATATTTTGTACAAAAATCAGCTTAAATAACTAAAACAAAAATAAACAAAGTAGGTGATAGATTGCTCGCTAGGTCTTTTTTACAAAAACTACGGTGGGAATAGATCGCTTGTTTGATCATTCTCACATTGTTTGTACGGGCAATAAATCACACACTCTATCCTAAAAGGGTTAACATGAAAATTGACTTCTGTATAATTTCAAACTGGTTAGAATTCATAGAAATGTCTTTAAATTACCTTTATATTAATGAAAATTTATGAAATCTCTTGGTTTGAGTAAAAAAAAAATGCTGCATTGGGTTTTCAACTTTAGTTTATAAGTACAAATCATACATTCTGATATGAAATATTTCTTTAAATAAAATGATAGATTGTACATTTAAATTTTTAAAATGGTGTCATAATTGTTTGTGAAACATTTCTTTAACTTTTGAGAAAATATTTTTAGATATATAACAAAGCTTGTGCATCAATTTGCTGTAACGAAAAATGTTTCATGTAAATTGATTTAAATGGTAAAAATTCACTTATGGTAAAAGTATTAAGGAATTTGATAATATTTGCATTTTTTAATAAAATTTCCATTGTTTATTTTTTTTATCTTTTGTTTATATTTTAAGGTTGATATTGAGTAAGTAATGCTGTAATCAAATCTGATCTGTTTTCTTACGAACTTCCATTAAAAAAAATCTTGTTGCAAGATGAAATTCTCTGGTCCATCTTGCATTTGAGGAAAGACCTTTATCTGAATAAAAATAATTGTTATGCATGCTTTGGTGATAAAGAATAACCTGTAAAGTTGCAGTTGGGATATTGTACAGAAAACATTTAATTTTGGGGTGTCCATTTCGCATTTAAGAGTTAATGGGAATTTCTGACCCCCTAGTTATATATATGTGTTTGACTTTTCCATGAAGATGAAAATATGATACATCACTAAAGATGATAGGATCAAGAAAGTCGTTATCTTCATGCTACTATATTTCAATTGAAAACATGGCATGCACAGGATAGAATGTAGGCTTCAAAGTATGTAACGGCTGTAAACAGTAAAGACAGATATGTAAGTGTTTCTTTAAAAATTCCGTACTGTCAACACAGGCATCACTAGTGCATAGCTGGCCTTCATAACAGATTTTTGCAAGAGACTATCTGATATGTTCAACATTTTCTACAAGCACCCATACCCATAATCTTCCTTTTATACAGACATCCCTGGTTGTTTCAAACCAATTATGAATGAATGTTATCGACACTTGGAGGATTACTATTAAACGTTTTACACAACAAATATTGAACTACAGATTCACATTTAGCAAACTACTAAATACAGAAATCTTTCTGTTCAGAAGTCACCATCTTTGCTAGTACTGCTATTAAACAGAAAGATAGGGAATATGTTCTTTTATTCTTAATAAATGTATAGAGATATTTTATTCTTTGCTGCAACAGCGTGGTAGTTAGAGAGAGAGAAAATGTTACAGATTTCAACCAGATCACCTAAGGATTTAAAAAATTCCTTTTTTTATAATAATGAAACTTTTGGATGAGTTAGTTTGTATTCTTAGCTAATTTGGTAGATTTATTTTTCGCTATAGAGTTATTTAATTTTTACTTTCCCATCAAATATAGCAGAAACAGCTATATTAAAGGGGAAAGTATGGTGATCATGTCAAAAATAGGGTATCAGATATTTTACAAATCTTGAAAAGATTTGTTTTAGGATTCAATTAGTTCATCTATACCAAAATACTTATGTATGTATGTTTGCGTATGTATATATGGTGTACTGCATTTAGCCCTGTATCTTGGGATTGACCAAACCTGAGATAAAGTTGTGGTTCAAATATTTACGTATATTGGGCATTGATCATATTAATTATTTTTTCAAAATTCATTAAGGGGGATAGGAAATATCATGAAAATACAGATTTTGATTTTTTTAAATTATTGCCTTGGACCTAAAATGTAAAAAATGTTATTTGAAAATTTTCTTTTTGTTATTTTAGACATTATTGAAGGGGGTGTTCTATTTAGAAAAAACTTTTCTTGAGTTTATGAAGTGAATCTGTTAAACTTAACCTATATATGAATTTCTTTTTTTGAAAAGTTTTTCTTAAAATTTATTTCCCACCTTTAAAAGATATATATTTTGCTTTTTAGCTGTAACTTTTAATTCTTCTTTTAAAAAGGACTTTTTTTGTATTTTTCTTCATCACGTGAAACAATTTTTTCACCATTTTAAAAAACATAATACTTTGTTTTATAAAAGTTATACTTGACCTGTGGCTTGAAAAGTGATGCAATAATTTGCCAGACTTTTTTTATGTTTCAGGAAATTGATACAGAGCAACTAAGGAACAATACATTTGATGTCGGTTATAGTAACTTTACAACAGATCCTCTTGCAGTTGATGAGACTGAATTAATTCTTCTGAAACAGAAGATTTTAAAATGAAAAAAGAAATGGTAAAATACTATTTTTATTATATAATTAATTTACAGTGCATGTCAATAAAAAATTTTAGTTTATTTTTGGTAAAATTATAATTTACTTAAGATGTGTCCTCAGGTTATGGGAGATGCAGCTAGCATTTTGAAAAGTATAAGATATAAATTGAAAATTAGTTCATCTTCCTTAAACAGTTTATCAGTATTGTTAATTTATTTAATTTTATCATTGCTAATAAATTTTGCAGTAAAACAAATCAAGGTATTCATAGTTTGTTCATTTTGTTCATCTGGTAATTATGGAAATGGCGGAATAAATTAATATTAAAAAAAAAGTTTGAAATCTTTTCATTACTATGTAGTAAATCAGGAATATTAAACAATCATCATAAGCTCTTTAAATAAGTTTCAGGCTTCAGAAATTACTTAGCGATTTTCGAAGAATTTGAACTTATTTCTAAGGATAGCTTTTAACAGGTGTTATTAGTTTAGTATGCATTGGTTGTAACATATTTCTCATGAATTTTTGTGTCATGGCTGTCCTGTTAATCCATGAAGGTTTGTAAGAAATAAAATTTCATGGTTGAGAGAGATGTAACTCTTCTTTACTCATTTGATCTCAGACTTTTGAGTGAATAAATTAGTTTTTAAATTCTATTGTCTTCTGTTAAATCCTGTACAGCGTTTTTCTCATAATCTTATTTTTCCATAATTTCATGATTATTTGTAATTTTTCTGATTGTAATATTAATTTTATTTAATGTTTATTATTTGGTAGATTCAGTAACAGATATGGATGGGCTATGTAACGTTACTAATATCATTCTTATTTGTATTTGTTTATTGGTAAAGGTAAGGTTTGTTCATTATATCTTTCCATCTTTTTCACATTGATTGCTGAGTAGTATGGTATCAATTGTGGAGTTAACTCATGATATTAATAGTAAAGAGAAGATAAGTAGATTTTATTAGGGACAATAGGATTTTAGATGATGTTTAGTTATGTTTGAATGGGTGTAAAATGCAGGTGTTTCTTTCTGAGAAGTAGAACAGAGTAATATTGTAATTATGTAATCAGTTTGGAGAAGGGTACATGACTGGAGGGTAATCATTTTACATTTAAAACAATTATCTTGGTGAGTTATTTTGAGCATCAGCGTAACAGAAAACTTAAAGGTACATGGCATTAGCAGATCAGTATTGCTGCAAAACAGCATGTTCGAACAAATTACACAGGCCATTAAAACATTCTGGCTACCTGCAAAATTAATTTTTGTTTAGGTCAGATTAGGTAGGATTTTTACGGTTTCTGGTGAGCAAATCATTGTTCTGGTAGCCTCATATTAGTAAGATGAGTGATAGTTTGTGTGCTTTAATTTTTTTACTTGTTTCTTATTGATTCATAATTTTTATGAATAATTTTTGTTCCATGCAAAGTTTAGGGGGGGGGGGGTTGTCATGTTAGTTGCTACTGATTATGAATGTTGTGCTGTAATAACAATGGAAAGACACTGCTGGTATTGGTTGGTGGCCATTGTGTTTGTGCATGGTAAAACATTTGTCTTGTGTGCATGGTTGAAGGTTGAAAATACGCAGGAGATTTAACAGAAAAGACCAAAATTGTACTTTGTTAAATGTTTTTTGTAGTTTTCTGAGTATATTTTTTCTGTTTTTATTTATAGACTCAGGAATTGGACATTTCATTAAATCTTGAGACTCTGTCACAGATGAATGATAATGTGAAAACTGAAGAAATTGATATAGATGATGAATATTTACAAAAGATCAAAACGGAAGAGGTCGAATTGCCTAGTAATGTAAGTTAAATTTTAATATTAATATTATTAAGTAAATACAGTTACATTCTGTTCCATTTTAGGCAAATTATATATAAATGTTTATATATTTATCACACATTTAAATTGATAAAATTATTTCATGAAGTAGAGAGCATGTTGTACTAATAAATTTATGGATTTAACTTTTAGGTTTTTTATATTCATTGAATATTATAGATTTATCGATTGTAAAAGATATTGATTACAGTTAAAAAAATAATTTGCCAATATTTCATATACGGAATGTATCATGAAGTTCTCCCAGGACTTTAATAATATGTTCTACTTGTGAAAATAATGGAAAAAGTTCATATAAACATATTTCCTAAGATATTTCATTTGCAAGTTACAGCTAGTGAAAGATTTAGCTCAGATTTCACCTTTAATTGTGAAATTAGGATGTACTGAAAATTTTAGAATGTTAATTAAGGGCCAGAATTAGTAATTTTTTTATGTTTTTTGACCCAAAAAATAAGAAACAAATTAGGTTTCAGAAACATATCTTCAGTTTTTGAGAATCTGAGGTGAAAACCAAGTAATTTTGTTAAAAAATCCTGTTTTTTATGTTGGATGGGATAATAACTTTGTTAGATGGGTAATAAACACATAAAACTTTAAACAAAACTTGTAGAGAATCTAATTCTGAACAAAACAGTGTAAGATAAGTTGAATAAAACCAAGAAGAGTTAGAAAAATTTTAATTTTATTTAGAAAGAGTATATCACTATGTTTGTCAGAAAAGTATCTATTTATCATAAATAAAAACCAAATTCTTTTCTGGTGATGCAAAATATTTGTTAAAACACAATTTACTGTTAAAATATTTTTAAAAAACTGGAAATTATACGATAGTGGCAAAAAAACGAATAAATAGAAATTATCTAGATCATTTTTTTATTAATTACAGAAATACAAAACATTATTTGAAAAATTGTTATTTCAAAGTTGGTAATAAAATAACAACAACTGATCGACAATGCACATTACCGTATTAATGTTTAAATTATTTTGTAAGGTACATTAACTATGTAACATACTGTGAACCGTACTTCATTAGTTAAGGTTATCTGTGGGTTTTAGTTTGAACATGATCGACTTGCCATTGAAATAATGCTGTACTTATTTACAACGAAGAATTATGTTGATACAGTATTAATTTGAGCATGTGTAATAGTAATGCTACAGCTGCTGCAGTAGCATATGAAAAAAATTTTCTTAATATCTGAATTCTAGATCCCAAAACAATTAGCGGGACTTCTCGCAATCTTTGGAAACAGTTTCACTACCTAGTTTTGGTACCAGCTGCAAATGATCTTCCTGACTGTTATTGATGAAATTATTATCGATCCACTCCAGGCTTCAGTACATTATGTCTTTCAATGTGGATTAGAGTTTTGCATTCAATTGTTTGGAGGACACTTACAACAAGTTTTATCCTTATTCTGCCAATTGAACATCTACACCCAGGACAAGAAGGTCCACTTTGCGTGGAGTTCTGAAACTGGTGGAATACAAGTCGACAACTCTACAAATATGTTTTATTTACCGACGAGGCAAATTTCATTTGAGATGGCATCAACAATTTGCATAGTGAGCATACATGGGCAGAAGTAAATCCTCATGAAACAATCGAAGGCAATCTTCAACACCGATTGGCATTAGTATATGGTACAGCCTTTTTCACAATCAACTGTTTGGCCTGTTTATATTACATGGCCACTTAAATGCTGAGGTCTACTTGCACTTTCTTCAAGAAGAATTGCCACAGCTGCTTGAAGATGTTCCTCTAGCGCTGAGATGCACAGTATACTTCCAGCATGATGGTGTGTCTCTCCGTATACCTTGTGCTGTTGCTGCTTGCTTAAATCATCATTTCCCTGAGAAATGGATCGATCATGAAGGTCCATATTCCTGGCCACCAAAATTGCGTGATGTAACGTCTACCATTTTTGTGTCGGGGGATTGATGATAAATATATTGTATACAAAATAAAAATATATTCTCGTAAGGAATTGATCGTCTGCATTATGGATGCGACTGAGCAACTTAAGGACAGCCCTGAACTAAAAAGAGCAACAAAAGCGGTGCAGAAGTTTACAAAGAAATTTGTTGAAAATGGCAGGCTCATTTTTGGTCATTCACTATCCTGGTGCATTTCTCAATAGGCATGTATATAATATGCGTACTTTGGTCTAGTTTACTTTTCTAAATAAAATTCCAATTTCTCTAACTTTTCTTTCTTTTATTCAACTTATATTATAAAAGTCCTGGGAGAACTTTGTCGTACACTGTATAAGATTGTTTATGTAATATATTTTAACATATTAAACGTATAATTTTTACTTTCCTGGCATCATAGCTCTATAGCTATGCCATTTCATTGGATAAACTAAATTTGATAAAATTTTGCAAAGGGATATGTATATATGGGGCAATTTTTTGGTTAAGGCTTGGTGTCAATATCTTTTGGAGGTGGGAGTAGATATTTTCTTTACATTCACAAAGTTTGACTTATAATTCAACTTTATGTTAAGTTCAGTACTTGCGTACTTGTTTATTTATCTACCATTTTAAACAAATTACCCAAAATTCTTCCTTCCCCAAAAATTTAAAAAAGCTATAATTTTTTTATTGCATATTTTTTAACCAAAATTTTTTTATGTCTTTCTAAGAAGAACAGTAGTGTAAGTGGCAAAAATATACTTTGGGGATAATCTTGTGAGTGGGAGGGAGCCAATCAAACAAAGTTTAAAAATATAAAGTTTTTTGAATTTTTTATATATTTCATATTTTAATAATAATATTGTAATAACATTTCATCATAATTCACTCACCCTCAAAACATAAATCATTTTTTTCAGTGGAATTTTCATTAATTTTCTTTCATTTAAGATAAATGTAGGCAAATCAAAAAGTTTTCTTGGGAGGTCATTTTGATGTTGAGGGTGTGGGATTAAAAAATATCAATTTTTAAATTTTTTTTCATTTTTCTACTATATAAGAACAAATAACCAGTGCAGGAAAGTATAACAAGTTTGTTGTCAGCTATTTTTTTAATATAAAAACTTTAACTTTTCAGTATAGTCCTTTGATTTCAAATGCACTTTTTCCACTATCGCAAAAGTTTCTTAATCTCTTTTGATCAAGTGTATCAGTATTCAAGATGACTACTTTACTGCATCTTGAGCATTTGTACTTAAAATTAAGTCATCTTATTTATTGTGTGTGTGAACTAATATTCC
Source organism: Lycorma delicatula (assembly GCF_047948215.1). Lineage (NCBI taxonomy): Eukaryota > Metazoa > Arthropoda > Insecta > Hemiptera > Fulgoridae > Lycorma > Lycorma delicatula. The sequence goes on from NC_134467.1 coordinate 17,432,712, forward strand.
AATAGTTGCACGTAGAAAAATTAGGTTTAGTAAGTGTTCCTATTTGTAGCAATCTTTTTTTTATGAGACAACTATGTCCTCAGCTCCTACAGGTTGGAGAGGGGAAATAAAAAAAAATAAACTAGAAAAGGTTGGATTGTACACATCTTCTTTAAAGGGCATTGAAAACCAGAAATTTTTATGTAAAAACCTTTGGTTTACAACCCTAACCAAAATGGCATTTCTTTCTTTAACACATTGTATACAATGGGCGAGTATAATTCATCTGACCATCTTTGCTCAGTTCAACAACAGACTAGTATACGTCATTCTTGTGTTTAAAATTACATTAATTTTGTTGTGTTTAAAATTGTGTTAGGATGACTCCAGGTAGGTCGTCTTTTGTTGATCTCAGATGTTCAGTGTTTCATACTGAATTTGTATATTAAGCTATTTTTGTTATCAATTGGATAATTTTTGAATTGTTTAGTTTAAATGAGATGATATTTGTGAAACACTGTGTAGATGATACTTGTGAGGCAAGTTTGTTTACGTGCATGTTGTTGATTTTGTTTTTTTGTCTATTCTATTAAAAAACGATTATTATTTAAAATTTAACAAAATGAGTGACTGAATTTGTCAATTTGGTGTACGATTTCTTGGATGATAGCAATGGAGAAAATTCTCATTCTGACTAAAAAATTGAGGTTGCGTCTATTGAACATGAACAAATTAGTGAATTATGTTTCGATAGTGGTTCTGAAGGGAAACTAGATGATGAGGGTAGGGACCCGATATATGAAGATCCGGTTATTTGTGATCATGATTTGTATTCATCAGATGATTATTATAAATACCGACATTCAAAAATAAAAAAAACTGTTTCTGTAACTGAACCTTCAATTAATGACATTACTTCCAATGATTCTTCTTCTAGGCTTACTAGTGCTACTATTTATTATTTTCTCGTAGGTTTTCTTCTGAAATTCCTATCACTTCTGTTGACAATTCTGTTTGTTCCAAATTACATTTAGGCCTACCTTCAATTTCATCAGTTCCTGTTATTGGCAATGTTACCGACAGTTCTCCTGTGGCTGTTAACTCTCATGATTAACTTTTTTTTTTATTATAAAATAGTTTCAAAGAAAATAATAATGCCCTTATCTACACCTAGTTCTCAAGTGTAAATAATCAGAGATGTGTGAAACAGTAATATTTACTGGAAGTAAAACATCAGACACGACTCTGTTTTTGTGCTGTATTTTACTAAAAAACATTTTTTTTCAAGTTACATAACATTTTATTCAAAGTAATGTCTAAATGAATTCATATTGAAAGAGTATGCTAAAAATATGTTATATGCAATATAAATAACTTAAAAATACGTATAATAATTACAAAAATATTAATTACTTGTCACAGCTATTTTTTTTTCTGTTTTTAAAAGGGAAATTTGAACATGACACAAACTCTGGTCAAACAAAGCCAAAGTTACATTTGGCTTTTTTTTTACCTAGAACAAATCTGCATGTCTCTTTAGGTGACAAAACACTTGTAAGGAGATTTTAGAATTATGATAAATAGGAAAACGGTTTTTAAACCGGTTTAAATTGTTCCATGGACCACCATTCCAGTTACCATGGACCACCATCTGCCAAGAAGCCCAGAGTTCAAAGTGTTAAAGAGCATTGAAAAAACAGAAATCTTTATGTAAAAAATTTTGGTTTATAACAACCCTTACCAAAATGTAATATTCTTAGAACTAGTTTAAGATGTGGTTGACAGTATCTCTTCAATGATTACTCAACAATTGAACTCAAAAAATAAATTTTAGCAAATTCCTTCTACTTCAAAATGATCTATTTATCAATATGAGATCGCTGATTGAGTGTACTGTAAGTCACTTTTGAAACTAGTTGTGAAAAAGTTAATTGGCCACCATTTTTTATTAGGTTTGTCTTCTTTGCTTAAAGCTTTTCATGTCAAAAGTTTTACTTTTTAGTACCCTTTGAAATGAGTTGACATAATCCTACCTTTTCTATTAAAAATGTGTGAGTAGCACCTTATGTGAACATTTCGATATTGGTAGTATCATACCAAAAAATAGATCTTTTCAGGCAGGAACATTCATTTGCTAAATTTTATTTTTCTATATATAATTATCAAGAAATTATTTAAGGATTCTCATACTTTATTAACACTACATATACAGGGTTATCATAAAAGAATGGTGCGGTTTTGAACATGGTTTAAATTAAAACAGAATTACTTACAGTTTATGTTTTTTATTTTTCAAATTTGTCGTCTCAAACATTTTTTTACATAATTAATAAATTTCAATATGTGCGCCCTTAGTCGCTCGACAAATGTCCAAACGACATTCAACTTTTCTCCAAACATTGGTTAACATTTCTTCGTTAACAGTTGTCATCGCTTCATTAATCCTGTTTTTTAAGCGGTTTAGGTCGTGAATTTTTTGCGTATAAACAATGCCATTGATGTACCCCCGCAAGAAAAAATCTCAAGGTGTCAGGTCTGGACTCCTTGGAGGCCAAAGTACAGGTCCTTGCCGGCCTATCCATTGATTTCCAAATTTTTTGTTCAAAGCGTCCGTGACCAACGCATTGAAGTGTGGGGCAGCACCATCTTGTTGGAAATGAAGTCGATGAATGTTTTCGAGTTCATCCGGCTGAGGAAAGCGATAATCAGTTAACATGTCAAGATAGACAACTCCATTAATTGTTTTTTCAGCAAAGAAGAAAGGCCCTATTACACGATTTTTCATCACACCACACCAAACATTAACTTTAGGCTAATCGCGTTGTTTTTTGTGAATTGTATCTGTTAACACATCCATTCACATGGAATGTAGCTTTGTCTGTAAAAATTATATCGTCAAAAAATGATTCGTTTTCACTTATTCTATCCGACATTTCAACGGCGAAATTGTAATGTTTTACACCATCATCAGGTTTCAATTCCTGCAGTATCTGGATTTTATAAGCGTGTAATTTCAGTTTTTTATGTAAAACTTTGTGAACTGTTGATTTTGGAATACCTAATTCGACACTTCGACGGGGGATGGACTTCCCAGGACTTCTAATTGCCGATTGTCTAATTAGTTCAACCATTTCGTCTGGAACACTTGGTCTGCCGGTTGATTTCTGTTTCTTAACCGATCCAGTTTCTTCGAATCGTTTGAACCAACATGTCATGTTATTTTTGTGTGGTGGATCTCTTCCAAATTCATGTCGAAACACACGTTGAACTAAAATTACAGATTTTAATTCGGCCATCAATAAAACACAGTTTGCTTTGTCTTTATCCGAGAACATAGTAACTCACTAAACTCACCGCAACAACAATACAAGAACTGACATTGTGGTTACAACTGCTAATAAACAAACTTTTGGGTTGGAGGCTTTCAGGGATACCAATATAACATCTAGAAATCTTCCTATGTATTACTGAAACCGCACCATTCTTTTATGATAATATATATATATATATATATAAGGGTTGGGATACCATACTTTCCTTTCTAGATGGATGGCTCTAGGATCGCATAACTGTAGTAATATTAATCAAATTTGACAGGACATTGAATTCACAGTTATATTTTTGGAAGGAGATATATCATTGACTGTTTTTTTTTTATAGATTGTAGCTTATTAGTTTATTTACTTTTTTTTCTTGAAAATTAGTGAAAATAAAGAAGAAATTTGATACATTTTAAAATTTTATTTCAAGAAAGGGAAGGATGTGACTTAGGTTGCTAGAAAAATTTGATGTAGTAAATGGACATGCGTTTTCAATACATATGGCACAAATCTGTGACCAGATTTGTCTAGTCAAAGACAGTCTGGAAATTTTGATATCAATGATGCATTTCACTTTGGTTGGTCAGTGACTGAAAAAGTTGAAATCGGAGGAAAAACTGAGCAAGAACTAGCACATGAGCTGTCATGATATCAGTAATGGACAAAACATCAACCACAAAACACCTCAAACTCTTTGAAGAAGATCTGTTAAAAAAACTCAATTTTTGGTTGCTACATCATTTCTTAATTATGGACCAATTTTCCATCTATAAATAGTTGGTGAACTGAATGAAATTGAAACCAAAATCAGCACATTACAGTCAATGAAAAATAGATTACACGACTAATGTGTGAAGAAAAAAGTGATCAAAGCATGGTGAAACTCTGAAAATTGTAGGCAAAAGCCAGGATTGATGACAAGAAAATTTATACTCTTTGTGTGATTGGATAAGAAAAAAAATTATTCACTATGAGCCTGTCAGAGGATTGATTTTATTCTCTGTTGTTCACTACTGGAAATATTATGTCAAGCAATTGAAATAAAGCGACCAAAATTGGTCAACAGGAAAAGTGCTACCTTTCATCATGATAACACCAAACCGAAAAATCTTTGGTGACCTGTTGAAAATTGAGATGAGAGAGCTTAGCCAAGAAGTTTTGATACAACTATCTTGTTGTCATGACCTTTCTTAACAGTATAAAATCGGCTTCACTGTCAAAAACCACTTATCACATATTTTCATCTAAAACACACAGAAGATTCTACACAACTAGCTTATGATTTACCTCAGAAATGGGAACAGGTTGTCAATCAAAACTGTACTTGAATTTGGTCTAATAAACATCTTTTGAAATATAAAAAGAACTTTGTTTTATTTTCGTATTAAAATACGAAGAAATGTTTCCTTCAACCCTACATATTTATGATGTTATAGTCAACATATGTTTATGAAGTTTTATATCTTCAAACTGAAAAATTAGGAGAGATGCTAAAGGGTAGGTAGCTTTCCTACTAGTATTACGTATACTCTTTATCAAGTTCAGTAGTCGCTAACTAAACAGTGAAACATGAGCCACATAAGAGCAAATTACAGTTATAAATTTAAGGTGGAAGATGTGCGCAACAAAATGGAAGCCAAGGAGCTGGTTGGAAGTTCGATGTAGATGTGAAATATGTGCAAAGTTGGATTGGAATGAAAGATGCTCTTGAAAACCCATCTCAAAATAGACTGTATTTTTGTGGTAAGAAGGCAAAATATCCGAAGGTAAACCAATCTGCTGGGATGTCAAGAAAATACAGGCAGATGAATTTTCTGTATGTGGAAATGTTACATTTGAAGCATGAAATATCAGGCAACGTTGGAATTCCTCATAGTGAATTTAAAAACAATTATGGCTGGGCAAGGCACTTTATGGCACAAAATAACCTTGTGATTCAACAGCGGACAACAATGGTGCAGCGACTTCCTGATACTTACCAGGAGAAACTGTTTGCATTTCAAAGACATGTTCTGAAATTATAGAAGACACACAACTACAACATGGGCAATTGGGAATTCAGATGAAACTCCCGTATTCTTCCATATGCCAGGTGAAACAACAGAAAAACAACGGTTTACTGTAATACTAGGTAGGTATCACTGCAAACTGCCACCTTTTATCATTTTTAACTGTAAAACCATGCCTCAGGAGATGCTATCGGCTGGAATATTGGTAAAAGTGCAAGAGGAAGGGGGGATAACTGAAGAATTGTACATGGATTGGTTGAAGACAGTCTGGTTTTGGCATCCTGTGCACTGTTGCATCGGTGCACAAAGTACATTTCAAATGTTTTACCGTTTATGAGTAGATTTTTTAAAGTGACCTTTAGGCCTAATATCTCAAATAAGCCACACCCTATTTTTCTCAGCAATTTTGGGTTACAAAAATGTGACCCATACATGTATAAATATGGTATTATTTTTAATTAAATAATTTTTCATTGATATGAATAAAGGAATATTGACCTGAATCATTGACTTGTTAAACATTAATTATTAAAAATTATATCAAATTTTTTTTTCAAGCCCAAGTGAATTTTTAAGAACCCTCTTTTGTTTATTTTTTCAAACATTTTATACTTGCAAAAAGTATGCTTTTTCTTTTTTTTTTCGGATCAGTTATTCACCTATATGAAATTAATAATTTTGTACTTTCTGATAATATTTTACCCTCAATTTGATGCTTTTATTAAATATTTTCATTATTCATTTTTTTCATTCTTCCATATTTTTCCCTGTTCTGTATTCCATCTATCTCTCAATAAAAAAAATATTAAATGTAAAAGTAACCCCAATTCCTCACAGTTTTAGTAACCAACCATGAAAACTGGTTTTGTCAAGCATTTTATAATTTTTTGTATACATCAAGTGTTTTAAATTGATTTCTACAAATGGTATCTCATAGAGGTTCTTTTAGTTGTTTTCAGATTGTATTATATACTTATATGTAATGTACAGTTGGATTTTTAAACATTATTTATTTTATTTTATAGGATGAAGAAATTACCCAGGAAAGAACAGAAAATTGTTTAAGTGAACACGTAAACGGTGATATGAATGAGAAAAAATATGACTGTAACTTTTGTTCAAAATCTTTTATTAGTAATTATAATTTACAAAAACATCTTAATACGCACACTAAAGATGAAAAATATGTATGTACTTTTTGTCAGAAGTCTTTTAAATCAAGCAGATATTTAAACAACCACATGAATATTCACAATTTTTTTTTTTTTTTTTTTTTTTTTGAAGTTTGAAAAAGGTTGGTAGGTTAGAAAATTTAAATAGGGAAATGTATAGGATAGATGTAGATGTAGTAGGAATTACTGAGATTCAGTGGGAATAGGAAAACTACTTTTGGTCAGGTGATTTCAGAGTAATTAACTGAGCTTCAAATAATGGGCAGGGAGTATTGTTTTCATAATGAACAAAAAGATAGGGAAGAGAGTAGAGTATTTCAAAATCCAGAGCGATAGAATCAGTGTAATAAGGATAAAATTGTGTCTAATTAATTGTGTCTTTTAGAAGAAAAAAAATATGTTTGTAACTTTTGTCATAAATGTTTTTGTTCTAGTTCTAGTTTATGGAGGCATATTAATATTCATACCAAAGAGAGAAATTATGTTTGTAACTTTTGCCAAAAGGGTTTCAGTTGTAGTGAATTATTAAGGAAACATGTTAATAATATTCATAAAAAAATTAAAAATTTTATTTCTAACTTTTGTCATAAGTCTTTTTCTTGTATGATTTACGCTCCGATATTAATATTTATACAAAAGAGAAAGCTTATATTTGTAATTTTTGTCAAAAAATGTTTAATACTAGTTCAGATTTAAAGAAACACGTTAATATTCATACCAAAGAAAAGAGTTACCTTTGTGACATTTGTCAAAAGTCTTTTACTACTATTTATAGTTTACGCATGCATATCAGTAACATCCATATCAAAGAGAAAACGTACGTTTGTAATATCTGTCAAAAGGTTTTTCATGGTAGTCGATATTTAAAGAAACATGTTAATATTCATATCAAAGAAAAGAGTTATATTTGTGACGTTTGTCAAAAATCTTATACTACTAGTTCTAGTTTACGCATGCATATTAATAATATTCATATCAAAGAGAAAACTTATGTTTGTAACATTTGTCAAAAGGTTTTTTATGATAGAAGATATTTAATGAGACATATTAATGATGTACATACTAAGGAGATAAAATATAATTGTAACCTTTGTTCAAAGTGTTTTAGTTGTAGTAATTATTTAAAGAGACATCTTAGTAATGTTCATACCAAAATCAATCATTGTAACTTTTGTTCAAAGTCTTTTAGTTGTAGTATTTATTTAGAAATACTTTAAGAACACTTATAAATGTCTATTCTAAAATACACATTAGTAATTTTTGTCAAAACACTTTAATTATAGTTCTTTAAATATTCTACCAATCACAGTAATGAACGACAATATGACTATAATGACAGTAAGAAATCTATTCATAAAAAAAAACACATTAAAACTGTTTTTATTAATATAAAATAATATATGTTTATATTTTTTGTAATTGTATGGGAAAATATGTCTTTATAAATTTTTATTTAAGTAGTTGTTGGTAAAATGTGATAAAACAAATACACAAGTATAATAGCTGAAAAAAACAATGAATATTTTTTTGTTGAAAATGTGATTATTTAACCATTTTTTTTTTTATTTTATATTTTGTTACATTAGAGCGTAGTGATTATTTATTTGCTATTGTATTTATTTGTTGAATAATTAAATATTTTTAAGTTCTGTCATAATCTTTAAAGAAGATTACTGATTATTGTATATAAAGTATTAACACCGTATGGTATTGTAAGGTATAACATTCAATAACGAATTAAACAAACATAACTTATAAGTTTTATTTTTACTTCCTTGTGTGAAATATTGTGATCGCAAAAAATTTAGGTTTTCAGATTTCTAAGGGAATATGTATTTTGAAGTTTGCTCAAAATACATATTCCTTAATCCATTTTGACTAGTTTTGGCGTGATGTCTGTATGTACGTATGTATGTATAACTCAAAAACAATTAGCCACAGAATGTTGAAAATTTGGATTTAGGACTGTTGTAATATCTAGTCGTGCACCTCCCCTTTTGATTGCAGTCGACTGGACCAAAAGTATCCAAAAAAGCACAAAATCCAAAATAAAATTTGTATTTTGGACTTTTTCTTAACTGTAGTAATAAGCCCTCATGGAGAGCTTTCCAACAATATATCATAAGTGGTACTTACTTTCATTGGTTCCAGAGTTATAGCCAAATAAAATTTTAATTAATGAAACATTTTCATCTTACAAGGGGAAAGCACATCGATTCGAATCAGACTTCATCTACTTTTATTTTTGTAATTTAAATATATTGATTTATTATTAATTATTAACCTCTAATTTGTAATTACATTTTAATATACTAAGAAGGTTAAAATTCAGAAATTAATTGCATAGGAGGCTTACATTGCACAGATTGAACTTGGCGAGATTGCCATGATGTCTTGTTACAGCATCCTATGTTGCATCTGGTGAACTGCCAGGTTTTTCTCGTTGGAAAAGATTTTATTTTGGCTCTGTTATCATGTCTGCTGCACTGTGCAGAAAGAAACATCATTCGACAGTTCGCAAACGATCATCACATTGATCAGAACTTACATCTGTATGTTGCAAGTTCAGATTTTCAGTATAGAGATCCTGCTGATCATCATCTTGAGATCTGCTAAAAAATCCTACGATTCTCCAGTGCCAGTCGATTCTTTGTTTGTGCGGATGTGAACGCTAAGTCACTTTTGTAGCTTAGCGGGTCCACCGATGATGGCAGTGAATTAATTGAGGGCTTTTTCACACAAAATAATTTGCAGGTATATAATGTTCCTGGTTAATTGACACCTAAACATGGTAACATGCGTCGGATTTTTTTTTTGGATGAACGAATTCATGGGCAGCCATGAGTTGGGAAGATACTGTAAAATGGTTGTCCAGAGGGCAGTGTGTTGGTCAGTTATTGTGAGTAGTGGAGTTTGATTCACTGCTGAGGCTGAGGTTGTTCAGCAGGTGTCGGATCGTTACTTATGCTTACGATGGTCTCCTGCATGACGGGGAGGCTTATGAAAGAAGGTTGAATTCCATGCCGCTCAAGCATGCGGAATACACGAGCTGAAGGGTCATCAATATAAGACGTCGTTTTGCTCAGAAAAGACCATGATCATGCACCCCTCAAAGACTGTTTGTCTGCAAGGCGGACAGACGTCGTATCAATGTTTCCAAAACGAAATATATTCAAAGTCCTCACAGAGACAATTATAAGGGTGATCACTTTTTCTAATTTTTCTTACTTCCTGATCGTCGCAGACCAAAACCATCTCAGATCTCCACCGATCCGGGCCACCGCCATCTCCTGACCCCAAATCCTAATAACCCCAAAAATTACCCCCTCCAAAAAAATCTTTGCCTGGCCAAATCTTGCCGTTTCTAGGCGTTTCACTATTTTTATTGGTAAGGTATTTTAGGTTAGGGGTCGAATAGGTCAGAAATGTCCTGAAACGCCTAGAAACAGAAGGACTTAACCTGGCGAAGACTTTTTTTGGGGGGGGGTGAAATTTTTGGATTTGAGGTCAGGAGATAGCGAAGGCCCGGATCGGTGGAGATCCGGGGTGGTTTTGGTCTAGGACGAACAGGAAGTCAGAAAAAGTGAACTCCCTTATAATTGTGTCTGGGAGGACTTAGAATATATTTTGTGTTCGAGACATCGATACGCCGACTCGCCGCGTGACCTATTAGCGAGAGTACCTTGCATGCTTCAGTGGCTTGGAATTCAACCTCCGACCACGAGCCTCCCTTGACCATCAAGAGAACACTGTCAGCCAGTTGCCTTCCAGGTGAGTTCTGAACTAATTTAGGCATCCAATCTGAGGGCAGGTAATTTTACTTACTTCTCTTCGTGTAAGCCAAAAGAATTTGTAGATGTTCAACGTTGTTACAAAAGCTGCCAGTTTGTACACACAGCTGAAATGTGTAATAATCTGGTGGTAGTGTGCTTTCACTTTGTAGATGAGATTCATAAAAGAGATGAGTATCCTAAGAAATCGGAGGGCTCGATTCGTGTTAACTGCAGACTTCTTCAGAAGGACCATAAGCGCACTGTAAATAGTAAGTATTGTGCGCGTTAAAAGCGGGCTCTAATTATATACAATTTCATATCATTAGATGGTTAAATTTGGCAATTAAATTGCTTAGGGGGCTTACATTGCAGATTGAACTTGGCGAGATCGGCATGCGCAAGGAGTTGGATGTTATCTTGTTGCAGCTTCCTATGTTGTATCTGTTGAAATGCCAGGTTTTTCCCTTTGGAAAAAATTTTATTTTCGTTCTGTCAGCTCATGCTATGTTTTTATCACAGTCATTGTGATTCTAGAACTGAAATCATATATAACATTCCTCCGTCTATGAATCATGGGACCTTGTCGTTGGTGAGGGGGCTTGAGTGCTCAGTGATACAGAGTAGCTGGACCGAAGGTGCAACCATATCAGAGAGGTATCTGTTGAGAGCCAGGCTAAGGAATGATTCCTGAAAGAGGGCAGCCACTCTTTCAGAAGTTGTTAAGGGTGTAAGTCAGGACAAGTTAAACGGCCCTTTCAGCATCATTCAGTACTGTGAGTACTGCACAGCTGAAAGCAATGGAAAACTACAGCCGCTTTTTTTCCAAGAAAATGTAGCCAACTGCATTTTCATATAGCAATGATGGAGGCGCCTTTCTTGGTAAAATATTCCACAGGTAAACTAGTCCCCTGTTCAGATATCCGGATGGGGACTACTAAGGAAGGGGTCACCAGAAAATTAAAAAATAACATTCTACAAGTCTGAGCGTGAAATGTTAGAAGTTTGAAAAAGATGGGTAGGTTAGAAAATTTAAATAGGGAAATGTATAGGATAGATGTAGATGTAGTAGGAATTACTGAGATTCGGTGGGAATAGGAAAACTACTTTTGGTCAGGTGATTTCAGAGTAATTAACTGAGCTTCAAATAATGGGCAGGGAGTATTGTTTTCATAATGAACAAAAAGATAGGGAAGAGAGTAGAGTATTTCAAAATTCAGAGCGATAGAATCAGTGTAATAAGGATAAAATCAAAACATAAACCGACAATGATTGTTAACATCTATATGGCTACAAGCGCCCGTGATGATGATGAGGTAGAATGTGTATACGAAGAAATAGATGATTGAAATTAAACACATAAAAGGAAATAACAATTTAATAATAGTTGCAGACTGGAATGCAAGCATTGGAAAAGGCAAGGAAGGAAATATAGTGGGTGAATACGGGCTGGGCAAAAGGAATGAAAGAGGGGACCGAGATTTGCACGAAGTATAACTTAGTAATTGCCAAGACCCAGTTTAAAAATCATAATAAAAGAATATACACTTGGAAAAAGCCAGGCGATACTGCAAGGTTAGAGATAGATTATATCATAGTTAAGCAAAGATTTTTAAATCAACCTGTTGACTGCAAAACTTACCTTGGAGAAGGCATTGATAGCAACCATAATTTAGTGATAATGAAATGTAGATTTGGGTTTAAAAACCTGAGGAAAAGGTGTCAGATGAATTGGTGGAATTTAGAGAAGCTTAAGGAAGAGGAGGCAAAGAAGGTTTTTGAGGAGGACATCACAAGAGATCGAGTAAAAAAGAAAATGTAGAAGAAGAATGGTAGAATGTTAAAAAGGAAATTCTTAAATCAACAGTAGCGAACTAAGGCGGAACAAAGAGAACTGGTAGAAAACCTTGGGTTTCAGACAATATATTGCAGCCGATGGATGAACGTAGAAAATATAAGAATGCTAGTGATGAAGAAAGTATCGACAGTTAAGAAATACTATAAACAGGAAGTGCAAACTAGCGAAAGAAGAGTGGATTAAAGAAAAGTGTTCAGACGTGGAAAGAAAAATGAGCATTGATAAAATTGGAAACGAGCCGTCAGTCAGAAATATAATTTGTTTACATCAAAAATTAATTTAAATGTCAGGAAAAGATTTTTGAAAATATACATTTGGAGTGTCGCTTTATATGGAAGTGAAACTTGGATAATCGGAGTATATGTTGAGAAGAAAAGATTAGAAGCTTTTGAAATGCAATGCTTAGGAGAATGTTAAAAATCAGATGTGTAGATAAAGTGACAAATGAAAAGGTGTTACAGCAAATAAATGAAGAAAGAAACATTTTGAAAAATATAGCTAAAAGAAGAGACAGACTTATAGGCCATATATTAAGGCATCCTGGTAAGTCGCTTTAATATTGGAGGGGCAGGTAGAAGGAAAAAATTGTGTAGTCAGGCCACGTTTGGAATATGTAAAACAAATTGTTAGGGATGTAGGATATAAAGGGTATACCGAAATGAAAAGACTAGCACTAAATAGGGAATCTTTGAGAGCTTCATCAAACCGGTCAAATGACTGAAGGCAAAAAAAAAATGTAACATTCAGTGACAATGCTGTAGTGGTAACACATTATCTTTTTAATATTATTTAAATATATTCAAGTAAAAATAACAGTACTAACTTTCAATATTTATAATCTTGTTCTGTTTTTCCTTTTTTAAATTAAATCAAGTAGTTAGTTGATTTCCTCTTGATTAAAGTTTTTTGTTCTTTTCCTTTTTAATATTATTATTTTCCACCAAAAATTACATTAACTCTGTATTAATTTATTAAGTTTGTAATTTTATAACTATGTAAACAGCAATAAAATGTGGTATAAAATCAATCTGTTTTTATTTTAATAATACCTCAATAATGAGGTATTAGAAAATAGGTATTTTCTGGTATTAGAAAATACCAGAAAATTCACATTCAACATTTCACTATTAAATAATAACAAACTAAATTACAAACAAAAATCATTGGACACAGAACACAGTTATAAACTAAAGTTTAAAGATTAACTAAATTTTGAAAAAATTGCCTTAAACTAATAAAGTTTACAAGTATTATAAACAAGAATACCATCTGGTTGCCAGCCATCTGTCTGTCATTATACACTCGGTACACTTAAAACCACATTCTTAAAAAAGTTACCAGTTGCCACAAATTTTTGAGTTTGTCATTCAAAAATTTTTCCCTTAGTCTAGTAAAAAAAAACTCATTTCTTTTTCTTACATAAACTAACATAATGTTTTGTTCTTCTTGATACCAGAATCTAGTCAACTTGGTGTTAACTTTTCAATACATATTCAAACACCTATTTCTGGCCCTTAAACATTCCCAATGAAACCATGTTGTCTTCCAGGTTTGCATATACTCCCGCTACTTATAACATTATTTCCCCCAGCCTCAAAAACCACATCTATAACCCTCCGATTATTCTTTTCATCAATCATTGGAAGAATATCGCAACCTGACTACTACTCTCTAGCACTGGTTATACAATAACTTAATAACCTTTGACTATATTGATTTTGGTAAATGAGCCACACATTTTCCTAACCACATACCCCTTCAAAAAACAAACTAACTTTAGTAGATTGATGATCAAAAAACAATGGAACACACTAAAAACCCTAATTAAAATAACAATTCCATCGAAACACAACAAAGATTGATCACAAAGCTTATCAATATCACACATCTCCAACACTTAATTACCCTTACAAATCATCTCACCATTATTGGAACATCTCTCTGTCCAAACCTCCTAATAACTCTGTACATAATACTTGACAGTTTGCTATTTGACTATAAATTAAAATCCTCTATAAATAAAATTCTATTATTCGTTAGTTTCCATAATAGCGAATAATTCTACAAAATGTCTTTCCAATGTACTTCTGCCACTAAGGTACACCTTTTCTTTCTTTTCTTGTTTAGCCTCCGGGAATTACCGTTCATAAATTAACTTCAAAGGATGATATGATGAGCGTAAATGAAGTGTAGTCTCAGTTCGCCTATTCCTCAGATGTGTGGTTAATTGAAAATCAACCACCAAAGAACGCCAGTATCCACCAATCTAGTAATAAAATCTGTATAACAGTAAGGTAAACCGGCAGCACATAAAACATTTTATAATTATCATACTTTATCAGTAACACCAGTTTCTCTTCTAAATACTGAAATTCACACACACCCAATCCTAGAACCAATTTTAAAACCTATCGTTAATCCGCTACAGAATCTGAAAAAGTAGAATTCCTATTAGCAAGTTTCCAGGCTATTTTATATTCAGTAACAAATTTATCATAAACCTGACACTCCTCTCTTTCAACAAACACCTCACACATACAAAAAATGTTATACAATGTAATAAAAAGTTTTAAAAAAATCAAAAAACTAATAACTTACTTTACTGCTAGTGCTTATGCCCATTACATTATACGACAACCTGCTCACACTCCTATTATTGCTCTATTGGCAGACAGCCCTACCCTAGTTAAAATTCTTATTCTGCTTTTATGTCCTTAACAATTTCTATGAAGTCATGATTAAATATTTTGCACAATTGTACAACACCATCTTCTTTTCCACAACGTAGGATGTCCAATAAAACCTTCTTCTTCTACAAACAGAAAATCTAGAATGAATGGCATTTTTCTGTCTCACTTTTCATCAGTGATCTGTTTCCAAAGTACCTTTCCTGCAACCTCAAAAATGTGAGCAATAAAATCATTTATTGCTCACCACATTGCGGCAGACCATTTTATTATTATACTTCAAATCTTCGAAAATTAACGATTTTCAAGATCATCCAACCTAGATTTAATTATCATATTTTTTAAACACTGAACTACTTTCAGCATATTGTTCTGTTCAATTACGCTGTGAATGTCAGTCGATAGGTTCTAAATGTCATCCTTAGTGACCAAAGTTATTAAATATTTAAAGTAGTAGTATTCTAAGTATTTCTCTTGTGATCATAGCCTCCATGGCTTCCAGTAATTCCACACTTTGACATCTGTGGTTATATATGTATGTATGTTTTAAAGATTGCAAATTACTCTCCACAAACTCTGAGAACAACCTCTTTTATCACCTACCAAATTTTGTGACATCACTAAATTATTCATTTAAAATTCGCAAAAATAAATAAATAGAATTAAAAAAAGAAAATTTTCTTACGAAAAATTAAAAAAATTATTTGAGTAAATGTAATAAATATTTTATTAAATTTCCATATTCACACATAAATTCAATCACAGCTAATAAGCACTAGTAATTAAATACAATAGATAAGCGAGCCAACAAATAATATATACGTTCACTACTGTGGGTAGTATTCAAACCTCTACACCACACATACCATGTATATGTACATTTTCATACCTACCGTGTCATGTAATTCCTTGGTATTTAACACAAATATAATTTTCAGTTTTACTCTCAATTCAACATGTTTATAACCTTTATCACCCTGGTGACTTGATGATGGCGGTGAATTAATTGAAGGCTTTTGCGCACAACATAATTTGCAGGTATCTAATGTACCTGGTGAGTTGCCACCTAAGCAGGTATGGTGACATGCGTCTGATTTTTTTTTGGTTGAACGAATTCATGGGCAGCAATGAGTAGGGGAAAGTACTGTAAAAGGGTTGTCCGCAGGGCAGTTTATTGGTCAGTTATTGTTAGTTGTGAAGTTTGATTCACGTCTGAGGTTGCTCAGCGGGTGTCGCATCTTTGCTTATGCTGACGATGGTCTCCTGCTGGACGAGTGAGGCTTGTGGAAGGAGGTTGAATTTCATGACACTCAAGCATGCAGGATACACGAGCTAAAGCGTCATCATATAAGACATCGTTTAGCTGATCATGCACCTCAAAGACCGTTTGGCTGCGAGGCGGACAGTCAGCGTATCGATGTTTCGAAAACGAAATATATTCTAAGTCTTTAGTTTAAGGTTTAAATTAAATTGCAAACAAAAATCATTGGACACAGAACACAGTTATAAACTAAATTTTGGAAAAGTGGCCTTAAACTAATAAACTTTACAAGTATTATAAATAACAATACCATCTGTCGTTATACACTCAGTACACTTAAAACCACATTCTTAAAAAAGTTACCAGTTGCTACAAATCTTTTGAGTTTGTTATTCAAAAATTTTTCCCTTAGTCTAGTAAAAAAAACTCATTTCTTTTTCTTACATAAACTAACATAATGTTTTGTTTTCTTCTAGATACCAGAATCTAGTCAACTTGGTGTTAACTTTTCAGTACATATTCAAACACCTATTTCTGGCCCTTAAACATTCCCAATGAAACCATGTTTGTCTTCCAGGCTTGCATGTACTCCCTCTACTTATAACATTATTTCCCACAGCCTCATAAATAACACTCCGATTATTCTTTTCAGTAATCATTGGAAGAATAACACAACCTGACTACTACTCTCTAGCACTGGTTATAAAGTAACTTAATAACCTTCGACTATATTAATTTTGGTAAATGAGCCACACGTTTTCTTAACCACACACCCCTTCAAAAAACAAAGTAACTTTAGTAGATTAATAATCAACAAACAATGGGAAACACTAAAACCCTGAATTAAAATAACATCGAAACACAACAAAGATTGATCTCAAAGTTTATCATTATAAATAATCTTCAATACTCTATCGTCAGTTGTTCTGCTGTTTAGTACACATGAATTCTCACATATCTCCAATACTTAATTATGCTTGAAAATCATCTCACCATTATTGGAACATCTCTCCGGCCAAACCTACCAATCTCTCTCTAGATAATACTTGACAGTTTGCTTTTTTCTTTTCTGATAATGTACTTATTGACGAAGGAAGGTGTGAGGCAGTTGAATGTTAAGTGTTACCTAACTCCTTCAGAAGGAGTTTCCTGTCGGCGTCCAGGTCCTGGCTTATGCAGATGATCTTGCAGTCCTCGTAGAGGGAAGGACGGTCTTGGAGGCGGGAGAGGGTGTATTCGGCCATCGACACTATACAGGAGTGGTTGAGGTCCAGGGGTCTGCAACTGTCTACGGAAAAATGCCGGTGTATTGCCTTTACGGGTAGAAGAGTGCTAGAACCGTTCAATATTTCCATCAACGGTCATGCTATAGAAGAAGCGAATAACATCAAGTACTTAGGAGTTATCCTCCAGAAAAATGGAAGATTCACCGAGAACATAGTCAATGTATGCAACAAGGCAGAAAGGATGATAAAAAGTCTAAACATCATTATGTCATCGCAGAATGCCCCTCGGGCCTCATCCCCAACATCAAGCCATGGTTGTCGAGAAGATTTGGTGAGGTTGCTCATCACCTATCGCAGTTTTTTACAGGACATGGTTCCTTCAATAACTACCTGCACAAAATAGGCAAGAGAGAAGAGCAACTACTGCAACGAGATAGATGATGCTGAGCACACCTTTTTTGAGTGCAATAGGTGGGACACACTTAGACATAGTAAGGCACTCACAGGTATAATTCCAGAGACAACAATAGACTACATGCTAAGAAGAGAGTCAAACTGGAATAATTTTGCTAGTTTTGTTAGACAAGTTGTTCTACAGAAATACTCTGATGAGAGAAGACAAGGTGTTGGCTAGAATAGGACTGGGTGGACAGCCTTGCTGGTGAGGTCTAGCATGCTGCGGTGTGTTGGCGCCGATGAGCCACCAAGGACTCCACGGGTAACAGCATACTGAAAAACTGAAGGGACCTTGCGCCGCGTCGTGGCGA
Organism: Lycorma delicatula; assembly: GCF_047948215.1. Classification (NCBI taxonomy): domain Eukaryota; kingdom Metazoa; phylum Arthropoda; class Insecta; order Hemiptera; family Fulgoridae; genus Lycorma; species Lycorma delicatula. Next base: position 17,450,761 of record NC_134467.1, read on the forward strand.
ACTGGGTCTGGCGTGGTGTCCAAAAGGGCAATATTAATAAAGAACTCTCAAAAAGAGCTAACCGGTAGGCCGACCTGCCATGCCGGTATATAGCCGGTAGGTGGGGAGGCCTATTTGAGTTTAAAGACACTCCCCTGGGCGGTGTAATACCAACAAGTCGGTCCGGCCCAGGGGAGCTGAGAAAAGAAAAAAAAGTGTTACCTGAGATACGGAAGTGAGAATGTTTCTTGTCATTGGTGAAATTTTTATCGGCTTTCTTTTTCTGATAATGTAGTTGTTGAATAAGTAATCTGTGAGGGCGTTGAATGTTAGGTCTAAACAAGATACAGAAGAGTGAATATTTCCTGTCATTGGTTAATTTTTTATCGGCTTTCTCTCTCTGATAAGGAAGTTATTGAGAAAGTAATCCACATTACTTCTTCAATAACTACATTATCAGACGAAGAAAGCAGTTAAAAATTTAACCAATGAAGAGAAACATTCACTCTTCCGTATCTGAGATTACACCTACCATTTATTGCACTCAAAGATTACTTGTCATTAACAAACTTATCAGAGAGAGAAAGCCGATAAAAATTAAACAAATGACAAGGAACATTCACCATTCCGTATCTTAGATTACCCCTATAATTCAACCCTCTCCCGTATTACTTCATCAATAACTACCTTTTCAGAGAGAGAAACCTGATAAAAATTTACCCAATGAGTGGAAACATTCCCTCTTCCGTAACTCAGATTACACCTAACATTCAACTCCCTAAAGATTACTTCATCATAACAACTTTATCAGAGAGAGAAAGGCAATAAAAATTTAACCAATGAGCGGAAACATTATCTTTTCCGTATCTCAGATTACACTTAAATTCAACTGCCTCAGTGATTACTTTGTCAATAACTACATATCAGAAAATAAAAGCCGATACAAATTTAACCAATGACAAGAAATATTCACTCTTCTGTATCTCAGATTAGACCTAACATTCAACATCCTCACAGATTACTTATTCAATAACTACATTTCAGAAAAAGAAATCCGATAATAATTTAACCAATGAATTGAAACATTCACTCTTCCGTATCTCAGATTACACTTACACTCAACGCCCTCACAGATTAATTCTTCAATAAATACCTTATCATTGAGAGAGAAAGCCGATAAATTTTTAACCAATGCGCAGAAACATTCCCTCTTCCGTATCTCAGATTACACCTAACATTCAACTCCCTAAAGATTACTTCATCGTAACTACCGTTCGAGACAGTGAAAGCCAATAAAAATTTAACAAATGACATGAAACATTCCCTTTTTGTATTTCAGATTACACCTAACAGTGACGCTTTCACAAACTACTTCACCATAACTACCTCACCAAAGAGAGAATGCCAATAAAAATTTAACCAAAGACAAGAAACATTCCCTTTTTCCTATATCTGATTACACCTTTCTTTCTTTTTCCTGTTTAGCCTCCGGTAACTACCGTTTAGATAATTCTTCAGAGGATGAATGAGGATGATATGTATGAGTGTAAGTCTTGTACATTCTCAGTTCGACCATTCCTGAGATGTGTGGTTAATTGAAACCCAACCACCAAAGAACAACAGTATCCGCAATCTAGTATTCAAATCCGTGTAAAAATAACTGGCTTTACTAGGATTTGAACGCTGTAACTGTCGACTTCCAAATCAGCTGATTTGGGAAGACGCATTAACCACTAGACCAACTCGGTGGGTATATCTGATTACACCTAACATTCAACGCCCTAACGATTACTTCATCATAACTACCTTACCAGAGAGAGAATGCCAATGAATTGAAACATTCACTCTTCCGAATCTCAGATTACACCTAACATTCAACGCTCTAGAGATTACTTCATCATAACTACCTTACCAAAGAGAGTATGCCAATAAAAATTTAGCCAATGAATTGAAACATTCACTCTTCCGTATCTCAGAGTACACCTAACATTCAACACCCTCACATAGTACTGCTTCAATAAGTAACTTATCAGAGAGAGAAAGCCGATAAAAATTTAACCAATGACAAGCATTCACTCTAGCGTATCTCAGATAGTAGTATGAAAACCTCGGGTTTTTGTCAGGCCGACCAGTCTTGAACACGAGCTACTGATGCAGAACCCTAGGTTTTTTCTCACGGAGAGCACTGTCACTTTCCAGTTAAATTCTTACCTTGCAAGCGTCTCTCTACTGGAAAAACTATACCAAAACTCGATGCTTTTTTCTTCAATAATAGATCAATCATTGTTTTCAATAAATTGATCCAGAACCCGAAGTGGAGAGCACCGCCACTTTCCAGTTAAATTCTTACCATGCAAGCGTCTCTTTTCAATAATTACCTATGGTTTTCGACTAATTAGTCGAGAACCACAGGTAAGATCGAGCGCCAATTTTAAGTTCCTAAAGTTTAGAAAAAGGGCGAAACTCGAAAAATAAAGTGCGTCCTAGGTCAATTTTAACGCGATTTTGAAAGGCTTTTAGTCGAAGGGTACTTTCCAACTTTTAGAATCGATTGCCGGTAGTTATATCCGGCCAACTCCATCCGATCTCGAGTTACGTCGTTTTCACAATTTTTTTTTTTTAATTGATGCTGAAATGAATTGATAAAGTGTTTTTTTACCACTCGGTTAACAGTTTTAATCACTTTTAAATTAATTTTAAAATTTGACATCATTACTTTCAGCGAAAATAATTTGGCCTACCAAATTATAAATTCTAAAATATATTTGCAAAAATGTCTAATACTTTCGATAAATTGAAAAGTTTAAATTATTCATCTAGAAACCATAAATTACTAAATGTAATGTATTTGGTACCCTTTGAAACGGCTTTATATGAATTATTTTGCTCCCGCAAATCTGCGCGACCAAAATACTCTATTAATTTTTTAGATTCCTTATTACAAAATAAGTATCAGAAATGGAATTATATCCTTTGAATTCACCTTATACAGAATATTTTGGCTGTGAAGATATTCACCACCAAACAAACGTTTCAATTAATTTTTTATATTCTTTATTTTGAATCCAATTTCTAAATCGTTTCCTATATAGGCGATTCCGCGTATATGAGGAATGGCTTTATTATTATTAAAAAAATTATATAAAACTGCAATAATGTCTAATATTTTCAATAAATTGACAAGTCCATAAATATGAATTTGTACTCTTTGAATTCACTTTATATAGGTTTATTTTGTTGGCCCGAATTCGGGCCGACTAATTTTTTAGAATAATAATTCTTGTATTGGTAATAATTTTAGTTATTTCATCTTTATCATCACCTTTAACATTATAAAAAGCCGAGGCTCGTATGTGAGCATCGGCTTCAATTAATTTTAAATATTATACAAAATTGCAAAAATGTTTAATATTTAAAAAGTTCAAATACCAGAAATTTCTAAATATAATGGATTTTATATCAATTTTTTAGATTCTTTATTTCAAAATAAGTACCAGAAATTACTAAATCTAGTGGATTTATACCATTTTAAACGAGTTTAAATGAATTATTTTGAATTAATTAGTTTATATTATTTTGAGTAATAATATAATAATAATAGCGAGTGTACTATCTATTATTAATAATAGAGAGTATAATATAATAATAGAGTAATTAATTCTAATATATGATTTGTAAAAATGTCTAATATTTTCGATAAATTGAAAAGTTAAAAATATTCATCTACAAACCAGAATTATTGATTTTTATTAACTGCACTACAAATTACTCGAATATAAGTAAAGAGATGAATAAAAACAAGTACAATTTCAATATACCAGAAGATTTTAATATGTATATAGTGAAGTTGCGGTTAAAAATAATAAATGCATGTTAGAAAATTCCATTCAAGTATAATAATTTTTTAATGCAAAACTTTTAAATTTCTAATTGTATATAGTGTTTGCCCTATCGGAATTCCGAGGAGCCAAAGTTTCTGGATTAATACTTTAGATCATCGATTCCCAAAGTGGTCCAGGTGGACCCCCAGGGGTCCACGGGAGACTCGACGGGGGTCTACGTTGGCGTGAGAAAAAAATGGGGGTTCACAAATCGTAAGCGGGGGTCTACGAAAATTCATCTGGTTTCGATAGTGAAGAACTAAAATGTTGGCTTGACTTTGCGTATCAATCTAGGCAGATAATGCTTTAAGAACCTCAGGGACTGTTACTTGTGTAAACTTGCATATTCCATATTCAGTACAACGAACGTATCGAGACTTGCAAAGCGCCGCCGCTGCCGCCGCAACGCTTGTTCAGACGTGCAAAGGGACGATATACGACTTGTGGTGTGTGTGCCAGCAATCTTGCATGAACTTGTTTGATTCTTCACTAATATACATACGATTGCCAAGGATAAATGTGTCGGAAAAGTAGTAAGTACTTACCTGCTTTTTTGTTATACTTACTTTTACTTTATTTATTGTTTATTTATTTAACAATTTATTGTACACGTGAGTAAATAAAAAATGGACAAATTACAAAAAATAAGTAGGTACAAAAGGCGAGGCTTATTCCTAAAAGAAATCTCTTCCAACCCACCTGCGATAAAGATATATTTATGTTATAATAAGTATATTTGTAATGTTTGCGTGTAGTAGGTACGTATTAAAAATTAAATACTGAACAGAGCCATTATTACAGACTTCCCTAAAAGAATAGAAAGCCGAGAAAAGTTGAACTTTTTGTCCCTACTTTATTAGTAATATTTTTCCCTCGTCATATCTTGTCGAAAAAAGTTTTTGTGTCGTTACAAACCTTTTATCAAAAAAAAGGAGCAGATTCAATATCACAGAACGGGGAGATTTCCGCTTATTCCTAACAAAACTGAAGCCAAATATTGATAATTTGCTGTCAATCCATCAAGTACATCCCTCCCAATAAAATTGTAACTATTTTGTGATTGTCATTGTAGAAGTTACATTACGTTATTAATGTTTAATTTTAATTATACTACGACAAATTTATTATATTACATCGCGATATGATAACAATAATAATTAATAGCGTAACGATTACATATTTGAATAAATGCAACACAAAAAATATACTATATTTCTTTTGCTTTTTACCACTCTGAACGGGAAGTTTTCTAAATAAAAAAAGTGAGAATCGATTGCTTTCTTTTGCTGCGAGTAGATGTCAAAAATGTAAAGTTGGATGGAAGCATTTTTTTTTGATCGGCCAACTTTACTTTTTTGACATCCACTCACAGCACAGTCGATCAAAATTTAACCGATCAATTCTCACTTTTTTTCGGAAGCTGTTAGTTCGTGGAACTCAGCCGTAACGCAAATTTTCATAGGTAGATCTAATCTTCACATTTCCCGTCGACTGGAAATATGGTAGAAATGTAGCTGCAGGGGGTCCACCGGAACCAGCAAAATTTTGAAAGTGGTCTGTGAGAAAAATAAGTTTGGGAACCTCTGGTCTAGCCTCTCAGTAGGTGCTTGCATACTTCACCACTCTAGCCCCACGGGAAGCCCATTAGTTTCAACAGATTTTTTTTTTTTAATTCCTTAATATTATTTTATTTAACGTAAATTTAACTCTATTATTTTTGTAATATTTTTCATTCGACTGATTTGAATCATTCAGTCCAAACTCAGCTTACAAAGTGATATAAAATCTCCAACACTAAATACAGATTTGGATATTTTTCGGGATTTCTCTCTCACAAAAAAAAAAAACACTTAATTTTTTAACGAATTTGCCAAAAATCGATTTATTTTTAATATCCAATAAGAATTAGGTGGGAATATGCACGTTTCAAAATAAAAAAATCGGTAACAACCTTACTAATCACTCGCTAACCTAACTAATTAATAGTAATGTTTTGAAAATTTAAATAACAAATTCAGTTATTATTGCAATTAAAATAATCAAAACATTACTGTTTAATTAATCGAGGTTAGCGATCCTAGGTTAAAGTTTGTTTGTTAATAATTTTTATCTATAATTATAAGTAATAATGGTTATGTTTTTAATACGTATTATTACACATTAAAAATTTAAAATGTATAAAACACCATGTTAGTACGTTATTTCTCCAACTTGATAATTATTAACATCAATATTTCCTATTTTGTAACATGCATAATTCTTATTCATTAATTATCTATTATTGGTAACATTTCTAATTCTTAATGGCTATTAAAGTGTTTTTTTTTTGTAGGGGAATTCCGAAAAAATTCATATATTTTTTTGATATGAAATATATCTAAAAACCTTCAGTTTGCAAAAAAAAAAAACGGGTAAAGATTTGGTTGCAATTGATTGAGTAGTTTTTTTTCTGTTTATCCTGAACAAGCAAAAACCTTCTTCCTCTTTATATAATAGAGTAGGTGTAATCTATTCTTATAAACAAATATTTTTTAAAAAATAGATAATTATAAAGTAAATAACTGTTGAATAACCTGTATTATACGGAATGATTCACGTAGTGTTACCGGCGCTTTCTTAACTCATTTTATTAGCGAAAATAATGAAAAGGTTCATATAAACGTGGGTCCGGAAACGGTCCGTTAGCGATTTGCGGGTAGCGAAAGATTTCGCACTGATTCATAGGCAAATAGTGAAATAAAAGTTCTAAAAACCCAAATTAAGGGGGTAAACTTGATTTTCTACAGTCTTTCACCTAAAAAATTGAACAAAACAGGTTTAAAAAACAATTTTTCAGTAATTTTCATAATATACGACGTAAAGAACAAAAAACTGTTTTAGAAAAATATGTTTTTTACGTTTGTAATGCAAAAACTTTGTTAAATGACTGACAAATGCGTAAAATTTATTATCAACAAAACTTGTAGAGAATTTAATTATGAGAAAAGTTATGCAAAATAGACCAAAAAAACAAATAAACAAGAAATTTAATTTTATAACTAAGACTTACCGTAAAAAAACGAAGGGATAACACGTGTATATTTCTCCACGCTAAATCTGGTTTACTTAAAACATTTTTAATTTTAAATAACTTAATAAATACTCAATTTTCTACGACCACTGCACAAATTCAAAAATTAAGATTGATGATTATTACCCCTACCACCATTTTAACCAGAACTGAATATCATCAACAGACCAAATATAGAAATTTCTTTTCGAAGAATTTATGTTCCTCCATTACAGAATTATAAATAAAATGCAGGCGTACTTACATCTTCCAGAAATTCTTTATATTAAGTAGATTCTAAAATAACTGCAAAAAATCTTCCTTTACTATGGGGCTATGCTGCTGTAGCATCCAGAGATCAACAGGTGGAAAAGTAAAAATTAATAAATTTACATAATTAATTTTTTCCAACAATTATGGGTACAATGCAAATTTTCAAATGTAAAAAAAAAAAATTAATTATATTTTGGAGTCAACTTTTTAAATTTATTATTTTATAAAATTATCATGAAAAATAATTTAAAAATGTTCAAGTTTAGTATTAATAAAGCTAGATATATAAGTAAAGTTTAACTGCAGCATTATATCTCAAAGATATAATTTAATGTGCCTGTAGCTGATTTTTTAATATCTATGTAACATTCATAAAATAATTTACTGCAATAATTAATAATAATATCTTTATACTCAATAATACCGTTTTTGATATAATTAAAATTGTCAGAAACTAATTTTCCAATATATATGTACCACTCATAAAATAATTTATCCCAGTAACTTCTGTCTTTAATGTAAAGCCAAAATAAAATAGCACAAGTAATTAAACACAAGTCCCGCGTTCCAAATATACATTTTTTTTTTTGTCTCTAGCTGTCATACCTCGCCTTTGCCAGTCACAAAACTCATGTCCTTTCGGTACATCTCTTAAATCACTTTGCCATGAAGATGCATACGTATCACGTGTAGGTCCTAATCTACTGAAACCTCTTCTTCTTAGTTCATCATCTGTTGAATTTGAATTACCCATTTATGAGTTTAATATATGTAAATTAAAAAAATTATTTTTAGGTTTTAAATGTTGAATCTAACGTAAATAAACACTAGTTTTAACAGTAACCTTTTCCTACAACACTGGTACTTTCTAAACTGCCCTGCCAACTTAAAATCTAAACTAAACTTTTGTTCATATCCACTGATCTATGTATAACTGCATAGGGGACCTAAATACTGGAATTGGTAAAATTTGAAACAAAACTAGCGCAACTAAATGAGTAATAGAACTAAATAAAATGAAACGACGCATGCGCAGAAGTGTAAGGGATAAAACCACTTTTAAACTGATGCAGTACGAATGTTCTGATTTTGTATTTTGAACACTGATTTCTACCGCTGTCCGTAAATTTCTGCTTGTGTTGCGAAAATTACCGTTTTATAATCTAACTTTAGTAAAATAAACATCCCTACCTTCATTATTATAATCGCACAAGCGTACAAAGGTTTTATTTAGTTCCCAGCCGCTCATACTGCAGCGCTGTAGTTCAACATTCAGCTTCAACATTGAACACTTAAATGTATTTTACGCTATCCAGTTATAGAAATCATGTAACAAAACTTGTTCGTGTAGCAGTGATACCAAATAAACGAACTTAAAGGATGATAAAATTATTTTTTTTTGTAATATCTTTAAATCGTTGACGATAAATGTGATACAAAACGAGTTTTAATATAATTATTTTACAATAAAATGAACAAAATTTTTTAATTTATTCAATTTATGTTTCAGGTTACCGTTAAAATATTAATTTTTTTTACTACATTTTCACCGTGGATAAAAACGTGGAAAATTAATTTTAATTTAATTGATAATAACAAACTGAAATACATTTTAATTATAAAACCTTTTTAAATACTTAAATCAAAATAGTGGTCTTTAAAGAAAACTGTGTAAGTGACTTGTGCTGCCTTCACGTGGTAGAAAGTAAAACTATATTCAAAGTTATAAAACAATTTTTTTTAAGAAATATTAACCAGTGTGATCTATTCTTATAAATAAACATTTCAAAATAAATCGATTAATTATAAAAGAAATTAAATAATTTTTGAGTAATATGTAATGTATTACTATATTTAAAGAAGAAAATTTTTTTTTTTATACAAAAAATACAAAGGAGGTATATTCATATACTATATAAGATTGTGATACTTTTCTGAGATTTAGTGTTGTTTTTGGTAGATTTCAAAAGAATACCTATTGTAATTGTAAGATTTTTTTGGAGGGGGGAAATTTTGAGTTCAGTAGATATTCAGAAAAATTAGAAAAAGTGATCCCCCTAAGTCTCTGTGAGGAGTTAGAATATATTTCGTTTTGGAAACACCGATACGCCGCACGACCATTTAGCTCAAGTATCTTGCATGCTTCAGTGGCTTGGAATTCAACCCCCGACCACAAGCCTCCCTCGACCAGCAGAACACCGTCGGCCAGGTTGTTGCCTTCCAGGTGAGTTCTGAACTATTTTTAGGCGTCCAATCTGAGGGCAGGTAATTTTACTGACTTCTCTTCGTGTAAGACCATAGTATTTGTAAATGTTCAACATTGTTACAAATGCTGCCAGTTTGGACACACAGCTGAATTGTGTAATAATCTGGTGGTAGTGTGCTTTCACTTTGTGGATGAGACTCATAAATGAGACGACTATCCTAAGAAGTTGGAGTGCCTGACTTGTTTTAACTGCAGACTTCTTCGGAAGGACCTGAAGCACACTGTAAATAGTAAGTATTGTGCACATTAAAAGCAGGCTCTCATAATATATTACAATTTAATATCGTTAGATGGTTAAAATTCGGCAATTAAATTGCATATGGGGCTTACATTGCAGATTGAACTTGGCGAGATCGCCATGCGTAAGGGGTTGGATGTTGTCTTGTTGCAGCATCCTATGTTGTATAAGGTGAACTGCTTTGGTCGGTCGGTCATTATACTAGATAACGCATCTTATCACAACGTTCTGCTACAAAAGCAGCCAAATTCTACCTCTTTAAAAATCAACATCTAAACAATAAATTAACTGTTTTCCCGCTATGACAAAGGCTGAATTATATGATATTATAAAATTATACAAATGATTTGGAGTCAAGTGAAAGAGCAAACAGCTAAAAGAAGTACAACTTTTAACATGTCGGGCATTCTTAAATTAACAATTTATATAATCCACCTTACCAGCACATTGATACATTCTGTATATCTTTCGGCTTACTTGGAAGCCATCATCAGGAGTTAAAATTAATGTATTAAAGTCAAAGTTTAAAAAAAATAGTTAAAATTTAAAAACAGTCATGACTGTCCTTGTCCTACTAGTATACTGAAGCATCTTCTTCATTATACTAGTGTAATTGGAATAGTCATGACTGTTTTTAAATTTTAACTATGTTTTTTAAACTTTGACTTTAATGCAATTTTAACTCCTGATGATGGTTTCCAAGTAATCCAAAAATCTAGAGAACGTATCAACATGCCGGGTAAGGTGGATTATATTAATTTTTAATTAATTTATTTAAAACATATCAGCGGTACCATGTTTGAGAAATTAGTTCTTAAGTTAGCTGAAGAGGAATTTCTTAAAGTGTCTGAAGCTGAGTGGAGTAATGTCTGCAAGCATGTTGTCAACATTGAATAAAAAACCCTGAAGATGATGATGTGATCATCAACAATTTTGTGATAAATGTGAATTCAGAATCGGACACGAGCTCTTTAGAATCTACCAATGCAATAAAGCGAATAGAAAAAAATAATTATTTAAAGTACTTTAAAAACAACATATTAATTGAAATACTAAACTAGTTTTAATTAAATAGCAACTTATATATTTTCAGTTGTAGATATCTTCTATAATTAAACTGACAATGTTTTCAGTCAGCCTAGATCGTACCAATTGTTTACTGAATGCTAGTAGTTTTTTGTGTTAACTTACGTACTGATAGTTATACAAATATTTTTTGATTAATTCAAGTAATTCTTGTCAACCCATTAAATATGAATACAAACGTCAAATTTGTTTTAAAACCAGTAAATGTAATCCTCCTTTGAAGAAAGCCAATACAGGTTTAGTTTATGGTTCAATACAATGTTTATACCGATTTGAGTTCCGATACCAGCATAAAAACAGGGCTTAAGATTGTGAAGTTTGACAGCTAGAAATCCTGTAAACTTCAGTATACCCTATAACGCATCCATAGACTCATCCACCAATCGGCACAACAGTTTCCACCTTGGGTTACGATTGTTTCATAAGGTGTCGCAACACCATTGGGTGTAAGTGTAAGATGTTATATTGCAGTTGTTGTAATTTGTGTAGTGTTTGAGTACTGTTTAAAAGGTTCAGTAGTTCTATTTATACAGAGAAAAAAAGATACAGAGGCTAAAACAGACTGGTTGTATGTCCCACAGCTTATTCGAGTATAACAGAGGTGTATTTCCTCCCAGATTACATATTGGTATAGTGCCTAACAATAGTTACATTAACATGAAGAATGATGTAAATATACTATGTTCAGTATGTATATGGAAGAAGATACTGAAATAGATATAGTTATGATATGTTACATGGAAATAAGGAATACGGTCCACCAAGCATGAGATTTCGTACATCAAGATGTCTTGTAATATAGTGAGTGCAAGTGGATATAAAGCAAAGTTTGATGGTGACAACCTTAAAACAGAAGTTTATAAACTTAGTATCTCGACTAAAATTACACAGATGTAATGAAGTATACTCAAAAATAACAAAGATGAACCACTGAATGTGAAAATAGGAGGAGAAAAGATTATGGAGGTAGAAGAATTTTGGTATTTGGGAAGTAGAATTACAAAAGATGGACGAAGCAGGAGCGATATAAAATTCCGAATAGCACGGGCGAAATGAGCCTTCAGTCAGAAATATAATTTATTTACATCAAAAATTAATTTAAACATCAGGAAAAGATTTTTGAAAGTATATGTTTGGACCATAGCTTTATATGGAAGTGAAATATGGATGAATGGAGTATCTGAGAACAAAAGAGAATGTTAAAAATCAGATGGGTGGATAAAGTGACAAATTAAGAGGTGCTGCGGATAATAGATGAAGAAAGAAGCATTTGAAAAAATATAGCTAAAAGAAGAGACAGACTTACAGGCCACATATTAAGGCATCCTGGAATAGTCGCTTTAATATTGGATAGGCAGGTAGAAGGAAAAAATTGTGTAGATAGGCCACATTTGGAATATGTAAAACAAATTGTTAGGGATGTAGGACGTAGTGGGTACACCGAAATAAAACTACTAGATAGGGAATCTTTGAGAGCTTCATCAAACCAGTCAAATGACTGAAGACAAAAAAAAAATCTGACTAGAGGAGTGTAATATTTTCTCTTAAAGAATAAGAATAAAAAGTTTACATTTAATTACATTATGAAACTGTTTGATGTAGATGATAAGGTGAAAGGAGGTTGTTTTAAGGTATAATAAAAATAAAAGACACTAAAACAACTAATATCATCTACACACTTTATTCAAAAATTAAAAGATAAATATAATATAATTCATTGTTTTTTTCAGCTATTAATTTGTAATGGAATTGCTTCACATTTGTACTCTATAATAGATATTTGTACTTCTATAATACATACATTCATAATTAATATTTTTGAATTATTTTTTGTTTTTAATATTTTCATTACATTATTTCATGTGGTTATAATTTAAATAATTAATAACTTTAATCATATCTAATTCTAATTCTATAATTAATTGTAATATTTTATGATTCTGCTCTAATTAAGGTTTTCCACTGTTTCCCTTGATGGATCTATGAAAATTCTGTGGTAGATCAACTTTCAACAGTGGTATATCATATCTTACCGTACCTGAAGAACTCTATATTTGTAATGCATTGATCAGAACAAAAAATTAAATTATTTATTTACTTTTTACTTTTACTGTAAGTTTTATTAATATATTATTTCATCATTCATGTCTAACCCTTCCTTAAAAAAAAAATCTACCTGAATTTTTATTATTTAAAATTAAGATTTTTTAAATCATTTCACAATCTTTTCACAATCTCAAATTTTTTCACAAATCTAAAAGATAATCTTAACTATAGTTTTAATGTTAAAGAGATATATTATATAAGAAATATATTACTAAGAACCATTTAAATAAAAAATTAAAAAAACGTTTTCCCACAGAATTACAAAGGATGTTAGCATACATTATTTTACATTAAATATGAACATTGTTAATACGTTTTTTATAAATAGAAGATTTCTTACAATCATTAGTCAAATTTTCTTTCATTAATGTGAATGGTAAGATGTGTAATTAAAACATTATAATTAAGTCTTCCGACAAAAATTACAAATGTGTACTTTGGAATGGACATTCATATGCTTCCTTAAAAATACTTCTATAATTAAAAGAACCTTGACAAACATTACAATAAAATTTTGTCTCATTAGTATGGATATTAAAATGCTTCTTTAAATACTACAAGTGAAAGACTTTGGACAAAAGTTATGTAAGTTGCTCTTTTATATGAACTTTATTAAGATGTCTCTTTAAATAAAAACTGCAACTAAAACACCTCGAACAAAGGTTACAATCTTATTTTATCTCTTTATATGATTCAAAGAAACGGGAAATTTTGAAAGTTGTGTTGGTAGCCATGGGCGTATGGTACCACTTGATAAATGGCGCCAGCCTCTCTAACCTAACCTGCCATTTAGTTGTTATGGATCCTTGGAGTGGTCCGCAAAGTGCATTTGCTATCAAAGCGTTTTACAAAAACAATAACAGTGTGGAGGGAGCACGTAGAGAATTTTGCCGTCATTTTAATCTGGGACAGCACGACCGTGTTCCATCAGCACATGTGATTAAAACATGGATATCTATTTTTGATGAAACTGGTTCGGTAATGAAAAAGAAACCTCCAGGCCATGAGCGAACCGTCCGTACACCACAAAATGTTCAAGCTTTACAAGATGCTGTCACATGAAATCCACATCGGTCAATCCATCGTCTCTCAGCATCTTTACAATCGCATAGTTCAAGTGTTCAAAGAATGTTAGTGAAGGACTTGCAATACCATCCATACAAGTTGCAGATCGTCCAGGAACTGAAACCGAACGATGCAGTTGTGCGAGCGCAATTCTGTAATGTAACGCTTCAGAAGATAAACAATAACGAAGAGTTTTTTCACGAACTGTGGATGTCAGACGAAGCGAATTTCCACCTCGGTGGAGTTGTTAACAAGCAAAATTTCAGATACCGGGCACAAGAAAATCCTACGCAGCTACAACAGTGTCCGTTGCACAGTCAGAAAGTGACCGTGTGGTGTGGTTATGTCATCTTACGGTGTTATAGGCCCTTATTTTTTTGAGGATGACAACGATCTTGCGATTACACTGACGTCAGCTCGTTATGTAGCCGTGCTTGAAACCTTTGTTGTGGAACAACATAAGAGATTTCCACCAATTCTTAACACAGCCTGGTTTCAAGAAGATGGAGCAACGTCACATACTGCATCAATATCTATGGCGGCTGTGCACCGGTTGTTTGGACAACGTGTCATTTCACGAAACTGTGACATTAGATGGCCTTCCATATCGCCTGATCTCTCGGCTTGCGATTACTTTTTGTGGGGTCACCTTAAAAGCAAAGTGTTCCACAGTAGACCTGCTACAACGGAAGAACTAAAGGCAAAGATCCGAGAAGCAATTGCGGAAATTCCAGTCGTGATGTTAACGTCAAACCACGAATAATTTAACGAAGAGACTTCGTGAGTGTTTACATAGAAGAGGAGGTCACCTGGAAGATGTCATCTTTAAAAAATAAACTAAAATATATGTATCCTAAAATGGCAACATTTGTACAATTACATGAAATAAAATTAATTTTCTAAAAAAAATGTTTCATTAACGTTATTTAACTTTTTTAATTTCCCGTTTCTTTGAATCACCCTGTATATTAATTACATGAGTCTTTAAATTATGAACAAAACTAAAAGATTTTTGACAATTGTCACAAACATAACTCTTTTCTTTGGTATGAAACATGTTACTTTAAAATTCCACTATAACTGAAAACCTGACATAAGTTACAAACTTAAGTTTTCTATTTGGTATGAAAATTATTAATGTGCTTGCGTAAATTATAACTACAAGAGAAAGAGTTATGACAAAATTTACAAATGTGTTTAGTATGTACTTCATTAATATGTTTCTTTAATTTAAAAATAGATTTAAAAGATTCTTGACAAATGTCACAAACATCATTTTTAACTTTTTTATGAACATTATTAACATGTTTCTTTAATTTTTCACTATAATTGAAACCCTTTTGACAAAAATTACAAATATAAGTTTTCTCTTTGTTATGAACATTAATATGCTTCCATAAACTAGAACTAAAACAAAAAGACTTTTGACAAATATCACAAACATATTTTTTCTCTTTAGTATGAATATTTATATGTTTTTTTTTAAATATCTACCCGATTTAAAATACTTCTGACAAAAGGTACATACAAATCTATTATCTTTGAAATGCTTTTTATGATGTAATTGAAAAGTATAATAATTATAAAAAAATTAAAACAAAAGTTGCAGTTATATTTTTTCTCATTCACGTCAACGACAACATGCTTACTTAAACAATTTTCTGTTCTTTCCTGGATAATCGCTTCATCCTTTAAAATAAAATAAAAAATGCTTAAAAATCCAACTGTACTTTACATACAAGTAAATAATTCAATCTGACAACAATCAAGAGAACCTCTATGAGATACCGTTAAAAGAGATTAATTTAACTCACGGAAATGTATGCAAAAAGTTATAAAATGCAAGACAAAACAGATCTCATTTATTCACGGTCGGTTACCAAAAAAGTGTTCATTATCCAATACTTTATTGTTTACCAAATAAACAATAACAGTAACACAATTGTCAGAAGTTGAGGTTATTTTTTGGCATTAAAATTTTTTATTTGGTTGAGAGATAAAAATAAATAAAGAACAGAGAAAAAATGAAACAGTGTGGAATAAGGATAATAGAAATGTTTAATAAACACATAAAAACAAGGATAAAATATTATCAGAAAGTCAACATTATTAATTTCATAGCGGTGAATAATAAACTGATTAGAGTATAAGCATACAAATTTGCAAGCATAAAATGCTTGAAAAATAAACTAAAGAGAGATCCTAAAAATTCATTCAAGCTTGAAAAAAAATTTTATAAAATTTTCAATTAATAATGTTTATTATTTAATAAATAATAATACCATATTTATTTATTACATGCACTATTTTAGCCCAAAATCGCTGAGAAAAACAGAGTGTGGCTGTTGAGATATTAGGCCTACAGATCACTTTAAAAAATGTATTAATAAACTATAAAACATTTCAAACGTACTTGGTGAAAACAATAATTGACTCCATTCTGTACTAATAACATCTATTGCTACTCCATAAGTTGATTCTTCATCATCGCCCCCCACATAGGCCTCACTCTCAGATGATACTTGTCATATTGCTCAACTTCAGCGCCATCCATTAAGTTATAAACGGATGTAGAATTAGAAACTCGTGGTGACCATTTCACGTTATATGAGTTTCCATGCAGCCACGATCCACTCAGAATTAAAACAATGAAGCTTTCTTCAAACACCGACTAGATTCACTTCCATCAAGCTGCATCTCCAATTGTGATAGAAACTTCACAAATGAGTCTCATAAGATATTTATTAATGAAAATATCAAGCGATTATAACACACCAGTCATCCCTCCTGATATCATAATCATGTTGCACTTCTCTTGCTGCTTCTACTTAATTTTTTCTGTTAAATGGCCTCGGCAAGTGTCTATGACTATCATCGGCCTGTGACATCATAACAGTGCATCTGGACGCCGAAACCATATTCACTTCAACCAATCAATGTACAATTCTTCAGACGTCCACCCCTTTCTCTTGCACTCTTACCAATATTTCAGACAGTAGGCTTCTCCTTAGACATGGATTTACATTTAAAAATAATGTACGGTGGGAGTTAGTGTCCATCAACAGTGATATGTAGCATTACAGTACACTGTTCCTGTATTCTGCTCCTAAAATTTTCACAGGCACTGTTTCTTCCCTGGCTTTGTTTACTGCTGTTTCACCTAACATTTATAAGAATAAGGGAGTTTCATCTGAATTTCCAATATACCCAAGTAATAGTTGTGTGTTTTCTGTAATTTCAGATCATGTCTTGAAACGCAAACAGTTTCTATTGATAGGAGTCAGGAAGTTGCTGCAACATTGTGATTTGCCACAAAATCACAAGGTCATTTTGTGCCATAAAGCTCTTTACCCAGCCACAAATGGCTTTAAATTCACTCGGAGGAATTTTCATTCTCTCTGACAATTGACACTTCAAACCATAACATTTTCCACGAACACAGAAAATCCACCTATATTTTCTTGATATTCCAGAAGATTGATTTTCTATTTTCAGTATCTTGCCTTTTTGACATGAAAAGATAATCAACTGTGACATATATATATATATATATATATATATATATATATATATATATATATATAGTGTTAATAAAGTATGGAAATCCTTAAACATTTTTCTGAGTTATATACAAAAAATTAAATTTTTTAGGACCACATGCTCGTATCCGAAAATGATCTATTTTTGGTATGAGACTACCATACTCAAAAATTCCCATAAGGCACTACTCAAAAATTTTAATAAATAAAGTTGGGTTACATCAACCCATATTAAAAGGCATTAAAAGATAATACTTTTGATATAAAAATCTTTCAGCTTAATCAATGATAATGGTAATAAGAAATGATAACCATTTACATTTTTCATAACTAGTTTCAAAGCGAGTTACAGTACACTCAAGCAGAGATCTCATGTTGAAAAATATAGATCCTTTTGAAGTAGAAAGCATTTGATAAAATTTATCTTTTGTATTTTATTGTCAAGTAGTTTTTGAAGAGATACTGATACCATCTTATAAACTATAGTTTAGTAGTTTATAAGATACCATCTTATTAACTACATGTGAAAAATATTAAATGGTTGCCACGTTGATTAGGAATATTGAAAACCAAACATAAAAAAAATTTCTGTTTTTTAATGCCCTTACAAGAAAGATGTACACAGTTCTACCTTTACTATTTAAATATCTGATTTCCCCTCTCCAACCCATCAAAGCTGAGGGGAATGTAGTTATCTCATAAAAAACAAGTAGGAACACTTACTATACTTATTTGTCCTATTAGTTAACTGTTGAAATGTTAATTCACACACACAATATATAAGATGACAATTCTAGTTACAAACATTGGAAAGCAGTAAAATAGTAATCTTGAATACTGATACACTAGATCCAAAAAGATTAAGAAACTTCCATAACAGTAGAAAGTGCATTGAAATTCTAGGAGCTATATCGAAAAGTTTTTACTATTAAAAAATAAAGCTTTTAACAAAGTCGCTATACTTTCCTGCCATTGGTTATTTATTCTTATATAGTAGAAAAATAATGATAAATGAATAAAGCTTAAAAAAAAAATTGATATGTGTTTACTCTTTTCTGCTAGCCCACTCCCAAAATAAAATTATCTCAACAAAGTAATTTGATTTATCTACATGAAAGAAACTAAAAAAATCCACTGAAAAAAGTGGATTTATTTAAATGGATTATTTTTTGGGGTTAATTATGAAGACATCCTATTGTATGTAACATTATTAAAATTTTAAATAAACCAAGAAGTTTTAAAAAATTCAAAAGAAATGATATTTAAAAACTTTGTTCGGCTCCCCCCCGTCCCCAATATTGTCTCCAAAATATTTTTTTTACACTTGCACTGCTGCTATGCTTAGGAAAACATTTTTAAAAAAAGGTTAAAAAATATGCAATAAATAATAACTTTTTTTGATTTTTGGGGAAGGAGAGAACTGCAGAACTAAATCTTTTTTTTAAATGGTAGATAAGCATGTATGCATTTACTGAACTTAATATAAAGTGAAAAAATGTTGGAAAAATGTTGATAAAATTGACCATAAACAAACATCTACCACATATCCTGGAGATATTGACCTTAAACTTTTGTCAACAAATTGTCCCATATACATGAAATTCTGTGCAAAATTTCATCAAAATTGGTTTATATGAACAAAAGTAATTAAGTTTCAAACATGCCAACAACACACATATGTACAAATATTCTCACACCTATTTTTTTTTTTTTGTTTTTGACATCTCTGGGTTATGAAACGTCAAGAAATGGAAAACTACATCCCATTTTTTGACCGATTACCATACCTTCCTAATTGTAACATAGCACTAGAGCTATGGTACCAAGAAAGTCAAAATTATATGTGCAGTTATGTTAAAAAAATTGCACAAACAAATCTTAGTTTACATATATAACCTTATCACAAACAAATTATATTTAAATTTAATCAATATCTTTTACAATATGAATTAACTTTCTGATTGATAGATAAATAGATAGATAGATAAATAGATTTCAGTGGGTAAAAAGACTCTAAAACTTAAATCCAATAACCTGCTCTCTACTTCATGAAATAATTTAAATAATTTAACTGTGTAATATATATGTATAATTATCCTAAAACAGAACAGAATATACCAATATTTACTCTATTTATTTTATAATATTTATCTTAACATTTAACTCACATCACTAGATAATTCAACCACTTCATTGTTCACCTTTTGTAAATATTCATCATCTATATCAATTTCTTCAGTTTTAGCATTATTCACTTGTGACAGAGTCTTAACGTTTAATGAAATGTCCAATTCTTGTATTTATAAATAAAAATAGAAAAAAATCTGCTCAGAAACTAGGAAAAACATTTAAAAAAGTACAATTTTTAATCTTCAACCACCATTCACACATGACAAACGTTTACTACACAGACACAATGGCCACCATAATACAAACAGCGTTTATCCATCATTATTATAGCACAGCATTCATAATCAGCAGCATTTAACGTGACATCCCCTTATCTTTATAAGAAAAAAAATTTATATGATAAAAATGAAAAGAAATATGTAAGAAATGAAAGCATATAAAATTTCACTCATCTTAGTAATGAGGCGGTACTTACGTATTAACACGACCACAGCTACAGCTTTATTTAAATACAAAGTAGTCAATCGGATTTCAGTGGATTAACATTAATTGGATTTCAGTGCTATATCATTAAGATTATATTATTAATAAGTTGTATATATTATGCATATTTAATGTTAATTATAAGAGGTTAGCGAGCGAAGCGAACGTAGGTTATATTCAGTTAGTTTATTTTGATATACGTACGATTTGTCAATACACAAAGTCAAAATAACCTAAACAGCAGCTGTAGCTGCGGTGGCGTTAATACGTAAGTACCTATGAGGCTATCAGAACATTGATTTGCTCACAAGAAATTGAGAAATCCTAACCTAACCTGACTTGCTTTTACATTCACAATCTGTTTCTACATTTACCAAATAATAGAGATCGAATACAATTAATATTATTAAAAATTAGAAAAATTACAGAAAAATAAGATGTAGAGGACTTAAAAGAAAAGCCTCTAGAATTTAAAAACTTATATTTGAGTTCCGAACTAACTCAAAAGTATGAGATCAAATGAATAAAGAAAAGTTACATCTCTCTAGCCTTGAAATTTTATTTCTTATAAACCTTCATCGATTAACAGGTCAGCCATGACAAATACTCACAAAAATTCATAAGAAATATGTTACAACTGATACATATTAAACTGATAACACTATCAGTACACTATTTTACTATGTTAAATGAAAGAAACTAAAAAAATCCACTGAAAAAAGTGGATTTATTTAAGTGGATTATTTTTTGGGGTGAATTATGAAGACATTCTATTCTAATATTACAATAGCAGTTTAGGCAATTAGAAGTTATTCTAAGAAATAAGTTCAAGTTCTCAAAAAATTGCCAAAAAATTTCTGAAGTCTAAAACTTATTAAAGACTGTTTAATATTCCTGACCTTGTTAGATAGGTAATGAAAAAACTGTTTTTTTTTTTTTTTTTGTTTTATTAATCTATTCTACCTATTCCATAATTACTAGACAAACAAACATTCATCTGTTTCACAGAAAAATTTATTAGCAATAATGATAATATTATATAAATTAATAAAAATAATAATTTAATACTTTTCAATATGCTTGGTTGCATCTTCCATAAGCAGAGGAAAAATCATATTTAAATGAATATTATATCGTATTTTAAATTCTGCTCAAAATTAAACTAAAATTTATAATAAAAAACTTGAATTTTACATTAATAATAAAACTTACCCTTTCATTTTTAATTTTAAAATCTTCTGTTTTAATTAATTCAGTCTCAACAATTTCAAGAGGATCTATTGGAAAATTACTATTATCAATATCAAATGTATTGTTATTCAGTTGTTCAGTATCAAATTCCTGAAACGCAGAAAAAAAGGCTGGTGAAGTATTGCATGACTTTCCCAGTTACGCCGATCGAGTATAACTTTTATAAAATAATTATTACGTTTGCGTAAGTAATGAAAAAATTGTCTCTCATTTTAGGCTGGAAGATAATGTAGCTGCCAAAGCTGCATTAATCTTTATATACCTTTAAGTGATTAAAAAAAATCTCATCAAATTGTACTTGAAACAAGCAAAAAAAAAAAAAAAAAGTTGCAAAAGTAAATAATAATTTCAATCAAAATAAGAATATTAAAATGTTTTTTTAATTGATGAGATTTCTTCAAAGTAATGAAACAAATATAAATAATTAATTTAAATCTTTAATTTTTCTTTAATCCAAATCTATAATTTACCAAATGAAATTAGATTTTGGAATGCTTAAGTAAATAGCAAGACATACATTTTACGTTTAAGGACAGCAGCTTCAAATCACAGAATTTTGTTACTACAAAAATATTTTGACATGAACAATAAAGTATTTCTATATTTACTTCAATAAAACACATAACCAGTAGGAATAAAAAATACTGTATTGACTGGTTACAATTTTGAAAATTTAATCAGTCAAAATCACATTCTGCACACAGTAGTTTTAAAAGATTTGACTTTCAGCTTTTAAATTCTCAACACTAACAGGAGGGAGGAAACTTATAACAAACATATTAAAAAATTGATATAACAGGTATAACAGGATTTTAATTCATCACATAACCTTTTGGATGAGATACATAGTGCAGGAATTAAAGAGCAAAAAACGACAATTTTAGTTAAAATTGTCCAACTGGATACTCATAACATAAGCCAATGGTTCCATTTAAATTGATTAACACAAAACATTTTTTAGTTTCCAGTAAACTGCTGCACAAACATTTATATGTATCTAAAAGTTTTCTAAAAACTTGAAAAATGTTTATATTCTAATTTAAAGATGAAACAATAATGAAATAATGAATTTTATTTAATAATATAAACAATTACATCATCCCACTGTTGCCAGTAACATGGTTAGTCTAAACAAAGTACAAATAAGATTAAAAAAAAACATAAAACAGTCCAATCATACTTGCCACTGTAATTGTGCAGCTTTCTCTGCAGCATCTGTGGGTGAAAATAACGAGAAAAATCGTATAACAACACAAATACACAGATACTTAACGCTAAGTTTAGATACTTTAATTTTACTAAGTTCTTAAACTTTAAATTTAGAGAAGTTAATAAAAGTTATGTTACAGTCCGATTCAAAAAATTAATGCCATAAAAGTGAAAAGCTAGTGGTTTACTCTATTATAAAAAATATTTAAATTATTTATTTCTTTAATATTACTTGGTAATTTGTTAAAATAATTTGGACCGAGATAGTTATGATATTGAGAGCATTTTGTTGACTTTAGGTTTCTTTGCACCCATTCATTCATGGGTGCAAAGAAAAATCAAATTTGCTGCTGATATAAATGACCACTAATTTTTAAGCATATCCATCTGACAACTCTACTGTACCAGGCAAAACATCTCCCGATGGTTTACTAATGGAATATTTTTAATATTTTAAGAATATTTAAAGTAAGATTTAATATAACATAAAGAATCAGCCTTGCCAAATGAACCAATTGCAATATTTATTTTACAAACTGTAATCTATCCTTGTAAGACATAATCTCATGCTTTGCTACCAGACAATGGATTCATCAGTGACATATATAGGGCATAACAAAAGTAAATAAAAAATTTTCTTGCAAAAAATGACATAGAGAAAAATGTTTCCAGACTAATTCAAAAACATTTATAAATTACAAAATGATGAATCATATATTTTATTTATACATTTAGAATAACACATACCCTAAAATTTATGAACAATCATTTTTTTATTCAACATAGTAATGTAATGTTACCTTAATACACGTTAAAAAAACCTGGTCTTTCATTGAACTCTGAAGACTGAAGTGGTACATTTAATGCATAATTATATTCTTTCATTTCACATTAATTAATAAATATATATAATCTTTAAGTATTAAGATTAAATATCCAACTTTCTATTGAATATTTATTTAAATTAGAAGTTATTATTTTTTTTATTATAACTAATCCTGAATAAATCATGATTCTAAATAAGGAATACCAATTAGATCATTGGAATTATGTTGAAAAGTAGCATTAGCTTTATTCTCATTGAAAGGCTAATAACTTTTCAATGATTTGTCTCATTGATTACACTGATAAACATAATTTTTGTTTCCTAACATGTGATACATAGTTTTAATCTGTTTTATGCTGAAAACGAATATGAACTCAGAATCTTTCTATGATATTAATTTGAAAGAGACATACGATGTGATGAAAGACATTCTTGAAAAAATAGATTATAAAAAACATAGTTGGAACATATATGGTGATTTGAAAGTTATAACTATTTTGTTATGCATGCAGTTAGGCTGTACTAAGTACATATGTTTTCTTTGCGAATGGGACAGCCGAGCTAGGGAAAAACATTATGTTACCAAAGAGTGGAAGAAACGAGACAACTTAACTCCAAATGGGAGAAATATTAATAGCCCTTAGTTGAACTTAAAAAAATAGTTTTACCTCTCTCCATATCAAGCTAGGACTAATGAAAAATTTTGTTAAGGCAATAAAGAAGGTTAGTCTCGGATTTTTGTACATCGGTCAGAAATTTCCAAATGTAAGTGAAGGAAAAATTAAAGAAAGAATATTTTTTACTCCTCAAATAACAGAATTGGTCAAAGATGATGTATTTAACTCGATGTTAAATAATGTAGAAAGAGCAGCTTGGGCTTCATTTAAGGACATTTGCAAAACTTTTCTCGGCAAACAAAAATCCAAAAATTACCACGATATGTTAATCAACTTCTTACTTTATACAGAGGTATGGGATGTAATATCTTTGAAAATACATTTCACATCTGGATTTTTCCCAGACAACCTCGGAGTAAGTGACGAACACTGTGAACCTTTCCATCAAGACATTTCGATAATAGAAAGCCGCTATAAAGGGAAATGGAATACTAACATGCTAGTCAATTACTGTTGGACATTAATTTGGGATGTACCCGAGGCTATTTATAAAAGAAAAGGATCAGCAAAATCATTCTAACACAGGTGTATCCATGCAAAATTATAAATTTTACAGATTTTAACTACATTTACCCTAATTTTTTTTTAAGTGTAATTTATTTAAAACTAAGGGTGATAGAAAAATTGTATTTACAGATCTGTAATGTACGCAAAAAAGCATTCATGAAATTGTATCACCCTTAGAGAAACATTAAAAAAATTATTTTTTGTCTATCAGTGTTACTGAATGACCCTCACATTTATTTTTAGTTGCTGCATTTCTAATTTTATTAGTCTATTTGCAATTTTATTTTCTCGATTAGATAAGTTATCTATTTTTACAGTCCCCGACATAGAATATCAATCAGTAATAAATAAACGTAAAACAAAATAATTTTTACCTTACCAATTCACTTTTAATTGTCAAATTTTCTGATTTAATAAAGTTGGTCTCTTCAATCATAAAAGGATCTGTTTCATTAACATTGCAATTAGCATCAAGTTTGTACTTTCTCATTTTTGATGAATCAAGTTCCTGAAACATAAAACCACAAATTTAACGCTACAGAGCTAACAACGTCTATAATTTCATGTAATTTACATAAAAAAACAAATTTAAATAAACTTACATCTTCAAACGTAGTACCACTTTCGCTCATATGATGTGGTAAAAACAAACATACAATTTCTTCCATTTTATTTTGTTCAAACTCAAATTTAATATCATTAATGTCAGATGTAGTTTGATAAATGTAAGTATAATTTGCACGTGCACTGACTATCTAAAAGCAAAAATTTAAATATCTGAATTTAATTATATATAACAATACAATATTTGTAAACTGTATAATAAAAACAACATTTTCATTAAAATCTGTAACAATAACTAAGGTTTTGATTCTTATCCTTTATTAGGAAGCTGTTCGAAATGTTTTTCTATTTTAAAACGGGTAGATTAAAAATAATTAATGTACATATGTTTTCTGTTTTGAAATGCAGAGACCATATCCATTCTAAGGGGGCAATATTCACATTATTTTAAATTTTTAAATAAATATTTCAGTATCCAAGTGGGTTTTTTGTTAAATTATTTATAACAACTTTCTGTTAAATAAAATTCAATGTATTAATTCAGTGTAAAAAAATGTTTATATTACATACCACCTACACAATTCTTTCTAAATTGAAATCTTTTTTTCATTTTTTACAATTTTGAAGGTCAGAAGGATATAATAACCAACAGTACTTATTATTAGTATGTGTGATAGGAAGTCAGTGTCTAGCAATTAATGGCGGCCTTCCATGACTTGCTGTATGGTAGCTGTTTCAAAATTGTACAGTTTTGAAAATACAGTTAATGCACGAGGGTTGTGGTTAGGATATTTCATTTAAAAAATAAATTCAGCTAGGGGCAATACAAAATAATGTGTCTGGTTGTCAAACTGAGGCAGACTGGACTTCATGCCATAACCTCTAAATCAAGAGTGTACTTATGAGCATATCAGTCTACAAATCAATAAAATGAAATAAATACGATGAACTTTCAATTAAATGAAACTTCTGAATTTACTCAGTTATATGAATACAAGTCAATAATTATTGCGGTGCCAAATTGAATATGTTCCTTGATAATGTAAAGTAGTACCAAAATCCATCAATGTGGCATTGGCACTTAAAAAAAAAAAAATCAGGTTCCATATTACTCAGAACATCCTCACTTACCCTGAATTATTTATTTACCTTGATTAAACCTTCTTCTGATGATTTCTGCCTCATCGATCTCGGTTACCTCACTGGAGTCATCCAATTTTAAACTACTTTGAATGACACTAAACATCAAAACTTTGCATATGTAAGAGCTCCTGTCTTTTCATGCCTGCTTCAATATTTTTAAGTTACTAAACAGAAATCTTACTGAAGTGGTCACAACAGAATTTAAAATGCTACAAACTGACATATTTTTCACGTGAAAAGTTGTGGTTTTCAAACTCCACAAGTAAATTTGTTTACTTGTTGTTTTGAAACGGTTTTCATTTGTTTTTTATTACAGTCATGTCTTTCTTACAGTGAAACATGCTGTTTATTACAGCACTTAAGTAGTTCTGTATAGATGGTATAACTCTATGTGAAATTAGAAACGGGTTTAGTTTCATTTTGTCTTGCAAAATGACTTAAGTAAGCTTGCAATTGCCACAAGCAAAAGCAGTATTATAACTACATGAAGCCATGAATTGACACCAAATGGAGGTTGCCATAGTATCAGATGGAGAACTGATTAGAATGGGATTGAAGATAATGAAAGTATATACTGATTACAGAGAAACTTTGAACGTTTTCCAACTTTTGAAAAGATAAATAAATTTATTTTTATATACATACTGTAATGGGGGAGAAGCTTCTAGTAAGAGAAAATGCCAGAATAAAAGAGAGAAAATGAAATTAAACTGATCTAACAGATTGAAAAAGAAGAATTCAGAAACAACAAAGAAATTCAAGAAAGAATCTTTATAATAATGTAGAAGATTCGGACAACAGAAACCATTACACCTGAGTGAACAAAAGGATGAGTTGGCTGCTGTTAACATGTAGCATCATAAAAAGAGAAATTTGTATGCCACTGGTAAAAAATTATCTGATTTGGTTGGAAAATTCTCAACCAAATTTTGGAATTGTTTGTAAAACTGATTTTTGTATTTATTATCATAAGTGAATGTAATTATAACAAATTAA
Organism: Lycorma delicatula; assembly: GCF_047948215.1. Classification (NCBI taxonomy): domain Eukaryota; kingdom Metazoa; phylum Arthropoda; class Insecta; order Hemiptera; family Fulgoridae; genus Lycorma; species Lycorma delicatula. The sequence continues at coordinate 17,478,029 of NC_134467.1, forward strand.
GTTGAGAAAATATTCAGATCAAGTATAAACATATATATACTGTGTCTGTAAAATAGTAATGGGATTTTAATGGTTACAGCTTCAAAAAAAAGCATTGTAGAGAGATAAACTATACATTAAATAAAAGAGAAACACACAGATTTCAATGTGTGCTCTCTTAGTTGCCCTGCAGACATCAAGACTATATTCAGTCTCTTACCACACGTAGCAAAGAACATCTAGTGTGATAGAAGAAACAGCTTCAGTAATCTTTTCTTTTAAATGGTTCAGATTTCAAACTTAAACGGAAAAAACTTGTGTTTTTAGAACCACCAAAAATAGAAATCCATAGAGGTAAGGTCTGGAGACTGTGGAGGTCTCCAGATGCTCAAACAATGCTCTGCATTGTTTGACTAATTATAAACAATAAAAATTATTGCTTATAATTATAGATATAAATTAACAAAAGTTAACTTACGCTTGCTTCGCTCGCTAACATCGACTAACAGTGTATTGTTTTGATTATTTAAATATACTGTGTTAATTAGTCAAGATTTGTGAGCGCAGGTTAAGTTTGGTTAAATTATATTTTTAAATAAATAAATATAAATGGTTCCTAACATGTTCACACAACTTGATTTGGCGATGAAAAATTATTTTTTCAATTTAAAAAAAAATTTTTCAATTTTTTTTTGTTTTTAAAATTATTTTTATGACCAAAAACAAGAAAATATAATGACTGTTCAGGGGGATTTGGGGGGGAGCCGAGCCCCTTCGATTGTTATAATATACAGTTCATAAATGTAAAATTATAATTTTACACTCCTATAATTTTACTCTCAAAACTCAAAGTGAATTCCTAACATGTTTACAACTTCATTTGGTGATGAAAAAAATCAAAAATATTTTTAATAAAAAAAATTTTTTTTACTTCTTCCTCCCCCTCATAGAAATTGTTTTTTTTTCAACATAATAATTATTTTTGAGTGATTATGAGTTGATTTGGATAAGAATTTTTGAGTGGCATAAAATGAAAAAGTGCCAAAGTCTGATTTAAAGTTCTTGCTATGTTATGATACAAATTTAATGTGATATTGTTATATTTATAAAGTTGTCATGTACATATATGTTTTTTTTGTTCAAACATTTCAATTGCGGGAGGTTATTGAAATACAATCGAAATGTTGGTTACTAAACTATTGTTTTGGTTTATATCGATCAGTATAAGTGTCGATAGTGGGCAGGTGTCTAAGTTAAGAAGAGTTAAAAAACGGGAAGGCAACAACAATGAGAGAGAATATATGCTACAAGAGTTCTTTTTTGTAATATTAAATTATATTTGAAAGAAATATAATTTAATATTTAAATTATAAATATTAATATAATTAATATTTATAATAATAAATATATACAAAGAGATAATTATATATATATATATATATATATATATATATATATATCCCTCTATGAATCATGACACCTTGCCGTTAGTGAAAGAGCTTAAGTGCTCAGCGATACAAAGTAGCTGGACGGAAGGTGTAACCATATCGGAGAGGTATCTGTTGAGAGCCAGACTAAGGAATGATTCCTGAAAGAGAGCAGCGCTCTTTCAGTAGTTGTTAAGGGCGACGGGTAGAAGGATCAGGACGACTTAAACGGCCATATCAACATCACTCGGTCGTCTGAGTAATGCGCAGCTGAAAGCAATGGAAACCTACAGCTGCTTTTTTCCAAGAAAATGTAGCTCTCTGCATTTTCATATAGCAATGATGAAGGCGCCTTCCTTGGTAAAATATTCTGGAGGTAAACTAGTCCCCCGTTCAGATCTCCAGGTGAGGACTACTGAGGAAGGGGTCACCAGAAAATTAAAAAATAACATTCTACAAGTCGGACCATGGAATGTTAGAAGTCTAAAAAAGGTTGGTAGGTTAGAAAATTTAAAGAGGGAAATTGATAGGATAAATGTAAATGTAGCAGGAATTACAAGGTTCAGTGGGAAAAGGAAAACGACTTTTGGTCAGATGATTTTAGAATAATTAACTCAGATTCAAATAATGGGCAGGCAGGAGTAGGTTTCGTAATGAACAAGAAGACAGGGAAGAGAGTAGAGTATTTCAAAATGCATAGCGATAAAATCGAAACCTAAACCGACAACGATTGTTAACGTCTATATTCAAAGAATGTGACGAAGCAATTAAACACATAAAAGGAAGTGAAAATTTAATAATAGTTGATGATTGGAATACAAGCATTGGAAAAGGTAGGAAAGGAAATATAGTGGCTGAATACAGGCTGGGCAAAAGGAATGAAAGAGGGGACTGACTTATAGAGTTTTGCACGAAGTGTAATTTTGTATTGCCAACACCCAGTTTAAAAATCATAATAGAAGAATATACACATGGAAAAAGCCAGGTGATACTGCAAGGTATCGGATAGATTATATCATGGTTAAGCAAAGATTTAGAAATCAACTCGTAGACTGCAAAACGTACCCTAAAGCAGACATTGATAGCGACCATAATTTAGTGTTAATGAAATGTAAATTGGGGTTTAAAAACCTGAAGAAAAGGCATCAGATGAATTGGTGGAATTTAGAGAAATTTGATGAAGAGGAGGTAAAGAAGATTTTTGAGGACATCGCAAGAGGTCTAAGTAGAAAATGTAGAAGAAGAATGGGAGAATGTTAAAAAGGAAATTCTTAAATCAACATTAGCGAAATTGGGCAGAACAAAGAGAACTGGTAGAAAACCTTGGGTTTCAGACGAATTATTGGAGCTGATGGATGAACGTAGAAAGTATAAGAATGCTAATGATGAAGAAAGTAAAAGGAACTATAGACAATTAAGAAATACTATAAACAGGAAGTGCAAACTAGTGAAAGAAGAGTGGATTAAAGAAAAGTGTTCAGAAATGGAAAGAGAAATGAACTTCGGTAAAATAGATGGAGCATACAGGAAAGTTAAGGAAAATTTTGGGATACGTAAATTAAAATCTAGTAATGTTAAACAAAGATGGTACACCAATTTATAATACAAAAGGCAAAGTTGATAGGTGGGTGGAATATATTGAAGAGTGGGCTTTAAAGGATACTGTATACGTGGACGTTGAGAACCTCTGCAGCATACAATGAGGAAGATACCATAGAACATTCATGTGTTCATGCGAGATTGGTTTTTGCTGTATAGAGAAGCAGAGATAATTCTGTGTTCTTACCCTAGACATCAAGAAAGAAGCCGTAATAAGAAAGGAGTCTGACAAGAATGTTCCCTATCACCGTTACGTTTTAATTTTTACATAGAACTAGCAGTTAATGATGTTAAAGAACTATTTAGATTTGGAGTAACAGTACAAGGTGAAACGATAAAGATGATACGGTTTGCTGATGATATAGTAATTCTAGCTGAGAGTAAAAAGGATTTAGAAGAAACGGCACGGATGAAGTCCTACGCAAGAACTACCGTATGAAAATAAACAAGAACAAAACAAAACTAATTAAATGTAGTAGAAATAATGAAGATGGACCACTGAATGTGAAAATAGGAGGAGAAAAGATTATGGAGGTAGAAGAATTTTGTTATTTGGGAAATAGAATTACTAAAGATGGACAAAGCAGGAGCGATATAAAATGCCAAATAGCACACACAAAATGAGCTTTCGTCAGAAACATAATTTGTTTACATCAAAAATTAATTTAAATGTAAGGAAAAGGTTTTTAAAGTATATGTTAAGAGCATTGTTTTATATGGAAGTGAAACTTGGACGATCAGAGTACCTGAGAAGAAAAGATTTGAAGCTTTTGAAATGTGGTGCTATAGGAGAATGTTAAAAATCAGATGAGGGGATAAAGTGACAAATGAAGAGGTGTTGTGGCAAATCGATGAAGAAAGAAGCATTTCGAAAAATATAGTTAAAAGAAGAGACAGACTTGTAGGCCACATATTAAGGCATCCTGGAATAATCGCTTTAGTATTAGAGGGTCAGGTAGAAGAAAAGATTTGTATAGGCAGGCAACGTTTGGAATATGTAAAACAAATTGTTAGGGATGTAGGATGTAGGGGGTATACCAAAATGAAACGACTAGCACTAGATAGGGAATCTTGGAGAGTTGCATGAAACCAGTCAAATGACTGAAGATAAGAAAAAAAAAAATATATATATATATACACAGAGTGTTTCTAAAATGATGGGCTGGCTGTACTTTTACGTATTCTACTTATAAAACTAAACAAAAAATCTCCTTAGGAAAAACGGCAATTTTTCCTTCATTCTCCACTTATCAGCAATTTTGTTATTTTTTAATATAAAAATTTATACCCCAAGTTCAGATAGAGGAATCACATTAATATTTGATAAGTGCCTTTATAATAAAGTTATAAAATTAGCAAAAACTCAGGACTTAAATACCTTCACAAATTACAAAATGGCAGCCATGGTTTTACTGGTGATTACATTGCAACATATTGTGTAACAATTATTAGATTTGCAAGTTGAAACAAAAATTCAAGAGATTATACACAAAAATATTTTAACCAAAAACGTACACTTAGTGTTTTGCAAAATGCAACCGATTCAGGTGTCGATTTGTAAAAAAGAAAATACTCAAATTATTTATTTTTTGATAGATTTATGAATTTAATGGATGCAGAGTTTAGCAAACATGAAAGTCAACTTTTAGAGATTGGTTTTAGTTTCAACCTAGTTAAATAGATATAAGAAAGATTTAGAAATTTAAAGTTATTTGTTAATAATAAGTTAGGATATTTCACTTCAGAAGATAAATGCTGAAAAACATGGTTTAGTTACAAAAATTAAAAATTGTCAGAATGGTAATTATAATACTCATATTCGTAATTTAGCTTTAGGTCTAAAAGAAATAAGGCATTAGAGAATGATATATTTTTACAATTGCAGATAAAGGGAAAAACCTGTTATTACTTTCAAAAAAGTAATTATATCTCATAAAAAACTTGTTGATTTATTAAGGTGAATTTTACAGTTAAATCTGAAACAGAAGTTAAGAGTTATTACGAAGTAATCTATTTTTAGGGAGAATTGATGGTTTTATATTAACAGTAATGAATCTGCAACTACCCAAGTTATACTCTCTTATTAAATTACACAAAGAAAATCATCCGGTTAGACGAGTAGTTTCTTATATTCCAACTCCTGCTGTTAAATTATCTAGAAGGATGGAAAATATTATCCTATCTCATTGTAAATTTTAACCAAAATTTAGTATTAAAAACTCAACTTCACTAAAAAAAATGAATGATTTGTATATTCCACATACTATCTAATCAAATCGTAAGATATTCTGTTTTCTTTTGATGTAAATTGTTTCCTAGTATTCCGCTATAAAATATTATCAATTTTGTTAACAATATTGTTAATAATCTATATTGTTATAGGTTATCAAAGATTTTCTGTGATTACACAGAAAACTAATGAAGTTGCAAGAATTACTTTGAGTTTAACAATAACACTCTGAAGGAGGATTTAATTATGGGTAATCCATTTAGTCAATTAGCTATTAGATGAATGACTTAGAAAACAGCATTTGTGCTCATTCTTTATTTAAATACTTCAAATTTTGGTATAGATATGTAGATGACCATTTTTTGTGGTTTAACAGGTAGCTTGAGACTATTAGGAATATTCTTGAATTTTATTAACACATTACACAAAAATGTAGATTATACTTTCAAGGTTGAACAAGATAATTCTATTATCTTATTGGATTTGAATAATACTAAAATCAATAACAAATTGGATTTCAGCATACATCACAAATCCTTACCCACTGATGCTGTCATTCACAGTACATCACTACAACTATTTGTACAAAAATTAGTAGCTTTTAATAGTTATATTCAAAGATTGTTAAACTTTCCAATGTTAAATTATAATTTTGAGAAAGACCTTAATATTATAACACAAACAGTGGTAAATAACGGTTTAAAAAGTCTATTGTTCAACTGCTTCAAGATAAATTATGTAAAAAGACAACAGCAAATTTTTTCCTTCATCAAGTAACTAATTCCAACAAAGGAAATTTCACGTGCGCTCACACACACACACACACACACACACAGTGAGAGAGGGGGGCCGCAGAAAAAATCTTTTTAGAAAAACAGAGATCTTGATAATGCTTTCAAATATGAAAATTCTCTACATAAATTTATTAACAATCACAAAAAATAAAACTGAAACTTAAAAGATTAGGAATTTACAAACTTGAATGTAGTTCCTTTGATAAAGTTTATATTGGACAGATTGGTAGAGCTTTTGAAAAAAGGTATAAAGGACCATAAATAACCATTTTATGGTTATTTTCCAAAGTACTTTGGGTTGAGAACAAAGATTTAAAATTGAACCTTTTAAAGTCATTGGAAATTAATAGACATAAGATTCAAATATACCTTTAAATGATCGATTAGACTAGAATAGTTCACCATAGTTGAACTTATGGATGTGAGATGGGCTTCTTTTGTTAAGTAATGCCTCCTTTTTCTAAACTGACCAATAGTATTTTGTGTTAAATTTATAATTTAAAAGACATAATAGAAACTTAAACTAGAAGTCTGAAATATAAATTAACACCTACTAAGCTCAAAATTAAATACGGTAGTTTAGATTAGATAATCTACGGAACACTATTTTTCAGATGTTTAAAAAAACCTTTCATCTGATAAACTTAAAAAATTGTTCAATTTAAACAGTACGTCTTTTTGATAAGGGGTAGATTACTACTTTCAAGGAATAAGTGACTATTGTTTTTTAAAGGTTTTTTGGGGTTTCATTAAAACATATAGGTCTGCAAATTATTCACAATATAACAGGAATAATAATAAATTGTCTACCTAGAACAAATACAAATTTAAATATTATGATAAATAAGCTACAACTGCAGTTTATACAAGAAAAGTATGTTAAGTATACGACTGCATTTAGCACGAAAAAGCAATTTTATCCATTTAAATTCAAAATACAATACTGTAAATTACTTACGTTAGACAAAAAAATCTCAACAAAAATTCAAACAGCAGACAAATACAAAACTTTCACGCAAACACACGTTAACGAGATAGACGGTTCAGTTTGGTTAGTTCAGAGGATCGTCATTCATCCTCTAAAGTAATACCTGACGCTAATTCTAAGAGGCTAAATATAAAAAAGAATAATTTAAAAAAAACAACGATTTAAAACAAAATTACTAAATAAAATTAAAAAACAAATCACTGCTAGGTGACTTTTTGTTACCTAAAAGCAAAACAGAAATAAATGAATTTTGTAACATACGAAAACATTTAAAGGATAAATAAAGGGTTCAAATCCCGATCAGGCTTAGCGGGAACGGAACGGAAAGGTGGCGGGAGTTTCATTTCTCCCTTCGAAAACGCAGAGCCTGGACAGTGTCACTTGCTGCTGTATCTATCTATTCGGGCGTGTTTTTATGGGTTTATTTTAATGTCGGGTATGATTTTAATGGTTTCTTTTAGTTTTTATGGTCGGACTTCCTCCGGGGTAGCCCCATAGGGGATTCCCCGTATGACAACTTTCAGCTCCTTGTCCTTCGGGAGCTGAAAGGAGTGGAAGGCAACGCCCTTTGAGTGCAGAAAACTCTGCCTCACTGCAGCCTAATAGACAGCCCGGTGCTTTTGGCAACCAGGGGCCCCCCAATCCTCGACTTGATATCTCTTGATAATGCTGGCCACTCCTTTGGACAGACCAGCATTATCGGCGGGATTTTCTCCCGCCTGACGGTAGCAGGCTGTGATGGGCCACCATCATCAGCCTGCGGAGTGCCGTCTGCAGCCCGCTACGGACTCTGTCTCCATAGGAGGCGCGGAGTCCCGGCGTTTCTGGCGCTTCCTAGCGCCAGCCTCGCTTTCCTCTCCACCATCGGACAAGTCCGTTGGGGGAGAACGGGGTGGAGGTGGCCTTACTTTTCCTTCCATTTTAGGAAAAATAAGGGAGAATTAAAATTTTAAAAAAATAAAAAATTTAACTTAAATTACCACTTCTTAAAACTGTATGTAGATCCCTCTTTAGATTCCAACAGTAGTCTGCAAATATTTCTGGGTTAAATATTCCCTGGTACCGTGTTTCCATTGTAGATTCTCCTGGTGAAAGCAATCCCCATGTTCATCACTGATAGCGCCGAGATTGTTATGGAAAAAATCCAAATCTGAATGTAGGAAACTTTTTCTCGTTTTACTAATGCCTAACATGCTTCACTCCTACAGTCACTACCTCTCTTTTATGTAATGGTTTTTCCTTTCCCTGTTGTCCTGCTCGCACAAAAAGCAACAGAAGTTAGTGTATTCGTTGCAATCCAAGTAAAAGCACTATTACTTTCAGATCTCCGCAAATATGGCATAAATATTTCTCATACTGAAACCTGCTCAATAAAGTTTCATATTTTCATAAGACTCCTTTATGCAAACAGCGTATGCTGTGGTATTTATTTCTAATGTGAAGTAGAACAGCTTTCAAACTAAGCTTTGACGAATCAGTTACTGTTCATCAGGATGGTGCATATGCACCAAAGCTTCCAGTAAAGAGTCCACATCATTACAGTATACTACTACTACTATGAGAGAAGAAATGTTCAAATCCTGACTGTTATGGAAAACACTTATTTTAGTGTTTTTTTGATTGTAAAAGATGCCATCCATTCAAACTTGATGCCAGAACTTCTGGCATCAATAAATTTATATCATAAACCAGATCATTTAACTGACTGATTAATTAAATGGGGTTCAGTATATCTACTTTCTAAAACGTTTGGATCTCAATCTTCATCGCCTTATAAGTCAGCACAAGATTTGACATTTTCATCTTCATCTAAGTTCCATGTTTCTGATGGTACTGGAATTGGAAGCTCTTGGCTGTATGACAAGAGGAATTATCCGGATGTTTAACAGTACGTCTATCCTTCAGTTCTCTCCAAACCATTGGAATTGCATTCACTTTACTGAACATATACCCACAAACATAAAAGTCGGCCACAAAACTGAACATTACACACACAAGAACTTCCAGTTGAATGAGAATTACAAATATTTCTCTAATAACTAATGAGTGGATATGTTTATAGCAAGATGAAAATAGGAAGAATGAATCCCATTCTTGTTCATTTTAATTGATGTGTAAATAATAAATATGTCTAACAAATCAATGAGAATTAAGGGACTGTAATAAATAAGCAAAAGCTATTTATTATTTGATAAATAATATAATAAAATACGTTCACAAAATGCTATGCTTATACAGTTCATGCATGATAGTACCGAAAAATATGAATGGTAATTACAAAAAAATTAAGCCTGATAGAATTCTGATTCCATAATTGAAATCAGCATGATATAACAATAAGTTATTTATTCTCATTTAACAAAATGGATTAGTGTAATCAGTGACAGCTCGAAACTAAAATTAGTAGGGGTGCTGCTCCAGAAAATTTTTTTCTAGTGTTTTGAAGGCCACGGTTAAAGTTCTCTGTAAAATAAAAGAACCAAAAAAAAAATTAATAGAATAGCTGGAAGAAAGATAATTATATAGTTTTACACTTTATCACATTCAAGAATATGGTACACAGTTTATAAGCACATTGTGCTTAATAACCATAATCGGTTCAACCAAATAGTAAAATATCAATACAGATATTTTTTAATATTATTACATGGTAACTTAACAAAATGAGCAATTAAAAACACTACAGTCCAGCGGTACTTAATTTTAAATTTCTATGTACTTTCTTTCACCCTTCCTTGGTGTTTTTTTTGGACAATTTAGCGTTCAAAGAGCCCTTGCTTACCGCCATCTTCTGATCACTACTGAAAAACCTAAACCGCTTTCATATTCCTTCCACTGATTAAACTAAAAAAGGGAACGAACAAGGAACATTCTGTACACACACGAAGTAAAAAAAAACTTACCACCTTCCACCAGCGTCGGCACTGCAGGAGCGACAGTGCTCTCTCTCACTTCCTTGCAGCCTCCTATGTGCACAACAGCCAAACACCACACCACTGGAATTGTGAAGCGCACAGTTCCATACAAACATTTTTGTGTCTTTTTCATAAACTGGGGGATGGTTACTGATATTAAACTTAATGATTATATATTGTACAAGTATAACGAAAGAATTAAAGAAAAAGGACTCATTATATTAAATGTTATCGATATCAAGTGGAAATTGTTCAGCTAATAAAAATACTCAGAAATATAGGCTATAGATCATTGTCATCACAAACTAAAAGAAAAAATGATGGGAGTGTCTATTATTTCATTACTGCTCCAGCCAAAACTTGTAAGAATGATCATATTAAAGATTTTGTTTCAGAGTTATTTTCTAGATAGATTAGAAGGTACTTTTAAGTAAAAAGAATTCATTAACATTAAAAGAAGCTATTGCTCAAACATGGATTCTAGTTTGTACAGAATTTTGCTTATGAAATATTAAGTATATACATGTTAACTCATAATTTATAATCAGTCACATACAAATGTACTAGGAAAAGCGTACCAGATATTGATTCTAGGGATGTAATGCAAATCTGCAGAAATTATATGTCCAACAAAAAAAAACTTTTAATAACAGTCTTAAATGAAGAAGTAGCTAATTTTTATAAGTGGGTAAAACAGTTCAAAAATGGTCAAACCTCAGTGAATGACAAGCAATGTCCTGACCGGCCAGTTGAAGTGTCAACTCCTTTGCTTGAAACCCACATTGACACATTATTCGTAAAGACCGACATATTACAGTTGAACATATAGCAAAAACAGCTGCAGTCAGTGTTGGCACAGTTCATAACGTCGGTAACAAGCTCAAGTACAGCAAAACAAGTGCAAAATGGATCCCAAAAGAGTTAACACAAAGAAACAAGACTGAAAGTGTGTACAGACTTGAAAGAACGCTATGAAAGGCAAAGTGACTCTTTTCTAAACAATATTTTAACGTGTGATTAAACTTGGTTCACCATTTTGAACTAAGAGTCCAAAAGACAAGCATGGAATGGAAGCACACCAGCTCACCTGCCCAAAAGAAATTCAGAACACAAACATCAGCAGGAAAAATCATGTTGACCGTCTTTTGGGATGCCCAAGGTGTTGTTTTTTGTGATTTGGAAAACCAGCGTACAATAAATAGTGTCTACTACTCAGACCTGCTGATAAATAAAATAAAGCCAGCAATGAGAGAAAAACGTCACGGATCTCAAAGAAAAGGCGTGATATTGCCACACAACAATGCTCGTCCTCACACCGCCCAGCTGACCAAAGAAACCATTGGAAAATGGGTTGGGAGATACTACCACATCCTCACTACATTCCAGATTTGGCTACCTCACATTTTAATTTGTTTGATCCACTCAAGGAGGTATTACGTGGAAAAACGTTCAGCAACAAGGAGGTAAAAGAATATGTGGGGAAAGTGGCTCAAATAACAAGACAAAGACTTCTTTGCATCAGGTATAAAAAAAAAACCCAGTTCATCGTTGGGATGAGTGTATTTAATATTGGTGGGATTATGTTGAGTAGTAAAAGTCTCATTTTGTAAAAATACAGTTTTTTTTCTACATCAATTTGTCTCTTTAATTATTGAATGTCCTTCGTATTATTATTTTTACTTGAAATTTAAATATTAAAAAGATAATACCAGTCATCTGTGTAACGACTACAGCATTGTCGCTGAATCTTCTATATGATTTTAGTTTGAGTGTTACATTGACTTGTAAAATTTGATGAAATAGCACGAGATTCGAGACATTCAGTCATGCATAAAATATAACATTAAAAAACAACCCAAGAAAAAAATACAGTTCAAAATTTTTTAAAAAATCTTGTTTCTTACGCTTGTAACATCAGTAAGCATTACATATGTATGTTAGTAAGATATAAAATATTAATTAATTTAACTATCGATAAAATTAACCAAGATTATATACAGTGAAGACCCAAAAATACGTGAAAGTTAAATGAAACGAAAATTAAACAATTATTTGATGTTTCACAAGTAATTTACAGTATACAGAACTATCAAGTAGTTGTTCATTTTAGGTCAACTGTAATAGTCTTAGTGATTTTTCCAATTCCTGCAAGACATTTTGTTAATTTGTATTATCACTGATAGCGAGGCAAAAATATTTGTTTTTACAGGAATTAGCAGCTAAAAACTATTTTCAGGCTATAAGAAACTTTAACTGAGATTCAACTTAACTACTTGAATGGGAAGTTTCAAATACGGTAAAACATAATCTGAAGTTAAATCAAGATCTAATTGATTGGCTGAAACAATAAAAAATCTTATTGAAGTTTATTTTACAATCAATGAAGATCATACGTAAATCATTTTTGAGGTGACCAAATTTTAAAATGGTTGTTTTGAGTTCTTTGTGTTAACCAATGAAATACGTTAATAGCTTACTGGGAGGTTTAAAAAAAAAACAAACATTTGAATCTTTGTCATAAATCGAGAAGTTCAAAATTACTAAAATTTTCACACTAAAGTTGCAATTGTTATGGAACTTGATAATATGTATATTATTACAGAAGAAATAAGGATCATGTCATTCTGAATGATAAAAAATTACCATAAGACCTAACAAAAATAAAAATCTTTGTATGTAGTAAATTAAAATTGTTGTCTGATCACCGATGAGATTTCTGATACAACTATTGATTTGATATGACTTAAGTGAACAAATAACAAAATGAAAAATAAACATACTTTGACAAAATGCTTGATACATCCTCTTTTGTAACGTCACACGCAGAGATTTAATTTTTAACATTCAAAAAAGTGAATCCCAGTGAAATTAATCGTCACTTATAATTCATAGTAAAACCTCCCTTTATTTTGATGCGGTGTAATTATATAAAAACTTCAAAGGGTGAAAAATAGTTAATACAATATACGAAAAACATATTGTAATGCTACGTATTACGGCAGACAGAAATTACCACCATTCTTAATATTAAATAAGAAAACAATGCTCACATATGAGAAATTTCCCAATGAAATTAAGACAAATGATAATATAAACTCAACTTTTGAAGATATCAACTTAATTTTTGGTGTGTGTAATTTTCATGTGAATATCTAAAAGCAATTTCTAGATTTCCTGAAATTCAGCCTTAAAATAGATGAAAAAAGATAAACAAATGTTGAACAATGATTGCAAATGTTCCCCCTTTCCGACAATACAGAACAAGATATTCAGCGCGTATAGGCTACCAAATACTCCTCAGATAAATATCTAAAAACAATTTTTAAAGGATAAAACAGTGTACAGCGCAGCAACTTAATCAACACAACCACTATCACTGTTACTGTACGTGCAATGTGACTGACTGCACTGCCTCTGGTTACAACTAAAAAAACATAAAACAAACAAAATTGACTATGACCAGAAATCTGTGTACCAAGTAACCATTTGGAGTGGGCGAAGATATATATATATATTTGCAATGATTTGTTTGTTAGAATAAATAACCTATTCTAATAATTACCAAGAAAAAGTAATGGCTGGGTGAACAGTCAGCAGTCATTAGCCAATGACAAAAGAAAAAACACATTAAATAATATTAAACTTTTTAATTTATTTAGAAAAATCATTTAAACAATTATTTTCAAAGATAATTATATTAACGTCTATAAACTAATAAATTTAAGTAGAATAAAAGGCTTCTTCTACGTTTACTTTTATTTGCTATGATCATCGTCATTTCAATTCAATTCATATCTGATTTGAACATCCATCATCAATCGACACAAGTGAAGAAATTGTAAAAAAAAACCCTAATATAAATAAAAAATACAATGACAAAATAATAATTAATAACTATGGGCCACATTCTCCAATTCAGTTTTAACTATAACCAGTTTTTAACTTTTCTTCAAAATTAATTAAATTTTTAAATCCATTTACGTTAAATTCTAATGAGGTTGGTTTTCTTTAGTATATAAACTAATTTATTAATACAATCGTTTCAGATACATGATTTATTTGCATGATGATTTTGAAGACATTACTGGAAAAAAAGTCACATATACTCAAGTGAGTATTTAGTGAAGTAATTTCTTTCTTTAATGAGCAAATTCCTAATTATTATGAAATAAATCATCGAAATGAAATTGAGAATGATGAATCTGATTTTATAATTAGACCAAAGACATCACGATCTATTAGAAATAGCAATGAAAATTAATTTTTTAAAAGATTTAGAATGCATAAAATACAGCAAATCAGTTTTTGAATGATAATTTTCTATAACCTAGAAATCCCTTCTTCTTTTACTAACCTTTGCGGGGAAAAAACTCCAAAAATCTTCCTTTTTCTATTACTACAGAGCACAGTTGATTTAGTTTTTCTCGAGCCTCTCCTAGGGAGGGAGGGGGGCAGCTTCCATGGCACAAGTGGTAGCAGCTTGGCCTGTCATTCGGAGATCAGAAGTTATATTAATTGTAATGTTATTTCAACTTTCCAAAAAATTTATATTTCCATTAAAGTATGTATATCTTTTAAAAAACTCATCCCATTTATGTTACTGTTAGACAAATCTATATCTCAGAACCAGACTATCTTTTGTATGCTAAAGTGTTTTTCACTGAAAGTAGAAAGCATAAAAATATCTTTTGTCCGCTCAGTAAGATAAACTAAACTATCCTGCAACATGTTGGGTTTGTTTGGTTCAAAGCAAAATATTATTCCTATCATAAGTTCAGTTGGGATAGCCATGATAAAACGTGGCTATAACCTTTCCATTTTAGAAAATAATTCTTAAAATTTATAATAAATTTTTAAATTTTAGAAAATTTCTTTGGGAATCCGAAGAATATTCAGAAGTGCCACTATGTATGAGGTGTGGTGAAGAAAACACTAATAAGAGATTAGTGTTTTCTTCTATAGAATTTAAAATAGAATTGCATCGACTACAGAACTACTTGATGCAAGAAAAACAACCCGAATCATGGAGACAGTTAATTGGGCTTCAAAATCAAATTATGTATATAGTATACTTTTTGTGTATTTAGTATATTTTTGTATTTAAATTTATTTTTCAGCGGTTGATTAGTTTTAGTTTATGTTTTATTGTAGTGACTAGGGGAAAATTAAGAAACAAAATTAATGGCCAGGTGCATTTCCCTTTAGTACACGCTTCTACTGATGAAGGGCATAAAGAGATGAAGGTGTATGCAGAGTTGAAAACCATTAATAACCATTGCTTATATGATTCTAGAAACATAAATAGGCTGAATTAGTAGAGACAATAATAACAGTCTGATGTATTTCACAAAGAACAAAATGGGTCACTGGTTATTAGAGTTACAAGATATACAAGAAGTACAATCATTCTCTTCAGAGGATGACTCAATTGCTGATCCCAATTATATGCTTTCCAATCCAAGTAGCTTTTATCCACCGTCAGGTTCTGATATGTCTTTTATTGAAAATGACAGGTTCTTATCATGAAGAGCTTGTGATGATGTCTCATGTCACACTAATTAATGAGAAGATTGAAAACATAAAGAAATTGGTGCCATATTTTGATTCTGATGAAGATACTGACACAATTCATCATGCATAGGACATGAATGTCAAGAAAAATGTAGGACAACATGCAACAGAAAAAAAATGCTATTTTTGAAAAAGAATGTCAAAAAATACATTTTGCGAGCTAATGAATATATTTCTTCAACGAGAAAGCTAGTAGCAAGTCGTGTTACGGGCCCTGGCTGTAAACAGAATTGCAAAATGAAATATTGTTAAGTGAGGCTGACAGGAAACAAATATTTAAAGAATTTTAGTCTAAAAACAAGTCTTGGGACATGAAAAATCAGTATATCATAACACAAATTTATTCAGAACCAGTACACAGGATTGAATGCGAAATTGTAGGATAAATAGAGAGGATGAAAGAAAAATGACAAATGTATATCACAACATTTTTAAATAAAAAAATATATGTCTGTCTATCTATGTTCTTAAGAACTCAAGGAATAAGTATACAGATAATGAAGACAGCTCTGAAAAGGGTTTCTGAAAGTGGTATGATGTCAACTGATAAGCGAGGTAAACATGCACCATTGAATAAAAACACCACCAAGTATAACTTAAGTAATAAAAGGATTAAATATACATAAAATGTTTTTATCTTATACATGCGAGTGCGAGTGAACAAAATCGAAAATGAAGTAATGAGGTGGCAAAAGAATAGGTTTTCTGTAAAATTTTTAACAAGGAGTATAATTTGTCAGTTAAACTTCTTGACAACAATACGTGTGATGAGTGACAAATATACGTGATGTTGACAAATGTGGTGGGTAAGGTTATCAGTTAAAGAGACCATCACTTATACCGGAAGAAACAGTTTCTTTGTATGAGGCTGATAAACATTATAAACCGAAAGGTAAAGACAATGAATTGACCGGAGAAAAGCCATGAAGCCAGCTTGTAATGGTGAATATACAGAAATGCTTGCCTACCCCGTTCCTTTCCAACAAACAATTAGTTTATCTTGGAAAGTTATGGACATTAAATTATACAATGAAACATCCAAAAACAACCAATTCATATTACATAGTTTATGATAAAACCACCGGAGAGCGTGGCGGAAATAAAATGGCGTCATGCTTCTTGAAATAGGTAGGAAAATATTTGTGAGATGACACAAACTTCCTGTTTGGTGTAATAATCATTCGATCCAAAATCAAAATCACCATACGATTATAATATATATGTATGTAATAGAAAAATGTACAAGTTATCAACCGCAAGTATTCGTTGCCTTGACACACTTGTGCAGAAGTGGACACAATTCACAGCATAATCAAAAAGAAAAAAAGAATTAAAATCCAGGAAATAATTACGTCTATGACTGGGCAAAGATGATTAAACAAAGTCGAAAGAATGACTTTATTACACACGGATAGCAACTTGTTTGTACAGAAAACAAGATTTGCATGATATTTGCTTTTTGGACTTAAGATAGTCTAGTTCCAAAGTACAGAAATTAGAAACAACTTTTTTCACTTGCACATTCATTTCTGATCAATCTTTTTGTACATTAATGGAATCTGAGTCAAATTCAGGCTGCTTGCCTTCAAGTTTGCGATTTGCCAGTAATTCTTTAATTTTGAAATTAGTTATATTGATCTGTTTAGGTCTACTAGACTCACCACTAGTATTTATCATAGATTTTACATCAAATCTTTCTTCCCAGTTTTCATAATTTCCTTTTAATTTTAGTAGTGTATACTCCCATCCCATTTTCCTAATTTATTTTTGTAAATTAAATATAACCTAATTTCTTCTTGATTAAAGTTTTTTGCTCTTTTTTCTTTTTAATATTATTAATTTGACCAAAAATTTAAATTTATTTAATTTTATTAATTATATTTCAATAAAATTAATTTTATTTCAACATAAACAGCAATAAAATACATAATAAAATTAAGTTTGTTTTTATTTTAACAGCTATTAAAAATATCAGAAAAATTTCAAACAACTTCATCAATATTTTAATATTAAAAAGCATTAACGTTTAAAATAAACTGCAAATAAAAATCATTATTCATTGATCATTTTAACGACAAACTATTTTTAACTAGATTATAAAGAAAGTGACTCAAAAACTAATAAATTATTGATACCAACTGGGTAATAATTATTAGTTACCATCAATACTAACCAAAGAATGTTGTAGTCAAACAGAAAAAGAATGATAAAGAGGAGAAAGAAAAAGAACCAACAGAAACTAAAGGATAATCAAGGAAGAAGAAAGCTCAAAGATATAATGGTGGCAATTTTGTCAGGCTAGAAAATTTCTTGTCATAGAAAAGAAAACCCAGTGCCGTAGTTCATTATTAGATTGTAGTTGCCAATACGGATAAATATGTAATAATATTAAAATGAAATATGACTATGAAATGGTCTTCAATTTTTTTGATTTGATTTTAATAAAATAATTATTTTTATATAATTTTTGAACATTTTTTTCTTTTCCAGTTTAATATAATAACAACAGCCGTTTCTTTAGTCATTTATTTTTTAAATGAAAGTACAAAAGTTGAAAATTTACAACTAATGAATCAGTAATGAATTGATAATATATACTATATTACTTTAATAAAATGACTCCACTTTGTCAAATTAACAAATAAAAGAAAAACATTTTTATCTTCAATTCTGATTTTAGAAAAATGTTTCAGATTTTTAGAAAAGTACAGAAATTAAGAGGCATGCTTCTTAGATATTATTAGAATTGGTATAAATGTCACATACAACTTTCATAAAATTAAACTTATAAAAAAAAAAAAAAAAAAAATGCAACATACAAAATCTGATTGAAGTAGTTTTTGACAGAATTTATTCCGGCATCTTATACTTAATCACATGTAAAAAAAAAAGTTTTCAGATCAAAGTACAACGTACCAAAGTGAATTACAATTTGTACCATAAATGTACAAGAATTAAAGATTTACTCATTATCATCACAGTTTGGAATGTGCCATGTAAGCCGCTCTTCGTAGAACTGTATAACGATTTGAGGACAACGTACATTCGCTTCTTTTGCGGGTACCAAATCGGCTTCATCTGTACCTTTCCATTTCATTAAAAACATTAATTCCCCGCTAGAATCCGTAGCTCCGATTATTTTTTCTGCTTCAAGTCCTCTATCAAATCCCTTAAGTTTATCATCATCATCTTTTTCTTTTTTATTTTTTGAATTTAAATTACCAGATGGTTTCTGTTTCTTAGAAGGTGGAGTAGAAGTAGCAATCTCGTCTTTCTTAATATCATCTTCAGCTCTCTTCTTCCTTGAAGATCCTTTAGTCTCTGTCTGTTCCTTTTCTTTCTCTTTCTCTTTTTCTTTTTCCTTTTCCTTTTCCTTCTCCTTTTCCTTTTCTTTCGGTTCTTTCTTTTTTTTTGCAGATGACGAAGGAGTTTCTTTTTCTTTAGTTTCTTTTTTACGTCTATTTTCTTCAAATTCTTTAATAAGCTCAGGACAATCTAAATTTTCTTCGGGTTCCCACGTATTATCATCGTGGCTATAACCTTTCCATTTTAGAAAGTATTCTACTTTCCCTTTTACGACCCGACGATCCAGTATCTTCTCCACTGAGAATTCTTCCTCTTCTTCATCACTAACGTTGTTCACATCTTCAGCCGATGCACTTTTTTTGCTCATTTCTGAAACAAAGGGAAATATAAGTATAATCATTAAGTTCAACGTACATCAATAAATATTATCATTCTTGTGTTGATACTATTCTGGTACTCAGCGATTAAAAAACATGAGTATTAATTTGTTTTACGCAATCGACTTACAGAACAAAAGATTATTATTCAATAAAAATAGGGATATAATATACAGAAAGTAAGATGCAATTTTAAATATTGCTACTGTCAGTCAAGATAGTGTGTAAACATACAAAATCTGTTCAATCCATTGGCGGCAACTCCCTGATGCTACCTTCATACATTTTTATAAAGTTAATACGCTACATAGTTTAATTATAGTATCTAAGCAAATGGGAGATGCCTGTTATAAATTACATTTACAGAGACCGTGTAATGAATGAATCAATATTAAAATGCAGGTGCGAATTTTAACAGAATGAAAATTAACACTATCATGAATAAAGCAGGCAACGGTCTTTAGTTAATGACGATATGGTGTATGAAGTTAAAAAGAAGATTCAAGAGTGTAGATGATCAACCATGACATCATTCCAGAAATCCAAATTGCAGCATCTGAAACCCTTTCTTATTAGTAGGCGGTCTACACAAGATCAAACAATTTTTGCATCATATATATCTCTCTACAGAAATGAAACATCTGGTGTCCTGACAATTAGTACCTTAACACTGATGGGAATTATGTACAAATGTGTACTTTAAATATCAATAAAAATGTTTAGCAAGTATAATTTTTTTTTTGCCCATCTGAACTTACTTTCTGGATTTCCCTCATATACGATGAAGAGGATCATGTTTCTTTAATGTTCTTAAAAATGCTAATAATATCTGCTAAAACAATAGAATAAAGTTTACAAGTAATGTAAATATCAATATTGAAAATAATCAATTATAAACAGATGATTCGAAATTGCATGACTCCAGCGATATGATTCTATATACAAAAAAAAGAAAAACAGTTCAATAGCAACTTGTGAAACATTTAGCCCTGCTTTCTGTTCCCTCTGTGAAATTAAACTGTACTAAAATTCTTGCGGTACAGAAATCATGGGTAAATTTGGAAGCTTCCTTATGGCTTTTGATGTAACAAATTGAATAAAAGTGGTCCCAGACCTCAATTACGTTTTAAGAAAAATGGGGTAAAACACAAAAATGTTTTGTCGAAAAATATACTTATGGAATAAAATAACTTTGTTAATTTACCAATAAACAAATAGAAATCTCTAGTTAATTTTGTAGAGAATTTAATTCTGAGATAACTGATGAAAGTAACATCTATTAAAATTAAACACAAATTTGAAAAGTTCAACCTAAATTAGAAGCAAAACACACAAACTGGATTGGAAGTGATACAATTTTAAACGGAACAACTTTCATCAATGTTTGAATAACATAATGTAAATAAAAAGCTGTCCATAACAGAAAATGTGCGACATTATTTATAAAAAAATTCTGGGACCATTAGTTATCAATAACCTTACAGGAGATGCATACTTCATTTTTGGAAAAATAATTTACTGGCATTTTGAAGGGCGTACCTTTACAAACTAGATCGCAAATGATTTTCCAGCACGATCGTGTAATGCCACATTTTTCATTAGCTAGAAATCACTTGAATGCTAATTTCTTAAATTCGACTGGACGTGGAGGACTGATCAATTGGCCACCACGATCTTCTGACTTAACGCCACTAGATCATTTCATTTGGAGCCACAAGAAAACGATAGTATACCAACAAAAGTTAATATACTAAAGAAGAGTTACTAATTAAAATATGAAATGGTATTGAATTTATACGAAAAAATTCTGAGATGATACAAAAAGAACCCAGAAATATTTATTTCGGGCAGAATGCTGTACACGTTATAAAGGAGGAAATTTCCAACAATTACTTTACAGATCTGTTTATTCTCTTACCATTTATCATTTCTTGGATTTTATTTTTTGCTAAATCAAGAATAATGTTTAATGAGGTTTAAAGCTATTATACTACAAACCTAAAGAAAATTGATTTTCAACAAAGAATTTTGTGTTTTACTTCAGATATCTTAAAAACTACTAGAGTTACAGTTCTGGGACCTGTTTAATACTATTTCCCAACCCAAATTACAAAAGATACCATCAACGTTACTCCTTAAAGTAGGTCCCAAAAATTACAACACGGCTTCTTTTTATTAGAAGAGCTAAAATCCAGGGGAAATCTTTCACTAACCATAACTTGAAAACAAAGTGTTTCCAGACCTATGTTTATATGAACTTTCTTCATTATTTTCACTAGTAGACCATGCACTGAAAGTTTCTTCGTGGGGTATCCTGTGTACAAATAACAACCACCAAAGCACAGTAACAGAAAATCCTAAAACTAATTCCAACAGTCGACTTTTGCAGGATCCCGCATCATCAGTCGGTAAACAATTCTATAATTACATCAAAGAAATAATAAAAACTTAAAAATTTAGAATAAACACACATTAATATTCACAAAATCTGTAATAACAACAAATTGCCTTTACTGGAACAATGTAAATTTGTCACACATCTTACGTTTGAATGTAATATACATTTTAATATAAATATATTAAAAGTATATTAGTACATGAAATAAAACTAGTCAGAAGTGTTGATTCTATAGCCATTTTAATAATCATACATACTGTGCATCATACAAAGAATAAGTATTAGCTATGTACAGACCTCCTAGTACGAACATAAATTTGTTTCTGAATGAACTTGCAAGATACAAGAATAAACAACAAGAAAATAATATTAATGAATGAAATATTAATCTGAGAAATATTTGAACATCTTTGTTATTGAGGAATTGTTTCCAAATATTATAAAATCAATGAGAACATACAAGAATAAAAAATTTTATGTAGATCATATTTTTGTAAAGACAAAATCAAACTACACTGAAATCACAGGCATTAACATATTGGCTGCTAAGAGACCATAGTCAGATTGTGATTACTCACTTGACATCCATTGAAAACAATGACACATAAAAGCAAAATAGTAAAACAGAATATGAATTATTAGAATCGCTGCAAAATGAGGTTGGGATATCTGGGATAACATTCATCCAAATGTAATGAATTCATTGGTAAACTGCAAGAACATATTAATGCGACTAAGTATTGTTAAGTAACCCACCGACCATGTTGGTCTATGCGTCTTCCCAAATCATCTGATTTGGAAGTTGAGAGTTCCAGTGTTCAAGTCCTAGTAACGGCAGTTAATTTTATACGAATTTGAATACTTGATCGTGGATACTGGTGTTCTTTGGTCGTTGGGTTTCAATTAACCACACATCTCAAGAATGGTCGAACTATACAAGACTACACTTCATTTACACTCATACATAACATTGCCATTCATCCTCTGAAGTAATACCTGAACGAAAATTCCCGGAGACTAAGCAAGAAAAAAATAGTATTGTTAAGTAATTAAAAAACAATATGAAAAACTCATGGATCACTGCAGATCTGTTACATTCCATAAAACACAAAGAAAATGTATATTATAGAATACAGAAAAAATTCAACTAATTCTGTGACATTATGTACTTATAGAATACATAGAAATAGATTAATTACTATTATAAGGATATTTAAAAATTAATACAACAGATATGTGATAGCTAAAACCCAAAAAAAGGCTGTAATACAATAAATAGTATGACAAAAATTTGGGAAATCACTGAAATTTGTAATTTAAACATTAGCGCTGCCCATTCCATTATCCATAATAAGCTGAATTACCACAGAACATGTTCCAGATTGGTTCTGAGATGGTCGAATTGAAATCACGACACCCGAATTCACATTTGTATAACAGAAAGGCAACGATTTTCTAGATCACATAATAATGTTTGATGAAAGTTAAATTCATCATTATGAGTTGCAATCTGAACATCAAAATTCATTCACCCAAAAAAATTCAAAACCTAACTATTATGCATCGGCAGCTATTAAGGTGATCGTAACATCGTTTTGGGACTTATTAGACCAATTTAGTAGAATTATTTGGAAGAATAATAATGTATAATCAACTGAGAACTTTTGTGACATGTGAGAAACCAAAGTAAAATGCTATAAGGAACATCCTGGTTCTTTCTCAAAAAACGTAATACTTCTGCATACCTGTCCTACACCACACAAGAGGTACAGGTAGCTATTCAAAAGTCAGGTTGTGAAATGTTGCCATATTCACCTTAAAGTCCTGATGTTGCACCATCAGATTTTTTTTTTGTTTGGTACTCAGAATTTTTGTCACCAAATTTGGCAACAATGAGTAGATCAAGAATGTGTTATAAAAAAAAAAAAAATGGCTCATCAGGAGGTGAACAGTTTTTTACTACACATTAATTGGTTTGCTTGACATTTCTCCCACCACCACCCCATTTGGTTGCCCTAAAGCATAAGACCGAATGTCTGTGCCACCAACGGCTATCGAGCCTTGAAACAGTTTAACGATGAGTGTCCTAACTAGCTCCTAGAGCTAACCTAAAAGCATGAGCAGAAAAAGCACGGTACCATGCACCACCCACTTGCCAAATATCACTAAAATGGGTAGGCACACCCTGTCAACTACTAAAACATATATGACTATCAATAATTAAATTTATCTTGTCAAAGACAACAATTCACTGTCATGCCTAGGCCGCTGAATGCCAGCAAGTACCTGTCCACCATTAAAGTGCTTGGAGCCTTAATCCGGCTGGTAGCCAGCCATATCTTTTGATTAGCCTCCTACAACAGCTTGGTAGGAGTCTTTTCCCTTAGGTAAACTACTGATGTCGGTTGAACGAAGAAACCGCATCAAGGAACGCCCACACGGTCTGACAATGTGGTTCTCGCCACATTGACTCGCCGCTTGTGAGTGGCCAATTTTTCCCTTGACCTCTAAGTTCCAGGATGGCCTGAGTTCTGCCCCCCCCTCCCGCTGCAAGAGCTGGGCAGTTGAACATCATGCGTTTGCTCGACTGGGCTTACCCACAAACACACAGCTCATCAGCTGCCAGGCGGAACCGAAACTACACATTAATAAAGAATATTACACAGTAGTAAAAAATTACAAAAAAATTGTTTACAATGGTGATCCTGTGTTCGAATCCCAATCAAGCACAGCATTTTCATATACTATAAAAGCTGTCATTTCATCTCGTCCTATGAAGCAATACTTAACAGTGGCCGCAGAGATAAAAAAATAGTTTGCAATTCTTTCTTATTCTCTGAAATGAGAGCTTACAGAAAGATAAGACAAGCAGCTAAATGAAGCTGTGCATAATGTTGAAAAAGCATCAGTTTTATTAATCATGAATAAATAATTTTTCTATAATCACTGGTCTCTTTAATTATAACATAATCCTCCGAGATTTTTCTATTATGTAAGATTAAATAAAAAATTTAATGTAGAAAAGGGTTAACATTTCTTTAACAATGTTTAATCTTTCTTTTTCCTGTTTATCCTCCGGGAATTACCGTTCAGGGATTATTTTAGAGGAAGAATGAAGATGATATGTATGAGTATAAATGAAGTGTAGTCTTGTATAGTCTCAGTTGGACCATTCCTGAGATGTGTGGTTAATTGAAACCCAACCACCAAAGAACATCGGTATCCACGATCTAGTATTCAAATCCGTATAAAAGTGATTAAAAAAGTAAAAGAATTAAAATACATATAATATATATGTATGTATATATGCATAACAATTGCAACACTCTTACAAAACAGATGTAATTATTTTAATTTAACTTATGACTTTAACATTTACAAAATTTATCTATGATGAATTGTTGTTTCTAATTTTGTCATGTGAATTTTATATTTATTGTATATTTTAATTCTAAAATATTATAAATTCATCCTGAAGATGGCAGAATAGCCAAAAACATTTGGGGAAATCAAATAATATATTGGTAAGCTGTTTTTAATATTATATTTATAGTTTACAAATAGTGCTATGTACTGTATTTTACAAAAATTATATATATATTTTAAATTTAAGCAAATTAACACATTATATTTGAGTTTTTTAAGAGTTATGAAACTGTCAACTGTCCACAAACAGTAAAATTTCATTAATAACTTACATTTCTATGATAATAAACAAATAATAACTTCAATTCAGTTTTCATCATCTGACTGCAAGAAATCCATACTGTTAGTATTAAGAGATACAACGGGAGTCTCAAAAGTTTGAAAATTGATATAGATATGGCCACGTTGTGAATCATCACAGATACAGGGGGCATGACTCAGTAGAATCATGATGAACTCACAAAAACAAAATGCAATGTTTGTTCATTCTTCACTCTATAAGCAAACTGAATGCTGTAAAAACTAGAATATTTCATAAATAACAGAAAGGCAACAGATCAAAAAACTTGAAGAAACTAAAAACCAAAGGAAAAAGTACAAGAACTATATTGTAAGAAAGGAAATATCTTTAAAAAAAAAGGAAAAAAAACTAACATAAAAAAAACCTTCGGCATACCAGAAGGTGAAGGTAGATTTCATTGGTGCTAAGTAGGAGATAAAAAAGATACTACCTTAAGGCTAAGAAGAACTTCAGATTTTCTCAATACGACAATGCCCCCCCCCACACTTCTTATAATTTCAGCACCATTTTGGTCATCACTTGCTGTAAAAGTTAGTCATATTAAAAATTGTTTCATAAAAGAATTTTAGGTAATATTTGGAGGACTAACGATCGTTTTAAACCGATTTGATACTGTGCCTATTAAGGGAGGTATGATTCTTTTTAGTCTTCAAAACCCCATTCTTCAACTCCCTGGGCCAATTGTTGGATATCAAAAAATGTACGTATATAAGTTTTAGGCCCTTATCCAAAGAATAGTAAGAACTTTAGACGAATTCAATATTTTACTTAATAAGAAAGTTATAGCAATACTTTGTTTTTTGTTTTGATCATCCGTTGGCGCAAGGGTTGGTCATGTCAAAAATAATGTTTTAGGCAATATTTAGAGAACCAACTACCACTTTAAACTGATTCGATACTGTGCCTATTAATGGATATATGATTTTTTTGTCTTCAAACCCCCATATTTACCGCCCCCTGGGCCAATGGTTGGTGATATCAAAAAACTTTACTTAAATAAGTTTTAGGCCATTATAAAAAGAATAGTAGGAACTTAAAACGAATTCAGTATTTTACTTAACATAAGTTATAGCGATATTTTGTTTTTGTTTTTAAAGCCCCCCTGGTCCGATTTTGGCTGTTAACAAACTCGACCAAGATTTTGGGATGAGTTATTTTTAAGGAAATATTTGAAAGTGATTGGTGCAAAATTACAGAGTTATCGTGTCCACAAGTGAAAAAAAAAAAAAATATATATATATATAAACTTTTGAGATGACGGTGATTTTGTGGTCTGGGGAATGTGAAACAAGATGATATGTTAAAATTTTCTGGAAGTCGAATCATGGTACCTATTACAATAGGTATTTTTCTTATTAAATCTACCTAAAAAAAAAAAGACAAACAGAAATGACAGAACCATAACAACAATGGAGGGGTTGGATTAATGAGGTGAGGTGGTGGGCCCACATCCTGCAGATGGTTTTTTTTTTTTGTTTTTTTAATTGTACTTATTCATTTAAAGATCTTATATAAATATTTGTATAATATTATATATATAATACTTATAGAAAATAAGTAACTAATGAGGTTGAAGAGATTTATTTCTATTGATATGTAACACTATTTGAATTAAAATAGTTTTTTATTTTTTAATAAAATTTTAGTTATTGCATTTATAAATTTTGTACATCATTTGTTTACTAAATAATTTTATATTTTAGCTGATTTGAGATTTAAAAACTAACAGAAGACATTTAACAAAAGCAAACTTTAAAAAAATGTTTAAACTTTAACAAGATCCAATGTATTCCTTCTGGATATGCTATGAACAAGTATTTTTAATCAAGTGTTGAAAAGATATGCAACAGTCAACGAAGAAAACTACCAAAAATTGAACAGCGGTAATCAGATCCTCATAATGCTAATGCTCCGACCCACATGGCATAAGGTCTGGGTGTGCAGCAGTTTCGGATAGAGTAAAAACAAGATCAACAGATCATTTTTCCTATCCACTCAACCACACACTACATAACGTTTTTCTGTTCCCTTGTGACCCAAAATAAAAGAGAAATGTCTTGCTCATACAAGAGAAATGAAAATAAAATGCAGACAAAAAATACAATAAAAATTTCTAGAAATGATTGCAACAGAGACAAAAATTAAGTACATAATAAAAAAGCGCATTTTGAAGGAAACTGGTTTATTGTATAACCTAATAAGCAATTTTTTTTTAATCATTTTATTGGTCCTTTTATTTATAAGTACGTCAACTTTTCAAATGTTAAAAATAAAAAAATTAAATTTAGCAGATAGTTTAGTTGAACCTTGAAATGATCTATTTATTGGTACGAGATCACATTTCAGGGTAACCTCCATTCAGGGACTATTCAAAAATTTCAAATGGAAAGAATATGATTGACAAAAATTTTACATTTTAAAGGACACTTAAAAAAAAATTTGATGTAAAACATTCTGGAAAGTAACAAACCAACCTAAAATAGTAGCATATTTAATTTCTTTGACAGCTAGTTTCAAAAATTGTCTACAGTAGCCTTTAAATAACTGCTCAAAAGTGAAACAATTAAAAATAATAATAATAAAAGTTACCAAATGTTCCTCAATAATCTTCAGCCTTGAGACAAACACATCCCAAGTCCCCATTGGAAAGGGCAACCAAAAAATTCTAAATGGAAACGTTGATATTTGAAGGGAATTGAAAAACAAAAAATTTTGACAAAAAAACTTCAGACTATGACAACCATTTGAATGGCAACAGTTTAATTTTTCACCGTTAGCTTCAAAAGTAGCCTTCAGTACATCTCGTACAAAAAAATATTGTTTCAAAGTAGAAATATTTACTCTTTCTTTCTTCTTGTTTAGCCTCCGGTAACTACCGTTTACATAATTCTTCAGAGGATGAATGAGGATGATATGTATGAGTGTAAATGAAGTGTAGTCTTGTACATTCTCAGTTCGACCATTCCTGAGATGTATGGTTAATTGAAACCCAACCACTAAAGAACACCGGTATCCACGATCTAGTATTCAAATCCGTGTAAAAATAACTGGCTTTACTAGGACTTGAACGCTGTAACTCTCGACTTCCAAATCAGCTGATTTGGAAAGACGCGTTAACCACTAGACCAACCCAGTGGGTTAGAAATATTTACTACATTTAATTTTTGTATGTTTAACAATTAGATTATATATAAATGCATAATTTATTATATATATATATATGTCGGAGAATAAAGTACAGTGGAGTATCTTCCGACAAAACGATGAGAATATTCTTTAGAATATCTGTATTTTTAGTAGTTTTAAGAAATGTACTATTACTTGTAATATTTTGTAAAATAAGGTTTAAATTGTTTTATTGCGGTAGGCTTAGGCCTAGGTAGGCACATTGTTGTCAACGTAGTCGGGATCCCAGGACGATAGGGGTATCATAAAATTAATAAGGAAAAGGAAATATGCAGTAGGCATATTATTTGAGAATATTGAGAAAAGGCAGTCTTGCTTTGGAACCCAGATCGAACAGACGTCCTGGTGATCGCGAATTCGTTATTTCCCTGAGCCTCGGTCTATCGCAAGTTGTTTTAATATTATTTGAATTCTAAATTAAATTAATCTTATATTATAATTCGTGTACTACTGAGTTATTGATAAGTGATAATTATCATTTGTAATTATTTCACTGTACGAGTTATCTACTCATTTTTATTAATTGAACTTTATTATAATCTTATATATTGTCCACTTGTAATAATAAAAATGAGTGAAACACAAAACGTTGAATCCCTGACAAATCTCGTCGCCTCTCCGACATCAGAAGTGGGATCGTCTCCATCTGGTCCATCACCTGATCAGTGGAATACATTGTTTGAGTTTATGAAGTGTTGTATGCAAAAGCCATTATCGACAAAGAAAAGTGTTGCGTTACCACGATTTAATCCAGAGAGTGCGGGATCGGATTCTGTTGCTTGGTGCTCTGCAGCAGAACTGTGTCTATTAGAAAATCCTCTTCAAGGCAGTGAATTGATATCTGCGCTTAGCAAAGCTTTGGAAGGCTCAGCAGCTCAGTGGCTATCCCAAGTGGCAATTCCGGGTATACAGTGGTCTCAATTAAAAGAACTTTTTGTGTCACGCTTCGGGGGACAAGAAACTGCGACAGCGGTTGTGCTGAAAATTCATCAGGAGGCACCAACCAAGGATGAAAGTGTCGGCGCCTTTGGCATTCGACTTCGATCATCGCTAAAGGCCCGCTGGAGGTCTTTAACAGTTGACGAAATAGTTAATGCGGTTGTGCTTGCGCGATTGACCCATATTGATAATCGAGTGGAGCGCGTAGCATTAACTAGCGACATCAAAACGGAAGCCGAATTTTTGAGCGAAATGCGAGGTTTTTCCTACACCCGAAAAAGACCAATATCAGCTTCAGATAACTCATCTACATCCGATTTGAAGCGTTTTAAGCCAGCAGCTTCAGGGAAGTGCCATTTCTGTGGGGAAATAGGTCACAAAAAGTTTGAGTGTCCTAAACTTAAGAAGAAGCAAGCGGAGCAAAGCAGTAACCATCGTGGCTCCAAAGAATCATCCTCTTCATCGCGCAATGTGACGTGTTTCAAATGTGGGGTAGCTGGTCATATTGCGCCAAACTGTACGGCTCCAGGTAGCAGCCGTAGCGGTCCAGGGAACAACAAGGAGAATGGTAGCGTCGAACGCCGTGTGAATCTTTGCACAGTTGCGCTCCTACTGGTATTCTAAACCATCTTGGTGAGTCGTTTCCATATTGTTTTGATTCAGGAGCGGAATGCGCATTAATAAAGGAATCGATAGCGATTAAGTTTTCTGGACGTAGAATTAATGAATTAATAATTTTGAAAGGCATCGGAAATGTTGTAGTAAATTGTAGCATGCAAATTTTATCTATTGTAATTATGGATTTGTTTACATTAGAGATCCTTTTTCACGTTGTCCCAGATGAATATTTGAGTTATAATATTTTAATTGGTCGAGAAATTTTGAGCTTGGGTTTTGAAGTAAATATTTCTCAAAATAATTTTAAAATCTGTAAATCTAAAGTAGTAAATGAATGTAGTAAATTCGAAATTATAAATTTTGATAATGTTGATACAGATGTTGATAAAAATGATAAAATAAGATTAGTTTCAATCTTAAAAGAGTATGAAAGTTCTTTTATTACGGGTTTTCCTCGTACTCGCGTCAACAGTGGTGAACTTGACATACGTTTAATAGATACAAACGTTACGGTACAGAGAAGACCATATAGACTTAGTGTAGAAGAGAGACAAATAGTTAGAGAAAGAATAAATGAGTTACTTGAAGCTAATGTTATTCGTCCTAGCAATTCACAGTTTGCTAGTCCTATCTTACTAGTCAAGAAAAAGGACGGATCGGATCGTTTATGTGTCGATTATCGTGAATTAAATAAAAATACAGTTGCAGACAAATTTCCTTTGCCACTTATTTTAGATCAAATACCGAGACTTAGAAAGGCTAAATTCTACATTAGTTTAGATATGGCCAGTGGTTTCCATCAAATTCCTATACATTCGGAATCTATAGAACGTACGGCATTTGTTACTCCTGATGGTCAATTTGAATTTTTAACAATGCCATTCGGCTTGAAAAATGCTCCTTCGGTTTTTCAAAGAGCAATTTTAAAGGCATTGGGTGAGCTCGCGTACACTTTCGTTGTAGTTTATCTAGACGATGTACTGATAATTGCAGATACGATAGAAGAAGCGTTTGAAAGACTTCGAGTGGTATTAAAAATTCTTATAGATGCGGGATTCTCATTTAGTTTTTCAAAATGTTCTTTTCTCAAAACATCTGTTTCATACCTTGGGTATGAGATTCAAGAAGGACAAGTTCGTCCAAACCCTCGTAAAATAAACTCTTTAACAATGTTACCCGCTCCAAGGACCGTTACTCAGCTTAGACAGTTTATTGGCCTTGCATCTTATTTCCGACGGTTTGTCCCTAAGTTTTCACAAATCATGAAACCATTATATGCTCTTACCTCAGGTAAAAAATATATTGAGTGGACTGAGACACATGAAAACGCCCGACAAAAAGTAATTCATACTTTGACCAACGAACCCGTCTTAATTATCTTTGACCCGGATTATCCTATAGAACTGCATACCGATGCTAGTTCCGATGGGTACGGAGCAATACTCATGCATAAAGTAGACGGTAAAAATAAAGTTATTGAATACTTTAGTAAAAGGACAAGCCCAGCCGAGTCCAGGTATCATTCTTACGAACTCGAAACTATGGCCATTGTTAAATCTATTAAACATTTTCGGCATTACTTGCATGGACGACAATTTACTGTTGTAACTGATTGTAATTCATTGAAATCTTCTCAAAATAAGATTGATCTTAATGATAGAGTCCATAGGTGGTGGGCTTATTTACAGGCTTTTCAGTTCGAAACGGCAAACGTATGTCGCACGCGGATTTCTTCTCTCGAAACCCTTTGTCCGATTTACCAAAACAGGTTAATAAAATTGAAGAGAAACGCGTTAACCTCGCGGAAATATCGGTTGATTGGCTTCTTGCTGAACAACAGCGTGACTCGGAAATTTCGGAAATAGTCACCAAATTGCAAAGCGATGAGCTATCGGAAGATCTCTTAAAATCTTATGAAATTAAAGCCGGTACGCTATACCGGAAAATACAGAGAAAAGGCGAAACCCTTTGTTTGCCGATTGTACCCAGAGCATTTCGGTGGTCCGTCATTAACCATGTACATGAGTCTGTTATGCACTTAGGTTGGGATAAAACACTCTATAAGGTTTATGAGTATTACTGGTTTGAAGGTATGTCTAAATACGTACGTAAATTTGTTGACAATTGTATTACTTGTAAACTCTCTAAAGCTCAGTCAGGTAAAATTCAAGCTGAATTACATCCCATCCCTAAGACCCGCATACCTTGGCATACTGTGCATATAGATATTACAGGTAAATTGAGCGGTAAAAATAATACTAAAGAATACATTATTGTTATTATAGATGCTTTTACCAAATATGTTTATTTACATCACACCAGAAAAATTGACTTTAATAGTGTTATTAAAGCTTTAAAGGCTTCAATATTTATATTGGGAGTTCCCGCTCGTGTGATTGCCGATCAAGGTAGATGTTTTACTGGGAAAGATTTTAAAGACTTTTGTAAATCTTTAAATATTAATTTACATTTAATAGCTACAGGTACTGGTAGGGCAAATGGTCAAGTAGAGCGTGTAATGAGTACGTTAAAAAATATGTTCACTGCTGTTGAGTCTAATAATCGTCCATGGCAAGACGCCATTGGTGAAGTTCAGCTAGCTTTAAACTCAACCGCGAATCGTATTACCAAATCTAGTGCGTTAGAATTATTAATTGGTAAGAAGGCAAGACCTTACGGGTTGTTAGTTGATGACAACGAAAATGAAATTGATATCTCTAATGTAAGACAACGAGCGATTGAAAGTATAGAGGAAAATG
The DNA here is from genome assembly GCF_047948215.1 of Lycorma delicatula. Classification (NCBI taxonomy): domain Eukaryota; kingdom Metazoa; phylum Arthropoda; class Insecta; order Hemiptera; family Fulgoridae; genus Lycorma; species Lycorma delicatula. The sequence continues at coordinate 17,510,842 of NC_134467.1, forward strand.
CTAATTATGAGAAGATTAGATTTGATAAAAATAAAGCGAAGGTTAATAAGTTTAAAATAGGAGATCACGTTTTGATTAAGAACGAAGAACGTAATCAAACGAAACTCGATAGGAAATTTAGAGGTCCATTCGTAGTAACAGAATTACTTGATAACGACAGGTACACACCAAAATCTTTAAGTAGTAGTAGAAGTTATAAGTATAGTCATGATAAGTTGAGAGAAATGCCTGAGAATTATATTCCTAATGAGTTGGATGTGTCCTCGGACAATGAAAGTTGTGCCGAGGAGACTGTTGATGTTGGTCCTGAAACAGGGACTATGGTTTAAAAAGAGACCACCAATGACGCAATGCACTAATGGCTGGCAGCAGGTCGTGGACCTGGCATTTTTATTTTTCGCACATGCATCAGTGTGTAGTCGTAACTGCAAACTAAATTAGTGGCTAATGTTAGTTTGATCAGGGCGCGATGGGCACCTGATGATGTGTCGGGCAGGTAGTTGTGGCAACTACAGAATATGTATGATACTGTATGTGGCATACAGGGTAGCCTAGAGATAGTGCAGAGGTCTATTGGTGGAGGAAATAAAATCTTATTTGACAGTTAAATAAGGAATAATGATTGATGGCTTTTCGATCTCTTGAGTACTGTACGATGACTATTTAGGATAATGAATAATTAATGGATTTCTGTTACTCGAGAGGACTTCTGAATCTATCTTTTGTACTTTAACTATTGTAAAATGCTTTATAATGACCGAGGTCAGTTGAAAACAAAAATTAAAATACCACTGTAACTCAATGTTTTAGATACACCCGAGGGCGTGTGATTGTCAGAATGGCCGTGTCGGAGAATAAAGTACAGTGGAGTATCTTCCGACAAAACGATGAGAATATTCTTTAGAATATCTGTATTTTTAGTAGTTTTAAGAAATGTACTATTACTTGTAATATTTTGTAAAATAAGGTTTAAATTGTTTTATTGCGGTAGGCTTAGGCCTAGGTAGGCACATGGTTGTCAACGTAGTCGGGATCCCAGGACGATAGGGGTATCATAAAATTAATAAGGAAAAGGAAATATGCAGTAGGCATATTATTTGAGAATATTGAGAAAAGGCAGTCTTGCTTTGGAACCCAGATCGAACAGACGTCCTGGTGATCGCGAATTCGTTATTTCCCTGAGCCTCGGTCTATCGCAAGTTGTTTTAATATTATTTGAATTCTAAATTAAATTAATCTTATATTATAATTCGTGTACTACTGAGTTATTGATAAGTGATAATTATCATTTGTAATTATTTCATTGTACGAGTTATCTACTCATTTTTATTAATTGAACTTTATTATAATCTTATATATTCTCCACTTGTAATAATAAAAATGAGTGAAACACAAAACGTTGAATCCCTGACAAATCTCGTCGCCTCTCCGACATATATATATATATAACCTTTACTAAAATACACTGCATTGTAAAGTGGATATTCAAAAAGTCAAGTCCGTTTTCAAATTTCAAAAAATCAATAGAAAAAATAATACTTAAATGATAAAATAAAAATGTGCACACTTTCTTTTACATAATGCTGAAAAAGGTTTTGCAATTGTGTTACACTAAAAAATTTATCAAATAAGTTTCTGTTTAACTCCCATAAGAACGATCTGACCGTTTCATTCACTACTTAATTATCAAAACACATTCCTCTTCAATGTTGGTTTTAACTTTCCAAGTTGCTGAAAATTAGACCAGCCTGTAGTAAGCATGACTTTTCCCACTTATTTCAAAAGCAGGGATTCTGTAAGAAATGGGTACAATTATGTTGGAGAATGATAGGAAAGTTTGCCTGAACGCTTGTGCCCGATGAAGATTTTTAAATTTTCTAATATATACGGTTGTTCCTTACTCTAAAATCCAGTGAAAATAACAATTGCATGAGAAGTTATTGCTTTGTGATTATACATCACCTAAGTTATTGTGGATGAAACAACTTCCTGTATACGTCTCATCAGATATGGAAGATCAATCATTATCAAACATTTTATACCAATAAACAATCCTGATGTCAATGACAAAGTAGATACAGCAACAAACAAATTAATCTGAACAAAGGGAATTTTCATTCTGTGGCAAACTGCTTATTGTTTGGTGTTTCAGGTTATGTTGTTCAAATACAAACAGAATTAGTGGTTTTTGTGCTTTTACAATTCATTGTCAATTAGTTTTTGGTGACCTTGTGAGTTTCTGTTATAAGTTTGTTATTCGTTTCTAGTGAATACAATGGCTATAACCCCAACAAAAGTGGTAAAAAATTGTTATTCTGTCTCAACCCACACAAATGACTAAAAGAGAGATTGCCAGTGAGTGTAGTGTGCGGTTAGGTGCTGTAAATAAAATTGTGAAAAGGTTTAAGGGAACAGGTTCCGTCTCTCCAAACAAAAAGGAAAATAAGGGCAGAAAAAGAAAACCACGCCTATCGATTACTAATAAGAAAAAGCAAAATTAATCCAAAAATGTCAGCTGTTGACCTTATTAGGCACTTGAGAGTCAGTGGTACTAATGTTTCTGATATTACAGTTTGTAGAAGATTGTTGGCAGCGGGAAGAATTGCTCGAAAACCTAAGAAGAAGAAGTCACTGATGCAGGTTACGAAGACAAAGAGCTCAATGGGCAAAGGAACATATAAAATGGACTATTGAGATGTCGAAAAAAGTTTTTCAGACGAGACTCATTTCTTTGTCCAAGGGGAGAGAGTAGCCTACATTCGTAAGTCAGCAGATGAGAAGACTATTACGCCAGCACACCTGCAACAAGATCCCAAACACCAAGCCAAAAAGATGTTTTGGGAATGGTTTACACATGAAGGGCCAGGAGCACTTACGCCTGTGGATGGGGTAATAAAATCAGATCAATACATTAACATATGCCAAAGAAAAATAGTCCCACTTATGCAGAACCCAGAACTCGTTTTTCAACAGGACCTTGTACCACGTCACACGTCAAAGAAACCGAAAGAGTACTTCAAAAACCAAAACATTTAAGTGTTCTTATGGCCAGGGAACTCCCCTGACCTGAATCCCATTGAAAATCTACGGGCCATATTAAAAAGAAGACTTGGGAAAAAGAACTGTAGCACAAAAACTGCCCTTATTAGTTCAGCGATACAGGTTTGGTTTCTATATAAAGAAATCAAAAATCATTGTTCTAACTTAGTGGAATCAATGCAAAAGAGGAATAATAAGATAATAAAGAATAAAGAAGGCCACTAACTTTTAAATTTGAGTAAGTTTGACTATTAAACATTTTTTCTTTTAAAAATAACATGTTCGGATTAATTTGTTCGCCACTGTACATATGCACTTGTTTCATGTATTTTGTAAGATTGCTTATTTATATATTTTTTTGTTCATAAAAAGCTAATTGCAATATAATTCTTATCTTAAATATAAAGTAACAAGGCTGTACTTATATTTTATGTAATTGTTACTATTAGAGGAAGAAACATAATTGTCTGATGCAGAAAGTCATAATTTCCCCCCCACCAACTGGCTCTTAAAGCCAGCACTGAGCCTGTGGCAGATTTAAAACAGACATTTCTTTTTGAATATACCTTATAGCTTCTAAAAATACGTAGAAAATAAATTCTGCTATACTTTTAAAAGTTTAATTTAAATTCAGTAACTAAACAAAATTGAATTAATGAGAAAAAAATTAATGCCAGATTTCAATCTTTCTTACAATACATATTTTTAAATGATTAAAAATAAAAAATATATATAATAATAATAATCATAAAATTACCTATTATTATAGTCAATATAAAACTTACTGTCTAGTTATAAGTTTACTTGGATGTAAACTAACTTTGATAACACGTCTTATTAGTTTTCGTTTATTAAAACAGATGCTGAAAACAGACAAAAAAAAATTTGTTAAGTTTCACTAGTTAATTTAAAAAAAAAAAAAAAAACCATTCATAAATTAAAAAAAAAATTAATCTACACCCGAGCCATATCTGGAAAGTAAAATAGCTTCCTTCTGCCACCGCAACAGTGTTGCAATCGCAGCTGTGAACAAGCACGCCACATTCTCTTATTCATTGGCTTTCGATAGATGCCATTACAAGTCAGCGACATTTGTTAACAACTGACTAAATATTGTTTAAAATTGTCCGAATCATTCAAGAATCCCACAGATTACAAAATTAGGGCAGATATACGCAAGAAATGTAAAACCAGCTAATATTAAATGAAAAATTACTCAAGTTTATAATGAAAAAGCTCCAAGTGTTGGGAGATTAGAAAGTAAATGCAGCAGTTCCTTGGGGGGGGGGGGGGGCAGTAATAAGTATGATAACTAAGGGCACCCTTCCATCATCATGAATGATTTTTTATGAAAGTGAATGAAAAAAATAAAAGATTAAAATCAACAGTTTACAATTTCTTATTATATATAAAGTTCCCTGAAATTTCACAAAGAGTTTTGCATGAAATCATAATAAAAAATCTAGGTTATACAAACTCTGCTTTCATTATTGCTGAGAATATTGACAGAGGTTAACAAAACACCACGCGACTAGACTGCACAGTATTTTCTTACCAGATACAAAAATTATGGTGGCAATTTTTTGAGCCAAGCAGTGACTGGTGATGAGACTTGGGTCTCTCCGAAATAACAGATCAAAACCACCAGTTCAACATAAAAAAATCATATATGTACTATCTTCTGAATAAAAAAGAGGTTTTGTTGGTTGATTTTTTACCCAGGTCAAACTATAAATGTTTCACTTTATATAATACACTATTAAAAAAAACCATACAATCCAAAATGCTGTTGTGGGGTTTTGTTGCTTCACGACAATGCTTGTCCACATATTGCCAATGAAACTCATAATCTGATTGGAAAATTTGCCTGAGGTCAATTGAAGCACCCATCTTATAGTACCAATCTTGCACCAAATGACTATTATTTTTCTTCATTTCAAGCAGTCTCTTGTTGGACAATGCTATGATAATGATTCAGTCGTGAAAAATGCTGTACAACAGTGATTTATCTTACTGACAAGGTCTTTGAGGAAGGAATGAAAAAACTGATGACAAAAAGTGCTTTAATAATGGTTCTAAATTACGTAAAAAATAATTTAAGCCAAGCACTTCCATGTAATAATAAATTTGTTTTGGTGATGAAGTTATATGTAAAATTAAATTGCAATTTGATTATTTAAATAATTGTAATTAATGAATTTATTAAATATATACTCAAAAAATTACGGTGTTAATCAAGGTTGGCGAGCATAGGTTAAGTTTGGTTAAATTATATTTATAAAATAAATATTTATTTATTCCCCACGTCCGGAACACAACATCTACGTTCCACGTCCAGGGCGGCAACAGCTGTACTCAAGTACATTACATATAGCTGGCTAACGGGGTTCCGAGTGTTGTTTCTCGGATATGCTTTTTTCGGTCGATTTACATCTATAGGCCGAATTACAGGACTGGACTTTACGGCCACCTGCAGATACGACATTCTTAACGATTACGGAAATGGATTAATACCGCCTTTAGAGCTAGCGATGTGGCGGCCACGGTCAAAGTTATTTGCAGGTGTAACGGAGACCTTTCGTCGTCCACATGCCCCCCGCGGTGGCAAGCATGTAGTTAAGGTGCCCATGTTCGGAGCATGGAGCCCTGAAAGCTTCGGTGTATTTGGTTATTACGAAGGAAGAAGGTAATTTCTCGAGGGTGAGTTCTTTCCTCATCGCTCGAGAAATAAACAAATGTGCTGGAGGCCCTGTTAAAGAAATAAGAAAAACTTTCACGGGACTTCATGTAGAGACTGTTAATGATATACAGTCTCAGAAGATTCTAGGAATGAAGAAAATTGGAGAATTAGCTGTACGTGTTGATCCCCACGGCACGCTCAACACCTCAAGGGGTGTTGTGGTCTGTCGGGATCTTCTTAACTGTACGGAGCAGGAAATTGTAGAAGAATTAGCGCCGCAGGGAGTATTGGAATGTCGGAGGTTGAACATGAGAAGGAATGGCGAAGTCCTTCCTTCTGCATCCCATGTTCTTACATTTAACCGGCCTACTTTACCGGAGAAGATAAGAGCGGGCATACATCGGTTGGATGTGCGGGCATTTGTCCCGCAACCAATGCGATGTTTTAAATGCCAACGCTTTGGACACACCGCTGTTAGGTGTGAGAGGCCGCAAATATGCGTGTGCGGTGATGCAGTTCATGAAGGAGAGCCGTGTAAGGAGCCTCCTACCTGTATAAACTGCAGAGGACAGCATTCCTGTAGATCCAGGAACTGTCCTGTTTACAAAGACGAAGTAGCTGTGCAGGAAGTAAAAACCCTGCAAAAAGTCAGCTACTTTGAAGCAAAAAAGATCGTAAACGCCCGCAGACCTAGAGCAACAACAACATATGCTCAGGCTGCGGCTGCTGTTCCTGCTCCTGCTCCAGTTGCTGTTGATGAGAGTGTAATCATCAACAAACTCGCACCTACCTTGGCTGGCTTAATTGAGAGGATAATCGAAAACAAAATGAAGCCTCTCAGCACTAAAGAACCTGTTAAGCCAAGAATAATTGTACAGCCTCCTGAAGACACATCTGCAAAACAAAAAGTCGCTCCAACACAGAAGAAAACGGACACTAAACCTGATATCCAAGTCCGTCTTAGCGAGATTTTAGTTGAAGATAAGAAAGTGACAGCTACAGAGTCTGTTATGGTGGCTCCCAAGCCTCCTGTAACTGAAGTGGCCTCTAAGCCTCAGAGGCCACAAAAAATTTCACAGGGGGGACGAGTGTCCCCCCTTCCACTGGCAGTGACCGGTGCGCCCCCCGTGTCGGGGAGCGGCCAGGTTGCCGCCTCTCAATCGACGCCTGAAACCGGCGCCGATCCATGCCCGTCGTCGTCGGCGGCTTCGGTGGTCTCCGATTCGGAGACCGGAAGCTACACCAGCGACGATGTTCTCCGCGAACATGATGCCGTTCGCAATATGGAGAAGAAGAGAAAAAAAGGATGGCCGAAAGGAAAACCAAGGTCATAATTTAATTAAAAATTAGCGAGTCGATTGTACAATGGAACATCAATGGATGTTTGAAAAACATCCATTGATGAGCTCCAACGCTTGGTACATGACGTAGACCCGATTTGTATATGTCTGCAAGAAACGCATTTCCGCCGAAATGAAAATTTTAAATTAAAAGGATTCGATATATTTCGGCAAGATCAACCCCCAAATGTAAGAGTTAGAGGTGGAGTAGCTATATTAACATCGACTAGAGCTACCACCGAAGCGGTTGCTCTAAACACAAACCTACAAGCGGTCGCCGTTAGAATGAAGCGTCCGCTCCAGGTCACTGTCTGCAGCATATACTTGCCGTATTTTGATTGGAATAAGGATGACATAGCAAGACTAATTTCCGAGCTTCCACCACCTGTTTTACTGGTGGGTGACTTTAATGCTCATAATTCTCTTTGGGGATCAGATCGAGTAGATCCCCGTGGAAGAGAACTGGAAGGGTTCCTGATGAATTCAAAACTTATTATTTTAAACGACGGATCAGGAACCTTTTTCAATGCCAGAGATGGATCGACGTCCTGTATAGATCTTGCACTTATAAGCGGATCGATAGCACCGAGGTACAGCTTCCATGTCATAGACGATCTGCATGGAAGCGATCATTTCCCGGTGCAAATTGTAACTGATGTTACAAGAACAATATATCCCATCCCTAAAAGATGGTTATTTGAAAAGGCAGACTGGACGAGCTTCACAGCTAGAACGATACTCCCGGAAACAACTGGAGTTATCGGAGACGATGTCGATGCCATAACAAATGCAATAATTGAGTCGGCATAGAGATATATTCCCAAAACATCTGGGAAACTTACGAAAAAACCCGTTCCATGGTGGAACGATGAAATAAGTGAAGCTATAAAAAGAAAGAAAAGGGCGTATAACGCCTTTAAGAAGCGTTCTAGCATAGAAAATCTTGTTGCCTTTAAGAAATACAGGGCGTATGCAAAACGTCTTATGATAGACTCGAAAAAACGATCCTGGCAGCAGTACGTGTCATCCATCGACAAAACTACTACTGCATCAGATGTTTGGAGGAAAGTGAAGGCGATTTGTGGGCGTAATGATTTTGCTCCCATAACTAGCGTTCAAGATGAAGATGAAATAAAAGACACTCCATATGAAATTGCAGAGCTGTTATCCAATCACTTCGAAAAGGCCAGCAGAACGGCCAACTACGAGGAAGGTTTTCGAACCAAAAAAGAAGAACTCGAAGGTCTACTAAATTTTAGAACTGAGTATAATTACTCATATAATGTACCATTTAAAATGGAAGAATTCGCGAAAGCGTTGGAAAAAGCAGGTAACACAGCTGCTGGTCCGGATGAAATCCATTATAATATGATCAGGCAGCTGAATACCACTGCAAAACGCAGATTATTAGAACTTTATAATAAAATATGGCGGGATGGAACGTACCCGCAGCAGTGGAAAAAAGCTCATGTTGTTCCAGTACCAAAGAAAAATAAAAATTTAACAGACCCCAATAGCTATCGTCCTATTTCTTTGACGTGTGCCGTGGGAAAAATACTGGAAAAAATGATTAATAATCGACTCGTCTGGGTTTTGGAAAAAGAAAACCTGATATCACCGTATCAAGCAGGTTTTCGGCAATACCATTCTACCACTGATCAAATGATCAGCTTAGAGGACATTATATATAACAGCTTTATTAAAAGGAAACATTGTGTCGGAGTCTTCTTCGATCTTCAGAAGGCTTTTGATATGACCTGGCGTCATGGTATAATGCTCCAGATACATGAATGGGGCATTCGTGGCAATCTGCCTATACTGCTCAGCAACTACATGAATGACCGTACCTTCAAAGTTCGCGTCAACAATGAATATTCATGTGAAAGAATCTTGGAAAATGGCATACCGCAAGGTTCGCCGTTGAGCGGTACCTTGTTTACCATTGCCATTAATAAATTGATACTAGCCATTCCAGTAGAAATCAGCAAAAGCGTCTATGTTGATGATCTGGCAATTGGGTATGCCAGCAACAAGACTGCTATGGTGAGGTACAAATTGCAACGAGCGATCAATGCTCTAAATGAAGTTGCAAGGAATAACGGATTCCAATTTTCACCAGAGAAAACGTGCTGTGTACACTTTTGTAGGAAGAGTATTCCTCATCAAAGTCCTGCGTTGACAATTGATGATAATCCAATACAATAAAAAGACAGCGTAAGGTATTTAGGACTAGTATTGGATAAATCCCTTACACGGGGATTACATATACAGGACTTGAGTGATAGATGCAAAAGACCCCTAAACATTATAAAATGCTTATCGAATTTAAATTGGGGCTCAGACAAAGAGACATTATTGAGATTGTATAAAGCATTGGTTCAATCTAAACTAGACTACGGATGTATCGTATATTCATCCGCTAGAAAGTCGCACTTAAGAAAGTTATACGTAGTTCATAATAGCGGAATAAGATACGCAACAGGTGCTTTCCGCACAAGTCCGGCGGCTAGTCTGATGTCTGAAGCCGGAATAATGCCACTACATTATAGAAGAGAGATTCTCTTGTTAAGATATGCAGCAAATATATGGGCTTTCCCTGCTCATATAAATAATAAATTGTTTACGAATCATCCCATGGCTGCATTATACGAACGTCGTGCTACCTATTCCAGACCAGCCGGAATTAGGTACCACAAATTAAGAAGAAAATATGAAATTGCTATACCAGAGACTCTAGCAATTTCTACTAGAGAAATACCGCCATGGCTCTTGCCAGCGGTAAATACAAGTTTGGATCTCTCTCAAGGAGAAATAAAAAAGAAACCAGCAGTGATCATCCAGCAGGAATTTTTGGCAACAGTCAGTAATTACGAAGAACATATTAGAATTTATACTGACGGTTCTAAAACCGAACATGGTGTTGGATGCTCGATATATGTAGATGAAGAAGCCCACTTTTGGAGACTGCCAGATGTGGCCAGTGTCTACACGGCAGAACTCACTGCAATTCAGCAAGCTCTTCGCTACACTGAACACTATTGCGAAGAGAGAGTGCTAATATGTTCCGATTCATTAAGTGCACTCGTCGCAATTCCGAACAAGAACATTAAGGATGTCCTAATTGCAAACATCCTGTCCATTTTATACGTACTAAAACAACGAGGACAGCGATGCGTATTTGTATGGACTCCGGAGCATGCTGGTATTACAGGTAATGAAATCGCAGATGAAGCTGCCAGAAAGGCAACAGTCTGCGATGATTTGGATGCATTTCCTGTAACAGTGGCAGATGTTAAAAACCGTCTAACAAACATAGTAAAAAACAAGTGGAATGCTGAATGGAGGAGATTAAATACAAAATTAAACACAGTAAAGTCTTCTTCTTATAAGTGGAAAAGCGACTATAAGTTGACTCGCCGTGAACAAGTAGCGGTGACCAGACTTAGAATCGGTCATACGCGATTAACAAATTTATATTTGTTAACCGGCGAAGTGAGACCAATGTGCGGCGTTTGTAATAAAACACTGATTATCAAGCATCTTATAGAAGAGTGTACCATATATGAGGACCTCAGAAAGAGGTTCCGTTTTAGAAATAATATTACTGCTGATCTGGATAATGGAAATGAAGAAAATATAGTTGCATTTTTACACGCCAGTGGACTTCTTAAAAGTCTATAAAAATGAAAGTTTAAAGCTGTGACAAAAGAAACTCTAAGCGGTAGTTTATATATATATATATATATATATAAAGAAAAAATGGTATTGATAAGTTTAATTTTAATTTTAAATGTATGCATATATACATAAGGGAGTCTTGAAACGTGGCACGTATAGTGACGGGAGGTAGCCTGCTTATAAGAAGGATTCAACTGCCACGGCACCCTGGCGCGACTGATATACTGCTCAACGGCGGTTCTGGTCGCCCCGAGGGTGCTTAAACAAACTATAAATGAGACTCGTAGAAGAAAGATATGGTAGGATTAGTTTTAATTTTTAATTTTAATTTAATGGTCTTTTGGGAACCTATCTCAAATTTTAATATTGGCGCCCTTTACACCCCATAAGTGTTTGTGATTGTCCTTGTCTTTATGTCTTAAATGTTTTGTGTAGTTTGTGCTTTTAAATAAAATGTAAGGGCCCTTTACACCCTTACATATGACGATCCAGATGGTGATAGTAGTTTATTTTAAAGATTGTGACGAGGGCTAATGACCTTAGCAGTCGATGCCCATAAAAATTCAGAAAAAATATATATATATTTATTTATTTATGTTAAATTCTATATCGGCCCATTTTCCACCGAAATCCGATTGACTACTTTGTTTTTAAATAAAGCTGTAGCTGCGGTGGCGTTAATACGTAAGTACCCTTAAAAAACTATCTTAATAATAATAATAATAATATTTTTAAAATTATAAAAAACTATCATATAATGCACACATCAGTTTTAATTAGTATTAAGTAATAATTTTATAACTATTATATTTTTAAATAAACACGGCATATAAAGAAAATTGATTTACTAAATTTATAATAATGAAATTTTATTTACAGATAAAAAATCAACAAACGAACCAATCAATAAAACAACTAAGAAAATATAAAGGAAACTGGAATCATTTGACTGACACCCTAATAAATTCATATCTACGAATAAACAGGACTTAATTGATAAACAAAGGTTATGCTAAAAAAAGAAAAATACTACTGGACCTAATGTGTAAAACTTTACACTGAGAACTACAAATTTGAGAATTTTATTTAGACTAACTTTAGAAAACTGGCCTAAATGGTAGTAATCAGTGTATGTAAGCCATTATTTTGTGAAAACCAAATAATATATTGATTTATTTTCTTTTGTTAAATGATAGTAAAAATAAATAAAAGGAAATGTTTAACATCATTGTTGATTATTTAATATCTACAGGATTATTTTTAAAAAACTGGTAAGACTGTGTAACTTTCTTAACTTTTCACTTGACAGATTTTATTTCAGATTAATAAGGTTTTAAAATAGTAATGACAATTATGCGGTATTTAGGCTACAATATTGCAAAATGATGAAAAAAATTTGGGTTTGATTTAATCTTCCAGATCCAGGGATGTTTTTATGTTAAAAAAAAAAGGTATTAAAAGTAAATTAAAAAAAAAAAAAGATTTAAATTTTCAAAGAATTTGTAAATTGCTACTGCGCCTGGTCACGTTCATATACATATACGTATGAGTTTTTCATCCACAAATCTTAATTGATTTTGATGAAAGCTGGTAGGGTGATGTAAACCTTATCAGGAATAGAGCAGAGCACTATTGATTTTCAAGTGAATTGGTTCTCAGGAACTGAGTTAGACCTCCAAAAACAGGGTTTCAAACAACAATTTTAGTTTTTTTTGTTCCGGTGCACAATTTTTACAGACTTTGAGAAACCTGGTAGGATGATGCAAACCTAGTAGAAATATAACTCGACTGATTTTCAAATGAATCAGTTGAGAAGACCGTAGGTTTTTCTCCATTGGGGAGAAATAATTTTTACTAGTTTTAATTTTTGACTTCATATAATGCATAGAATATCAAGATTTAGAAAATGAAAGTATTTTATAAAACCATTTAAAATTCCAAAGTTTTAAGGCGATCTGGGGACAATAAAGTTTATCTCTTAACAGTTTTTACCTCGCATCTTGAATAAACTTAATTTTTTTTTTGAAAATATTTAAACCAAAGGAAAATAGATAGCAAAAAACAAATATTTCAATTTTAGGTAATGGGGATTGATTATCTTGAAAAACCCGGTTTTTTTTTTATTATTTATATATGCTTTGTAAGTAACAAATCTGCTTTAATGAAGTTTTCTCTAAAATGCCTCTGAAGAAAATTTTTTGCAATAACCCAACCCCCCTTGATGAATTTAGAAAAAAATTAACATTATCAATGCCACATAAAGAAATATATAAAGCAAATTTGAAGAAAATCAGTTCGGTCAATCCTGAGGTATAAGGCCAAAAAAAAGTGTCACACATACATATATGCATATTTTTTTTTTGTCTAAATGAACTTTTTACATCCTAAAATGTAAAGATTTGCAAAAAAAACCAATACCTTATTTTTTATATAATTACATACTTCTCCCTTTAATACAGCTGTTCTAACAAAAGTAAAAAAGGAATGAAAAATTTATAAATTTGATAGTAGATTTAAATTCAAGGACAATACAATTGGTTACTCCAAACTAACAAATATGTAACTTCCATTAATCATAAGGAAACTATTTCTAATACGGAGCTCAGCAGATCCTGTACTAGAGTACTGATTGTAAAACTATTTAGAGTATTCCACAAATTTCATTTATTTTTTTTTACAATATGAACTAAAATTTCATGAACCATAAAGAAAAGTAAAATATTTGCTATTTACTGGTTAATAATGAAAATGTTTGTCATGCAAGCATATATTACTTTTACAACCATAGTATTTTCTCAAAGAATCTGAAAAGGGCAGTTTAGACATGAATACAATTTTTTTAATCCCATAAAATAATAAATCAGTTGACCAACAGCCATTACATTTTAATGTAACAAAGTTTGTCACATTTCTATTTTTTACATAATGATAGAATTCATAAACATATTGAATAATGTTAGTGCCTAAAAAAACTGCCTATGATACCCAAAATTTAAACAATTAAAAAGATTAACCAGGCTTTAACGATCGTAGCAACAGAGGTTATACAAATTAAATAGTGTAACTGTTCCAAATGGCTAAACTTCAGTCAGGAAAGATCAAATACCAGTAGGCCAACCAAAATTAAAATACCATTAATGACACACACAGTTTGGGGTATTTCTGAGTAATTACATGATCAACCTCAATTTTTTCCATATTTTAATATACCGTGAGTAGATATGCTTAGGATCAGAAAAACACAAGATTTAAATGTTAGAAAGTAGGTTTGGACAGCGAGTGACCTGTGCAAGGTTAAAGTTCACACTGCATGATCAGTAATGAAATCAATCAATTTTGTTAAGTTATAGAAACCGGTTCAGATGCTAATTTGTTCTGTGGAAAGAGGTTACAGTTATGGATAAATTATCAAGGTATGGCAATATTTAATACCATATTGTAGGATGCTTGAAATCTATGTTGACAGGAATATAAACACTACAGAGAAACAAAACCACATGTTCTGTGTTATGTCATGTATACGATGGAGAATGACCATGCAAAGCTTACAAACCTTAATGAATTTGCAAAGAATGCCATCAGTCATCTTCAATAGTTGACTCCAAGTCAGACTCTCATAACTATTAAATTAAGGTTAGTTTATGGTTCATTCCTCTCTCTCCCTACAAAACTTTTATTTCATGATGATATAAAAGGAGCTTAATAAACCTTATGAAGAATGCCTTCAATCATTTTCAAGGGCTTACTCTGACAACTATTAAGTTTAGTTTATGGTATATTCCTTACCTACAAAGCTCCTTAACCTAACCTCTCTCCAAGAACAGATTGCCATAACCCACAAAACTGACTGCAAATTGGCTACAGTACTGATATTACGGCTTGTAACTTTGACCTTGTATGGGCCACCTGCTATCCAAACCTCTTTTCAGACATTTAATTCGTTTTCTTGATCCTAACATATCTATGGTATACTGAAGTATTAAAAAAACAAAAAAAAAACTGAAGATAATCCCTTGCTCACAATTACCCAGTTTGATAATAGAAAATCGTCCATTGACCATACAAGAAATTATAAATGGCACTGGAATTGGTTTTAATTCCATAAACCCAATTTCAACCAACTACTTAGATATACACAAAATGGCAGCAAAATTTGTACAAAGCCTTTCACTTGAATATTAAAATATTCTTTTTGATGTTATATGGAATATCCTGTAATACACCGGCAGTATTGCTAAAATATTTAAAAACGTAACTTATGATGAATTTTAGGTGTATGGTAACATTCCGGAAACAAGAATTCAGTTGTTACAATCACCTCTAAAACTAAAGAAAGCAAGACATGCGAGAGGCAAGGTGAAAATGATACAGCTTGTTTCACAACTGCAGCTTTGTGCATCATAAATACAGACACATCAAAAAGAACAAACTGTCAAATGTACAGTACTACCATTAAGTTTTGTAATCTTTATGATATAGTTTAGTGCAGGACAGCAGACCTGCACAGGTATCATATAAGCAGCAGTTATATCACAACAATGTACCCAATCCATTTATCTGATCTAATCCAGGTTTCTTGGTCATGCAATTCCTTATTTTACGCAGTCCTTGTGATTTTTTTTTGGTTTTCCCCAACCTGCATTTAAACAGCTCCAATTTGGCAGCCAGAAGGATATGTCCAATAATGGAAGTGCTTCTGGATTAACACGGTTAGTCACAAAGGAACTTTGAAAAATAGTAAAATTGGAACCACCGTGTATGCTATTTTTTCTTCTTCACATATTATTGTCAAATAATTTTTCAGTGGTGCTAATATAATTGAATTTTAAATTACTAACAAATGACAAATTTTCACAAAATTATATTAATCCACTAAAATTTACTTGAGTAGCATTATAGCAATTTTTTATTACTATATTAATACTCCTTTTTTCAACGTAATAAAGGTATGCAGTAAAGTAATTCTTTCATAGTAATCTAAACATTAATATTTATAAATGTTTTAAAAATTATGTGAAAATTGTTAGTAGTATTTCCTCTCTCTTTTTTCCGTTTACCCACCGGAAACTCCCGTTTTGTTTTTTATTTAACTGTTAATCACGTTTAAGGAATTATGCGAGTTTAGGCCCGCACAATTATTCAAACATAATCTCAAATCTTCAAATAGATATACATTAATAAATGAACGTACTGAAGAGCCGTGTAACGCACCCATACTAAAATAACAAAAACCATTACAGTCGATGTACAGGCCAGCAATTTATTATTCTTCACTTATACACCGCCGGTAAAGTCTCGTGCACTAAATCTAAGAAATCAGACAATTTTGGTACATTTAATAATTAGAATAACTCTGATTAGAAATATAAAATGTCTATACGAAGTTAATAAATATAATAAACCAAATTAAAAACATAAAATCGGAACAAGAAGTAGTTCAGCCTCTTGCCGCCAAAAATTAGGTGGATTACGAATGCTACACATATATATAACCGAGAACAGATTAGTCTTACTGTCAATAGACTTAAGATTAATCACAAAATAATTTAATATATTTTTCGATTATTGAAATCAATAAAATGAACTAGATTATAACAATTTGGTTTTCAAGTAACTTTTAACTGATGACATAACCTACATATTTTTACACCTCGAAAAGAAACGTACGTCAATAGATAAATTTAGAAATAGTTCAAATCAATAAAAGTAATGTGTACAACTCTCTTAAAATAAAATAAATCACACATACCAAGTTAACATTAAAAACCAAGGTAAAAGTATGTATAAATAGTGGAACTTACTTAATTAAAAGTTCATTAAATACCAGGACGAATAACTTTCACCCTAACTGATATCACTTAGATTAAAATAGAATCTATTAAACAAATGTATTCTAAACTTAACACAAATATAACACCCACGTTTGCTAAATTACTACTACAAATGATAGAACGTGCTTGCATCAACATGGACGCTAACGTTTGGAAGGTATTACTGATTGCGCGGACTCTAGCTACCAACGCCATCAACATCATCATCTAAATCTTGCACCTAATCAATTGCTTCAAATAAAACGCGTCTGCGTTTTCAAAAGCACGTAATTTTATTTAAGTATCAAAATATAAATTAAAAAAAAAAAACTCTTGGGCAGAACTGCCCAAAAAGACCTACTTTTTATTAAAAGTTCAGTTTTAATATATATATATTTTTTTTTGTTTAATATTGCTGACAACAGATACCGCAAAACAAAGAATTGTCAACGTTGCCAATTTGCATTATAATCAACCGAGCTTTAAACTTACTCGCTCAAATTTTTTTGACCTTTTAAATTGAGCGAAACTCAAGAACGATTAAACCAGTCTTCAACAAATTTTCACCTACACAACTTCAAATACCAGCACATCTAGATTTCAATGAAATGTATCAATTAGTCTAGTTTTGAAGATTTTCGAACCACAAATTTTATACATAAACCTTTTAATAAATAAGGAAACTCCAATTTAAGTGAATGGTATTTTCGTATTCCTCATATCTCAAAACTAAATTCATTTTCAGCCCTATTCCCATCACGCAACCTTTTCTTCTAAAATTCAGTAAAAAAAATTTATCGAAATCTTGTATCTTACTTTTTCGTGTCCGAGTGATGAGACATTAAAACCTTTGCGACCAGTATTGTGATACCAAAACACCAGAAGCATTTATTTGACACAGATCTTCTAGTGTGCATTTGGTTGGGCAGAGGGTGCACTTTAGGAGATGTTCAGAGTCCCTGAATCTCACTGCACTCACAGTTCAGGTCGTTAGGCTCTATTTGACGCCATCTAGCGCAGTTAACTCTGGCTGGTGCAACTCCAGTTCAAAGTCGGTTTAAAGTCACCCACGTTTGCCAGTCCAGATCATATCCTGGAGGGGGACCTTTTTGGGAACCATGGAGGGGGCTCGGTAGATGTAGAATTCTAAAATCCCGTTCTCTATTTCAGTCTCGGAGGGGGTGGTTGCTCCATCTGGTACATTGTATATCGTGTATCGAAAGATTGTCTGAACCGTTCAATGTACTCGGCTTCAGCTCGACATATTCCAGGTTCCTCCATACCCGCCGCTCGGTGCAACTTTTCAATAGGTTGGGTTTCATACATCCCGTTATTAAACTACAGGTCTCGCTCAGCGCTATATCAACCCTTTTGGTGTGTATTGATCTGTTCCACACAGGATATGCATATTCGCCTGTTGAATAGCACAAAGCTTTAGCTGTCGTCGACAGGACAGTTGGCTTAGCACCCCGTTTACTGCTTCGGAGTTTCGGAAACTCCGAAATCTTGTTATAACTATAATAGCAAAAACTTCCCAAAAATTTTATTTTTGCGTTTTAATTTAACTGCACATTCGTTCCAGTTTTTCGGAGTTCGATCGCCTCTGCTAAAAAAAATCTGATGTGGACAACACATGACCTTCTTGTATACCTATTAAATTGCATATACACATTTTTTTTAAAATGAAAAGTACGTAAACTTTATTTCATTAATAACGTCTGATATTTTTTCATATTGTTATTATTAATTTATTATTTATCGTATTTTTTTTTTTTAAATCAGAGATTAATAATTATTAATAAATCAACATATTTAAATTAAAAAAAAGTTAAAAAAAAAAGGAGATGAAGTCTAATTTGAACCGATATGCCTTCACAAATATATCATTAATTAAAATTTTATTTGGCTGTAACTCTGGAACCAATGAAAATAAGTACCACTTATGATATATCGATGAGGGCTTATTACTGCAGTTAAGAAAAGTCCAAAATCCAAATATTTTGTGCTTTTATGGACACTTTTGGTTCAGTCGATTGCAATGAAAAGGGGAGGTGCATAACTAGATATTACAACAGTCCTAAATCCAAAATTTCAACATTCTATTACCAATTGTTTTTGAGTTATGCAAGATGTATACGTACATACAGATGTCACATCGAAACTAGTCAAAATAGATTCAGGGATGGTCAAAATGGATATTTCTGTTGAAATCTGAAAACCAAAATTATTTGCGATCGCAATACTTCCTTTACTGCATACAAGGAAGTAAAAATTAAAGAATTTAAACAGCTCTTAATAGAGGTACATTACGATAATATGCCTACTACATCTGAGTAGTTTCTACATTTTGGAAGATATCTGGGGATTTTTAGTTTTTTTTTTTTAACATAACAAGCGGTCATAAAAATTATTTTAAAACTATAGATTTTGAAATGACAAACCGAATTAAATGTAATAAATACAATTTTTTTCTGAAGAGATATAATTCTTAGTTGGTCTTTCAATTATCTTTAATAACTACAAAAACAATTTTTTTTTATTAACAAAAAATGTATATTTAAAAAAATTGTAATAAGTTACAAGTTTGAATGATTTATTTGTATAAATTAAAGTTCCACTTACGTACGATTTAAAAATATATTTTCAAGTACTTTCGTAATTGCTACTCCAGCAGGGATTTCTTATAATATATTAATTCAAAATTCATATGTCATAATATGTATAATTATATTTAAATTAAAATTGTTACATTCATAATAATCAGTCGTCAAGAAATAAAAAATAATTTATACGTCAATAATGTCATGTCCGTAAGATGTTTATGACTGTTATGGTATGTAACAATAGTATAGTTATATAATAGTCGTAACCATCTTAACAGACATGATGTTAGAGTCTTATTGTCATATAAATTATTTTTTATTTCTTGACGAACGACTATTATGAATGTAACAATTTTAATTTAAAGTAATAATACATGTTATACTAATTATACATATTGTGACATATGAATTTTGAATTAACATCTAATAAGAAATCCCTGATGATGAAGTAGCAACTACGAAAGTACTTGGAAATATATTTTAAAATTGTTGGTAAGTGGAACTTTAATTTATATAATTGTATTAATACCAATGGTGCTAAATGAAAACATTATATATATATATATACACACATACACACACAAAATACCTTGACTTTCACCATATTAAAAATCAATGATACTTATATATCTAGATTAATTTTATAAAACACGGCCCATTGGTATATATATATATATATATTGTATAAAAAAATTATAAATATAAACTATAATAATTTTGAATTAGTCATATATATTTTTATGAATTGTGTGATATATTTGATCATAACTGTAATAAATTAATGAATACTTACTTTGAACAGGAAATTTAAAAATCTAATAAATATAAAATATAAAACACAATAATAATTTAATTAATAAAATAATAATCAGGTATGTAAGAAATTTGAAGCAGATGTGGTCAATAATAATATTGCATTTAATGATAATGAAATAAGCATAATTAAACATGCTTATAAATTTAATCTACCAATTTTAAATAAAAATAAAATTATCAAAAACACCATTTAGACCTGGATAAAAATATATTTAAAATTGATAATCTAAATAATAAAATAAAATTAAGAAATCAGTTTGTTTACATTATTGATAATATTAAAAATAATAATAATTTAAATCATAACTATAAGCACACAAAAAAAATTACCATATATGTAAAAATATATAAAACAAATTAAAAGAAAATAATTCATTTACAGTCAAATCTGACAAAACTAATACTCTTGTTATAATTTTTTTCTTTTTTTTTGTGTTTGGGGGCGAAAAATGTCAGTGTTATCATCGCCAGGAATTTTATTAATAAAAGGGTAAAATAACTCCAAAATAATAAAACTTACAAGGTGTAAAATTAATATTAATCAAACAATAAAAATTTACTAAAACAAAAGTCAAAAAAGGAAAATAAAACTCAAAACTAATATCGCAGATGAAAACTTTAAAACATAAAAGTTAAAATAATGGAATAAAAAAAACCATATAAAACTTACCTAATTCTGATAGGTTGAGCAAAAGGCTCCATTCTCGGATAATAAAATTAAAGACAAGAACCAAAAAAATCAAAATTGAAAGTAAAGGTTAAAAATTATCAACAAATCTACTAGCATAAAAATATATACGATAATATTACATTTTTTGCAGTAACCTGGTACTATGCAAAAACAGAAACATCTGGTCCAAAATTTCATTATTATTGTACAAGATATCACGGATGTTGCTAGATAGATTAAACTTATGATGCAATGCCGGATAACATACGCAGTGCACGAGAATGTAGTGCACAGTCGAGCAGCAGTATCGTATGGATAGGGATGTGATGCCTCCAGACATTAGGTACTCATGTGTGATCCTCGTATGTCCTATCCATAACCGGCAGAGAACCTCTTCCTCACGACTAGTTTTTCTGCAAGAGGAGCCCCATGGCAACACTGAATCTTTAATCCGTCAGAGTTTATTATCGACGGTAGTCACCCAGTCACTTTGCCACCTTGCTCTCAGTGATTGTTATAATATTGTTATATATTGAAAAAACTAATAGATTTATAATAATTTCAAAGTAATTAAGGATCCTACCAACAAAATTAAAAAATATATTATTTCAAACATTAAAAAATATAAACACATTTTCAAGGATGAATACATTAAACAAAATTTTTAATTAACCAATACAAAAGCTCTTATTTTAAAAGCACTGCCCAAAATTCATAAAACAGATATGCCTAATGAGACTTCTAATAAATTGCATTAATTCACCTCCATATCTACTAAATAAATTCCTAACACTTTCAAAGAAGACATTAAAATCGACAATAAATATAACCTAAAAAAGGGATATGAGTTAGTAGATATAATTAATAATAAATAACACAACCAAACTTATAACATTGGATATAAAACATATATATACTAATATTGATACCAACAAAACTATTGATATAATTAATAATACTTTAAATTAAAAATAAATAATAATATATAAAATTATTAAAATTATATATTAAAGATAATTATTTTGAATTTAACAATAAATATTATTATCAACAAGAGAAAGGTCTTACTATGGGTTCACCAATCTCAATTATTTTGGCTGACATTTTCATGAATAAATTGGAAAACAATAATTTACATAACACATTTAAAAAAACATAAAATATTATTATATTAATCATATATAATCAACAATTTAATAATGAAGAAAACAAAATAACTGAAAAAATTAATTCTTCAGACAATAACACTGAATTAATATTAAGTTAAGAAAACAACATAGTATAAATAAAATTAATAAAAATTACAATAATAATAAATTTGATATTGATATATATGAAGAAAACCTATTAAACAAGATATTATAATTCATCATGACTCTTGGAATCATAAATGGAATCATCATCCTTGGAATCATAAAACTGCAATATTTAACACTTTAATATAGATATTAATATTGCTCTAGAGAGCAATAAAATATCTAAAACATAATAATATAAATTTAAACAATGAATTAAACAAAAGTAATGAAATGTAGTAGAAATAACAAAGATGGATCACTGAATGTGAAAATAGGAGGAGAAAAGATTATTGAGGTAGAAGAATTTTGTTATTTGGGAAGTAGAATTACTAAAGATGGACGAAGCAGGAGCGATATAAAATGCCGAATAGCACAGGCGAAACGAGCCTTCAGTCAGAAATATAATTTGTTTACATCAAAAATTAATTTAAACGTCAGGAAAAGATTTTTGAAAGTATATTTTTGGAGTGTCGCTTTATATGGAAGTGAAACTTGGACGATCGGAGTACCTGAGAAGAAAAGATTAGAAGCTTTTGAAATGCAGTGCTGTAGGAGAATGTTAAAAATCAGACGGGTGGATAAAGTGACAAATGAAGAGGTGTTGCGGCAAATAGATGAAGAAAGAAGCATTTGGAAAAATATAGCTAAAAGAAGAGACAGACTTATAAGCCACATATTAAGGCATCCTGGAATAGTCGCTTTAATATTGGAGGGACAGGTAGAAGGAAAAAATTGTGTAGTCAGGCCACGTTTGGAATATGTAAAACAAATTGTTAGGAATGTAGGATGTAGGAAGTATACCAAAATGAAACGACTAGCACTAGATAGGGAATCTTGGAGAGCTGCATCAAACCAGTCAAATGACTGAAGAAAAAAAAAACAATGAATTAAATAATATTTAACATATAAAATTTAATAAATAAACTATATACAAAATAAAATATACATAAAAGGTAAAATAAAGCTAAAAAAAAATAATATTAGAAATAAACATGTTAAAATCAAATATAATATAAATTAGAGAATTCAATAAAATTTTTATATCATTCGAATTAAAAACTGCTTGCATAAGTAATAACAAAATAATAAACTGCATAAATAATAGAGATCATTCAAAAACAACAATAAATTTAATCTAGACAAACAGGGTCTATACAGTTTGGGATGTGCAAGCAGTGATTTGAAATATGTCGGTATGACTAATCGATCCTTCTCAATCAGATTAAAGAACACATAAATTGTATAAGCAAAGGATACATAGAAAACTCTAACTTTGCCAAACACATCCTGGATCTAAATCATAATTATGACCCAAACAATTTTATTAATATCCTTAATTACTCTAATAATACATATATAACAAATATTTTAGAAAAACTTCAATAACAACAAACTGGTAAAAAAGCAAACCAGGTTTGAAAATGATATTTTCTTCAGGCAAGTTTTAAATGATAATTATTATTAATTCTTATTTGGCCAAACTTATTTCCTTATAATAAACATAACAAATGTGAATATCACACTGAGAAGATTCATTAAGTATGACTTCATTTTAATAATTATCAATCAATTTTTTTTTTTGTTTAATTCATTTAATATGTTAAGTATTATTATTATTATTATTATAATACGTATAATTAGTTATAATATGTCCCTGAAGATGGAAATAATTTTTCAAAAGCGGTAGGATGTAAATTTATACAAATATTTGTAGGTAAGTGGATTTACAATTTACATTTATAATTTTTTTAAACTTGTACATCTACTGTTAAAATGATAAACCTGCATTAATAAGATTTAAATTTTACAAGTAAAACCTATTTAAGTCTTACATTCTCTAGTAAACTGATATGGAACTTATTGATTCTAAGAATGACTATTTCAACTGAGATTTATTTTTCATAATAGATTCCTACAACCAATACGGTTATAGGAAATGAACAGATATAATTTTTTAATGTAATTCTTTCTAAAAATATCTGCATTCATAGTTCAACTACATTTTAGTACATGATATGTATACACTTTCTATTTTGTGGCTGAACATTAACATTTTATCATGCTTAATATAAAGGTCAGCACTATCAAATCACAGAATTGCTGAACTATTGATTCACAATGATTGAGAAGGACTTCTTTTCTTTCTCCAATGTGAAACTAAAATTGTATTTTTGTAAATATTAACCGAGATAGATTTCTCATTAAAACATAAACTATTGTCTAGCTAGGACTTATAAAAATTTATCAAATATCCTTTTGTTATAATGACATTATTTGCAAATACAGAATATACTTTTTTTAGTATTTTAATTTTAAGTGTCCATGACTACTCCTCTGGGATTACGTTTTTGGTTTGTTTGCACTCTAATCACTAAATTTTTTTATTGCTATTATAGTACTTGGTTTGTATCGAATAATTGGCTCTGTAGTGGCGTATCTTATATGGCAACAAAGTTAGGCATGGGGTCTTTGTGCTTCCACGAGTTTGGTAGAGCAGAGTAGTTCCAGAGGGCTACATGGTAGTGTTTATCAGGTGTCTGATGCCTTCAGATAAGGCTACGACAGGGTGGAATTTACTGATGGGAATGTCTTTCAAGTCATTCGCATCGGTGGCATCTCACCGAGGCCAGCTGATGACTGTGGAGTGTGATCAGTTCGAGGGCTAGAAGATGTCCTCCAATTAAGCCAATAATGGCTAGGAACGGAGGGGGTGGTATGGCAACCGGACATGTCACAAGGCGGTAGTGTTCTCCCTTGGGGGGAAATTGAGATGTCTATGTTTTTTGTATACTACTTTGAATTAGACACTGGTTAGCATAAATGGTATTTGACCCAGAAGAGGAATGGAGAGACATGTTTATTGGGTTATTTCATAAAATGTAGCTGATTCAAACTTCCAAATATACTCATTTTTTATTCTTTTCTTATATGTACAGATCATATGATATCCTTCCAGAAATTACTGACATTAACTAATCTTCCTCGATTACTGAAATAAGGTCATTTCACCCAGTAGCCTTATACTGCCTTTGGTGTGGAGAGTCTTAACTTCTTACCACCTAAGAAGAAGACCATCATCCTTAACTTGACCATTGACCATTAAGAAGATAAATTTTATACCTTTATGCCCAATTGTGGCCGGAATCACACTTTAACATTAGTGGCAAACTACCAGGTGTTCCTGGATACTCTGTTTCCAGATGCTGAAGCAGAATTCAGCAGCAGGGCAGATGAGACACCATTCCTTGGTGTATGGGCTGTGGATCCCATAGATATAGATCGAGTGGCTTCTCGAATGGTACTGAGAAAGGCACCAGGGATTGACCAGCTTGACCTGGACATATTCTATCATCTACTGTGTGTCATAAGAGAGCCACTTGACAGACTGTTCTCAGGGTGCTTTCCAACTTGTTGGAAGGTGGCTTTGGTGAGGATGCTCTTAATATCAGGAAAGGATCGGAGTGAGGTCAGCAGTAATTAACCCATCAGCCTCTTGCCAGTAATCAGCAAGTTGCTGGAAGGGATGGTTGTGGAACGGCTCTAGGAAAACATCGATATGAACTCATTAATAAATTGAGGCCAATACGGCTTCATGAAAGGGGTTGACACCGAGGATTGCATCTTAAATGTTCTTACCGAGGTGGAAAGCGCCGACTAAAAATAAATATGTTTTGGCAAGTTTTATTGACATAGAGGCAGCATTTCCTTCCTTGTGTTGGAGTTCTGTTCTGTATGAGTTAGAACGCCGAAATGTTCTCATAGCCCTGCAGGTCATGATACATGACTATTTGTCTAACTGTATGGCTCTGTTTAAGGATGCGCACCTAATTGTGGAAAAATCAGTCACCAGGGGCCCGCAGGGTTCCATTCTCGGTCCCTTGCTGTGGAATCTGGTATCAATGTATTTCTGGGATTGACATTCTCAGAAGGGGTCACGGCCCAGGCTTTCGCCGATGACTGTCTCCTGTTAGTTCGTGGTAATTCATGACCACAGCTAGAAGAACGGGTGCAAGCGGCTTTGTCAACCGCAGAGGGCTGGATGGACATGTAAAATTTAAAGATTTCTGTGCCCAAGACGAAGTGTATGCTTCTCAACGGTGCACAAATTATCGTACAGTCGAAACCCCCATATTAAGTATAAAGGCTGTGTAATCAGCCGAGTTAAAGTTCATAAGTACCAAGGTGTTTTGTTTGATGAGAAGTTGCTGTTCAGCAACCACATTAGGCAAGTAGCAGTGGACGCCGTCTCTGTGATGCACAAGCTTAGGAGGATTGCTCAAAAGGATTATGAGCTATCGGGCCATCATTTGTACATGGTGTACCGAGATGTCTTCGAAAGAATGACCTCTTATGTCCGTTTGGGTGCAAAGGTTGGAAAGACATAGAGCACTTATTCAGAATTTAAGGAGTGTCCAGCGCAGAGTCTTAATAGTATGCATTGCTGTTTTTAAAATAACCTCCTACGAGGCTACCACTGTACTGGGCAAGGCCAATCGATTTAGTGATGAAAGTTCGGGCGGCCATGTGGAAATTGTGAAGAGGAGAGAGGCGGTTTCGAGCTGGACCTGTACCGAAGCAGAACGGTGATTTCAATGCACTGGTTATAAATTTCAAACAGTTGCCTATCTCCTGCCTGCATAGGAGGCTTTACAGCATCGCGATGGAAGCATGGCAACAAGAATGGCACGACTAAGGGAAGGTCCTTGTATAGATATATACAGGATCTGGTGGGATGGTATGCCTCTCCATCATTTTTAAGGGCATTTGGAGCCCGGGTGCTCTCTAACCATGTAAATTTAAACCAATATTTGTTCGGTTCCGCCTAGCAGCTGATGAGCTGTGCATCTGTGGGAGGTCCAGTCAAACGAATCCATGACTGTTTGACTGCCCAGCTCTTGGGGGGACCAGAACTCAGGCCACCCTGGAACTTAGAGGTCAAGGGGAAGATTGGCCACTCATAAGCGGCGAGTCAATGTGGTATAAGCCACATTGTTGGACCATGTGGGTGTTCCTTGATGCCGTTGCTTTGTTCAACTGGCATCAATAGTTTAAGGAATATAAGCTATGGCTATGGCTTCCTATGGCTATACCGCTAGCCATAGGAAGCTACCCTCGAGAAATGGCTGGCCATCGGACAAATTAGCTCCAAGCGCTATAATTTGGTGGACAGGTACTTGCTGGCATTTAGCGACCTAGGCGTGGCAGCAAATTGCTGTCCTTGACAGAATAGATTTTAATTTATTGACAATTGTATATTTTAGTATGTAGGCGGGGTGCGTCTACCCATTTTAGTAATATATGACAAGTGAGCAATGGAACACGCAAGTGAGTGGTGTAGGGCACACGCTTATTCCGTTCACGCAGTTAGGTAAGCTCTAGGAGCTAATTAGGATATTGGTCACTAAACCGTTTTGAGGAACAGTAGCCGTTTGTGGTACAGACATTCGGTCTTATGTCTTAGGGTGACCAAATGGGATGGTGGTGGGAGAAATGCCAGACAAACCAAACAACCTTTATGTCCCATTTAATATTTTCCAGACAGGGTATGACTCCCTTATTGAAATAAGAGGATGGGAATGAATCTTGGTAACCCATTTCTGAAATCATGCTTTTTCTGGAGTGACTTCTCCAGAAATAAAGAAGAGCTGTGGGAGGATCAGTGCTTGGGTCTGGCTGTCCAGTAAACATAAAGTGATGCCTAGGATTCCCTAAGAATACAGAATATCCTTAAAATGTGAGGCCAAACTCTAGGAAATGATTCTATTTAACATACTGAAGAAAAAATATCCAGTGAACATAGGTCTGAAAACGCATATTTTTCTGTCTGTTTGCCATTTTTTGTTTTTTAAGAAAAAAAATTATTTTTGAAAAACGATTTGAAATAGGCAATCAAATTTTGTACTTTATTTTATATTATTTTTTAATAGGAAAAAAATGATACTCTTCATTGACAAATCACAAAATGGTAGTCTTTTCAATTTTCCAATCTTAAATATCTTAGGAATTATTAATTCATCAAATTATGTTTATTATAAAGATTATGAAACATTTTTTTGTGAACTAAACAACACCTTAGTTGTAAAAATCCGAAGACAAATAATAGAGTTATTGCAAAAAGTAGGACTTAAATAATATGGAAGAACATAAGAAAGAAGACATAATAAGAAAGAGAGTCCGACAAGGATGTTCCCTATCTCCGTTACTTTTTAATCTTTACATGGAACTAGCAGTTAATGATGTTAAAGAACAATTTAGATTCTGAGTAACAGTACAAGGTGAAAAGATAAAGATGCTACGATTTGCTGATGATATAGTAATTCTAGCCGAGAGTAACAAATATTTAGAAGAAACAATGAACAGCATGGATGAAGTCCTACGCAAGAACTATCGCATGAAAATAAACAAGAACAAAACAAAAGTAATGAAATGTAGTAGAAATAACAAAGATGGACCACTGAATGTGAAAATAGGAGGAGAAAAGATTATGGAGGTAGAAGAATTTTGTTATTTGGGAAGTAGAATTACTAAAGATGGACGAAGCAGGAGCGATATAAAATGCCGAATAGCACAAGCTAAAAGATCCTTCAGTAAGAAATATAATTTGTTTACATCAAAAATTAATTTAAATGTCAGGAAAAGATTTTTGAAAGTGTATGTTTGGAGTGTTGCTTTATATGGAAGTGAAACTTGGACGATCGGAGTATCTGAGAAGAAAAGATTAGAAGCTTTTGAAATGTGGTGCTATAGGAGAATGTTAAAAATAAAATGGGTGGATAAAGTGATAAATGAAGAGGTATTGCGGCAAATAGATGAAGAAAAGCATTTGGAAAAATATAGTTAAAAGAAGACTTATAGGCCACATACTAAGGCATCCTGGAATAGTCGCTTTGATATTGGAAGGATAGGTAGAAGGAAAAAATTGTGTAGGCAGGCCACGTTTGGAATATGTAAAACAAATTGTTAGGGATGTAGGATGTAGAGGGTATACTGAAATGAAACGACTAGCACTAGATAGGGAATCTTGGAGAGCTGCATCAAACCAGTCAAATGACTGAAGACAAAAAAAAAAAAAAATAATATGGCACCCATCTGTTTTTTTATCCATGACTCACTTCATACCTAAATCAAATTTTCTGATTAAAATTGCTAAAAATTCAATATTATGGATATTTAATAATAATTATTGTAAGAGCATCTGAGATATTGTTTGTTTTCTGTTGAGAACACAACAAATGTTCAATGTGACCTCCATTTATTCTAACACAACAATCCACACGTTTAGTGACGGACGTACATGCTCAAAAATTCCTGGCTGTTTCCTGATTTTTTGAAAAGAGTGGACAATTCTATCCTCTAACTGATGAATATCGACAATTGGTGTTGAATAAACAAGAGACTTTACATCCCATAGATAGTAGTCTAATGGATTCAGATCTGGGGAGCGTGACCAATTCATCATCCTTGAAAATGATCAGTTAATTTTTCTGACACCAATTGCAAAATGGGCAGGCGCACCATCATGCATGAACCATATGTTCATTGTGCTAAGGAATGTCCTCCAGAAGTTCAAGTAAGTCATTTGTTATGAATTCCAAATATGAATCACCTGTCAATCTATGTAGCAAAAAGAATGGCCTAATTAGCTTATCCATATAGATTGCTCCCCAAACATTCAGAGAAAACCTGTGTTGACTTCCTACTTGAAATACTGCATGAGGAGTTTCCTCACACTAAACATGTTGGTTGTGGAAATGTTTTAACCATCCTTAGTGAAAGACCCAACGTCTGTAAAAAGAATGTTAGATATCTACTCCGGGTTACGGACACACTTGTTAATTAACCACCGACTGAATGCAATCCTTGATTAGTTATCGCCTGGTAGAAGAGATTTTACCTGTTGCAAGTGGTACAGGTACATTAACTGTGAATGTAAAATATTCCATACTGTATTACCAGATTAGTTTTCTTGGACAGCAACTCTTCTGCACAATATTTCTGGATCCTATACAAACGTGTTCAAAACCTTTTCTTCTACCTTTGGCATTGAAACTATTTTAGATTTACCATTACTAACTATGATGGCTTTAAATGTCTCACTTTCACTTAAACGTGCATGAAGACATGAAAGTAATTTTCTATCTGGCTGACGGCGGATTGGATAATTTTCTTAGTAAAGCCTTTTTGCCTCCCTTGCATTGCCATTGACAAGACCATACATAAAATGCATATCAGCGAATTCATTATTTTTATAATTTTGATTAATTTTAAATTAAAAAAACAAAGATTTTCAAAATTCAGAGCACAGGTATCACAATTCAGTGGAAGTAATAGAACATGAAACTATTTTATTTAAACGTGAATAAAAAACAATATAAGTAAAAAAAACATCTGTTTCAACAGCAGTAATCACAGAGTACTAATTTATAGCCTTTTTGATTAATAATGAGATTTTTTTGAATATGTAGTTCACATTTTTTTTTTTTCAAAATTTGTTTGAAACTATGTATTTAATTTTCACATTTTCTTCTTACTGATATCCAAATATTTCATTAATTAAAATTTTATTTGTCTATAACTCTGAAGCCAATGAAAATAAGTACCACTTATGTGATATAAGCTGAAAAGCTCTCAATGAGAGCTTATTACTGCACTTAAGAAAATATCCAAAATTCAAGTTTTTGTGATTTTGGTCCAGTCGATTGCAATCAAAAGGGGAGGTACACAATTAGATGTTACAACAGTTCTAAATCCAAAATTTCAACATTCTGTAGCAAATTGCATTTGAGCTATGTGAGATACGTACATACCAGTGGTACAGATGTCACGGCGAAACAAGTCAAAATGGATATTTCTGTTGAAATTTGTAAACTGAAATTTTTTTCGATCAGAATACTTCCTTTACTTCACAGAAGGAAGTAAAAATGTGAGTATGTGGGTGTTGCACTGCTTTATATATCAGGACTGACCAAATTGATTTTCTTCAAATTTGGCTCAAATATTTCTATATACGGGGCATTGATCATATCCATATTTTTTAAAAAATCAGTAAAGATGTGGGGGTAAGAGATGTGGTAATCTCGAAAAAACGAATTTTGATTTTATGTTTGGAGGCATATTTTATGTTCAGAGGCATATATTATGTTCAGAGGCATTTTGGAGAAATCTTTATTAGAATAAATTTTTTACCTACAATACATATATAAATAATCAAAAAACAACCTCAACCTATTAAAATGTTTTTTTTTTTTGTTTTTTTACTCTATCTCTGTGGTTAATATATAATTTTTTTTTAAAGTTCACATATAGAGCTATCAATAAATGCCTACAATTTTTTTTCAAATTATTAGCAGACACAAAAAAGGAATAAAAATGGTTATATGGGTAGAATTAACTTTTTTCTTTTTTCTTCCTGTTTAGCCTTGGAATCACCGTCAAGTATTATTTCAGAGGATTAAATGTATGGTTAATTGAAACACAACCAACAAAGAACACCGGTATCCACCGGTGTTATATATGGATATGATCTAGTATTCAAATCCATATAAAAGTTTACTAGGACTTTAATTAACTAAAACTGTACAAAAATCCTACATTATAAAGTAAAAAATATACACAATTCTGGAAAAAAATATTTGTATCCAATAATTTTTAAGACAAAACATGCAGAATTGGCAATTTTATGTGTCGTAATACAAAATCTGCAACACAAGTTTCTCTTGGTGGTAGAATTGGTTTAAAGTATGACTATCAAACTAGATTTTATAGGTATTGATAAAAAAATTAATAAAATAATAAGTAAAATAACCATAAATATATCTTTTTATTATTTGCAGTGTTCTTTATATACACAAATTGTTCTTTTTAACAAACATAAAATTAATTTTTCTTTTTTTTTAACATTTTTTATTCATTCGCTTTTGAATATACAACAGAAACATTTATATAACATTCACTTATCTATTTACTACTTTTTTTTTTAAATATATTTTAATGATAAAAATAGTATTACTTTTTATAACTACTTACACAAAATAACAACACGATAAAGAAAGATAATTAAAATTTATTATAAAATCTACATGCTAATCTCATTTATAATACAATGAAATATCAGATAATAAAATCAGCTGTGACAAGGGAAGAAATTATTGCTTATGTGTTTTTCAAACTAAAAATTAAATTAAAAATAGTATTTGAAAAATAGGGTTAACAAAATTAAAAAGATATTAAAATTACCTTCTCTCAAAAAAAAAAGTAATAAAGTAATTAATGTATAATGGAGTTTATACATTTTAATATTTATCAGTATTTTTGAAGTAAAAGTATTAGATGAAAGACAAGGTATTCATCCATCATAAAGATTGGCAATGCTGATGACAGCCCATGAGGAGAAACGATTTACATATGTATACATCATATTGTACTACATTTTTGAAGGATTAGAAAGCTCATTACAGAACTAAAAATGGTGATATAAGATAAGGAAAAAGTGGTGAAAAAGGAAAATCTTTCCTCAGAAAAAATGTGTTACAAAACAATAACCCTTAAATAAAGGTAATTTCGAGGTCATTTCTAGTAAATAGACATTTAAACGATTTTAATGCAGTTTACTGAAAAAAATTTGTTTCTCCCATGCGCTCAAACACAAAGAACAATTTTCAAATTTTTATAACTTTTCTTCTCGCTGATTTTTTTTTTAATTTGATGATTTTTAAAATCTAAAGTATGCTGACAAAATGTAGAGTATTCAAGCTTTAATTTCTTTTTATTCGTCTCTCTAAGCCTCTTGTATAATTAATCTTGTAATAATTTTTTATCATAAAATTTAGTTGTCCCTTTCATTTTTTGTACTAGTGTAGTAAATCTTTAATTTTGGTTTGAAATATCAGGAAAACATAATTTTTTCCTTTTTTTAATCAGCCATCGTCTTCCTGCTTTAAGAAAACAATTTTCTTACAAATCTGAAGATTTTTTTTTATTAGGATCACAAACAAATATTTTTATTTAATATTTACTCCCTATCCAGAAAAAGGACTATATATATATATATATATATATATATTTTTTTTTTAGTTATATCATGGTTTGGAAAAGGAGTTAATGGGAATTTTTTGCATCTATATTTTCTACATCAATAAGCTTTGAAACCGTAAACCGTAATAAAAATGTTTGATCGGGCCCCACTCCAGTGGTCTGTAGTAACAAAAAATATTTTATTAACTTTTAAAAAATTTGTTTTAAATCTAAATCCAACTTGCAAGTTACCAATTGCATTTAAAATATAAAAATTTTACTTTTTGATAGCCTTTACTCTTTATTAGTATTTATTGAAAATAAAAAAACTACTCAAAAATTTTCATTCTCTTCCCAGAAAATTACAGCTTTGTTTATTTAGAATTAAGACTGTAGCTCTATATATTTTTTAAATAATTTTGAGAAGTTGCTTTATTTTTAATTTAATATCACTACTTCGGGATTATTTTCTTAAAAATTAATTTTACCTGAACGCTTCTACGTATATGGGAGCCCCAGAATGAAAAAAATTTTTTTTTGCAATTTCAAATTTTTACCCCTCAAAACATTATTAAAGAATAACAAAATAACTAATAAATCATTAAAATAACTTAATATTCCTCCATTTTTTCTTTTTAAATTACTTTTACTTTTAAATGTCAAAGACTAAAATTTACTATTAATTATGAAATCAAAAATCGATAGAAATGTCTGAAGAATCATTCAAAAAAGAAATTTAATGTTCATAGAAAAAAAAAGAAGAAAATCATTTATAATTTCCTGTGTTATGAAAGTAAGTTCTGGTATTTACAGGAAGCAGTTATTTCCTATATTTAGATAAGGGCAATCTCAACAACATTTTCATCATAAATATAATTAATTTTTACCCTACTTAATAATTACTTTATTTAAACCAAACTATTATTATACATTATATCGACTACAACAGAAATGGAAGGAATGATAAAACATAGATAACAAATTTTCTTAGAAGGATGAAGGGAAAAATCTTAATTGAAGTAGTATTACAAAATTAATGAATAAAAAAGAAAAATGGTTACAGTCCACATTAGCAAATAAAAAATAATAGCACATAACTAGATAAAGAAAAAATATATATATAATCAACTATACTGAAGCTGAACCTTTTTCACCTCTGCCTTTTATCTCAAAGATTCTGAATTTAAATCCAGATAAAACTTGGAATTTTTCATTATTGTAAAAGAAAGGTAATTAAAACTTAGTTTCTGTCTTTAGATAATATGAAAATAAATAAGTACAATCAATAATTATCATATAAAATTATGATATAAAACTAGCTTGAGTAATTGTTAAAAAAGAAAACCAAAAATTCAAGTTTATATATGTACGTGAAAAAATTATCATTTAATCTTTTGGTTTATCACACAGCCTTCTAAATATATGTGCTTAGATTTAATACAACTACGTTCACATTATCAAAGTTTGACATTGATAATGTAATTTTTCTTGTTTCTATTTCAGTGTAACCATGCCCATTCTGCTAGCAATGTGCACCAAGGAGGAACAAAAAGCAGTTATCTTTGGTCAGAAGGTGTATCAGGAACTGAAATTCATCAGACGTACAACACAATGCTCTACTATGTAGAAGTGTGTATGTATGAATCGAGAAGTTTAAAAGTAATCAGAAAAGTGTGAGTCATAAAGAGAGAGCAGTATGTTTGTCAATCTTCATGAATAAGGCAAGATTTAACAAGCTTGAGAAACAGTACTAGTAAACGACTGAGTTTCATCGACAATGTAGCATATGAATCAAGGATGAATATATAGTAATTCTCTGGCCAATAATAATTTGAAACCACCAATTCCCACTAAATGCCGAAACATGTAGTAAAAAAAGTATTGTTGCATGACAATGCACCAAAATAAAAGTCCAAACACAGTTGGACAGACCGCTGAAACCATTACCAATTTGGGGTTTCTACGAGCTGGAATACTTTGCCTACACCGAAATCGCAATTCTTCTGACTATCATCTCTTTAAACTGCTCAAAGATGCTTTACAAGGTTACAATTTTTACATACAAAAAAGTACAGGAAGCAGGATATGAATGGTTGGGCGGCAACTGAAAACCTTCTTCTTTAAGGGAATATACAAGTTTGTAGACTGCTGAACTAGTACATCAAAAAGAAAGGAACTATGTGGTAAAATTACATGGTTTTTCACCTCTTACGTATAATTGTGTAAATTGAAAAAGAAAAAAATGCAGACATTTTGTTATTGAAGGTTTACATGGGAAAAAGTCTTTTCCTGCTGTATCTATTGATCTTGCTAAGGCCTTTGATACAGTCATTTGTGTTTATTAAAAAAAAACTTTATAGAATTGGTATTCAAAGAGTTACTCTGTAATTGATACAGGATTATTTAAAAAATAGACATGAAGTAAAAATAAAATTGAGCCTATAAAAAGACTGGAGTTCCATAGCCACTGTGTTAGGACCACTGTTATTTATTATTTACATTAATCACATTTTTACTGTAAACACTGATACTGATAATGTAATGTAAACACTGATTATTTGGTTAGATTCAAATATGTTATTTTTAAATGTAGATATGACAGTTTACCTAACTTTTACTAATCACTGTGATCTTTTACCCTTAGATTTGGAATTAAAACTAAATAATGAAATTGTTAAAAGGATTGAAAATGTAGATATTTAGTTGTTTTTGTGGATCAACATCTGAGATAGGATTTTCAAATAGCAAGTTTATTACAAAGGACAAAAAAAAATATATATATAATATAAATCTTTATGTATTTATCAATCTGAACTGACTGATAAATCTGTACTTTCTGTACTTTGCGGAGGCTGAAAAAATATTATTATATTACATATATATTTACTCTTTTATTTACTTTATTAGATCAACCAAAGTACAGAATAAATAAAGTAGGATGACTTAATTAATTTCCACTACATACGCAAGAGCTATCTCGCGATTTACTCACATCATCAGCTGCATTATATATTCATCTCAAATTACATTATAAACTTTATAAAATATAATACCATATCATGCATTTATTTATTTTATTTAAAATTTAAAACCTTAAATCTTTTTATTTTAAACTTTTACTCAGTTAAATAAAAAATGAAAACAATATTTAAAAATTAATTAAAAGTAAATTGTAAATTTTTACATATGTAAAAATATGACATCAAGGCATAAAATAAAAAATTAAAATTAAAATCAAATAAACATAATTTTACGTAAAACAATTATGCATGTATCCATTTAACTGAGCTTACTTTACTAAAACGATTGAAATATATTAAATCCATATCAAAGTAGATAATGGTGCCATCTACTGCAGCTTTTAAAATACTGTCATAGTCATATTCTGTGTGAAGGTTGATTATATTAAATTTATTTTTATGTTTATATATACTACCTTCACGTTTAGTATCTTTCTAAAATGTCTAAATCCCCTACTATTTGTTTTCATATTATATTTTTTAATTTCCAGTATTTAAAAATTTTTCCTAATATCAAATATTGTATGTTTATTTTTAATCAGATGATCAGATACATTAGAGAAACCCAATATACATTTTTATAATTTCTAAAATGTTCCAAGAATCTAGCCTTAAAGGATCTAGTGGTCTTTTCTATATAAATATGATCACAATCATTATATACAATTTTATAAATACAATTCAAATTATATAAATCAGATGAATCATTATGTTTATTACTTATTAGATGTTTTATTATATGGTTATTTGTCTGGTACATGGGTTTTTCTAACAAAATAATCTGGAACATGAATAATCAAGAGTTTGTTATACATAAACAATGGTACTAAATAAAAACTTATGTTTAACACAAATAAATAAACATATATAACAAAAAAAAAAAAAGAATTCCACTGAAGTTAGGATCTATTGACTCTAGCAGTACAGAAGATTGAATATTTGCAACTTATTATTTTTATATCACAACTTAAGAATTAGCATAACAATATATATGTATTTGGTCCTTTAGGCTTTTATACTTATAACTACATATAAAAGATTATTTTAAATAATATTTCACATTATTTATTTAACATAAAATCAGTTCTTAAAGCACTTTTTTGTACACAGCTGATGGATACTTCATTGTAAAAACAAAGAAAATTAAAAAGTAAATTATCTAGTCTATAGAAATAATACAAGTAATAAAAATAATATTTGGCGATACAAATATCACAGAATATCTTAAAAATTATGGACCCAAATGATATTTTACTACATATTAATTTCACTAAATATATATATATATATATATATAAAAAAAAAAAAAAACATTCACAAGTACCAGAATAAAATGATATATTCAAATTTTTATTTATGTATTTTAAATTTATAATTACTTTTCTGCTATTACGATACAAATCTTTAATTGAAATAAAAAAAAATTTCTTTTAAAAGAAATTACACTGTTATCATAAATGTCATACATTTATGACAAATATTATTTGCCCACTGGTTCAATACTGACTAAAAATATAGTGGATTATCCTCTAACAAATGATGCAAATCCATCAAGTCATTTCCAAGAAATTGCTGTAGATATATAAAAATGCAAGTAAACTCAGAAAATAATTTTTCCATTATTCGTCCAATACTCGTCAAGTATTGGCGCAATCCCAACCAAACTTTTCTGGAATCTACTTCAGATAATCCTCTATCAAACTCATTAAGATTGATTAACCTCATAAAAATTTATAAGAAATATGTATGGGTCGAATTGAGAAACTTCTTCTTTTTGAAGTTAGTATTAAACGATATGAAAATTTATAAAATTAATTCTTTTTCATAAAGATTTTGCTTAAATAAATTAAATGTTTTACACAATATATTAAAATATAATCATATTGTATACGTACAAAAATAATTTTACGTTTTAATGTGAATGTGGATAGCACAACCCTAAGTATCAGTAACATATATACAGTCTTGTGCAAATTAATGTGAACAAGAGGTAATTTTTAGTTAGTTATGTTGTATAACTGATTCTAAATGCAGTAAAACTGCTTTCCCCCATTTCAAGTACTGCCTGAAAATATGTTGTATGTTTTGAGAGGTTATGTGTATTGCTTATCAATTATATTTTGTTTTATTCTAATGTAAGTGATCTTTTTGCGAGTTTGTTAATTAATTTAGAAAAGTAGTAATACAGATTTAAATCCTAAAAAAAAGAGGCAAGATAATATAATAATCGATCAATATATTTGTATGACTCAAAGACAAACAGCAGCAAAATGTAAGGTTTCTCTAGGTGTAATTAATAAGATAGACAAAATTTTGAAACAGGTACAATCTCACCCCGACGAAAAGGTCGCTGTCGAAAAAAACGTAAAACCATGTTAAAAAATGATGCTATTTTAATAGAATAAGTAAAATTAATCCTCAAAAAAATAGTTTTGAGTTACAAAAAGACTTAGAATCGGCTGGTATGAAAATTCATAATTCTACTGTACAAAGAAAAATTCTGGAAAGTGATCACAAGGCACAAAGGCCTATAAGAAAACAACTTCTTATGGACGCCATGAAGAAGAAAAGGCTTCTTTGGGCCAAAAAATAAAAAAAACTGGAGGGCTGAAACTTGGATAAAGTACTTTTCTCTGATAAAAACCATTTTCTAATTCCAGATTTAAACGTGCCATATGTGCAAAGAAGCGATGATGAGCAGGTTTTCCCAAAACACATTAAATAAGTTGTAAAGCATCCTTTAAAGATGTTTTAGGAATGCTTCAGCTGCTTTGGACCTAAAGTTTTAGTACCCATCTCTGGGATGATAAACAGTGATAAGTACATCTCATTATTGGAAAACAGGGCTCTATTAGAACTTCAAAAACTTTCAGAAAATGCTGTTTTTTAACAAGATTTGACCCCTTGCCACTCATCAAACAAAGTTAAGCTTTTCATGTCTCAAAAAGGGATTCAGTGTTTGGACTGGCCTGAAAATTCACCAGACCTGAAATCAGTTGAAAATTTGTGTTTAACTATGAAGAAAAGACTAAGAAACTGTACTACCAAAGGGAAAAATGAATTGTGCTGCGATAAACGTGTGGTTTCACAATCAAGAAATTAAAGAAATATGTACAAAAAAACTTATAGATTCAATGCCTAAAAGAACTGAAATGTTTATTAAAGAGCAAGGAGGACAAATTAAATACTAAAAAATACTGTACACTCTTTAATGTCTATATAAATAAAAATGTAAATGTTCGTTTGTTAAAATCTTAAATCTTCTGAAGTTCTTTACCAATTGCTTTGAAATTTTGACGATGTTGATTTTGAATATGCGCGTGTTTTTATATACCTAAGATGTCACACTGTGACAGGTAAAAACACGCTTTTTTTGAAAAACAGTGCTATCTGTTGGGCATAAAAGCAACACATGTTATACTATATAATTTACAATTCCATTTCAATGTTTCCGATATAGACTAACAAAATTACTGCTGGATCGATTTATGCGCAGGGAAAAATCGAAAAAGGTAAAAGGGAAAACAAGGAAATGGAAAAGGAGAAAAAAGAGAATAGTAGAGGGGGAAAGAGGAAGGGGAAAGGAGAACAAGGGAAATATAAATGGGGAAACTGGGAAAAAAGGGAATATGGTAAAAATGAAAATGGGAAAACAGTGAAAAGGGTAAAAGGGATAGGTTAAATTTTATGAAGTCTGTAATATTCACTTAGTTAATGTTTTATCAAACTTTTAATTGTGTTCATTTAATCTATATATATATATATATACACTCAAATCTAGCAATATCAAAGCATTGCTGGGTCTGATAGTATATAATAAATTTGATTATTTTGAAAATATAGTCTTGTTCATATTAATTTGCACAAAACTGTATATATATATATTTTTTTTTTTCCTGTAAGGTATCAAATGCAAATTTTATGTAACCGTTGAATGAATTTAAGTATTTATTAATATTTTTAACATTTTTTTATTTGAAACTACATCCTGTTTGTGCTATGTAAAAACAAGTATATTTTTAAAGTTTTTAATGTGGTTTTTTATTATCAGAAAGTTTAATTAATTTATATAATTTTCATTACCAATCTTTATGGAAACCAAAAATCATAATTATAAATATTTTTATAAATTAATTATAATAAAAATAAAATTAACAATTTTAAAAATTTCTTTAATTTAGAATAAAAAAAAAATCATTTTATTCTGGTAAATATAGAAAAAATGATCTACTACAATTTTTAAATATTAAAACAAGACAGACAATTATTTAAAAAAAAAAAATTAATTATAATAGATTATTAAAAAGAAAAAAAAAATAGGCCTAAATAAAACTGTTAAGCACACTCTATATCAATTAATTTAACGCACTAAATATAATAAAGGGTCTTTTTATATCTGATTGTTACATAAATTATTGTCGGTTACAGAAAAAAAAAAAAAGATTTAAAATTTGTTTTTAGTATATATAATATGGTGCTTTCAAAGAAAATTTCACCAGGCACAGGTTACTTTACAATTTATTTTTAACTGAGCTGGGTTTGAACTTATGGTTACTTTTTTTCTTTTATTAATATATATATGCTCTGATTATTAACATATATATATATATATATATATATATATATATGGCAATGCAATACAATTTCTATATATTCTAATAAACTAAATATATATATATATATATATATATATATATATATATATATATATATATATATATATATATATTTAAAACAATTTAGTATAATATTCTAATAAATTTTCAGTCTTTAATCTTATACTTTTTATTTATTTTAATATTTAATTATATATTATATTATTTAAAATAATAATAAATATTCAAGATGTGTACTTAACAATTTTATATAATAATAATAATAATAATAAAGTAAAAATATAGAGGGACTTTTTATTTAATATAATTTGCAACACTGATCGTGATTTACTATATATATATATATATATATATATATATATATCATTATAAGATTTACATGATTAGAACTAAAACCTGATTTCTCCTCTTTCCTTCACATTAAATATAAATAAGTAGGCAACTGCCTCAAGCCAACTTATATAGCTTTCTCTGCAAAGGAAGCGCATTACAATTTCCACAAAACTAGGACACCACCAAGCACATTCCTCACTTAACCGAAAAGCCTTCAGAGGACATACTAGAGGTGAGTTGTCTTGGGTTGTAAATTATTTTGAAAATCTCCTAATAACTCCAGTAAAATCTTATCAAACTCAGCATCTATAATAGTATCAGAATGCAGTCCCAAGCTTTATTCGTCTTAAAAATAACGTAATGTACAATCATAAATTAGAAATATTCAGTAGCAAGTCACATGTCTAGGCTCTACAATAGACATTCTTGCATTCCATTCCATGATAAGAAAGGAATTACATTTTCTTCATGAAGAGATCGATACATAAAAGTCATCTTAAAAAAAAAACAATAGGCCAAGAAAAATATTGTGGCATATAATAATAATAATAAAAATTATTCAGAAATTTATTTAAAAATTAGTGACCAGTAATCATTTTATTTTCTCTGTCTCTCTTTCTCAGCTAATATGTTATGTATCACAAATAAATCATTAAAGAGTTACATCTTACAATCCATTCGATTGAAAAAAGTTAGATTATACAAATATAAATATTTTAAAAAGCCTAGAATATTTCTAAATCATAGAATTCTGAAGACGGGCAATCTTGTTCCATGAAGTACTTTGAATCTTCAGTTCTTCTGTCATTTTTATAACTTATGGAGAAAATTCAATGTATTCAGCAACATATATTTAATAGCTGATGAATATCAAATCATTTATCAGTAACATGCTGTTGCCATCTGGTTCCTTTGGTAAAGCCGTTCAGGCTTTACCTGAATTTTAAGCTGGGATGTGGTGACCTGAATTTTTACGAGGTGAATATCTTCCCTCTAGGAATCAGGATATATCTATTGTGGCCTTAAATTTTCATCCTGGCCAGGTTGTTTTTCTTATAAACGTGGTTCCTCAAAAAATAAAACACCCTTTCTCATAATTCAACCCATTTCTTTTCCAGATTATCAGTTTTGTGGGTCCTGCTAAAATCTCTGTGCTAAGGATATCAAGAAGTATATAACTTAAATAGTCTTGTTATCTGGTAGAGAAAGAGTGCCTGTAAACTGATTCATAAACTTCATATCTATAAGATGGTTGTAAAATAAACCTTCAAAAGTCCTAGGATAAAACTAAGGAGGATCTTTTAATCCATCTTAAAGAGTAGTACAAAATGTAAACTGTTGTTTTATATAATTTTATCAACGGTCCATTTTTCAATATAGTTATTTTTTTAACTGCTTTTTTGACAATGGATAAAGATATAATTTTTTTTTAAATGGTAGTAAATGCTTTAACAGTACTATAATATTGTATATTTACTATTATATAAAAACAAAGAGGTTTTTGTTTGGGAAAAACAAAAAAACTACTCGATAAATCGTAACCAAATCTTTACCCATGTTTCTTGGCATAACTTATTTGGATACATTTCATCTAAGAATATCTTGAAGAACCAACCGATCAATTGCTTTCAAATTTTCAGGATACTTTGGTATTTTTCCAGACATAACTTTTAGGTTTTTAGATATATTTCATCTCAAAAAATCTCAATGAACCAACCAATCAATTGCTTTCAAATTTTCAGGATACATTTGTATTTTACCATGGAAGATTTTAAGCCGCAGACCGAGGTACTAGCTCCCTTGAAGGTTAAAATATTAAAAATATTCATTATTTCTTCTTCACCCCAAGAAGGGTGAAGTTGTAAATGAAAAAATATTCATTAAGGAAAAAAAAGATTAATCCTTTTACTTTATTATTATATTTCTGCCTTCATGTCAAAGAAATCAGTTATGAATTTTTTGTCGTCAAAGGTGTGTATATTTTAGTTACAATAGCTACTATTGTTCTGTTTTTTGTAATACAGTTTCTTTTTTAGATTTCTATAAAGCCTGACTAATTTAACTGTTATTTGTCAGTATTATTCTCACGATCATGAAGACAACAAACAGTGCAGGGGGTCCAGGAGGAGGAACCCTCTGGTTAGAAGGGAATGGCGACCAAAGTGTGAACTCTATGGGTGTCCAAAGTGCCATCCCCCCAGTAGCAAGGAAATGGCGAGCAAGGCAAGCTGTGTGCGGCCCTGTGGTGTCCCTGAGTTGGCTTCAGGGTTCGCCTGGCCGACTTGAGTCCTGAGAGTTCAGGTTTTGGCTAGACGAGTCAGCTAGTCATTTCATAATTCTTTTTCAAAATGAGAACGGATTATGAAGGAAAGAATAATTTCTTTAAAACTGTAGTAAATCTTAGTTACCTACTACAAAAAGAGTACAGTTACTTCACAGTGCTATATAGTAATTTTATAATCACATTCTGAAAGGTGATTATTTTTTACTGCAATTATTGCCATAATAAAAAATCCCCTTTTTTCACTAAATATCTATTTAAATGCATATTAATACAAGCAATAATTTATTTTAAGTATAAATAATAAACATGAAGTAAATGTTATTAATCCTCTATTCTATATTTATTCATTGCCATTTTCTGTGTTTGAACTTCCATAACATTATACACATTTCCTATTCATATTTATTTAATCTTTCCTTTTATTTTACATAGATAATCTAAAAAAAAAACAGACTTGTTGCCTATTTCAAAAATTTATTTAGACATTTAATTCTATATTAACTATAATATTTAAAAATATAAAGAACTTGACAAACTTGTTATTAGAGTATCAAAAATTAATTTTCAATGTTATATTTGGTAATATATTAAAGGTAAACCTTTAATTCAAATTTCCTGGTAATCTGAACAGAAGTAAAGAATTTCTAATATGTAAATTTTAATACATAATGTTCTAATAACTTTATTTTCTCCAATATCTTTTCTTTTTTTTTAAATGTACATAGTACTCAAATATAATGTGTAATCAATTTAATATATATATATATAAAACTCCAGTGATGCCTATGAGTCTGTTACACTTTCTTGTAAAAACTACACAACCAATTGACCTAAAAATTGGTGCACATTTTAATGGCTTGCAGGAACAACCAGATTTATATTCCTTGCCAATATTCAAATAAAATTTGGAGTCAGTTGTAGTATTTAGAAAATAAATTTTCAACAAAAAAGGTCTCTAATATTTTTTCT
Source organism: Lycorma delicatula (assembly GCF_047948215.1). NCBI lineage: Eukaryota > Metazoa > Arthropoda > Insecta > Hemiptera > Fulgoridae > Lycorma > Lycorma delicatula. The sequence continues at coordinate 17,555,011 of NC_134467.1, forward strand.
ATATCTCTTTTAGTTAACGAGAGAAGTAGCTTTAAAGATGCATGGTGTATGGTGCAGTTGGCTGCATGATTCCAGTAATTTGACCACTATTTTTAAGATCAGAGCCTACTATTCTGAAAGCAACATACTTCATATTACTCAAACTCTTGAGTATTATGCTGATGATGAAACTGTTGCTTTGAAGAGATAATACACGGACAGTTTTTATAGATTGAACAGGATAACTTGAATTACTTTACAAACATGAAGATAATGAATATAGTGGAGTTCCAAAAGACAAAGCCCCTTGTTTGACCAGCTTAGTTTAAACAAAAAAAAATTCAACGTTTTTCATCACAAAATTAAACATGTTTTCATTAAAAAGGATCTTGTTTTTACTGAAAACTAGTAGGAATTTGGAAAAAAATAAAATACTTATAAATCTTAAATTTAATTATAATTTTCAAATATGTTTTGGTGGTTTTTCTTTTTTTTAATTTAAAATATTTTGAAAATGATTAATAAATAATAAATCTGAAAAATATAATTTACAAAAACTGCACCTAGCAAAATATAATTGTTTTTTTAAAATTTATATTTCCAGTTACTGTTTTATATTTTCCTCAATGTTTAGTATTTTTGTAAAGATATCTATTTCAGGAAGATATTTTACAAGGTGTGAAAAAAATACAAGACTTTCTTAATTTTGTATGCTGTATCTTTTACGTCAAGTTATTTTTTCATATGACAGCAGAACTGACTATAATGTATATTAATATTTTAAGTCATATTAGACCAGTGGTTCAAAATTAGCAGCCAAATAATTTATTAAGAATGGTAATTTTTTTTTGTTTAAAAATGAAAAAACAAAGGATTTATATTAAATTTAGCATTAAAAATAGAAATGTGCAGAAAAGCATTGGAGATGTTTGAGAAGGCTTTTTATGAGTGTTATGTCAACACCTAGTGATTTTTGAGTGCTACACATGGTCTCGAAAAGGCCGTGAAGATGAGAAAAGGATTGTACGTCCTAATACATCAACAACCAATGAAAATAGTGATAAAATAAAGGAAAATATAATCAATATTTTCTGAATCATCATTAGAGATGTTGCTGAAGAGGTGGGAATTTCTTATGATTTCTGTGAAACAATTTTGATTGGCATTTTGGGTACGAAACAACTTGCAGAAAAATCTTATCCAAAATTGTTGAATTTTCAATAAAATTAACAATGCAAAACAACTGTTAGCTGAAACTGCTGATGATTCAGAATTATTCAAATGTATCATAACAGGTCTTCCAAATGGAAGCTTCCTGAAGAATCATTATCGAAAAAAGCATGTTTGGTTCTCCTTATTGTTTTTTAATATTTTTTTATTTATTGTAATAGCGTCAACCGTTAATGAATTCTTAATAGAAAGTTGTACGTTCAAAACAGTATTATTTGGTGATTTTATACTATTTATGTGAGGACGAAAACGACCATAAATGTGAACAAATAATTTTTAGCACTATGATAATGCTCCAGTTCACAATTCATTATTAATTTGTGATTATATAGCTTCCACATTTTCCAGACATGACACTCTATGACGTTTTCTTGTTCCCACTGATAAAGAGAACACTAAAAGGACAAAAATTTACAATAAATGAAATAAAGAAAAAATTTCTAAATGAATTTAAGACTATATCAAAACATGCTTTCCACATACAGAGGAACAACTTTAAAGAGGACATTATCATTATAAAAGAAATCAATTCTTTTTTATAAAAATTAAAATTCCTTGTTTTTTGAACTAACCATTTATATGGATATTAAATTAAAATATTAAAAATATAGAGAAGTATACTTATTATCTCAGCGATAAAAATAAAATCAATTATTCTGTTGCTATTAAAATCTGTGGTAGAATATGAAACTATTGAATATATGATAATAAATAATATGATAACTAGGAAAATAATAAATTTAATTTAAATTGTTTAACTTATATATTTGATATACATATAAAAAATGTAAAAGTAATAAACATGAAAGAAAAAATAAACCAGAAGATGGAAAAGTTAATTTTCATAAATAAACATATGAGATTTTGTGATATGATGGAACAGATCATCACATACAAGTTATCATGTGTTTAAGACAGGTTCCAACCTGTACTGAAGCTGCTATACTCACTGTCGTGTCATTTTCTTTTTAGCAGTGTTAATGAAAAAAGTAATTTCATGGTTGAGAACTGAATACCGGGTAATTTTGCATGTAAGTTAAGTGTTAATCAGTATTTACAAGGAAATGACTCCTATGCTTGGAGAGGATTGTCATCATACAATATTTTAAATGATACTGAGAATTTGAAACAGAAAATTTTGGCCTTGACTCTCCAAGGTCATGCTGACTGTCTTTATCTATGACTGAGGGAAGCATTGCTGCAGTACAAAAAACGCTTGAGACAGGTAATAAGAGGTGCCCTTAGGCAATAATGCACTATTCTGTAAGATCACCTTCAAGTCACAAAGTTTTGTATTCTTTAGGTAGTGCATAACTTGACTGATGATCAGACTGTTTCATGGTACCATGAAATGCTGATAGATTTTGAACATGGGAAATTTCTCTTTTGTGAACGGTATTACAACAGGTGATGAAACTTGGCTATGATATTATGATGTCTTGTTCACGGCTCAGAACAAAGTGTGGGTATTTGAACAAGAGGAGACCTATCTGGCTGGTCAAAAATCCAAATTAGAGAATGGTGACTGTAATTTTTAGTTTGAAAGGAGTTGTGTCTGAAACTCAGAAGAAGCTACGACAAACCTCAAGAATGGGAATATGATTTCTTCAACACGCTAAAGCTCCAGAGCATTGGTATAAAATTTGTTTTGAGTATTTGACCAGCAATGAAATAAAAATATTAGCTCATCTCCTTATAGTTCTGAACTCATTCCATGTGACTTTGCATTGTTTCTCCAAGTGAAGAACAGACTGAAAGGGAGGAATATTATGAGCAATGATGATCCTAAGAGAATGATGGATGTGCCCAGATCTCCGATGAAACATAGAAGGGTTAATATGTTGTAGAAATTATTTTAAAAAATTATAAAAAAAATAGTCATATTGCAAAACTTTCCTATGGCCATTTGTATTCTGATGTTTTATGAAGGTATAAATAAATTAAACTCAATATTTTTTAAACTTATTAAAAAAAATTTAAAACCACAAAAATTACAATAAAACTTTGAGATTGTGCTAATATTTTTTTTTTCGTAAGATTTATTTATAATAAGTTTTTCTTTTCAGATAGATGATGACTAAACAGAAATGATGGTAATGAAGTAATGTTGGAAAACATTAACTATGTTATAAATGAGGTTATAAACTGCTTTGGATTGTTCAGATTGTTTGAATTAAAAGGTTAACCTTAAGACCTTCAGACAAAGGTTAATTCTACCTTTGTCTTATAATCATAATTTTTTTAATTATTAATATCTGAAGATTTAAATTCTATACCATACAAAAATAACAAAATAGAGAGTTAATAACAATGAAGATTTTTAAGTATGAAGACGATGTAAGATTATATATTATTAAGCATTGTACTATTAATGATTTATATTTTTTTTTCTTTAAAAAAAAAACAACCTTAATTTTACAAATTTACACAATTTTATGAATAAAATATTTCACAATTGTAAAGATATACAGAAGTTAACAATTTATGTAATCATCAAACAGTAATGAATAATGAAAATATAAATTTATAAAAAAAATCTGTATAAAATAATATTAAAAAAAAAACAAATTGTTCTTCTGCTTAACAAAATATTTTTTTTTTTTAATTTTATAACATTTTGAGGATAATAAAGATAAAACTATACATATTCTAAAATATTATAATAAAATTTGATAAATTTTAATAACATTGTTATTATTTTTTACAGATCACGTTAAAAAATATAAATAAATTCAGAATATATTGTAAAATAGTAAAAATAAAGTCTTTGAATTTATGATAATGAAATATTTCATTCTCATTTCTGTTTCAACAATAAAATGAGGTTATATTGAAATCCTTACAACATAAATATATGTTAAATTCCATGTTTTATGTCTTTCTAAGTAAATAAATTTAAAAAAAAATGTACTAGAACTTCAATAGCTTCAAATTGTAAAGCCTAACACTTAAGTTAAAAACTTAATTGATTTTGTTTTTTTTACATTTGACATAAACGTACATATCTTTTTGATATTGGAGAAAACTGTAAAACTAAATAAAAGAGAATGAAAAAAAAAACGAGTAGTTAAATAACAACCTTTAAAATAAGGTTAGCATATTTACACGACTGCCCAAAAAGGAGTGTAATGTATTTAGGTGAATTATGTATGTTTTTTGCACTGTAGCACCTCAACGAACTAACTGATTTAGATGATTTAGACCAGGAGTGTCACAGGCTATATAAATATATATGTAGTAGTGGAGATTTGCCGGTTGAAGAACAAACTTTAATGAATTGTGAGCCTCTCACTGTGAGCTTGGTTTGAACTGGATGATTCGAATGAATAATATTACAAAAATAATAGAATTACATTTAATTAAAAAAAATAAAATTAAAAAAATCTCTGTTTAATAATAATGGGCTTCCCATGGAAACTGCATGTGACGCTAGAGTGATGAGGTATGTGAGCTCCTTACGGGAAGCTAGATCAATCATTATCATCAACTGGTAATAAACGGGTTGCCCCTGGGGCGCTGTTTTGGAAAGTACAACGGAGTGCTCTTATATATCTCTGAAAACAATTGTCAGATTTTAAAAATTTAAATGAAGTATTTGTTAGTACATTGAAGGCTAACTTTTGTATGCATCAGGTAAACTCTCGATCAAACAGACCACGGTTATTTGGAAATGTTGTTATATCTTTGCAAACAATTTTCTGATTTTCAAAATTCAAATGGATTATTTGTTAGTATAATATAAGGTCACAAATAAAATACAACTTACTGATGGGAAAGAATGGAGACTCATATCAAACCAAAAGGTACACAAAGACGTAGAACCAACTCTAGACTACTTTAGAAAGAAAAGAATCACCTTCTTTGGACACATAATAAGAACAGAATCGAACAGGCTCGTCAGGAATCTGATTGAGAATACTGGAAAATGTCCAAAACACCGACCTGGATAACCAAAATTAAACAAGATATGCAAGAACTAGAAATCACAATAAAAGATTTACAGAACAAAACTGACAATATAAAAATACTAAAACAAGCAAACACTAGATTTAAAATTAAAGAAAACAAAACAACAACAACGGTTTGTTCAGAAGAACTCAAAAAAGCAAGATCTGACAGAATGAAGTATTGGGAAGCAATCAAGAAGAAATACAAAAAGAAAAGACGAACCAAAGTTGCTTAAAGTGGTCCACTGTGACCTCAAAAAAAAAAAGACAATCAAACCAAACCAGAACAAAAAGAGAAATGTTTTTTCGGCAGTCATGTATTTCATTTTTAATAGTTATCTCCTGTTTACAAAAAAAAATCATATCAAAAAAAAATTTAATTTATTTTTAAATTAAACATTTTTCTATAAGCTTCATATTTTTTTTTTTAAATCAATTTTTTAAATTTTGTCAACTTTTATTTATTTTATTTAATAAACGTAAATTTACACTAAACCAGTTTTTCAACTCGAATTTTTTCATCTTTACAAACTATTTTCTCTGAAATTACTTATTATTTTTTTTTAATTTTTAAAGCAAAAAGGATAAAAGACCATTAATTTTGTTCATAATTGGTGTTTCAAGAATTTCAGTCTAATCACACTTTACTGTTTGAGAAGAAATTTAAAAAAGATTCTTTACTGCTCATAAAATCATAACGAAGTGTTTAAAGGTTCTATTTGTATGAAAATTTTTCTTTATTTTTACAAGAATATATAGTGAAGTTATTTTTATTTTTTCTTAACATATAATATATAATTTTAAAAAAGTTTTAAAAACAGTTTGTAAAACTAATTACACAAAAATTAAAACCTTAATAAAAACATCTGAACTATTTTTTTTCTAATGCATAAGTTAATTTTATGACTGTTATTTTCAATAAAATAATAAATAAATAGTTATTGAATAAAATACAATAGGAAGTATAAAAATCAATAATAGATTATAGGTTAATAATGTAATTATAATATTAAAATTAGTATTAATAAAGTGTTATTAAAATCACTATTAGAAAAAAGATTTAAAAAGATTTAAATTCAATTATATTGGCACAAATGCACAACGTTTATTTAACATGCAGTTCAAAAAATGCAAAGATTAATTATTTATTTGCTAAACACAAAAAGAAAAGTGTCCATAAAATTACAGTGTGGTTTCAAAAACTTAAAATATCCAAAAAAAGTATACCATACCAACGCTAAGTTAAAGAACAATTAAATTAGTTTCAAAAATTGTATAGGCTTCCAATATGTGTTCATTTATTCATTAAAGCTTTTTTTTAGAGCATTCTTTGGCTTGCCAAATTCATATTAATAACTATTACTGAATGTAAATAGTTATTATAGTTTTAATGAAAATATAAAACATTCCAGCAGTTCATAAATGATTAACCAGTTTAGGCTACTAAAAAACTAAAACTACAAAGAAAATAGTACAGTATGTATATAAATTATGTAAACTACACTAGTTACATATATATCAACAGAAATTTATATTCCATAAAAACAGAAATGTTTTAGTTTCTTTTTTAAATTTTAGGTTAAAGTTAGGTTTATGTTGTGTTGATAACATAACCTAACCTAAAATTAAAAAAAAACTACCGTTCAGTAAATTCTGAAAAATATATCCCTATATTACAGGACATAAATGTCTGTTGATATATATAGCTGAGAATAATACAAAAAAATTATAAGCTTTCATGATACGTGTTAAATGAGATAATCATGAGATCAATTTTTCAATAACATGGGGTTCAGTAATGACATTATATCACATTTATTGATTACGAGTAATACAAAACTGTATGATTTAATTAAATACAAACATTTCCCTAAGTAAACATATTCTCACTTATATATAATAACATAAAAGAGTTAAACCTGGTTTTTTATTTTTTAATTTTTGTTAACATATTGTAGCTATTCATCATTTTATAAAAAGTTCATGATGTTGACTATGAATATTTCTTGTCATTAATAAGATTTAATATTATTTTTTTGAAGGAGTTAATCTTCTTTAAATGAAAATATTTTTAAGCTACAAAAAAGATATAGGGTAGAATTGTTCTAGAGGTTCATGTATAATAATTTTTAAAAAAATATTACAATATTTTTATTTGAGGGTTATGTATTATATTTAAATCTAAAAATTGACAATCACCCTCCCAAATGTTAATAATTTTATAAAAGATTTAATTGTATTATTTAAAAAAAATTACTAGTGTTAAAATGTCTTTACAGTGTGGCTGAATATTTACAGAAATAGTAATACAAAAAAATCATACTCATAATGAAATGTTATCTATTGTCACACACTTATATATATATATATATATATATAAGCAAAGTTACATAATGCTGAAAAAAAAGTGTACCAAATTATATAATTAAAAATGTCATATTTTAACAAGATGGTACTTCAATATACAACGTAACATTTATATAATGCTGGTGAAAGGCTGCATATATATAAAATATACACCATATTGAAACTTTAAAAGTAAGAATCATCACAGAGGCTGTGTACTGATCACACCTGATATTTGTTATACGGGAAAGTACTGGATTATCATTTAGATGGCTGAACGACAACAAAAATAGAAGCAAAATAAAATCACACTCAACATATCAAATAAACTTAATGAGTTACTCCTTCGTTTTATACATATATGAAATATTCTTCATGTATGTTATAAAAATAAATAATTTTGAAACCCAATTATAATTTTATGGATACAAGAGTGTATTAATTTATTTAAATTAAAATTTTTATAGTCCATATCTCCATATGTACTACTTATCCGTATGGATCCATATACTTTTAGAGTATATATAAATATATATATTTTCTAATACTCGGTAATACAAAATATAAAAAAATCTAAATTACTAAAACAATCTTAACAAATAAATATATCTCACTAATTTAAATTAAACACCAAATGCAATTAAAAAAAATTATATACAATATGAAAAAAGCCTAATTAAATAAACTAAATATATATTGATTTTTAAAGTTTAGTAGAGCATTGTTTAATACTGATTAAGTATAATTTGAATTCTTCTGATTACCAATCCAAAATAAAGACGCTGCACTACCAACTAAATTATTAATAAGGTAAATAAATTTGAATAAAAATATCAAGGTCGCTGGTTATTTCGATCATATTATGATTTCACATTTTGATCATAAGTGGCGATTGTATTATTTTAAAATTAAGTTATCAATAACTTTATTAACAAACCACGCTATTAGATACATTGCATTAAGTATAAGTAGGCCTACATTTTTATAAGAATGATTTCATTAACTGAAATGTCTTTTGTTTCGTTTTACATGATTTTTAATTTAATTATTTTTCTAATGTAATTGTTGCAATCTATTTAACTAGTAAATAATAAGCAACCCCTCATAGTCCAATGAGATGAGGATGATATATAAATGAGGTGCAATCTTTTACAGATTCAGGCTGACCACTCCTGAGATGTGTAGTTAATTAAACTTCAACCACCAAAGTACTTTGGTATCCATCGTCTAGTATTAAAATCCATTTAAAAGCAACTAATGTCTTATAATTTCAAAATGGTACTTACTTCAAAAACATCCCCGTATTACTTTTTTATTTCTAAAATTATTTTTAGTAGTTTTCATAAGTTGATGATTGTCTTTCCTAATACTCAAAGGGGTATTTTCAACATAAATTTTACCTTTTTCCTTATTATTATATAATTTATGAACAGAGCAGAATACACATAACCCTATATCTAATTAAAAGAAAATTAAAACAAATATATATATATATATATATATATATATATATATATATATATATTTCTAATTCCCATTCCAAAGAGCCTTGCTAATTCTTGGTAGAACATTTGTATAATTTATTCTTACTTCTCTACTTATTTTATAACTAAATAATTATCAATTAAAAGAAAATTAATGTCAAATTATAGTTAAACTATTAAAAAATATTATATAATTTCAGAAAAACAAAAAGCGCTTTAAATTTGCATAAAAACCATTCTTATGAGAGTTCTTTATGTGGAACATATTTTTGTTGGCCGACTAATGTTGAATAAAGATAAAATTAAAATTAAAACGTATAATTTTTACTGTTTTTTTTTATACCATTTAAATTCTCTTTTATATAGACCAAATAAAGATGAAAAGAACACTCAAGCAAAATGAAAAAAATTATGAAAACAAAAGAAAAGATATGTCAATAAATGAAACTATTCATTGAGGTCCTACAAATATCAGTATAAAAAAAAAACTTTTTTCTGCTGAAACTACTAAATCCAATTTTTTTAAAATTATTACGCTATTTAAAAAATCAAAAATATTATTCCAATAAAGCCCCATATGATAGATTTAAAATATTTTAGAGTTTATGGATTTGCTTTAAATTTAGTTATAGAAAATTGGCAAATAACGATTCCTCCTTTTTTTACAGGGGGAGGCTATATTAAACCAAAGTCTAAAAAGTATTAAAATCTGTAAATTTATATAATATTAGTAATAAATTAATATGAATTACGAGTGATTGACAATTTAAAAAAAAAAATTAAAGTGAAACATGTCATGTTTTAACTATTCAAGAATTGATTCTTATTACTTTATTGAAATTTTAATTTTATCAATGCTCTACTGTACCATATAAAAACATCACAAGAAGACAAAGTTAGCAATATATTTATATTAAAAAAAAAACCATGATAAATATACCATAAACAGTATAAAGTTATAAAAAATTACTGTAAACTATTTTTTTTTAATGTATATTTTAATTTATTAATAAAATAAACGGAAATACATTTTTAAGCACCAGAATTTTACACAAGGTGGACCAGAAAAATGGGAAATTTTGAGGCACACAGTGGCAGCACTGTTGAAGCAGGAACAACTTTCCCATTTAGTAACAATGGATCAGTTTAAAACACATTTGCCATGAAGATGTATTACAAAAACAGTGACAGTTTAAATGTTGCTTGCAGGGAATTTCACTGTCACTACAATATACAACATCATGATTACATTCCATCTTGCCATGCGGTCAAAACATGGGTTGAGAATTATGAAGAGATGAATTCTGCTTTAAAGGAGCTCCATGAACTCAGGAAACTTCCAGAGAATAATGAAGCTGTTTGGGCTTCATTCAAAAGAAGTCTTCTATGTTCTGCTTCTAGATCCACATCCGCTTTGCGCATTACCCGAACCACCATTCAATTAATAATCCACCAGGAATTATAATTCCATTCATACAAAATGCAAATTATGCAGAAGTTAAAACCAACGAATCATCTGGTGGAGTGAAAAAAATTATTAAATGCCAATGAATATCCTGGTTTCTTTGAAAACTTTTGGATGTCAGAAGAAGCGCATTTCTATATTAATGGAAATACAGTTAAAGAAAATTAATATGTGAACTTTTAAAGGCATTTAGTATAATTTTAATATTCAATAACTTGTAAAAGTTTTTATCGTTCGTGACAATTATTTCAAAATTTCCATTTTCCTGTTACACCTTACATAAAAAAATTTAAACATGAAGAAATGAAATAGCAAAAATCTGATATACAATATAATTAGATTTGTGGTATATCAACTCATATATAAGTTCATTTTTAAAAAACTAGTTTACATAAATCTAATTTATATTGCGTGCACATCATATTTAGTGGTAAAAATATTACTCTTAAACAAAAATAAAAAATTGTATCATACAATTTGATTCAGGAAGAGCACTGGAAACAGTTTTTTTAAAAAGAAAATACTTTTTTTTTGTTTTTTAAATACAGAAGTTAAACTTTAAGCGTGAAACTTAAAAAAAATAAATTCATTTATGACATTTTTTGACAGAAACTAAAAAATTAATAGTTAATACTGATTTATTGTAAGGAGAAAAATTCCATTTGAAAATAAATAAAACAAAAGTAATTTTAAACATATAAAAGCAAGGTAATAAGTATACATTTATGATAAAATAAATCAGAGTAGAGATAGATCGCCACAGATGGGCAAAATTTACAAATGATCCAAAGTTTTTTATTTTTAATTACTAAAAGTCAGTTTTCAATTAATAACATTAACATATAGTTAGTAAAAAAATTTCCTTAATATTATTTTTGCTACAAGAAAATTTCATTTGACAGCCATACTGTGCATAAAGATTTAAATATTATATTATTCAAACACATTGGTTGCATTTATTACAATTTCAAGTCATTTATTAAAAAATATGCTATACAAGTTAATATCATCTGGTTAATATCTTATGCTAATACAAGTAATTCCAAGTACTTCTACAAACTGTATTAGCAATTGTGGCTTGAAAGAAGGGTTGTTTAAAAAAATGAAGGGATGAGTTAGGAATGATTGCTAGGGAAATGAAGGCGGTGTCTTATTACATTATTCATAAGAAAATATTATTATATACAGGGCGTGTCAGTGAAGTGCAAAATTTAAAAGTTTGGTTGTTCATTTGAAGTAAGAGTGCTGAACTTTATATATTATCAGTCTTTTAATACCATTAGTAAACATGGAACAGTGGTCAGGTGCACATCATGCTTTCTACGTTAAATAATTTGATAAAAAATGGTGATTCTGTAAAAATTGTATAATGGTTATTTCACAATCAGTTCAATATTCCACATTACAGGCAGGTACTGTCTGTTCATATGATTAACTTACGGGTTAAAAAATTTAAGGAGACTGGCACCATATTAAATTTAAAACATAAAAAAGTATTAAAACGCTAAAAAACAATGAGTTTTCAAATTGCCATAACATGCAGTCCAAAATGTTCTATCATTAAACATGCATTAGCAATGAGAATATCTATGAACCATTGTTCCATCAAATCTTACAAAGGATTTAAGTTTTCATCCCTATATAAATCAAATTATTAAAAGATGGCTTGTTTGCATGAATTTTTGTCAAGAAATTTTTCAATGTTTGGATAGCAAAAAAAAACTTAATCCACCATATACTTATGCAAGAAGAAACACATTTTCACCTGAATGGTATGTAAATAAACAGTATAGTAGATATTGGAGTGCTGAAAATCTACTTCAGTTACTTAAAAAATTGTTGTGTAGTCTGAAGGTCACAGTGTGGTGTACACTTTCATCACCATTATTGGACCTCCTTTTTTCAAGACTATCAAAGAAACACTACAACCATTGTTGCAGTGCATTACACAAGCATAGTTCCAATATTTTTGAGGCAAGAATTAATTTGATTTTAAAAAATTACATGGTTTCAGTAAGATGATACTACTCAGTAAGAATCATACTACTGCTTAATGAAATAACTCAGCATCCACTTTTTTTGACAAAATAATTCATCGTTATGAATAGTTTTATTCTGTTTTTTTAAGTTGCTGCAATGTATGCGAGTCTACTTCCATTTTTACTCTAATTTAACAGTGAAGCGCTAGTAGCATATTGGTTCTCTATTATATATATCTTGTTTCGTATCCTTCTGAACAGCTGTAACCACGTATTTGTTTTCATTGTTTTGATCATTCCTTATTTTTTATTATTTCTTTGTGTTGTTTATTGTTTTCTTTAACAGTTTTCATAGTTTTACTACTATTTTTGTGTAATTTTCACTCATATTTTTATTTCCAATTGTTTATCTGTGGATGTGATCGTACGTAAGAAATAAAAGAGAGGTTTACTATAACCTAACTTTAGTAATTTTTTATGTGAGTAAACGATCTTCGTGTTATTATTTGAATTACTTACTAGTGTTTTACAATATTATTGATATGACAATTAGGTATTGTAAATGATATTTATTAGTACAAAATGGCCTGTTCATCACGTGTAAATGATACTGATATAACTGAACTTTTAAATATTTTTTACATTGCGTAATAAGAAACATATATAAATAGGTCCTTAAATTATTTTTTTGTTATATTTCATTGCATAAATCAAAAATATATTTAAAAAAAATGGGCAAAATAACAAAGGTTTAGTGAAAACAAAAGGGCCATAATAATATGATTTTCCGCTAAAATAAACAACCATTAAATGATTAAGAGGACTCTTTCTGAACCACATACAACCAAAAATGGGGATATTGTTTGGCCGGCTAATCTCCTGATTTGTCTGCATGGTACTTTTTCTTTGGGATTTGCTCAAGAGAAAGGTGTACGTCAAGCAACTGGAAAATGAAATTAAAAATTCAAAAAGTTGCACGCATTACACCGGCTAGTTATAGAAAAGTCTATAAGAGTGCATAGATCGTAATTATGGCTACCTGTTACGCGATATTTAAAAAAAAATAAAATGGTATGTCTAATTTAACAAAAAATTATAGAAACATTTATGTTAAAATATAAACTTATTTAAATACAGAAGTTTTAAATTTTCCTGCTTCACTGATGTACCTGTATCTTTATATACAATACATACATACACATATACACAGAAATCAATACAGTAATTTTGTTGTTCATAGAATAAAATACAAAGCAATAATTACTATTAGTATAGAGTTGTACTTTAATATAAAAAATTGCATTTTCAGTTCTTCATATTACTAATTCAATATATAAATATTTTTCCAAGCACTTTGGCATTTTATGATAATTTTATCACACATATTTAAAGTACTTATTAATATTACTAAATAAAAATAAAAAAATTGTATATAGTTAAACTATAAATTTAGATAAAATATTTGAATGATATAGTGAAGAATGGCATCATGACTTATTTTAGTGAAGAATTGCTTCACTGAAATTATGAAATAAATACACAGACTGACTATACTACTTAAATGTAAAGAATATGTTACGCTTAGATGTGATAAACTTATGAACAGAAATATATTCTTCATTATTATAGAATTTTTTTATGATTAACAATTATTATTAAGAAATATCTACCTTTGGCACAATAAATAAAGTAAATGATTAATTAAAAAAACGTGCACCTTTAAAAAACATGAATAGATAGAATATAGTTAATGAACTTTAAATTATTATTCATAAAAGTTTACAGATAGAATATCTTTTTTTTATATTAGGATATTTATATATAGATGTGTTTGTGTGTTAAATTTAATAATAAAATTCATATTAAGGATATCTGTAAACTCAATAAAGATTTTGTTTTCATACAGGAAGAAAATGTCATTAATTTTTTTATTTTTAGACACTACATTGTATATTTTAAAATGTTTTCATATACTAAAGAAGTTTTTTTAAATTCTTTTATACAGTTGATCATTTTAAAAGACATTACGATTTAGATATTTCATACCGTAAGGTTTTATAATTTTAAAAAAATTGAGATTTTCTGCTCAAAAGTAGCATGGTGAAGAATTATTCTATTAAGTACTTTCTTTACTGTTGGGACTTAAGACATGCCAGAGCATATGATATTCCAGTGCCCATGGTGGGACAAGGAATGCTGCGACTGTACTGACATAACTGGGCATCTTGAGGTAGGGACCGTCGTTGGAACAATGTTACAGTCTGGTGGACTTCGACATTGCAATAGGTTTTGTGTCGGAGATACTTCAAATGAAATATTGGAAAGCGAGGAGGTGAGGGATAGCTCCGGATGGAACTGTCATTCGCCCATGTTTGCAAGGGTGGGTGGTGGTAATGTAGTGTGGGGACTTTCGAACCTCTCAGTTAAAAGACTCCCAGCAGGGTTGTCCCTTCGAGGGAGTTTGTATTAGAAGTGAAGCACAAAGGACCAAGTCCCAGTTGCTGGGTGAGGAGGTTGTGAATGACACAGCCAGTCCTGGCATTTCCCTCATCTTGTGGCTAGAGGCGAAGGCACCTCCAAAAACCATAGGCACCTCCAAAAACCGTGTCATGGTTAATTGGGGGGTCTGGTTCTGGGAAAAAAAAGCACTTTCTTTAGTATAACTAAGGAACCATTTACCACTGTTAAGCTTAACTGCATTTATTTGCAATTCACATTTCTGAATTAATATTTGCTGTGTTTTACAACTGTTAACACTGTTAATTTGAAGAAATACAAATTTTTATTAAATTCTGTTTTAAACTCAGGACAAAAGCAATGGAGACAAACTAATATTAAAATAAGCTTGTATTAAGCTGTATTGAATCTTAACTCATATCTCCACGAGTCAAGATTCTAAAACCTGTAATCAGTTTAACCGTTTTAAAAAACAACAAAACATCCATTGAAGAAGATTAACATTTTGGATTCCTTGTAATTAAAATCACTCAATACAGACACTGCCTAACTTCATGGGCAAACATATCATAGTGTTCATAAAGCTGTTTGTTTATCATAAAGTTCTTGCCACCAGATTTTTAAGAATAAAAAAAATTATCAAGTTCAAATAAACATGGCTATCATTCCCCAGTCTCACCTATATATATGACTTACCTAATCTCAGGAGACATTTTCTATACTCAAAAATTAAAATGAAGCTCCATGATTTAAAAACATTAAAGAGTTATTTAAAAAGAAATGAAAAAGAAAGAAGAAGATGATAAACAGGTTAATACGAAATAATTTTTGGCAGATTCCAAGTATTAAAACAATGCTGAGATCTATTATGACATAAAGCAGATGAATGCTTTATAGTTGGTAAAATTAATTTTTTTTTTGTAGGATTATTAAATTTAACAAATATATATATATATTTTTTAAATCTCTTGAATAGACTTCAAAATGATTTTTTTCTAATTAAAAATTTTATCCTGTAATTAAATAAAAACTTCTCTGTGCATGCGTGTATGTGTCTGTAGGTGACAAATTTGCTAAAAAAATAAAACATTCTTATTTAAAAACAGAAAAATTTACTTCCATTTTCTTTCTTCTTCTTTAACTGAATATGTTTTTTTTTTCTAAAACAACTTCCTTTTAAATCATTAATGATGGGATCATCAAAATAATCTATAAAGTATTCTATTAATACAAAATTTTACCATGAGTTTTATATACTTATATAAACAAGATCATTATTATTTAAATTATATATAATTAATTTTTTTCCTAATATAAAAATTTTTTTTCAGACATAAAGATATTACTTTACAGTAATAAATATATATAAAAAAAAACTTTAAAAAAAGGAGAATCCAAAATTAGAAAATTTTAGTTCATAAAAATTTGTTCTTTGGTAAAAAAAAAATGGAGTGACGATTTTATAAAATTTGATAGCTTTAAAAAAAAGCTAACATATATCATTCATAAATTAACTCCCGCATTTAAAAATAAACTGTAGATGTAATTGTTAAGTATTTTTAGTAATAGAAAATGTTTCTCATACTTAAGTGGAAGCTTTTTACAAAACAATTAACAATTAAAAAAAAAACATTAAGTTGCACTAATAATAATAAATTAATATTATACAAATACATCCAGATCTTTTTGAAGTTTTAAAATGTCTACTCGAGTACCAATATAAAAAAAAAAGTTCTTATATAAATATTAAAATATGTATACATAGAAAACGAAAATTCTGAATATTTTTTTTGTGTACAAGATGTGTTTAAAAAAGTAACGAGAATTTTGAAATTTTATGGATTGTATTAGTTCAATTCTAAGGATTTTTTTGTTGTATTGGTAAACATCTCTGAAAAATGTATGTACATTTTTAGCCATATTGGTTGTTTAATGTGTTGTCAGTTGTCAAAAGGGTAACAAGTGTTTTGGTGATCGGCGAGTTTTTATTTGTATAAATAATGGATCCGAGAATTTGTATTAAATTTTGCTATAAGAATGGAATAAAGTGTAGCAATATTTTTAAAAAAATGTTAAATATTGCTTTCAGTGAGTCTGCTATGACTAAAGCAAGGGTTTATGAGTGGTATAAGCGGTTCCAAGAAGGTCATGAAGACAATGAAGATAACAAGCACCCCAGGACACCCCAATGAAAACGTGGAAAAAGTAAAAGAAATGATAATGAATGATTGCTGAATCACAATCAAGTCGCTGATGATGTTGGGATATCAATTGGCTCATGCCATGAAATTTCTTTGGATGTTTGACATGCAAACATGTGACAGCAAAATTTGTTCTAAAATAGTTGAATTTAAAAAAAAACAATTGCAAATGGAAGTTACTTAGGAGTTGCTAAATGAAGTTAACAATGACGCAGAACTACTGAAACGTGTCATAACAGATGATGAAACATGGGTTTACGAATACGATGTTGAAACTAAGGCTCAATTTTCCCAGTGGAGGCATTCTGGATCACCAAGACAAAAAAAAGCTAGACAAGTACAGTCAAATGTGAAGGTTATGCTCACCATGTTCATCGATTTTAACGGCATAATGAATCATTAGTTCTTGCCACAAGGTCAAATGATCAAAAAGGAGTATTACCTACAAGTTCAATGATCAATGATGTTTGCGTGAAGCAATCTGAAAAAAAACGCCTGGATATGTGGCGTAACAATTCATGGCTTTTGCATCACAATAATATGCCTGCTCACATTTCATTGCTTGTTCATCAATTTTTAGTTAAAAACAACACTGTAATGATACCCCAGCCGCGATATTCGCCAGACATGGCCCTGTTTGACTTTTTTCTATTCCTAAAAATAAAGAGAACTTTAAAAGGCCGTTGTTTTATAAGCATAGATGATATTAAAAGCAAATAGCTGAAAGAACTAAACACTATTCCAAAGATCGAGTTCCAGAAGTGTTTCGGAGATTGGAAAAAGGGCTAGCATAGGTGAATAATATCTAATAGGGACTATTTTGAAGGGGATAACATTAATGTAGATGAATAAATAAAATTCTTTCCAAATAACAAAAATTCTTGTTATTTTTTTAACACACCTCGTGTTATTAACAAGTTTCAATGTACAAATATATAAAATTAAAATTTTTAAATATTTAATTACTGTATAAAATTTATATTTTATAAAATAAAATACTGTATTATCATAAAAAAGGCAGTTTGGCTTTTAAAAAATCAATTCAGGAGTTTTAAAAGTAAAAAAAAATATTAACTTATTTACTAAAGCAGCAAACAATCTTATTATTCAGATTGAATTTAATTACGTGTATAAAAATAAAATAATAATGAGTTACAAACAACAAAATATATATTTTGTAACATTTATTAAAAAAATAAAAACAAAAAACGCATAATGGTAACTTTAAAAAAAAAAGAAGAAATATGTATATAAAAAAATATAAATAAACACATAATACTTGCAACACATTAATACTTTCAAGAAAAACAAATAAATCTTCAAGTAAATTCTGCAGCATAATATTTAAACTTTTATTTTAAATTCTACAAATGATTTATTTTTTTTTTAAATTTTATAATTAATTACCTTCCTTCCCCATGTATATACAGAAAATTCACACAAAAACAGATGAAACAAATATGTGCATGGTTCAAAAGTAAGGGTTGATGAGTTATAAATAGTAATTGTCAGCACCGATTGGTTATGCATGAGCTTTAAGTGGTCTGTTGTGCATGTAACTGCAACAATGCTGTCAGTTCACTGTTGTTTGCCTTTGTAAGACAGTATGTTAGAATGAGTGCAGTAATGGCAAATCATGCCAGTTGTAAAGCTTGATCAGCAATTAGATTTCTTAACGCAAGAGGACATAATGCTATTGAAATCCACCAACTGTGTCAAATATATGGGCCTATCACAATAAATGAAGGTAAAATGAGACAATGGTGTCTATGAGTTTAAGGAAGGCCATTCAAATGTTCACAACAAACAGAGAAGTGGCAGGCCTAGTGTCCGAACATGTGAATGCAAAAGCGAAAGAAAATTGTCACTTTACAATTAGTAATCTTCTTCTATAATTTTCAGAAGTTTCAAAGGCAACATTGTTGAGAATCATGACACACTCTAGGATATTGAAATCTGTGTGCATGATGGATGCAGAAAATGTTGACAAGTGATCACAAATATCACACAGAATAACATCTGTATGTGCTTTTCTCGACTGCTTTAACTATGAGGGAGATGATTTTTTTCCTGTATTGTCACTGGTGACCAAACTTGGATTTTGTACGTCAATGCCGAGAAATAACAACAATCCATGCCGTGCCGTCATTCTGGTCGACCAAAAAAATTCAAATAAGCCGTCTCAAATAGCAACCGTATTCTGCGACCAAAATGTTATGTTTTTGATCGATTTAATGGAACCTGAAACATCCATCATATTACAAGTCTACTGTGTAACACCTTCAAAACTGCATTGTGCCATTCCAAAACCAACAATAGGAATGCTGAATCAGAAATTGTTCTTCTTCACGATAATGCATGTCCATACATTGTTGCATTCACAACAGAAAAAATTCAAATAGGAGATTTTTTATCGTCCCTGTTATAATCCTGGTCTTGTGACCAGTGACTACCATCTCTTTCTATACCTCAAAAACTGGCTTGCATCTCAATGATTTGAGGAAAGTGGAGAGTTGAAAATCTTGGTAAAAAAGTGGCTACAATCATCCTAGGTAGTGGAATTTTATGCAGTGGGTTTGAAGAAGCTTGATTCACGATATCAAAAGTGTTTGGAATGAAATGGTCATTATGTAGAAAAATATGTAAATATTTGAAAACATTAATATATTTTTCATTTTTTCAACTGTTCTTATTTTGTTACCCTTACTTCTAAACTGCACCTCATACATACACTCTGACAATTAAACAAATTAAGCGGCATATTTATTAACTAAGATTAAAATTCCATCTATAAAATGTAGCATGCAATCCCTGTACATTAAATGTATTATTTAATCTTTACTTTGGCAGCAGAGCACAACCGTATGCTAAGCATATTAGAAAATATGATTATATATTATGTAGGTAAGAGAAAAACTATGTCATACAGGTGTTAAGAATTATCTTTTAAAGAATGGAAAATTACATCAGAAGCTTGATGAGATAAATTTAAGAGGATACATCTTTAATTTCATGTATAAATATTCAAGTTTTTCATACAGTTAAAAAGTCGTATGAGAACTAAAGACGAAAATATTATACTAAACAATTAATTTGGTGACAGAGATTTAAAAAAAAAAAATATTATGATACAGTGAGAATGATGTTTAGTTATCAGAGACAAAATAGTAAATCTTAAGATTTGCTAAAGAAGATGTTCCCACCTCATTCAGCCACATTAAATGAGAAAAGAGATTATCAGTGTAGAAAGATATCCTTCAAACTACTCTAGTCAGATAGTGGTGCTTTTTTCTAAGATAATACAATATTAAGTTTAAGCTACATTATCATTAATTGAAATAATGTCAAAAAGAGAAAATGCTCAGATCTGAATTAAAAAAAAAGATTACTTTTCTGCTTTTATTAAACTAAACTCAAACTATTGAATATAAATTAATATTATTATTAATGAAATCCAAGAAAAACACTTTTTTTTCACTCAAGACAATTAGATATTTCTATGATAGTAAAGCAGCAATCTCAACTTGTGGTCTGTAATGATGGGACAAATGGTTCACAGACAGACATTAAATTGAAAACTATCCAAAAGAAAAAAACAACAAATAATTAAAATAGTAAGTAAAAACTGAAATAAAATAAATGGATACTGAAAAATAACCAAACTTTCTAATTTCCATGAGTAGACAAAAATCCGATATTTACTGGGTATAAAGGAGGAGTGACTGCATTATCATTAACATCAAAGGATAGGGTTGCACTGGTAATTGATAGTTGATTCTGATTTTCTTAAAAGCATTTGTAACCACCTCAAAACTGTGTAAAACCAATTTAAAACATGTTTTTCAAGTAATTTTTATAATTTTCTATACGTTCACAATCCATTTCAGATTTACAATAGAAAAAACAAACCATCATTAATGAAAAAAGAGTAGTTAACTGTGCTTTCAATGACAGTGGATTTAAAATAAAATTCCATGATCTTGGTTTCGCCCAATTTTGGAATTCATGGTAATGAGAGTTAAATTAATCGAATTATCTGAAGCATCGAAAATCGTTACGCAGTTTTCTACAATCTATCTTTGTTTACGCTCCTTCAAATGAAAACAAAATACAGAAATTATCTTAATGTAACAGCTAATTTTCGATAAAAGTCTATCAATATTGAGCCATATATCCAGGAATTCTACAAGGACCAACAATCTCAACCATTTCATTAAAAGTAACATAATTAAATCATATGATTTATTTGTTTATTAAAGATAAAATCTTTTTTCAATGACAATTCACTTTTAATAGTTTACTTCCAATTTAATTATTTTCATTTGTATGAAAATCATGGTTTTAAATTTATTACATCACTCTCCATAAAAAAAGATGGTGTGTGGGTTTGTTTCTTTATTGTATATGTTCATATTTTAATTTTAGCTTCTATTGGTGCAGAATGACCAATGGTGGTGTACCAGGTGGCTGCGCGCAGCGCACGAACGATTCATTCATTCAAACAATTTATACTTCTCGAACAATTCACTTGTTTGTATTATTTATACTTCTTGATATGAACAATTTATCTAAAATTATATTTGTGTTTTGAGGGTAAAAAAGAAAACACTGCTTAGAGCTGTGGTAAAGAATTACAACTCAAAAAATAGCTAAAAATGTTCAGGATTTTGAAGCCTTCGTTGTAAAGGTTTTGGTTGTTAGTATGTTAAATTCATGAATGTTATTTAGTTCCAATTGTCAAAAGCACATGACAAAATCATGTGTAATAAAACATAAACCACATAACATTTTTGCAGCGAGCTGTAGGTCTGCCTTTTTTCTGGTTATAAATGTCACAATATGTCCCAGTTGGTGATAATAACCACATACGTTAAAAATTGAGGGCTATATAACTTAATGGTCTAAAAGTTTTGAATATTTTACTGGATTTTGGGCTTAAAAAGATTAAGAAACACTGCAATGAAGCATTCATCACTTTTGAAGTGAGCTGTAAAAAATTAATTTTAACTAATATGAAAACATTACATAATGTTGAAATAAAATTTTTTAAATAATATTTAATAACAAATAAAATTTCAGATAAAATATTATAGCTATTAGTAATTCAGAAGGTTGTGTCCAAATCACAATCAGGCTGTAAGTGATTCACACGACATAAAATTAATTTCTTAATACCGTAAAGGAGGTAGAAGAATTTTGTTATTTGGGAAGTAGAATTACTAAAAATGGACGAAGCAGGAGCGATATAAAATGCCGAATAGCACAGGCGAAACAAGTCTTCAGTCAGAAATATAATTTGTTTACATCAAAGATTAATTTAAATGGTGGAAAAGATTTTTGAAAGTATATGTTTGGAGCGTTGCTTTATATGGAAGTGAAACTTGGACGATCGGAGTACCGAAAAAGAAAAGATTAGAAGCTTTTGAAATGTGGTGCTATAGAATGTTAAAAATCAGACGGGTGGATAAAGTGACAAATAAAGAGGTGTTGTGGCAAATCGATGAAGAAAGAAGCATTTGGAAAAATATAGCTAAAAGAAGAGACAGACTTATAGGCCACATATTAAGGCATCCTGGAATAGTCGCTTTAATATTGGAAGGACAGGTAGAAGAAAAATATTCTGTAGGCAGGCAACGTTTGGAATATGTAAAACAAATTGATAGGGATGTAGGATGTAGGGGGTATACCGAAATGAAACGACTAGCACTAGATAGGGAATCTTGGAGAGCTGCATCAAACCAGTCAAATGACTGAAGATAAAAAAAAAATTACCATAAACTGTAATTTCATATCAGTCTGTTGTTATTATAAGAAAAAATTAAACATTTTGTAAACTATCAAAAGAATTATCTTTCTTTGTTATGTATTAACCCACATATTAATTTTCAAACAGTTAATTTGATCTGCATTCTAAACCAAGTGTTGAGATGACACGTTGTTATGGGAAAAACAGCAGCAACGTAATTCCCATTATAATTTAATCTGGTATTTCATTTTAAACAAAAAAAGTAAATAGTACCAACTCTACATTGACAACTTAATTTTGGCGTATTTTCATCTTTTAGAAATTTACAACTGTAGTCTTCTTCATCTTAGGAAAAGTAATGTAAGAGAGTCAGAAACAGTTTCCTCTTCATTTGCTTCCAATTTATTACTACTTAGCAAAATAATATTTAGTTAACATTAAGTTAATGACTAATCAAGCCCCTCTTTTCATAAACAATGCAATTCAAAAATTGGTTTTCCTTTCCGTTAGTATATAAGAAGAGAGATACGAACAATCATTTAGTTTTTTCTGGATAAGAATAATAATTGAGATTCATAACTACCTTACAGCTATTTATGACCTGAACATAAATTACACATGAGTTAAAAAATTAGTATTAGTTGAATTTCAGGAATATAAAGTGAGAAAACTTTCCACATTATCAGATCTTCAGATATACCCAACTGTATAAACAGTAATATTAATAATACTATAGATTGTGCTTGTGGATTTAATATGATCCATTTTATAATACACAAAAAACTGTATTTTTAATGGGATTTATAACTGAGATTTTCTGGATAAAAGGTGATAGTAGTATCACACAACATATAGGATGATAACTCTAAGAAAGTTTAAGATGAACAGACTTATTCTAAGTCATATTATAATTAAAAATTTCCTTGTTCATCTATAAAAATCCATCATGTAGTCTTTTATCAATTTTAATTTTTATAAGTCAATAAAAGTGTAATTGGGACATACATTTATGCAATTAAATTGTATGATCAGATGGTATTTGTGGTCACCTACAAATCATATTACTATAATTGAAGTGAATTAAATCCTCTTAATGTAATGATCAATTTTAATGACTATAAAGAGATTCTTAACACTTTGCACTCTGATGTGTTCTTTATAAAATGTCTTTTGGGGTCGAGTGGCCAGTAGTACTGGAAACCACCATTTCTCTGTCAACTGGGAATTATTTGCACAGGTACGATTCTCCTGGCTCGGATGGCCAGTAGGACTTAACAAAAGAAATGTTTCTCTTTATTCTATTTCAATCAATTTAATTTTTTCTGGATTGTGCTGAATCATATCAGCCAACTCTTGAACTAAGTAGACACATTAGTTTCTTGCCTGTTATGTCTTGTCGAGTCATTACTTGGCTTTACAACCTTTATCGTAGTTCATGTTTGCATTTCGCTGGTCTTATCTAAAGTACTGTAACGTACAAAGAGTGTATGTAATACAACAAACTTTACTTGTTCATTTAATGTTTTATTATTTTTTAATCTGTTGTAATGGGTGATTGTGAGAATTTAGGATCAGATGACATTAGAGAACTGTTGTATGAAGTGGACAAGTATGATACTGAAAGTGACTCAAATCATGAAAGTAATGTAGATTCCAATTTGGGAAAACTTTTTAAAAATATTGTTATTGAAGAAGCTGGCTACGAGGAAAATAATAATGCAAATTTTGAAGAGGAATCAAGTGGTGGGCAAGGAAAGTGTAAATGAGGAAGCAGTAAGTAAAGGTGTCAGGAATGAAAATGGTTGGCAAGAATGGTCGGTAAACAAAATTTTTTTTAAAAATTTAAATGGTTAAATAATAGTGATTATAAACTGCCAGCCAGTCAAAATTGCACAACACCCATTGATTATTTTCAGTTTTTTTTCAAAGATGAACTATTGACAGAAATAATTAAAAAACTAATATATTAGAGAGGAAAAAAAAACACTCCCTTAAGGAAGAAATCTATGTGGTGGATGTGGAAACACATATTACTCCCTGAATCCAAAGATTTTGTGAGAATATTAATTATAATATGGATATGAATGATAAACTCAAGATAAATGACTATTTTTCCATCGACTGGGTAGATTATTGTCCATTTCTTTGTAAAATGTGAAATAATCTATCCCCGTTTTGCATAAGGAAAGATTTCAAAAGATTTTTTGGAATCTACACATAAGTCCTTCCCAATTGGACCAATTGTAGGGACATTATCTTGCTCTGGAAAAGTAAGAAATGTTCTTTTGTACCTTGATAAAAAAAATTTAGACAGTTTTATTTATTTAATAAAAAAGTGAGTGTCGATGAAAGCACAGTGGACTTTAAAGGTAATGTTTTGTTAAAATTATGCAATAAGGACAAGCCAATTAAATTAAGGATAAAAATATTTGTACTTTCTGAAGCTAGCACAGGGTACATTTGTGCCTTAGAATTGTAGTTTGCGAAGGAGATTACAGATCATATGGAACACCAAGACTTAGGTATCACAACCTGTGTACTTTTGCATCTTGTAAATAAATTAAAGCAAACATATGGTGACATAGAGGGACTTCATGCGTTCACTGATCAATGGTACACCAATTTAGATCTGATTACGGTACTTCATGATACGAAAGTACACTTAACTAGAACGATGAGAAATAAAGGGCTTACCAGATCAGGTACGACCAAAGAGGACAAATAATAAAAATGGACAAGGTAAGAAGATAAACGTTAATGTAGTCAAATTATAAAAAGGTGAGATTAACACATTTAGGAAAAAAAACAAATATTCCCTTTTGTTATAGAAAGACTCTAATGACGTCACAATGTTGAGTACGCTTTACAACAACACAACCAAAACACTTAGACGGATGATTAAAAATGGAGTAATACATAATGTAGAAAAACCAACAGTGGTATGTAAATATAACAAATTGATTGGAGGAATTTTCATTTCTGACCATTATATTTCAAGATGCGCATTTATCAGAAAATCACTGAAATGGCAGAGGTAAGATTTTCTGGTTATTAGAAACTGGAATTGTGATGCATTTCTCTTTACAATTTGAATCAAGGCAAAGGAAAAGGGCAACAATGTATATTTAGAAAATAATTAATAAAACAACTGGTTGGTAATTTCAGAAATTTAAACAAACGAAGGCGACCATGGTAATCAGAAGAAGATGAAAGGTTAAATAGGAAACTGCACCTACCATATCCACTGGAAGGAGGAAAAGCAAAAGACTGCATCCATTGACAGGAGCGCTGGTGGAGTGAAAAAACTATGTGAATTTTACTGTAAAACTTACAAAAACAATCCTGGGTTTCATATAGGACAATGTTTTGAAAAGTATCGGTAAAGAAATTTAAACCTAACTAAAATTTAAAGAACTATGTATGTCAAGTTAAAAGTAATGTTTCATTTTTCAGTCTAACAAATATAACTATTATTTTTCAGCTAATCAAAAAAAAAAAATTAATTAAAAAATATCTTTACTTTTTAGTGTGACAATAAATAAGTGTTTGTAAAGTTGTTAATTTCTTTATTTTTTAAAATTAAAACGCTCGATAAAAATATTTCAGGTTATACTGAAAAACAATTGCAAGCTGGTGATACACAGCTATTATAATGGCGGCTAAGGCAGCATAAGAATGTAAATGACCAGCCAGGCTGGCCATCCAAGCTGTGTGTAAGTTCAGTGCGGTTGTAACAAGGAACTAACTGGGAGTGGCGTATGACTGGCAGGACTGGCCATCTGAGTGCAAAGGTGTAAAAATAAAAAATAAAAATAAGCTTTTTATCAGAAAAATTTCATATATTAGCAAAAAGAATGCTGCTGCTGCATTCATTTAAAAGCCGATATTGGGAAATTTTTTAGAACTTGCTTGTATTCATCTTTAAATTTTATTTGTTTCTAGTGGTAAAAAAAAAATCTCTTTCATAGCAAATAATTTTAATCATGAGAAATGCCTACATTAAAAAGATTCAACCTCTAACAGATATGGGTTTTGATTCTTATATTTCCTGAGTAGATAATTATTAAAAGAGATTTGTCAATTATACTGAAAAATAAAAAAAAAAAATTATTATCTATAACCATTTAAAATTTAAAGATTGCACGAATTGGGAACCTTATTTTCCAATTTCTCTAATAGATTCCAGGACTTTTGATAAATGAAACTTACATAACATTACAATAATATTCCAGAATTTTACATTTTTTTTTTTTTTTTTTTTTTTAGTTTGTTTCATTATAGTATATATTTCTAAAATACTGAAGTAATATTTTAATATAATAAATCAATAATTATGATGTTAAAAAATATTCAACAGAGCATAGTTTTTTACAACTGAGAGATGGAAATTAAATGTAAATATTAAAAACAGGCTGTTGAGCTGTTTAGAACAAAGTAATAATCTTTTTCAATATCAACATATATAAATTACACAAAAAAAAATTAAGCAAATTTTACATTACACAAAAACCTATATTATAACAATAACAGTTAAACATCAATATACATACAAATTTTACATACATTTGTTTAAAAAAATATATCATTTAATCTGTATACAATGAAACAGTAATGTTACATTCCTTTTATATGTATATAGATAACAAAATCATCATTGTAATAACAAAATATTATCATGCAGACATATCAATTTTATTAAATTTATCATCATCAGTTGGTGAAATAACATTATTCGAACTTGTATTGGATAGATTAGTAGTACTATTTGTCGGCAAATTATTAACACCAGATATATTAGGTCCACCTGAATTGTTACTATTAGCTGAAACAGAATTATATGTATTAGATGAACAATTAGCACCGCACAATTCAATATTTTCTTCTAAATCTGGAAATATCTGAGTTAATATAAAATAAGCAACATCTGGATTACTCCAATAACCGGTATGACTTGTCATCGCACTCCAATATGATATACCGACTGATGATGACCGTAATACATAATCTAAACGATGTTCCAGGCCTGTAAATAAAAAAATAAATAAACATTATATCAAAGAAATAAATAAACAGTATAAGTGTAAATCATGACAAATATCAAATTATTGACAAAAAAATCAATAGGGAATAAATATGGAAAAATAAATGTCACCAACCACTTTAATTTCCAACGACAGATTATAAGCAAACCAGGAATAAACAAAGCATCAATTAAGAATAGAATATTAAAACAGCAAAAGTTTAGATTTATCACCAAAGATATATACAATAAGAAGAATCTCTACAAGATCATGAAATTAAGACATTATACAACAGCAGAAAGACCAATAATCTCGTATGGCATGGAAATCACCTAACCAATATTGAACAATTGCTGAAGATCAAAAGAAATTTACTAAGGAAAATTCATGATCTAAAGATAACAAAGGAAGGATACAGTATGAAATCTAACAAACCAAAATAAAGGATATCTAGAAACAGTGATAAGGAAAAGAGGTTAAATTTCTTGGAGCATACAAACAGGATGGACTCGAACAGATAAAATAAATAATTCTTTGACAAGTTGTGGAACATGAGAACAGATTAAATTTCCTGAAACAGACGGAAAAGGATCTACAAAGGATAAGCTTGAAAGAAAAGGACTGTTGCGATAGAGATAACTACCGAAGAATAATTTACAATATAAAAACATTCTTGTGGCAGAAATAAGGACAGGAAGAAAATGAACAATTACAAAAAAACGAAGCCGTGATAAAATAATGAGAAAAAATGGAACAAAAGAAGATAAGCTAGAAATTATATTTGCATGGTCCTAAGTTAGCCATTTTGCATAAAAAAATATTTTGATCTTAAACAAGAATCAATTAAGAAAATAGGAAAATGGTTACATTCATTGTTTCTTTAGGTTGAAAGTAGAGATAAATTATAAAAAAGAATAAACAACTGCAATTCATTGTGGTATAAGGGGCAGGTGAAGTGTAATGAGAGAAAAAAAGTTATACAAAGTTACAGGACCTGCCATCTTGTAGTTTTATTACATATTTATCGTATTACTAACATTCCAAAACTCATTCAGTCACCGTCTTTCACTTTCTGCCAGTCACCCGCCATTGAGTTGAGTACTCCCTATGTCAACATGTCTTAAAACATGTAATGACTGAATTTTTAACAGTGAAAAAGTGAACACTATTGACAATCTTCATCACATATGGAGAATAAACTATTGATCCCAAAAAATGTGAATATGTAGTCAATAAAATTTTTGTATCAGATGCGGTAAAACGAATACTGAAGAAGAATCTTATAATAGTCAACCCGTTTCTGTGGCTACTGAGATCCACTGAAAGGAGGTGAAAAAATTTCTTTTGTTGCTTCTAAAACACGTTAAAACATTTTAGGAGATATTTGCGTCATGTTCAACAATCCACAGAGCCGATAATCCTCTAACATGATAATGCATGGCCACACACATTGCGTATAACCACCTAGGCTCTTGTGAAGTTGAAATTTGAATCTATTCCAAATCGTTCATAATCACCATAGTCTGAAAGAATAGATGTAGGTTCAAGAATTGAATATTATAAAATCCATTTTCTCTAACCTCTATATTAGAACATAATCTAAAATAATTCCATTATTTCATGAAACATTCTGTATAATACAACTTACCTTGTGTAGGTGAATCCATTTGCTGTGGAGAACTTGTTCCTTCTTGGTTTTTATGACCACGTACAAGGCTCCATATGCTCCAACCACGTTCTATATTAAAAAAAAAGGAAGAACAAATCAAAATCTGTACTTAAAACAAAAACTTATTATTATAATAATCTGTATAATTTAATATTTGCAACCAAATAATAGGTAATCTAAAAAGTATTGAGTTTTTCGCACACAGGATAGCATTAGCGTATTCTGGAAAAAACTGAGGAAGGTCAATCATGACATTGCTAATGACCTAAACATCTGTCACCAAACACTGTTAAGCTGTTTTGAGAAAGCTGGATACAAAAATAAGCTCAAAGTTTGGGTGCTACATGATCTGATTCAGAAAAATTTACTCGATCGAATTTCTTAGTTGGTCTCGAATGATGAAAAGTGTATAACCTACAACAACAATGTGTGAAAAAGATCACAGTTGAAGTGAGGAGAAGCTCTACAGTCTACGGCAAAGCCCACACTGACACCCAGGAAGGTTACGCTGTACATTTGGTGGGATAGGAAGGGCATTATGCATCACAAGCTGCTACCACCAGGCAAAATGATAAACTCAGACCTATACTGTTGACGATTAGCGTGATTACACCTAACAAAAGAAAAGACCTACACTGGTCAATAGAAAGGGCGTCATATACTGCGCTGACAACACCAAACCGCATAAATCATTATATTTTTTTTTTTAACTTTGGGACCACCGTTATGTATTGCTTCAGAGAATGAGATGAATGAAATGTAGAGTGTGAAAATGGAAAATGTCATGCGTAACCGGGATTTGAACCCAGGACCTCCGGATGAAAGATCGAGACACTACCACTCGTGCCACGGAGTCCGGAAAATCTTTAAAACCTGTCAGAGATTAAAAGAACTTAATCGGGAGGTTTTAATGCATCCACCGTATAGCCCAGACTTAGCATTCTCGGAGTATTATTTGTTTCAGTCTTTGAAGAATTCCTGGAATGGTGTTAAGTAGTTTCAGAAGAGGCCTGTGAAAATCACATGACAATTTTTTGATCGAAAACCACAGTAGTTCTACAATTATGATTTTGCCAGAAAAATGGCAGTCATCGCAAAAAATGGTGCATATGCGGTCTCACAATGTTATTTTCCAATAACCATAAATGTGTTCTCAATTTTGACCTCCAAAGGCTCAATATATTTTTTAGACAATCTAATATTAATAAATTTATTACCACAATCTTATTAATTCAACTATGAAATAGTTCAGGATGTCTAATAAACAACCATCTGGTGTTTTTACATGAGTTTTTGTTATCATCCATCAAGGTGAAAAATGTTAAAACTGAATCAAAACCTAACATTACACTACAATCAATATACATTTTTAAGTATCATGTGACATAAAAATGCATAAATTCACATATGAACAATAAAAACTAAAACCATAATAAAAGTAAATAAATTTTTTAAAAAATTGGTTCTTTTCAGTTACTTATCAAAATTTCATTTTTCATAACAATCACCATAATGAATTTGATAAAAAGTTGCTTAGTTTTATCGATCATTAAAAGTCCAAAAAAAATATACAGCTCAATAACATTTCTTTGTGATGATCATAAGTACTAACCACTTACTGACTGTCCAAAAAAGATAACATCAGAAATCCTAAAAAAAAAAATATATCCATGACAATTATTTTGAAGATCATTGAAAAATGTATAAGAAATTGCTGAATTGTGGACATCTCAACTTAACTTTACCTCTGATAGGCGTATCAGTTGGCGATACAGATGATTCATCTTTTGGTGTTGGAGCTGGAGTTGAACCGGCTGACGTATCTTTCTCCTTATCTTGCTGAACAATTAATTCTAAAGGCATTTCACTGTATGGTGTACGTTGCAGTGCATTATGTGCTCGTATTTGTAGTGGAGCAATTTTACAATATTCTCTTACAACAAGTGGTTCTAACCTAATTTACAACAAAAAAAACTATGGTAAAAGATTATTATTATTATTATTATAAATAATAAATATAGCTCAATTTTTTAAGCACCAATGTATGTAATGGCTGGTTATTATTATTTTTTTTAATATAAACAATGCAACATATCCATGTTAAAAGGTGTATATATATATATACATAAATATGAGTATACAGAATGTCCCTGGACGTATTCCCTGAACTTCAGATACTGATTCAGGACACCAAAATGAGCAAAAAATTTCATATCAGTCCTATTTTGCTGTTTTCCTTCTAGATGCCATTTTGTGATTTTTAACAAAAAAAATTATTTCTCAGGATCAGGTAAACCTATTTTAATTAAATTTGGCAAATTTAATACTAGTGTCTTATTCTACAAAATAAAAAATTGTGAAAACGTCACCAAAAATTTCAAAAAGGCAGTGATCTAAATTTTTTAATTTTCAAGTGTGGTTATTTGTTCGATTAAATTTTTACTTATTAAAAAATGTATTAAGCATTTTATTTGAATAAAATGACACCTCATTTGTAAAAATTTGTTGACAAAGAATGAAATTATTGCAGAAAATGAACCTTTTCTTTCTTTTTCCTGTTTAGCCTCTGGGAATTAGCGTTCAGATAATACTTCAGAGGATGATATGTATGTATGTACTTTAGTAACATCTAGTTGTGCACCTCCTCTTTTGAATGCAATTGACTGAACCAAAAGTGTCCAAAAAAGCCCAAAATTAAAAAAAAATCTATATATATATATATATATATATATACACACACACACACACACGAGTTTTTTTTTTGTCTTCAGTCATTTGACTGGTTTGATGCAGCTCTCCAAGATTCCCTATCTAGTGCTAGTCGTTTCATTTCAGTATACCCTCTACATCCTACATCCCTAACAATTTGTTTTACATATTCCAAACGTGGCCTGCCTACACAATTTTTCCCTTCTACCTGTCCTTCCAATATCAAAGTGACTATTCCAGGATGCCTTAGTATGTGGCCTATAAGTCTGTCTCTTCTTTTAACTATATTTTTCCAAATGCTTCTTTCTTCATCTATTTGCCGCAATACCTCTTCATTTATTACTTTATCCACCCGTCTGATTTTTAACATTCTCTTATATCACCACATTTCAAAAGCTTCTAATCTTTTCTTCTCAGATACTCTGATTGTCCAAGTTTCACTTCCATATAAAGCGACACTCCAAACATACACTTTCAAAAATCTTATCCTGACATTTAAATTAATTTTTGATGTAAACAAATTATATTTCTTACTGAAGGCTCGTTTAGCTTGTGCTATTTGGCATTTTATATCGCTCCTGCTTCGTCCATCTTTAGTAATTCTACCTCCCAAATAACAAAATTCTTCTACCTCCATAATCTTTTCTCCTCCTATTTTCACATTCAGTGGTCCATCTTTGTTATTTCTACTACATTTCATTACTTTTGTTTTGTTCTTGTTTATTTTCATGCTATAGTTCTTGCGTAGGACTTCATCTATGCCGTTCATTGTTTCTTCTAAATCCTTTTTACTCTCAGCTAGAATTACTATATCATCAGCAAATCGTAGCGTCTTTATCTTTTCACCTTGTACTGTTACTCCGAATCTAAACTGTTCTTTAACATCATTAACTGCTAGTTCCATATAAAGATTAAAAAGTAACGGAGATAGGGAACATCCTTGTCGGACTCCCTTTCTTATTACGGCTTCTTTCTTATGTTCTTCAATTGTTACTGTTGCTGTTTGGTTCCTGTACATGTCAGCAATTGTTCTTCTATCTCTGTATTTGAACCCTAATTTTTTTTAAATGCTGAACATTTTATTCCAGTCTACGTTATCGATTGCCTTTTCTAGGTCTATAAACGCCAAGTATGCCGGTTTGTTTTTCTTTAATCTTACTTCTACTATTAATCTGAGGCCTAAAATTGCTTCCCTTGTCCCTATACTTTTCCTGAAACCAAATTGGTCTTCTCCTAACACTTCCTCCACTCTCCTCTCAATTCTTCTGTATAGAATTCTAGTTAAGATTTTTGATGCATGACTAGTTAAACTAATTGTTCTGTATTCTTCACATTTATCTACCCCTGCTTTCTTTGGTATCATTACTATAACACTTTTTTTGAAGTCTGATGGAAATTCCCCTTTTTCATAAATATTACACACCAGTTTGTATAATACGTATATACGAATATAGGTTAAATTTTAATCTTCAATATCTTTGTAATTATTTGCCTAAATTTTATAATCTTTTGCCTGGTTTTATTTCCTCCACTTAGTTTAATAAAAATTATTAATAATAAATAATAATAGTAAATTAATACAAATTATTAGCTTGCATTACGGTGCACAAACATACTGCAGGTTAATTGTCTGTGACCCACCGGGTTGGTCTAGTAGTGAACATGTCTTCCCAAATCAGCTGATTTGGAAGTCGGGAGTTCCAGCATTCAAGCCCTAGTAAAGTCAACTATTTTTAAATGGATTACTAGATTGCAAATACTGGTGTTCTTTGGTGGTTGGGTTTCAATTAGCCACACCTCTCAGGAATGGTCAAACTGAGGTTGTACAAGACTACACTTCATTTATACTCATACATATCATAGCCAAATTAGAGCATCTTATATTTTCAAATTACTTATCTAATTCAGGCACAATCTTTTAATTAGTTACAGTTAATCTTCTATCATTCCAATACATAACGTTCTTCTGGACAGGTAAGAGTCCCAGTGAGAGATGAACAAGAAAGGCAGATGGATGTAAGTTAATAAAAGTGTAATGTTATGGGTCAACAGGGGCTTTGACGATTCATCATTGCAAATCAACTGCTTTGAAGTCGAGAGTTCCAAGGTTCATATCCTAGTAAAGGCAGTTACTTTTATACGGATTTGAAAATACCAGATCATGAATATCAGTGTTCTTTGGTGGTTGGGTTTCAATTAACTACACATCTCAGGAATGGTTGACCTGAGACTGTACAAGACTACACTTCATTTACATTCGTACGTATCATCCATATTCACCCTCTTAAATAATACCTTACAATGGTTCTGGAAGCTAAAGAAAGAAGAGGTTTTGGAGAGGTCAATTATTGGCTGACTGAATTCCTGTTGAGCCATGGTTGTT
Source organism: Lycorma delicatula (assembly GCF_047948215.1). Classification (NCBI taxonomy): domain Eukaryota; kingdom Metazoa; phylum Arthropoda; class Insecta; order Hemiptera; family Fulgoridae; genus Lycorma; species Lycorma delicatula. The sequence continues at coordinate 17,589,627 of NC_134467.1, forward strand.
TCAGATTGTATCTGTACCCCTAGAGGTTAAAGTGATGATGACCTATGTCCTTTGTTGTGGTGTGTGTTAGACAATGCCAAGCAGATCATCTTCCATTGTAAAAGTGGACAGATCAAAGGAAGTGATGTGTATCAGTAACAGGACTGGTTGGACACAGATAACATAATTAGTGTTATGCTGTCAAACACAGTAAAATGGCATGGAGCATCAGAAATGGAGAGAAGCATTAACGGAGGTGGAAGAGTAGGTTAGGTGGACAGCCTGCAGGAGTAGATGCCACACATCTTTGTCTCAGTTCGTAGATGTATATCATCCAATTATGTCTGTGGAGTTTCTTTCTACACTTTCGATAAGGACATTTCTTCAATAGCCACTGGATATTCAGTGTTAAGCTTACAGCAGATCTGGTTATCCATGTGTTACTGACAAGTGATGTCTGAAAGAGATTTCCCCTACTCTGACAAGAAAAAAGCTCTTAATATACAATATAGCACGTCCCTAAAAGAATCATCCAATTTTAAAGTTTCATAACTATTTAGCTTTTAATCCGTTTTGTTCAAGCAAAATATTGTTAGAAAGAGGAAACTCCCAAGTTTGATTTTCCAGCAAGATGAAGCACAACCTTACTGAAGTAAGTTCTTGAACAAATCAAGAACTTTTAAAAGATAGGACTCCTCAACAAGGGCCATATTGGACCAAACGATTCAGTTTTACATCATTGGCCTCCAAGATCGCTAGACTTCACTGTGTGTGTTTTTTACTTGTGGGGTTTTGTAAAAGATTCTGTCTATGAGCCTCCCTTTCTAGCTACAGCGGTCAAACTATGGAACCGCACAACAGCAGCCATGGCAGCAGTGAATAGAGAAACGGTTACTAAGGTGTGAGACAAATTTCACTACTGTGAGGACATGTGCTGTGCATCCCAAAGAGGGCATATTAAGAACCTATGACTTGGTATGTAAGAAAACTTCATGAATAAACCTTTAATACAAAATTAATCTTAAGTTTTTATAATCAATACTTTTCAAAATATATACAATTCATATTGGATAATTCTTTTTGGGACATACCGTACTTGGACCTCTTAATATGTTCATAAATTTATTCCATTAGACATGGCTCAGTAGGACTCATAAATCTTCTAAGTCCCGTAAGTCTTAGAATTACACATTTAAAATAAAAAAAATCTTATGACTGATTTTCCTATTATTTTTTTTTTAAATCTTTCTAAATTAACAATATTTTAACAAAATCATACATTTTTTCTCTATCTATAAAAATATGTAATATTAATTTCTATTATAATTCTCTTCTATTATCTTTATAATTGCCTAATTGCAAAGATAAAATAATAATAATAATGAAAGATTACCTATAAGCAACTGGATCAGAAAGATGGAATATATTATACAAGCGATTACAAAGAGATGGAGGAAACAAATGATAACCATGTTGACCGCGTGGAAACCTCAGCGCTAAAAAAACTGATAAAGGTGAACCGAGACAAAAGAAATTATCAACCTGGAAAAAAAATACAAGTACTTACATGAAAAATGTAATAAGACATCCATTTAAAAACTAACAATAGAATTCTAGATAATTTTAAGTGCTATAATTATTTTCCTGAATTTTTTTTTAATCATCTTAAAATGCTAAATCATAAAAAAACTAGTTTCATTAAGAAAAGGGCTAAATCGTAGATTAAAATTTAAAAACTATATACCCAAAATAAAAAAAAAACCCAAATATAAACTAAATTGCAGGAAATTATCAGCTTTAACAAGTTCAACATTAATATATTGAAGGAAGTATGCTACACGAAAATCAATTTAGTTTAGCAAAAAGATAGGAAAACAAAAATAAATTATAGCCTTCAGATGAATTTAGAAGGCGAGTTGAGTAAAGCAATACCAAATAGATGGCATTAGTAATTGTGGAAATGAATCGAAAACATAAGAGTGGAATAGAATAGAATCTTTAGAGTTTTAAGAAAAACATGTAAGTGATGTGTTTCAAAAATAAAAGCTAGAAAGTGGAAAACAAAAAAAAAAAATATGAGAATAAAAATTTATTAACTTTATATATTTAGATATACATATTTTACCGCTGTTTTCTAAGCATTTCTGATATCTAGAAACAAGCTTTTTCAACACTCATTAGAGTGTTGAAAAAGATAGAAGATTTTCATGAATTATCATGAAAATCTTCTATCTGAGATTTTAATTAGTTCAACCTTTGCTGTTTTTAACTTGTATTTTTTTAAGAATAAGGGGTTATTTGTTAAAAAAAATTTTGCACGTTCATAAATATAAAGACAAGGGTAAGTTAATATTTTTAATTTTCTAATTATCGATCTAAACAAATCATTGTTACGGGCACCAAACAATCTGACATCCAGACCCCCACAGGATCCTAGAAACTAGAAAAAATGCACTGGATTCAACTTTATCATCCTCCCTACAGCCTGGAGCTATTGCCCTACAATTTTCATTTGTTTGGGGTGCTTAAAAAAGCTCTAGGAGGGCAATGATTTGAAGATGACGAGGATATCGAAGGATACGTGCACAGTTGGCTCCTGATGAAACCAACTTCATTCTACGATGCTGTGATAAAAAACCTTCCTTCTTGCTGGGAAAATATATTTCTAAAGCAGGAAACTATGTAGAAAAATAAATTATACTTGCCTTTTTCAATAAATAAATTTAAAAAAAATAAAATCCCGTTTATATCTTATTTACCCTTGTATAATTAATAATAAACCAAAAAACAAAACATGCTTACATTAAATTTTAATCTTGATTTTCCAGAAATTACATCAGTATCTCTTCTTGCAGCAGTATTTTGATCTATATGTGAACCCTGAAAAAAATATATAGGAAGATAAGAACATCCTATTAAAAGTTTATAATACTGTGACAATAAAATTATCATGATTAATATTTCCTTACAATCTATTTTTATAACTTTATGTACATAATACTTTAATTTACACTAAATTAAAGGGCAAATCACAGCTTTTTTTTCTATCCTTCCTGGTAAACTGATGCACCTTCAATTTATTGCTTTGTAGACATCCAAATTACAGACCAGTTCTGACTAAATACAACTAACAATATCACATGTGGATGACTCAACAAATGTATTTCTTGAATTTAAATACTCGATATTGTTTCAATAAACAAGAAATAAAAATTCTGAAGACATGAGATAAAGACCAAAAATGATAACCATGCCTTCCATGCATTATTTATTTAAACCAAAGCTTGTGCTATAAAAATGACAAATCCAGCAAAAGAATTATTATCTTATTCCAATATAGCAGTTTTACCAATAATAAAGGTCACTGCACATAATTTCAATACATACAGACAAAAATACGACATTACAACAGATACTAAAAAAAACTTAGACCTTTATGTAACTTTAGCATATGTGGTGATACACCACATATTCATGGGGACTGTACGTTCATTAGTTCAAATAATGTTAATATACCAATAAACATGTCCATATGTTTAAAACATTGTCCCATCATTAAAAAACCTTGTTTAAAATGGCATTGTTATTTTCTACTTCACTGAATACATTTGTGGCAAAAATATACCTTTGGGATTATTGCCTGAATGAAGTGTATACAACAATTAACTTTGTAACCCATAAAATAATTTTTTTTTTAAGAGGGATGAACAAAAAGTAAACACTCCCTCTATGAAACAAACATATTTATAAGACAATTTCTTTTTTTTTTACTGAATAAAAACTACATATTTTTATCTATTTTTCGACATAATCACCAAGTTTTTCTAAACACTTTTCATACCTTGTGACAAGTTTTTCAATTCCACTCTAATAAAAATTTCATCCAATTTCCTTCAACTATTTAAGGACCGCTTCCTTAAGTACATCATCATTAGCGAAACACTCCCTTTCCAGGTCTCGCTTGAGAGGACCAAACAGGTGGTAGTCACAGGGTTCTAGGTCAGGACTATAAGGAAGATGAGACCACACTTACCACTTGAATTTTTGCAGTAACTCCTTTGTCACATGAGGCTGAATGAGGAGTAACATTGTCATGAAGAAAAACGACCCCATCGCTCAATCATCCGGGTCTTCGATCTTTAATGGCTTTATAGAATTTTTTTAAAGTCTCACAGTAAGATTCGGCATTGATTGTTGCTCCTTAGGGCATAAGTTCATTGTAAACAACTTCCTCAAATCCGAAAGACTGTCAGTATAACCTTTCGAACATGTGGGAATGTTTTCATTTTTTTGGCTGCGGTAAATTTTTATGTCTCCATTCATGTGATGCTCGTTTAGTCTCATGAGTGTAATGAAGCACCCGGCTTTCATCCCATGTGATGATTTGTTTCAAAAACTGTGGACCAGTCCTGAAGTAACGTTGAAGAAAAGAAAGAGCAGACGCAAAACATTGATGTTTGTGGTTGTGTCAACAGATGTGGCACCTATTGTGCACATATGCTTATAGTAATCAAGCTGATTGTGAATAATCGCGAACACACTAACATAACTGATGTTAAGTTCACTTGAGATATCAAGTGAACTTAGGTTTTTTGGCCTAGTTTTTGAATGCAACATCAATTTATTTGTACTCTTTAAAATCCTGCCTTCCAAATACCTTAAATTAAATTATCATTATTACATGGCCTATCAGAAAATTCTGCATCTAACAAACTACCAGGTTCTTTAAACTGATGATAATAGTAAATATTATTTTCAAATGATGGCTCTTCATAAAATACATGATCAAACAACAATCAATTAACAAAATTTGACAACCCAAAGAATGACTGAACTGAAATTAACATGAAGGATACTAAAAAAGGAGCTTTTAATAATCTTTGGTGCCCCCTTTCAGTCTTAGCTGAAGAAGCGTGATTGCATGCAGAATGAGCTGAATGTGTTATAGTTATTTCAGCAGGCATATGAAAGATACTATCTAAAGGTTGTTTGCAGGATAGTGTTTTAAGACCCTGCTCTGGGTTGTTGAACTGATTCTTTGATGTGGATCTACTGGTTACCCAGTAGATGATGCCATGTTATCGCTTATGCAGATGATAATCTTCTTTAAACGGGCTTTTCTCGTTTAAAGAAGATTTGGTGAGATCAAATTCAGGGCAGAACAGGCTTGCAATATATTTCAGTTATGGAGTTTGTAATATAAGACTGAATTTATTCCAGACAAAACAACGATGGCATTGTTTAAGGGCAGACTGGCTATTACACACAATCTGATATCAATGGCATTTCATCAAATTGCATATATCGCACTGCAGGATAGATACATCCTTTCTTTGATGTTCGGAGAGCAGTTCACTGCAATTGGGGGGGTTTAATTTCAGAACCACATGTGTTCTACATAACGACGTTGCAAAGATATAATGTATGCTGCACCTGTGTATGCCCATCAAATGAGATACAAATGTTATAGGAATATTTTACTGAGAGCCGAGCCCAGTGTATCCTATTGTAATCTGTGATTGGTACTTATTGGGCTATCTCTTGAGACGATCCTTGTTATTTCTGGTATTAAGCCCATTGATAACCTTGCAACTGAACACCGATTACTTTACGATGCCACGAAGGTAGGCCAACTTACCTCTGGGCGCATAAAAGAAATAGATGTCCAAGGTTTCCACTTATGCCAGGTCAGGTGGACTGAATCGTTTGATGGTTGCTACACAGATGATATTTTTCCTGATATGAGAAGTATGTAGGTTGTTAAGTGGATTTCCACTAATCGGCATATTACACAGTTTCTTTCTAGACATGGTGCTTTTCGAGATAGGTTGGCCAGATCTGGTATGATTAATTCACATTTGTGTCTGGAGTGAGTGGATTGATGATGTGCATCATGACTTATATGTCTGCCTCAGGTGTGAAGTTTAACATACCAAAGTAGTTAGAGAGCTTGCAAGGATCAATTCTGGTTTTGATCTGCAAGTTAATTAGTAAACCAAAAGAGCATGGAACATAGTTGTATAATGCCTTGTGTTATAATAATTGATTAGGTATAAATAAATCTGAAACCCCGTCAACAATTTCAAAACTCTTCTTCCATTTGCTTTTTAAATGATGTGTATTTCAGGAATCTGAAACCCTGCTACGACTTTACAGGTAAACGTAGAAAGATATGTTTTTAAGTTATGAAGAAAACTGGAAACATCTTTTTAAACATACATGCAACTATCACACGTATTATAAGTAAAGTTAAAAAAAATAGCAAAAATAGATCATAATAATTATTTTTACTAATAATTACTTTATATTTATAAGTAAGTAATTTTTGTTGTAAGTAATTTCTGGTTTTGTTTTAAATTAAAATATTATGGTAAGCTGCAACAATAAGCCATAATATTTTATCAATCCTAAAGTATTTATTGATAAGATAATAAATTATATATATGCTCATACTACATAGAGTGTAACAAAAAAATATATACTTGGCTATTCATTTTCAGACTTTAAGTATTAGAACGAACAAAATATTTTGTACAGAAAGATCGTCTTTTCACTTTTGTTTTCCTTCTGTCCTGAAATCTGAGAACATGTTTACACCATAACTTTCTATTTATTGGAGAAAATTGGTGAAAACATATGTACCAAAATAGTTCCTCAAATTGAACTTCAAATGAAATTTTTCTTTAAAAAGCACAAAAAATAAAAGGAAAATGGGTGCTTTTTCATAGAAAACTTTGTGCTCGTTTTGATACACACATGGACCACGTATCGGATCCATGCATATACAGATACGTACATAAAATTAGAGATAAATGGCAACAGCAGAAAAAGTATTTAATAAAACAAACTGAAACTGTTGAACATTTAAGTTGGCATTTTGACTTTTTTTTTCTTTCTTTAGCCTCTGGAACCACCATCAGGATTACTTCAGAGGATGAATGAGGATGATATGTATGAATATATATGAAGTGTAGTCTTGTACAGTCTCAGGTCGACCATTCCTGAGATGTGTGGTTAATTGAAACTCAACCAACAAAGAACACCGGTATCCATGATCTAATATTCAAATCCGTACAAAAGACTTTACTAGAATTTGAACCTTAGAACTCTCGATTCAAAATCAACTGATTTGTAAAGACATGTTCACCAGCAGACTAACCCAACGGGTTTGGCATCTCTGACTTAGAAAACATCAGCCGTTTGAAAAGAATTTTCATTATTATAACCTCGTGCTTATTTCAAGATTTTTACTACATTATAAATATGTACCACAGAAGTACAACATCCTACAAAAAAAAAAAAAATTATTTTCTAAAGAAGTAAAATTGGCTGAAATTCACTTGCAGAAGTTAAAACAGTATAGTAAAAAGTGCGCAAATTTTTAAAAAAAGGATTGAATAGTTTAAACTGGACAGAACAATTGTAATCAATTTTGCAAGGAAAGATGCATAAAAATTTGGAAAATTGCTGAAATTTATAGTGAGATTATCAGACACTGATCAATCCATTATCCATGATAAGCTGAATTACTTACTGTAAGACATTCTCAAGGTGAGTAGTGAGACAGCCAACTCAAAATCACCAAACCTGAATTTACATTTATATGAAACTTAAACAAACATTTTTAGTAGAAGGTAATACTTTTTAGATTGAACAATAACTCATAATGAAACTCAGATTCATCATGATTGAGCTGGAATCTAAACATCACACAGTAAGGACTAGAAACATTAAAGTTCAACCGCCAGGGAAAAAATTCAAAATCTACAAGCCAGTAAAGTGATGCTAACAGTGATTTAAGAACCAATTTTTCATAATTATTTAGACAAGAAACATACAAACAGTAAGAACTATTGTGACATGTTAGAAAATAAAATGAGTCTTGCAAGGAGGAAACATCTTGGTTTTCTCTCAAGACATACTTCTTCTGTGAAATAACATCTGCCCTCAAACTGCTCAAATGATATGGGATATTCGTCGGAACAGAAGGTAATGTCACATCCATCTTACAGTCTCAATCTTTCACCATCAATTTTTTTTTTGTTCAATCCTTTTAAAGATTATTTTACATGCAACTGAGTTCAGCAACAATGAAAGAATACAAGAATAACTCAGACGAGGCAAACAATTCTTTAATATTGAAATAAGAAAGATCACGAAAAGATGGGACAAGAAACTAATTTTAGCTGTTAATTATATTGAAAAACAGTGTTAATTTTGTTATAAAATTAATAAATTATTATTTATCTATTTAATTATTTGTCATTTATCTATTTAATTATCGATTTAAATAACTGAACACCCCTTGCAAAATCTGAAAATGAATAGACTTGGGACACTTTTTGTTACACTTTGTATAAACGAGGTCTGTTCAAAAAATAACCAAACTTTATTTTTTTAATTTTTATTATTAATTTTACACATTATTGGACCTTGTTCCCTTCAAAATACTCTCCTCCACTACTCACACACTTTTCCCAGCAGTGTTTCCACTTTGCAAAGCAGTCCTGGATAGCTTCATTTGAAACGGCCTTTAAGGACCGTGATGAATTTGCTTTAATGTCATCAACAGTCTCAAAATGGCGTTCTTTCATCACTGATTTTAGTTTTGAAAATAAGAAAAAATCGCAAGGAGTCAAGTCTGGCAAGAAGGGAAGCTGAGGAAGGACAGTCATCTGATTTTTGGCACAACTGACGAATTGACAAAGCTGAGTTCGCAGGCACATTGACATGGTGAAGGAACCATGAGTTGTCTTGTCACAATTCCGGTCTCTTTTTGTAGATTTGTTCACATAACAGTTGTAAAACGCCTTGATAGCATGCAGAGATCACTGTTTCACTTTGAGGCATCAATTTAAAATGCATTTTAAATGCATCATTAAAATAAAAAAAAGAAACAGAGAGCATTACTTTGACATTGGATTGAGACTGACGTGCTTTCTTGGTGCACGAAGATCCTTTGCCAATCCATTGTGATGACTGAACTTTTGTCTCGATGTCGTAACTGTAAACCCAGCTTTCATCTCTCACTACAATCATTTGCACGAATGTTTCAACATCATCTGCTTGATCAAGAAGTTGCCGACAAACGACCAGTCGATGTTCTTTCTGCTGTTTTCACTCATCAAACGAGAAACAAACTTTGATGCAACTTGATGAATGTCCAATTTTTCAGTCAAAATGTCACGGCATGATCCAATCGAGATGCTAACCTCTTCTGTAAGTTCTCTGACAGTCACTAGGTGATTTGCACGCACCAGATCGTTGATTTTCTGTACGTGGGTGTCATCAGTTGAAGTCAAAGACCTTCCTGGTCGTGGGTCATCTTCGATTGACTGACAACCACTTTTAAATCGTGATAACCATTCGTAAGATTGCGCATGACCCGGCGTATCAACTCTGTAAGCTTGTTTCAAAAGTTAAAACATTTCTAGTTTTCCCCAGTTTTATTTAAAATTTTACATTGCATCATTGCTCCTGAGTATCACACATTACAAAAATCGCTACTAACACAAACATGTTGTGCTTAAATAAGAATAACACGAAAACTAAATGAGATATCAACAATCCAAGAACATCTGGTTTCAGAAGAGGTTATGTGGAACATAATCAACCGCACCAACCGCACATCACTAAATATCTACATTGGTGTGTAATTAAAAATGTTCAGTTATTTTCTGAACAAACGTCGTACACAGATTTTTTTAGAATTAATCAGATGCTTATATTAGATTAAACATGGTTAATCTTTTTGCAAATAAAATTAATCACATTTTTTCATAAGAATTTATCAAACTAACATAATACACAAAAACTTTACACTATAGATAACACAAATTTTATTATTATCATCATAAATGGATATAATGTGCTTACAATTATCTACTTGAGAAGCACGATCTAACAGTACATCTGTATTTATAATTAAATAATTACAATACATTCAATAAATCATATTTTGTTGATTGTTAATATAGAATTTTCTATTGCTGTTAAACTTCAAAAAAAATATTACACAAAATTTTAGTTCATAAATCAAATGATATTAATAATTCAAAATAAAATATAACTTGATATAAATAAATAAATAATAATAAAAACACAACTACCTGCGGTAACCATCCAGTTATTATATCATAAACTATAACACACCCTAACGAATGAGCGACAACAGAAACCTTAGTATTAGTATTTGGATTTCTTTCAATAAATAACGAATATAATCTATTCAATTCATTAATAACACCCTGTTGTATTTCTGCACTATATATAGGACTAGTATAGTACATAATATCCATCGCAGACGAGTTTAAAAAGTTACGTAACGGCACTACATTCATTGGCGTTATTGCTTCAACCAAGCCTGAAACAAATACAGATCAAGAATCAACATAAACTTATACACTACATTGATGATCTCACAATAATAATAGATAAAATAAAAATATTACAAAAATAAAATGAGAAATAAGTCAAAAAGCAATGCTAATATGAATAAGTTAATAATAATTATACTTCAAAATCACCCACAGGATACCGACACTCACAGAGCTATTTTAACCAAAGTATTAAAAAGTTGTTCTTCAATAGCAGTGAAACAATTTATCTTTTATAATTATGTTTAACGCACTGGGTTACTATATCAATTTGTTACTATACTCAATTTGTAAGTACAGGAAAAAATATAGGAATGTGCGATGACAATACAGAAGTGAAAAATAGTTCACCGTTACCATGTTGTGAAATTTAATTACATTAATAACAAAAATATGATCCAATGTAATTTAAAAATATAAAAACAAGAAATAATGAAAATCTATAAAAAATTATAATATAACAAATTATAAAAGTAGACTAAAATAACCACTGCATATGATAAGAGAAACCTACAATTACTAACTTATAACCAGTTACTTGAATAAAAAAAAACCAATCACCCCCTCTTGGTATTCATTAGGTAACATTAAGAACCGTGTAAAATACTTTTCTACCAATATGATGGGCAGGCAACCAGCTAAAACTATAATTTTTTTCCTGGCATCACAACTCTAGAGCTATGCTACAAGAAGGAAAGTATGGTGATCAGTTAAAAAATGGTAATGAGTTTTTGTTTTTTGCATTTTTCAACATTTCATGAACCAGGAATCCACCAAAAAAAAGGAGTAATGTTCATACATACATGTTGGCACGTCTGAAGATTAATAACTTTTGATTGGATAAACGGTTTTTTAATGAAATTTTGTACAGCTTGTGTATACGAGGCAATTTGTTGGTAAAATTTTGGAGTCAAATCTACACAGGTTGGATGGTTTTTGAGATCAACTTTCTCAAAAATATGCAAACATAACTCCACTTTATATTAAGCTCATATATGCGTGCACACTTATCTTACCAATCAAAAAAAGATTTTGATGCAAAATTCCGCTTCCATATCTTTTTATTTAATTAATATTTTTCAACTGACCTTTTTTTAAATGACTTCCTAGGCATAATAGTAATGTAAGCAACCCAAAAAAGGAAATACTTTGGGGGCAATATTGGGAGTCGGGGAGCTGATCAAAATTTAAAAATAAAATTTTTTGAATTTTTCTCATTTTTTTGGTTTATTTAAACTTTAGTTTAAATACTTAACTTTTAATAATAATATGACATAATTTCATCATAATTCACCTCCACTCCCAAAAAAGGCATCTTAGGTAATGTTGTACATTTTTTAGAGGAATTTTTTTAGTTTCTTCCATTTAATGTAGTAAACATAGAAAAATCAAAGACTTTTCTCGGAAGGTGATTTTGGAAATGGAAAGCAGAAAAGAACAAATTTTTTGAATTTTTAAAACTTTTTTGTTTTAAGTAATGATAATTTTACATAAAACTTCATCAGACAAATATCATAGTCATTTGGATATACTTCAATTTCTATGTCAGGCTGAGAACTTTCTCATTCTTAGTATACGGTAAGAATGTAGAATATAAAGCATGATGGCATGGCAATTTGCTATCCTCGTGGAAATGTATTAGTTATCTTTTCTACAATTAATAACTGATTTAACCATATTTTCTATTTCTGAATGATTATAAAAGTTTTTAAGGTATAAAAACCTATACTCTTCAACTTACTGTGTCAATACGTTAAGCGCTGTTGATGTCACGTATACAACAGGAATGATTAAGATGCTGTACAGGTTACAGCACATAGAAATATTTTTCTATGCACAAGGTGGTAAGCGTATTGGTATGAAAATGTATATAATAAGTTTCTGAGCAATTAAAACTTGTGCATGATAATGCAATAGTGTAGCAAAACTTAAAAAAAAACTGACTCGGGACAATCAAACTCTTATGATGTTCTCCCAATGAGGCAAGGAAACAAGTAATAAAAAAAAAAATTCTTTTACCAAGAAACTTAGATATAATCAAATTGGATGTCAACAAACCATTCAAGCAAACTGACAAATATTCCACAAAAAGTCTGAGTGCAGTCAACCTTAACTTGTTCCTATCACTTCTCATTATGTCAGTTTATAACAGTAAAAGTACAAAAAGACAAAACATTAAATACTTTACTGCAATTCATACATTTAGTTATACTAGGGAGAATCTCTACCAAATAACTCCATAACATAGAATTAGTCAATGGTGGCAAAAGATGTGCCATAAGAGTCTCTCTCTCTCTCTCTTTCCTAAAGTACGATGACAAGCATCATAAGTAAAATTATTTTACTACAGAACGTTTTATTTATTAATAATGAAAATTACTTACCACCATCTAATGTTAAAGACATCCTCCATTCTACAGGAAAAAATTCAGCCCTTTCGGTCGACATCGGAAAAAATTTCTCTTGTAATGAAGCAACTGTTTGACGGATTCTATAAATATAGAAATAATTACTAAAATGTTTATTTTAAATACAAAACCGAAGAAACAAAGACAAAATTTATAGTTTTAGAAAAAATGGATCAGTAACTATATAGATATTGGGCATGTATTGATCATGAATTTTCATTAACTATTAAAAAAAATTGTTTACATCCTAAATATAGATAAATGTAATCACTGCACTTTGAATTATATTGTAATTTCATATATTCTAAATTTATATCTTCAGATAAAAAGGTTCAAGTACAAAATAAAAAATAAAAAAATTTTAATTTAAACAAGGATGTTGTTATGAATAAATGAAAATAAGAAAATTATATTGCAGTAAAATAAAATTTATTGAAAAATTCATGAAAAGTGTAATTTAAAATAATCTCCAAAAATAAAAAAAATAATATTTTTTTTGCATAATTTAAAACAATTTCTTGTTAGTTTGATATGGACAGTTTCTTTACTAATTTTCTTTCAACAATATTAAATATTGTAGGTAAAATGCATCAATTGCAGAACGTAGTCAAAAAGTTGATAATATCCAATAAGAACAATTTAAATCCGGAGTAACAGCGCCAGGTGAAAAGATAAAGATGCTACAATTTGCTGATAATATAGTAATTCTAACAGAGAGTAAAAAAGATTAAAGAAACAATGAACGGTATGGATGAAATCCTACGCAAGAACTACCGTGTAAAAATAAACAAGAACAAAACAAAATGAAATATAGTAGAAATAAAGTAGATGGACCACTGAATATAAAAATAGGACAAGTAAAGACTATAGAGGTTGAAGAATTTTGTTACTTGGAAAGTAGAATTACTAAAGATGGATGAAGCAGGAGCGATATAAAATGCCGCATAACACAGACGAAACAAGCTTTCAGTCAAGAATATGATTTGCTTATATCAAAAATTAATTTAAATGCCAGGAAAAGATTTTTGAAAGTATATGTTAGGAGCATAGCTTTATATGTAAGATAAACTTGGACAATCGAAGTACCTGAGAAGAAAAGATTAGAAGCTTTTAAAATGCGATGTTATAGGAGAATGTTAAAATTCAGACGGGTGGATAAAGTGACAAATGAAGAGGTGTTGCGGCAAATTGATGACGAAAGAAGCATTTGGAAAAATATAATTAAAAGAAGAGACAGACTTATAGACTACGTATTAAGGTATCCTGGAATATTCGCTTTGATGTTGGAGGGACAGGTTGATGGGAAAAAATTGTGCAGGCAGGCAACATTTGGAATATTTAAAACAAATTGCTAGGAATGTAGGAGGTATACTGAAAATTAAATGACTGGCATTAGATAGGGAATCTTGGAAAGCTGTAACAAACAGTCAAATGACTCCAGACAAAAGAAATTTTGATTCTAAATCATTTACTGTAATCTTAATTTATTAATTTATGCTAAACTTAAATAGTCAATTCATATAATATGGAATTATGTTCAAAATTTTATTTTTTCATCACATGTTAGTAACAGTCCATTGCAATAAAATTATACAGACTAAGCCAGGTTATATGTTACATGGTTTTATCTTATCCGTTTTATGTTGTAATTTTCATATTTTTATTTATAAATTAGTATAATATTAAATTGACGATTCCAGTGATATGCTTAGTGAAATACATTCTGAATAAGATGATGAAAATTGTTTTGCCTTTTGATAGTACTGGTAACTGTACTGAAACATAAATTTAAAAAAAATATGATTTCAGGCAAGGAATGAGTCAATTGTCCCCTAAAAATTTCCTTTTATCGGTAATTCAGTTATGAGATGAAGGTAAAAAATATATTAACAATTCTTACCAACATTTTAAAACCTTCATTAAAAACAGTATACGAAACATATATTTAAAGTAAGTTTTGTTTTGAAAAACTGAAAATTATTAACAAACTACATTATTTACACATAAAGAATACATTTATTAACTAGTTTTCTACATAGCAACCTTCAACTTCAACGCATTTTTCATAGCGTTTCACTAGCTTCTTCATTCCCTCTTCGTGAAATTCTGCTGCCGGTGATTTAAATCACCCAGTAATATCATTTTACAATTTGTTGTCATCATCAAACCTTTGTGATGCAAGCCACTTTTTATGGTAAAGAAAAAGAAAAAATCGGTGGGGACTAAGTCAGGACTATAAGGTGAATGATTAAAGATAATCAAACAAAATTTTTCCAGTCAGCACATCATCTGATTTGCCATATTACCCAGGCATTGTCATGCATGAAAAAAAATCCCATAGTATCCCACATTGTTTTTCTAAGATCTTTAACATTTCACAATATTTATTGGCATTCACAGTAGTTACATGATAACTATTTTATCGCTATTTTACCAAATATTCTTGTTTCAACTTCTTTAATCTAAGAGGTAATGCCGCTTTGTCATGATTGTCTAACAGGAAATCTGTGTCTCATCTCTGGTTAAGAATGTGATCAAACAATTCATCACCTTCATTTTTATAATGCCACAAAAATTCACGTGATGTGGAAGACATTTTTTTTTTGCACGTGTGTATTCACATGTGTGTGTGTCGATTAACATTTTTGCCATACATCAGGCAGACAAATTTTTATAGGTAAATTTTTCAGTCAAAACTTCATACATAAAAAATCATGAAACATCAAAGACGATTGTGACATGGTAAAGTGCTAGTTTTCTCAAATTTTTTCATTAACTTTTCATCAAATCATCTGTTATCACTATCTTTGCTACGTTTATCATGAATGTTTATTCACTCTTCTCAAAATGAACGGCACTACTGCCTTACTTTAACATCATTCATTTTAGTCACCCTGTAAATGTCACACAAATTTACCTCTGAATTTCAGCCGCAGAATGCTTTGTTCCAATCAAAAATCGAATTACTTCTCATAGTTCATACTTGGTGGGATAATAAATTGTAGCACTAAGAGGATGAATGTAAACAACTAACTACAAAATGATAAACTATTTTTGCTAAAGCTGACTATTGATTGAAATAACAGCTATGCAAGCATCATCTATTTGTTCAGCATATATAGGCAGCAAATTCAAAACAGACCTTACTTTAAAAACATGGCTTGTAATTGCTAAAATAATTCTCTCATTTTATATGCTGAATAATATTTAGCATTTACATTTTTTCAAAATTATTTTTGTTTAAAAATAATATAAGCCTATTACAGGCAATGAAATGAAAATTTAATCCTACACTATTACTGAATTAATAAAGAAGTTATTTTAATAGTTTATGAAATTATATAAAATCAATATAACAAAGAAATTAGATCAATGGAAATCAAAGAAATTTTAGGAATTTAAAGACTGCTATTTTAATATTACAACATCTTATGTATTATGAGAACTTTTTCATTTCATAGCAAAAAGTAATAAAATTCATAAAAAATACTAAGAAAAAAAAATAATAAAAGCTGTTTCAAGGAGTCAAAATATTCCAGGACTGGCTACAAAGAACCGTATATTCTTCCTATGATGAATAAAATCTAACTATTGTTCACATGGATGAACATCACCTATACTTTAACATAACATAGATGATATAACATGCTAACATTAAGTTGTTTACAAGTTTATTCAGCACAGTAAAGAAGGCAATAAGAAATTACTTCTCCCTTTTTCTACAAAGCTAGTATGGGATGCTTTGTTTTGAATACGACTGTGTTGTTTAGGACCTACAAGAGTCATTCAAAAAGTCCTTAGCCTGATAAAGAAAATACAAAAGCTATTCAGAGATTAACTTCCAGTCCTCAGTGTTGCATGGTATTGTGCATGGAGGTAATGATTCTATCTTTGCAGAGATAAATATACTGGTTCAGTAAAGTTCTAGTCTTATTACTGAAAATATCGCTAACTTGATTTTTTCCTCTCATTCGAAAAAAACTCTCATTCGAAATGGCTGTTGTCATAGAAAATCCCACCAGTGTGAAGTCTGTGCTGTCATCTGTTCCCTTCACACAAAAAAAACTTATTAGTTCTGAAATATATTATGAACACTGTGCAGTATATAGAGGAAATATCATGACTGACAGTGCGGTAAGACAATAGTGAACTGCATCTTTTGGATAGGTTGAACAAACATTCACGATAATGAAAGAAGTGATTGACCCTCAATTGTCACAGGTGAACTTGTTGCAAGTGTTGATGTGAAAATTCAAGAAAATCATCAATTCATAAGAAAATTGTTGAAAAAATATCCAAATTTTTTCCTCACATTATCACAAACAGTGCTGCATGAAATCGTAACCAATAGGTTAGGCTTCCACAAATTTGAAAATAATGAGGAGTTGAAAAAAGGTGTTATTACCTGGTTTAAATCACAGGCAACAAAGTTTTATGACGAGAGTATTCAAAAACTTGTTCACAGATATGAAAAGTACCTAAATTTGGATGGCAATTATGTAAACAAGTATTTAAAAGATTTAGACCAACAACTTTACAACTTTCTAATATACTCATTATAACGTGATTTACTTAATTCTAAAAAAGAAACGGTTCATTCAGTTTTACTCATCAGATGAAGTAAATTATTGTCCAGCAAGTCATTTTTTTTCAGGTTTGGAAAGAGCAGATAATCACCAGCAGCCAAATCTAGTAAATATGCCACATGTGGAAGCACTTTAAAACATCAATCATGAAGACGTATATGCAGGTGCATTATTATGGTGAAAGAGCAAAATCTTTTTGACCAGTTTAGACCGGATAGCAGCCTTCAATTGGTCCAGTAATGAAGTATAATATTCCCCAGTGATGGCCCAATCTTTTTCCAGGTTGTCTACATGGACAGTAAAATGAGAATAAAAAAAAAAAGGCCAAAACTTTTCCTGCAAGTGAAACCATTTTTGCTTTCACTGACCCAGCATCAACCACTGTTTGGTCCTAGCATGTAATGGTAAACCATGCTTCAACTACTCTTATAAAACATCAAAGAAACACAGAGGAATAGTGTTTAATTAAGTCTGAACAGACCTAAGTAAAAGTGTTCAGTAGAAAGTGTTTTTGGTTGACTGTTAACATGTGCACCTATCAATTCAGGGCATTATGGCAGAAGTTACCAGATCCCCTCATAAATCTTTGCAGAGATTAATCAGGAAAAGAACGTATCACTAGGTTCAGCCCCCAATGTAGTGAGGATAATGCTGAAATATTATCCATATCAAACACAGGTTTTCCACAAGTTAATTAATGCTGATTATGCTAAAAGGGTTCACTGCTGTCAATGGTTCAAGAACTTCATTAGAGGCAACATTTGGCATTTTAGATCAAAGGTCTATTACAGATGAAGCATGGTTTCACCTAGGTTTTACACATTTTCTTTGAATTTCTCATACACCCACAAATAATAGACGTAATGTGTGCTGTTTCAAGGCAACAAAATAATAGGATCATTGTGTTTTGAAAAACTATGGATACTGCCATCGACTAAGAAATGATCCAACAAGTTCTTAGCCTTACTGCAAGAAAATGAGTGACTGCTGGTAGCAACAGGAAGCCACATGCCAAACAGCTGATTTATGGTCAAATAGCTTCTATGGAGATGCTACAAGATTTTTTTTTTGGAAGACTCATTTCTAAAGAATTGTGGTCATCAAGATCCCCTGAACTGTCTAGTCCAGACTTCATTCTGTGGGGCTACATACAAGAAATTTTTTATTGGAGCAATCCACACATCTTGCAGAAATTGAAGAGAAACATTACCAATGCCATCCAGGAAAAAGGGTACAGCTAACAAGAGCAGCCAGGAAGTGGATGGACATAATTTTCAACACTGTCTGTAAATTACTATTTAAGTGTTTGCCAGTAAACTATTATTTATAGACTAAACTAAATGATGGGGCCAATCTAAGTTTAACACCCTGAATAATGATGGTTCAGCTAATTAAAATAAAATTTCATTAAACTTTGAATAGTTGATGTATACAAATATGATAAATAATACAGTACTTCATCATAAAGTAATAATGATTTGGACATGAATCGAATGACTTCATTAACTGCTGTGTTCTAAACAACTAGCATATACATTTCATTTAATAAATAAAAATTATTTAAAGGTAAGATTTGCCCAGATCACCTACAATCATGACAGTTATAATAAATAATAAACAAAATAGTATACGAGGGTTATTTTTTTCAAGGTCCGATCGGTCGTGAAATAAAAACCCGCGCAAAAATCGGATGAACCTTTGTGCATATGTGTCCTAGCATGGATACATCACTTTGTTTAGTTCTGAACACGCAGCTAGCACGTAAACATGTCTACAACAATAGCATCTCCTGCCAAGTGTGAAGTGCATGTGGTAATTCGATTTCTTCAGGCTGAATGCGGCTATGGTGTAATGCGACTGAAATTCATCGACGAATAAGTAATGTGTACGATGAAACTTCAATGAGTGACAGCAAAGTGCGACAATGATGCAAGAACTTTAAAACAGACGTACAGATGTTCATGATGCAGGCGATCAGGGAAGGAAGCGAGTGTCAACCGATGATCTCGTTGAGCGAGTGGATGAAGCAATTCGAGAAAATCGTCAGTTCACAATTTCTGTATTGAGTGATTCATTCCTGAAATTTCAAGATCAGCTCTCTACACCATTGTGAGTGAGAGACTTCAGTACCGCAAACTGCGTGCATAGAAACAGCTGAAAACACAGGCAGCTCCATTCTATGACGAGGGTATTGGAAAGTTGGTACCACGCTACGACAAATGTCTAAATCGGGGTGGCGACTATGTAGAGAAATAGCATAACTATGTAAGTACTTGTTACAAATAACAAATTTTTTACTTTCACTGTGGTTTTAATTTTGTGACCGATCGGATCTTGAGAAAAAAATAACCCTCGTATTTTGATTACCAAAAGCAAAATATCTTAATTATTTTTTTAAAATAATAGCACATATACAGCATTAAAAAAATTCTTTATATATAATTTCATTTTTTATACAGAAAAAAAACCTTAAATCAGAATTTTTATGAGTCAAAAACAAAAATTTTGAGTAATTAATATAAAAAAAACTTTTTATTTTCTGTTGAATTTCAGATAAATGGTAACCCAATTAGAAAAAAATCACTAATATTTTATAATCTAGGTGCCAAAAAGTTGAATAAAATTCAGATCTAACTGTCTCAAGTTATCTGTTAAGGCACAGAAAGCAAAATTCAAGAGATGTTGAAAAAAATTGTAAAAAGAAATTAGATTATTTTACAGCTGTAGAATGTATTAATACATCAGGATAAATAGAGGTACTTAAAAAGTAAACCACAATAACAATCTTTTTATTTAAACAGTCCTGAAACTTTTTCGACTTCATTGATTACAATAAAATTAAAATTTTAATATATATTAATACCTACAACAAGAAGTATGATTACTTTTTCCAAAGATCCAATCACGCACATATTTCCTAATTTCAACATATTTCAACAAACCTATACTGAAACATCATAAAAATGTTTTTTTAACAATAATAATAATACTACTATTTAAAAAACAAAATTATTATAGGAAGATATTTAATATAATTTAATTACACTGGGAAACAAAAAAGAATTTTTTTTGTCTCGGGAAGAAAAACATGCGATTCTAATCGTATTTTTCTCCTGAATTGAAATATGATATCAGTTTTTCCCCATCATGCAAGGTTTCCGAGGGACAGGTATTTATAATTTTAAACATTTAAATACTTTCTGCATCCTAACTACACTATATTCAAACATTTGACTCGCCTAGAAAGTAAGAAATGAAAATTTTCTGCTCTATTTTCCCTGAGAAGCATCCCTCTTGATGATCCAACAATAATCGGCCAGCATATTAGGATTCTATTTGCCTTGATACCTCTTTTCCATAGGTGAAATCTCATGATGAAAGTGTTCCCCATGCTCATCGCACCAAGATTTTCCGAGAAGAAATCTAGATGCAAGTGCACGAAGTGAACTTTTACAGACATATTACAACCCAAATTTTTATAATATATTATAATATTGTTGACAATATCATGGTAATTTTCCACCTTTCAATTTCCCAAAAAAATCTGAGTAACATTTTTGAATGCTTGCCAAACTGCTTTCTCCAGTGGATTCAATTGTTCCTCAAACTTTTCATCAAGCTTTAGTGATTGTATTTGTGGACCTAAATAGTCCTTTAATTTTTGCATCACTAATTTTAGGAAAGTTATGTTTTAAGTACATGAAACGAGGAGTATTGTCCAGGGCCTTGACGAAATTCTTCATTAATTCTAGTTTGATATGTAACAAAGGTAGGTACACATTTTTAGGTTTACAAAATGGGTCATGTTTCACATTTTTCTGTTCAGAAATGAGCGATTCCCATTTAGGCCTTACTTTTATAATGAAATGTTTTTTTTCTGTACCTATTATCCCATTCACACAAAACAGTACTTTGTGTAACCAAGCTGCAGACCAAGAAGAAGTGCAATTGCCTCAAATCGCCACAAATAGTCCATTCATACACTGCATATTGAAGCTTTAAAGTTTTCATATGTTTCTTTCATACTAGCATACTAGCAAAGTGAGCCAAAGGTACTGATGGGAATTTATTGTCATTATGCAGAAGCACAGCTTTTAAACTAACTTTAGAGGAATTGATGAACAAGCACCATTCTGTTGGGTTATGTTCATTACAAAGTGTCTCCATAAGAAAAGAAATGTCATTACAAAACACTCAGCTATTTTCTCCAGAAAAATGTTCTTTAAATTCAGAATGAGATTACAATAAGTATGTATCTTTGTATGCTTTTTAAGAAGATTCGGTGCTTTTAGCAGGGAAGCAAGCATTTCAGACAGTTTTTTGATAACTAAATCTTCATAGATAACTAAAGATTTTCTTGAGTCAGTAAATGAGGCTCAGATATACTTCTTTTTTCAAAAGTTGTATCAACAGAATCTGTTTCTTTTTCTTCCTTACTTCCATCAGACTCTGAGCTCTCTTCATCTAATGTCACATATTCTGGAGGCTTTGGTATGGGCAATTCTTTGTAGTGTGGAACTGGTCTCATTGCAAATTGAAAGTTAAGGTATACCACTGTATGTTTTGATTTTGATGTAAACCCTTTAATGTTTGTTAAGCACAAATAACAGTTGAAGAGTGATCTTTGGGTTCCCTCCAGATCATAGGGATAGCAATTGGCACGTGGCGTGTGCCACTTTTCCATGCAATGAGAAGCCTAGAGCACAATAAACAACGGATATGAGGGGTCCAGGCCCTTGTTAGATCCCCGATTTTGCACCCAAAATAATGTTCATAACACTTTTTTAGTAATGGAGTAAGATTTCACCTTTGGGACTTAAGCGTCACTTCACCACATACATAACAAAAATTGTTAGGATGATTTAAATAAACTCTAGGCATTTTGTAACTAATGACTAATTAAAATAAATAAAGTTGTAAAAATGTAACACAAAATAATTCAGACACACAAAGCACTCACAATGAGTGTTTACTGATTCACTACTATCTCACAACTGGCATTGCTCTGATGAATGTGTGCTACACTAGATTAGGTTTATACATCTCTATACATGTCTCAACCTGCACAACAGTAGCCACGCTACCCTTTGGGTTAGCTCATTTGGTTCCATCATATTTACAATGCTCTAGGAGCTTTTACTTGACAATGGGCAAATGGATGAAAAAAGTTATAAAATATATTAATATAACAAAAAAACTGTGGGTGAAGGAGAAATTCCGAATACATATTTGAAAACAGGATAAAAGACTGCATTAAGTACACCTGTTGGTACTCAAACGAGACAAAAATCATGTTGACCAGTGTTATCACAAATAAATCCGTTAACAAATTAGGGTTAATGAGAGATACTTTAAAAAGCTTCTAAATATTTTTATTTTAAGCAATAAAAAGTTTTACGTTTACTTCTAGCACTGCTGTAGCATTGGGATTGCAACTCTGAGCATGCGCATAACATTCTCTCATTTGTTGGCTTTTGACAGTCACCATTACAAACACAGAAATGTTTGTTTACATTTGATTAAACATTGTTTAAAATATAAGTCAATCAAGAATCTCACTGATTGTGAAATCAGGGCAGTTGTATGATTTTTAAACAGGATAATTTCCCTTTTTAAGTGGGTATGGCAGTTCCATGAGGGATACAGTAATGAGTATGAAGACCAAAGGAGTGCGCATCCGTCCATCTTGAATAATGATTTAATGAGAATGGATGAAAAAATTAAAGAATAAATGGTTTACAATTTCTTCATTATTATTGAGTTCTCTCAAATTTCACAAACAGTTGTAAATAAAATCATAACACAAAACTTAGGCTATCACAAATTCTGCTCTCATTGGGTGCCGAAAATGTTGATGGATGTTCACAAAACCAAGCAATTAGACTTACTTCTTCTTTTTTCTGTTTAGCCTCCAGTAACTACCATTCAGATAATACTTCAGAGGATGATATGTATGAGTGTAAATGAAGTGTAGTCTTGTACAGTCTCAATTCGACCATTCCTGAGATGTGTGGTTAATTGAAACCCAACCACCAAAGAACACCGGTATCCACGATCTAGTATTCAAATCCGTGTAAAAATAACTGGCCTTACTAGGACTTGAAGGCTGGAACTCTCGACTTCCAAATCAGCTGATTTGGGAAGACGCGTTCACCACTAGACCAACCCGGTGGGTTAAGCAATTAGACTTGGGTCAGTCTTTTCTTACCAGATAAGAAAATGAAGGTGACAATTTTTTGGGCCAAATAACTGGTGACAAGATTTGGGTCTCTCACACTATTTCTGAATCCAAACAGCAATCCATAGTATAGCGACTTGTAACATCTCCAAAAAAAGAAAAGTCCAAAACCATCATTTCAACAAAAAAAAATATGTGCACTGTCTTCTGAGATAAGGAAACGGTTTTGTTGGTTGACTTTTTGCAAGAGAAGAGACTATAAATACTTTGTTATGATACTTTCAAGAAACTGTAACGTGCAATCCAAACAAGAAAGCAGGCGTGCTCAGTCATGGGGTTTTTTGCTTGACAATGCTTGTTCGCAAGATACCGATGAAACTCAAATCTGATTGATCCTTATCACCTAGGGCAGACACCAAACCTATACTAGTTGGGACAAGCTCTATCTCCTCGGACCAATTTCACTAAAAACGCCCTCTATCTTGTGTCTTCACAGGCCATACCTGTATTCCCCTGTCATATAGTAGGTGGTCCAGACTGGACAATGCTTCTCTGGTGGTTGCTCATCAATAGACAATAGTATCTCATAGAGTAAATCAACTAGAGCCAAATGACTGCTTAAAAGTAGTACTGACAATAGATGAAATCTACTGTGGACAGTGGAAGCAAAAATCCTTGCTCTCAGCACAACTCAATCAGATCCAGGAAGTTTTAAGTTACAGTCCTTCAGATAGGCATGTTAAATGCATAACATACATTAATCTATTACTTAGAATGCCAATGACTAAATAGCACAAAATCTTGTTCTGCAATGCAATGATTTGTAAGTAACAGTAAGATAACATGTGGCCTACTGAAGTGACATAAGGTACTGCAAACATCGTAATACTTCTATGGAGGAGGGAGCAATGATAGTACATAACTTGGTAGATACAGGTCACTAATTGTTCATATCTCTTAATGATGCAAAATCGAGTACATCACTGATGGTCAAATATTTTATAAAAAGCAATAATTGATGATTATTAATAAATGGCTAAATATGTTAAAAAAATTGTTAATGAGCCATAATTCAACTAAGTATGCAATGGCATAAAAATTAATGTCAACACAGGGAATTTTTTGTTTACATATATTTTTAGTGTGGCTACACTGCTTGGCAATACCTATTCTTTGTGTAATTTGAGGTTATTCTTTGGTTATTTAGCAATTTTCATGTTATAAACAAAATTTTATGAAAGTTTATTTCAGTTTTTATTAAAAAATCATATTTTTGTATTTTTTTTTCTGTGGGTCTTGAATATATAATAACTGACATAACTCCAAGAAAATGTTCAAAAATCATTTCTCTTTTTAAGTATAATAGTATGACACAATGATAAATAACTTTTGAATGTGGTGTTGAACTACGGACGGTAAATGCTATTTCAAAATAATTTAAAAAACTGGTTCCTTTTCACGTCAAAGGAAAGGCAAATGTGGCTGTAAAAGAAAAATTTCTCCTACACAGGATCAAAGTGAGAAAAAGTAAACTTGATTCAAATTTATCTGCTGTGGACTTAAATCGATAATTAGCAGCCAGAGGAACAGATTTACTCATGATACCCTGTTAAGACGCCAACTTTAATAAGCCAACTGTTAAGACGCTGGCTGGATGAAAAGTCATCAGCCAGCTAAAAACTAGCTTTTAACACCAGCAATGTACAAAAAAGCAAGGCTCTTGTGGTTCAAAGCATATGCTAACTGAACCGAAGAAGACTGGAAAAATTTTGTTTTCAGAGTCACATTTCTATTTTCAGCAGCAAAGGGTTCCTGCTGCTGATATGCTAATATGTTAGAAAATACATCATTAGTTCATATCCAACAATCAGTTAAATATCCTCAGAAAAAATTTTTTGTTTCACATTTGAAGGCCTTTGTTCATTACTTCTGGTAGATGCTATGTTGAAAAGTGATTGATATATCAGGATTCTCAAGGAAAGAGTTGTGACAAAACTTCAAAACAAATTCCCACAAGGCAAAGGAATGTTCCAACAAGATTTAGTGCCACGCCATACTGCCAAAGAAGTGGACAAATATTTTGAAGAACAAAACGCTTAAGCACTCCATGGCCAGGCAACTCCCCAGAGTTAAACCCAATTAGAAATCTTTGGGCAAGAGTAAAAAAACAAGTGTAAAAAATTAATTGTATACAAAAACTGAACTTTAAAACAATCCCATTGGCCTGGTTTCATAATGTAGAAATCAAAAAGTGTGTAGTACACTTGCTGAATTGATGGCAAATCATGTACGTGATGTGATTAACAACAAAAACGGACATATTAATTACTAGACATTCACAAATTGTACGAGAATGCTTTTTTTCTAAATAAAGTTCTTTTTATTGAATAACATCTGTGTTGGGATTAATTTGCATGCTGCTGTAAATTGCTGAATGCCATCCAAATGGTAATATATGCAAACACTGAACCACTCCATAGCTGCCCATTGTATAAAATATAAATAAATGTACTTTACACATAAAATTGATAATTTTTGGAACTTAATAACTTACAGTGATGTATTGTGTAATATCCGTCCACCAATATCCATTTTCTGACCGATTCCATGAACAACAAAAACTAAATGTGTAATATCTCTAGGACGGTCTATATCAGTCGCAATCTCTTTATACCCACGTAGTAATTTTGATCCTGTACCTAGTTTAAACAATAAAAAATAAATAAATATTTTGTAACTTGCAAACAAGAATTAATATCTTGCACACAAGATATATTTTGCATTATACAGTGTTACAACACATCTAGACCTATAAGAAAGGTCCCTTACACTTCTATTCTATTGATAACTTTTACTTAATTAAATCTTAAAATTCTCAAAGCAACTTTTAAAAAATTATATCTTAAAATACAACGCAAAGGTTTGCTACATAAATTAATTAAAACCCAGAAGCAGCAACCTTGTGATTCAAGGGAATATGAAAATTTTGTAGAATACAAAAGATGACTGGGATTTGAACCCAGTACCTCCAGATGAAAAGCTGAAACGCTACCACTCCATCATGAAGATCAGTAATCTCTTTTTAAAAAACAATTTTAATTGATGTATTTTTAATTATTACTAAATATGTAAACGTGAAATTGTAGCGAACAACTGTTTATATTACAACAGTTGTTATACAAGGTCTGTTCACAAAATAACCGAACATCTTTAATTGCATGCCAATAGAGATATTCAGTGATATACAGTTGGCAGCAATGTGTTCCACACGACCTCCTCTGTAACCACATTTTCTTGGATTGTTGATATATCATTAAGTTTTTGTGTTATTGTTATTTGAGTAAAACGTTTTTAAGCCCGTTAAGATCCTTTGCATGAATGTTTCATCGTCATCGGCTTGTTTAAGAAGTTGCCAATAAACATCCACTCAAATATTCTTTCTGCCGTTCAGTCATCAAACGAAGAAAAAACTTTGCTGCAACTCGATGCAGGTTCAATTTTTCAATCTATATGTCATGGCATGATTCAATTGAGATGCTAACCTCATCTTCAAGTTCTCTGACAGTTGATCAACTATTTGCATGCACCAGATCGTTAATTTTCTGAACACAGGAGTCATCAGTTGAGTCGAAGGCCTCCCTGATCCAGAGTCATCTTCAATTGACTGACGACCACTTTTAGATCATAAAAACCATTGGTTACATTGCATACAACCCAAACATCATCTCTGTAAGCTGTTTCAAAAGTTGGAATGTTTCTGTGAAAGTTTTCCCCAGTTTCATGCAAAATTTTACGTTGCATTGTTACTTCTGAAAATTGCACATTATAAAAATCGCTACTAATACTTAAACAAGTTGCACTCATATAATAAAAC
This sequence comes from Lycorma delicatula, assembly GCF_047948215.1. NCBI lineage: Eukaryota > Metazoa > Arthropoda > Insecta > Hemiptera > Fulgoridae > Lycorma > Lycorma delicatula. Next base: position 17,617,028 of record NC_134467.1, read on the forward strand.
AAAAAATAAACGATATTACAATCCAAGAACATGTGGTTACAGAGGAGGTTATGCAGAACACAATCCTGCCAACTGCATAATACTAAATATCTCCATTGACATGAAATTAAAAATGTTCGGTTATTTTCTGAACAGACCTTATAAATTTATAAGTACTGTTGTTGATTTATAAATTAATATTTTTGTTACTATACATATATATATATATATATATATTTTATATTATTTATTTAATTATACATACTATTCCCCAGTGTTTACTGACAGTAATTGTTTAACAACTAAAATGTGAAACTAGATTTAATTTAAACAATATTATTTTTAAAAATAATATTGTTTCCAATTTACATACACGAATAAAATGGCAGCTATAATTTATTTTTTTTAAAAATTCATCTGTACAAATATTTTATTGGTTATAGTTTATATTAAATCAACCGTACATCATAGCTACTGATAGCACAGAAAATGTTTCTTATCTTTTTACACGTATTTGGATTAGTAGAATAAGAATTAAAAATTAGTGCACTTTTTTCTCTTTTTTAATTACGTTAAATGAATGTTTTTTTACTTGAATGATGTTTTTTAGCAAATCAGAAATCTATGACACATCTTTTTTATTGATGATTGTTTAATTTATGTTCTAGAATATCATTGTTATAAGTTATAAAACGAGGTCATGAATGCAAAATGAAATTGATTTATCAACTTAATTATTATTTATAGAACCCATAAAATTATAATTAACAGGCATTTAATTAGAATGAGTAATAATTTTTAAAAAATATACACTATTATTATTTTTATTGTTCACTAAAAAATTATTTTTAATATTCACGTTCACAATTTTTTTTAATTCATTAGTTATTTTGCAAAAAAAATTTTTGTTGTATTAGTTAATTATAGAATTAATTTCAAAATTTTTTTTTTTTACAGTGTATTAGCAATAAATATGTTAACAACAACTTCAAAAAAATTCCCTTAACATTATGAACTATCAAAAAAAAAATCCTTTTTTATTAATATTTTACAGCACGTTACATTTGGTTAATTAAGCAAAATTATCAACTATTTTCATTCACTTCTCATGAAAAAAAAAGCTTCCTACTAACTGCTATGACAAAAATAAATAAATACATAAAATACCATATTTTTAGCCTAAAATAAAAATTAGAAATTTTTCTTAAATTTATTCCAATAAAAGATAAAAAAATACTGTATGTTTCTAAAGGTATTAGATGTTATTTATTACTTGGCACTCTCAATCAAAGTTCAAAAATACATTACACACAAAAAACTGCAATCATACATACCAAAGTTTAAAAACCTACTGTATATATGAATCCACAACTAAACTAATACATAATATATTATAATCACAAATGAAAGTGAGAGAAAAGCATGATTAACTTTTAACTAATAAAAAAAATTTTAAAAAGGAGGTTCTAGTAAAGTTATCAATGATGTAGTACATGACCAAATTCTGAACACATTATAAATCAAGACAACCATGCTTCCCTTTCTGATAATTCATTTATATTTTGATAAAATGTACTGTGTATAAAAAAATATTGGGATTTTAATTTGTTATATTATTTTTGGATGAAGTATGTAGTATTGATTTAAAGCTAAAATCTAAGACCAATAAAGAGTTTTAGTTCTCGTGGGCATGGCCACGGAAGATTGGTTTCCTATCTTCTGATTGACAGCGCCACTAGCAAATATGACGACTTCTGAACAGAAATCTTCTGTGTTTTGCAGTTTAGTAAATGTGTCTGTAGTTATGGTTTAACAAATATTCCTTAGAAAGTCAAGTGTGAACCTCCAACTGAATTTTATTTAGGAATAAGATAGTGCACCTTCTCACTGGCATAACTCTATACAGGATCAGTTGAATAATATTTTCTACAACCACTAGATTGATTGGCACAAAAACTGCAAGAATTACTTTTTCATTTTATTTATGATTCATTAATGAAAGCCAAAGTTAAAAGATATTAAACAGCTTTAAAACCCCGATAGTCTATACATCCTCTACTTTATGATCAAATTGAATGGAAAAGTTATTTCAACATAAATAAGAAATCAAAATAATAGCTCTTGAATAAAATAACAGTAAAAAACATTGTCCAAGAAGCAAGTCAAGAGCTGCCATTAAATAACACTGATAGACAAAAAAATATTTTTTTAATGTTTCTCTAAATATGATACCATTTCTTCAATTGCTTTTTTGTGTACATTTCAGATCTGTAGATACAATTTTTCTATCACCCTTAGTTTTAAATAAATTACGCTTCAAAAAAATTAAGGGAAAATATAGTTCAAATCTGTAAAATTTATAATTTTGTGTGGCCATACCTGTGTTAGAGTGACTTCACTGATGCTTTTCTTTTATAAATAGTCTCAGGCACATCCTGAATTAATATCCAATAGTAATCAGCTAGCATGTTAGTATTCCATTTCCCTTAATAGCGGCTTTCCATCACCTAAATGTCTTGGTGGAAACGTGTCACTTACATCTCCAAGGTTGTCCGGGAAAAAATCAAGATGCGAGTGGAGGAAATGTATTTTCAAAGACAAATTACATCCCACAGCTCTGTATGACGTAAGAAGCTGATTAACAATATTGTGGTAATTGTTGGATTTTATTTGCCAAAAAAATTTTTGCAAACATCTTTAAATGAAGCCCAAGCTGCAATTTCTACATTATTTAACATTGTGTTAAATACATCATCTTTGACCAACTCTCTTATTTGACGACCATCAAATATTCTTCTTTAATTTTTCCTTCACTTACATTCGGATATTTCTGCCTGATGTACAAAACTCCGGGGCTATCCTTCTTCATTGCTTTTATAAAACTTTTCATTAGTCCTAGTGTTTACGCCAATGCGTAAAGTAGCTTTAATTCATTCCATCAACATATATAAATATATGCTCAGCTGATTTTCATTTATGCTTTCTGTATTGTGATTGATTACTTTTATGTAACTTTATATTATTTCATGTGTTTACATCTTAAATAATTAAGAATAATAGAAACTTATAATTGTTAAAAAAACATTTGATTCATAATTTTACTAGTTGTTGTTAAGCAGCCATTGTGTAAACATCGGTTAGTGATCATTTCGTTTTGTTTATCCATGTAACTTTGTAGCTTTTCTCAACACCTAGGTTGATATTGAGAGCGGGTAAAAGTATTTTTTTGGATTCAACTAAGGGCTCATGAATAATATTTTTCCCATTTAGAGTTAAGTTGTCTCGTTTCTTCCACTCTTTGGTAACATAATGTTTATCCCTAGCTCGGCTGTCCCATTTGCAAAGAAAACACATGTACTTAACATGCCTAACAAAACAGCTATAACATTCAAATCACCACATATGTTCCAGCTATGTTTTTCATAATTTATTTTTTCAAGAACATCTTTCATCACATCATATGTCTCTTTCAAATTAACACCATAAGCGATTGGTATCAGAGGATATGTGTTACCGTTGTGTAGTAGAACCACCTTTAAAATATACTTGGATGAATCTATAAAAAGGAGCCAGTCTTCAAATTTATGAACTTGTTCTTTGTGCAACATAAACTCATCAATATTTGTGCAATAAATCAAATTATTTTCATCAATAAAGTACTAAGAAAGTTCTTTTTGTCGGCTTAAAAAGCCCTAAATTTTTATATATTTTTTGAAGTAAATTTCAACCTTGCAGTCTTGATCCTAACAGTTCAGCCTGATTTTTTGATAAATTTAATTCCCAAACAAAGTCACTTAATTCACCTTGTGATACAAGATGTGGTTTATTGGGCGATAATTCAAAATAAAAATCATTGTTATATTCTTCAGTACTGCCTGATTCTTTGTCTAATATTGTTTACTTATAGCTTACAAATTACGTTAACAAAGTTAAACAATAAAAAATGAGCTAAAAAAAATACAATATAGGAGCTTAACTGTATGTTGAAAAATAAAAAAAATCCGTTAATTAAAATTTAAAATTTTTTCAAAAATGGTGGATAATAGAAAAATTCTAAGTTCATATTCGTTTTCAGCATCAAAAATCATGTACCACAAGTTAGAAAACAAAAATCATGTTTATCAATGTATTAATGCTTTTATGAGATCTTCCAATTTCATTGGTCCTGTATAGATAAGTTAATTAATGATTTCAGATTTAACCTCAAATATAATACACGTAAAAAAAATTTTTTATAGTGACCAGGACCATAATAATAATAATAATACATTATGTAAATCACATCAGGAATGGGTAGATGTGACACCTATATGGAAAAAAAGAAACTGTCCTGGTATTTGCCTGGATGGATATGTGATGAAACCTTGATTAAAGCATCATTATATAGTAACCAATTAGTTATAAAATAAAAAAATTAAATATGATTAAATCCATTTAAATTATAATACACAAAACATTTAACCTTGCTTTCTGCTTCCTTTATGAAATTGAACCATGTTAAAATTCTTGGGGTACAAATCGAGGAGTAAATTTGGTGCTTCCTTATGGTTTTTGATCTAAGAAATTGAATAAAAGTGGTCCCAGATCTCCATTTTACTTAGGTTTTAAGAACAGGGTAAAACACGAAAAACTTTTTGTTGGAAAATATACTTTTTTAGATTTGGAATAGATTTGTTAATTTACCAATAAACAAATAAAAATTTCTAGTTAACTTTGTAGAGAATTTAATTCTGAGAAAATTGATTTAAATAACATTATTAGAATTAAACAAAAATTTGAGAAGTTTTAGCACTCGATACAAAAAAGTAGTTTTGATAATGGAGGTATTCCAAAATGCATCATCTAAAATGTTAAGAGTGACAATGTAAGGAATAACAGAAAATAACATTTAAATCAATCATGATAATCCTAGCAGAAGGAAATAAAAATATTGTAAAAAAAGAAAGTAGTTAATCTCCTCATAAGATTAAATGTTGCTACCTTACAAAGAAATTCCCAAAGTGCATCCTACTAAATAGAACATTGATTAAAATAGAACAAACTAAATAATAATATAATTTACAAAAAAAAAAACCATGTAAGAAATAAAATACTAGTTTGTTGATTCAAGTGGGTCACAAGTTTACAAAGCTAAAATTTAGATCATAAACAGTTTAGTAAAATCAACAACTGTTCTGGCTGCCATATAATTATTACATATGGTCAAACTCAAGGACGGTTGATAACCAAATAGTAACTTACTATTGTCTATTACTGGTTATCTGATAACTTCAGATAAACAGTTATCTGATAACTTCACTTTTATATGTCCCTTTTAAATGAGAAACAGTGCATAAGAAAATATATTTTATTTTTTTACTTACTCTTTTGAAAATAACCACCAAGCTTTTGCGTAAAAGATCTAACAATTTTTGTTGGTGTTGCTTTACTATACAGATAAACTTCATGCGGTGCATACCAATCAACATTGTAATCAACAAACATTTCAGTATGTAATGCTGAAACATAAAAAACAGTTACAGAACAATAAGATACTAATTATGTAATATCACAATACGAAGAAATTTCATCTAACTTTGTATTGTTTAGGTATAATCTTGTTATAAAATTGTATATAAACTGTAGTAAAAAATTTGAAACTAAAAATAGGTCAAATTCTTTTGACTAACAGCATTTGATTGGTTTGATACCTTCTACGTTACCTTATTCTTACATTGTACTTCATTCATACTATACTTCTATTTCTAATTCCACATTTCTTTTTTCTCATTATAGAACAGATAAATTACCACCACATAAACACACAGTTTGTCATTACTGAGTGTACATTTTCAGAAATGCATGAAAAATGTCAAACCTAGATAGATTCAAACAAACGAGTTTCCAAATGTGAGGTTGAGATTCTACTACTCCACCATAGAAGTATGCGTTTTAAAATGGATTAAGAGATCCAGATTTCCCTAATATAGAAGTTATGTATAAAACTAATAATTGGACATATAAACAAACAAGTTCTGATTTTACTGATATACGAACATTCTGATGTACCGGACAAGTAGTATTACATCCAGAACCCCTCCGCCCCATTTACCTGGTAGAAAATATTGACAATACAATGCTCTATAGATCTCAGCACTGGATCTTAACCGAGAACAAACCATTCCTATAGAATTCAAAATGTGGATATGGGATTAAGAAAATAAAAAAGAGAAAAAATGATAACGGATGATTTAACAACTGAAATACAAAACAACTACTCAAGAGATAAGATTCAAGGGTATCCTCCATTGTATGGACCTATCCTGTTCTAAACTACTCAACTGATTGAAATTATTTTAACCCAGAATGAAAGCAGAAAATTTATTGACGAACAAAGAGAATCTGATCATAAAATTCCCACCAAATCCTTCCCACTTTAGCTCAGGAAAAACAAAAATAAAATTAAAGGAAGTTCAAAGAAACCAAAATATTTATATTATTGTATTAACTACAGGAATATAGGAAAAGAAATTGGCTGGGACATTGTATGAGAAAAAGGCGTTTATTAGTGGATGCAATAGAAGGTTTTGTGAATGGAAGAAAAGAAATAGGAAGAAAGAGAATTTAAATGACGGATAGGATTATGGAAATTGTAAAATATATGGAAATAAAGAGGTTAGCAAAAGGTAGAACATGTTGGAGAGCAGCAGTTGTAACAGAACCTGCTCTATGGCAGAACACTATAAATGAATGAATTAATGAACATTAACTATTAGGAGAAGGGATTAGAAGCCCAATCTTTACGTAACTGTCATCTCAGTCATTAGACTTATTATGCAGCCATCAGACAGGAAACAGAAACAGAAAAATGTAGGGTTTGATCTGTGTACTCAAAGAATCAATAATGGAAAAAAACTCTTGTCCTTATCAAGGATACGGAAAAGGAGTGGATGATAAAAAAGAATGATCTACCCTGATGGTTAGATCAAGGTAATTTATTTTGTCTTGTCCAGGACGAGTAGCTGATAAGTACCTTATCAGTTACAAATTACTACAGTTGTTCACTGTTTACTGAACTTCAGTTTAACTGTATGTTTAATTTATTTTAATAAAAAAATAAATTATTCATTTATTTGATTGATAACATTATTTTTTTAACAATTTTTAAATAATATATTTACTTTAAGACGATTATAAATTAATAATTATACAACTATTTACACTGAACAAATTTTGTATTATATAAACATACATTTGTCAGGCCAAACAAAAATAATAAAAATATATTAAATAATCAAAAAATAAATTACACAACAAAATATTAACAAATAAGTTCATTAGGAAATAATGAAATATATATAATAATAATGTTTATACTGTGATATCTAATAAATAAATGTGTGGAAAAGTTTTTTCACACACAGAAAATAATCATATTTTAACATAGTTTAAACTTGCCTCCAACTTCCTATTATTCATAAATCATAATTTTTTTTTAAAAATTAAAGCAGAATTTTAAAACATCTAAAATTAAAAGCAATATTTTCTCAAATTTTAAAGTATATGTTAAATTGTAAATAACTAACAAACTCTTCAATAACCTTTAACTTGTTAACTTTTTTAACTTGTTTAGCTTCAACAAAAGTCTATATTTACTAGATATGAATACTTATTTTGTTATGAAATCAGAACGGAGAGTAAGAAGAAATTATTTAACAAGCGTATTATACAAAGTGGACACACAGGTGACAATATAATATTATAAAACTTGGAGATTTTTAAAAGCGAGCAAAAAATAAAGCATAAAATGATAAAAAAAAAAGAAGATTAATTGACAAATCAGTATGATATCTTATTCAGTTAGCTTATAGAGTTCAAGTAAACAAACTGCAATTACGAGAATTCAGACAACTGATTCACAGTCATCTCCTGTAAATCCTGATGAATATAAAAGAAATTATATGACGTTAATATTCAGTAACCACGAGCTATTCAATTTTTAATTATTACATACGTATATTTTAAATCTAAATAAATTAAGGCAGTTTTTTAAGTTATGAAATTGTCCATAAACAGCAAAAGTTCACTAATATTTTAGATTAAATTTCTATGATAATAAACAAATAATAAATTCAATTCAATTTTCGTCATCTGATTGCAAGAGATCTGTGGTGCTGTCAGTATTAAGAGATACAATCGGAGGCTCAATTTTGTTTTCTATTATATTATCGAATTCCCAATAGTTTGGTTCAATAGTATCTGTTATATGTTTTATACAGTTTTTCGATTCCTACTGGCCTGTTTGATAGATTTTTTTTAAATATAAATTTTCAACATCAAATATTTTAAAAGCAGTAATGCTATGTAACTTTTGATTTGTCCCCAAATTAACTCAATCAGTTAGAGTACAAAGCAACAGGGAATTAATCGAAACACAGTTTTGCACTTTATCTTGTTAACTCATCAATTTTATACACATTAAAATTACTTTAATATGCGAAAACCTTTGCAATAACTGGACCTTAAATTTAGTTTATCTTCTTCAAAAATCATTCCTTTTGAACTCGGCCACATTTTTATATCATTCTTTTTCCAGGACGTAGCTCTTTCTGTTTTACATGAATGATAAGGGGTGTTGTCTAAGACAATAATTGAATTATCTTCCATAGGAGATAACACATCACTAAACCATTTCACAATAAATAAAATTTATGTACATTTTTCAAATCATAATTTTATTGGAATCGTCACTTTTTTTCTATTGACCTGCACGGTTTTTTTTTTTTAGAAAACTGTAATTCATTAGTAGATTTATACTCAAGAATCACATAGTATACTGAAGCAGCACAACTTCCATTTATGTTAACAGTTATTAATCTCAACCGAAATCAACTCCGTTGGATTACTCTGTAATTTGCTTTTGCAAGCAGTTAAAATGATGTGTTTTCTGTATGAACAGTGTAATTCAAGTCGTACAGACACAAATCTTGTAATATGCTACACTCACATTCCAGTACACGTAAAAAAAAATTTCATTATATTAACTTTATATAACATTAGAGTAAATAAATAAGTAACTGAAACACAAAAATTGAACACACGAACAAAAGCGTGATCGTATGAAAAGATCGTGGGTTTTAATAAAATTGAGAAGACATAACGTTTTATAAATTTTTGATTACATTCACTACTGCATTACAAATTAATTATACAGTGACTATAATTATTACTAAGAGTAATAATTATAGTGCTGTGTATAGATATAGCTGCATTGTTAATCAGCACTGATGTAAGGGATGTGACTCAGCAGAATCATGATGAACTCACACAAAAGCAACATTTATTTATTCTTCACCCTATAAGCTAACTGAATACAGTATAGGAATTCACGTTAGGATGAAGATTACATACACACACATAAATATATATACACATCATTACCATCATTATTTATTTACACAACAACAGGCTGTAAACCAGTTATAGTTAGTTACTGATGGATGATAATGATATTTGTAGTACGTGAAAAACACCACACCTGACTGGGATTCAAACCCAGGATGAAAGGCCGAGATGCTACCACTCTGCCACGGAGATTAGCATTATGTTAATAACAGCTTCATAAAAGTAATAAATAATAATAATTACCATTCTTTGGTGATTTTGTATCGACCACATATTCAGAATTTCTTTTGCCACGAAACAAAGTCATATGAGCTCGATCAAGTGTTTCACACGTCTCCAAATCGAGCGGTTGCCAATTTGTTTCGTAAAACCATGTACCTCTAGTTATGACACTCTCTTCTCCTGCAAAGACAATACAATAAAATTCATTAATAATATCGCTAAAAAATTTTATAGTCCTAATAAAAATGATAAAACTGCCATTTTTTACTAAAATATTCTCTGCAATTTGATATTAAGCTCTCAGGTTTTTTTGTTAATTTTAATAATCTACCCGTTTAGATTATTGCGGCAAATAGATGAAGAAAGAAGCATTTGGAAAAATATAGTTAAAAGAAGAGACAGACTTATAGGCCACATACTAAGGCATCCTGGAATAGTCGCTTTAATATTGGAAGGACAGGTAGAAGGAAAAAATTGTGTAGGCAGGCCACGTTTGGAATATGTAAAACAAATTGTTAGGGATGTAGGATGTAGAGGGTATACTGAAATGACGACTAGCACTAGATAGGGAATCTTGGAGAGCTGCATCAAACCAGTCAAATGACTGAAGACACAAAAAAACCAGTTTAGAATTTTTTGACCAAAATTTAAATTTATGGGTAAGTTTTGTAAAATCAATATAATAAAGGAAACCTTCCATGATTGAAAACTGATAAAATAAAAAAAAGCTTAAAAAAAAATAAAACAGACTTCAAAATAAAAGATACACTAGAAAATAATACTTTTTCAATTCTTTAAATTTTCATTCTGATTTTGGCATCAAATTAAAAACTACTAACATCGTATTATAATATGGACAATGAAAGGAAACATTTAAGTTTCAACCGTTAAAAGAAAATATAAATTTTTAATTATAATTTACAGGTGAATAATATAAAAGGCGGAATATCTATTATAAGAAAACCAATTCGGTATCAGAAACAGCATAGTTACATTCTGGATTACGAAAACTATTCTGGCTATCAGACTAATTTTAAAGGACAGACTTAAGAAAGAAAAAAGCTATTTAAACATCATCTATATATCTGAAGACAGCTTTTGATAATGTAAAATGAAATAAAATATTTAAAATTTAAAGTGTTGCACAGAAATATTGGGAAAGAATAGTTATTTCCTAAATTGTAGAAAAATTAGTTATATGAGCAAAAGATCAAGAAAGCTGAAGTCCAATTCAGAAACCAGTGAAACAAGCATGTAATAGACTACTATTATTTTTTCTACTTGCACTCGGGAAAGGTAATATAGTAACTGAAGAACAAATCTGATAACGGAGTAACTATCTAAAGAAAAAGATGTTAAAGATTCACTGATGAAATTTTTTTGAGAAATACATGCTGTCATGTATGTGTAAGAAATATTAAACGGCCTTGATTTATAACTAGGAAAAAAATTCGGTTTGAAATAAATAGACTAAAACAAATAATTAAATATAGCGATACAGAACACAATAATACACTAATAATAATAAAGTAATGACTAAACATAAAGTATTTCATCTTGCATATATTTAAACCGGTTGAATAAAAATATCAAACTTGAATGAAATAATATTTGATGTGAAATGTACTGCACATCCAAAATAGTAAAGTAGTTACTCAGAGATTAGGTATTAGCTTGTTTTAGCTTTTCCCTGATCAAGTGGTTCTCACCAGACAAACTCTCATTTAATATTCTCATCGCATCGGTTAAATTCTGTTCTGAACAGTTCATGTTAAGAAGTCAAGCGAAGATGTCAGAATCAAAGAAAGTTTGACAGGGATTTATTTTTTAAAGATTATTGTATACATAGAGTTGTTTAAAAGTCTAAAATATCTTTTAAATGCTAAAAAGCAAGCTTAGAAAAGAATTACAGAGTATTATTTTGATGTCTTTGAGAAAACAGTCACCGTTCTTCAATTAACAAAATGCTGAATGATATAAGAAGAGTACTGTAAAGAAGAAATATTATTGTAATTTTTAACAGGAAATAGATATGTTAATTTGAAAGGTCGGGAAAAAAATATTTTCTAAAGCTATTAAAAACAAAAAAAAATTAGTTTTTTGAAAGTCTTTTGACAGTGCATCGAAAATTCACTGAGTAACAAAGCAATAATGTATGACTAACAAAATGTATGAGTAACAAAGTAATAATATTCTGACAGAGGGGGACCGATATGGTCATAACAGAAATTAATGCTGAGAAGTAAAAATTATAAAAAAATTTCATATTTTGAAAGTGATGAAAATGTAAAAAGATTTAAAGATTTTTCAGTTTCAAAGAATGTTTGTATTATAGCAGATTGAGTTAAATAAATTACAATTTAAAAAAGAAATAATCTATTGGATCTTTGAATGGAGTGAAATAACATACCCTGAATCTCCCAGTAAACATGTTGCCCTGTCGTGAATTATCTACAAATTCTGGCATTTTAGACCATTCAGTAGAGATGCTAATAAACAAAATAATCGGAAACTATTTATTCTTTTTCACAGCTAATTTCAAAATTGTCTACAATAACTCTTAAATCACTTCTCAATAATGAAACACTAATAAAAAAAATTTAGTAAATGCTCTGACTAAAAAATTATCTATTTTTTAACTATGAGCCCATTAAAAGTGGGGGGTATTCCACCCACTTCTAATGGGGGCACAGCTTTTGAAACTACCAATGAAAAACATTAAATGGCCGCCATTTTGGTTTCTGTTATTATTGGCTAATCTTTGTTACATCAAAATTTTTGTTTCCAAATATCTTTTAATATGATATATCAAAACCCTACTCTTTCCAATAAAATACATTACTTACTCCCCAGGAGTAATTCTAATTCAATAAATGATCAGTGCATCACTATTTTCGATTTTATAATATCTGATATAACTACCTACCTTAAAATAAAATAAAAAAATTTTTTTTTTTAATTTTTCTTGGGTAATAGACTATTTTCCAACTTGCCAACAGGTAAAAACAGCCATTTTCATCGCTTTTTCCATGACCTGAAGTATTCTTATTGTACATCGTACAGAGCAAAAAGGGCTTTTTGGAAAGATTAAAGATGGAACTTATTGTACTCAAAATTCATTTTGTTACATAACCAAATGTTGTAATGTTTACCTAAGTTAAATTTACAAATTGTAGGTTTTTCAAATTTTGGGCCCAAAGTAAATAATGAAGGGTTTCGAATAACATAACTGTTTTTTACCTTTTAGGTACTAGTAGTACTTATAACAAAAAAACTAGACTGTTACTGAGTGTCCATTAAAAAAAATTGTCGCCAAATCATAAGATTTTGAAAATGCTTCATTTTTGGGACTCAAAAACCACATGTGGGACAGGTGGCAAACATTTGAAATGTTTACAGCAGTAAGTTCTTTTATGTACTTTAAAACCATATAAAATTTATTTTGTTACTCAAAGTGGTTGATGAATAACGAGACCAACATAACCGCTAAAAACACTGTTCCATCTAACCGTAAACAACATATCAAAAAATACTGATGTTATATATTTTTTTCAGATTATAAACATTACAACTAAACTCATTATAATGAATAAATAGATAATTAATAAATAGTCAATTACAAAATGATAAATAATAATTACCAAATGATAAACAATTCAAATACATTAACAAGTTGTTCAATTCACTTTTACCTTATTTTACTCCTGCTAATGGAAGTTATGAATAAATCTTGCACTTTTTGATAACAAACTTAACTAACATAACTTAGTGCTGCTGCCATTTTTTTATTGAGTAGAACTGATAAGTCCTCATTCATCTTTGGTGTAATATTGTGTCCTCTTTCAGTAGATGGTAGAAAAAGCTCTTAAGCTGCGAGAATCTTTAAAAATATTTTCCAGTTAAACCCATCTTTGATTATATCTCAATGATTTCTTGAATGAAGTACGTACCAGGACCCTGTGGATAGGAAAAATGTATTCGATATTTCTCTTCATTTTCATGTATTATGACTTCAATGACTTCACCTAACCACCACATGCTATCATATACGCAGCAGACATAATTTTTACATTTTGGCTTCGGTAAACCTATAAAGCAATCAGAAACACTTATGTCCTTGTGTAATGATACTAACGTAAATGTTTCTGATTCAGAGGTCGCCTGGACTTTCAGAATACATTTCTGACTTGTTGGAACATAACTGTGAAAGGTTCTTATTTCTGGGACTGTTGTGATTACCTGATGACAAGAAATGAGGTATTTTTCAGTCTCTTGAACATCTTTATTACAGTAGAAAATAAATGTTATATTTTTAATATTATGTTTGTAATAATTGTACATTTCAGAAGGTGTAATAATTTGACAGTTGACTGTCCTTTGAAGGCTTGCTTTAGTCACAATCCTTTTTACAGTTCCACCAATAAAATCACATGGTCCTTTTCCACGGTATGAGGCAAAATAATGTCATTCAGCTGAGATTTCAAAATCTTCTTGATGGTAGCACAAATTTATGAAGTTTTTTTTGTTTTTATACTGGACTGAGGAGCTATCAGAAAAATAAAAAAATTGTTTAACTCGTGGTAACAGTGTTTTTCCTTTATTTATAACTTGCTTTTGGAAGCAGAAGAACGATGTAGCAATGTGCTTCAAGTACTCACTAATCACACAGTAGCTTTGGCTTTGTAATTTTTCTTCTTTTTTAAAATGCATGAAAAACAGATGTACTTTGACATTTAAGTTTTTGACCAGAGATATGACGGGGCTTCATCCTGTATCACAAAAGGAAAATTTTGAGAGAAGTCTCCCATTACAATACATTCACCCACCCACAAGTTTTCCATTTTAATGAAATTAGCTTGTTTCTGTGAAACAAAATGATGCCTTTTCAGATTAAATTTTTGCTAAGTTTATCTAACTACTCTTGAAATGGAAGAATTTGAATAGTTAGTTCACAACCACCAACAGAAACCCAGTGTTTGAAGATAATTTCAGAATCAAAATCATACCAGCTCTCTTGCAGTAATCTGAGCACTTCATTAGTGCCTGGACTTTTTCACACTGTGACAGATGCACGTTTCATTTTCTATATCACATACAATGGTTGAAGGGAGAATTTTATAATCAAATTTCATTTTTAGGACAGGTGACACACACAAACAGAATGAGTACCTAACCCACCAGCCAGAACAAAAAATTTAGGTCTTAAATCAGCAAATTTTGAAAAGCCAATTTTTAAATTATGTTTTTCTTTGAAGGCTGTGTACAATTCTTTTAAGTTACAAAAATATATCTTGATATTTCGGTTCGCTTTCCGTATCAACTTTTGTGGTTTTTGTATTTCTTTTAGGCATTTCGTACACAGTGCTCTGCCTGGAATTAATTTTAAACTTGAATTGCTTGTTGAAAGTGTCGAAGATATTTCTCGAAGAGATTTCTTATCCAGTGTGACAGCTAAATGGGTCAGATCAACTTTTCCCATTAATATGAAAATATTTATCTAAATATTCAGTTTTATGAAAAGTATAGACATTTTTTGTTTCAGTACATCCACTTCTTAAAGATATCAATGTTATCTGCTGTTCAGTAAACTCTAGAATATTGTGTAATACTCAAGATCTATTCTAAGTCAATTTGTGATATACTGTTTCAGTGTGAATGCCAACTGAACACTCCATTATCCATTTTTATAAAATGCAAGGGTTCTTACAATAACAACAGTTAGTATAAACTACAAAACTACCAAATGCACCTCACTTTGTCTTATCCCAGTTTCTCTAGAGATAAAATAAAAATTTCTCTAATTAATAAAATTAAAAATAAAAGATATCGCATAAAAGAGAAGTTCACTGCTAATAAAATTACTTTATAAACAAGTGTACATTACCTAACTACAGTATTAACACTAGCAACAACATAATATATCACACAGAAATAAAAACAGTGACTAAGCCTTCTATAATGTTTACATTCAGGATTACACAAACATTCATGTCCATGCATATGTATTCACTTTCGTGTTTAAACATGAGTTTGTGTATATGAGTCATACTTTAAGTAGCAAACTATGTAGAATATAAGCTACCTCATTATAGACATATCAAAATATTTTGTACAGTGGACCTACATTATCAAAAAAAAATACATGCTGTGAATTTTTTGGATACATTTCATGGTTAGAAGGAATAGTGTTTTTAGCAGTTTTCATGGCTTCATTACTCATCAACCCCTTTGAGTAACAAAATAAATTTTATATGGTTTTAAAGTACATAAAAAGTACCTATTGCCATAAAAATTTCAGATTTTTGCCACCTATCCCACATTTGGGTTTTGGTCCCCAAAAATGAGACATTTTCAAAATCGTACGATTTAGCAGCCATTTTTTTTTAATGAACAACACTCAGTAACAATCTAATTTTTTTTATAAATACTGCTAGTACCCGAGTTAAAAAGTAAAAAAACAGGCCTGTTACCCTAAGCCCTTCATTATTTATTTTGGATCCAAAATTAAAAAAAACTACAATTTGTAAACGTATGTAACTCGGTAAACATTACAAGATTTGGTTATGTAACAAAATGAATTTTGAGTACCCTAAGATGAAGTTTCATCTTTACTCTTTCCAAAAAGCCCTTTTTGTCCTCTGTATGATGTAAAATAAGAATGTTACACTCGTGGAAAAAGTGACAAAAATGGCTGTTTTTACCTGTTGGCAAGTTATTCATAGTCTATTACTCAAGAAAATTTTTTTTTTTTTAAATATAATAAAATATTTTTTAGCCACTACAAGGTGGGTAGTTATCCCATTTACCAAATATCTTCAAAATCAAAAATAGAGATGCAATAAAATTTTTGAAAATTTGTTGAATTAAAATGGAATACCTCCCCCATGGATACTTGGAGATGTGGTTGTTCCATACCAAAAAGTAGATTATTTTGAAACTGGAGCATCTGCTAAATTTCATTATTCTATGTTTAATCATCAGAAGTTATTTAAGGGTTCCTAGCCACTTTATGAATATCTATATATTTGCATATATAAAATCAGAAAATTTTTTTTTGTATAATAATTATCAAAAAATAAAACAACAAATCAATATATGAGTTATTAATATGCAATTACAAGCTCATTAACCAGGATTATATAACTAATTGATGTAAAAATAACAACTTGTACCTGATTTATCATTTTCAGCATTTAAATAAATACGAGATTATTGAGTTTCTTTTCATAGTAAAACACTTTCATTTGTATTGAGTTGCTTTAACTTACTTATTATTTAAATAATAACGTTTTTAATAATAAGTATTCAATAGAACATTATTGTTACTTTTTTTTAAAGTTTGAATATCTCAAGAATAACCAAAAATAAATAAAAAATGGTTCATTATATACGCCGTACGTGTGAGAATGATCATCAAAGCACAACATTAATAAAAAACAAAAGTAATTTATATTCGAATATGCTACATTTTTTTAATTTAATTATTCTTCAAACAACTGCAGATACTATACCAAATTACAGTTATCTATTGTCAGTGATAAATTTTCTAGCATGTGAAAAAAGTCAAGCCCTACTGGAATTTGAACCCAGAACCTTCTGTATTTAAGACTTAGATGCCACCACTCCACCACAGAAGTCACCTTCTTCATTCTATGAATGAATTTATAAATAATATTAATTAAAAACAAAAAAAAGCATGATTCATTTGCATCCTGTTCAAAATAATTTTCAATACTGGCATCTGAACTGTGAATTATTTCATAGTAATTTTTTATATTTAATTTGTATTTAAGTACGGTTAATATGAACCATAAATATTTTTTTAATCCAATTATTAGTTTTTATATTTATAACTACCCAGTCAGGACTCCATCCCTTTGACCCCTATCGTGTTCATTATCCTCATGCTTGTGAGAATGCTAATATAATTAGTGCTTGTTCAATTTATAAAAGCTATCAGTATATTGTAATTTCTTCAGAGCAACAGTTTGGTCAGTAAATGAACTTAAACTTCGAGTGATCTGAAGAACGCTGGTTTCAAAATAGTTGGTCTACATCTTAAAAATAGTAGTTACCCATTCCCTTTGCATGATAAAAATGTATTTTGCACTGTTCTTAGCATTATCCAACAAACAAACAGAAATGGATTACATCGTACTTCAATTCACTAGTTTTTTTTATTTGATTTTTTTAACTTTAACACTGTGAACAGTTTGTGAACAACATATTTTAAGGAACGGACTTTTATATATCAACAGCTTTTCTCTTCGCAATGTATATGTACAGATTTTTCCCACAGGAAATTTGAGCAAGCCACACATACAATTGCCCATGTGAATGCATTGAGCTACTTCAAGCATCTGCCCTTGTGACATTTATTGTTATCAAAAAAGCAACTTTAAATGGAACTTGAGGCATTTGAAATTAAAGGGTGAGCTAAAAGAATACATGTTGTACATAATCATACATTTTTACTTTTCTTGAAAACCAAAAGAGCTAACAAAAAAAGAAACAACTTTTTGTAAAAATTTAATTTAAAATACTATAAGTGGTTTCTGAATTCAATTTCACCAGTTGTTTGTGCACAGTAAAGTTGGATATCAGCAAGGAACATAACCCAGGTATTACTACAAGTCACTAAAATGGCCACCATTTTGAAACAGTGAAACATTTCACAACATCAATAGTCCTACGTTCTTCCCAGGTATAAAAACTATATTCATGCAAAACTTCAACTCAATTGGTCGAGTAGTTTTTGCGTGAAAGAGTAACAGACTTACAGAAACTACTAGATGTTTCATATGTATAATACGTAACTTATTTTATATTGGCATTATCTATATAATGAATTTTTATGTAATGATCAGAATAGAGATTTATTTATTGATAAAGACAATGTAATTTTTTTATACAAGGTTTAAAAAAATATTCCTGTGATGTTATTAGAAGAAATCTTATAATGGAAGCACCAGAAGAATTTAAAAAAAAAATAATAATAATAAAGTAATTAAAACTGATCCATTTAATGAAAAAGAAAACTAAAACACCCACGTTGAATTGATTACAATAATTTTTTTTACTGAAATTGGTTAAAAACAATACACTTGTATTAAAGTGATAAATACAATACGCATTATAACACTACTAAAATGAATTCATTTTAGAAAATCATAAAAGAAACAATTATAATAAATAATAGAATAATAATATAAAAATATAAGAAAAAATTGAAAATAAAAAACCACAGTATAAGAAAATATATAATAGAATAGGCAACTGGTTAAACATAATTATTACAGAATAATGAATACACAGCCGTGTAGTGTATAAAATTATTTTACTGCGTTATTATAATGATTACTAGAAGTAGACAAATTAATTAAATGTATAACTAAACAATAAAAATTCCATTAAATAAAAACATAATCACACATGAATGATGACATAATTGTCCTATAATGTTATGTCATCAACAGTCAATAATTGTAAAGGTTATTATTAAATTATACTATGAATTATATTAATGATATATAAAAAAAACCAATAAGTATAAAATAAACAAATTTTTAACAACCCATTACTACTAATCTTTGTTTATTCATAGTATTTCATACGATAGGAAATTCTATTATCAGCACAAACACATTAATCTGAACTGTAGTACGCAAACTTTAATTAGCATTGTGTTATACACACCGATATTTTAACATTCGATAACGTAGACTGGAATAAAATGTTCAGCATTTTAAAAAAGTTAGGGTTCAAATACAGAGATAGTAGAACAATTGCTAACATGTACAGGAATCAAACAGCAACAGTAATAATTGAAGAATATAAGAAAGAAGCCATAATAAGAAAGGGAGTCCAACAAGGATGTTCCCTATCTCCGTTACTTTTTAATCTTTACATGGATCTAGCAGTTAATGATGTTAAAGAACAATTTAGATTCGGAGTAACAGTACAAGGTGAAAAGATAAAGATGCTACGATTTGCTGATGATATAGTAATTCTAGCCGAGAATAAAAAGGATTTAGAAGAAACTATGAACGGCATAGATGAAGTCCTACGCAAGAACTATCGCATGAAAATAAACAAGAACAAAACAAAAGTAATGAAATGTAGTAGAAATAACAAAGATGGACCACTGAATGTGAAAGTAGGAGGAGAAAAGATTGTGGAGGTAGAAAAATTTTGTTATTTGGGAAGTAGAATTACTAAAGATGGATGAAGCAGGAGCGATATAAAATGCCGAATAGCACAAGCGAAACGAGCCTTCAGTAAGAAATATAATTTGTTTACATCAAAAATTAATTTAAATGTCAGGAAAAGATTTTTGAAAGTATATGTTTGAACCGTCGCTTTATATGGAAGTGAAATTTGTACGATCGGAGTATCTGAGAAGAAAAGATTAGAAGCTTTTGAAATGCGATGCTATAGGAGAATGTTAAAAAGTAGATGAGTGAATAAAGTGACAAATGAAGAGGTGTTGCGGAAAATAGATGAAGAAAGAAGCATTTGGAAAAATATAGTTAAAAGAAGAGACAGACTTATAGGCCACATAATAAGACATCCTGGAATAGTCGCTTTAATATTGGAAGGACAGGTAGAAGGGAAAACTTGTGTAGGCAGGCCACGTTTGGAATATGTAAAACAAATTGTTAGGGATGTAGGATGTAGAGGGTATACTGAAATGAAACGACTAGCATTAGATAGGGAATTTTGGAGAGCTGCATCAAACCAGTCAAATGACTGAAGACAAAAAAAAAAATTTTAACATTCCATGAGAAAAAATGACAAAGACTAGAGATGACTTAACATACAACATTTAAAAATATCTATCAGAATTTGAGATAAGAAACACAAAGAAATAAAGAAAGAACAAGAATAATTAAATTTGCATACAAACTGTCGTGATATATACAGCAGAAATCCATTTTAATAAATGTCAAAATAAGACACTATACTACAGTGATTGAACCAGAGAGCATGTATGCAGTAGAATGCCCCTGAATAATAAACTCAGAATTGGAAAAAAGGAAAGGAAATCCTTAGAACGATCCTACGCCCAAAAAGAAATCGGATTCTTTTTGGGCCTAGGATCGTTCTATGATCACATCAAGAAAAGACTAGCTAAAAGAATCCTAGAATTTATAGAAAATAAAAAGACAAAACAAACTAAAGTGCTGATCTCTGTGGCACAGTGGTAGCCATCTTGGCCTTTCATCTGGAGGTCTAGATTCAAATTCCGGTCAGGCATGGAGCTTTTAACATGTTACAAAATTTCCATTTTCATATTCCCACAAACAAGCTTCAGCTATGCGCTGTATTTATCAAGTCACCCTGATACAAGGAGGTAGTATAGTATATGAAAGAAGATAACACACAATAGGAAGTGATCAACAAAAAACAAGAATATAAGGGAATAGTCCAGAACATCAAGAAGTTCAAAAACAACACAAACAGAAAAAATTTCAGATTGAGCTGTCTAGGACTCCCTGAGCTAGTCTGAAGTCCCGAGGTGAGTGCAACATGCCCCTGAGTAATGCCAAAAGCAATGCTGAGTAATGGTGGGTATCAAGCATGCTGTAATAAAGGACGGGTTTTAGTCAGGGAGAACCTGACACTACCGTCTGTACAGGTGAGCAGTGGCTGGCAGAGCTTACCCATCTCCAACAAAAAAAAAAAAGAAGAGCAATTTTAACTACATCCTGAAGAATGATCATGAATCAGACAATTGTAATTTGGGTTTACAAATCTTCAAACATATTATAGCCACAATGTTCAAGAATCAACTAAAAGGATACCCTACTTCAGTAAACTGTTTAGAGGAAATTAGATTAATTGTATTTCATAGCAATGAAACCACACATATTTTTTTCCTTTTTTCAATAAATCTATCCACATCTGCATATATTTCCAATAAACGCATATTTTATCAATGTTAATTAAGAAATAAATTAAATATTCACTTTCCTCTGATATTTAATTAGGATATACTTCAGAAGATGAAATGTCTGCATTTGGATTTCGATCTACTATTTTAACATCGGTTGTATAATCTGATTTATATTATAAATTAGTCAAATTACACTTTCACGATAAAGAATGCAGCCATAATTTCATCCCACTAACGAAGGATTAATGAAATATTAACAATACAGAAATAGTTTCCCGGTTGAATGTTTGACAGATGTACAAGCTGATTAATTATGTTTGGTAGTTAATCCACTCTCTTAAAATTTGTTTCTACTTCCAATATAATACAAGCTGTTATTCTTTTTCATAGTATTGATGCAAAACTTCTTTTTCCTACTACAATGTTTCTTACATCAAACAGTATATCACTTAAAATTAAACTCGATAATTTACATTTTTCAATTTTTCATTTAGATTCACATCATGATTTTCCTAATTTCAAAAAAGTTTTATTTTTCCTCTAAAGTTCCCTTTTAAAATTCTGAGGAAACCTTGGATTTAATTGCCTTTTCTTTTTTTTATCTTAAAATTAATAAACCTTAATGGTGGCTATAGATATTTATTAATTACAATTAATCTTGGCTGAATAATTTATTTAAAGATAGTAAATAATTATTACAAAAATAAAGTAAAGATAGTTTCACAATATACAATAAAACAAAACTCATTATGTAAAAATGTTAGGTCATAAAGATAATATTAAAATTAATATTGCTAAAACAATAATACCTATAATTAGAGAGTGGAGGCAGAAGGTTATTAATTGCTGTTCTATCTGTTTATAAAACAAGTTGTTAAATAATAAAGCTATAGATAATTACGTAAACTATTTCATATTCCCAACTACTTTATAGAAATTAACTAGTCTCCTTGAAACTTCGACCATGCTATATGGTTACTTGCATTTCCCATGAGGTCAATCTTTTTATTTTATGTTTTTTAGTCAAGTAACTGGAGCCATGGACAGCCAATCACACATACAGTAATGCTGGCAGTGGCTGTGTTGGTTGAGCCGCAGCACCCTATACCTTCACACCCCTTAAAAAAAAAATCGGAATTAAAAAACCCGAAAATGGTTTTAAAATATTGCAAACCCAAATCTACTGAATATCTCGTTTAGTATAGTTGGGACTGGGAAAATTTACAATCATTATTCAACCTTTTCAAGGCTGAATTTCAAAAATCAAGAAATCAGTTTATTCACATGAAGATTACACTCATCAAAAATCAGGTTGATTTCTTTATTTTTTACCAAAAACTAAAAAAGTAGAAGGGTTTCAGAAAAATTCATAATCCATTTTAACCGTTGAAACTTGCAATTTCAAAAATCTAGAAATTGGTTTTTAGATATTTACACAAAAAAAAAACAAGCTATCCTCATTTGTTACTGAGAAATTAAAAAAAAAAAAAACAGTAAATTTCATTGTTACTCCATTTTACCGCTTTAAACTCGGAATTTCAAAGAATTCTTTCTTAGTGTGCAGTTACAACATAAGAAGAACATGTATACAAATTTTCATAAATTTATCTTCAGTAGTTTTTGCTTGGCATAAATTATGAATCACTCACGATATGTTGTCTTAATTTCAACAAAACTTCTATTGAAAATTATTTTGGGAGCAGCTCCCTGTAAGGAAAGAGCATGACAATTTACCGACTCGCCACCTAGCAGCCCAAATGAGAAGTGCAGCACCGTAATGAATTATTTATTATTTACACATTTTAATAAATAATGTTTCATTTTTAGATAACATTTCCGAATAAACACGATCTGTTAGATCAAGAGTCTACCTGATGCATGCAAAAGTTAGCCGTCAACCTACTAACAATTAGCTTGTAGAATATTAAAAATTGGAAGATTGCTTGCAGATATATTATAAGAGCATCCTATTGCATCTCCCAAAACAGCGCCCCAGGGGTACCCCGTTAGTTACCAGTTGATAGAGATGATCGGTCTAGCTTTCCATGAGGTGTTCACATACCTCACCACTCTAGCCTCACAAGCAGTCCCCAAGGGCAGCCCATTATTGTTTACAACAATTTTTAATTTATTTAATATTATTTTATTTAATGTAAATTTAATTCTATTATTTCTGTAATATTATTCATTCGACTGATTCAAATAATAAAGTTCAAATCCAGCTCATACAGTGAGAGACTCACAGTTCACAGTTCATTAAAGTTTGTGCTTCAACCGACAAATCTCCACTACTGGAGATATATATAGTGTTTTTCTTTTAGAGATTTTTTGAGATTAAATATATTTAAAAACCTTCTCCGTTGTGCTAAGAAACATCGGTAAAAATTTGGTTGCGACAAAATTGAGTAGTTATTTGTTTATCCCAAACAAACAAAAACCCTCTTCCTCTTTATATAATTGTATAGAATAGAATATAGATGAATTGGACGATCAACAAATCATTCAAAAATTAACATAATTTCCTTAATCGATAAACTAGAATATAGTAAAGTTATAATAAAACTGAAACAAACCTAATCAATTTATAAAATCATATTTTTTAGAACTAAATAATTTAATTTTCAATGCAGAAAAATAGTATTTGCAGTTGCTTATTATATAATTTGAATAGACAAAATACTTAATGATAAGATAGATAATTTATTCCATAAATAATAAGTTGTAAGAGATTAAACCATGAAATAAGGAGAGAATCACAAAAGGCCAAGGAAGAATGCATGAATTGACTATGTGAAGAGATAAAATTATTGGAAAATCAAGGAAAAACTGAAGAAATGTATAATAGAGTAGGAAAATTGAGTAAAATACAAATAAAGAAAATAAATAAGAAAGAAATATTGAATAAGCAAGGAGAAATAGTATCAGAATAAAAATTATTTAGAAGGAGTACAAAGGAGCATTGCATGTTAAGTCAAATAACCATGAAAACCTACATATCAGCGATGAAGAAGAATGTCATGAAGAAACAAAGAGCCCGACTATTTTAAAAGCACAGTAAAAAATTCAATCAAAAGTTTGGATGTAATAAAACTACAGGTTGTGATGTGTTACCAGCAGAGGTGATAAAGGTCTTAGTAGAAGATGCAATAGATATTAATAAAACTTTGAAATAAAATCAATAAGACTGGTCAATGGCCAGACGATTTCCTTAAAATACTTGTGATACCTGTACCAAAGAGAACAATGACTAAATAGTATAAGGATTATAAGACTGTAAGTCTAATATCCCATGCCGCAAAAGCATTAACAAGAATAATACTGAACAGAATAGAGAGAAAGGTAGAGTGAATGTAGGACGGTAAACAAATTGGCTTTACAAAAGGAACTATGGACGCAATAGGTTTTGAGAGTTTTGGTTGAGAGAATAATACATTTAAACACAGTTTTGTATATATGTTTCATTGACTGGGAGAAAGCATTCAATGGGATAAACCAAAGAAAATTATAGGACAGAGGGTACAGATTCAAATAGAAGAATAAACAGAAGCAGTAACAATAGATGGAAAAAGGAGTAAGTCAGGGATGCTTTGAGGGGAATATGGTGTAACAAAGATTACTGTACAGGAGAAACAATTAAAACTGGTTGGTAGTTTAAAAAGAAAAACTCAAACTCAATCTCTGGAAAGTTTTGAAATGTGGCTATGGAGGAAAATGCTAAGTATGAACTGGTGAGAGAGTAACTAACGATCAGATCTTGACAAATATAAATGAGAGTAGGAGTATGATTAAGACAATAAAGAGAAGAAAAGTTAATTGGATAGGCCACATACTATGACATAGCTGTATTCAAAAAGTAATAATTGAAGGAAAGACTGCAGGTGTGTGGGGAAGAGAAAGGTGGAGAGGAATGTCTGATAATATGAAAGGGAGACAAGGATATTATAAATTGAAAAAAAACTGCTCACAGCAGAACATCATGACAAATGCTGTTTCTTGATACTTTTTTTTTGCTTTGGAGAACAAGATGACATGACAATTTTGTAGCATGTGAAAATACAATGCCTGATCGGAATTTGAATTCGAGACCTCTGAATGAAAGGCCAAGACAATGCCAATCATGCCAAGAAGAGGAAAACTGTTTCTTGATACCTGTCAATGGGCAGTTCCACTAAATAAGAAAAGTTGCATTTAATTCCCTGATTTTTATATTTTAAAAAGAAAATATGTTTAGATGTCATTAGTTTATCGATAATTAACTTTATTTTTAAGCTTATTAAACACAAGCTTCATAAATAGAAGGAGCTTATTTTGTTTGAGAAAAGGTCTTCCCAAATTTATGAAGATTAATTCACCTTCAAAAAAATACAAATAAAGAACTCTACTAAACTATAGAAACAATATTATGTTCAACATTTTTTTTTTATTATGTTTTAAAAAAACAATTTAAATTTTATTTAAATTTTTAAAATAGACAGCCATTTTGAAAACCATCAAATTAATATTTTTAAAAGCGTTTTTAGAACGGTAAAAAAAGTAAAAGAAGAAATTGGCCCAAAAATTTCAAAACCAATGAAACTTCACGGCAGAATGTCACCATGACCTAATGTAAGCCTCTTGTATAGGATGAATAAACAGAATTTTATCTCAAAACAAAGACAGCATGCATAAACCATTCAAAGAGATATCCTGACCCATGAACAACATTTTTTAACTAAAAACACATGTTAAATGCCAAATTTAATTGACTGCATTTACACAAGTGCTAATTTCTAAAAATCAAGTATTGATTGTTTAACAATTAAAGTGGCCAACTAGGTTTAAATGTTAAATAATTATTTTTGTAAATGACTTTTGAGGGTTTTCTTGTTTTCATATTTATTATTTTAGATAAAATTAGTTAGTGCCCTAATCAATTTTAAAATAGTCACATCTTTTATCATTATTGAAAACATTACAGAAACTAAGATATTTCTGCATTAAAATCCTTGATTTATCCTATCTAATAAGTTAAAAATTAGATTTTACTTATAGATGAAAACTTTACCTCATTTGATGTAAATAGCTTCATTATATCCTGGTATTCCAACCAAAACAATAAACATTTTTGAAGGAATGATTGCTTAATCAATCGAATTCAAGTAAAATAAATGGGTGTGTAATAAAATTGATTTATAAATAAAATAATATTCTTTCCAGTTTATTAAAGGATCTGACAAAAGAACAGCTGTTATAAAATAGCTAACCACATTCTAGAACCCTAGCTAATAATTTTTAAGGAAGTTTAGAAAGAAAACTAAAAGTGATAGTATATTTACTGCAAGTTTGGTAGAGATGGTGTATTTGATGTTTTTAACATTCCTCATCATTTTAACATTTTGGTTAAAATGTAAATCAAATAAAACTTTATCAGATGTTACGATACATGATGAACCAATTACCAATCTTATATTAGCAACAATACTAAATGTTAATGTTTTTTTTAAATCTTGTTAGTTTTGATTAAGGATCAAATGTATTACACAACAATTCGGCTAAATTTGTTCATTATTTTTAGTTTTATTTAAAAAAGAGGAGTACTGTACAACTTAATTGATCCATAATA
This sequence comes from Lycorma delicatula, assembly GCF_047948215.1. NCBI lineage: Eukaryota > Metazoa > Arthropoda > Insecta > Hemiptera > Fulgoridae > Lycorma > Lycorma delicatula. Next base: position 17,644,111 of record NC_134467.1, read on the forward strand.
TATTAGGGTTCATTACTGCAATTAAATTTTGGAATTTGCTAAAGTTATAAAATTAATTTGAGGTTAAATGAAAATATTGGTAATCAAACCACCTTGAAATTTGAATTGTAAACATGGAGATGCACTAACAACAAACAAAAACTGTAAGCTTCGCTAGTTTTATAATGAAATTTTTAAAAACTTAAAAATCATACCTGGCCAAAAAATTGATGCACAAGTACGTTGAAGAACATCTACTTCATACAGTCCACCACGAACTACAACTCTTTCTTCAACATCTGAACACGGAGATAACTCTGGGCCCTGAATTGATCTATATGTTGATTCTAACTTAACAGATTTTTTTGGTGAATCAAAAGGTACTGGACTTGAATTTGCCGAACGATCATTGTTTGGTTTTAGATTTCTAACGCAATTACTAAAAATTTTTAATTCTATATCCGTTAATTTTCTGTACTTTTCTTCGATACGTAAAGAATCGTACCCGTTAAATTCTGTCCATTGTTTATCCGAGAAGTTTTTATAAAACCATCTAACACTTTCCGGGTTTAATTCATCGACAGGATCGTCCGAACTTTTAGAATCTGTATGCTGATCACTCCATTCTGGATTAATAAGTCTTGATTTTGAAAACGATGAGGCACTTTGTTCAATATCATCAGAACTTAAATCTATACCATTAGAATCATCAATAACACCGCTGTCATTTTTAACTTCATCATTAGAATTCGTAGCAGTTTTACCGCTAAAACTTGAACTTAATTTAAACATTTACACTTAATTAAATATCACACAAAATATTAAACCTTGATTTTATACAAATAACAAAAATTTATACAACCAAAACACTATCACTACAGTAAAATTGCACAACAAAAATATTATCACATGTACAACACTCGACTAACTACAAATTCTAATCATTCTAATTCCTAGTAAACATATGATTCAGTTTGGATAATTTGCATAACAGGTTAGTAAACGTAATCGAAAATATTTTCAAAAACAACCAAATTCTTCTAACAATGAACTAATATTAAAAAACGAAAAATTACGAGAAAATAAATTAAAATTAATGTATATTTAGTATAAAATTCATCATTAATCGTAAATATTTACATAAATATGTAGCTAGTTTAGAAAAGAATAATGTACTTGAGCAAGCGATTTCGTCATGCTTATAGTTAGCTTCGACCAATGGCTCTATTTGAAAAGCACATTAACAATTTATCAATTTTATTCAAACGATTATTTAGAAAATATAAGTTGCTTCATACGTGTAGGTACGTTAGTATCATTAGTTCAATAAAATTTCTAGGTTTATTTTTTTAAATCTATCTATATTAATGATTATATCATAAGAATAACATTGTAACATAACCTTGAAAATTAACTGAGAACGTACTTTGCCCTTATTTTGTATTCATTACTCGTATTTATTTCAAATTTACTTAATATAAAATTTCACAAAGAAAAATTTACGTAAATTAATATATTAATAATCTGGAATTGTAAAGTAACAGTTTGACAAGAGATAACAAAAGGAAGTTTACAAGTATCAGCATATTTATGCCAAAATTTTATTTTTAGTATATGTTATTGAGTAATTGTGTTGAAAAAAAATGTTAAGAAATTCCTGTTTAATTACTATAATTTTATATAAATTATAATTTGCATTGTATTTGTTAAAATTAATAATAAAAATATTTATTATTTTTTGATTGTCTTAAAAATTGTGTTATAGTACACTTTTTTAGTATTTAATGCTGTTATTTTTGCCAAATTCTATATTTTATTTTTTTGTTTATGTATCATACTTTTTAGTTCCATGTTTATCATTAGTTGCAAATATCCTGTACCACAGATTACAGAGTTGTGTACAGAAATTTCGAGTAATATTTTTAATGTTTAATATTTTGCTAGTATACTGTGCCCCATTATGATTAAAACTATGTATAGATAACTGCAATTGACAATCATTTTTAGTAACTTTGCTGAGTTACTTGTAAGTGGTGTAAAAAAATATGTTTTATTTAAGAAATTACTAATATCAGTTAAGAGGGATTTTTGTCCTTGAGGTAACATAACTGAAATATATATGTATACATTAAATTTTGTAATTTGTACTTTCTACTGTTACCAATAAAAAATAAGTTGAAATATTTATTAAAGTTAATTAAAAATATAAATACAAGAAAAAACTAATTAACTGGAATTTGTGGTAAGGAACTTTGAAATCTCTACATGATTTTGATGAAGTTGATTAAATTTATCATTTACAAATAGAAAGGATTGTTCCAAGGATAGTTACAGAGGTTATTCTTTGATATTAAACAACCCATTAAATGAAATTAAATCTACATTTTGTGATTTTTATATATTTTTTCATTACACACAGCTTCTCAAAATGAAAACATAATATCAATGAGCTTGAAAATGTAGTTCTGGTTTTGCCAATGGCAGTATAATGGAAACAATATAAAGATATACTACTGATATACTTAAACAAGAACATGTATTTTACTCTCACATTTTGTAGAGTAATATTTTAAATTGCAAAAATTTATTTTATTTATCAAGCTTGGGTCATGAATGTAATGAAGGTGAAAATGATATTATTTTAAGTCTTTTAAGGTTTATGTATTTTTTTTCAATGAATTGTAGTTACTTTTTAATAGGAATCTTATTCCCAGCTGTATACTTTTCTTGGAATTTAAAATTCAGACTTGTTCTGGATTGAGCATCAAAAATTAATGAAAGAAAATGATATTCACTCTTTGATGGGTAATAAGTTACAATGTAAAAAGTCAGACCAACTTTTTTTTTCAGAATTTAAAAATTTTGACTTTGGATTTTTAAAGATCATTCAAAAGTAGGGGTTACATATTATTTTTTTTTGTCTTTTCTTCCAAATCAATGGCCATTTGGAGTTATTTGCAGAGAAGTTATAAATATACTCTAACCAAACTTAACTTATGCTTTTTAACTTTGACTAGCGAGCAAAGCAAGTGTGGGTTAAATTTAACTATATTATATTTATAATTTCTCTGCAAATACCTCCAAAAAATGTAATGCGTAACGTAAAAAAAAAAAAACCATTGTGGAGGTAAAAACAGAAAAGATCCAAAAGATTAGTGACGTCTGAAGAAATAACCTCCTGTCTCATCAGGAATTGAATATAAAATATAATATCAGGAACCTCCTACCTCAAAATAAGTAAAAGTGTTAACTAGGGCCAAAAAAAAAATAAAAAATTGATAAATAAATTTAAAAATAAATAAATAAAAGTGTCAAAATCAGGAAGGTTCCAAAATAAGTATAAATATATTCTACTAAAACGTGTTCTGGTAATGTAAGCTTATTCATTCTCAACCATTTTTTTTTTCAGGATGTTACCATGGATAGATTCTGGAGTGGAAGTGCAAATATATCATTGTGCTCCAGGGTTTAAATCTTATAATTTTAATAATAATAGTTATAATAAATCTGCATTAGCAGTTACGAATTGGAATACTTGTTCTAGAAAAAATTTTTTTTCATTTTCACAAGGTAGTAGAAAAAAAGAGTTCAGTGGTCGAAAACTAGTTGGGTGTGTATACAAACATTATTTATATATTTTTTTTTAATAAAATAGGGTAAATTTAAGTTTTCTGAGATGTAATAGAATAGTCCTAAAAGAGTTTCTTATGTTACATCCACTAAATAATATAAATATATAAATCAGATAGGAAGAGACTGTAACACCAGTTCACCAATTTTATTAACAAATATGCTGATTCATATAAAATACAAGTTTGTGCTTGACAAATTTTAAAAATCACTAAATTTAAAAATGGATAAAAGACTAAAAATCACTTTACTACCAATAAAAAAGCTTCCCTTTAAAACTCAAACTTCTCTAAAAAACTTTTTCTCAAAAAAACTGATAATGTACATTAAACTACTGTGTTCTTCCATACCATACTTATTTTCTGTTATTTTTCTTTTCTAAGTCTCTATACCCGTTATCGTTTATTTTAATTATATTATATTTGAAAAAAATTTGAGATATCAGAAAAAGAATTAATCTTTCGTTCTGATTAATGATTACTATGTTCATCAGCTATCAATTACTTAAGTTATAAAAAGGAACTGGTTTATTTTATATAATATAACTGTTGTCATTTTACTATTACTGCATTCCTTTTAGTTTTAAGTAGTTTTTTTATTCCTTTTAGTTTTAAGTACATCCTGAGATATGAAACCATCAATTTATAAGTTATGCAGTCTTAAATAGCGCCAAAAAGAAAATGTGAAATTAAATATCACATAATTTTATAAAAAAAATTGAGATTTAACTAAATAAAACACGGGATCGTAACATGTCCGATTTGAGTAGTTAACAATCAAGTGTGCAGGTTTTCGATTTCTCTTCAGTCCCATGAAAAAATTGTTGTTTTACTATAGCTATTTCAAAAGAGGATGTAACCTTTAGAATGAAAATGTAACTAACATAAGGATAAATTTTATAATACACCATATTTCAGATGCAGCACTGTATGTTCAGAAGGTCAGTTGTATATTGAAATAACATTTTCTGCTCCAAAATGTAACTCCAGTAGCTTTAAGATATCTGACTTAACCCTTCAGGCAGGGAGCACGTGAATTTCACGCACATGTTAAGTTGTATGTATCGGCAGATGGACGTGACAGTCTCGCAGGCAGCGCGCAGTGCTTGCTTCAAAACTTCATAACACTGCCATCTAATAATGTTTATTTGAACAACTGGCTTTGTGTTATCACGAGGATTCGTTCTTCCCCTCCGTGTTTTTATAACTGCATAGGATTGCATACCGGTGATGAAATATGATTTTGTTCTATGAAGTTGAATGGTCTTCTCTCAGTCAGTTGCGAGTAAATGAAAATGGCTGGGTCAAGCACTTCGCGTTATCTTACATCGGAACAAATTATTGAATGTTTAGATGAGATGTGTGACAGTAACATTAGAATATTTGATAGTGACGAAAGTGATGAAGATTTTGTGCCAGAAAATCGTAATGAAAATAAAGAAGATTCTGAACAGAGTAGTGGCGATAGTGATGACGATATTGATATACAAGTGAAGCGTACAAGAAAAGACAGATTGGAGATGGGAAAAAGTGGATGATTCTTCTGATGAAAATTTGATTTAAATTGGTGTAATAGTTTTAAAGCTATAATTTTTTTACTTTTAGTACTGTAATACAGCTGCTGGTTGGGCATTTAAATTACCGGCAGTAGGGTACAGCTTTAAAAATTTAAATACCGGTTTGAAGGGTTGAAATACAAAATTTGGTGTCGAAAAACTAGATTTTTCACTCTCATTTTTAAACGTTTTTATTGGTTACATTTACATTAATCTTAGCAGAATTAAATTCACTACAAGTTTTTTTTACTAAATCTTCCGCATTTATTAGTCATTTAACAAAGTTATTCTATTACAAACCTAAAAAAAAAAAACTTTTTTTTTGACATCAGATTTTGTTTTTTGTCTGATATCTTAAAAGCTATTATTTCCCAGTTCAAATTACATAAGAAACCCATCAACTGTAATCTTTAATTTGGGTCCAAAAAATTACAGTAGTTATTTTTTTTAGAAGAACTGAAATCCGGGTGAAATCTTTCGCTAGTTGTAACTCGAAAACAAAGCATTTCCAGACCTATTTTTATATGCACTTTATTCATTATTTTCACAAGTAGTACATGCTCTGCAAGTTTCTCAGTTTCTTCATGGGACAATAAAAAATAAATATCCATCAGTTAAATAGAAAGATCCAGCAGCAGGGACGAGTGTCCAAGCTCTGCAGTCAGAGCTACTCATCGACACATTTCTATTCTGAATCCGAATAACAACTGCAAATTATAGGAAAATCTTTGGCCCTCAATACAAATATTCATTACATACTCATAAAAATGAGTGTTTTGGTATGCAGTTTTCTTTTTTAAATTTTTTTTAACTGTTGTGTCCTTTAATTTATTATAAGACAGTACATGGTTTTATTTGCAATGATTTGTTTAGTTTATTATATTGTTGATAGGAAGTTATCATTAACATTTTTTCTAATAAAGTAGAAGAATTATCAAGAATGTTAATTTCAGAAAGACGACGCCATCTGTCTTAATTAAATATGATGCTACGCTGATGAAATAGCTATGTTAAAAGAATTTTTCTGTAAGTTACTTGTTCTCAAAGGACTTGTAACAATCAAGAATCTATCTGATATCTTTATACAATCAAAAGTTTTCCTTTGTTGATGTTTAAATTTTTTTTCTGACATCTGCATTCAATTGGATTATGATATTTCTTCAATAAATGGGATTTCACATTATTGGAAATCACTTTTAAAGATGTAGTGGGAAATTTCAGATATGTGTAATAAAAATATTATGAAAATTCAAGTTACATCCTTTATGTAGTAACAATTTGTATATAACCAAATAATCCTGTAACGGTATTGAATAATTTTTAATACCAATAATATTTATTTTTTACAGGTTTTCAATGGAAGAAATGTTTAACGTAGTATCAGATGTTAATAGTTACAAAGATTTTTTACCGTTTTGTAAAAAATCTATTATTAAATTACATCAAGGTGACAGAATGAAAGCCGACTTAGTTATTGGATTTCCACCAGTCGTCGAGAAATATACGTCTCATATAAGATACTTGAAACCTACTTACATAATGGCAGAATCAAGAGATGCGATTTTATTCGATCATTTAGTTACAAACTGGAAATTTAGTCCAGGGTTAAGTAAAAATCCTAGATCATGTGTAATTTATTTTTACGTTTCGTTTGAATTTAAATCAATATTTCATTCACAGTTAGCCAACATGTTTTTTAATGAATTAGTTAAACAAATGGAAAGCGCGTTCTACACCGAAGCGATTAGACGATACGGTAAACCGACGATACCAACGATTAAATTAAATGTATTAAATAATACTCATACTTCGAATTCATCATCGTCACCATCATCCACATCATGATGTCATGAAATTTTAGTGAAATTTGTGTGTAAAGATTAATGTATATTTTTATTTATAAAATTATTATTGAACAAAAAAAATATGTTTACCATTTTTTTCTGTTCTTTTAATTAATTTTAATGATTGTTATATATTGTTTTTATATTTTTTATGTTATATTAAGTTTTGTTGTTTATTTATTTATAAAATAGATTAATTTATTAAGTATTAAAAAATGGTTTTAAAAAGCATGACTACTGTAGAATTCTATTGTAATATATTTTACTAAATTGGACTGCATTTATTTGCAGTAGTTGGTAATGCAGTTTAAAATATAGTACGATCCTGCTGTAAGGTGGCTATTCAGAAATAACCGCTATACTCACCTTATACACTAACTGCATTATTTTGAACAATGCCAGTTAAGTTAATGTTGTAACAATTAAAATTTTACCAAATGTTACAATTAAAAATGAGAATTATTGTAAGAATAAAATAAAAATACAGTACCGAGTGTGTATTGTATTTTAATTTTTGTTGCTGGATTTCATTTCCACTGTTTTTTTTTGGGGGGGGGGGGGGTGAAACAGTAAATTAAAGTAATTGTACTGTTAAGTAAGTAATTTGTCGTTTAAGCAATTTCCTTTATAGCCTAGTTTTGAAGACAGTATTGTAATAACTGATTTGAATTCAAAATAGTCTAAAGTAATACACAGTACAACTTTATTACAACACACAACACATCTGAATATAATAACAGGTGTTTCAAAAAGGATGCAATCCCGTTGTTTGATGCTGTGAATTTATTACAAAAATATTAATAAAGTACTTATACAACAATATTCAAGTTACCTTTAATAACTTTACAATAGATGTTCAAAATGATTTCCTGTGATCCCGATGCAGGTTCGTACACATTTCATAACATTTGCAGCCACTTTTCATAATGTTTAAAATCTCACTTCAATTTATCAAATGTATGAGGATTGTTTTTAAAAACTATACTTTTTAACTGCTTTCAAAGGAAAAAGTCTGCTGATGTAAGATCTGGGGATTTTGGAGGCCACAACCCTTTTGATATCAAACGATGGCCAAAAAATTCCTGTAACATATCCTGCGTTTCATTAACAGTATCACACGTTACATTATTCTACTGGAACCAACATTCTCATTCACATAAATCTAACATGGCGATAAACTGTTCGATTAAGTTGCGATAAACCATACCATCTACAGATTTGTCAAAAAATAAAGGCCGTGTTACACAACACTGGGAGATTGCACACCAAACACCAATTTTACGTGTGTGTAATGGTCGTTGATGATGTGTATGAGAATTTTCAGCATTCCGTATTCAGCAGTTTTGGCTGTTAATGTACCCATCCAAGTCAAACCAAGCCTCATCGCTGAATTAAACACAATCAAAAATTTCAGTACCGTTTTCATCAACAAGAGAACAAAACCAATGACAATACTGTAAACATTTTCCACGGTCTACTTATTGAATGACACCGATGCGATTGTAATTTTTCAGTAGCTCTGAAAGCTATAGATACTGAAAGCGCAGCCTGTGAAGATAACGTTTTGAGCGATTTTCTGGGTGAGCAAGTCAAACATTCTTTCACATCCTCCAGAACTTCTACTGTAATGATGGTCGACCTGTGCTTTTCTGATCATGTACACTCCCAGTCTCATGAAATTTATTAGTCGAATGCGATATTATTGACTTATTAGGAACTGAAGAACTGGAAAATTTTATCCGAAACTCGTCTTTCACTCGTTCATAAAAAACGACTTAAAAATAAGTCTCAATAATACACGTGTTTGTACTTGGAAAACGATATAGTTAACACAATAGAAATGAATTTATACTGGTACAGCAGTAGTGCATAAGGACATTTCAACTGTAACAAGCTGCTAACCTTGAGTACAGTGTTGCCAAATGAGACTTGTAGCGAGAAATAAAATTTACTTATGCATGACTTCTACCTTCTTTAGGGTTGCATTCTTTTTGAAATACCAGTTACATATAATTAACACATAGATTTAAGACAAATATTTGAAAAAGTAGGAAATCATTTTTGTTTTATTTGGAATTCATTTTTTTCTTTTTTTTACAATTACATATAATTTCAGAGCTAAACTCATTAGTATATTTATCTATTCTGTTCAATGTATTATTAAAATACATATACATAGTTAACATTTTTTTCTATAAACCTACTTAAAAGTAGAAAACGTTTTTGTTATATCTTATAACAGTTTTTTTTTAAAGTACAACCTTCTACCCATGTTATAGTGAAATTGTATTGTATATGTTTAATACAATAAAACTTCTCACATTGATATTCTCTTGTAACAAAAAATTAAAAGAATTATAAACATTTTTTTGTCATATATTTTGCAGTAAAACGAATATAAATATGTAAACATTTCATAATTTCATTTTGTTGTATAAACAAACTGTCATTTAGTAGGTCAATACAGGTTTTACTATTGTTATGATTTCTGAGAAAATCCCATATTAAATATTATTATAAAAGCATTGTATAGGCATCAAACTAACTAGTATTGAATTGTGTCAATATATGAATATATAGAAAAAAGTAACCTTTTACAGATTATTGGTCTTTGCCTCGTTCCCTCCCTTACACATTTTTCCCAGTGGTGTTTCCACTTCGTGAAGCAATCCTGGATAGCTTCATTTGAAATGGCCTTTAAGGTCCGTGACGAATTTGCTTTAATGACATCAATAGTCGCAAAATGGCATCCTTTCATCACTGATTTTAATTTTGTAAATAGAAAAGGTCACAAGGAGCCAGGTCTAGCGATAGGGAGGCATGGAGATCCTTTGCCAATCCATTGTGATGATTAAACTTTGTTTCGATGTTGTAGCTATAAACCCAGCTTTCGTCTCCCATTATGATCCTTTGCATGAATGTTTAATTAATGTTGGCTTATTCAAGAAGTTGGCAACAAACATCCACTCGTAGTTCTTTCTACGTTCAGTCATCAAATGAGCAACAAACTTTGCTGCAACTCAATGCATGTTTAATTTTTCAGGCAAAATGTCATGTCACGATCCAATTGAGATTCTAACCTCTTCTGCAAGTTCTCCGACAGTCAATCAGCGATTTGGACGCACCAGATCATTGATTTTCTGAACATAAGTGTCATAGTTGAAGTCAAAGGCCTTCCTGGTCAAGAATCATCTTCAAACAACTGATGACCACTCTTAAATCATGAAATCCATTTGTAACATTGCATACAACCCAGAGCATCATCTCCGTAAGCTTGTTTCAAGTTGTAATGTTTAATTTTTACCAGTTTCATGCAAAATTTTATATTTTATCATTGCTCCTGAAAATCACATATTAAAAAAATTGTTAAAAACACTTTGCACTAAAATATCAGTAACATGAAAACTAAACAAGATATTAACAATCCAGGAACATGTGGTTACTAGAAGAGGTTATGTGGAACATAATGCTGCCAACCGCACATCACTAAATATCTCTGTTGCATCTATTTAAAAATGTTTGGTTATTTTCTGAATATACCTTGTATATGTCCAGTTCCTTTATGAATAATGACTCTTCATTATCATCAGCCGATGATCATTTGTTAGAAATTATTTGAGCGGGTAAAAAAGATTTTAACTATATTTTTGCAATATTTAAAAAAATAGATGGTCAAACAGTTAAAAACCTTCATATATAAAATTATATTCCTTTTGCTTTGAAACACGTTAATAAATGCTAAACTTTTCATTATTACTAAATATTTATTATGTCTAAGTGCATTTCAATATAAAGTATTACATTGTCTCTTGGAGCTCTACAAAAAAAAAAGAAAAAATTTTCAAGATTCAAAAGTTGGCATTCAGAAATATGAACTTGTTTCCTTGGGTTTCAAATCCAAAATGTTTAAATTTATTTATTTAAACAATAAAACTCCTAACAAAAAATGCTGGATATATTCTTTATACAGAAAATTTTCAGATAAAGAATATAAATTATAAATATTATTTTCATAAATAAAAATTTTCAGATATAAAATTATTATATGAAAATTTAAACAATTGAAACATCATGGATTTGAAACCCAACAACAAAAAGTAAATCTGAATTGGAAAAAGATTTTACATTAATGTAACTAAATAATGATTATGATTTGTTATGGAACTGTAATTAAATAATTAATAATGTTTGCCTTCCCTAACATTTAATAATTATGTTATGGAAAGAGATTTTTTTACTTGCAAATTTACACATTAATTTCTTTTTGGGAACTTTTTATACTTGAATTGGGCAAACTCTTGGTGAGAGTTGATATTTCCTCACCTTTTACAGGTTTCATCGGTTCCTCTAGAGTTTTGTCATCAGCAATATCCGCTGCTCTTAATTTAGTAGTAAAAATTCTTTAACCATTACAAAATAAAGATCGTGAGTTCATTTTTGGGGGGGGGAAATTATTTGCTTACCATATTATGTAACAATATTTCACTACATTCTTTCACATTTTGAAACTGATTTTCTTAAAAACTGTTATTAATAATGTCATTTTTAATATCACTATTTTTTTTAAAAATCACCTTGTCTATATCTAAAAAATAAAAAACTTGCAATCAGTCATTTTGCTAAAATTGCTTCTTAATACCGTCTTAGATTAAATTTTAATACTAGATCGTGGATACCGGTGTTCTTTGATTGGGTTTCAATTAACCACACATCTCAGGAATGATCGAACTAATACTGTACAAGACTACACTCATACATATCATCCTCTGAAGTATTATCTGAAAGGTAATTACCGGAGGCTAAACAGGAAAAAGAAAGATTAAATTTTATTAGGAATAAGAACTTAGCTTTTACCAGTAGGCACTTAAGTGAATAGTTTGGGTTTTTCTGCAACTTCAAGTCCTTTGATTTTTCTACAGATGCAGATGGTTATTACTATACTGTTCTCAATAAAGAAATATGGCAACCTTGCTGTTTATTATAATATAGATTTATCCAAGGAGAGACATAAAGGATACGAAAATGCAAACAACTATCAAGCGACAAAGGAATTGCGAATGATCAGGGTAGTTTACAAACTCCCTAGAACCCTTATTGGTTGTTAGTATATGTACTTTTTTCATTTCTCAATTTTGGGTGCTGGACCTGCTTTAATATCAACACAACCCCAAGAGAGATTAAAGGGGAGTTATTCACCCTTGCACTTCTTCCACCACCCTGGACGGATAATCATGGCTCATTCACTCTGCAGCAGAGTCCCCATGCTGGTGTCTGGAATAAGCACACCAAATTCTCTCTGGTATGCTTTCCTATTATGCAGAAACCGATTGTGCACAACACAGTTGTTCTGCGGTATAACACTCCCTGCAATAATCACATACTTGGTCAACTCTTATCCCAGTTCCCCATGTTTGCAGTATAGCCATCCCTGAAAGTAAGGGATCAATCTTTAGGTCCATTTGCCATTCATTACCTGATCTCATATTAGTATGTATATTTAATAAAAAATAGGTTACTGAGATTTACAATACAAAGTATTTAAAACCATTACTCATGATAATAAAAAATAAGTTTTAAAACGTCGTCTGTGAGTAATCTCTGAAGTTTATATAGTAGATCCAGCATAACCTGTTAAATTTATTTCCATCAATCAGCCGTATTTAATCTCTCCCTCCAAAATGTTTTTTCATAATTTTTTGAAACCTAAACAATATTACTATTATTATTTATAGACAAATTTCCTACAAAACTACTATAAATTTTTTTTTCATATATGTATATTAGGCCTCATAACAGAAAACAATTTTCGACAACTTGATATTAAATACATGTCACTCCTGAAATTAGACTGGCAATTCCAGTTCCTTAGCGAGTTGTGGCAGGCTTATTACAAAGCATGAAGCAATCTCCTGTTGCCTTCTTCACTGAGCCAATCATAGTACTACCACACATCAGAATATCAAGCGTATTGAAATGCACAACATGTTCAGCTCTGCAAGTGACATCTGCCCTCTTATACACTGTACTAACTCTATTACTTATGTTGAGAAATGATGAATTTTATTAAGAATGCGTTTTATTTTATATTACTATATAAATTAATGAATTCATATAATGATTTTTAGAAAGATGTTTTTACCTCAATGATACAATCGCTTTATATTGAATGTATAAAAAAAAATTAAATAGTTTAAAATTTAAAGTAGCCGCATTATTTTTTTCAAAAGTTTACAAGTAATTCAATTAAATTATCTATTTTATATTTATAGCCAGAGTAATAAATCTTATTATTTATCACTCTGCTAACAAAGGATGACCTGGGAAGTAGGTATTGGTCAAATTTAAGGGCTGATTCAAGGACATCAAAATAAACAAAAATGTTCTTGTGAAAAAATGCCCTATCTTGCTTCATTTTCGCTCTGTTTTTCAAATAAAAAACTGATTAAGATATTTTAATGAAAGTGGGTATACATGCACCCAATATTTAGTTCAAAACAAATAAGTGTTAAAATTTTACCTATGAAAGTTATAAAATGCCAATCATAAAAATTATGCAGTCTGACAATTATCTACCTATTTACAATTTTTCTATTCTTAGAAATATTTGAACTGGCTCAAAATTGTTAGATTACATCATTTTTTCATTACTGTGATTTTTTATGAAAGTAATAATATGTTTAGTTCTTTATAAAAATAAAAAAATTATAAATAGGTTGATTAAATTCAATGAACATACATACGTTATGTACATATAAACAGAAGAGCTAGACAAACCACCACCAGCATAATAAAAAATATTTATTTTTAAACTATTTAATAAAATTACATCTCACAGTCACTTTCCTATACTATTTTAATTATTTTCTCTTGGTATAACCGTCTTAAAAATGTTCATTTTCCATTTATAAATTATATTTTTCCTTAATGCAATTTATTAAAACTTTTTATTTCTTTTTTCCTGTTTAGCCTCCAGGAATTACCGTTCAGGTATTACTTCATAGGATAAATGAGTGTAAATGAATTATAGTCTTGTATAGTCACAGTTTGACCATTCCTGAAATTTAAACCCGATCACCAAAGAACACCAGTATCCACAATCTAGTATTCAAATCCATATAAAAGTAACTGCATTTACTAGGACTTGAACGCTGGAACTCTCAACTTCCAAATCGGCTGATTTGGGAAGACATGTTCACCACTAGACCAACCTGATGGATACTTTATTAAAACCTAAAACAATTGAATAGAATATTTGAAAATTTTTTTAAACCAATTGCAGTTAATATTTCTTTGGTAAATAACAAAAAAAAAAAAAAAAAAAAAAATTTTCTTAAAGCAATCAGAAAAATTTGCTTTTCAAATATCATCTAAAGAACTAAACTATATAATATGCATTCAGTTATTCTCATTATAAAATATAAAGACATTTCAGAATAATTTGGTTCATGAATTACAATGATATACATAACAGTCAAATTGTCAATTTGTTCTATTAAAATTATTAATAATTAATTGTACCCGTTTTTTTTTTCCATAAAAATTTTCTTTACAATTTTAGGCTCTTACATAATGTGTATAACTTTTTAAATTTACTTCAAATTGCAATGTTCAATCATATAATACAATAAAAACTAAAGTTTTAAATGACAATGAATCTTAGTTTACATTAAATTATACAACAAAAAATAATTCAAAAGTATCCCAATAACCAAATAAATATGAAAAATATAAGAAAACACATCCATACTACATAGAATAAACGAAAAACCCAAACAACTGTCGATTCATTGAAATGTAGAGATTTTCAAAAGATCTGTTTGTAAAAAAAAATTTTTTCCTTGAATTAATTCAGCTTTGAAAGCTTGTACATGAGAATATGGAAATGGAATTTTGTACTTTTAAAACATGCCATGCCTGATCAGGATTCGAACCTGCAACCCCCAGATGAAAGGCTGAATTACTACCACTCTACCACAAAGATCAACATGTTATGTTATGAAATAATAATATATAAAACTATCATTATTATATAATATTAATTTCCGTCCAGATAATTTTAGTTTAGAGCATGACCACAAGGGAAATGCATAGTTAGTGCAACAACAAAACAAATTAAGGATTAAAATACTTTCAGTAGAGTTAGATAACTCAAATTTGGTATGACTGCTACCTTGGCCAAACCTATGAAAAAATGTAGAAAAAAAACTTAAAGTCTCTTTATCGATTGCTTACAAAGTTTTGGCTTTATTCAGAAGGCAACATAATATGATCTTTCTTGCAACTGCTCAAGGTAGGAGAGTAGAGTCCTCTAATTGTTCCACAGTCATATAATGTATAATGTGTGATAATCATTAATTCCTCAACTGATTACTTGCTCAGCAACAAAAAAAAAAATCCTACCTTTACCCAGAAGCTGTAATTTGGTATTTTATACAATTGCCCAAGATAAAAGTAGAAAACTTAGGATTTTTCCACATTCATACAAAAGGTAGTTACCATGCAAAACTGGAAGAAAGAAATGGCTGCCATGCCATACTCTGGTTCCAAAGTGACTAAACCTTACTGCCGTGGTAAAAAATGAGGAAGGGATCAATCAATCCATAAAATGTTTCTGATAAGAGTAATGTACAATCTCGAAGTCTCCTGTAGTAAAGAAAAACCTTGTTTCTGTACATTTTGGCTAGTAACATTCAGACAGTAATAAAAAAACGCAGAACTTGTTTTTTTTTTTAATTAACAAGACTCCATTTAATAATTATTTATATTATTCATTAACAGCGTGATAATTAATTACTGTAAAAATTAACATAATTTTTTTTTAATAAGTGTTAATTTTTACATCATGGATGATGTGGTGGTAATACTCTATTAAATTTAGTTAAGTTTAAATAATTTAATCTTTTACGTGCAAGCTAAAAAATAGTATAAAGACTCTCTCATTTGATGAATAATTGTCTTACATGTTGTGAATCATATTATGCGTGTGAAAATAATAAATAAATTGTAATATATTTAGTAATTTATATATAATTGTATTGAATGAAAAGCTTTTTACATTTACGACAGTTACATTTTTTATGGCATCCTTGTCATCAGATATTTATATTTAATGTAAAGACAAAATAATTAATTTTCTATGTGTAAAGACTGAAAGAATAAAGGATAAAATTGAAAAAATATACGAAAGAAATCACAAATGATACTGCCATTCATTTGCCCATTCATCCATGGTCATATAGAGTAAAAACCACATTCCAGCATGACAATAAGAACAGCTGTAGCTTACATCCAGTATAATTAATAATATTTACAGTAAAGATAAAAATAAAAGTTGAACAGAATTTAAAATAAATTATTAAACGTTTATAAAGTAGGTACTTATTTGTGTGATAACAAACAAGCATCTTACTAAGAATATTCTACGGCAAGAAATTTTATTCTCAGGCGCGATAAAATCGCTTCATTGTCAAAAATAACAATTAACCCAAGTAAAACTTACTATGGAAAATAAGGAATGAACTAGTTTCCTATTGCCTTTCTTACAGAGTTGAATATATTGTTAATCTGCATACCAAACTCGCCAACCAATTTAGATAAAATTTAAACCAATATATAAATATAATATATTAAAGAGAATGGATGTATTTTATTTTAAGAATCATTACTTTTAGAAAAAGTAACTTGTTTATTAATTAATGCCATTAATGTGTCATAGCTTTAAGAAATTTTAAGATTTATAGTAAATAAGCAAATTAATCTAGTCTTTCCTGGAGGGTAAATAATGAATTATATTCACTGTTGTCATTATTCAGTAGGGAAAATACTTTATGGTACTTGTTTGTTATCGCTCCACCACTTTTTTCGATGCAACATTTTCAGATTTAATGAAAACGTCAATAATAATGTTTATTTAAAATGGAAAAAGTACATTTTTTAATGAAAAATAAAAATTACAAAACACCTCGTAAATAAAATTCATAAACATAATACATCACACTTTCGAAGGATAAAACTCGTAAATGCTATTGAGAATAGAATTAAAGATATTTTCGTCATTTCCAATATTTTTACACCTCAAATTCACCTAAATAACTTTCCAAATAATGGCGAGAAGTGCCACAATGTGTTCCTCCATTTGCAATCTTTCAATATTTTGAATGTGGACTCCTGTCTCCGGATCTACAAAATTATATTTGATTCACTTTTGTATGATGAAAGCCTTTCTTTTTCTAGGATGAAAGTTTGATATGCTTTTCAGCTGACAGAATATATACTAAAACCATCTTTAATTCTTCTTTTTGACATTAAACAGTGTTACAGCAGATCAATCAGGCACTATTTCTATAAAACATTCCTTTATCTTATGATAAATCTCATCAAAAAGGCACTGCTGTGGTAATATTCTGCCAGCATTGTTTTTTTCTTTTTGTCAATAAACTTTCACAAATTTCTACTGTCACTCTTTGTCCTTACCCTCCAATTTTTGACACATAACACAATTCCAGTCGATTGTAGTGTTTTGTCCCATTTCTAACTCACATTCGCACCATTTTACACTTGTCAATTCATACCACCAACAGAATATAAATCTAACAATTTTTTTAAATGGTAACAGATTTCCTTCAAACCAATTATCTTTACGTAAATATATATCCTATCTACAATCTCTTTACATGCAGCGAAAACGTTGATGTTTAAAATTAAAAGTCATAGTGTGCTTTTTTACATTTACGGAATATTAGAAAAAGACTTTTTCTTGTAAAAATGGAATTGCATTTTTTTCGGTATTTGGTAATCCCATATTTTAATGATTTCTTTGCTGTGTAGCTTATATCTGTCTATTTTCACCAATAATGATTCAAACATACTAACAAGTTTTCCAAACCAAACGTTTACATTTCTAGCTTAAAATTATTATAATAGTATTTCTTGCAAGGTGAACACAAGGAAATCATGTATTTCCTAGGAAATATTTGAAAAATATATTTTTACTCATTTTATAACTGTTACCAAAAAAACTTGGCAATGCGATAACAAAACGGTTATGTTATTGATAAGTTGTATATAATATGCATATTAACATTAATTAGATGAGGTTAGCAGGCGAAGCAAGTATACATTATGTTGATCTACGTATAATTTGTCAGTATACAGTCAACATAATGTTCGCTTGCTGACAAACATATTTTTTGTTTAATACATTGTTTTTTGACAAAGAAGTTGCATCAAAAAAATGGCAGTGTGATAACCAACAACTACCCTTAACAATAAATATTATATTAATTGTACTTTTAAGTATAGATTAAATAATGATGATAAAATCAAAGGCGCTATTGCGTTAAATGAAATAACTTACTTTTCTTTCTGTTTTAATTTTTAATATTATTCTTTTTATAAAAAAAATTATACAGCAGAATAAAATTACTGCTTTTTTTAAATATTTGTTTATAGTTACCAATATTTATTTATTATAAATAATATTAATAATATTTATTTTTTTATTTTATTTATTTATTGTAATTAATTATGTAACTTCATGGATTGTTTTTTTATTTATTTCAGTATTACTTAAAAAAAAATCAGGCTCATCGAAGTTTATAAAACTCAGGATGGGAACAGATACATTAAATGATAAACTACGAAGTTTCTATTCTTCAAAATATGTACATCAATACAGCTTTTTAGTAGTAACAACCATGACAAAGCATTACCAAAATATGTTATACCTAATTATAGTTTAATATCCTTTTTATGTCGAACAAGCACAAAATTCCTGCATCTTACTAATGTTCTTCAACAACTTAAGAGATTATTTTCAGTAAGAACATTATTATTTTATAATTGAAAAGCTTATTTGTTTACAACTTTTATTAAAAAAATCAATACGATTATTTCTTTTTTCATGGAAAAAGGCCTAGAAATATCATTTAACCTTACGATAATGCTTAATTTTGTATATTACGATAGACAAACAGCTTTTCTTTTAAAATCATCCCTTGTATGTCTACTTTATGCTAAAAATATTGAACAAAAAATATGTTCATATAATAAATATAAATATGTTAACTGTTGTTATATGTATATGTTCAATTAAAATAAAGTAATATTGTTGTTTAATTCTTGTTACATCTTTACTTTTATCCAGTCTCAACTTTTCCATAATGCATTAGTGGTGTAAGGTTATTAGGTGAAAATGACATGAAGAAGACTATCTTAAAATTAATTACTATTTAGTCATTTAAAGGTTAGGAAATTGTATGCTAGTTTTGAAATTCTCAAACGATTAACACAGTTAAATTATTTTGAAAGCTAAATTTAGAAAGAGAGATAGTTCAATCTTCAAAATATAATACCAGCTGATAATATTAACGTAATAAATAATAGAAATATATGATAATGGTATAAAATGTATCAGAACAGTACCAGGTGAATATCTTAAAAAAGAAACAAGCTGGCTCAAACTGCAGTTATTTGAATTTTTAATGCTGTTACTACTCTATCTATCACTGGTTTATATGTTACTGCTCTATATTGTTGTAAGTTGTAAACTGTTCATGCTTCAGTACAGTATAGTATTTTCTAAGGAGTTGTGTTTTTCTAAAATGCCTCTATGAATCTGAGACCTTGCCGTGGGTGAGGGGACTTGAGTGCTCAGTGATACAGAATAGCTGGATCGAAGCTGCACCCATATCGGAGAGGTATCTATTGAGAGCCAGACGAAGGAATGATTCCTGAAGGAGGGCAGCAGCTCTTTCAGTAGTTGTTAAAAACTAGGTCAGAACGACTTAAACGGCCATATCACCACTCAATTCTCAGCTGAAAGCAATGGAAAACTACAGCTGCTTTTTTTCCAAGAAAATGTAGCTCTCTGCATTTTCATATAAAAATGATGGAGGCGCCTTCCTTGGTAAAATATTCTGGAGGTAAACTAGTCCCGCATTCAGATCTCAAGGTGGGGACTACTATGGAAGGGGTCAGGCCAGAAAATTAAAAAATAACATTCCAAAAACTTTTGCACTGGGTCTATCCTATACCAACAAAACTACAAAATAAGAAGAGGAACAAGTATAAGTGATAGATAATAAAAACAATTCACCTGTAGAATTACACTATTAAAAAGATAACACCGTATAGCAAAAACCACAAGAACCAATTCCAGGTCATTATACTACTTTTAGTTCCTCAGGAAATGAGAAAAGCATATTATGGTTCAATGAGCTTGCTTAAATAATTTATTAAAACAAATTTTGCTTTACTTTCACAAATTAGTCATCTGAAAATAAGTGCACTGTGCCTGAAGAAACAACATCTTTACCCATTCCAAGGACTGCATGACATGTAGAAGTAACCGATTAGACTGTAAACTGATTGAGGAGACGTCTAATGCAACATCCTTTCAGTGAAAAATAACTTTATACTAAAAAATTAATACAGAATAACCTTACTATGTAATTCATTTAATAAAAAATAACTTTTAATCATTTAAATATAAGTATTACAGCTATGTATTTAATTTTTAATCATATAACACTACTCTTAACAGTATCTACGTAATAATAATTTTACATACAAAAGCCAGTTTTTAATTTCATAATGAAAAAAAATTTCAGCTCCATTGGTTACACCAAGATAACACAAGATAACATTTATTCAGTTGCTGCTTCTGAAAAAGATAAATTTAAAAAAGTTTTTAAATTACATAAAAAAATAAAAATACTTATTAATAGTAATATATCATAAACCCTATTCTATTTATTATGTAAAATTAAGAGGAAACCAGAAATTGAACGTAGTCTACATAGTGGTTATGTGATAGAAGTTTTTTTTTTATATAAAAACATGCTTTTCTGTTATCATCCACAAAAAAAATGTTTTAATCTCATAAAATGACACTAAAAAACAAAATCTTACAACTAATATCACAGCAACAGCTCAAAAACAAAAAAAAATTATTTAAAACTAATATCAAAGGACTTAAAAAATAATTTAAATATTTAGAAAATAACAGCAAACAGAGAATATATAAAATTTAAATAAACATAAATACATTTTAACAAAGTCCAAGGGGAGGGTAAAGGGCCCTTTCTCGAATAACAATAAAATTAAAAACTATCTAAAAAAACATGTACATAAACAGTATAAAAACAAAATAATGCGTAAATGATAAAACTAGAAATAACAAAAACAAATATAATAAAAGTATTACAACTGATCATATATTCCTAAGTGAGAAACAAAATCAATTACTTTATCGATCGTGCTAGCATTGTCACCCAGAACACACTGTCCATATTACTTTAAACCAGGTACTTTACACATGTGATATAAAGTCGCGTAATGTACACAGTCCACAAGAATATGGTGAACAGATAGACGACAGTTACATTGAGAACACATAAGAATATCATCCGACAACATAAAATATCCAATATATCTATCCACGGAGACATAAAATGTCCAATATATCAACAAAGAACAACTTTATCTATCCTGTTTGCTTTAAGGGGGGAAAACCAAGGACGTACCGTGTTCTCAACAAATCGTAGCTTGTTATCTACCATCACATCCCACTCCACTCACAGTCAGTTTTATAAAATTGGAGACAAGAATACAAAACACATAAAACAATGTGAATGTAGGTTGAGTAAATGCTTCCTTAGCAGCAACGTTAACATGCTCATTCCCTAGGATTCTGTCATAAATTGGAATCTAGCAGAAGCTGAAATATGTATTTTGATGGGTTAGGATAGAGAGTGCTTGTGTATTTCCAAAACAAGCGGATGTCTCAAATACATGTCACCTATCACTTGTAATGCACTCAACGAATCACAGAGACAAGAATAGATGACGTCTAGAATTCGTGAAGGTCAGTGCTTTATTAATACCATAAAGCTCAGTGGCAATGACACTTGTAACAGACAGGAATCAAATGAGATATGTTCGATCATTCACAAAAAAAAGCGCAGTCGCCAGTTCTCTCAAATCCTGTGGATTTGAGAGAACTCTTGACAAAGCATAGAAGGGTTGATTTTAATTTGTCATACTGAGTAAAAGTCTACTTTTATTTTCTCTGGTGATAAGGATTAGGTTCCTCCATCCTGCACTGATATTTCATTATTAGTTTCACCTCTACAACACTTTACTGATGAAACTCATTGGCAATTTCGGTAATGTGGATCTTCAGAAGGTCCTGGCAAAAAATTACATTTACTCTGGTATTCAAAATTTATGGCACACATCACTTAGACCACACATATTAGCGAGACATAAAAGAAATCGGCTCTGCTCATCACTAAACGTTTTGATCAGTATCGATCCACCTCTTAATTTCCTGATATTTTACAGGGAACCACTTAAACTTATTACTACTTTATTGATCAGGAAAGATGAGACCTTATGAAGGTCATTATTTTGAAAAACTACAAATCTTATGTTTTTTATATTGTAGACGGGATGTATCACCATTTAAACTAAATCTAAACAGCTGATACAACTTTAATGCTGTAAGAAGCTTAGAGTAAAACACAAGTCTAGAAGCAGTATTCTACATTGCAAAAAATTCATTTAGACTTGTCCAGAATTAAAAAAAAAAATTTGTAAAATGTTTCCTATATCATCAGTGATGGTTGTCATTAGATCACAGATAAGACTTCTAATATTTTGAGTTCATAACGGTGAATATTAAAGAGATTTGAATATTAAATACGTTACCAAAAAATTTGTTGATAGAAGAAAAAAAAATAATAAAACACTTATTTGACTTTTGTCACAATTTGAGAAAATGAATTTGAAATATCTCATAGTCTTCTTCCAAGAAACAAAATAAACATCAAGCGGATGAAAAATGTTAAATGATAAAACACAATAAAGAGTTGGACAGGTCTAATTCAACATTAAAACCATTTGATTTGTCTTTTTGATGTTAATGTAATCATTTACAAAGAAACTGTTCCACCATGGACAACTGAAAAGAAAAACTTGATTCAGTGATGATTAAAAAATGTTTATTTTGCTATGGGATTATTTTTTTTTACATTATCTCTACCTTACAAAAACAATATAAAAACAGAGAAGACAACTATAACAGAGTATAGCAACTATAGAATCCATTATAATAACTGTAATGGTATAAAGTAAATTTTATGTTCTTCAGTAAATCTGAGGAAGCTTAGAGAATTCTAAGTGAAATGTAGTGTATTTAATTTATAAGTTTGTATAGTTGGTTGGTTAACGCAAGAGATTAATAAAAATAATTTATTAAGTAAAATATATATATCGAGAGAGAGAGAGAGTGGGTGTGTGTATAAGAAGTTCTCCCAGGACTTTCATACTCATAAAAATAATGGAAAAGTTCATATAAATATTTATCCTAAAATGCAAGTTACGGCTAGTGAGTTATTTCGCTCGGATTTCAGCTACTCCAGTGAAATGAGGTCATACTGAAATTTTTAGGACATTGATTAAGAGCCAGAATTAGAAATTTAAGGTTTTGACCTTAAGAATCGAATAAAATAGGTCCAAGAACTGTATCTGCAATAGTTTTTGATAAATCTGGGATAAAAACCAATAAATTGAGGTAAAAAAAGCCCTTTTTTTATGTTTAACATACAATAACTTTGTTAAATAGGTAATAAATACATAAAACTCTTACACAAAACCTGTACAGAATTTAATTCTGAACAAAATTATATAAGATAAAACAAAGAAAAGTTAGAAAAATTTGAATCTTATTTCGAAGAAACAGTACATTACTACATATATCAGAAAAATACTTATTTAATGTAAACAAAAACTAAATTCTTTTTTGATAATGTGAAACATTTGTAAAACATAATTTACTGTTAAAAAATTTGTAAAAAACTGGAAATTATGCAATAATTGTAAAATAAAATAAATAAATAAAAATCTGATGTGGACATCACATTACTTCCTTGTATACCCTAAATTACATATTAAATTGGATATAAACATTTTTTTTAAATGAAAAGTACATAAAATTTTATTTCAATAATAACTTCCGATATTTTTTCATATTTTTTTTATTGTTATATTGAATTATTATTTATCGTACTTTTTTGTTTTTACAGAGGTTAATAGATAATTAATAGATCAATATATTTAAATGAAAAAAAACATGAGATGAAGTCTGATTCGAATCAATGTGCCTTCCAAATAGTTTGTTAATTAAAATTTTATTTGGCTAAAACTCTGGAATCAATGAAAATAAGTAACACTTATGATACATTATTAAAAAATGTTCAATGAGAGCTTATTACTGCAATTACAAAAAACTCCAAAATTCAATTTTTTTGGATTCTGGGATTTTTGAGTTGATTGCAATCAGAAGGGGGATGTGCATAACTAGATGTTACAACAGTCCTAAATCTGAAAATTTCAACATCCTACAGCTAATAGTTTTTGAGTTATGCAAGATACATACATATATACATATGTACGTACAGACGTCACATTGAAACTAGTCAAAATGGATTCAGGGATGGTCAAAATTGATCTTTCCACTGAAATCTGAAATTTTTCACCATCACAATACTTCCTTTATTTCGTACAAGGAAGTAAAAATTAGATAATTTTTTTATTAATGACAGAAATACAATAAATTATATGAAAAATTATTATTTCAAAGTTGGTAATAATTAACTAAAGCAGATCAACAATACACAATACTGTATTAATGTTTAAATCATTTTGTAAGGAATATTAAGTACATTGGGCACTGTGAACTGTGTAGTCATTAGTGAAGGTTTTGTATCAATTTTAGTTAAAACATGATCTGTTTGCCATTGAAGTAATAACATACTTATTTACAACAGAGGAATACACTAACATGGTATTCATTTTTGGTGGGTGTAATGGTAATGCTACAGCTGCTGCAATAGAATATGATGTACATTTTCCAAATTGCAGGATTCCAAATCCCAAAACAATTAGAGCAACATTTTGCGCTGATTGCTTGGGAAACAGGTTCACTACCTTGTATTTTACCAACTACAAATAATCTGTCCAACATGAAGCTGTTATTGATGAAATTATTATCAATGCAGTCCAGGCATCAGTACATGACATCTTTCTAAGCGAATCAGAGTTTCTCATTCGATGGTTTGGAGGACACTTAAACAAAATAAAAGTTTCATACTTATCATAAACAGCCTGTTCAACATCTGCACAAAGGAGACAGTCTGCTTCGATTGGAATTCTGCAACTGGTGGAATACAAATCAAATCTACAAGTATGTTTTGTTTATAGACGAGACAAATTTTACTCAATGATTTAGCATTAATGCATGGTGCAGCCTTCTTCACAATCAGCTGTTTGGTTGTTCATATTAACTGGTGGCTTAAATGCTGAGGTCTACTTGCACTTTCTTCAAGAAGAATTGCCGCATCTGCTTGAAGATGTTTCTCTAGCATTGAAACGCAAAGAATACTTCCAAGACAATGGCGCTCTTGTGCCATTTCCACTCACTTAAATCATAATTTCCCTGAAGAATGATCATGAAGGCTCACATTCCTGGCCACCAAGATCACCTGATCTAACACCTTTAGATTTCTGCATCTGGGATAGAAGAAAAATACTAAATACGAAACAATAATACATTTTGGTGAGAAATGTACAGCTCTGGAGAACTAAAAAGAGCAACAAAAGCAGTACAGAATGTGCCAAGAAATGCGTAGAAAATGGCTGGTTCATTTTTCAAAGTTTGTTATAAACTGGTGTTTATAATGCACTTTGGTTTAGTATAATGTTTTTAATAAAAATTTGAATTTTTCTGACTTTTATTTGTTTTATTCAAGTTATCTTACACCATTTTGTTCAGAATTAAATTCTTTACAAGTTTTGTCCAAAAGTTTTGTGTTTATTACCCATTTAACAATGTTATTTTACGTTAATCATAAAAAACATGATTTTTTAGCCCAATTTATTGGTTTTGACCCCAGATTTCTCAAAAACTACAATTCTGGGACCTATTTTTCAGGTCAAAAAGCATATGAAATCGCTAAGTCTGCCCGTTAATTAAAATCCTAAAGATTTCAGTTCGACCTCATTTACTAGTCATAACTCACAAAAGAAGCACTTTAGGACATTTGTTTAAATTAACTTTTTCCATTATTTTCATGAGTAAAATAGGTTAAAATGTACTGGGAGAACTTTGTGATACACTCTGTATAAATATTGTATTTATAAACAAATAAGATATTTACTTTTTTTTTCTTTCCGAAGTGAATGTAAATCAAAATCGTATGCCCGATTTTTTAATTTTCCTTTATTTTTCACACCCCATTCATGCATTTTAATGTATGATTGGCCAAAATGAGTAGATTTATCCATAAGTTCATCTATTTTTTCTTGTTCTTTTACATTTTTTTCATCAGTCATTAATTTTCTTTTAGGTACATGTTCTAAAGCTTTTTCCCAATCTCCAGATTTCTGAAAAAAATTTATTAAATTTATTTTTTTCTTTTTAATTCAACTTATAACAAAATGATCTTAATTATAATTTATTAATTGACCTATACAATCTCTGACTAACCAGAACTGAGATTAGCAGGTACTAATGCTGTTATATAAATTAAAAAGGTCAGCCAAATATAAACCAGACTTGAATTTTAACATTTACTAATTTAGAATAAAAATAGAAAACATATTTTTGCTTGTGAATCCCTTTATCATAAAAAGTTTGAGAATGTGACACGACCCAATTGTGCATGAACTCCTCTACTTTGTTTCGCTCTGGAATCGATGCCCTCCCTGTGCCTCTTTCAACAGCCTAAAAAAGAGATTGTAAGGCAATAAATCTGGATTTTCAGGATGTTCTAAGGTATCCAAGTAAATTTTGTCCTATTTATCCCGAGTACTAACACCCTGTGTAACGTCTGAGTTGTAAAGGATAATCACACCTCTGATCCACCAGTCCCTTTTGTTTTTATAGGTGGCATTCACTTTATCCAAGAGCTGGCAGTAACACATAACATTTTCATGGAAAAAATTAGCAAGCTTTTGGGGTCTTTCAAGACCCAAAAATACAGTTAAGAGGAATTTCCAAGCTGATGCATTTTCGCCTTTGCAGAGAAATGGTCATCTACAACATACTCATCGATTTCAACTCAGGAGGGTAAATGGACCTATGTCTCATCACATATGACTACTCTTGTACTCTCCCTCTTGTCAATCAATTCAGGAGCCTTGGGAAAATTTTCTGTTAAACCGGATTCTGATTTCGGGATTAGTCTTGGAATCCACCTCACACAAATATATTGAAATCCCAAGTGCTACGTGATAACAGAATGTCATTTCTACGACTGATACCCACTTTTAAAGCAATTTTATCAACCATAAAGTGCTCATCTTCTTCAATGAAGTCACAGATCAATCAAACTTGTCATTCAAGAACATTTGTGTATATTGTGATTGTATTTTTCTACATCTTCATGCAATCCTTTAAATCTGTTGATCCAGTCGTAGACTCGGGTACATGACATATTCTCAACGTGCCCATGCGTAAAGTCAAAATTTTGTAAGGTTGGATATCTTCAATCGTAAGAAACACCAAGATAGTAGTACATTGCATAACTAACAATGGGACCTACTGCTCTATCATGATGCTACTGACAATGGCTCATGAATACTAACTGGGTTGATGGGGATCCATCACCCCCACCATTAATATCCGTTCACTTCAGTCTGCTCATATTTGGATGTGAACTATTAAGACAAAGCACCAGTTTACATTTGACTGACCCGTGTTTAATGCCTGAAGTACACAGATAAAACACAAATTTATATCAGGTTATAAATATCTAAAAAGTATCATTAACTATCCTAAACCTTAACTATCTTATTTGTGAGACATATATTTTCATAATTATCTTCTTATATTTCATCATTAATTTCACAACTTTGCGATAAAGCATTTGCTAAATATCATTTTACGTCTTTCATTTCATTTCATTCATAGGGTTCTGCCATTATGGAAGGTCTTGTCACAACTACTGCTCTCCACCGTGTTCTATTCTTTGCTAACTTCTAAGTTTCAGAAAAAGATCATATGTTTAACTTTTGAAAAATTATTTAAGTTTCCATATTTAAGTTTAACATCTTTTACATTTCAAATTATAAATATCTGTTAAATGGTTGAAGAGTAGTTAATGAATCAGAGCACCTGATAGCAACAAACAATAACATTTTTCAGTCTACAAAATGAGAAAAAATAAATTGTAAACATGATTCTTTTCCTGTTGTAGCACAAGTCTCGCCATATTTTCCATTAGGTATCATGCAGTAGAGAAGTATATAGACTTCACCTAGGTTATTATATAAAATAAATTGTTTTATCCAGTTTTTTTTTTAAAGAAAAATTCTAATTACAGAAATATTTGTATAATAATAATAATATTAATATTAATGACCTACCTTTAGTTCAAGTAATATTTCAGTACACTGATCAAGAGTTAATGATTTTGAACCTGATCCCCACATAAGATACCTTTCAAGGGGAAATTTTGCCATTTTAAGTCCTTCTTTTTTTGCTTTTGCAAGAGACAATGGCTCACAATTCAATTTGTCAACAATACCACCTGGAAATCACATTGAAATAAAAAAATCTTAAAATATATTTGATATTAAAAAAAAGAAGAAAATATATGAACAAAATTCAAAATTAATACTAGGATAAATAAATGTTTAATTCTAATCAGTATACAATATTCATTATATAAATCTCAACAGAATTAATTATATAAATTATAATTATATATTCCCAATATATACATTACAACAGATCAAAGACCAACTGGAACAAGAACTAGGGGAATACCAAGGGGGTTTTAGACCATGGAGTGGCTGCCCACAACAAATTCTAAATTTAAAATTAATTATAAGGTATCATAAACTAAGGAATAAACGACTGGTAGTGACTTTTATTGATTTCAAGAAAGCATATGATTGTGTACATCAAGAATCTCTGCTAAAAATCCTGAGAAATTTAGGGCTTCACCCAAAACTAGTCAAAATCATCGGACTAACACTAACGGATACCAAATCCAAGGTTAAATTCAGGGGAGAAATATCTGATCCATCCGACATCAAAACAGGACTGAGACAAGGAGATGGGACTGTCACCGCTTTTATTCAACTGTGCCCTTGAATTTATAATATGGAATTGGAAAAAATTAAATAAAGATAACATTAAAATAGGAAAAGGTATCTGAGTAAATTGCCTAGGCTTTGCAGATAATTTAGCACTACTATCCCAAAATATAGAAGAGGCCAGATACCAACTGTCAACACTGGAAGAGATTGCAGGAAAAATTGGTCTAAAAATTTCATACAAAAAAACCAATGTTATGGTGAGAGACCCGCTATGCATAAGCGAAGTAAAAATAAACAATAATGACATAGAACTAGTAGAAAACTTTAAATATTTGGGGGAAAACATCACACATAACCTCCAAGAAAATCCAAACTGGAATGAAAGAATAAATAAACTCATCAAAGCCACAATAAAAACACAAAACATCTATAACAAAAAATTCATGTCCATAAACACAAAAATAAGACATTATAACTCAGTTATCCGACCGGAAATACTTTATGGATGCGAAACCATATTTGGACCGTACCAGACAAGATTTACCGACAAACTGGAAAAGTATGAAAGGCAGATTCTACAACGATGCATCAGGGAAAAGATTAAAAAAGACGGGATTTGGAAAATTATTCCAAACGAAGAGATTTACAAAAGATCATCCCGATAACTAATAAATTTAGAAAGAAGAAAATTTCCTTTCTAGTACATATTTTCAGAACAAAAGAGACCAGACTTATCAGACGGATAATCAAACTTTTCTGGAACAAGAAAAGCAGACCGAACTGGTTATACGAAGTACAGAAAGACGTGGAGGAATTAGACGTAACCCATGAAAACCTAAAAACGAAAACTATGAGAAATTAAAAAATAAAGAAACAAGATTCCTATCAAAACCCAAGAAAACAATAAGCCGGGTGTACTCTGAACAAGAAAGGGCAAGATCTGAAACTCTTAGAAATTACTGGTGAAAAAAAAAAAAAAAAAATCCCAACAGAATGAATATATGCATATGCTACTACACAGATAAAAAAAGGAATAGATCTAGCATTTGTCTGAATAGTTCAAGGGAAACCGTAACAAAATCTAAATCAGCAGCATTAAAAAATGCACAATTGAATATAAAATGTAATTAAAAATCCATACTTACAAAATTATTTAAATTTTAAACACATAAAAGTTAAGGTAAATACATGAATATAATAAATATAAAAAATAACTACAAAATGAATCACATTAAGAAGACACAATTAAAATTATTTGAGCACATATTTATGAATTCATTAAATGGAATACAAAAAAAAATTGATTTTTAACAAAAATTTTAGTTAATATACTTTAAAAATTCAACATTAATATTGTTTCTATAAAAAAAAAAAACCTTTAATTGTACGAGGAATGTTCAATAATTAACAAGACAAACTGACGTACAGAAAAACAGTTCATTCAATGACAATGAAACCTTTTGAGGGTTAAGCTGGCAACCTTGGAAACTCATTTAACCAGCTGTTCAATCATAATTAATCTAAACACAACCTCTTTTGTTGATTTCAGAATGTCAGCTCCGCTTGAAACGTGTTCACTGGAAGAACAACGTTCAGTGATCAGATTTTTGTAGAAGGTGTGAAACCAGTGAAAATTTACTCAATAATGTTAATACAGTATGGTGAAAACTGTTTAAACATCAGTAACATGTATAAGTGGGTTTAATTCGGGCAGAACAAGTAGAACTGATCTCAATCGCACTTGAAGATCAATTAAAGTTTCGACTACTGCGCTGCAAAATCGTATAAAATAGCTTTATTTGTGATGACACTACTCAAAATTTCCCAAATTGCTAGTTTGTGTAATATTGGTGTTGGAACCGCGCATTCAATCATTATGATGTACTGAATCATCACAAAATGTGTTCGGCATGGATTCAAAGACAGTTGACACAAGCCCATAAATCACCTGGATTTGCATTTGTTCTGAGCTTAAAGAACAGTTTGAAGTGGAAGATTTCTAGATCATACAGTAATCTGTGTTGATACATGGTTCAAGCCTGATTCCAGACAGCAAAATCTTGAGTGGAAACATCTGACAACAAAAAAAAAAATTTATAATTCACACATACCTGGTAAAGTGATGTTGACGGTTTTTTGAGACTTACAAGGCCCAATTTTTAGTTACTAAAAATTCATAGAACAATGTACTATGTACAGCGAGTACTATTAAATAATGCTCAAACAGAGAGTGAGTCCTGCGATAAGGCAAAAACATCAGAGTGCTCTTTCAAAATGTGCGATTCTCTTGCATGACAACACGTGCCTCCACATCGTTCAAAGAACCAGAGAAACACTCGAGAAGTTGGGTTGGAAGGTGTTCTCCTCACATCCCAGATCTCGCCTCATCTGATTTTCATTTGTTTGGCCCATTCACCTCCTCTATGAATCATGAGACCTTGCCGTTGGTGAGGGGGCTTGAGTGCTCAGGGATACAGAGTAGCTGGACCGAAGGTGCAACCGTATCGGAGAGGTATCTGTTGAGAGCCAGACTAAGGAATGATTCCTGAAAGAGGGCAGCAGCTCTTTCAGTAGTTGTTAGGGGCGTGAGTCACAATGACTTAAACGGCCATATCAACATCACTCAGTCCTCTGAGTACTGCGCAGCTGAAAGCAATGGAAAACTACAGCTGTTTTTTTTTTTCCAAGAAAATGTGGCTCTCTGCATTTTCAAAAGCAATAATGGAGGCGCCTTCCTTGGTAAAATATTCCGGAGGTAAAATAGTCCCCCGTTCGGATCTCCGGGTGGGGACTACTAAGGAAGGGGTCACCAGAAAAGTAAAAAATAACATTTTACGAGTCGGAGCGTGGAATGTTAGAAGCTTAAAAAAGGTTGGTAGGCTAGAGAATTTAAAAAGGGAAATGGATAGAGTAAACGTGGATATAGTAGGAATTAGTGAGGTTCGGTGGGAAGAGGAAGGCGACTTTTGGTCAGGTGATTTTAGAGTAATTAACTCAGCGTCAAATAATGGGCAGGCAGGAGTAGGTTTTGTGATGAACAAGAAAATAGGGAGGAGAGTGGAGTATTTCAAGACGCATAGCGATAGAGTCATTGTAATAAGGATAAATTCAAAACCTAAACCGACAACGATTGTTAACGTCTATATGCCTACAAGCGCCCATGATGATGATGAGATAGAATGTGTATACGAAGAGATTGATGAAGCAATTAAACACGTAAAAGGAGATGAAAATTTAATAATAGTTGGAGATTGGAATGCAAGCATTGGAAAAGGCAAGGAAGGAAATATAGTGGGTGAATACGGGCTGGGCAAAAGGAATGAAAGAGGGGACCGACTTATAGAGTTTTGCACGAAGTATAATTTAGTAATTGCCAACACCCAATTTAAAAATCATAATAGAAGAATATACACTTGGAAAAAGCCAGGCGATACTGCAAGGTATCAGATAGATTATGTCATGGTTAAGCAAAGATTTAGAAATCAACTCGTGGACTGCAAAACTTACCCTGGAGCAGACATTGATAGCGACCATAATTTGGTGATAATGAAATGTAGATTGGGGTTTAAAAACCTGAAGAAAAGGTGTCAGATGAATCGGTGGAATTTAGAGAAGCTCGAGGAAGAGGAGGTAAAGAAGATTTTTGAGGAGGACATCGCAAGAGGTCTGAGTAAAAAAGATAAGGTAGAAAATGTAGAAGAAGAATGGGAGAATGTTAAAAAGGAAATTCTTAAATCAGCAGAAGCAAACTTAGGCGGAATAAAGAGAACTGGTAGAAAACCTTGGGTTTCAGACGATATATTGCAGCTGATGGATGAACGTAGAAAATATAAGAATGCTAGTGATGAAGAAAGTAAAAGGAACTATCGGCAATTAAGAAATGCTATAAACAGGAAGTGCAAACTGGCGAAAGAAGAGTGGATTAAAGAAAAGTGTTCAGAAGTGGAAAGAGAAATGAACATTGGTAAAATAGACGGAGCATACAGGAAAGTTAAGGAAAATTTTGGGGTACATAAATTAAAATCTAATAATGTGTTAAACAAAGATGGTACACCTATATATAATACGAAAGGTAAAGTCGATAGATGGGTGGAATATATTGAAGAGTTATACGGAGGAAATGAATTAGAAAATGGTTTTATAGAGGAAGAAGAGGAAGTTGAGGAGGATGAAATGGGAGAAACAATACTGAGATCTGAATTTAAGAGAGCATTAAAAGATTTAAATGGCAGAAAGGCTCCTGGAATAGACGGAATACCTGTAGAATTACTGCGCAGTGCAGGGGAGGAGGCGATTGATAGATTATACAAACTGGTGTGTAATATTTATGAAAAAGGGGAATTTCCGTCAGACTTCAAAAAAAGTGTTATAGTAATGATACCAAAGAAATCAGGGGCAGATAAATGTGAAGAATACAGAACAATTAGTTTAACTAGTCATGCATCAAAAATCTTAACTAGAATTCTATACAGAAGAATTGAGAGGAGAGTGGAGGAAGTGTTAGGAGAAGACCAATTTGGTTTCAGGAAAAGTATAGGGACAAGGGAAGCAATTTTAGGCCTCAGATTAATAGTAGAAGGAAGATTAAAGAAAAACAAACCAACATACTTGGCGTTTATAGACTTAGAAAAGGCATTCGATAACGTAGACTGGAATAAAATGTTCAGCATTTTAAAAAAATTAGGGTTCAAATACAGAGATAGAAGAACAATTGCTAACATGTACAGGAACCAAACAGCAACAGTAGCAATTGAAGAACATAAGAAAGAAGCCATAATAAGAAAGGGAGTCCGACAAGGATGTTCCCTATCTCTGTTACTTTTTAATCTTTACATGGAACTAGCAGTTAATGATGTTAAAGAACAATTTAGATTCGGAGTAACAGTACAAGGTGAAAAGATAAAGATGCTACGATTTGCTGATGATATAGTAATTCTAGCCGAGAATAAAAAGGATTTAGAAGAAACAATGAACGGCATAGATGAAGTCCTACGCAAGAACTATCGCATGAAAATAAACAAGAACAAAACAAAAGTAATGAAATGTAGTAGAAATAACAAAGATGGACCACTGAATGTGAAAATAGGAGGAGAAAAGATTATGGAGGTAGAAGAATTTTGTTATTTGGGAAGTAGAATTACTAAAGATGGACGAAGCAGGAGCGATATAAAATGCCGAATAGCACACGCTAAACGAGCCTTCAGTAAGAAATATAAGTTGTTTACATCAAAAATTAATTTAAATGTCAGGAAAAGATTTTTGAAAGTGTATGTTTGGAGTGTCGCTTTATATGGAAGTGAAACTTGGACAATCGGAGTATCTGAGAAGAAAAGGTTAGAAGCTTTTGAAATGTGGTGCTATAGGAGAATGTTAAAAATCAGATGGGTGGATAAAGTGACAAATGAGGAGGTATTGCGGCAAATAGATGAAGAAAGAAGCATTTGGAAAAATATACTTAAAAGAAGAGACAGACTTATAGGCCACATACTAAGGCATCCTGGAATAGTCGCTTTAATTTTGGAAGGACAGGTAGAAGGGAAAAATTGTGTAGGCAGGCCACGTTTGGAATATGTAAAACAAATTGTTAGGGATGTAGGATGTAGAGGGTATACTGAAATGAAACGACTAGCACTAGATAGGGAATCTTGGAGAGCTGCATCAAACCAGTCAAATGACTGAAGACAAGAAAAAAAAAAAAAAAGGCCCATTCAAAGACGATTTATGCGGCAAGAAGTTCGATGATAATAAAGCGGTCAAAACAGCAGTATATGAATGGTTCAAATAGCAAAGTAAAGACGTCTACGCTGCAGGAATCAGCAAGCTCACAAAACTGTGGTAAAAGGGTCTAAAATTTCTGGAGAATATGTTGTTAAGTAGTGTAAGTTTCATTGTCATTGTATAAATCGTTTTTTTCTTTACATCAATTTGTCTGGTTAATTATTCAATGTTCCTTGTATTTAAATAAATTGGTGGAAAAACTTTTTAAATGGTTCGATAATGGAAGCATAATAAGTTCCTTTCTCATAACCTAAAGGATTGTGCCGATTTACATAAAAACATTTTTCTTTTTAGAAACTTACACGTTCTAAACACAAATACAAGTATAAGTAAACATTTTTAATTTTCTAAATTTGGTAGACACGATTCATACTTACGGATGCCAAACAATGACCTGAAAGCACATTTTTATATTTTAAACACTCAGTTTGACTTTTTGAGAGAAACTGAAGAGACGATATTATAATTCAGGCAGGAATATACATGTTTTTTTTTTGTCTTCAGTCATTTGACTGGTTTGATGCAGCTCTCCAAGATTCCCTATCTAGTGCTAGTCGTTTCATTTTGGTATATCCCCTACATCCTACATCCCTAACAATTTGTTTTACATATTCCAAACATTGCCTGCTTGAATAATTGTTTCCTTCTACCTGTCCATCCAATATTAAAGCGACTATTCCAGGATGCCTTAGTATGTGGCCCATAAGTCTCTCTCTTCTTTTAACTATATTTTTCCAAACGCTTCTTTCTTCATCTATTTGCCGTAACACCTCTTCATTTGTCACTTTATCCACCCGTCTGATTTTTAACATTCTCCTGTAGCACCACGTTACAAAAGCTTCTAATCTTTTCTTCTCAGCTACTCCCATCGTCCAAGTATCAATTTCATCTAAAGCTACACTCCAAACATATACTTTCAAAAATCCTTTCCTGATGTTTAAATTAATTTTTGATGTAAGAAAATTATATTATTATAAATTTAGTTTTGCCTGTGCTATTCAGCATTTTACATCGCTCCTGCTTCGCCCATCTTAAGTAATTCTACTTTCTAAATAAGAGAAGTGGAAAGCAATTTTTAAGGTGTTTCAAAAGACTGATATTTTATGCACCAATATTTCTAAAATGGTTGAGTTTGCGATGTCTTTGCCTGGGAGATCTGCTCCAGCTGAGAGATTTTTCAATTACGGGGAACAATTGGTCTGCAGAAAGGGATAGACTTTCAGTATCTACTGTTAAACATCTGCTAAATGTTAAAATTAATTCAGAACTTTCTTGTTGTGAATTTTGTGATGTAATTAAAACAAACAAACCATTTCTGAAAAAAGTCATGTCTAGTGAAAAATACAACTGAATAAATAAAGTTCAATGTTTCGTCAATTTCTACTATCATTCTTGGTCTACCAATTTTTTTGGGATTCTTCAATAAATCATCGGCACATACTTCACATAAATAGTTTTTCCAATCTGTAATTGCCTCTGATGCCATTCCCAATTCATGTTTACAAAATTTTGTAGTTGCATAATCCTCTGACGAGCCGTAAATAAACATAATAATAGTATCAAACGATAATTGCGCATCTTGTAATTTCTGATCAACAAGTTCTTTCTCTGCAAGGCTACCTATGACGTCCATTTAGATTCAATGTCATTAGATATTTGTTTTTACACTAACGAATCCTATGTAATATATCTTTATCTTGTAAGAATTTTACGACACTTTCTTTGCTACTAATTTCTCAAGCGATTGAAAATAAGGTGTAAGGTGTATTAGTCAATTAACTACTTAACGTATTTACTCAAATCATATAGAATTTTCTGTTATTATTCTACGTACTGAGATTCTAGCAATATGAATAGGTGAAACACATAAGTTTTATCACCAAATGAAGTTGTAAACATGTTAGGAGTTCATTTTGAGTTTTGAGAGTAAAATTATAGGAATGCAAAATTATAATTTTACATTTATGAATCATATACTGTAACAATCGGGGGGCTCCGCCCCCCAAACCCCCCTGTACAATCATTTTATTTCCTTGATTTTGGGCATAAAATAATTTTAAAATAAAAAAAAATTGAAAAAGATTTTTTTTTTAAATTGAAAAATATTTTTTAGAAATTGAAAAATCATTTTTCCTAGTCAAATCAAGTTGTGAACATGTTAGGAACTCATTCAATACAACCATTTACATTTATTTATTTTATAAATATAAATCAACCATAACGCTACAAATCGTTCATCTCATCCTCTGAAGTAATATCTAACGGTGGTCCCATAGGTTAAAAAAAAATTCAGTAATTATTGCAATTATTTATTAGTTAAATAATCAAAACATTACTGTTAATTTGTTGAGGTTAGCAAGTGTTGGTTAGGTTTTGTTAATTTATAACTATAATTACAAGCAATAATGCTTATTGTATTTTTTGTCAAAAAAAATTTTCAGAAATTGAAAAAAAATTAAACTTTTTTTGCCTTTTTTCTTGCCTACAAATTATTTTTTTCAACATAATAGTTATTTTTGAGTTGATTTAGGCAAAAACGTTTGGGTGACATAAAACGAAAAAGTACCAAAATGTTTTGTTCATTTTGATATCCTGTATCAGTTCCTTAAGTTTGACCAATATATCCTGCAATACTCTGAACATAAAACATAAAAGGTTTATTATTATAAAACATAAAAAAAATAAAGATTTTATCAACAGAAAAAGAATCTACATTTTCAGTTGCTGTGGTCAACCTCAAATTCAAATTTTTCCGCTCACATTATTAAACAAAGTTTATAAACACATTGTAGTTTTTCAATTTTATTTTTTCAGAAACTAACAAAAATGAAAATGAAGTCCTTACTGACTAATTCATCACAGATTCTCCTAATTATTAAATAGCTAAAAAAGTGATGTTAAATTAGCTTTGTAACAGTCATCCTGCAGGAAAAATTAGCAAAAACTGTTTTCATTAATAACTCAAATCAAATTAAATTAAAAGGAGTTTAAAAGGGCTGAGACTGGTACAAACTGCCGGTTGTAGCAAATAGTTCATTTTGTCTTCACTTTATAACAAATAGTGCATTATTTTTTAAACAACCCTCATATATAATGAATTATTTCTCAACATAAATTTAATTTGTTGTTCTACACAATTTATCTCAATCTTTCTCTTAAAGTAATTATGTTCATCATACTGCCAGGCCCTAAGATAAACTGTGTAAAGGTGTCACTTATAGAGATAAAGATCTCCTGCATTTCGTGAAACAATGATGCAACAGTTTATTTGCTAAGAGGGCAGAGATATTTGTTATCTACAGACTGGTCGTACCAATTTCAGGAGTAACTCATATTACATGTAAATCAATTTAAACTTTTCTCAATATGGCAACTAACATACAAACACATAACACAAATTATGAAACATTTTTAAGTTCTAAATAGTAAAATAAAAAAAAGATTGGGCACATTCACAACTGCAATTTTAAGAACAAGTACTTAGGCTAATAATTAATGTACAGTATAAAAACTTTATTTCCATGCAGAGAGAACAGGAGGGATGCTTGCCAACCACAGAGTTAAAATAATAATTATAAAAGTAAATTAATTTAACTTACCTACGATGTAAATATCATCATGATTAAAAGTAGTTAAATTTTCACGACAATGAGGAGTCAAGTAAACAAGTTTCTCTTTTGGAAATAAATCAAGATAACTTTTTTCTGTAACATTAATAGGGAAATCCCATTCGTACAAAGTTGGTATAAATTTCTTTAATTGTTTGATTAAGTAACTATCAGGGTTTGCATTACAAAAATGTACATTAAAGGGTTCATTATTGTTCCGATTTCCAGCAAATACTAACATTAATTGTTTAGCACAATAATTCATTTCTTTTTTAGACATATATTCATCATATCCGCAATCAACAATTAAATCTTGTCCAAACTGCATCGCTGATATCAGTCTACTATTACCTAAGTTATTCATAGTCACATCGGATATTCTAAGAAATATTGTACAACCACCGAGTCCATATCTAATATGATTAGAATTTACAAGCTCTTTAAATCCCTCTTCACGTTTTTGACGTTTCCTTTCTTTTCTTATTTTATCATTCCTTCTTTTGACTTCATTTAAGAAAAGAAATTTTAAATATTTTAATTTTGCAGAACGAGTCTTAAGGTTAATTAATTCTTTCCATTCATCTGTTTTTAATTTTGATGGTACCAGCAAACCTTCTTGACGTATAACTTCAACTTCTAACATAGAAAGTTTTAATTTCTTTAAAAGATCAGGATTCCCATTGGTTACTGCTTCTTCATCTACTTTATAAAATTCGTTTAACGAATCCATATTTTCATCATTTTCACCAGAACTTTTGTTATTATTATTATTTTTTTTTGCATTTGAACAGGACGTAAAACACCTTAATGAAGGTTTACAATTAAATATTTTATTATTATTAGAAATTGAGATATTAAAATAATTAACGTCTTTCCAAATTGCCTTTTTCGGTAAGATTACATGGTTTACATTTGATAATATATGAAAACATGCATTTGAAACGTAGTACTTATTACATAAATTTTTTATACAACAATTTTTAAGTAAGGTTGTACACGAGAATGAAAACATTATTGCAAACTGTTCTAATTACTGTAAATCCCACTAATTACCAATATCACAATAACACTCTTAAAGAAGTAATTATTTGTTTACAAAATCTAGTAAATACACATCTCAAGCATACCGCACTAAACAAAATTCGTTTTTATAGTAACTAAAGCGTCAAATTACCTCCTACAACATAACCTGCAAATCAGTCCATTTTTCCACTGTGATACCGTGGGATTTGATCGATATATATCAACAATTTTGTCACAAAATATCGATAGCCAAGATATTATTTTCGATATGTGGAGTACTAATTTCAACATTATGAAAAATACAATAAGTAAAAAAAATTAGCATTTAAAAGTGTTATTTTTTGTTTTAATTATTTAATATACTTATTACCGAACAGTTTTACAGGAACCAAACAACAACAGTAATAATTGAAGAACATAAGAAAGAACCCGTAATAAGAAAGGGAGTCCAACAAGGATGTTCCCTATCCCCGTTACTTTTTAATCTTTACATGGAACTAGCAGTTAATGATGTTAAAGAACAATTTCGATTCGGAGTAACAGTACAAGGTGAAAAGATAAAGATGCTACGATTTGGTGATGATATAGTAATTCTAGCTGAGAGTAAAAAAGATTTATAAGAAACAATGAACGGCATGGATGAAGTCCTACGCATGAAAATAAACAAGAACAAAATGAAAGTAATGAAATGTAGTAGAAATAACAAAGATGGACCACTGAATGTGAAAATAGGAGAAAAGATTATGGAGGTAG
Source organism: Lycorma delicatula (assembly GCF_047948215.1). NCBI lineage: Eukaryota > Metazoa > Arthropoda > Insecta > Hemiptera > Fulgoridae > Lycorma > Lycorma delicatula. Next base: position 17,684,388 of record NC_134467.1, read on the forward strand.
ATGAATTTTGTTATCTGGGAAGTAGAATTACTAATTTTGGATTTTATATCCGAAATTACTAATTTCGGATATAAAATGCCGAATAGCACAGGCGAAAGAAGCCTTCAGTCAGAAATATAATTTGTTTACATCAAAAATTAATTTAAATGTCAGGAAAAGATTTTTGAAAGTATATGTTTGGAGTGCCACTTTATATGGAAGTGAAACTTGGACGATCAGAGTATCTGAGAAGAAAAGATTAGAAGCTTGAAATGCAGTGCTATAGAAGAATGTTAAAAATCAGACAGGTTGATAAAGTGACAAATGAAGAGGTGTTGCGGCAAGTAGATGAAGAAAGAAGCATTTGGAAAATATAGCTAAAAAGAAGAAACAGACTTATAGGCCACATATTAAGGCATCCTGGAATAGTCGCTTTAATATTAGAGGGACAGGTAGAAGGAAAAAATTGTATAGGCAGGCAACGTTTGGAATATGTAAAACAAACTGTTAGGGATGTAGCATGTAGGGGGTATACCGAAATGAAACAACTAGCACTAGATAGGGAATCTTGGAGAACTGCATCAAACCAGTCAAATGAATGAAGAAAAAAAAATTACCGAATAAATTAGTACACATTTAAATTATGATGGTTAATTATTATTTATAAGATATTTTAACTTAAATTTGGTAAATCACTAAGAGCACAAATACAATACGTATAGACTTTTTTCAGCTTGGATTATTTTTTTTTTTATTTTTTTATTTTTTTTTTTTTTAGGGCGAAAAACGGTTGAACGTTATCATCGCCCGAAAAATAAATAAATAGATAAATAAATAAAAATAATTTAAGGTTTTTAGATAAAATTAAAACTTAAAACTACTATCACAGAAACAAAATCCGGAATGGGTGTAAAAGGCCCATTCTCGGATAACAAAAACACTAATATGTAACTTAAAACTAAAAAAGGAGATAAAACTTAAAACTATTACGTTTACAGTCTTACAACTAATATCACAAAAATCTTACAACTAATATCACAAAAATCTTACAACTAATATCACAGACGAATTTAAAAAAAAATATGAATATATATATATATATATATAGAAAAAAAAAAAAAAAAAAAAAAATCCGATAGGGAGTGTAAAAGGCTCCCTTCTCGGATAACAAAAACAATGCATAGGACAATACATACAATTACGAAAGAATACATACTTATTAAATTTTTTGCATTAACCCTATACTACGTAAAAATATAAACATCCGGTTTAAAACCTCCTTATCGTCACGCAAGATACCACGGATGTTACTAGGTAGTTTAAATTTACGACGCAATGCCGCATAACATATGCAGTCCACGAGTATGTGGCGCACAGTCACGCGGCAGTTGCATCTTGCGCATAGAGGTGATTGTCCTCTTGTAAACAGGTACTCGTGTGTGACTCTCGTGTGTCCTATCCGCAATCGACAGAGAACTACTTCCTCACGCCGGGGTTTTCTGTATGAGGAGTTCCATGGTAACACAGAATCTTTAATCTGACGGAGTTTATTATCAACGGTAGCTGTCCAATCACCTTGCCACCTTGTTCTTAATAATTGTTTTACATAGTTAATGAAATCAGAAGTAGCAACTCGGGTGGTGAAAGGAGGCTGGTTACATGCTTCTTTGGCAGCGGAATCTGCATGTTCATTACCTGGAATCCCTACGTGGCTAGGGACCCAGCAAAAACTTAATTCTGTGTTGCGATTATTCAACTCAGCGATTGCGTTGTAAATTTCAATGACGATAGGATGTTTGGAATAAAAGTTTTTTAAGGCTTGGAGAGCACTACACGAGTCACTGCAAATAAGAATTGTTCTATATTTAGGGTTAATGATGTTTAGAGCCTTATTTATAGCGTATAGTTCAGCGGTAAACACACTCGTAATACCGGGTAGACCAAACATATAAGTTCTCTCATTAACAACAAATGCACACCCAACTGTATCATTTTGTTTCGATCCATCAGTGTATACAACCGCCTCTGGTTTCATCTTGGAGAGAACACACTGAAACATTTGCTGAAAGACAATAGATGGTGTTGATTGTTTATTGTATGTGGTCAGGTCAAAATTAAAATTTATAAGGTTTATTCTCCACGGAGGATATGAGCAAGGATATATAGGAAAGAATGACGGTTTGTCAACATTTATATGCTGCAGCAGACGCCAGGTACGGATACCTACCGGTGCAGTACGACGTGGATTGTCCTCATACTTTCCTAGATTAGGATTTCTAAAGACTGACTCAAGAGCCGGGTGATTTGGTTGTCCTCTGAGACGAGCAAAATACGATAATAAAAGCTGGTCTCGTCTATCCCAAAGTGATGGTTCACCACAGTCTACCAGTAAGCTTGCGACAGGACTAGATCTAAACGCGCCTGTGGCAAGCCGAAGGAAAGCATGATGTACACTATCCGGCATTTTAAGCACGGTTTGACGAGCTGATGAGTAGGCCACACAACCGTAATCTAAACGGGAGCGAACAAAGGAATAGTAAAAACGTATCATACATGATCTATCGGCTCCCCAGTTGGTGTTAGTAAGGACTCGCATCATATCTAGAATTTTGGAACATTTTGTTTTCAATTCTTTTAAATGTTTGACCCAAGTAAGACGGCTATCAAAAATTAAACCTAAAAACTTAACGTAAGTAGAGATAGTAATAGTCTCACCGTTCAGAAAAATTTGCGGAATAGAAGGGTTTCGTAGCCGAGAAAAAACTACACATTTTGTTTTTTCGGATGAAAATGTGAAACCAGTAATCCTGGACCAAGCTTCAAGGTGATATATAGTGTTCTGCAGTAGTCTCTCTGCTGTAGGTACCTAACGGCTTGCAATGTAGATAGCAAAGTCGTCAGCAAATAGAGAGCATGAGACAGGAGCCTGAACACATTTGGTAATATCATTTATGGCTACAGAAAATAAGGTGGCACTTAATACACTACCTTGGGGCACTCCATTCTCCAAGATGACACTATCTGAGAGCGAATCATCCACACGAACACGAGCCGTTTGGTGATTTAAGAATCCCCGGATAAAAGCAAGCATATTGCCCTTGATTCCCCATTTTTTGAGAGTGTTAAGAATACCACGTCGCCAGGCTGTGTCATACGCCTTTTTTATATCGAAGAAGATAGCGACGAGGTGCTGCCGATTTAGGAAAGCGTTTTGTATGGCTGTTTCCAGTGACACTAAATGGTCAATAGAAGATCGTCCTTGTCGAAAACCACACTGTTCTGGAGATAGAAAGCCATGTTTCTCCAAGTACCATGTAAGTCTGCGGTTTACCATTCTCTCCATTGTTTTACACAAAACGCTTGTTAATGAAATAGGGCGATAGCTTGAGGGGTTCGTCTGGTCTTTACCAGGTTTTAGTACTGGTATAATAAATGCTTCTGACCAGCCGGGTGGGAAGACTTGTTCGGAGAATAAACCGTTGAAAATATTCAAAAGTTGTTGTAGTGCCGAATTAGGAAGGTGTGAAAGCATGGAAAGGCGAATGTTGTCCGGTCCAGGGGAAGTGTCCCGTGAATTTTTAAGTGCATGTAACAATTCTTTAAATACGAATGGAGTGTTTAATTCACCAGCCGAATCACCAATGTTTAACGATAATACTTCTATTTGTATCTTGTACCGTTGAAAATCGTTATTTTATGATGAGGTGAGAGACACCGAGCGGAAAGATTTTGCTAGACTATTTGCCACTTCCGAGGATGATGAAAGGAGTTCTCCTTCATCAATAAGACCAAGAATAGATTGTTTCGGTGATCCGAAGATTGCACGAATTTTCTTCCATACAGTAGACGTGGAAGTAGTGCGTGAGATAGTGCTCACGTATTTCGTCCATGAATTCCTCTTAGCGTCCAAGAATACTCGACGGCACACCGCTCTAGCCCTGTGGTATAAATTTAGATGTTCTGTTGTAGGCCTACGATTAAATCGACGGCAGTGCCTGCCGTCGATTCCTAATAGCATTTTTGCATTCATCGTTCCACCATGGAACGAAAGGACGTCTAGGATTACCCGATGTTTGTGGGATATATCTGTTGGCATTCTTAAGTATCATGGACGTAAAAGAAGAATATTGGTCGAGGATGTTCGCTCCATCGTCATACTGAGATTGGAATGCTTTACGGTATCCGTTCCAATCTGCCTTTTCAACAATCCATCTCCGTGGCCTTCTTTTAATCTCGCAGTCTACACCGAAACTAATAATAATTGGTCTATGATCACTGCCGTGAAAGTCATCACAAATCGACCAATTAAAATGAGGGAGTACATTCGGTGAGCATATGGAAAGATCAAGGTTAGATACAGTACCAGTTGATAAGGACATAAATGTGTGTGATCCATTATTCAGTAGGCAAAGGTCAAAATCTTGTCTCAATCTGTTTATCATATTTCCTCGAGTGGAGCAGAAGGTTGAGCCCCAGGAAATATGATGGGCATTGAAGTCTCCTACTATTAACGATGGAGATGGTATTTGTGTGAGGAGATTTGAGACATCTAAAGCACTGAACTCAGTGTTCGGTGAGAGATACAGATTGCAGATATGCAATTTGAAGGGAATAGAGACCTTTACTGCAATAGCAGGAATGACAGTGGTTAGTTGAATTCTTGTAGCTGACATCCCATTCTTCATGAAAATCGCTACTCCACCACTCTCCCTACTGTCTACTAGGCAGTCGTATCTCTCGCAGAAGTATCCTCTAAGTGTAATTCGGTCATGTTGTAGAAGGTGAGTTTCTTGGAAACACATGATTAGTGGATTATGTGTGTGCGCCAGTACTCTAATATCTTCAATGCGGGACCGAATACCTCAAACATTCCACTGAATAATGTTCATAAGTGTAAAAAACAAATAAAAAAATAAATTTCGGAAACTATATAAAAATTAGTTGTACGTGATTCGGTTTTTCTTTTTTGCATTTTTTATTTTAAAGAACTCCGATGCCCTAGGGTCGGCTGGTTCTTCAACCATATCCTCCAGTATATGAGGTGATGGTGGAGGAGATTTATTTGAATGGGATGCTGTAGTTGACATCCCAGAAGAGATAGTTATGTGGGTTCCCTTTATGGGGAGCTTATTAGGTGGCTTACTGCCAGCTGTGATAGTCGCTATTCGTGGCGGTACGACTTTGGGAATAGGAACTTTCGTGTGTATCATACTGTTTGATTCACTAGCTGCGACGGAGGACTTTTTATTCATTTTTGTCAGCTCTGAGATAGTGGCTGTAAGTGAAGCTACTTGATCAGATAGCATCTGAACAAGTTTTTTAAGCTTATTGCAGGATCCGCACTGCTGATTATTAGCATTTGTAGGAATTTGTTTAGTTGTAGCGGTGGCAAAAGATACGTCTGGTTTAACCAGGTTCCGTGAGTTGTTTATCTTTTTATATTCTCTACGTGCAGCCGGAAAAGATAGTTTTTGCTCCATACAGATTTTGAGAATTGCCTTTTCTTCTTTAAAAGTTGGGCAATCTCGGGAGCGGGTTGTATGTGGACCACTGCAGTTTGCGCATTTTTCACTTTCTTCGCAGTTAGTGTCATTGTGTCCTTCTTTAGAACATCGAGCACAGATCTCCGTTTTTGTACAAGATGTTGTAGTATGACCAAAACCTTGGCATCTGAAACATCGCCGTGGGTTGGGTATGAATGGTCGTACCCGAACCGAGAGGTAACCCACTTTAATCTTTTCTGGTGGAACAGGGAGATTGAATGCTAATATAAGAGACGGTGTCGGTTCTTCTGTTCCGTTCTGCCGTTTCATTATACGTTTCACTTCAACAACATCTTGGTGGCAAAGCTTGTCAACTATTTCATTGATATGTATATCTAAGAGGTCTCGACAAAAAATTACACCCCTGCTCGTATTTAAAGTTTTGTGGCTTTCAGCACTTATATTTATACCACCCATATTACGGAGACGTAAGATTGATCGACTCTGTTCGTCGTTGAATGTTTCAACCAGAATCGATCCGTCGCGTAATTTCCTGATGTTCTTTGGGGAGCCACTTGCACCTGTTAGAGTTTTATTTATAAGGAAAGGTGAAACCTTTTGGAGGGAGCCACCTTCCTGACTATTTCGGAGAACAATGAATCGAATATTTTTAGTGTTCAAGTCTAAAGATTTGTAGTTCTCTTCCATAGGACTTTTATCCTCGTCAGACAAAGCTGACCGAGGCCTCTTCGCAAGACATAATTTGGTGGTTTTTTCAGATGGATCACCAACCATCATTGTGTTTATTGTTGGAACTGAAATTTTGGTCCCACGAGTACCGGCGAAAAATGGACCACTCCAGCAGAGCGCACGCGTACTGGAGCTAGAGCTAAGTACAACTGGGTTCGCCCTGGTGCCCAGAGGACATCGTTCAAGACTCACTACGTAGAGCCATTCACCCATCGGCACGATTTGTTCCCACCTTGGGTTACAGTTGCGTTTCGTAAGATGTCGCAACACCACCGAGTGTTAATGTAAGAAATATCAGTGTAGGATGTTGTTGTGTAATTGTGTAAGTGTGTATGTTGTAATTTATGTAGTGTTCTTGGTGTAGTATATGTGTATAATGTAAAGTGTTCTGCAGCTCACTGTATAGTGGGAAGAATAGCTGCAGAGGCTAGGCCCGTGGGGACGCCAACCCCCAAAGTCTTAAAGAATAAGACTTCCCGTCGGGGTTTTTTTTTTTTAAATAAAAATAATGGTTTTCATTTGAAAAGTACATTTATCACTTCTAATAGAAAATAAGCATTTAGTTGGTGATATTTTTAATTAATAATTATTTACAATTAATTAATAATTATAAATACATAAAAAAATTTGTTAAATATATAATCAGACAATACATTCAATTTCTTTATATATGTAACAACTTTTTATTCTCCTTTTGATCACATTTTATTCTCAAACTGAATTTTTTTTCCAGCAATAAATCTACAATATTCTGCATTATTTTTTAATTACTTCTTTGCCTCGATGAATTAAACCTGAATTAAAAATGACATATTTCTCGATAGCTCTATATATACAGTATAAACCATCAAGAATTTTTGAAAAATATCTAAACTGAAGCGTGGTACAAAGAAATAAATGTCTCAATTTTAAGAAGTGGGGTTGATTTTTTAAAAAGATTTTTTTTTTATTATTTATATGTGCATTGTAGGTAACAAATTTGCTTTAACAAACTTTTTTTAAAAGATGCCTCTAAACCCTGGAGTAGTCGCACGGTTAACAGTTACATGAATGGTCGCATGGTTGATCAGTGTCACCCACAGAATGATTTTGTTTTTGGTATCCTATAATTTAATTACTTACTTAATTATTAATCTTTATGCCTTACTTTAATGTTATAAAGGGTTTATAAATAAAAAAAAAATCATGAAATAACGTGTAAAATATATTGTAAAAGCAAACAAAAGCATTTTTAAGTACAAGTAAAAGTCACAAATTTACTGTAAGTAGATTCTATTATAAAAGCAAACACATTTTTAACTGTTATGAATATCATAAATTTAATACAAAATACAAATTTTTTAAAAACAATTTTGGCAAACACTTTTTAAATGATCATTGCACATCCACTTTTCACATTTATCACACAATTTCCTTGTGGTTTTATCTCTTTGTCGCCCACAGTCATGGCAACGTCCTCTAGCACCTTCTCTTCCTTTTGTTGATGCTGGCTCTTGCATTGAAGTACCAAGAAGGATACATGCCCGGCGCCTTAATTCAATAGGTAGTTGCAATATTGTAGACCTATATTGAATTTGTAAATACAAAGTCCATTGATCGCTGAAATATTTAAGAGATTAAAAAACACAACCATTGGCCATCGACGAGTATTTCTTTGCATATTGTACCTCGCTATTAGTTGGTCAAGTAAATCAACCCCAATTTTAGTGTGGTTATAAAATGTTACGATTTCAGGCTTAGACAACTCACCTGTTTCCTCATCGATATAATGTTGAAATTAGAAGAACTGCCCGATTCCTTTTTGGACAGTAAGAAACTAGTGTGCAGTCTTCTTGAAAACCCTTTCTTCCTCTTCATCAGATAATTCCTCGAGCCACTGCTGCCAAATTTTGGGATCTGATGAGTACTCAACTTTTCTTTTGTTAGTTTGTGACATGATCTATGTAAAAATAAAATAGGGTTTAGGTATTATTTCTATTGGAAGGAAAAAACTAAATAGATGAAAAATAACAAATTCTATCTATCTCATAAAACAAATTATTAAAGAAAAAATTACTTACCGGTAAAATAACTTAAAAGGTCGTGTGGGGGACACTTGTCAACTAAACTAGTTTGAGGTGAAATACCTTTCTTAGTTGAAGGGTAAACTGAACGACGACACTGTAGATTCCAACAATAGGGTCTTCTTGAAAGATACTGGAAGGGACAGAATGGTGGGGGTTATGGAAAGGGAATAACCCTTAAATAATGGCAGGTGGGTGACAACTGTCAACCACGCGACTACTCCAGGGTTAAGAAAATGAATTAAACTGTTTTTTTATATTCTCCACTCTTTAATGAATTTTGAAAAAAATTAATATCATTAATGCCTCATATGTAAAATATTTCAGCCATTTTTGAAGAAAATTGGTTAGGTCAATCCTGAGATGTAAGGCCAAAAGTAGTGAACACACATACGTATGTACAGAGAGATTCAAAGAAACGGGAAATTAAAAAAATTAAATAACGTTAATGAAATTTTTTTTAGAAAATGAATTTTTTTTCTTGTTATTGTACAAATGTTGCCATTTTAGGATACACACATTGTAGTTTATTTTTTAAAGATGACATCTTCCAGGTGACCTCTTCTACGTAAACACTCACGAATTCTCTTCGTTAAATTGTTCATGGTTTTACGTAACATCTCAACCGGAATTTCCGCAATTGCTTCTCGGATCTTTGCCTTCGGTTCTTCCGTTGTAGCAGGTCTACTGTGGAATCCTTTGCTTTTAAGGTGATCCCGCAAAAAGTAATCGCAAGCTGAGAGATCAGGCGATCTGGGAGGCCATCTAATGTCACAGTTTCGTGAAACGACACGTTGTCCAAACAATCGGCGTACAGCTGCCATCGATATTCATGCAGTATGTGACGTTGCTCCGTCTTGTTGAAACCAGGCTGTGTTAAGAATCGGTATAAATCTCTTTTGTTATTCCACAACAAAGGTTTCAAGCACGGCTATGTAACGAGCCGACGTCACTGTAATCGAAAGACCGTTGTCATCCTCAAAAAAATAAAGGACTATAACACCATAAGATGACATAGCACACCACACGGTCACTTTCTGGCTGTGCAACGGATGCTGGTGTAGCTGCGTAGGATTTTCTTGTGCCCAGTATCTGAAATTTTGCTCGTTAACAAATCCACTGAGGTGGAAGTGCGCTTCGTCTGACATCTACAGTTCGTGAACAAACTTTTCGTTATCGTTTATCTTCTGAAGCATTACATTACAGAATTGTGCTCGCACAACTGCATCGTTCGGTTTCAGTTCCTGGACGATCTGCAACTTGTACGGATGGAATTGCAAGTCCTTCACTAACATTCTTCGAACGCTTGATCTATTCGATTGTAAAGATGCTGAGAGACGACCGATTGACCGATGTAGACTTCGTGTGACAGCATCTTGTAAAGCTTGAACATTCTGTGATATCCGGATAATTAGATATCCGTGTTTTAATTGCACGTGCTGATGGAACACGGTCGTGCTGTCCCGTGATTAAAATGACGGCGAAATTCTCTACGAGCTCCCTCCACACTGTCATTGTTTTTGTAAAACGCTTTGGTAGCAAATGCACGTTGCGCACCACTCCAAGGATCCATGACAACTAAATAACAGGTTAGGTTAGAGAGGCTGGCGCCACTTATCAAGTGGTACCAATAGCCCACGGGTACCAACACAACTTTCAAAATTTCCCGTTTCTTTGAATCACTTTGTACATACGTTTTTTTGGTCTAGTTGAACTTGGATGCTACAATGTAAAGATTTTTAAAAAAACACACCCCATTTTTGACATGATCACCTTACTTTCTGCTTTATTTTACTTCCTGTCTAATATATTCTCTGGAAAAGTAATATTAATATATGTAACTTAATAAATAAATAAAATAAAAGGATGGTTACAGCCCATATTAATAAATAAAAATAAAATTAGATAAAATAATAGTAATGCACCTACGTGATAATGATAAATCACAATTTTGAAGGCATGATGTTACATGACGAGGCTGAAAATTTATATTCGTTTAATGAGTTTTATTAATAACATCAACAGAGTAATATTGCTTTTGTAAGTAGAAATAACTTTTATTGATAGTATTTTTATAAATAAAGATAATTTTTATCCTTTTGTGCAGATTACTGTCTTTCATGTCACAAACTTAGGACAATGTATACTTGTGACAAGACAATTATTAATAATAATAATAATAATAACTTTTTAAAAGGGGTTTAATTAAAAATTTGTAAATCTAATTGACAGAAATAGATTGTGAAAATAATAAAATTAGCTTCGATTAAAGAAGATTTAACAATTTTATCAATATTTTTACAGAAGGCCTTTTTTTCTAGCTTGACCTTTAAAAAAAAAGAGAGCTATAATATTAGAGAAATTGCTTATGATTTGTTAATCATATTTTACAAACCATGAGCAGGCACTTGAAATTTCATCTTTATTTGTCTTCATTCTACATGTTGTATGCCCCTCCCCAACTCTTGCGTTTTTTTTTGTTTATTAATGATCTACTTCAAAATCTTGGACCAATCATTGTTAACCCTTTCACAAATAACACAATTTTATCTGAAAATAACTATTTAAAACAACTTGAAAATTCTACATTAATATTTCAAAAAATGGGTTGATTGTAACTACCTAACTTTAAATATTGATAAGATGATTGCATTGAGCTACTCAAGTAAAACATAACGTTGTTTATCACATGGGTAGAATTTCCATTAATGATGACATTTGATCTTATTGCATTGCCATAAAGCAAAATTTCTATATGTTTTATTAGATGGCAAATTTCTTGGGATAATCAAAATGATTTCATTTGCAACAAAATCAAACCGTACTTCTTTACTTAAAAGTGTAATAACAAAATGCTAAGTTTATCATTATTAATTAGATATTTATTATAACAGGTGGCACACAAGGGCTGTACTAATTTTTGAATGAACATTACACAGTTAATTTAACAGCAAACTTTATTATTTTTATCATAAAATGTGTGTGAATTAATGCAATTTATTTTACATTTACGAGTATTTCAAAAAATACGGTGAATAATTTTTTATTAAAAAAAGTAATAAGGTTACATAGAATTTGATTTAATCTCCTTCAAAGTACTGTCCTTGGCTCCTTGGCTAGCAATGCACTTATCCCAACGTTGACTCCATGACTGGAGGCATTTCTGGAAGGGCTTTCAGCTGCTCGGTCGTGGCCCTCTCAATGTCAGCAATGGTGTCAAAATGTTTTCCTTTAAGCACAGTTTTAATTTTTGGGAAAAGCCAAAAGTCGCATGGTGCTATATCCGGTGAGTATGTCGGATGTGGACAGACAGGATCACTTTTTTCGGCCAAAAAATCGGGAATGAAAAGGTGTGACACGGCGCGTTGTCGTGGTGAAGAAGGAACCCATTGGTCCATTTTTCTGGTCGCTTTCTTCGTACGTCGTTTCGCAAACCCTTATAAAATTCAGAGTTTACAGTTCTTCCCCTTGGAACGAACTCTGATTGCACTATGCCCTCGCTATCGAAAAAAACAACGAGCATGACCTTGATGTTGGATTTTGACTGACCTGCCTTTTCAGGGGGAGTAGATGAATTGGTTTTCCATTGGGAACTCTGCATTTTGGTCTCAGGGTCATAGCCATAGACCCAACTTTCATCTCCAGTTCCAATTTTGGCCTTGAAGTCCGGATCTGCATGAAGACGACCCTTCAACTCCGTGCAAATTGACAGACGATTTTCAAAATCCATGTTGCGCGACAGACACGATAAACACAACCTCACTCTAGCAGCTGACTGGCAAGCTCGAACGTGTTACAACTTGTCCCTGCCTGTCTCAGTTGATCACGGTATCGGACAAATTACAGGATATAGATGTAGCGTCGCCAGTTGACGCTATAAAAATTCATTCACTGTATTTTTTTATCACACCTCGTACATGTCCTCTATATTCACCCAGTGTGACATCATCATGTGCAATATTCAAGCGTAATCTTATTGGTCCCTATTTTTTTTTTTTTTAAGAGAAGGATGTAGCGATAAAAGTGAATTCCAATTGTTACAAGCGTATGATAAAACACCTTTTCTGCCAGAACTATGGATTTTGAACTTGGAACAAAATGACATTACTGCCTACACCACCAAACATTCCATGTACATCCTGCTGGGACTATTTCCTGGTCAAGATGTGCCTTGGCCTCTCAATCTCCCAACCTCAGAATGTGTAACTTCTTTCTGTTGAGGTATTTAAAAGAGCGAGTCTATGTCGACAAACCACATTCATTAGATAAATTGAAGACAGCTATTTGTACACAGGGGCAGTAGATCACTCAAAAGATTGAAATGTACGTCGGGAAGCTTCACCTCTCTGACTTAAAAACTGCATTACGGAAGATGAGTGTCACCTTTCAGATGTGGAAAGGTAACACAAATTTTTCTATGCAACACAAATAGCATTCGTTCAAAACTATTGAAATAAAAGTAAAAAAGTTTGGTGTATAATTATCTATGTAATGTTCATTCAAAAATGATTAAACACTCCTGTGTAACTCTGTACTTACATATATTCTCCTCTGAAGTATAATAAAATATCCTGGGGGAGGGAGTCCCTAAAAAATAAAGCCAGAATGAGTTTTCAACACATAAAAATGTACATCACATCACCCAATTTTTTGGTATTCATAAGTATGAATTAAGAAATCAATATTTAAAAAAGTAAAAATGTTAATTTAAACTTTTTTATATTTATGAAAGTGCAATTTGTTTCTAAACTATATATATATATATATATATATATATATATATATATATATAGTTACTTATTCTTAAAAAATAACAATGTTCACTTTTATCAAATCCGATAACAGAATTGTTTTCATGTAACTCAACATAATACTTTGGCTTGTAAGAAAGGGTCTTGTAATGAAAACATAATATGAATATGTTTTCATTGCATAAATTCCTGAAATAATTAAAAAATATATCCACAAATTTATTTAAAATATTCTGTTTCACAGAAACAATATTAATCTATAAATGAATTTTTAAATAATACTAACTAAACATTTTTTTTTAAATCACTGATTTTCTGGAACACATTCATCAAAGTATTTTACTTTCCTGATTATCATAGCTTTAGAGTTTTGCTGCAAGAAAGAAAATACGGTAATCAATCAAAAAATGGGATATGGGATTTTTTCCATAACTGTTTCTCAACATTTCATGACCCACAAATCCCAAAAAAACAAAAAAGTGGGGGGATAATGTTCATGTGTTTGAAGCATAATAACTTTTGATTGGATTAAGCAATTTTGATGAAACTTTGTACTGAGAATCGTGGATATTGGGTAATTTGTTGGTAGAATTTTGTGATCAATATCTCCAGATGGTAGGGGGTTTTTTTGGGATCAATTTTCTCAAAATTTTTCAAACATAAACCTGTTTATCTTAAGCTCATACATGTCTGCGTACTTATCTTACCATTAAAATAAAAAAAAAAAATTATCCTAAACTCTACTCCTCCCCAAAAAATTGAAAAGCTATTTTTTTTTATTTATTGCATATTTTTTAACCACATTTTTTTTTATATCTTCGTAGGCATAGTAGTAGTGTAAGTGACCCCAAAAAAATATTATGGTAATTGGGGAGCTGATCAAAGTTAAAAAATATTGATTTTTTTTTTGTTTTACTTAAAGTTTTAATGTCATTAAAATTTTTAAATAATTAACTTTTAGTAATATTACTTTACTACAATAAAATTTCATCATAATTCAACCCCAACTGCCAAAAAAATTTTATTGGTTGTAAATCTTTTGGTATTTTTTTTAGTTTCTTCCATTTAACATAGTAAATGTAGAAAAAAAAAATTTGGAATTTTTAAAACGTTTTTGATTTATTTAAACATAAAATGATAATTTTACAGTTAAACTTCATCATAACATATCCTTCATCCCAAAAACGAAATCATAGGTAATTTTTTTCATTTATAATTATTTTTCCACTATATAACAATAAATTACCAATTCCAGTAAAGTATTACAACTTTGTTGTCAATTTATATATTTATTCAAATATTTGTCATTAAAGCCTGATGAATAGCCAATTATTTTGTGTTTATTATCTTTATGTAATTTGTCTTAACATCATTTCATGTGTATAAAATTAAAATAAATTAATATCGATTTAATCACATATTTTATGTTTTATTATCAGTTGTGTATTTTGTTAATACTGATCAATGTTTTAAAATAATTTCTCTTGATCTATCCAGGAAAATACTAAGGGAGTTCCTTTGTTTATGTGTGGAATAGCTTGGCTACCAATTCCTGACATGATCTATATAATGTACTATTATGAACCAATAAAAATAAAATATAAATATATATATAAATATTTATTTATTAAGAATAATTCTACAGATTGTATATGTTACTTGTTAGATAGAACTTCTAGCTTAGTCATATAAAATTTCTTTATATAATTGTCATAATCTTTACATTATAACCCTATTTGTCTATAGTTTAAACTTTTTGATTATTTGGTCAGAATATTCTAATTCAAACAAAAAAAAGGTAACAAAAAGTTCACTTTTTGACTGCTTGGCAGTTATGTGTTGTTTAACCTCAACAGATTAAAACTTAGATGAAAAATTAAGTGGAACATTAACATACACAAGCAAAGAATTATGTAAAAAAACTTGACTATTCTTTGAGTAAAATTTTGAGATAAGGGGCTCATGGTTATTATTTCCTTGTCACCTTCACCAATTGTAACCAATATTAAATATAATCAACAGCCCAAAAAAGAAATCATTGTACAAAAATTTCATAGAAATCAGTTACTCCAATTCGATGTCAAACAAAACAAAAACTGATGATAAAATAAAAAAATAGGATTATTATCTCTCAACCCTGAATGAAATTCCACAAATAAATTAACTAATGCATTGTAATCACCTAATTAGTCTGAACCCTGTAGCGGAAGACACTGCCTTGTGATGATTGTGGTCGCCACACAACCCCCCTATTCCTAGCCCTGATAGGCTTAACCAGAGGTTGTCCTTTAGACCCTCTAAACTTGATAATACAACACAATTTTTGAATAAGACCAAACATTATCAAAATATATCTCAGATATTCAAGGGGCATTAAAAATTATGTAAAAAAAATTTATCCATCCTTTAGTAAAATTTTGATATGAGGCCTGTTATGATCTATGTCTTCTTGCCTCCTCAAACAATTGTAACCAGTGATTAATGCCTCAAATACTAAAATCATAGTATCAAATTTCATCCAAATTAGTCAATCTAGTTTGGAGAAGCAAAAAGCTGCTCAACATATATATGTATCTACATCCTTTCAGAATTTTTAAAATGTAAAATCATTTTTACTTCCTTTTATGAAGTAAAGGAAGTATTGTGATCGCAAAAAATTTTGGTTTTCAGATTTCAACGGAAATTTTCACCATCCCAGTTTGACTAGTTTTGGTGTACACTGAAACAGATCAAACCGATCAACCCGGTGTGCCTGTGTCTTGCATAACTCAAAAAAATGATTAGCCATAAAATGTTGAAATTTTGGATTTAGGACTGTTGTAACACGTAGTTCTAGACCACCCCTTTTGATTACAATCGATTGGACCAAAAGTATCCAAAAAAAAGCCCAAAATCCAAAAGAATTTTGAGCCCTCATTGAGAGATTTTCAACTATATATCATAAGTGGTACTTATTTTCATTGGTTCCAGAGTTATAACCAAATAAAATTTTAATTAATGAAATATTTGGATCGTATAAGGGGAAGGCACATCGGTTTAAATCCGACTTACCACTGTTAGGTATTGCTTCAGAGGATGAGATGAATGACTTCTCCAGGATATGCTATGCCCAAACTGAATGAAAGGCCAAAGGCCAAGACGCTACCATTCATGCCATGGAGGCCAGCTAATTTTTTTTTTAAATTTAAATATATTGATTTATTAATAATTATTAACCTAACCTTTATTAGGCAATTATTAACCTGATTGTAAAAAAAAAATATGTATATATAATTTAATAGGTATACAAGGAAGTGATGTGGTGTCCCCATCAGATTTTTTTGGTTAGAGATTATGAAATGTCACTACATGAAAAATTACACCCGATTAAGTACACTTTTTTATATAATGTACTGTATAACTGCTACACACAATAACTATCTATATTAGCTGGAATACTAAAAAATATAAAAAGGAATTAATATAAAAAAATAATAAATAAAAACAATAATTTTTTCATACTTAAAATCTATTCTCTTGTTTATTATTAATATATAATAATTTCATAATGATAACATAATAATATTATAACACATTCATAATAATAATAATAATATATTTACATGTAATAAAACTTAATAGTAATAAAATTATAAATAATAAAACATTTATGTATTATTCTCAGATAAGAATTCTACATGTAATAAAAACTAAAATTAAATTTACTCATAATCAAAAAATTATTTTTTTTAATGATGATAATAATAGTAATAATATAACAATACAACATACCATATATAATCTTTTCTTAGCTTTTTTTTTAATTTTTATTTTAATTCAACATTAACATTTTTATAATAAACAAGAATATATATATATATATATATTTTATAATGTGGCCATAAAATTATTATCGAGTTTCAATTAACCATGTTAATATAATGAAATGTGAAATAGTAAAACAAATATATGAATTAGTCTGAAGTTCATTTAATCAACAAAATCATCAATAGTTTGATAGATAATCCATTTTTGATATTATGAAGTGCATAATGCGTTCAACAAACCAGTAGATTAGCAAAGAATATAATATTAGGTATAGCTCATTACATGCTGTCGACATTTTTTTTTTTAATAGCTAATGATAGTAGATGATAACCAGTTTAACAAGAAAAATAACAGAGTTTATAAGATAATAGAAGCTTTTAAATACATTTATGAAAAATTTAACAAAAAAAAAGAAATTACAGTAAAAATGAGATTCTGAAATATGTATGTAGTATTAATAGAAAAGATGTGGTTTTACCTAATCCAATGACCTGCAGGTATAGGTTTGGAATTTTTCAGCAGAAACTTCTTTCTTTTTCTGTTTACCCTCCAGAATCACTGTAAAGTATTACTTCAGAGAATGATATGTAAGAATGTAAATGAAATGTAGTCTTGTACAGCCTCAGGTCGACCATACCTGAGATGTATTATTAATTGAAACACAACCATCAAAGAACACCAGTATCCTCGATCTCGCATTCAAATCCATATAAAAATAACTTCCTCTACTACGATTTGAACCTAAGAACTGTCGACATCGAAATCAGTTGATTTGTGATGATGAGTTCACCAGTAGACCAAACCGGCAATAAGTTTATTCACCAGAAACTGGATAGGGAAAAACGTCTGAAAATTAGATTGAGAGAACAAATAATAATTTAAAATATATCAGAAATATTGTAAGGGTTTTAATTAAATATTTTACATCCTGTGTAAGGGTGTTAATGAACTGTGCACTTACTTAATTCCTTTTTTCACCTCCTGTTGGGTGTACCAATAGAGAAATTACTTATCATTGGTTATTAACCTGAAAAATATTAATATATTGTTTTTTTTTCATAGATATCAGAATGTCCCGTATTTCCACACCAATGATATCGAACAGTTTAGAAATAACAATGAACTGCTGCAAATCATTTAATTACGATTTAATGAAAAGTTCTATAAAGTCCATTACGTACATGTTTTGTACATATTCTTTTAGAATTATAAACAAGTACTTATATCAAATTGAAAAGTACATATAAATCTTATAGAATTAAGGATGTTATATCTAGATGTTAAAATGACTTCTTAAAAAAACAAACGAACTATTTTTTGGTGATTAGTACATAATTATAGAACTCGCTTCAGCCTTTCAATAATTTTTTAATGCAGTTTCAATTAAGATTTAATTTTAATACAAGCTCTTGCTTATTATTTTTAATTGTACGAGGACCCATGTTTTGAAAGTAACAACTTCCAATAATTTATTTGTGGAGATCAGTGTACCTACAAGAAATCAAAAAATCAGTTGAAATTATTAGCTGTAGTTTATTGGAAGTTTTAGTTTTCCACTTCCCATGTAACTCATTTCATAAGTGGTTTGTAATGTTTTAAAATAAATGTCAATGATAATTTGACAATAATATGTTTTCGTATTTTTAAAAAGGGATTTTACAAATAATGGTCATTGTATACAATGTTAATATAATGTAAGATTAAATATGTAAGAAAATTATATAAAATATTATGGAATACTAAAATTGACATAGGATGGTAAGTAATTCTGAAAAACTGTAAATCATTATCTAACAACTTAATGAAAGATGTAAATTTGACAAATGGCATGTAAAGATGACAAAAAAAATTGAGCCACACTATCATATTTAAAATAACAAGATATGTAGTTGTTATGTACAGAAAATATTAGTCGAAGATCATAAAAATAGGCAAACGAGTTCCACGGTAAGAATTGTTTGCTTGGAAGTTAAAGGAATTTCTTGGATAAAATCAAATGATGAAAATTTAAAGCGATTAAATAGATTGATGCCAAGGGGAAAATTATTTAGAAACTCAAGGATTACCATGATAAATACAATTGTGATTTAAATACCATGTTGGCAGTGATGTACGCTAACGTGCATAGTTATAATAAAAAAAAATTACCTGTAATAAAATCTAAATATTAAAAATAATTATAATTAACTTTCAAGATAATTCTCGTATTAAATAGTAATGAATATTAATTTTATTAAAAGAAAAACAGCAGTAAATTAAGATTCGGTGTTTTACACTGGCCTTAACGAACAACAAGTATTATTTCATTTTTTTTTTCTCAGGCATAAACGTTAGTTGTCTAACGTTTATGCTTGAGTACAACTCTCTAAAACGTTTATGATGATAAGAAATGAGTAGTGTATGAAGAAATATCAAACCTTTGAATATATAGATCTTCCCCAGATGAAGATAGATGATCTGACATTGAGATGTCGGCATATGTAAATAAACAAAAAAAAAATTTTATTACAAAAAATTAAACAAAACTTTAAATAGTTAAGGAAGTATATAAATAAAATGATAACGTTATTCCTTACAAACTGATATTTTTATAAGTAATTACGATAATTCAGGAAGTAGCATCGTGGAGATTGAAGAATATGAAGTAAGGAAAAATGCCAACAGCCATAGCTATGTTTATTAAACCAATCGATTTAAGTTCAATAATATACGGCGCAGATTTATTCATACTATTTCGATCTGTTATAATTAACAAGTGATGTTACATAAATTTGATTAATATAGTAAATTATACAAAATAACTACAGCCATAATTTCCAAAAATTCTTTGTTATGAACGTAAATAATTAATGTTGTGATTTAATATTTATACAAAGAATTCTTATTAAATAATTCTTGTTTGTTTTTTAACACATTTCTTCTATTTTATTTTGTTTCATTATATTAAAATAATCATTGAAACCATATAATAACACTTTTATACAATATAATACATACAGTAATAATGAAGGGGCAGGGATAAATGACAGCAAATATCACATATAATTTTTTTAAATTTATTAAATAACTTATTAATTTAAATTAAAAAAAAGAAAAACAACAAATTAAATACTACACTATATAATACATTTAAAAATAATATAAATTAAAAAAAAATCTCTCGAGGTATGTTTTCCATATATATATATAAAATATATGAAAAATAAACAAGTTGATATATAATTATACAATATACATATATGTGTTTGTGTGATACATGCATACATTTATATTTATGCAAAGATAAAAAAAAAAAAACATATTTAATCATATATTATTTTAAAAAAAGAATAGAAAACAGAATAAAATTAACAAAAATAAGAAAATAAATATATTTTAGTATTAAAAATAAAATAAAATCGACCAGTATGAAAACTCTTTTTGTGTTTTCATTTAGTTTTTTATTACCTTTCTTTAATAATATATAAAATTAAATATCAGAATAATTATTACAAAAAAAAAGGAATAAATGTATATATTTTTAATTTTATATTCTTTATATATATATATATATATATATATATATATATATAAAGAAGTATGCAAGTCCATTTGTCTTTTTTACAGATCTAGTTTTATTCCGATTGTGATGAAATTTTTGCAAACTAACAGTTCTACACAAGAGGAAAATTGTTACATTTCATTTTTAAAAACTACCTCCACCCTTCCACTTAGGCAAAATTTTAATGTGCAGTTTTGAAGATGTTTGCGAATATCTTGAAAATGCTGAGGAAATCAACCAGAGTGGCTTTTGAAAGCTAATAAAATTTTCTATAAAGTACAATTTTCTTGGCTCTGACAGTTTTCTTAGTTCCAAAGTTACTAACAATCAAATTTGAAAGTTGGCGCGTAACTGTTCTGTTCTTTATCCTATTGTGAGTGACCATTTCATATCCTATTTCCTTCTCACCCGTTTTCCACCTCATTATTGGTGTCACTCACTCAGTGTTAAGCTACAAAAAAACCCTTTAAACTAAACTTCAAGCAGGATCCACGGCTGATAAAACTGAAGATTAAACGAGCGTCAAACAGCTACAGCAACACGTTAAGTAGCAAAGCCACCAGTAGAAAATAATATATTAAAAAAAACATTCATATTCTATACACCCCAAATAAAAAATATGTTGATCAATAAAAAAAAAAAAATTATAAGAAAATTCTTCTCAAATGTTTGAAAGTTAAAATAAATAAATGTAGATGATATGGTGAAATGAAAAGACTACATAACCAAAATAAGAGTCATCCAGTTATTGAATCAGGAAAATGAAAGGCTTTTTCTGAAATGAAAAGTAAAAAATAAAAATATTTCTCGGATATATCGCAGGTATCTCCATTAAAAAAATTAATTTTTTAAAAGAAAAGATTTATTTTTTATTAGAAAATTTATTTTTACAGAAAAATGTTTTCTTTATTGTAAAGGAAAACGATAAAACTGGATAAATTTATTTAACCAGATTTTACAAAAGCTTATGTACTGTAATACGTATGTACATCAACAATAATATCCAATAATGACTGTGAAGCAACTAATATTCTTTCAATTCAAGTACTTGTTGGAATAAACATGGAAATCCAGTGGCACAGAATAAATATCAAATCAAAACAGATATCTACTATTGATAAAATATTTATTAGCGAAAGCATTTAAACTTTATTGATTCGATATAAGATATTTTAAAAAATGAAATAAAATGAAATTTAAAAAAAAACATTCACTTAGTTACTAGAGATTACAAATTACTTAAAATATTCATTTCTGCAAATTTAATAAATGGTGTGTCCCTAAAAGAATCATTCGATTTTAAAATTTTCAATAACTATTCAACTTTTAGTCTATTTTAATTGAACAAAGTATTGTTAGAAAGAGGGAGCTTGAATTTCATTTTCCAGCAGGATATAGCACCACCTCACTGGAGTCAGTATGTTTGAGAATTTTTGAATGATAGGATTCCTCAGCGATGGATCGGTTGTACGGGACCTAATGATTCAACATTACATCACCGGTCTCCAAGTTCTCCAGACCTGAATGCGATTTTTATTTGTGATGTTTTCTAAAAGATTCTGTCTATATGTCTCCCCTTCCAGCTACAGCGGTTGACCTACAGAACCACACAACATCAGCCGTGGCAGCATTGAAGAAACACTTGCTAAGATGTGGGACAAATTCGACTACCATGTGGATCCAAGATATGCAGTGCATCCCAAGGAGGACATATTGAGCAACTATGACTTGGTATGTAAAAAACTTCATGAATAAACCTTTTAATACAAAATTAATCTAAGTTTTTATATTGTGTATTTTTTAAAAATATAAACAATTCAAATTGCATGATCTTTTTGGGACACACTGTATGTATTCGTTTGTGATGATTGTTTTTATTTTAGTCAGTATCCTTTAATAAGCAAGCTATTTTATTTTTATGATAAAAAACTATATTATTCAGAAAAAACTATATAATAATTTTCACGTTTATTACTAAACTTTAATCCCATTACAGATTTTAAAATGTTCCATTTAAAACTTCCATTACACATTTTTTTTTTATATTTAAGAACTTATGAGATTAATATATAGTTAATCATTAAATAATTAAAACTGTATTCATTATTTATTATTAAACAAATAGCCTAAATTTGTTAAAAAATAAGAAAAAACAATTAACTGTAAATAACAAGCAAGTCATTTCCTATTATAACACAGGTTTCATCATGTCTCACTTTTGATTCAGCATAATAGTGGAGACGTGAACGATATTTTTCATAAAAATTTAACATATCCAAATTTTAGAATGAAGTAAATCTTAGAGTAGAAGAAAACCATCATCCGTAGGAGAAAGTAATTATGATACATTCAAAAAAAAACAAAAATAAATTATGCCATACAAAAAAATGAAGAACTGAAAGCAGATAACAACAATGTTCATACAAAAAATTTCCTGCAAGACTTATATCTTTACAATAAGAAAAAAAGATGATGAAAGTATTCAATGGTTAAATGGAAAAGAGAAGCATATTTATAAGATTAAAAGAATCAACATCCTCCTGGAGGAACTGCTAGTATTCAAAACACGAAAGATTATGCTTGTTGGCAACTACTTGACAAACAGATTCTTTGAAAATAATTAATTTCTCAACTATTTTTTTTTCTTTTTTCTTTTTTAATATAATTCATAGTTATTGAACTGCCCATTTAAAAGAGTTTTTAAAAAAATTTTGTTGAACATATACATTAAATTAATTTAACAATTAAAAATAAATGTAAAAAAATATTCAACAAATTATAAAAGGATTTAACCGAAAAAAAAAAAAGATTATTTAAAACGCTAAATAGAATTAACTCATTTTTTTAGTTCCAGAAAAAATTAAATTTAGTTTGTTAAAATACAAAAGGTGTTTCATTTTTCAAAAATTTATTTTCTTATTTTATTAAAAAACAAAAAAATTATTAATAAAAATTTAATGTATTGTAAACAAACATTAATTTCAATACAGTAAGAAAGAATACCCACAACAAAATATATAATATATATGTATATATTTATACAAACACAACAGTGTTCTTAATTATAATAACAATAATCACAAAAACAGCAAAAAAATTAAATCAAAACAAAAATAGCAAAAGCACGATTTGGAATGTAACATATAATTAATTATATTAACAATTATAAATACAAGGGAATTTTTTTGTTACTTTTTTTAAATTCCATATTTTTTTATTTTTAAATGTCAATGTCCTCTTTAACACACATACAAACATATTTTCATTTTTTATATTTTTTTTAATTTTTAAAAAAATATTTTAATAATAAATTTAATTTTTTCTTTTTTCTAAACTTAAAATAATTTTGTCTTATTATTTTTTAAATTTATTAACACATATTTTATAATATCTTTTTCACATGTTTTTTTATGAACAAAGTAATATATACAAAAAATTATTCATTAATTAATACATATAAAACATAATCGTCTTATGAACTGTGTGCATAATAACACACATACACATCTATTTTGACTTAAACATAGATTATTTTTATTATAATTATATAATATATTTTATTAACATATATTTATTCATTTTACATAAAACATAAATATATATATATATATTTATAGTAAAATTTTATAATTATATTTATAAAGTGTCTGTAATGTATTAATATAGAAAAGGAAATAAAATAATTAACAAATTTTTTTTTTCTTAGGTAGTTAAATCATATTAAAAAACTCTATGATCTCAGTGGCCCCAAGAAATGTACTTGGGTAACCTTATAATTCTGGTACAATTAATTGAAAAAAAAGTAATTAATTTTGTATTATTATGCAATTTACTCATACATACATACATATACTGATGATGATTCCAACCCTAATTATTTGGCTTTCATTAAATCATTAAATGAAAAAAAAGTTTATTTAAACATTTTTTTAACTTAATTAAATAAGTTATATAAAAATAAATAAATACAGTACAACCATAGTATAACGCAGCCATCTTAAGACAAATTTTATACCCGCGTAATAGGGTAACTGTGTTATCATGAAGGTAAAGTGAAAAAAAAAAACAATGCCAATTGAGTTAATACTGTAAGACAATTACGATATTAATGAATGCAACACTTAAAAACGAGACGGGATAAAATAAAACGCACAAAAATAAAAATACAGTACCGAGTACATACAGTTCTTAATGTTTTGTAGCTAGGTTTCCTTTTCAATTTTTTTTTTTTGTAATGGTAAATTATGGTAATCATAGAGTCTAAATACTTTTCCTTATACCCTGACTGAAAAAAGTTACTACAGCACTGTAGTAACTGATCTGGATTCAAAATACCGTCAAGTAATATACAGTATTACATAATTAGAACACAACATTAACAAAACACGTTCTGAAGATAAGGGAAAGAATTAAGTCAACATAAATTTTTTATATCATTATGTTTTTTTTTATCTTCCTGTTTATAGAGTAAATGTATTAGCATATTTATTCAATCTGTTCAATTTGTTACTAAATACGTGTATATGTAGTTAAAACGCAATTCTATATACAAACTAAAAAGATTTTTTTTAATATCTGATAACAGTTCTTTTTTGTGGGAATATCCTCTTCAATCCATGTTATAAGTGTATCTGTGATATTTTGAACCAGAACATAGAGGGGTCCTACTGTATTAGAAAAAATGTATTAATAAACATTAAAAAATTATATTTCGACCGTAAAATGGATTAAATATAATTTATGAAACATTAAAATAACAATAAAAGTATGTTAAAAATGATTTAACCTGAAAAAGGAAGAGTATATACATTTTTCCTATTTTTTCATGGAAAAAAAAAGTAAGTTGGGTACCAATTAAAAAACAAAATAAGTTGAAAACAGTAATGAAATGAGAGATAGATGTAATGTAATAATGAATTAAATTAAATGACAACAGAATATAAAATAATTTATTAGTTAAAAAATTTTGTTACGCAACCCTTTCGATTTTGTTGGCCCAAGTCAATATACCCTTGGGTAACCCACTGAATCTAATAATTCATTGGTTAAAAAAACAAAACAATGTTTTATATAAATATTTATATAATTTTCAAATCTGCAATTACATTGATAAAACTAATATTTTTTTTAAAAGTTCTACTTGTGCTAAAAAAAGCCCCCAAAAATTAATTTTTAGACACAGTATAAATACATATATATATTATAAAATTTTAATAATAATAATAATAATCAATATAAATAAATAATCAGGCATCCAAGCATACATAAGTAAAATATGTCAATATATTTTTTAAATGTAAGCACACACACACACATCTTTCTTTAATGTCTTTAAAAATTGAGCATACTTTTATTTTAAATATATATATATATATAATTATTTCACATGCAAAAAAATTACTTTACATATTACAACAATAATAGTATAATAATTGCAACAATAATAATTAAATTCAAAGTACATATACACAAAATATTTAATATATTTTTAATTTATAAGTCTAATATAAATATATATAATTTTTTAATTTTTAAAATATTTTATTACAATAATGTAATATTTTTTTCTTTATAGAATATTTTATTATAATACTTAATAAAAATATATTTACATAATACATGCATCTAAAATATCATGAATAATTTTATAAGTTATAAAAAATACTTTCATTAATTAATTGTAAGTATACATACAAACTATGTAGACATAAAAAAATATCAATATTTACATAAGATTATTAAACAGATTTAAATAAAAAATACATAATACATATATAATATATCTAAAAAAAAAACTAATGAAACTATATGAATTAAAAATGATTTTATTTATTACTTTAAAAAATAATTTTTTTTTTTGTAATATATTTATTTTATTGGGATGAAAAAGCTTGGCGATTTATCACAAAAACAAGCTTTATTTCTTTCTACAAGTATAAAATTATGTGTTATAAGATTGTTTTTAAATTTAACACTTTAAAATTTTCAAAATTATATAAGTTCGACCCCATTCACTATCGATCAACAAATAACATTCCATTAAAAAAAAAAAAAAATATATATATTTTTTTTGTTTGTTGAATGGTTAGGTTTTAATAATGTTTTGCGGTAAAAATAATCTTAAATAAAATAATTGCAGATGTAATAGTTTGAAAAAACACATAAATTCTAAAAAATTGTATTCCACATCATTATAATACAAAAAGAAATACTTTCAAATTTAATAAATTTCCATATATGTTTATCAATATAATATTCATAATACTTTTTTTATACTATATTTAGAACATTATTATTTATATTATATGTTAAAATATTATGTTTTTTTATTCTGAATGACTTGAAATGTTATATGAAAAAAAAATTTCAATACAAATAAAGATATGAGTGAATGGGTTAATTAGGTAATTATGTCTTATATCTTAATTTTTTTGTCTTATCAGGATGAATTTTATTATAGTACAAGGTAAAAAATAAATTAATGATTCTACGATATGCGTTGGGTAATTCTTAATTAACAACAAATCAAATTACAAATTTATTAATAGTTTAAAATTGGATATAAATAATACATCCATATAAGATATAATAGTAATAAAAAATTGAAAACAACTGTAATTTTAAAGAAACACAAAATAAATTTTGAAATTCTTTTTTTTTCTTTTTTAAATTTATTTTTAAAATCCAAGCTTCTTCAAATTTATAAAAATATAATACGTTATAATTGAATACAGTTGTAAATATATTGTATACATCCTTTAAAAAAAGTTTTTATTTCAATATTTAAAAACAACGGTACCATATCAGTGAACAAAAAAAAACAGAATTTTCTTTTAAACAAATAGCATATATAATTTTACTTAATCAATCATAAATGATTGTAATTTGAATAAAATAATTTATATAATATTTAAATCGAATGCTTTACTTTTATCTATATAATTAATTTATTTCACTTGTACATCTAACCAAACCTAACACTGATATAATTAATAAATAGATTACTTTTATTTTTATGAATAAAAACAAAATTATCGACATTAATATAAATTACAATCTTTTTAGATATTAAAGTTTACATAATATAATTTAGAAATGATAATAAAAAAGTTCCCAGTTATTATTTTGTTAGTTGGTAATTCTTTTCTACATAATGGAAAAGTTTTTATAAAAAAATACAAGTTTACATACTAAATTTTTTTGTACTTTTAATTAGTATTAGTAATTTATTTCACTCATACATCTAATCAAACCTAACCTTAATAAGGTTAGGTTTTTAATAAATAAATTATTTTTAGATACATATTTCATAATAAAATTAAATAGTAATTTATAAATTTTTATCATTATCATTTCCTTTAAAAATGTAAAATCGCGAGAAAAATTTATCTTCTTATAACTATTTGAAGGGCATAATTACAAATTTTATATGAATAATATGTACTTGAAACAATGATTATGTCAATATATAACAATATGTTAAAAAATCGTTTCAATTCAGAAAGTTAGGATATATTTAGTGATAACAAACAGAAATAGTAGAAAAAATAAAAGGAGAAAAAAAGTTTTCAAAAGATAAAAAAAATGCTGATAACTATAAATTTAAATGAACTAATAATAAGATTGAATAAACAATTTTAGTTTATATTACAGACATATTATGTGAATTTTAAAAATTTAGAAAATAAAATTAATGTTTAAATGAGTATAAAAAATCTGTCAAGAATGATAAAAAAAATTGGTGTAATTGTATATAACAAAAAATTTTATATGGGAAAAGTAGAAGATAAATATGAGAAAAGAAAACGAAAGTTTTGGGGAATGCTAACAGATAAAAATGGAAACATTATAAAGAAAGTATGATGCTCAATCCGTAACTTGATGGGAGTACAACTTATACTTCTCAGTTGAACATAATATTTATCACTCGTATATTCATGGTTAAATATTTAAAATATCACATATTGAATATTTTTCAGAATATACCCATTCCTAATTAATATTTACATTTATTATTTATGATTCTGAGTTAAAATCAGTCGGACTTTGCATTTTTTTATTCTATATAAAATTCCTTTAATTGGATTTGAAAAATAAATAAATAATTAATTAAAAAATGGGGCTTTATAGGTTGGTACAAATAAAATAAATGAACAAAAAACCCAATATAATTAATTAATATTAAAAAAGTAAAAAAAAACAATTTTTAAATGTTTATAAATAAAGATATAGAGATAAAGTATAATAACAAAAAACTATTTATAATAAATTAAAAACTTAAGGAGAGCTATTTATTACATAAAACAGGTTAAACGGGATACTACACATAATAAAAGGAAAGATTATCCATTATTATTGATAATTATAATGTTCAGTAACATGGTACCATATTTAAGAAAAAAAAAATTATAAATATATCCTTTCTTTTTTTACCTAGTTTGTCAATAATAAAACAACAATATGAAATGGATTATACGAGATAAATATATAAATTGTAAATGCAGGACAATAAATGATTTTATTTTATATATTGCAGAATATAAATTTAAAAAAAAATAAAAATAAATTCCATGCAAAGTATCTAATTATTATAAACATTAAAATATGGAATGATTAACAATATATATATGGGCTCACAGGTTTTTTTCATAAATAATACAGTAGATGTTTGATTAAATAAGACTAAAGGTCCAGTAATTAAATGTTATTGACATTTATAATAAATAAATTTAATTATGTAATTTATTTTAAAGAAAAAAAAATTAAATATAAAAAATTACAACCTCTTCAGACAAAGTATAAATGTTATCTAGCTCAAACTCATTATTATATAGTTCAAGGGATCAATCTTTAGTTCATTTTGAATGATTCATAACGGTCTTACAAATTATTACAATATTTTTTTAAAACATCAAGCAATAATGAAACATATTTCTAAATTTGTTTTTATGTAGAACTTATTTATGGCGCAAGTAAAGCAGCCATTATTTGTTTATTTGATTTATTATTTTGTTTTAAGCAAAAATATTACTGGACTTGTTATTAAAAAGAAAAAAAATTATGTAACTACAATATCGGTCACTCATTTAAGTGACATTTAGTTAATCATATATCTACTGCACAATATTTTTTTATTTAATAAAATTTCTTTAAGTTAATACAAATTTTTTTTTAATTAATAAGAAACAAAGTTAATTTTTAAAAGAAGGTTTTTTATATTTTTAATTAAAAAAAATAAATATTACATCATTAATATTAATTCTGGCCATATACTTTTAAAGGCACTTATTACTATTATTAAATAAAACAATAATTAATTCATTTCAAAATTATTTTTACATTAATTTTAAAAGTTTAAAATGAATATTTAAAATTCTCAGCTGATAACTCCAAATTTATTCATATATATTATAAAAAAATGTCATTATAAGTAATTTCAAATATTAAGTTTTATTTTATCAATCATATTTTTTAATATAAAATACCTTATATTTTAAATACCTTAATAATTTTATTAAGGTATTTAAGGTATTTTTTTTAAAAAGTTAAAATAATAGAAATATATACAGATAAAACAATGTGATAAAAATGTGTTACATACACGTCTTATAAATAAATGTGAGAAAGTTTATGGATCTGTTTGAAACATTACATGAGAACCAATTGACAGATTGATTTAACATTTTCAGGATACATTCATGTTATCCCAGGTTTTAAGTCATAGAAAGAGACCCTAGAGACTACACCCTTGGGGGGTTGAGATATTAAAGACGTTCATTAAAGAAACAAAACTAAATCCTTTTATGTCATTATATTTCTGTTACCATGGCAACAAAAATATTATGAAATAAAATTAAAAAATTATTTTTTCTTTAATGTACATCTGTAAAATATTTAATATTCCCACAACCATGAGGATAACAAATGCATCTGGCAGGGGTGGAGCCCACTGACAACTAGTTTTTATAAAAATGATAATAAAAATGTCAAAACCGATATTTTAATCTTTCCTTATATTTTTTTACGATTAATTTATCACAAACTCAAAGCGGTATTAATGTAGTAGGGGATCTACTGCTGTAGTTAATTATGCTATATTGAAATAACAAAATAAATAAATTATAAATATAATCTAACCAAACTTAACCAATGCTCATTTCACTCGCTAACTTTGACTAGCAAGCGTAGGTTAAGTTCGATTAGATTATATTTATAATTTTATTTATTTTCTTTTATAATAGCATTTCAGTGGTGCCACCTAAGATCTAACTACAGAGTTACATCACCTACCGCTTATTACATTAATACCCTCGAAGCTTGTGTTATGGAATATTGTGTATGGAAATGGAAATTTTGTTCCGTATGAAAAATCCCATACCCATCCAGAATTTAAACCCAGTCATATTTTTTTTTAGAATTTTGACTACAACTTAAAACCGAAATATAGAGATAAAAGGAAGATATGAAACAATTCTGCCAAAGAAATCAGTAATTACATCTAATATCCCTTTTTTTTAACCCTCGAAGCGGAAAGTGTTGATTAAATCGACAGGTATATGGCCCATTAATTGCAACTGTCAAATTTACCGACAGATGATCCCGCTTGTGTTTTGAATTAACAGGTTGGTCAATCTTTTTAACTGTACTATCATTTTAAACACAAAATTCCCTTCTTTCTCATCATATACTTTATTTCCACAGGGAGTGCTTTAGCTTTTTTCTACAGCAACGAAAATCGAGGTAGCATTTGTGTGTTAGCTATCACTGTTTACATTACTATGTTGTGTTTGCAGTTTGTTCTTGTGTTTATATTTAAAATATCTTGTTTATTGCTAGTTATACGTAAGAATTTCTGATAAAAAAAAAAACTGTCAAAAGTATATTATGTGAAACAAGTATTATAAACAAAACCTATGTTTTGAACAAACCATACATTAATTCTGCAGCGTATCATAATTCTGCAGGTTCATAACCTGTAATAATGTGTTGTCTGATCTTCATCTATTTTAGGAAAAAACATAAAAATTAAAATTATTCTTATGAACTGGGCTTTTTGATGTGTAAATAGTATTGTAATGATTATTTAGAGTAAGAGATTAGGAAGTACTGTGTAAATAATGAAACTTATGTTAAAATAAATTTTCTCAATAAGAACTAGCCATTTTTGTTGAATGTACTTACAATATACTTTTTTTATATTTTTATTTCTTCTGCATATGAATTAATGAACAAAAACAATTTTTCTTAAATAAAATGTTCTATTATATACTATCTCAGAATAAGTTATTATTCACTTCTTTGAGAAACAAGTGCAGTAAAGAAACAGATTTTCCTCTTCGACATTATATGTCTTATTTTTTATTTTACTAAATTTACATAACTTTACATTAACAATAAAAAATATTAACTTAGCAATATTCTTTGAAATTTTCTGTTTAATTTGGTATATAACAGGCCTGATTAGGGTAAATATCATTAAAATAAGTTTAGGAAAAAAGCTATATATTGCACAAAATTACTTTGTATTTTAGAATTGATGTGTTCACCGATTTGGGGGTTAAGAAAATAAACAATCTATAACTATCAGTTATTATTCACTACTTAGAATTGTTTTAAAGATTATATTTACAAGCACATTTCATTTTAATATTAACAGATTTTTATTACTAATTTTAATGATTCTATAGTAATAAATAATTAGGTACAAATTAAACATTTCTTCATGTGGGTTAATTATTAACCTTTACGGGTTGTACAATATGCCTATTGACATTTACAGTCTTAGGAGATAACCTTTTGTTCTGTATTGTCGGTTTATTAACTTTAAATAATATGAAACATTATTTTAAGTAATGTTTATATCCAAAATAAACTTAAAAAAAAAAAAAAAAATATGTGCAGAACTTTGCTACTTAACTGCTGTTCATATGACTAACTTGTTTTTCATCTGCAAACTGACTATAAAAGAGAAAAAGCTATTATTAATAACACATATTGTTTAAATTTGGCACTATCAGCTGATAGTATATTTTTCAATACAATATATAATTTATTAAAGAATAATTATTTCATAAAACATAACTGGCAATGCATAACACACACACACATATATATATTTTATTAAAAAATATTAATTTAAGTTTGTAATGAGGCCAATTAACTATTTATGAAAAACAGTATGTATTTAAATATATGATTAACCAATAAAACATTATTCAAGAAGATTGAAAAATATGATTAAATATCATTAATTATTTGTTTAATAAATTATTTAGATATTTATTTTAAATATTACGTGCAAAATGATTTAAACGTATGAGTAGTATAATAATTAATAGTAAAAATATTTGGGTTTTAAAAAATATTGAAAAATTATTTCTTCATGCAATTTGATTATAATAAAATACTTTGAATGTCTCAGGGAATCGATAAGATGTAATGGAAATAAAGCAGAAGTTGAATTTTAACGAATGTTTGGTTCCTTTTTATAGTTAATGCTGAACATAGTTTGAAATTTAGTAAACAAAATAATTATTATAAAATTATAGCAGATTTAATTATCCTTTGACCAGTAAGTTTTAATTAATAATATAAGTTATACATGTGCAGTTTAAAAAAATAAAAATAAAAATGTATTAATCTACTATAAATTATTTTAAAAGTTTTAAATAATTAAATTAAAAACATCATATATTGTTTTCTACGTACATTCATTCAGTACAATTCAAATTTAAATCTAAATATTATCTTTATTTGTCTTAAGTTTGTTGTCACACATTATATTTTGTGTAAACATGTTTTTATAAAACATGTAAAATTTAAAATTAACTAAATTTATTGACAAAAGATTGCAGCACTAATCAATACAGTTATCATCCATTTATACGAATATTAAATAAAGCAAAAATCATAAATACATGTGAATACTGGTCAAAGATGGAAAAAAACAGGCAATATAAGATAAATTGCAGTCCTTAAAAAAAAATTCTTTTTTAAAGAATCGTAATATTTGTGGTTTTATCATAAAGGTAAATAAAGCAATGATAAAATATTTATCCTAATATCATAATAATAAAACAATACTACAGATTTTTCTTTTTTGTCAATTACGGATAAAAAATATTTTCAATTAAATATCTGAGAATATGGGTAAAAATGTTAAATATTTACATGATGCAAGACTGAATTTTTTTAATATGTTGTAACTGCTAGAGATTATTTATTTTCAGAATTCCTAGTAAAATAAAAATAAAAGTTAATCCCACTTCTTGTTATTCTGTATTTTTTTTTTTTAATATTATTTCTTACAAACTGGTATTTTCTAGATTAGTAGATTTATGTTCTAATATAAAACATTAGAGTATTATTCCCAAATTAAATTTTTAAATCATTTAAAAGAATTAGTTTAAAAATAAAATGATTTCTCTCTAATTTTAGAAAATTCATTAACAACAAAATTTTCAGGTTTTTAAATTTGAACATATATTGATATGATGTTGAGCAAATACTATTTTTTTTTATTTTTTTCTATTTCTAAATGTGTAGGTTGTAATCTGTTCAAGTTGGAAACAATAAGCAACTCCACGGCCCAGTGATGATAAAATACAGTCTTTTAAAATTCAGACCAATCCATTGCTGAAAAATGTGGTTAAGTGAACCCAAACCAACAAAGTACACCATTATCCATTGTTTAGTATTCAAATTCACTTATTTTTACTAAGTTTTGAACTTCAAAATCATTCATTTTGAAAATCAGCTAATTTGTGATGATAATTCTATCAATAGACTAACCTAACCAGGTAGGTTTTTTTATAAATAAAACTCAAAATATGTTATATACATATTTTAATGAGAAACAAAGGATCTATGAAATAATTGGTGAAAATACTACAAATCTTAATACAAATTGCATCAAAATATCTAAAAAAAAACTCTTTTTAGATGGAATGTATTTTAAACTGTAAACAAGAAATGGGAAAACTCATAAATACTATTTGTACACATTTTTGAAAAATTGATTTAACGAAGCTTTTAATTATCATAAGCATAATAATGTTGGTGTATTATTTTGAAAGCAATAAAAATTATAAAAAATTTCTATAGCGAAAATAATTTTATTAATCCATTTAATTATTATTTTTTAAATATTCACATTTTTATAAATAATCCTACGAATTAAAAAAAAAAATAAATGGGTTATGATGAAAAAAATAAACTGGATAACTGATAAGGTCCAGTGCCAGCAAAAATTTACAGGACATTCTAAGTGTACATTTGAAACGGCTAAATATTTAGAAAGGCTCGTTGGATACTATAAAAATTTAAAATTTATAGATTGTTTTCGAGTTTCATACATACAACAAACCTTAGAGGGGTGGAAAACAACTGCACAGTAGAGGTATAAAATATTAACCTCACTGTTGACCCTGGAATTAAGTTCTATATGGGGAGAAGATGTACAGGATGAGAAAAGCTATCCCGAGGAACATTGGCTCCATTAGTCTGAAAAAATTTGCTACGGTGATTAAAAATTACGAAAAAGTCAGCTGGTAGGCGTCAGGAATCTATTCGCATAATGACATATTTATGAATGAATATAACGTGACCATAGGGAGAATTATTAAGCTTAAGGTGTACAAAAAAACAACCTGTACATACACCATGAATAGAAGTGTTGGCAATATTATTAACAAATCGAAACTCAAAAAGCTAATAACGCAATCAAACTAATTATGAAAGTAGTGCTGCAGCCATGAACGATTCCCAGAATGAGATAGATGAAGGGTTTTTTGGACTCATAAGAAATAAAAATCTGTATAAAATGCTACAGGATCAAAAAATTTCAATGAGAGTAGAGAAAAGATATTAAAAGTCATTCTGGCCATATACAATTATTATATAGCAGATAAGTGATTGAATAACAATGCTGAGCGTGACTGGAAGAATTCATTATTACGTAACTTATGAGAGATCTTTGTGTCGTTAGAGGATAGAAGCACTCCCTGGACCAATAGGATGCTCAGTGAATGAAGGTGGACAGCACCATTGAACAACCCACTTAATCTAACTCCTTTCTACATTGCCTGTTATGAAATAGGTAGAAACCCTCTGATACTGAGGCACCAGGCTCAATTTTATGATGTAACTTTTGTTTGTAGAGATCTTAATCATATTTATAAATACAATATTAAATGTTAGGAGTGGTGTGCCCAGAAGCTAGCCGGTTCTAATTTTAAATTAAAACCGGTTGAACAAGTAAGAAAAAAGATAAATAATTAAGAAAAAGAGATGTCAGTAGTTTAAGAGTATTGTAATATTTTTAAACAATTGGATACTTTATTTCATTTATACTGCCTATTTATATTTATAAATGCAAAGCCAGAAATGTTACAATATATAAAAATAAATATTATTTATTATTATAATAATATAAAAATATATTAATTTTATTTTAAATTATTCTATTTATTTATTTTTATAAATATACGTATATCATATAGTTGAAAATTATAGCAATTAAGCAGATACAATAATTATTTTTTATATAGTAAAATTGTAATTTTTATTTATTTTTAATAATGTAATTACATAAATGTATTTTTTTCATAACAATAAAAAAAAGCAAAATTAACAATAAACAATTTTAAAAGGGATTTTTTTTAAACTTAATACATTTAATGTTATATATTAAACATTTATGTATTTACATTTCAAATGGGTATACATAAATACATATTATATAAATATATTATAAATATGAAATACAAACACAAAAAAAGATAGCACAATATATTTTATAGCTATTTATTTTTATTTTTTTATTTTTTTTATTTAAAACATATATAAATATTACAGAGGGAAACAGGCTAATCATTTTCACAATCTGCAACATGATTATCACACCTTTGCTATTTTTATTAGTATTTAGTTCACATACAGTGCAATATATTAGGTATGATTTGCCGTCATAAACGGTTTGGGGTTGGTTATTACATGTATAGTTTACACATTAGGATTCGGTAATAAGCACCTTCCTTACTCCAATCGATCAAAATTATGATGCAGTTTTGAAAACCTGTATTATAGTTTCTGATGATTACATAAGAAAATCATTATTGCATTATTTCCTGATCCAATGCAGTATCTAATTAATTAAAATGGAACTCTTACAGAATTTACCTTATCAACCATTGCTGAGGTTAATGAAACTATTTGACTTGTCTGATCATATAAGAGCTAATATTTGCGCTATTAATGAATATTTATATACATATATCAAATGCCGGATCGAGAATTCACAAAGTCAATCTTACAAACATCTGATGTATAAACCATAACTCGTATCATTTTTGAATAAGATTGAACCGACATCACCAAGAAATTATTCTGGAAGATTATCACACAATATCTCATCCAGGAAAGAATATTTTAAGATAAAAAGCAAAGAACTGCAAGTGTTCTATAAAAATTTTTTTCGGTCTTAGGTTAATAACCAAGAGTTAATATAAACTATATGAAATCTAACCCTATCACAGGAATTATTATTCAATTTAGCTTCATTAGCAACATCGGGTTTTGCTGGTTAAGAATTAGATAGGATGTTTGAAGTTTGTGGATTATCAGATTTATTGCAGGAAGAGTTAGCATAAATACATACCACTTTATAAGACGCAAACTAAATAACTTAAGTCTTGTTGCTGATACACCAACAAAGGAATCGCTGATAATTAAGATAACTATTACATAAAAAATCTAATAAAATAACAACAAACAATAAAATTAACAAAACTATACATAATGCAACAAATTAAAAAAAAAATCAAAGTTTTTCAAGATAAAAAACATAAAATTTGGAAACATATGAAAATTTTATAAATTCATTATGTTAATATAAAATGTACCAAAGTAGACAGACATATTTGGTAATAAATGATAGAAAAATTTCAATAATAGTTACATTGTTTAAAAATAAAAACAACTAAAAGAATTAAGAAAATATTATTTATGATTATTCTTTTGTTTTTTTAATTACAATTCAAAGAATAAAAATGAAGGTATAAAAAAACACATTAACATTGTTACATATAAAATAAAACCAATTCTAACAAACAGTTATATATATATATATATATATAGAAATGATAGCAGAAAAATTTGTGCGTAATTAAGAAAAAAACATATTTATGCATATTAATATAATAATTATGTATAACCATCTTTTTTTTTATAAAAATTCAAAGCACAATTAATTTTTTTTCTTTTAAAAATTTATGTAAATTACACAATTTTATTTAAAATTATCATTTAAAAAAATTTGTAAACCTTAACCCAACAATATATTTATAACAAACAGATACAAAAATAATAATTTATCAACTCTTCAATTTAAAAAAAAATTAAATTATTTAAACAATAAACTATTTTATATTTTTATCAATAATAGATAAATTGCATAAAACATAATAAACTATAAACAATTTATAAAAAAAAAAAAATAAATAAAGATTTTTTTGTTTAAAAAACCTTATGATAATTAACAATCAAATATTAAATGGTGATATAATAAAATCGATTTATACCCATCATTTTTTTTATAAGCGATGACATTATGTAAACTGACAATGAATACGAGTTGTTATATGATTATGTAATACATATTTTTATATAACAATAATGCAAATTACGATTTAATCCGTAATTTTTAACGATTAACAAAAATCAATGTGATATTTTAATGTAATCCGGACAATGCGATGTACGGTAATAAAATGGCAATTTATTCTTGATGTAATAAACCTGTTTGTTTAATTGATTTCATCTATCGTATTCAACAAACTGTTATTAGTGATGATGATAACTGACAAACGATCGAACATACAACTAGAACAACGACGATGACGATCAAAATATTACTGGAAGAAAATACACAATACCTCTCTCCATTTCTTCTTTATTTTCAATCTCCTTCACTTTCTTTTCTTTCATTCTCTCTCTTTCTCTTTATTTCTCCACCAAACTGAATCAAACTTGAAGAAATTTATTACCAAAAAATAAGAAAGAGAGAAATAACTATAGATCCATCTATAGCTTTATTATTTATGATATTTCTTTTATTTCTTTAATAATAAAGCATTAATTTTTAATCCCAACAAATAACGTTTTCGTTAAATCTCTTCACTTGAAATCATCTTCTTCCATCGGTTCAACTGATGTGTCTCTTGACTGATCTGGACTTCTAAAAATGAAAAAATAATATTAATTTTAAAAAAGAGATCATAACTTATCTGATCAATGATTAAACATTCATAGTCGTACGACTAATATTTTTACAAAAACTAACCTTTATTGTAACTCAGTGGAAAATTTTATTGGGGTTGGCAAGAAAGTAATTTCTGTTTTTACAAATAGATAGCTTTATGTTTGTTTTGAAGGACTTCTGTCAAAGTTATGATTTTTTTTTGTTGGAATTTGATAGCTGTCAGTTATAGCATACTTTGGAAGCAAATTGTGCATAACTTTGTTTGGACCTTTAAGTAATGTAACAATGAGAGTTACCTTTAAGTAACAATGAGAGCAAAACCTAACATTTTCGATATATTTAACTTTTTTATTTCCATAAAGGCAAGAAGCTGCTGAGGCTAACAGAGATATGTGAAATTTATGGAGTTGGTTCCCTAACAGAACGCATATGTCAGAATCTGTTTAAAAATTTCTGTTCTGGAGATATTTAACTCAAAGATGACCGACATTCTGGTAAGCTACTGAAATTGATGAAGACCAAATCAAAGTCATAATTGAATAGGATCATCATATAACTGTGTAAGAGACTGCAGAGAGGCTAAATCTATCGCACTTAATTGAAAGTCACATCAAATGTCTTGGACTCGTTAAGAAGCTTGATATTTTGATTCACATGAATTGACAGAGATTCACGTAATACAGTGAATCAATATTTGCAATATACATCTCAAAAACGCAATGAAATCAGCCCTTTTTTTAAATGAATAACCACCGGTGAAGAAAAATGGATTGCCTACAATAAAATCAATTGAAAACGATTGTGATCCAAGCATGATGAACTGACACAAGTCACATCAAAAGCAAAATTGTATAAAAAAAAAAATCATACTGTCAATTCAGTAGAATTACAAAGTTGTTGTGTATTTTGAGCAGCTTCTAAGAAACAAAACGATTAATTCAGATCTTTTCTGCCAATAATTCATGAAAATGGAAGAAGCAATCAAATGAAAAAAAGCCAGGATTGGCAAATCATAAAGGAATCGTATTCCTCCAAGACGATGCAAAGCAAAGACTCACATATCTTTGATAATTCGTGGAAAATTACTGGAGCTTGGTCGGGAAGTGATGTCTCATTCCCCATACAGTCTTGATCTTGTACCATCAGATTACTATTTATTTTGAAGTTTAAAAACATTTTGAATGGTAAAACTTTCATTAATGTTGATGATGACCTGAAATTGGATTCGGTTCAGATTTTTCCTCCTGATAAGGACCATAAACTCTGCGAGCACAGAATCTTGAAGTTGCCACAAAGGTTATCGGACAAAATGTAAAATATAAAATTGATTAAAGTTCATTCTTTGTATAAAAAAAATTGAGTTTTATTTCAGACAAAACCGAAATTACTTTATTGCCAATCCAATAGCTTGTGCCGATGTAATCTTATATATACAATGTAAGTGCTGTTTCCAGGGTCATCAGAAAGAACTGAATGATGATTATTGAAAAGGCACTTCTATTAACCTCCATATTTTTCTTTTATAATTAAAAAATCTGTGTATCTACAATTTACTCAATAAATATTTAGCAAAGTTAATATTTGCAAATAAATATACACAAACAGCAACCAGCAGGCAATGATTTAGCATATGAATATTAATTAATAGTGCCTTTCCAGGTGTCATTTTGAAAAAAAAACCTTTATGAAAATTGTTGTTACATTTCATCTAACAGGAAGGAAGATAACTGTAATATTTCATAAAAACACTGTAAACACATTTGGTTATAACTGCGTCATGAACAGATTAAACGGTTAAACATTGAGTTAAAAACAGGACCTTGGTTTTTCTTTGTCAATGAATTTTAACATCAGCCCTTCCATGTGATATTTTTCTATATATCTTTTTTTATTATTAATACACCATATAAACTAGAAGCTTATGCTGTGAGAATATGAAACTGAATTTTTTTTAAAGTATGAAAACTGCATGTCTTGACAGGGATTTTTCATATCCAGGACCTCAAAATAAAGAAAGACCGTGGTACTTTCATTTTGCCACAGAGGCAGGCATTTATTTTCATTTTTTATTATTCTTTGCAATGTGCATTCCATTTGGTTCAATATTAAGTTACATAGCATCATGTTTCATTTCATATTTACTTATGTAAAGTTAACACAGAGTTTTTTTCTAGTTTAAATATAATTCATATATTAGTTGCTGTTTGGAAATATTTGATGTTTTTATTATAATTTCTCTTTATATAAAACTAATTTTTTTTGTGAAAAATAGGAAATATTAAAAAAAAAATGAATTGTAAAGAAAAACAAAATTATTTAGTAACAAAGTCTCTATCTAGGAAATTATAAGGAAGCAAACAGACAAATTTTTAGCTTTTTAAGCTACAATGATTGGACAAGGTGACAGACAGACGAACAATAAGAAATTATGGGACTCAGTAAAGTTGAACAAGGTGTGTACGCTAGGTTTTTGCAATATGAAGGCAGACAAACACTGATTAATGGTGGAAACATTATTTAGGAAAACTAAAGTTCTTTTAGTGAAAAAATCATGTACATCAACGTGATTTCTATACCAGAATGGTGATTTGTTAAATTTAAAAAATATTTTGCAATCGGTCAGTTTTGTTTTAAATTCACCAAGTAAATCTTGAAGTTTATGGATAAAAATATGAAATGGTAACTTGATGTAGAGTATGATAAATGCCATACCTGACTGGAATTCGAAATAAGGACTTTTGGATGAATGGGTGAGATGCTACCACTCTGGTACAATAAGCAGTTGCTGACAAGTTATCAATTGCGGGTAACAAGATATAAAAATAAACCATGATTGAAATAAATTTCTCATAAAAAAAATGAACATACTGCGACTGAGATGGAATATGCGGCTGTGATGTTGCGATGGAAGATGTGCTTCCTGCTTGTTGTTGCATCGATAATGATGCCATTGCAGTAACCGTTTCACTTTCTTCACATTCGATAAGTGTCGCAGCTTCTAATGCAGAACATGCTACTGTATGTGCAGTCTTTTTTAACACCGGCCATCTTGACAACTGAAATTTATAAATAAATCTACATATTATACAATTTTCAATAAAATTAAAACACTTTTTTCTTTTTTATTAATAATTTTCCTAATATTTACGTTAAAATCTGTTCAACTAGTGAACAATAAGCAATTCTCCCACAGCTTATCAAAATGAGAATAATATGTATGACATGTAAATAAGGTGTCATCTTGTACAAACTCAGGCCAACCATTCCTCAAACATGTGGTTATAATTGAACCCCAACCACCAAAGTACACTGGTTTCCACTGTGTTTAAAAGCTGTATAAAATCAACTAGCTTTTACTAGGATTTGAACCTCAAAACCTTCGACTTAAAAAATCATCTGTTAACTGATTTGTGACAATGAGTTAACCACTAGACCAGCCCGGTGGGCTTTTATTAATAATGATTTGATTCATTTTTATATAAAATAACTAAATTATACAGACCTGAATTGCAATTGTCTTTTGTAATGTATCAATAGCATTTTGATTTGGTGGTCGTCTCAATTCTTCTTCACTTATGGCTTTAGGTTCATCACCTAATAGTGCTCTAACACATTCTTCAGCCGAATCACATATAGCAGGTAAATCATAACCGCCTTCTAAAGATAACACGACCTGTAAATAAATTAAAAATTGGTTTGAAGTGAAAAAAAACCTCTCTTTAAATACATTAAATATAAAGAACATTAAATACGATAAAAGGTAAATAATTGTGTAAAAAATATGATATAATAAAACTTCTTAAAAACAACCACCGATAGTTCTGTGAATTTTGAGAAGTGAATATTTACCAGGTTAAACAGTAATATCTTACCTTAAATGGTAAGATATTACTTACCATTAATTTTCATGGAAGTACTTTCGCGAATCCTGCATCCTCAGTAGTCATGACTGAAATAA
Source organism: Lycorma delicatula (assembly GCF_047948215.1). Classification (NCBI taxonomy): domain Eukaryota; kingdom Metazoa; phylum Arthropoda; class Insecta; order Hemiptera; family Fulgoridae; genus Lycorma; species Lycorma delicatula. Next base: position 17,726,979 of record NC_134467.1, read on the forward strand.
TTTTGTTACTTACTTCATGAATAAAAATACTAAAATAATGAAAATTGTGCATTATATGAGTACTGTTATCTGTTGCAATTTTTATAAAACTGTTTCACTCAAACACTGTCTGATGAATTATGAAGTTGAATTTTTGTTTGTATTTGTAATATTTTTCTAACATATTTAATCTTATGTCATATTTATTAATTTTCTAAATTTGTGTTAATATCAATAGAATGTTTATTGTTTATTGGATGGTCTGCTGTTAGATAAAATAATATAAATACAAACAAAATTTCTATTTGATAAACCATCACAGTATTTGAGGGAGACAGTCTTATAAAAAAATGCAACAGATAGCAGCACTCATATAATATACAATTTTCATTATTTTAGAATTTTTATTATGAAGTAACAGAATTATTTCAATCATGACTGAGGATGCAGGATACTGTGAAAATACTTCCATGAAAAATTAAGGTAAGTCTTATCTCAATATTCTGTACTATGTGGTTTATTAAAAAAAAAATAAAAAAAAAAAATATATATATGTCTTTTTTTAAACATGGTAGTTGGTATATAATATTATTTATTTACAAATAAATGAAGTACATACAACCTTACTAACAATTCGTCCGCAGTCTCTTTTCTAGTAGTATCAGTCATCTGACCATCTTCGGGAAAAGTTATTCTTCAATTTATACCATTAAAATTAAATTATGTAAAAAGTAAATTTAAAATCACAACTGGGCGTCACAATGTAAAGTTAGTCATGTCGGTTATGTAAGAAGGTCGCAGTTTAATTTTAATGATATAAATTGAAGAATAACTTTTCCTGAGAATGGTTGAATGACCGAAAGTATTAAAAAAGAGACTGTGAATGAATTGTTGGTAAGTTTTTGTATTTCATTTATTTATATACAAATAATATATATATATATATATATATATATATATATATATATAGAGAGAGAGAGAGAGAGAGAGAGAATATCAATTGGTGAGCTTAAATACTTCAAAAAATGGAGATATGTAAATATACAAGTGTAGATTTTTCTACAGTTACTTGGGGACCTATCAATCAAAAAATCAACAATTGACATTTATAGGGTTAAATAATAAATGGATTGCAGGTTAGCCATTTTAAAGTTTATGAAAATAAATAAAAATAGCAAATTCTATGATTTCAAAAATTTCTGATGATATGAAAAGGTGGCCAGGTCATTGGAAGATTCACTAAAATAAAAAAATAAACACAAAATATTGATTTATAATTTAATAATTTTTACCTTTCCATCAGCAAGTTGCATTAATTGCTGAGTCATAAAACCGAAACAGGCTGGCGATAGTTTATAGCCACCTAGAGGAGGTGGATGACCAGTTGCTGCATCAAAACCAGCTGATACTAATATTATATGAGGTGCAAATTCCTGTAAAACAAAAATAAAAATTAAGTAAATAATGGAATTAATTAATGGTTTAGCAAATTGTTAAAATATTATTAACATAAAATACATGAGAAATCAAATACAGAGAGGCCACGAAAAATGGAAATTTTTATATTGTTTGCAGTCAAACATCAGGTGTTCATTTGAGTGGACCTCCCCGCAGATACACAGCTCATCAGCTGCCAGGCGGAACCGAAACAGATATTTGCTTAAATTAAATTAACATGGCTGTTGAGTACCCAGGCACCCACTGCCCTTAAAATCGAGCTTGATACTCCCAGATTCTGTATAAACTTATACAAGGATTTTCTCTTAGTTGTGGTGTCCCATTCCAGCTGCCATGCTTCCATCGCGAGGCTCTGCAGCCTCTTCCGCAGACGGGAGATGGGAGACCGTTGGAAATTTGTATCCGGTGCATTCTGATCACCGTTCAGCTCCGATACTGGCCCGGCTCGAAACCACACCCAAACACCTCTCCTGACCTCCTCGCAATCTCCACATGGCTGCACAAACTTTCATATGTGGTGATATTGTCAATCATAAAGCAAAAATAAAAAATAAAAATAAAATAAAATTACAGGAATACTCCAAATTACAATTTTTATTAATAATGAAAAATAAACTTTTACAGCATGTGAAAAATGACAAGCTTGATTGGGATTCGAATCCAGAACCTTATGGATAAAGTACGAAGATACTATGACTTCACTATAGTGTGTCATGACATCATAAGGCGTTTTAGGATTTAAAAAAAATTTTTTTGAGAATAAGATAAAACTTGTAACTAATGTCACATCTACAAAATATATTGCATGACACAAATATATTGCATTAAGTAATAAATGAACACACATTTTTTTTAACAAGGTGGATTATTATTACAGAAAGAAACAGCATCAATAATAGCTGTATAACAGATGTTTTGCAACCACTAGTTACTAAATATTAGAAATTATCTAATATCCAAGAATGGTGTCATTTTTAGGCCTTCAAGATCTCTGAGATAACAGTGATGATTCTTTTTTTTTTTTAATAAACTGTCACCAGTCATGTGTAACAGAAATGTACAGTTCTAAAATTTTTAAAAAAAGGTTTCTTAAAACTCCTATTTTTACTTTTTTTTAACTGAAACATTTAAAAGTAAAATACCAATTCAAATAAAAAAAACCTACTTTATGAACAGTAATCCAAATTAAATCAGGTAAGGTTAAAAATTAGTGGAATTTTTTCAAATTATCATTATTTAAAGAAGTGATTGTTATACAGTTATAAACTACAAACAATCCACTGAAACTACATTGCAGTGTCATACAAAAACATCTTTACTTTTTTCTATAATTTTTTTTTTATAGATAAATATTAAAAAGAGTTGTTGAAACAGTGTTTACAGCTGCTATAAAAACAAATATGAAATTACTAGCAGGCATTTTGATTTCAATTTGTTTTTAAATATTTATTCACTCAGGAATAATTTCATAAAATAAATACAAACTTGAAAAAGTAGCAATTAATGAATAAAAAAATAAAATAAAATTTCTCCAGTATTCAGTGATAATACAGATGTCATATTTAAAACGCAAACCACCAATCAGCCTTCTATAATATTTTAATTGACTGCCCAACTCCCCTACATTTTACTGGAATGGATGTGTCCAACAAGTGTGCATCACGCCAATACTGCAATAGACTGCAACTGGTAGCCATAACAATGCGATTATAACGCTCGGTGCATTATTAAAGAGAAGATGGAGTTTTCACAAGACAAATATGTTTTTATTCTTGAGTTGTACTTTGGCACACGATCAGTGATTACAGTGCAAGAATCTTTTTGCCGTAAGTACTGTGATAAACCAGCACCTAACACAACATGAGTTTTGAAGTTACCGGCTAAATTTAGAGGAACAGGTTCTGTTAATAACAAGGAACACAAAAGATTGATGACAGTGTTGAATGCAGACACAATAGCTGAAATCAAAGGCCGATTAACTGCCTTGTCAAAAAAAGTCAATTAGATGCTTATAAGCTGAAATTAATTCACCGAAAATCAACCGTTTATTGGACGACAAAAAAAGTTAAACTTAAGATCATATCAAATTCAAACAGTTCATCGACTTCGTGATCCGGACAAAGAAAAGACTAAAATATTGTCATTGGTTTCGTCCATTTGTGCATAAGATTATTTATGTTATAGACTCGATTTTTTCACAGATGAGGTATGATTTCATCTGGTTGGTTACACAAATAGCCATAACTGTAAGATTTGGAATGTTGAAAATCCCCACAAGTATCATGAAAAACAATAGCATACACAGAAGATGGGCGTATGGTGTGCGATTACAAAAAAAAAATTATTGGATCTCTTTTCTTCGAGTACACCATTGCTGCAGAACGATATCAAAATATTTTATTGTACTCTTGGAAGAAGAAGATTGATATTGCTGGTTACAACATGACACTATGCACATTCAACTTCTGATTTCGTTAAAAATTCTTTGGTGATTGTGTTATTAGTCATGGCTTAAGGCCACCAAGATCTCCAGATTTGACTGTGCAGATTTTTTTCTTTGGGGTTACCTCAAAGAAAATGCCTACAGCAACAAACCATAAACACTTGAACAAATGAATGTCAATATTGAACAAGCAGTTATAAATATCAACCCAAGGGTGGAAACATGTACTCATAAAGATGGTGGTGACTTCCAGCTTTACAAGGTATACTTACTCCAAGGTATTGGGAAGTTGGGAAATAAAATATTTAATAAATTACAAATGCCTTTTTTTATTTAGATATACCTACTGACATAGATGGATTGTATTTTATATGGGGCACCTGCACTTCTTCAGAATTTTAAACCAGAGTTCTAGTGACAACTAAGAATACTAGAAATGTTTGAATTGTTAATTGGGTTAAAATTATTACAATTTTTATAAAGGAAAATTTTTAATTAAATTAATACATACAATATCAACTTACTCTAGCAATAGGCATAACTACAGTACGGAATGCTGCCAGGTACTCTGCATCGCCCATCGGTGGATTTAATCCGCCCGACCATGCTACATTTACATTGAAACCGATTCCGGAGCCAGCTCCACACTGAAATTAATTAATTTTACGTTTCATTAATACACACTAACATACATAAAAATGTAATGTAAAAGAATAATTAATTAAACATTTTTATAATTTGAAAGCAAATCAAATCATTGTACACTTATAGGAAGCAAAATATAAGAGTTTTACAAAATATAAAAAAAATAATTTCATTAGTTTAAATATATATATATATATATATATATATATATATATATAATATAAATTTAAAAAAAAATTAATTACATCAAGTGACAATCTAAGGAAAATAGATCACCTGAAACAAAGCACAACTCACTTTGTAAAAAAAAGATTTACATTCCCAAGAATAAAAAAAACATCATTCCAGGTTTACCTTTTCCCATCTCCCCAATTTTTTTTTAAACGAGTTGAATATACTATTAAATGACAAACCCCCTTAGAAATGTAGCTAATATTCAGTCCAACACGTAATACCATTGTTCAGTTCAACAAATGGATTTCTAATATAATGAGCACATCACTACTACCAGAGAAAAAAATCCCAGTGATATATGGCAAATTAGTTCATAACATTAACTGCTGATAAATGCTAACAGCATGCAGTAAAACTGAACCAAACACTTTTTAATTACAATGATGCACATGAACCAGTTTATTAGATGTGGCTCGGTCTGTTGGAATTTTATCTTATTGCACACCCTTCAACCCTTTCTCCGGGAATGCTATTCCCTGACACATTCTGAATGCCATAAAACTATCGGGTTGTAAGAAAATATGGTTTACAATCTCATCCCAGAACTTTTCTCTCTTTTTTTCAATTGTATTATACAAATTCTTTTAACAATACAACTTAGGCATTTTGTTTAATAGCCCAAAAATAATTTTTTTAAATTTTTCTTAAATGTTTAAAGAAGAAATTTTTTGAAAGAGAACATTGGATAAACACCAATTACGATATTAACTTTAATATAGTAAATATGGCTTATAACGAAAAGTTTGTTGTATTTATATTTTTTTCATCAATTACTAATGAACTATTTTCTATTATTATTATTATTATTATAGAAATTAGTAATTTAAAGATATTAAAACAAGTTTCAACAATTCGGGCAAGCATTATTGACAGATTTTTAACAATGGATTAATTTATTATATAAAATACATCACCTCAGTCGGTCCCCCAGTACCAGGAAAGAAATTTCCATCATCATGACGATGTAATGAAAGATATAATATTCTTCTATCTTCATAGAACATTTGTTGTGTCCCATTACCATGATGTACATCCTATTAAAAAAATCAAATTGTAACTCCTGCGATAAAAAAAATACCAACATTATAATAATATAAAAATAAACTAAATTAAATCCTTCTACATAGTTTAGGAAAATTATAAGTTTTTAAAAAACTTCCTTTAATTTAAATACATAAAAATATAATACCTGTATAGAGAAAATTATTTTTCTATTTAAAAATGGGTTGTGAATTTTTCTTATAAGCCCATGTTGGTTCAAAAGATGATACTTATTTTAATGTAATTTACAGAATGTTTATACCTTAACCAAAGTTGAAACATATGTTATTTTATTTAAAATGGGCAATGGCCCCAATTAAATAAAATCATTCAATTAAACAGCAGTTTGAAAAATTACTTTTGAAAAACAATCTCGCCTTGAAATGAAAGAACATTGAGGTATAATAAATTTTCAATGAATAATGATAAAAAGACAGACTTATAGGCCACATACTAAGGCATCCTGGAATAGTCGCTTTAATATTGGAAAGACAGGTAGAAGGGAAAACTTGTGTAGGCAGGCCACGTTTGGAATATGTAAAACAAATTGTTAGGGATGTAGGATGTAGAGGGTATACTGAAATGAAACAACTAACACTAGATAGGGAATCTTGGAGAGCTGCATCAAACCAGTCAAATGACTGAAGACAAAAAAAAAAAATGATAAAAAAAGAAAACAAACATTCTTAATCTTTTTATTAATTACCATTTAACTTTAAACACTCATCACCTATTCTTCTTCTAGTTTAGGAAACAAATGAAAACCACCGGACCAAAACAGGACAATTTGATCAGTAGTTGAATATTCCCATGCAAGTTTTCTTAAGGTAGAATTTTAATTATTACACCCAACTACAAGTGAGTCTTATCATGAAATAAAATAACATAATAAAATAACACAGACCATTGTTTTTTTATTATTACATAATGTGGCCAATTCATTATTTTATACTAACTTCATGAATTTATTGTTATTCAGCTTGGCGCATGAAATAAACTTGAATAAGATTTTTTTTTTTTTAGTTTCAGTATACGTCTATCATTATTTTCAATCTTTATCTCAAAGTTTGCATAACTTTTTTTTGTTTTTGAGGAAGTTCTTGATAATGTCAAGAAATTGATTGGGATTTTAAATAGTTTCATGACAGGTCCATGTTTTATTTCTAGTAACATACAGTTAAGAAGTTTAACACTTTTGCTTATACTGATCAAGATATAAAATGCCGAATAGCACAAGCGAAACGAGCCTTCAGACAGAATATAATTTGTTTAAATCAAAAATTAATTTAAACGTCAGGAAAAAATTTTTGAAAGTATATGTTTGAACCGTCGCTTTATATGGAAGTGAAATTTGTACGATCGGAGTATCTGAGAAGAAAAGATTAGAAGCTTTTGAAATGCGGTGCTATAGGAGAATGTTAAAAAGTAGATGAGTGGATAAAGTGACAAATGAAGAGGTGTTGCGGAAAATAGATGAAGAAAGAAGCATTTGGAAAAATATAGTTAAAAGAAGAGACAGACTTATAGGCCACATACTGAAGCATTCTGAAATAGTCGCTTTAATATTGGAAGGACATGTAGATGTGTAAAATTGTATAGGCAGGCCACATTTGGAGTATGTAAAACAAATTGTTAGGGATGTAGGATGTAGGGGGTATACCGAAATGAAACGACTAGCACTAGATAGGGAATCTTGGGAGAGCTGCATCAAACCAGTCAAATGACTGAAGACAAAAAAAAAGATCAAGAAATAACAAAAACATGTTTCCATTTATTTTTTCTGATTCTTCTTTTAACAACATTCATCAAAACCACGTGGCGTAGATTTTGTTGAACATATAAGATATCCAAGAACAATTTGGACTAGTGAAAATTTGAAATTCCAGGGTATGAGCTTCATAATTTATTAATAAATTTTTATAAATCTCAATGCTATTTTTTTATTCAGTTCTATATAATTGTAAGAGATTTTCCAGGATAATTTTTCTTACAAAATTCAATTTTCTTTCATTTAAGAAATAATGGATGTCTTCTTGCATCTAGTACATTAATATTCTTTATATCATACAAATTTCCTGTATTTGGTAATAAATTGACAAGATAAATAATCAAATTATACTTCGATTTTTACAACTGGTAAAACTTTTTATACGTTTTAAAAATGCTCAAAAAATTAAAATTTTTTTATGGTCATGAACCTAGGGAAGATTGTACTAATAAAACAGGAGTTTACCTTTGTACGGTAGGTAGAACGTCATCTGCATGAATGCTACTCACTGATATTCTTTACTTTCTGAACATTCTTGTTATTTTAATATTTAAATATTTAATACTATTAAAATATTTTATATTTGCAAATCTACAAAATTTACTACAATACTAGAATAATTAAAAAAAAAAAAATTACCCAATCTACAATTAATATCTTCATGTCTAATCTACGTTGTAATAAACGAGCAGCAATCGCGACCGAATTGAAAAAGCAGAATCCCATCGCCTGCGATGTTTCTGCATGATGTCCAGGAGGTCGAACAACTGCCATACCGTTTTTTATTTCACCAGTTGCAGCTGTAAAAAGTAATGAATTTTAATATTTTACTATGTATAAATGAGTATATTAATTTAGAGTTCACCACATACATGCATATGTGTATAAAATATATACAAACACAGGCAATATGACTGAATTCCAGTTTGTAGCAATATTGCAGTTATTATTTACTATTTAATAGTTGTTTTTTCCAACCAGTTTTCCAGCCACTGCCGGGTCTGGATGTGTGTGTATAAGCAAATGCAATTACCACTATCGACTTGCCAAGCCTGACACAGCTACAGTGTAAATGTATATGTACCATTAAAAATGTAATCTAGAACAGAATCAGGTTGACCACTCTTGAGATGTCTGTTTAATTGAAACCCAACCACCAAGGAACACAGGTATCCACAGTCGTGCATTAAAATCCATATAAAAATCAACTGCCTTTACAAGGACTTGAACCATAAAACTCAATTTCGAAAATCATCTGATTTTGTGATGACAAATTTAACCACTAGACTAACCTGGCAAGTTTAATAGTATTAGTAGTATTTAATGCAACTTATACAATTAATCATTGAAAAATAATTTTCTTTATTAATTTAAGAGAATTTGTTTAATTTATCTTTACTTTTATTATCTGCTTTATTATTTTTACATTAAAACATAACTTTACATAAACTATCTGTAATTTTTGTAGTACGCGTTTAGGTTAGGATAAGCAGAAGAAAATTCATCACAATAATATTTTATAACTCCTATAAATTACATTTACATTTATAATTGGCTTTGAAAAAAACAAAGCCAGTTTCATTTGTTGAAATAAATAAAAAACAGCATTATAGAAGTAATATACTTAAGGAGAAATTAAAACATATCAATATAATCAGAACTAATATGTAACTTTCTGGTTTTTATTTCACGAAAAAAGTTAATACAAGTTTTTTTTTTAAATTAATGTTTGCCAATTCATATCCAACAGGAATAAAAAAAGCAAAATATAACAACAATTTTCTAGAATTTTTAATAGTTATAATAAAATTTTAAAAGCATTAAGTTGATCTCAAATCAAACTTTGACTAACACCAAAAAAAAATTACTAAGTAATTTATAAAATCTATAAATAAATAAGTTAAGCAATATACATAAAGTATAGTCACATCTGATAAAAACAAAAGAAGTGATTCAAAATGAAGTAATAACTTACTCTTATATGCAAGATCAATCACACAACCAACCGCCATACGAGCAGCCGGCGCTGTATGTAATTCATTCCACGTTGTATCTGAATCTACTCCAACACCACCACATGGCAAACGAACAAAACTCTTTATCGGCAACTGTGATAATTTACTCATATCTAATTTCTGTCTATTAAAAGGGTTTGTGCCTACAATTAAACAATAAAAACTATTAATAACAAAAAATGTACAACTTTTATGATATGTTAAAGTAGTTAAGTTTAAAATTTATTAATTAATTACTTTCTTAATAACTGAAATCATGTTATATACATTTTTTTATACTCACAATAACTAGGTTTTACTAGAGTCATTTGGAAAGTTCACAGCCTGACAGAGAAATGGTGTAAGTATGACCAAATGACTAAGGTATTTGTAAAGTATAATCCTTTTGAAGGCGTACTGCAAAGTTTCATATGCGTATATTTAGTTGCTTATTTGTAATAATTAAGTAAAGTTTTGACATTTTCTAACAAATGGATAAAACTGTAGTTTGGGGTGCTATAAAGTACTGTATTATAAAATATTTAACTCCGACATACAAGCAAAAACAAGTTAGGATTTTACTTAAAAGTATGCCTCCTTTTTGTTTTCAATGATAAAAAAGTGGGTGACTGAATTTAAAAGTGATTGTACATCAGTTCAAAATGATGAACGCTCAGGATACTCAAAAACCGCTACGACTGATAAAATCATCACAAAAATCCAAAACGTTCTGTTAAAACATCCCCAACTAACAATACATGAGTTTGCTGATATCATAAAAATCTTGATAGACCATGTCCACTACACTTTACACAATGTTTAGGGTATGAAAAAGCTTTTTGCTCTATGGATACCAAGTTTGTTTAAGTCGACCAAAAACGCATTTGACTGAACATGTTAACATCCCTTGAAACAGTCCTTAATAACATTTATATCTATTTAAATATGATTCTGGGAGTTTCTTCAACGTTTTATAACCATAGATGAAACATGGTTTAATTATTATATGGTGGAGACAATCAAACAGGGGTAAAAACAGTGGGTGAGAGCAGGTGAAAGTGTGCCAAAGAAAGCAAAAACAGTTCAATTTGCAGGAAAAGTCATGACTATGGATTTTGATATTCTTGTGGTGTGGTGTTCATAGATTATCTGGAAAAAAGTAGGACCATCATCAGGGAGTATTATATTTCACTATGGGAATGGCTGAAAGTAGATGTTCCGGCTGAACATCTCCATCTGGACAAAAAGTGCTCTTTCATCATGATATTAAGCCTGCATACATGTATTGGGTTGTACCTGTAAAATTCTGTGACCTATTACTGAAAGTGCTTTCACATATACCAGATTTGGCTCCCAGTGATTACGTCCTCTTCCCAAACCTGACGAAGTAGTTCGCAGGACGAAGATTCACTTCAAATGATAAGGTCAAAGTTGAGACAATAGCTTTTACTGCAGAGTTTGAAAAATCGCATTACAATAAGGGTATTAAAAAGCTGGAAAGTCATTGTCTAGGAGTATCAAATTGCAAGTTGACTAAACAGAAAAAAAGTTTTTTGAAAAATTTTGTTTTATTTGTCAGGCACAGCAGTTTCTAAACAACCCTTGTATTTCTCAATAAAGTAATATTAAGAAATAATTTGATTTCTTGTAACGCTGATCTAATATAAATTCAATTTTGAATATAGTACTAAGAAAGAAGCAAATTCTATAGAAATAATTTCCCTAAAACTTCTTAATCAATTTTTCTTTATTAGTTCCTTTGTTTTTAACTTATTGAGAAAAATTTGCACAAAAAGCAGCCTTTCATATATAGATAAAAAAATTAAAAAGCACCTTAACTGTTACTTTTTATTACATAATAAAAAAACATTAAATTTTAAATAATATCCAAAAAAAATTACAATGAAATTGTAAATCATATAGTAAGAATATCGCAGATATCATTTCTTTCACTCAAAGAACAAAAATTTCTGTAAAATAAATAAAACTGTTTTTAACAAAACGATACTGATGTCAAAAAAGGTAAGACATGACACTACATTTTTATTTCAAAATCTGTTATTAATTCAGAATTTTGTTTAAAAAAAAAAGAGGTTAAATATATGTAAGACATTAGATAGTAAACAATGTTTAAGTGTTCCATATAACAAGACAAAATAGAAAAATTTGTTATAAAACTCTTACCGGCCAATTTCATTAATTAAACAATAAATAACACATATCATATTTACAGAAATAATAGAATTTTTATATTATTTGTTATCTAACTGCTATCTAGCGGCACGATTTGTAAAAGTACCATAAAAAGTTGGAAAAATTACATATTTGAGTCCAGTGATTCATCAAATGGAAAAAAAATGTTGTCTAACAAAATTCAAGGTATTTTTTGAAAGTATTCCTTATTAAAAATCTAATGAAACTGAAATACAATGTTCTCATGATTATTTTATAATTTTTTCCAATTTTCATTTCACTGTTAGGTTAGGTAATGTTTAAAACTGTAAACATAGTTCTTTGACTTTTGACGTCTGCAGACTCTTATTGCAAAAAAGTCTTAATATGTTTCTTGCTTAAAAATAAACATTTTTTTAAAAAGCTCATTTTACACCCCTTCAACATCTTATGTCGAACGTCCAACTGGTATATGATTTTTCAGAATCCGACCATCAGAAAAGGCAAATATGTCAAATAAAAACATCAATACCTAATAACCATTTCCTTATACCAATCTTTTGGTCAATTTTTCTTGTACTATATTGCTAAAACATTCTTCAATCCTTGGTATTTAAAGATTTAATCACTCCCTACTCCATAAAAAATAATCTATATTTTAATATTTAGATTGCATTTAATATAATACTAACCAAATAACAAAGCATGAGGTTCACTGTGACAAACTTGTAATTCTTCTAACGAAGCTTTTCGCGAGCGTATCCTATCACAACGTTGTACAAGACCAGTTTCACCTAGCCTTGCCCATACACTCTGCAATCTACCCCCGTGTTCTAAATGATTTGAATTATCGCCACACATACATGCGTGTTTCAACATTAGACTATCAAATGCCAGACCGGTTGTTAACCTATGCGGACTCCTATAAAAAAAAAAATATTAAAGATGTATTAAAACGTGTAAACTTTATTAATATAAAAAAATGTGATAATAGAAATATAACTCTTAATTGCTGCATTTAAGTAATAAAAAAATGAAACATACCCTGCAGTTGTAGAAGGATTACTACAGGCAGATGTTGCTTCTGGTCCTAATGCAACCAAAGGACTGGATAATGCTCTGGATAAAGGCCTAGCTACATGTGATACTCTAGGACTGAATGCAGAACCTGTTAACAATAAATACATAAAAAAATAACAACTAATGCTACAGAGATCAATCAGTTATCTGATTCAGTTTTAGTTATGTATATATAAATATGTGTGTGTGTACAAACATATACACACACATACATAAACATGGTAAAAGAAAGAGAGGGGGTTACAGGCTGATCTAAGAACTGAGTCAGGTTTTTTTTAGGAAAATACTTACCTAACCCAGAATTACACATATGGAATCATTCATCTGAATTATAGACTCATAGCTAATCCTACACTAGAATATATTTATTTATTTACCAACAATACTTCTCTTTTATGTATCACTAAACCAGTTTATAAAGCATTTATAAACATAAAAATGTTCTTGATAGAAAAAGTTCTTAAATTAAGATAAAATCATTAAAAATGTTTTGTTTTTTTAGAACTTCAACATGGGTAATAAGCTTGGACAGTCTCTAAGGAGAACAGAAGGTTTCGAGATGTAGGTCTACAGGGCTTTTGAGGATAATTTACATAGATTGTGTAACAAATAAAGTGTTTTTGAAAGAACAGAGAAGAGAATAAGCAGATGTTAGATTTGGTGAAAATAAGGAAATTTAACTATTTTGTACACTATGAGAAACTAAGGGTGAAACCAGATTCTATCTTATAACTGAAGGTATAATTAAAAGTAAAAGCCTATCTGGAGAAAGAAACGTATTACTGTGGAAACAATACGGGTAGACATCAGACGAATTGTTTCGAGCAACATTTGACAAGGTTTAAATTGCCAACAGTCATTAAAATGTGTTACCAGAAGAAGAACCAGTCCGGTTTGTTTTTTTGAACCTTCTCATTTTTAGTTAAGTAACAATGTTCGTAACAATGCTTAAACGAATCAGAAAGTGTTAAAGGCATTCTCAAAAATTACAACGCATACCATGCCATGCAGTTAGTGTTAGAGTGAAGTAAGTTTCCTGTTGTTTACTTCACTAAGCCAAATGTGCTGTTGCACATCTGCATACCTAGTCCATTAAAGTGTACAAGATGTCCAACTCTACAAGTTATATCTTCACATTGTTTAACCATAGGGCTGGGGTGGTACAACAGTAATATTCTAAAAAAAGTAACTTTAACTAGTGACTCTTCTATTTAAAATTCTTTTAGGTATAACAATAAGACCGGGCCAAACATTATTAAGTAACAAATTAATACATCCCTTACTACATATAGTCGAGGTATTTGACGTGCTAATTAGCCATTCTGCTCTAATCATTAATTTATTTACATATAACTATTATTCCTAGAAATACATTTGTTACGTTTAAAGTTTTTTTAGTTTTTTAAAAAAATTCTTCAAAATCTTGGAAGGATTAAATTAAAAAATTGAGCACCTTAAGATACGAGGGCTATTCAGAAAGTAAGGAACATTTCCACCTGACGCTGCCAGGCGCATGCCAATCACGTATATATTGGTGTGCTTGTGCTTGGCACCTCAGTCAGCGTCAGGGAGCCAGTGTCAGAGTCAGTCAGCCATGACAACGGGAACATCTCCGCACTGCCTGTTTTTTTTATATACAAATTTGAAATGTGTGCTGCAATCGAAAATCCCGCCAGTTGTGAGGTGCGGTCTATGATTTGTTTTTTGTCGGCAAAAAACTTAAAACCAATAGAAATTCATCGGGAACTGTGTGAAGTGTATGGGAACGACATAATGAGTGAAAGTTCTGTCAGGAAGTGGTGCATTCAGTTTAAAATGGCCGAACAAACGTTCACGATAAAGAGAAGAGTGGACGTCCGAGCATTGTGACTGACGATCTGGTCTCCAAAGTTGACGAAAAGGTTCGTGAAAACCGCCGTTTCACAATAACTGAGCTTTCTCTATGTTTCCCACAAGTTTCACAGACTTTATTGTTTGAAATTGTTTCACAGAAGCTAGGCTACCACAAATTTTGTGCAAGATGGGTGCGTCACTGAGTGGTTGAGATCACAGGCGGTAGAATTCTATGACACAGGAATTTCAAAGCTTGTCCACCGCTATGGTAAAGTGCCTGAATTTGTATGGTGATTATGTTGAAAAGTAGTATTTTAGTCCCTCTTTCACATGTATATAATAAAAAGTTTTTCTTGTACTTGGTTTTTAAAATTCCAAAACGTTCCTTACTTTCTGAATAGCCCTAGTAGCTTTACACTTGTAAAAGCACAGACTCATTTTACAATCTTGAAAGGAGTATGTGATATATCATTAATATATACCATATAAATACTAAATGCTCTTACACTCTTAGGTATATGTTCACATTGCTTCCTCTGTGTAAATGCATAAATACTACACCCCATAAAACAGATTCTTCTCATAGATTGTGAAAAATTTGATAAATTTTGAATTCATGTCAAGATATCTTTGTGTTGAATTTTATTAAATTATTGACGTATTCCAAAAATACAACAGTTCAAAGATTCATATCTTTCTTTATACAAGAGATAAAAAACATTTCTTATAATTAATTTTAATCTATGACATTACTGAAACATGGGAAACACTAAAGACAACTATTGATCTTTTACATGGTACACAGAGATGCTGCTCTGAACATACCTGTTTCCAATCAACAAACTGTTTATAACGTAGTTAAAAATCAGTGTTTGGTAGCTTTTCATTACAAAAAAAAAAATTTCAGTAAGTATTGATATTTTTTTTCATCAATTTAAAAGCTAAATATTCCACCAGATACGTAGGAGATTTAAAATGAAATCACTTAATTTTCTACTAAATATTTCATCTCAAAATTTTCCAAATGGTTTTTAAAAAAATCTAATGCCAATTTATTCATTTGGACTTGGCTGGTTTAATCAAATAGGGAGATTGTAAAATGTTATTTCTGTAGTGTTAAAAACAACCTATTTCCAATGCCAATTTATTTAACTACAATTTAACAGCACACAAACTGCCTCGTTTATCTAATTTGACATATTATACCAGTCAATAAGCTTACAAAAACTACTGTAAAAGTCCAAAAATTAAATAATGAGACAGGTGTCATGGAATTAAAAATCAAACAAAACAACTGATTATTACCTGTATTTTATTCAAAGTACAATCCTTCAGCATCGATACAGCAAGTGGAATGATATAACAACGAATGAAAGAAAGTATCTTGATAATCTTCTTATAATATCATCTTAAGATTCGACATCACAATCTGTTGGATGTCTTCAAATGTTAACAAAAAAATGTCCTTTTACACAATGAACTATTTATTATATTGAAAAAAGGAAATAAATGTATGGAGATTTATCTGGAGAACAGGTTGGATGGTCGACCACAAACATACACACATACCCACTTGATTTTGGACCAAAACTTCCTAGTGAACTTTCATGAAGAAATCAGTTGCTCGGTTCGTAGTATACTTGACCTGGATATATAGAACAATCCTCCTTAACTGTTTCAGAACTCTTGAATAAAAATTCACGGTGTAAATTCTTCTTTAAAGGACAACTTCATCATTTGCTGTTGTAAACCGTCTTATCTTTAACTTTTAAAAATCAATGCCTTTGTGCGATTTTTATTCAACACTTATAATGTGCAATAACAGGATCATAGTGAATAACATCTATAAATCTAATCTAAAATTTTTTAATTAATATGAGCAGTTTGAAGAACATCTGCAGAATAACACACACGGTCTTTGATCATTTGACAAGGATGTGAAACAAAGTGGGAAGCAATTATCTTTTTACTGTACTCTTTTTCGATGATACGCCAAATTGTCTTTGTGTTAAAACCAAAACAATCTGCGATCATTCTCAAAGTAATCTTCTTGAATCTTTTCCATACATGAACTATTTTAATCTCTGTACACAAGATAAACATGTTTTAAAGCACTAAGCTCATAAAATGCACAACGTCTAAGCGCTTTTCTAAAGAAAAACAACATTTTCAATCGGCTTACATAATGTTAATTCGACCATGATTTCCCATTACGTAAACAAAATAGTGCTACCTTTCTTGACATACTTATCATAGGGCTTATGGTGTTACCAAATTGTACATCACGATAATCATATGGGTTACATATTTTGCTCACTAGATGGCACTTGTTTCTTGGTCAATTTAAAAATTTGTCTCATTATTTAATTGTCAGACTTGTGTATTACATTTATTGTTGTTAGATATCATTTCTAGAATTAGGAATGAATATTTTTTGTTCTGTTTAGCTAATTCTTAACTCTTAAATAATGTAAATAAAGCCATCAGATCCCAGTTAAAATCTTAGTTAAATCCATATTCTACCCGTTTCGTTTATTTTTATCTTATTAACTGGTAAAAACAGTTTTCTTAATTATATGTATATATATTTTTTTATAAAATTTTGACTTATACACTGGGTGAACAACAGTAGTATATGTATTTGTGCACGATGATCTGTTTATTTACCTTCACTAACTTGCAGCGTATGTCTCATCATTAGGTCACGTTGTTGTTGTAAAAAGCTTTCCCTTTCTCTTTGTTGTAAACGCATTTCACTTTCCTCAGGTCCACCGCTACCATTACCAGCATTATTTGTACCTCCTCCTTCATCTTCAGCATTCATTAACCTTTTTTCTTTCGCACGTTCACGCTCCCTTTCGCTTCCTTTATCAGTTAAATCTATAACGTGGCAATTCTGAAACAAAAATTAAAAAAAAATTCTTTTATTACTGTAACAAAAAAACTGCATAACTTGTTTTTAATTTTTAAAAAAGGAGAATTATATAAAAAGATTAAAAAAACAAAATATAAATTTTATAAAAGTAATAAAAAATTAGAGGTGGGAAAATTAAGGAAATTTGTTTTAGAGAAAAAATTTTCTAAAAATATTCATATATAGATTAAGCTTAACAAATTTGGTTAAGTAAAGTTTTCTCCAAATCAAATAACACCTTTGATAAAAGTTAGAATAGGAAAAAAGAATTTTCAAAAATATTTTTCTGAATTTTAGGTCTGGGAATCTACAATTTAAAAAAATTATAGACATCTCTTGAAACCCCTATATATGCGGTATAAACTTTCAAAAAATGTATGAAAAATATTTCAACCAAAGGGATAGGGCAAAAGAACAAAAATAATATAACTAATTTATATTTCAATTTTAAGAGGTGGAGTCAATTTGTTAAAATTTTTTTTGGACTATTTATATATGGATTGTGGATAAATTTACGAGAAGAATGAAATTGGGTTTTCACGGCCTATCCATGAAGTTTGGAAAAACATTAATATGATCAATGCCCCAAATAAAAAAATATTTCAGGCAAATTTGAAGAAAATCAATCCTGCCAATCCTGAAATGTACGGCTACAAGCAATGCAACACACATACGCAAACATGTTTTTTTGGTGTAGATGAACTAGGAGGATCCTAAAGCATAAAGATTTGAAAAAAAAAATCTATACCTGATTTTTGACACGATCACCATACCATACTTTTCCACTTAATAGGGAGCTATTCTAGATATATCTGCCGAGAAAGGAAAATTACTTCAAATAATGTTATGTTTAAAAATTGTATACAACTGTAATGGAAAAGTTTTTTTTTTAATTTGGAATTTCAAACCGGGCATTTATTCACATAAATTCTTTTGTTTACTTTGATGTCCAGAATCATTCCTTTAGGTTTTGGAAAAACCTCTCAGAATACTATGTATAACTATGTCAAAAATACTACCACTTGCCAACCTCTGTGGCGGAAGTGTTTAGTGCCTTTCATCTGGATATTTTGGGTTCAAGTCCCTGACAGACATAATATTTTTTTAATGTAAAAAATTCATTATCATCCATCATAAAGATTATTTTCAGTCTTAAACTATTTTTGCTAGTATGAATAAATATATAAATGTAGAAAATAAATAAGATAATAAATTCTTTGTCACATTCAAAAGCATGCAATGATTAATTCATAAACCGAACAGAAGTGTTTACCCGTACTACTGTTCAATGAAAAACAATTAATTATCACCAGAAGCATGTTCAAGGAAAAAAACAATTACAAAGCATTAAATTATACAAGTAAAATAAACTAAAGTTAAATATATATTTACAATTTTTCAAAACATTATAAATAATTATGATTACATACATGTACGTGGTTTATTCAAACAAAAATCTAACTTTTTTTAAAATAATTTATTTATTTGTTATATAATCACATTAATTTACTTTGAAATAAAGATGTTCACTTTTATTAAACTGCTTCGAATAAGTTTTTCAGCTTTTAAAATGTGTTTTAGTGAGCATTTTGTTATCAGCAATTTTCTTTGATCTCTTCTGCTGTATGGAAACTGTCCTTTTATGATGGCTTTCATTTTCAGAAACAAAAAAAGCAATCTATCACTGCCAAATCAAGAATGCTGAAGGTATGAATTTTAAGGGGCATCTGGATGCATTTTGAATTCCTCTATCAAACAGATCAGTTTTTATTACTTCACAGACAATCAACCAATAATTTCCTCATATCACAACATTTAACATGAATATCATTGAATGATGTCAACAGCCATCCATTGCACCATTATCAACAGATATTCTGGCCGATCTGAAATGCTCATGCAAATGATAACTTTGAATACGAGTCATACATTCTTTTCCATCAGTCTTTTACAATACTTACAGTGTCTCTATAAATGTATAAATTGATTTTTAAGAATCCTTTCTTTCATTATAGAAATCATTTCAAGCATCAAACACAACCTAACTTAATCAGCCTTGAAATGAAAGAATGTAGAGAGATGGGAAAATTATACCTAAAGAATTTCATTGTATGTAACAAACAGAATTCCATCAGTAGAATAGAAAGTAGAAATATAATAAAAGTTTCGTAAGTTTCATCGTTTTTGAACAAACTTGTATTTCAAAATAAAATAAAAGTTATTAAAGACTTTTTCAGTTCATGAAAATAAATTGAAAAAGTAATGTATTTTGCAATGTAATAAAAAAAAAATATATATATATATATATACCTCAGCTGAGTCATCCGCTTCAGGCGTATCTTCCAACTGACTACCGCTAAGTGACTGAGCACGACTTACAACTCTTGTTAATACAGTCTGACGAATTTGCTGAAATAATAAAATTAATTTATTAAATATAAAAATGTTAAAAAATTTTTTTAAAAAACTGTATCTTAAATAAAATTAATTTCTTTGTAATAAGCATTCAGACCAAATGTTATTTGGTTTGCTTAATAAAACATTAAAAAAAAGATCATATATATATATATATATATATATATACATACATAAAAACAACAACTTAACCACCAAACACAGTAACAGAAAATCTTAAGAAAACCAACATCAACAGTCGACTTCTGTGGGATCCTGTATAAAAAATTACATCAACAAATAACCAAAAACAAAAAGGAAATAAAAATTTTGAAAACAAAAATCTCAACAACCACAAAATTTGCAATAACATAGCTTCACTACCACACTGGAATGATTGTCTTATTACTATGGTTAGTGGTTAAGTTGTTGTTTTTTTAGTTTAATTGGCACAGTGGTCAGTATGTTGATTAATTATTTTAATTTTCAGAAAGATATATAGATATACGAGGATGTTCAATAATTGAGACAAGTTAATGTAGAGAGAAAACGGTTTATTCATTATAATGAAACCTTATGAAGGTCAAGATGGCAACCTTCAGAACACTGTTCGTTCATAATTATGCTAAACATAACCCCTTTTGTTGATTTCAGAATGTCTACTTCGCTTGAAACGTGTACACTGGAAGAGTAACGTTCAGTGATAACATTTTTGCTATCAGAAAGTGTGAAACCAATGGAAATTTACTTAAGAATGTTGAAACAGTATTGTGAAAAGTGTTTAAACTGTAGTAACATACACAAGGGGGTGGAACAGTTTAATTTGGCCAGAACAAGAGAGAAAGTTAGTTGGGAGGTGTTGCAACATCCTCCTTACATTCCAGACCTCGCCCCGTCTGATTTTCATTTGTTTGGCCCGCTCAAAAACTTTTTACACGACAAGAAATTCGATGACAACAAAGTGGTCAAAAAAGCGGTAAACCTATGGTTCAAACAGCAAAGCACTTCTACACTACAGGAATCAGAAAGCTCACAGACTGGTGGAACAAGTGTCTAAATGTTGCTGGAGACTATGTAGAAAAGTAGTGTAAGTTTCATTGTCATTGATGAATCATTTTTTATCTACATCAATCTGGTTAATTATTGAACACCCCTTGTGTGTGTATATATATATATATATATATATATATATATAAATATATATGTGTGTGTGTACTTATTCTGTAAATATCTAAAAAGATTTTATCTTTAAAAACTTATCTTAAATACATCAGTCTATTTTCATTTTCAAACATAAATTTTTTAATGCTAATTCCTCAGTATCTACTGAAAAATATTAGTTAAAAATAGAAATGACAAAGATTTTAAGTAGTTTTAAATTTTAAAACTATTTTTAAGCATTTCCTAATGTTCAGATTTATTTTAAAAACATTTAACATAGCACTTTCTTTATATATATATATATATGGGTATAAAAAAAAAAATCATTTAAATATACATCCAGTCTTTATTACTAATATAAAAAACTTAAGAAAATAAAAAATGTAATATAAAATTTCTGGATTAGATTCAATCTTTTTACTTCCTTGTTTGAAGTAAAGGAAGTACTGTGATCGTGAAAAATTTTCAGATTTGAACAGAAATATCCATTTTGAGTAGTTTTGGTGTGACTTCTGTACATATGTATCTTGCATAACCCAAAAATGATTAGCCATAGTATGTTGAAATTTTGGATTTAACTGTTGTAAATCTAGTTGTGCACCTCCCCTTTTGATTGCAATTGACTGAACCAAAAGTGTTCAAAAGAAGCTGAAAATCCCCCAAAAATTTGATTTTGGACTTTTTTTTCTTAACTGCAGTAATAAGCTCTCATTGAGAGGTTTTCAACAACTTATCATAAGTGGTACTTATTTTCATTGGTTCCAGAGTTATAGCCAAATAAAATTTTAATTAATGAAATATTTGGATCTTACAAGGGAAGGCAGATCGGTTCGAATCAGACTTCAACTTCTTTTTTTTTTAGTTCTTTTTTTTTCTAATTTAAATATATTGATTTATTAATAATTATTAACCCTGTGAATGTAAAAAAAAATTACAATAGATAATTATTCAATAACAATAAAAAAAATCAGAAGTTATTAGTGAAATAAAATTTTATGTACTTTTAAAAATGTGTATATGTAATTTAACAGGCATTGTTACATATGTGTATATGTAAGAGACTTGGTGAATCATCCGATTATTTAATATTAACTGAAAATTATAATTTAGAATCACATTATTTTTGGATTTTCAAGTTTAATTTCTGTTTAATTATTCTGGAATTTCTGTTTAATTTTATCTACATTAAAGTTAACTACTGAGTGACTGAAAAGTAGACGCTTATAAGAACAACATATACACTGAGGCATACATGCCCGACCTTTAATAAATTGCAAAAAATCGTATCTTTTTGTTCATTACTCCTCTGTTATTGTCAGACAATATTCTCCCTAAGGCGGAGCTGATCGTCATTTTGTTTTTATTTGTTTTTTGTAGCCGATCATTTAATCGCTCTTTGGTTTGACGTAATTCTTCTGATCTTAATTTGTGTACACGTTCTCTAGCTTTCAAATTTTTTCTTTTTATATTCATCATCCTCTCTTAATCTTGTTACATATACACATTTTTGATGTGTATAAGTAACAAGATATATGTATGTGATATATGTAACAAGTATATGTAATTTAATAGGCGTACAAAAGAAGTCGTGTGGTGTCCACAGCAGATTTTTTAAAAATATATAAATAAATAATAAGTAACCTTATATGAATTTATATTCCTTTTATTAAAAAAAATAAAAAATAATAAGAAAAGCCATAACTGAAACTTCAGTTGCAATGACTTACATATATATAGTAGATGGTTTTCCATACATATGAATTTTAAAAATTGTATACTGTGTATCTATTATGATAAATATAACTGCCACTTAATGGCACAAATTTTGCATGAATTACCCAGCAATACCGGTCAAATATAACTTGACAAAAATACAGGTTTTATGAAAGTAATGAATCCTAAAACTTCTTTTAGGATATTTCTTCTATCCTAAAAACTTCTTTTTTAGGATATAATTATTTGCATATAATATAAGTGGCAAAACTAATTTAATAATAACAGCCCTTTAAGTGAACTGTAAATGCAAAAATTTTCTTAATAATAAAGATTAAAAAAAAATTTGAGCCAAAAAACAAATATACAGAAATAGTATAAAAAATAAGTGTGTGGTCACATTCAGGATAAACACTGGCCATGTAGTAAATGAATGTGATTATTTTAAAAACTGTAAAGGAGTGTCTGTTAGAAAGATCTATTGGTGAATACGGAAATTAATGACTTTGCACCAAAATTAGAGCATCTGTAATAAATAAATAAAAAAATGTATATATTTTTCAGAGGCGGGGATTCAATAAAATTTTAAGAAAAATTTTTCTAAAAATATTCATATATGGTATAAGCTTAACAAATTTGTTTAAATAAAATTTTCTATAAATCTATCATCACTTCAATAAAAGCTAAAAAAGAAAACTTTCAAAATTTTGACCAGGGAATTTAAATTTAAAAAAAAATCTAGACAGTTATTGATAGCTCAATATATGCAGTATAAACTATCAAAAAATTTGAACTGGAGGGGGATAAAACAAAAGAACACAAAAATATATTTCAATTTTAAGAAATGGGGGTTGATTTTTCATAAAAAGATTTTTTGGATTATTTATATTAACTAGGTAAAGATTTTTCTTTAAGAAATTTTTCTCTAAAATACCTTTACAGAAAATCAAAATTTGTTTTCTTGCGATATCCCCCCATCCCATAAGATAATCTGAAAAAAATATACAATCAATCCCCCATTAATAGTAATATTTTGAGCTAAATTTGAAGAAGTTTGATTCAGTCAATCATGAGATAAAAGGCCAAAAGAAATGCGACACACATAAGTACGCTTATATGTATGTACATATGTTTTTTGGTCTAGATGAACTAGCCGAATCCTAAAACATAAAGATTTTTAAAAAAATCCAACACCCTACATCCTATTTTTGGCAATACCACTAAACTTTCCCCTTTAATATATTTATTATAGATACATTCGCCGGGAATGCAGTATATAATAATTCATCTGTTAGTCTTGTTTAGAAAAGAACAAACGTTTTGTATTTTTATGAGTTGCATAAATTATATTTTTATAATATTTTTAAAAATAAATACAGAGTAAGTTAGTCAGAAAATTCCTAAGATTTAGAGGGATATATTTCACAAGCAGTCGAATTCACAAAATTTAAAACTGGAATGAACAGATTAATTTGATTGTAACTAAATCAAAAGATTTGCCATATTTCTAACAATATTTTACAAATATATATATATATAAAAGTTCATTTGCAATATATGAGATACAAAGTAACAAATATACATGAATTATAGAGTAAATATGAATAAAAATTAACAAAGTTGTGCAAATGTTTATTTATTTATTTTTTTCTGCTGTTTAGATTGCAACATATGTTTATAACATGAGTTAAAGAATTATTTATGCAGTTACTAAAGATATTATATAAATTTGTAACTAAGTAATAATCTGATTATATTTTTATGTAAGTTTATAAGATATATTTAAACTTTATTTATGTAAAATCTATTTTCACGCGTAATCGTAACTGCATCCACAAGTTTTAAAATTATTATAGAAGAATAAATTTTTAACTAATAGCCCTTTAGTATCATTAGTAAATGTGGTCCAACTTTTGCTGTTATTTATTATAACCATGATCACTCTAAATTACCATGTAGCAGCATTTTTCATATTAAATTCAGGTATTCACTTGATTTATTCAAATATAAATAATCAGATTTCCATCTGAAAACAATTGATTGAATTTTATGCTCATTGTATTATTTTAAATAAATTTCCTTTCTTTTGGAAATATAATTTATAGTGTTAAAGATAGAAAAAATTATCCGATTGCCATTATAGTATTTTTTTTTTTTTTTTAGGATTAATTCACCCAATTCATCATATAAACTTCAAGTTTGTGGATGGGAATAGGAAATGAAAATCATGTAGTGTACGAAAAATCCAATGCCTGACCAGGATTTGAACCAGGATCTTCAGATGAAATGCCGAGACGCTACCACTCCACCACTCGAGATCAGCACTCGTGCATAAATTCAGGGAATTCTTATAATAAATGAAAATTATATTAATAATTTAATTAAAGGCCTTCATTTTCATACCATGATAAACACACACACGCACACACACAATATCCTGGGATGAAAATATTATAAAATAAATAAGAATAATTCAAAATTTAATTATATCTCCCATATTGTATGTAAAGTTCTCAGTACAGTTTTAAATAAATTTCCTTAAAAATTTAAACTAGTTATGCCAGCCAAAAATTAATATATCGTTATAAAACTTTCTTTTTAGAATACCTTTTTCTATTTTTTATGATTTTTAGTAATAAAACAAAAAATAGAATGTGTAAAATTTATGCTACAGCTGCAAACTCAGCCGATGTAGGGACACTCTTACTTATTCGACACCGAAAAAGGGTTAAATATATATATAGTTTAGAAATTTAAATTATTTATTTATTTATATTTTTTCTTTACTTTAAAAAAAATTCAACAAACACAAAATCTTTAAAAAACCTAACCTGTTTAAGAAGATTATGGTTATTCATCTTCTGATGGTAATCATCATATTGTGCCACTAAACTCTGCATATTATTTGCGGCTAACATCGGATGTCCAAGAGGTAACGGTGCCGATTGTGTACGTCCTAATGGTCTATGACCAGGCTTATTATGTCCTTGCTTATTCAGTCTCGCATGTGCAACCTAAATTTAAACAAACAAATATACTGAAGAAATTTTTTTTTAACAGAGATTAAATAAATAAAAATTTTATTCAGCTCAGAACATATTTATATAAACCATGTCGGGATTTATAAATGTGTTATTTCCAAGATAACAAAAAGGAACCGATTTAATATTTGTCTGGAAGGAACAGAATGAGAAAACTTTCGAAAACCTTGATTAAATCTCATTACAAAGAAAAAAATTAATGCATAATAAAGGGAAGTGGTTACTGCACATGTTAATACACAAAATTACGAAAAAATTATAAAACCATTAGAAGATAATAAACATATATAATCAGTACACAATAAAATCATATTTTTTAAGGTGTTAATTGAAAAATAGTTAAGTAGATGTTATTCAAAAACACATCAAACATGTAGGGTGAAAATGTAAATTCAGTGACATTGGAAATATTCAATAGAGCAATATTCTTTTTTGAAAAAAAAAACGAATAAATAATTAAACTGAACATGACTTATTAGTCTATACAAACCAGTAAAATACAAATTAATCTAAAAATAAACTGATCTTATTCCCTACTTGAACCAACGTTATCAAACAGATATAATTCTGCATTATTCATAATAATAAGAACGAATATTCACTCAAATTTCGGACTGCATGTTAGACAAAGAAGAAAATTAATCTATAAGCAAGAATTCATTTTACACTTTGTTCATTATCATTGACAAAATTACATTTATAAATACTATTTCAATTTCAAATGGGAAGCAAGGGTGGCTCAATCATCACCGTTTTGTAAACTGAAAGTTTAGGATTTTGACACTTTGACAACAAGAGAAAACAATCTTCCCGGTTCTCTAACAATAAAAGCTGTATAATTAACAATGATCAATCTCTAGTCAACAAATTCAAGTATCTCAGATAAACCATTACGTTCAATATCTCTAAAAAAGAAGTAATGAACAAACACCAACTTACCGAAAACATTTACAATAAAAAATGCAACTCCATTAACCCCAAGATCTGTCACTATAAGATTGACATCCAACCTGAATTATTGTATGCACCAGAATGATTAGGACTCTTAACAAAAAAATGCAACACCTAAGTACTTGAATGCAAAGAAAGATCCTCAGGAAATTTTTAGGTCAAAGGAAAACCGATAATTACAAATTCCGAACTGACGAAGTGAAAAACTCACCGATACAATTCAAAAACATTAAGACTCAAATCTATGACTATGTTTTTTGCTTGAATTTAAGACTCGCAAAACGTATCCTCACGTACATCAAAACTCAAAAGAACAATAAATGGATTGGCGATACCCATAAAGATATGCATGAAATAAATATCACCGATTAGGGAACACATTTCTAAACAAAATCAACTATTTCAGTGGGTTTCATGAACTAATAAAATAAGTCAATAACAATTTGTCATGGTCTGAGGAGAGAAAATAGCTCCATTCACGAAAAATATAAACTTACTGAAGTAACAAGATTAAAAACTGTACATAAAATTGTTCATACGTTTCATGTATGGCCTAGATTCAGAGAAAAAAATGTAATATATTCTCCAAGTTAGGCAACAACTTAGAATATATGTAATATCAAAAAGCATTTGACTTCATTTCTATCACTTCTCTAATATCAACAACAAAAGAATTAAATCTATAAAATAGAATTATATAAATAATCAACATATACACCCCTCCCACACACACACACACACACACATATTCTAAAGTAAAATCAGAATCATTTATAACTAAACTGGAGTCAGACAAGGCTGATGTGGATTAACACTATTTTTATTCAATTTTGCACCAGAAAAAGTAATCAAGAGAATGGAACCAAAACATAAAGAAAATAATGAGATCAAAGTAGTAGAACAGAAGAACTAAAATGTAATTTCCAAGTATTTGCAGATGATATGGTTCTTAGAACTAATGATTGATTCGAACCAGAAATACAAATTAAAAAATTTCAAAAATACTCAGCCAAATAGTACTCAACATCTCCTTTGAAAGAACCAAAATACTAATAAATATTAAAAACTTGCTAATTAATTATAACAATAATGAAGGAGTAACTGTACAAGGTGAAAAGATAAAGATGCTACGATTTGCTGATGATATAGTAATTCTAGCCGAGAGTAAAAAGGATTTAGAAGAAACAATGAAAGGCATGGATGTGAAGTCCTACGCAAGAACTACTGCGTGAAAATAAACAAGAACAAAACGAAAGTAAAGAAATGTAGCAGAAATAACAAAGATGGACCACTGAATGTGAAAATGGGAGGAGAAAAAATTATGGAGGTAGAAGAATTTTGTTATTTGGGAAGTAGAATTACCAAAGATGGACGAAGCAGGAGCGATATAAAATGCCGAATAGCACAGGCAAAACTAGCCTTCAGTCAGAAATATAATTTGTTTACATCAAAAATTAATTTAAATGTCAGGAAAAGATTTTTGAAAGTATATGTTTGGAGTATTGCTTTATATGGAAGTGAAACTTGGACGATCGGAATATCCGAGAAGAAAAGATTAGAAGCTTTTGAAATGCGGTGCTATAGGAGAATATTAAAAATCAGATGGGTGGATAAAATGACAACTGAAGAGGTGTTGCGGCAAATAGATGAAGAAAGAAGCATTTGGAAAAATATAGCTAAATGAAGAAACAGACTTATAGGCCACATATTAAGGTGTCCTGGAATAATCGCTTTAATATTGGAAGGACAGGTAGAACGAAAAAATTGTGTAGACAGGCCACGTTTGGAATATGTAAAACAAATTGTTAGGGATGTAGAATGTAGGGGGTATACTGAAGTGAAATGACTAGCACTAGATAGGGAATCTTGGAGAGCTGCATCAAACCAGTCAAATGACTGAAGACAAAAAAAAAAAATTAAGTAGAACATTTTAAATATCTTTTTTTAAACCATTAAAAAAGAAAACAATAGAATCTAGAACACAAAAAATGGAACTAACATTTTAATTAAACAAAAAACACATATAACAAGAAATCACTATCATAAAACTCAAAGAGTAGATATAAAACAGTAATAAAACCAGAAGCCCAATTGCTGCTAAACAATAAAGGAATTCTAGACACCTTAAAAAAGAAAGAAAAGATGAAAAATAATAAGGAAAATATTACGCCCAAAATTTAAATAAAAATGAAATAAAATTAACCTCCAATTTGTGTCTAAAAAACACCATAAGAAGCAGAATCAGTTTCTAACCATATTTTTAGAATGAACAATAATAAAGTTATAAAACAAATATTTGAATTCTTCAGAAATAGAAAAACCAAGAGTAAATTGGTTCTAACAAATTCAAGAAGGTTTAAATGAATTAAATATTACAGATGAAATAATTGAAAATAGAACCTATCTAATAAATAAAAGATTCCAAGAAAACCCAAAATCTAAAAGAGGAATGAAACTTTCAGAGAAGAGGAAGAAAGCAACTTAAGGAAAGAATACTGGCTAAAATGGAAAACAGTCAAAAAACATGAAAAATAATTGATTCTTTGCATACCCCAAGTAGGTAATTAAAAAAAAAATATATATATATACATATATATATTTTAATTTATGGTGGACTCCAACATTATAAGATATTAGACGGCACTTTCGTTTTTTAAGAATTTATATTTAACAAAATTGTAACTATCAGGTTCGGTATATGATCTTAAATATGAAAAGATATACCGTATATGTTACCATGAATGACCAAAATTAAGGGAATGTCAATATTCTCCTGTAAATGTCGATAAATACCAAATATGTCAATATCGGTAAAATTCTGAAATATTTGCTTATATTATTTAAATTTAAATTTATGATGACATTCGCACATTGGCAGGTATATGTTAACAAAACAGATAAGCTCTTGTGGAGGTCAAAACGATACCTAGAAATTAAAAAAAAAAACCAGTTGATACCAATCTCTAAACTAAATAGGATACGAGAAACCCTCGTATAACAAAACAGTAGGTTTAAATTGAAGCCAAACATAACCTATGCTCTCTCTAACCTCATCTAATTAGCAATAAATACATAAATTATATTTGTTTATTCCAGCGCTGGAGGCGATTAATCAAATTCACCACATTCAGCATGCACTAATGGTGAAAGTTGAATAAAAATATTCTTATAAAAAAGTTGAACGAAGGGCAAACTATCTGACCATTTATTTGTATTATTATCGTTCATCCATGCATTTAACATATTCTGTACATTTTGACTGGCTCTTTCAATTTATAAAATGCTGAAAATTTGATTAAATTTTTTAATAAATACGGTGAATTTAAATAATCGCCTCCAGTGTTGAGAATCACATACTGTAAATAATTTGCATATTTAACGTTAAATATACGAGGTTAGCGAGCGTAGGTTGTGTTCGGCTTAAATTTAAACTATCTTCTTTTAGAGGGTTTCTCATAATCTGTTTACCTTACAGATTAATATCAGGTGATTTTTTTTTTTAATTTCTAGTTATCGTTTCAATCCTCACTATCTATGTTTATCGATGTATATCTGTGAAGGTCTGAATGTATAATGATACAAGCAAATATTTTGGTCTTTCACAGACATATTTGGTATGTATTGACATTCAACAGAGATTATCAACATTTTCCAGATATTGGTCTTTCACGGTAATGCATAGATATCAAAATACTACATATAATCCCTCATTATATAAATTAATTTTATGATGAAGATTTAACTAACAGATTAATTAATGAAAGATAATGATAAAAATGAAATAATAAAAACAAACTCTCTGTATTACTAAGCACGATGTGTTTAATTTCAGAAAACCGGGTAAACTATATGTTATATAATCCACACATTAGTTCTGTTATAAATTATCAAATGCATAATAACTCGCCAATGCACAAATATTATTCTACACAATTAGTTGTTAATTATTCTTAACACAACAAAGTAGCTGACAATGAGAAATATTGAAGAATATGAGTAACAGCTTTTCATTAATATGTTGAAAAATAATATAAATGGAAAAACGACAATGCTGTGGACAAAAGATACAGATTTTTTTGACAGAATAAGCATAAGTGTTGTTATAAGCAGCATAACATTACAATTGATAATTCTAAAAACAAATTTTTAAAAACATTTGGAAAAATATTTTTTATGAATTTATCTTTGTAAATGTAATATAAATGTATATAATATGAATTTATCTTTGTATATGTTGTTCAGTATAGGTTTAATGAAATTCAACCTATACTGAACAACGGTTATGATTAAATTATATAAAAACTTAAAGTAAATTAAAAAATAATTAGGCAACCAAATTAATTTTGTAATGAAAAGATGAGTGTTAATTATAATAACAAAACAGTAATTTAGGTTAAATGTAAAGAAAGTGCTATGTTAAAAATTATATAAACAAATCTGATAAATAAAAAACACTTAAAAACTGTTAAAAATTAATTAACATCTTCAACTATATATAAAATTTTATACAGGTAAGCAAAGTATCCATATAAATATAAAAAAAACATATTGCTTTAAAAAAAATACACTTAAGTAGCCTGTGCTTGTACTCTTCACATTTTTGTTTGTGATTTGTCATGTGGTTTATTTATACTTATTAAAACTCCAAATCATACAAACTAATCCTTCTAACCACATTATTAGAAGACCCAAATATGCTGGCTATTAAAAAAAAACTTTTTGCTGAGATCGATCACAATTTTATTGAGTGCAGTGTCTTGTAGCTTGTGTATCGTCATGACCACCTTAGAATTAATGGAACCATTCGACGTTCAACATCTCCATACCCTTCAGTGGCTTGAAAAGTTGCATTGACATGTGCAATCAACATGGCCATCTGCATTTTCACACAATTACAAATGGTGTCATCAAATCGGATTTGACTGCTCTCCATTTTCTGATTAGTATCTCCTAAGAGCTGGCCATTTGAATTTCTTTACTTTACCCATAGCTCCATTTACATAGACGATTACTGATAAGTTATGGCACAACAATATTCACAACTTCTCCAGCTAATTTTACTGACTGTAAAAGACTACCACAATTGTTGATGTCAGATACAATAATGTCATTTGATGGTTTTCTTCTGTTATGTGGTGACTTTCTGAGAATCATCAACTGCAGTGATATTAAACAACATTTGATGGACAGCAAACAAAATTTCCATCATTTTTAACACACTTCAAAAAGGAGGAGGTTTTCGATTCGACCCATAAATGTAGTTTGTTTTTTTTTTTACGTCTGTCTGGATATAACTTTTGATTAGAAGCTCCAAATTTGATGATTCTTTTTTTAAATGATGCATAAGTTGTTAACAATAGTCCTGCTATACTAGTTAATTGTACTAGAGCAATGGAAAAAAAGTAATGAACAAAAAATAGGTTCTGTTTTATTTCAAGAGAATGTTATTTCCTCTTAGGAGCAGTCTATTTTATAGGTCTGCCCATGCTTTAGCGTCGACAAAGTTACAGAACTAAAAGAGAATAAAATATAATTTTTAAAAAACTTGTACCGAGAAGGAAAAAAACATTTTTTCTACTACTCCATCAATATAATTCTTTAAACTTATTTTTTGAAGTCAGTGGCATTTTCTAAATGAATTAATGAGATTCAGATTACAAAATTATGAGTGCATGAGATACTTATAACAAAATTTGTTTGAATTCGGCTCCAACTTAATAAATAGGTTTAAAAAATTATGCTGATGACAGTTGAAAAAAATTCTCCTTTTCAGTACAATTAAAAAAATAATTTTTTTTTGGTCGGTTCAATTTAAAAAAAATAATTATATTTTATCAATAAAGGCGAAAATAATTGAAAGTTACTTATTGATTTATTATTTTTTTATTCTTCTTTATAATTTTTACTTGTTTTTTTTAACTCACAAAGTTTTTTCTTTCATGTTTATCTACAAATCTTGTATCCTTAATTTAACATACTTCCTAACATTGCTTAATGGATGAAATTTTTCACAGTTACTAAGGTCGGGTGAAAAAATACAATATTTCACCATTACTTTTGCAAACCTCCCCTGTACGGGGGTAAATTAAGAATGTGGATTTAAAAAACTGCAAAACAGCTATGCAGGGTTTTGGGGTCGCAGATGACAAATCCGATAGCCGTTTGACATAAAAAAAATGACAAACTCATACAAGTATGATAATAATTTGATTGGGTTGCCAATCAAACGTGGGTAACGGATTCCACTCCGTATTTGATTGAAAGACCAGCGGCGCCCACAAGGCTGTGCCAATTCCCAGTCCTAGCGAAATCGCCAGCAAAATCCCCGATCGCAGATCGATCAGCTGCACGTATATGATGATTTTCTGTGGCCGATTCGTATCTACGGTCGTGCTCAAGCGCGATCTGATCATCGATGTCCACCGGGGGCCCGTTATCGATTGGGTTGCCAGGGCCGAGGTAATTGTGACCGGGGAAATTCATACAACAGACTGGTCCACGGTCCACAAGTGCGGTCTTATATACCGCACACAGCTCGTCCCTCCCCACCGCCGCATGATCGCGTACTGGATACTTGTCCGGATCTGGGAACCAGATCCCGCCTCACACCTTACAGACGAACAGCATGTCTGAATGTATCGGAGGTTCCGGAGCAAGTATGACTAAAAAGTATAAAGTAAGTTTTTAAAATTTTTTGTAATATTATTTATAAAAAGCTTCTTTTTTATACACATAAACTATTTCTTGTTGTCTATGTTTTTTATAACTATATGACGATCAAAATTCCCAGCTAGCTTTAGACATTAAATAATTCTTTTGTATATGATTTTTTTAAACTTTTATTTTAGTTCAAATTTATGTATTTAGATAAATTATATTTTATGAAAATTAAACTTTCTAGCAAATTAAATTTTTTTTTTGGTAACATCCCAGTTAAGAAACATAGTCCTTTGATAATTCTACAGGAATAAGGCATCACTATACCGTTCAGCCACAAATAAAGAAACGGCAGTCTTGCTGGTTACTATCAAAATGCCAAAGATGTGATTGGTAACATAATTCTTATCAAACTCATCCAAGTAAGAAAGAATAAATGATAATAAAACAAGTAAGGGAAAAGGAAGGAACAATAGACAAAAGACTGCCTGTGATTGGAATAATTCACTATCTTTTACCCAAGCGTAAGATACAACTATACGTTAATAAGAAAAAAATTAACACAAAACAGAAAGTAATGTCAAATAATTGCATGAAATTAGTAGTATTGTATGTTGAGTTTACAAAAATAATTTTGTTCAATACAAAGAAAAGCTTTCTAATAAAGCAGATTATGCTATGAAGTAAAACAAAAATTAAAAAAACCAAATAATTAAATAACATGATTAAGATAACAATAAAATTAATGAAATAAATTCAATTACAGATAATTTGTAATCAATTAAACTTGTTACATTATCAAACCAACTGGTATAACATTTTTAAACAAATACTGATAACAAATTATTTAATCAACAGTTGTGGTGTGCATTCTAATTAAGAAAGAAAAAAAATGTATATATCATGAAAATACATAAATGTTTTTCATTTCTACTGATAAACAAACGATAATTAATAAACTGCATCTGTTCAATTATAGACAATTAACAATGAAAACAAACAATTCTGCAAACGTTTTAATAATTTCAAATAATGAGAAAAAAAAAAAATACATACCTGGGTATCTGTAATAGGTGTGCCATGGTATATAGTAGGTAAACATGGTCTTGATACCTGAGCTTGTTGCTCTAAAGATTGCATCTGTTTATGAATGTATGCAGGTGACGTGGGGTTGCTATATTCCGCTTCAATAACTAAAAAAAAAAAAAAAAAAAATGAAAAAAATTAACATTTTAAATTTACATATATAGATAAATAAATAAATATTTTATTCAAATCAGTTATATAATTGCCCCGTTCCAACACATAACTGTTCATCATGACTCTCAAAGTAAGTAACGCTACCTGAATACAACGAATAATATTGTTAACAATAAATACTGTAGATAAAGAAACATCAATGTTCCAACTTGCAGTATCATAACAATCCACACTTTTAACTTGTCCAGCTCAAATTTCTTTGACCTTAAATTGAGCTTAATTCAATAATGACTCAATCAATCTTCATCAAATTTTCACAAGCACAACTTCCGATATACTACAACATACCTAAATTTCAATAAATTTGATGTTAAAATTTGGAGATTTTCGAGTTACAAAATTACATACATAGTTTATAAATAAATAAATATAAGGAAACTACAATTTAAGTGAATGATATTTTTGTTCTTCTCATACCTCAAAATGTAGAAAAAATTCATTTTCACCCCCTACTCCCATCATGTCTGAAAGTAATACCATACTTTTCATCGAAAAGTTGGTAAAATCCATAACAGAAGTTGGCTAAGACAACATACGCATATATATGAAAACTGTGCAAGATAAGCACAATATTTGCTTAAAGTAGATTAAAAGTCACATCATAGTCCAACCAAATTACACTTAAAAAAAAAATTGTTACCTGGACTTCTATAAGTGGAAATGGTAAAGGGGCTTATAATAAATGTAAAAAAAATAAATGCGAGAGCAAAGGTGGTGGAGGGGTAATTTCAAGAGTGGGGGTTAAAATAAAACATATTCCAATACAAAAGTTGTAGATCATGCAAATACCTACAAGTTTTGTAGAATCACTTTTTAACATAATCTCAAAATTTCCGAGAAAAATGCGAAATTTTTTTTTTTGTTTTTTATTTTTCATTTTCGCAAAAATAATTTAATTTTCACAAAACCTGGTGAAATTATACCTTTCTGTGTCTTAAATAAACATAAATTTTAATTTATTGTCTGGAATTTATGTATAAACAATCATCATTTAAAAAAAAAATTATATGTATAATGAATAAATGCAGAGTTGTTTGTTACGAAAGAGTGAGCATTAACATCTACGGTCATTATCCCAGTGAAAATTGATAGCATATGAAAAGAAGCCAAGTGACTGGGATTTGAACCCAGGACCTCCACATGAAAAGATGCAATGTAAACTATTAATTAATTGGTTCTACTTCTTTGTGCATAATCGTAGATATATATTTTAAATTAACAAATAAATCCATTAAAATAAAAACAAAAAACAATGTATTAACATAATGTATATAAAAAAACGCATCAAATTAGAAGAATTGAATGAACTACTCTCATAATGATTAAGTAAAGATTAATGCAATGTAGTATCTTACCAAAAGATTACACTGCTGACATTACAAACATCTCGACCGACCGTGTCAACTATATTTGATACAATATTTTTTATATGTTCTTTTTTTAACAAATAACCAAAAACCCATTTGAGTGAACATTTCTCAAAGCAGTTTTTAAAATTCTGCTGGGTGTTTTCAAGATTTTATAAGCTAAGCTTACACGGATTCATATTAGATGCATACACACGATGAATTCAGAGGATGTGAATGTCCTCATCGGCAGTTGTACTATCGATTGATTAAATGAGGATGAAAAAAATTTATTCTGTCTAAATTATTATTTAAAAACTAATCAAAAAAGAAATATTATTTAA
Source organism: Lycorma delicatula (assembly GCF_047948215.1). Classification (NCBI taxonomy): domain Eukaryota; kingdom Metazoa; phylum Arthropoda; class Insecta; order Hemiptera; family Fulgoridae; genus Lycorma; species Lycorma delicatula. Next base: position 17,763,407 of record NC_134467.1, read on the forward strand.
AAAAAAAATTAAATTTTTTTATAATTAATTAATCTATAAGCGCAAAACTTGTATGTGAGATACAGTATGGACATTTTACGATAAACTACAAATACAAGTGGATATTTTACTAAAAACAAATTATAATTTAATTTTAAATAAATCAAATGCAGGATCTTTCAGATAGTTTTTTAATAAATAAATACATAACAGCAAAAAAATAAATAAAAAAGCATCCTTTTTTTGTGTAGGCCAAAAAATTATGCTGTGTAACATGAAGCTGTTTGCTTAGTAAAAAAATAACATTTTATAACGTAGTTTGCTTTTTTTTTGTAAATTAGTAAAAATCAATGCATGAAAATAATATAATTTTTAATTGATCGATTTATACAATACAGGTTAAATTTTCTTAACATGCAACTGTTGGTATTTTATTTATAAAATACAAATAATGAATACCAATATTGGTAATACCAAAATATGGTACCAACCAGTATTGTTGGTAAGGTGAACCTTCATTATTTATATTTCATACAATATATCAAAAGTCTCTAGACACTTCGTCAAAGTTTCTCGATTCGAATTCGGTAAGCAGCTTTGTTTCTATATATAATAAATGTACTTATAGCTTGTTACATCCTTGGATATTCAAGTCGATATTGGAGTCCAATAGCTAAGGGCAGTATCAAAAAGCAATTTGTGTTGAAATTGATTCGGTAAAAAAATTTGATACTAAACAAAAAAATAAGTTTTTTGTTTTGTATCCTCATATAACTTATTCTGATTTTTTCTTTTCAAAGAAGCATGTCAGCTGTAAATATTACATAAATGGAAGTATCCAAAGGCATAGTATTAAAAAGATGGCAAAATATTGAGTGACCTGGCTATTAATAATAAAAATAACATATGATAAATATTTTTTAGTGGAGGGGAATAAATTTTAAATAACATTTTTCTAAAAATATAGCTTAAAAAATTTCTTAAGTAAATATTTCTCTATATCTAACACCCCTTTCAATAGAGGCTAAAATAAGAAAAATAAAATTTTCATAAAAGTTTTCTTCACTTTATGTCCGGTATATACTTTTAAAAAAATGTAGATTTTTTTTTAGAAGTATATATGAGACTTTCAAAAGATCTTTGTAAAAATATTTAAACTGAAGCTAGGCAGAACAAAATAACAAAACCATATAATTCAATTTAAGAGGTGGGAGTTGATTTTTTGATTATTTATATTGGTTTATACACAATTGGTTTCTGCAATATCCCCGCACCCACTCAATGCATTTTGAAAAAAAATTAATATGATCAGTATTCCGTACATAGAAATACAGAACCAAATTTGAAGAAAATCGATTTGATCAACCCGAGATATACGACCAAAAGGAGTGCGACACATATATACATATTTTTCTACATGAACTAGCAAGACCCTAAAACATAAATTCTGAAAAAAAGCCGATTCCACATTTTTGACATGATCACCATACTTTCCCCATTAATATAGATATTCTATCTACAAACGCTAGGAAAGTAAAATTACTTAATATTAAGTTAAAAGTTCAAAATATTTTATATAATTTTAATGGAAATTTTTTCTCTAAATTTAAATTTCTAATATTTATTTTATTACAACTTAAAGTAATATGATTTGACCTCATAACAAATACAAATATTTTGTCATTCCATAACAATTTATTTTTTAGTAAGGTATCCAAAAATTTCACTCTTCAGAATAAGATTTGCTGTATAATGGGTCCATAGTAATGTATATCTATGAGAGAAACATGTTGCAATGAGTTAACGCATATTTAAAATAAGATGGCTACAATCCATCAATTGAATAATATTCTAAATGCTAATATAAAAGTTTCCAACGATGTGAAGTAATCTTAAATAATTTCAATTTCCTAAATCGAAATTACAATAGCTGATAATACATTTTTATACAAGATTACACTTAAAACTGATAAAGTACTAAATGAGAAATCTATTTTTTTTTTTTTTTTGGTTGATGAAATTAAACAGAAACTTTAAATTAAAGCTTGTATATGGAATATATTAATGGAGTTTTGTAACCTTTGAAAAATTCTATGCCTGACCGGGATTTGAACCCGGGACCTCTGGATGGAAGGCCGAGATGCTACCACTCCACCATGCAGATTGCCAAAAATATTCTTATTTTTATATAAAATTGAAAAAAAATTTTTAATTACCTGGTAATGTAGGATAATATGGTAATGTACCAGGTAACATATGCCCGGTAAGTGATGTACCAAATCTAGCCGTAAACGCAGCTCTAACTTCAGCTTCTGAAACTGGTGTGAGTTTACTACCCTCCTAAAATGAAAGAAAAAAACAAGAAATATTATATAAAAACAAATTTCAATTTTAAAGTTGCGGATATGTATCATGTGATCCCAATCATGCTTTCATATACACCATAAAAAAACACTTTTTTTAAATAATTTACAGTGAAATCAACATATGTAATGTATACATGTTATATTCAAGTTAAGTACCAAAATCCCAAAGGTTACAATTGGCCGGATACAAGACTACTGAAAAAAAACATGAATAACAGTTAGCCTAATCTAATGAAATGACTGACCACAAAATGTTTTTGCTATCAAATAATACTGCAAAACATATTCAAAAGATAAGATTAATTGTACTGTTTAATTAAATAAAACAATTTTTAAAAGCATCAAATTTCAGTAAAATTAAAATAATAATTTAAAATTTTTAATACACCAATATATTTTTTAAAGTACAGTTCAGAGTTAATTACAATGGAACAGGGTATTCCGTAACCCACTGGGTTGGTCTAATGGTGAACGCATCTTCACAAATCAGGTGATTTGGAAGTCAAAGAGTTTCAGCGTTCAAGTCCTAATAAAGGCCTTTATACGGATTTGAATATTATATCGTGGATACCAGTGTTCTTTGGTGGTTGGGTCGACCTGCGACTACAAGACAACACATCACTTACACTCATACATATCATCCTCTGAAGTAATACTTTATGGTAATTCCTGAAGGCTAAACAAGGAAAAAAAGAGCATATTCCTTAAAACATTTTTTTTCTACTAATGGGTAAGATAGTAAACTGTATCTTCACCAACCTGATGGCTTTCGCAGCATCTAGGTTGTCTCAAGGAATAGGGTCATAGAAATTGAAATATGAAATAATGAGATACTAATGGTTTTAGTTATTGACATTTGATCTTGTATCAATATACCCACCAGTTTATACTGTAAATAAAAAAACACACTGTCGATGTAATTAAAAACACAAAGTACATTTCATGAAACATAATGTTGGCATTTATTAATAACTAATTACAATTTTAAATAGTCAATGTTACTTACAAAATGTATTTAATAAAAACACTTCATTACCATTATCACATACTTTTTTTATTTATATATATATATTTAATATTTATTTTAATAACCATGAGTACTATAATATTAGCTAACCAAGACACATAGTATATTTTATCCTATTTATTTTATTAATTTTTAATTTAATCAACTTGATGTCTAATTTTTATATATGTAGTTTTTAATAATTTTTAATTTTAATTTCCATAATTTATTTTTATAAATTTCTAAAAAGTTTTAAATTGTCAGTTTAAAAAAATTTATATTTCAATTTGATAAAATATTTCATTTATTATTAAAAAAAAAAATTGTTTATATATTTTAATGTATTTGAGTTCAGTATGTAGTTTGATATAAACAATTTAAAACACGAGAATTACAACTGAAGATGTGGATTACCGCAGAAGCACTTATGGAAAAAATAAGATAAGTTTCATGTTATTTACTTTTCATTTCTGTACTTAAGCGGATCAAGTTGGATTATATATACAATGTAGTGGATTAAATATATATATATATACAATGGATTAAATACAAATCTAGTGGTATGTGAGTCTGTTTCTCTTTCACGCAAAAACTACTTAAATGACTGAGCTGAAAATTTTGCATGAACATAGTTTTATAAGTTGAAATAACATAAGATTACTGCTATTATGAAATTTTTCACTATTTCAAGATGGTGGCCATTTTCATGACTTACGGTAACAACCGTATTATGTTCCTTACCGATATTCAACTTTACTATTGCCAAATCATTAGTCAGATCGAATTTGGAGATCACTTGTAGTATTTTAAATTATATTTTCTACAAAAAAAGTCTTTCTCTTTTATAATATTTTTTTGGCTACTGAGAAAAGAACTTTAAAGGTAAGACGGAATACCGTTATGCAAAATGACTGGTTGACCCTGCCTTCTGATATCCGATACTTGAATTAAAACATAAAATAAAAAAGAACAAACAAAGTAGTCATCTCCTCATGATATTTGTCGGGCAACACTAAGAACTGTGCAAAATACATTTTTAACTGTACGAAGGATGGGTAATCAGATATAACTACTATTTTTAAGATGGGGGCCTATTCTGAAACCCCAATACTAAAAGATTACAATAAACTGATGGTTTTTTATAAATTGAACAGGCTTTAATTGTTATTTATCAGTATTATTCTCACAAGCATAAGGATAATGAATGCAGTGGGTGTCCAGTAGCTAGACAAGAAGGGTGTGCAAAGTAAGTCCTGACCAGCTGGTTTCACATATTTGTGTCCTGTTACCCCTTTAGATTTGTTGTTCAGAACTGAACTGAACTGAACTTTCTTTTTCTTCCTGTTTAGCCCCTTGGGAATCATCATCAGGTATTACTTCAGAGGATGAATAGGAATGATATGTATGAGTGCAAGTGAAGTGTAGTCTTATACTGTCTGCGGTTGACCATTACTGAGATGTGTGGTTAATTGAAACCCAACCACCAAAGAACACTGGTATCCACTAACTAGCATTCAAATCCGTATAAAAGTAACTGCCTTTATTACGATTTGAACGTTGGAACTCTCGACTTTGATATCAGCTGATTTGTGAAAACGCGTTCACCACTAGACCAATCCGGTGGATTGAACTGAAGTGAACTGTATTATGTAAACATTACTATCACCAGAAGAAGCACTAGTATTGTAAAGAACAATATTTTTTGTAAGAATAACTAAGAGGGCATTCAGAAAGTAACTTCCGATTCATTATTAAAAAAAACAATCCATTAAATACATCTTATAGCTACTTTTCGTCATATACTACTTCGTCATAGCTACTTGTCATATCTGTAAACAATGAATTCCATTTTCATAAATCCAAAATTTCCATTTTTGAATTTCAGTGTCATAAAACTCTGCCAACAGTGAATTAAAAGTGAATTAAGGTAGTAACACCGTTTTTCAATTCCTTGTCATTTTCAAAATCCTGCATCACTAACTATTTCTTCAATTTTGGGAAAAGATAATAATCTCACTGGGAGCCAAAGCAGGGCTCATACGATGTGGTCAAAGAATTCATTATGGTATTGGTGAAGGAAGGTTAGTACTGACCCTAGCCTCTTTTTTGGGTTCACCAGAAAGATTAGGCACCCAGCAAGCACAAAATTTGTAGAAACATAAACTATTGGTTACAATTCATACAGCACTGTTGGCGATATGCGAGGAAAAAATTTGGATAATTCTGTTATCATGAATGGTCAATTTTTTCTAATTTTCACATTGACACTTGCAATAAGTTCATCTGTGACATTTGGGGATGACTACTTCATTCATTGTGGTGAATGTTTGTTCGACCTTCCCAATGTTTTGGGAAGTAGCACCATTGTCTTACCGCACTGTCACTTATAACAAAGTTCACTATGAATTTCAGCCAGATGACAAATTTTTTTACACGAAGGAAACAGATTATGCATACACTTCATAGTTGACAGGATTATCTATGTTTTTCAGGAACAAAAAAGCGAGCAGTATTTCTAATAACATTACCAGAACTGCACTGAACTCAGCTTTTCAACTGTTTATAGATAGAATTGCTATCCCCTTTTCTTCGTAAAATACCAAGGACTGGAATGTAATTTCTGAATAACCCTAGTATATTTCCATATATTCTATATAAGTATTAATTTTTTCAAGATTACATAAAATATTTAATATTTTCTTTTTTTTTAAAAAAAAAAGCTTATTCAAAACTGAATAAATATAAAATAAATTTTTTTACTTACAGTGCTAGAACTTGCAGGTGGTCTCCCCAAAGATATATTTGGCATGGACGGACTGGAGTACAAGCTTAAATCACTTATACTACCAGAATTAGCATTTCCATAACCCGGTTCTCCCTCCTGTATAAAAAAATGTTATATTAATCAATAATAAAAAAAATTAATAATCATGAAAAAATATGATACATTTTGAAAAACAAAAAAATTAGACTATAAAAATTTAAAACTGTATTAATAAAATTTACAAATACAGCGGAACACTGATTATCTTTGCATAAAGGATTGACCTTTGCAAGAGCAAATCCAAAAATTGGAAAATTAAAAAAATGATATCATACATACTGGACAAAGATAAAAAGATAAAAATACAAAAAAATATATATTAAAAAAAAAGAAAAATAAATAAAAATATACTTCAGAAGTCAAAGTGCTTTACAAATTGCAAAAAGTAAACTAAAAAAACCAGTAAAAAAACAAAGATCGATAAATCAAATTTTTTTTTAAATTGCCTCATACAGAAGTAAGCAAATTGTAAAGCTGGATATCTGTGAATACTCTGAAATACCACACTAGATAAAATTCTCAAAAAAATATATATATATATTTCTCGGGGAATAGCTTCCTGGAATTTAAAGGTTATGATAATACATCAATGAACTAACCCACATTTAATAAAACCAATTATCTAGATTTGTAAAAAAAAAATATTTAATTTTTTTTTTTTATAAAACAAGTTTAATAGTATTATTTTTTAACCAACAATCTAGATCATTTCCAACAACTAATGTAAGGTGAGTTGCTTGTTAAATTGTACTAGTGTATGACATTTTGCATATTTACTTTTCAACCATTTTATATACAGTCACCGCCAAGTTAACAGCGAGTTTGGAGAGAAGAATGCATATACGAGGTGCTACCCAAAAGTTCGGGGAATTTTATCATAATAATAAAATAGCTTACATAACTTATAATTCCACTGTCTCCTTCAAAGTAATCCTCTTGGGCATTGATACAGTGATCCCAGCGTTTTTCCCATGATTCCATGCATCCCTGGAAGTCTGCAAGTGTAAGTGTTTGAAGCACGTTCTGTGTTTCTTTCTGAATCTCAATTGTGTTAAAATGACGGCCTTTCAATTGAAATTTTATTTTCAGAAAGAGTAACAGACCATCTGAAGGATATTCCGACACTGATATGAAGAGTGAGAAAACCACTTGAAGCGTTGCATGGCTTCCCAAGGGAACTATTTCAAAGGTAATAGAGTCCACGTATAATTGGATTGTAAAAAAAAAGTATTCCAGAACCAGTCTCATTACTTTATTTGAGACCTCGTATTTATATAAAACCTTATTATTTTTTTTAGACATTATTTATATAGATAAATAATAAAGATAAAGAAAATTGAAGTGGTAGAATACAAGGTGATAAATTATCTATAAAATTTTTAGGTTTTACCCAAGTCAACAGTTTATATTAAAATACACGTGTTCCTAATTTATAAATATTCTGACGAAAAGGTTACAATACAAACTGGTTTAAAGGAACTTTGCAATGTGGCAAAGAAGAATCTTTTATTAGAAGCCTTTTTACAATGTTTTATTTGAGCTATGTAGACACACTTTGAAGAATTAATTTTATAAAATTCTTTGTAAAACACATATTTTTATAACAATATTTTCATCAATTTCTTGTAATTATAGTATACTTATTAGAGAAATATCATTTAATACTTAATTTCATTTTGTAAGCAAAATTTTTTTTTTTTTGTAAGCGAGTAATTTTGTTTTAAAAAAATAAAACTTAAACTTTAATTCTGTTTAAATTATATCCTGTAATATAATAAATAAATAAATAATATTATAATAAAATTACCTCTTGTATAGGAGTATTATGGCCAGCTGGTGGCGATAACTGTGCTGTCGCAACAACCGGAGGTGAATTTGGCCCAGAATCTGGATTACTACTAGAAGATTCAACTAGAAAAAAATAAATTAAAATATACATAAAAAATAAAAATAACGTAGTATACAACAACCCTAATCAAAAGTAAAAAAAAATCTGGCAATGATATTGTTGAACATTTCTGGCATTTGTGTAGAGCTTAAACTTTAAACTCTTTTCTCACAAATAAATATGTATATGGTAAATATTCCTGAACCACTTTTAGAACGACTTTGTAAATTGGTAAAAAATTAGCATGAATTCAGTTGTATGTTAAGGTAATATGTCCTAAAGTAACAAAAATATAATCATAATTATTATAACATATTCAAATATATGTCCTACAAATATAAAGGATGTTTGTTTTTATTTTTGGAAGAAAATCTATTCTTTTTCTAGCGACTAATAGGTCTATGCCTAATTACAGCTGTCCTATGAGAAATGAGTTTTATACATCCAAAAAAAAAAAAATACCAAACCTACTGGGATTCATGGATAGTTGGATTTGATAGAACAAACTCTGCATATGAATCAACTTTAAAATTTATCTCCTGCCAAATGGCCGTACAATAGATCCAAGCTGCAGAGTCTATTGCATAAAGCTACACTCCTCCTACCTTTCTCAGCACAATATAATCTAAAAATACAAGTCCAAAATCATATACTTTTTTAGAGAGTAGTATTGATTTTTGTATAATAAAACAGATGTAATACTTGGGTATAGAGTGTAAAAAAAAGATTATTGCGCCTAAGTGCAAAAAGTTTCTATCAAACCTAACTTTACTCGATATAATGTGAACGAATTTTATAAAGAAACTCTGGACTCACCTGTTTAAATCTAAATATTTGTTTCTTTTAATTTAATTTATACATTATATAATCTCAAAGCATGCTATTAATCAAAATTACACAGTTCATTGGTTGGTCTTGTCCAAAATTAGACCAACAATTCCAGAACAGTGCTATTAATTGAACCCTAATGATGAGTAAACAGGCATTTAAATTCAAATTAAAAAAAATCATTTCTCGAGACATGAACCTAAAACTTACAGCATTATAGACCAAATATTGTATTAAAAAATTGATAATGTTAATGAAATGAACAATAAAAAAAATATTACATCATCTGTTTAAAAAGTTTAAATATAAATAAACCAGTTAACATATAAATAATTAATAGACCATAGTGAGGCTTGCTAGCAAAATAGAGATATTTAACAAATTTGTAATGCACACAAATCATATCTAGGTGAAATAAAATTGCTTTTATTATTATAAATAATGTACCGACTATAGGATATAATGGGAAGGAAAAACCCAGACATTTTTTTAGTTACATCTTATAAACCAAATCACGGAAAAAATAGACCTGGTGGTGTAAGAAACCTACCGTCAGGCAGTACACCAAATGATATGAAATTAAACAAAAACACTCAATACAAGACAATATTTCTTGGTCTAGGAACATCACAGAAGATACTATACAAAAAAAAACATTTTATATATATATATAAGCTACCAAAACGCTTGAATAATTAAAATTAAATAAATAATACAGATTCTCTAATTTCAACAATTATTGAACATCTATTTTTCATAACCTACATTAGTAATAATTTAATTCTTTAAACCAGTTCGAATCAGTAATGCCATGCATAATTGCAATGTTATATATTTCAAATTAGCAGATCCGGCAATGCTACGCTATTGCTATTTGTAAGTATATATATAGATTAAATGAACGCAACTGAAAGTTTGATAAATATAAAAAAACAGAAAATTATGGCTTCACAAAATTTAACCTTTCACTTTTTCCCTATTTCCCCTTTTCCTTTTTTCCCCTTTTACCCACACTTAAATTGATCAACTAGTTTTTTAGTCTATAGCAAGCAAACACACATTTGAACATTGCCTTTTATAATATATATATATATATATATGTGTGTATAAATATATATGTAGGAGAAGAGACTGTTAGTATATTTTTTTGCAAAAGATTTTCTATTTTTTGTAACTAATATATATCCTGAATATGAGCCAAATCGGTCCATAAAAACAATTTTTCTAAATATTTCAACCCCAGCGCCACCTAACTGGTCCATTTTTCACAAAAATATTTCTTTTCACGTAATATATATTCTGAATACGAGCCTAATTGGACCATAAATATAATCTTTTGAAATATCCTGACCCCAGTGCCACCTAGCAGGTCCAAACTAACATTCACAGGTGTGCAGAGAGCAACTCACCAGTTTCACTGCAATCAGATAAATGGTATAGGAACGCATACAGGACAAACAAACAGACATTCATTTTTATATCAGTTCAAATATAAGATACATCAGTTCCTACAACTATATGTAATATACATTTTGCAAAATATTTTTTTCTAAACTCAACCAGCATAGGAAAAGTAACAATATGCAGAATACCATTATCTCATAATTATTACACAATGAATTTTTTTTTTTTTTTTAATTGATTACAAATGAATATTTATTCAAATGAATTAATCTGTCAGGCTTTCATCGCATTTTCTTTATTAAAAATTTAATTTATTTTAATGCTTTATACAAGATGATTCATAGAAACGGGAAATTTTAAAAATTAAATAACGTTAATGAAAAATTGTTTTTAGAAAATGAATTTTATTTCATGTAATTATACAAATGTTGCCATTTTAGGATACATACATTTTAGTTTATTTTTTAAAGATGACATCTTGCAGGTGACCTCCTCTTCTACATAAACACTCACGAAGTCTCTTCGTTAAATTGTTCACGGTTTGACATAACATCTCGACTGGAATTCCCGCAATTGCTTCTCGGATATTTGGCTTCAGTTATTCTATTGTAGCAGGTCTACTGTGGAAAACTTTGCTTTTAAGGTGACCCCGCAAAAGGTAATCGCAAGCTGAGAGATCAGGCGATCTGGGAGGCCATCTAATGTCACCGTTTCGTGAAATGACACGTTGTCCAAACAATCGGCGTACAGCTGCCTTCGATATTCATGCAGTATGTGACGTTGCTCCGTCTTGTTGAAACCAGGCTGTGTTAAGAATCGGTGGAAATCTCTTTTGTTGTTCCACAACAAAGGTTTCAAGCACAGCTACGTAACGAGCCGACATCACTGTAATCGAAAGACCGTTGTCATCCTCAAAAAAATAAAGGCCTATAACACCGTAAGATGACATAGCACCACCACACGGTCACTTTCTGGCTGTGCAACGGATGCTGGTGTAGCTGCGTAGGATTTTCTTGTGCCCGGTATCTGAAATTTTGCTCGTTAACAAATCCACTGAGGTGGAAATGCGCTTCGTTTGACATCTACAGTTCGTGAACAAACTCCTCGTTATCGTTTATCTTCTGAAGCATTAAATTACAGAATTGTGCTCGCACAACTGCATCGTTCGGTTTCAGTTCCTGGACGATCTGCAACTTGTACGGATGGAATTGCAAGTCCTTCACTAACATTCTTCGAACGCTTGATCTATGCGATTGTAAAGATGCTGAGAGACGACGTATTGACCGATGTGGACTTCGTGTGACTGCATCTTGTAAAGCTTGAACATTCTGTGGTGTACGGACGATTCGCTCACGGCCTGGAGGTTTCTTTTTCGTTGCCGATCCGGTTTCCTCAAAATTAGATATCCGTGTTTTAATTGCACGTGCTGATGGAATACGATCGTGCCGTCACAGATTAAAATGACGGCGAAATTCTCTACGCGCTCCCTCCACACTGTCATTGTTTTTGTAAAACGCTTTGATAGCAAATGCACGTTGCGCACCGCTCCAAGGATCCATGACAACTAAATGGCAGGTTAGGTTAGAGAGGCTGGCACCACTTATCAAGTGGTACCAATCGCCCACGGCTACCAACACAACTTTCAAAATTTCCTGTTTCTTTGAATCACCTGTATAATACAAACTGATCATAAATTATCTTAAATTATGTATACAAAGTACGATGTTATTTTCCTTTTTTTTTTATTTTTATTTTTTTTAATAACTTTTTAAGAGATATAACTTTTTTTAAATATATAACTTTTTAAGAGAATATAAAAAAATTAATTCTTAAATACATTTAAAAACCAAATTCTACTTGTCATTTATGACAATCGCTTTCAAAATGGCAACCATTAAAAAAAAACAAAAAAACGATCTTTGTTCTTCGTAAAATAAAACTTTTTTTTAATACATTTATAAAATACATAAAATTCTTTTATTTGAAATCTTTATGAACAATTATATAAAAAAAATATTCTAAAAACATCAAATAAAAGCAATACCAAATCCAAGATGGTGACATGATTTTATTTAAATTTTTTTTATTACTGATGTTCTCCAATACTTATGATCAAAAGAATAAGTATTGTGCATTCACTCGACTGTTTTACAGCATTTCACATGACAACTGTATATTTCTTTCAAACATCACTCTAATACTGTATACTGTTTTTAAAGTCTTAAAAAAAAAATACTAACCGAATCTCAGAAACATTGTCAATTCTCATATTAATTTAAAAAAGTTATAATTCATATATAATAAAGCACTGAGAATGTTAGACTATAGCAAAACATTTAAAAAAAACAGGTCAATCAACCTTAAGTCCTTCAAGTGGACCAACTTCCAAAAGGTAAATTGTTAACTTTAGAGTTAACCCTTATATTTCCTTTTCGTAGTAACATTTTTATTAATCAAAATAAATATTTGTTTTTTCGTCATAACTGAATGGTATTAAAATTATATCATAAACAGGAATTTTATTTTCAATTACTAAGATCTATAAAACTAAAATTCCATATAGCTTTTGATATCAATAAAAAAAAACTTTATCTAGTAATTTTTATATATTTTTTTTAAACAAAATAAAATAGCACTCTAAGAAAAAAGAACCTATAAATTTTATTATTTCACACAAAAAACATCATGCAGTTAATTAGAAAAAAATATATATATATTTAATTAAAATAAAAGCTATAAAATAAAACACACCATGCTTTTAATTAATAAAAACATTATAATAATGATAACATACTCGCTAACTGTGACTTCCTCTTCAAATGACGATCTCTTCTTCTTGCGATAGGACTGGAACGACGTTCGATAACCCTCTGTTTCAATCGCACTTTCAACAGATTTGGCTCCGAAGCTGTGTCAATCATTATTATTATAAACACATTGCGCACGCGCACAAAACTACATGCATATGAAACAATCATGCGCACATGTTTTTCTTCTTTGAAATACGCATGCATTCACACATTTATCCATGTATGACATGCAATCATACATACACCCACATTTAATTAACAAATATTATTTCTTTTATTGTTATGACAAAAGCAATATTTATCAAAATTATTTATATACAAATTTATAAATAGTGTTTGTCATTGTTACACATTTTTAGCAATTAACTATTTTTATCTATTAATAATCATATTTTATAAAATCAGTGGGGATTATTTATAAATAAATTGCATATAATTACTTAATATATAAAATAAAAAAATCTGATATGGACAATACATGACTTCCTTGTATGCCTATTAAAATAATTATTAATAAATTAATATATTTAAATTAAAAAAAAAAAAAGGAGATGAAGTCGATTAGAACCGATGTGCCTTCCCCTAAGATCCAAATATTTCATTTATTAAAATTTTATTTGGCTATAACTCTGAAACCAATGAAAATAAATACCACTCATGATATACCGTTAAAAAGCTTTCAATGAGAACTTATTACTAGTTAAGAAAAAATCTAAAAAATTTAGATTTTGGCCTTTTTTGGACACTTTTGGTTCAGTCAATTGCAATCAAAAGGGGAAGTATACAACTGGATGTTACAGCAGTCCTAAATCCAAAATTTCAACATCCTACAGCAAATTGCAAGATACATATGTATATACATATAGACATCATACCAAAACTAGTCAAAATGGATTCAGGAATGGTCAAAATGAATATTTCCACTGAAATCTGAAAACCGAAATTTTTCATGATCACAATACTTCCTTTTTCTTAGTACAAGGGAGTAAAAAAAAATAAAAGCTTTTCGCCAAATCTTTCCTAGTATTTTTTCCTAATTACATCGAGTATTTACAGGTAAAAAATTTATTCCATTTCCAAGTAATAACATTATTTAATATTCTCTCTTATACGCTTATTTACTTTACTAATTAAAAAAAAAATAATAAAAATACTTTCTAAATAGATTTATTAATGGTGTTACTGATAATACGAGACATGTTTTTAAAGTAAGTATCGTTTTGAAATTCTGCCGCTGCTATGCTGTGGTCGGAATTCCACACATGCGCACTGTGTAGCCGCATCGGTTGGCAAGCCACAGACGCCATTATGAAAATATTCGACTGTGTTTACATTTGTTTGTGAGTATTTAAAATGCTTCTGCTGATTGAGAATCTTGCCGATGTGTGAAATAAGTGGCATGATTCATTTTCTTAATTCTTAAGGTGTGAAAGCGGCTGAAATTCATCATCAAATCAGTGAAGTTAATGGAGAAAAAATTAAGAGAAATGGAATGGTACGAAAATGGGTTAGAGCTTTTAAAGATGACTGCCAGAAAGGTCTATGAACATGAATTATATAATAATAATACATAATTCATATCTATGAGGAACGGAATGGATGACCTTCTGTCATTACTGAAGATTTGCTGCAAAAAGTTGACAAAAAAGTGAGAGAAAACAGACGCTTTATGACTTTTTCGCTATCTAAGAGTTTCCTCAAGTTTCAAGAAGTGTTGGTCTATGAAATTGTGACCGAATGCTTAAATTATCAATGATGACGGTATCAAAGCGACCGTGTTACAGTGGTTATTAAGTCAGGCGGCAGGGTTCTATGATGATGGTGTTCAAAAGCTGGTTGCACGATTCAAGTGCCTTAATTTGGTGGCACTAATTATGTAGAAAAGTAGATTAAAGTACAGGCTTTCACGTAAAAATAAAATTGTTAATAGTGAACTTGTTTTTTTTTTTTTTAATTTCAAAACGGTACTTACTTTATAAATATGCCTCGTATTACATTTTGATAAGATAAAAATATTAATCGAAAAAAATTTAATTGTATCAAATAGGTTAAACTAATATTAAGTAGCCAAAGCATAGATTGGAAAAACAGACAGAAGATAAATTAATCTTGAAAATCAAAATTAAAAAAAATAATATTTTAAGTACAGGTTCCATTCAACCCCCTTGTTTTTTTAAAGCTTAAAAAAGGTGCATTTTAGGAGGTAATTATTTATTTCAATAAGCTGATAACCTGACGGTGCAATATTAATAAAAAAAAATTATAGTTTTATAGGTACTTACATATTAATGCCACCGCAGCTACAGCTTTATTTAAAATAAAAACAAAGTGGTCAATCGGATTTTGGTGGAAAATGAACAGTCTCTTTATTAATTTTATAAATATAATTTAACCAAACTTAAATTACGCTTGCTAATCTTGATTAATTAACACCGTAACGTTTTGAATATTTATTTAATAAATTCAGTAATTATTGCAATTATTTATTATTTAAATAATCAAAAAACTCCTGTTAATTAGTCAATGTTAGCGAGCGAAGCGAGCGTAGGTTAAGTTTGGTTAATAAAATAAATAAATATAAATAACCATTTATTAAAATTAATAAAGAGACTATTTTGAATCCTATGTTAAACTCTATATCGGCCCATTTTCCACCGAAATCCAATTGACTACTTTGTTTTTAAATAAAGCAGTAGCTGCGGTGGTGTTAATACATATGTACCATTTTATAAAAGAAAAAAAAATACTAATAATAATACAGGATATCCCTTGTCTGATGAAGTCAAAAATTAGGCAAAAGCTGGGTTTTATATATATATATATATATATATATATATACAGGCAAATTTAAACTGTTCTAATCAATGAATTTTGAAAGAATGTTGAATATTCCACCAAAATCTCGTCAACTTACAACTTTAATAATTTAAATAATAAAATAAATCTTTTATCATACCACAAACTCAATTTTCTACAGTCAAAAATAAAAAAATGCCATAAACTATCCCTCTTCTCTTTTAATTTTGTCCAAAATATGTATTGCCATCCTGACCCCTGTAGGAGAAGACACCTGTCTTGCAATGATTGTGGTCACCAAACCATTTCCTCCACTCCTAGCCCAGATGGGCTTTACGGAGGTCATCTTATAGACCCTCTAAACTTGTTAACACAACACATCAGTGTGATCTCTGTCAGGATGCCACCAATGCAAATGCCTCAATAGACATTTCCATCAGTATATTTTACATAACCTATTATTGTCTTCATACGGCTTCTTCCGACCACGACAACCTACCATAACATCTTAAATTCCTCAACTATCAAATTAACCGATTCACAAAAGCACAATCCCTGCGTCTTCCTTTAAAATCGAAGTTTTCACACAAAAACCTTCCCTATACAGTATGTCTGAAAATTTCCCGAATTAAATTTTTCTAGTCGATACAAGTAGCATCATCTCTCGGACAACCAAGGAACTACATAGTACGATGTCTGACGAGTGTGTGTACAATATTTCATCACATTTCGTCACTCCAGTCTCGAGTTATATTCGATCGTGAACGTTGTATTCATGTGACCTTGTGCGAGCTCAGAACATGGAAAAGAGAAACGCAATAAAATTTTATGTTCGACTTGAGAATATTTCGTTGAAACTTATTCTACAATACCACAACCATTCAGTGATGACACCACATCTTGTACTATAACATACATGTGGTGGAAGCGGTTTAAAGATAGTTGTTTAAATAGGAATGCTTATAAGCATAAAAATAAATATTTAATTATATTGACAAAGCTTAATGTTTAATTAAATCATTTCAAAACAAAATCAATTCGACCATATTTCATCTATCGTATAATAATAAAATATCAGAAAATTTGGCTTTAAAGGTAACTGAATTCTATCATTTTCATTAATTGGAATTCTATCAATGTGATCACAATGTTACATACATCTATCTACCTGAGAAGTAACACCACAGTTGATTTTTAACAACATTTAATAAAATTAAATAATATTACATACTTGACAAACACCATTTATAAAAAATATAAACAGTAAATATTTATATATAAAAAAAAAAAAAACAATACTACAATATAATTTTATACATGGTTAATTCACACACAAACAAAACTACCTTTTTTAGAAGAAAATACAAAGATACTTATTTTAAAAGTATAATGCGTGTAGAAAGTACTTCATATAAACAAATTAACATTTTATATAATTTATTTATTATTTTTTTAAAATAGAAATTTTAAGATACTAAAAAAAAAAATATTTAAGTTAAATCTATACGAAATGATTTGATAATAATAGAGAAAGGATGTAAAATAAAATTTTCAAATTTAAATGGAAATTAAAAAGATTATTATTTATTTATAATGAAAATAATATTTCGTAAAATGATTTTATACAAATAAAGTAGCACGTTGACCTGAATGGAAACAATTATTAAAAAGTGGCTGTTTTTTAACAAGTCTTGATAAATTTTATCCAGCTATTTATCACAGTAAATTTCAGAAAGAAAAAACAAAAAAATCAAGTGGTTAACACTTAATTAATAATATAGAATGGAGCGAATAAATTCATTAAAAAAAAATTTACCAAGTTTTTGTGAAAGCTTCCACATTAATATAACAACAATAATTCAAGCATAGCATGTAATAATAGTTACATGTAAATCTAATGTTTATTTTTTTGTTGAGATTTACTCCAAATTGTGTGTAATTACTTTAAATTCTTAACACTACGGCATAGTTTAAGCATACGCATCTAAAAAAGTTTTCAATTCTCATATTTAACGATAAAAAAAAATTATAAATTATACGTAAATACAATTACGTTTAAAAAAACCTGTTTAAACAAAGAACTTCTTTTTGTCAAGAATGATGAAAAAAGTTAAAATATTTAACAAAAATTTATGGTTAATTTAAAATTTAAAAAACAAACTAAAAATAGAAAACAAAGAAGAGAATACCAATATTAAAATTAACTACATTTTAAAAACCAAATTGATTAGTTTTAAAAAAAAAACACTCAAAAATGATTAATTAAAATTAAAATAATTAAAAGGGAAAAAATTTTATATATATATATACTTAAAATAAACATAATTACCAGTTTTCCTCAGAGGAAAGTCTTCATCAAATTTTCCTAATATTGGATTTAAATGATAAGGTGCAACATTTACAGCAGAGCCAGCCTGTTGTCCGTGTTCTGATGAGGCATTCTGCAGCACAGTCCTAAAAAGAAATAAATAAAACTTATAAGGGAAGATTTTAAAGATAATATAAATAAAGTTTACAAGTACTGATTGATAAAACACTAGACAAAAAAATATTTAAAAATTAATTTGTTGATCAGATTTCTTTCTACAAGACCAAGTTGGCCACAGCTAATAGATATTACTACACTTTCTAACAAACATATCCACAAAGTCAGGAGGAACAGATTGTAGTTTATTAGGTGTCATACATAATTGTTGATGCTATCTTCAAAATTAATTATACTTTCTTATAACACTATCTTCAATTTTCTTTCCTTAATTAAGGTTTAGTATATATTAAGGTAAATTTGATTTATCTGGTGATTATACATAATCTCCTCCATTTAATAAATATACCGGTCATTTTACATAGTCTCCATATTAACATATATTTTACGTATTAAAATAACTCAACTATAAGCAGTAATTATTGAATTTTATTAATTAGATATCAATACTGTTAATTAGTTAAAGTTATTAAGCGTAGGTTATGTTTGGTTAGATTATGTTGATTCCATTTAATGACAAATCGTATGTATATCAATATAACCTAACCAAACATAACCTACACTCACTAACCTCATCTTAAATACACAAATAACATAGGTTATTCTTCAACTGTGGAGGCGATTATATATATTAACCAGCAACTTTGCATAACCACTGGATTAATCAAATTAACCGTAACATATGCAACTTACATCCTCAATGAGGTCCACAATAATGGGAACCAATCTATATGATATCTTGATTGAAACGTGCACAGGATTCTAGATAAAAGGTTAACAATAAACATTACACAATTCCCGGAGATGAATGAGATCATTTATTTAGAAACTCAAAACTGTTTTCATATAGCTTTCTAATTTGTAGGAAAAACTATATATTTTTACAACTTATATTTGTTATGCCAATCAAAAAAACATCTCAGATAAAGAAATTAAGGTTCAATTAATGACACTATATGTATAATTACTAACTTAAACAGGAATAGACAGATAATCAATGGACAAAACCTTTACTTGATGAAAATCCATCACAGCAAAAAAAAGAAAACATATATTAAAAAAAAACATACTTTGTTTTAATTTTCTTCTGTTAGGAATTGACTAACTATACTGTGGCTCACAACCTTTTTCTAAAATATTAATTTCTGGCTATAAATAAAGCACAATATAACAAAAAAAAAAATATAGGTAACTGACAATATGCTGGAGCGAAATAGAAGAACAAAGCCGTGACAGACTGAATATTTAAAAAGAATGGGAATAGAAAATTTAATTGCAGTTACAGAAGGAAGAAAAGTTGAACACCAAAGAGTAAACTGTGAAATAAGATAACAATAAAACTGAAGAGGAGATGTGATGTTCAGAAGTATGGAGACCAACAAATAAGAGATGGTACGTGGACCAAGAACTGTATAAATATGCCCTGCAGAAACTTGAACTGGAAATCAGAACCTCTGAAAAATTAGCTGTTTTGTGAACGGTAAAGACTTAAAAACCACTTACCAAACTGTAAAACAGAATAGTAGTTATTATTGGATAATTGAATCCTGATACTAAAGAACTCTCTAGGGACTTATTCCTGTCCACATATTTTAGAAGTATTAGAAAGTCTAACTTTTGTTAATGGATACTTTTTTAATTAGGCATATAGTACAGCCACTGGTTATAAAACACCTGAGAATTTTACAAGAAACTATTCTAACCAGATAATACCAAAGATGCACTTAGCTTTACAGGTCCTAGGATTTTCCACTAGACTATAAAAAATATATTATTATATTACATTAATATATATATGATATCTCGAACTTTCATTGAAAGTGCAGTATAAGACAGACAATACCAACCTGGAAGAAATCTCAAAGCCCTGTCCCAGCAGTAAGTACCAATATCTCAGGAGAACAGAGCACATTTACCCAAACAGACAAGCAGATGGTTTTAGTTGATTCAAAAGAAAAAACATCTCAACCATTCACAGTATTGTGTGGCAAATGAAATCATACCTACAGTCTAATAAATTGTTCAGTTAGACCTTCGACTGACTGGAGATCTATTCCTGTCTAAATGAAATTTTCATTGATATAAAACATCCTACTTCTTTTATATAACATAATACACTCTTTATTAAATCTATATGACAGTTGAAAAAATAAATTAAATACTTCCCTGATTACTAATAATAATTTCAAAAACAATAGTTCATCATAGTTATCAGGCTGTGCGATAAATCTGTTAATGACAATGCATGATATCAATATAATTCTAAGAATAATAATAATAAACACGATTAATAATTGATCTATAATTAGAAACAAATTAATAGAGAGAAGTGAAAATATTAAGTCAGGTGCTCTGCGCATGACAAACGCACACGTACGGAGTTATACGCACACGCATATGACAAGGGTGTTTAATATTAATAGATGTAACCGTAGTGTTTATATATATATTAAACAATAGGGATTAAAAATAGATTTAACAATAGCATGTGTGTAAGTTAAAACTACAAACAATATAGAAGAACTGTTTTAAATTATTCAGTTTTATTTATAAAACTTCTCTTACATTACGAATACAAATATATACAACAACTTTGACACCAGTAACCCTACTACCAAATCTAATTATAAATATATTCATAATAACATATACACACAAACAACTATACATCATATTATACTGTTTCAAAATTCTTTTTTTTTTATTACCTTTATATATAGACACAGTAGGTGGTATTATTTTAATTAATGATAAATAGTTATAAAAAAAAATTGACGTATATTGTTATTTAAAAATATACACATGGAAATGTTACTTCATCAAAAATAGCAATCTAATTTCAATACAACATAAACATACAAAAGGCAGGAAGGAGAGAGGGGAAAATAATAAATTACTTGTATAACATTTGCAAATTTAAAGTCATTAAAAGCTCTGGGGTAAACCCTGTGTGTTCAGGGAGCCCTGAGTGAACTCCAGGGTTTTCCTCGGCTGATCTGGGCCCTGGAGTCCAGTGGGCAGAGTCCCGACCGGCTAGTATATAAATATATATATACTTACAAATGACATTTAAACTAGCTACGATACAATATTAATTTTATAGCTTATACGTTTAAAAAGCAACACGTACACTAACTAACTGAACAAGGAATGCAGCTGCCTACAAAAAAAGTTATATAAAAGTAAAACTAGATATTACGAGATACTTTACGCTAAACAAATAAAAAAATGTTACAGCTGATTTCTAAAACTAATTTATAGTATCTATCCCTCTCATTTAAGTACAAATTCTGGTTAGACTTGCTGTAATTCATGTGGTATGAAAGTGAGAAAAAGGAAAAGTGTTTTTGGTAGACCCTGAAAAAGGTAATGAAAACAATTTTGTTCTGCAATAACAGAAAAGCTATAAAAAATAAAAAAGTTAATGGAAATTAGAATAAAATGTAAAATAAAAGAAAGAGAACATGAATAGAATAAAACGTAAAATAAAAAAAAAAAGATACACGAATAAAAAGCAACTGAATTCTACTTACCAGCTGCGGAAACCCTGTGGAGGGACAGTTCCATTAGCTGCAGCAGCTGCCTCACGTTGTTTCTTATTTAAAAGAAATCCCTGTAAAATATTAATATACTGATAATATATAAACTGTAACAGTGCAGGAGTTCTATTAAAAATTATTTATCCTTTAGTTGTAAAACAATATTAATGCTGAAATTTCATTTTTTAATAAATTACAGCTGTGAAATTTATGTTCAATCATATTAAATAAACTTATCTTAATACTGAATTTTATCTGTCCACTTTGACTAAAAAATCTGCTGTCAACTTCTCAAAATTAAAATTCTAAAATTGTCCAAAGTCTACAACTTAAAAGACGAAGAAAACAAACTGTAATTGTATTAATAACATTATCTTTTTTTTCTTCTGAGGTTTAGTACAGTGATGTAAGCTGAACTTCCCAAAAAAAGATTTTTTCAGTAACAATCATGCCACAAATGTTTTGGCCATAATCATATCAAATACTTATTTTAAAATATGATGTCTCGTGTTGAACACAAAAACAATAAATTTTGTTAAAGGTATGGTAATACAAAAACTGAAATAATATTTAAAATTTAAAAAACATTTAAGACATTAATATGGTATTACATTATAAACAAATGGTATAACAATTTCAAAAAATGATTGAATTTTGGTAGAAATTTATAGAAATTTTAGTAGATCATTAAGATTAAATGTGGATACCACTTAAAAAATCATCACAATTAATAAAGAAAAAATCATTTGTTAAAGATAATAGTGTTTAAAATGTGATCCAACGTTATAGAAGAATGTTTCCTTCTTTTGTTGCACGTTTAATTGACGAAAAATGGGTTACACAATGCAGCAGAGAATATTCATTGTCCTCCTAATACGTTACATGTACCAGTTACGCCCAGACCCAGAATGCCTTCACAGAAAAGTATGGTGTGGATGTACCAACAAACAAGTCCTTCATCAAGCAGCTGTACGACAAGTTCCAAGAGACAGGGAATGTGACAGATGTAGTCAAAAGTAGTCAACCGAAAGTGCTAATACATAATAGGCGAATCTTCATGACATTCTTTCATGGCACAATGAACAGTGAGCACTACGTACAGATAGTGCAGTAACAATTTGTAAATACAGGGTTATCATAAAAGAATGGTGCGGTTTTAGTAATTCATAGGAAGATTGTAGGGAAATTTCTAGATGTTATATTGGTATCGCTGAAAGGGTTACCAGCCTAACATCCAGGCAACGTTTAGGGTAAGACCAACATAAAAGTTTGTTTATCAGCAGTTGTAACCACAACGTCAGTTCTTGTATTGCTGTTGTGGTGAGTTGAGTGAGTTACTATGTTCTCGGATAAAGACAAAGCAATATGTGTTTTATTGATAGCCTTATTAAAATCCGTAATTTTAGTTCAACGTGCGTTTCGACGTGAATTCGGAAGAGATCCGCCACACAAAAATAACATAACACGTCGGTTCAAACGATTCGAAGAAACCGGATCGGTTAAGAAACAGAACTCAACCTGCAGACCGAGTATACCAGACGAAACGGTTGAACTAATTAGACGATCGGCAATTAGAAGTCCTGGGAAGTCCATCCCCCGTCGAAGCGTCGAATTAGGTATTCCAAAATCAACAGTTCACAAAGTTTTACGTAAAAAACTGAAATTACACGCTTATAAAATCCAGATACTGGAGGAATTGAAACCCGATGATGGTGTAAAACGTTACAATTTCACCGTTGAAATGTCGGGCAGAATAAGTGAAAATGAATCATTTTTAGACGATATAATTTTTACAGATAAAGCTACATTCCATGTGAATGGATGTGTTAACATACACAATTCACGAATACGGGGCTCTGAAAACCCACACGCAATTATTGACAAACAATAATGTTTGGTGTTGTGTGATGAAATCTCGTCTAATAAGGCCTTTCTTCTTTGCTGAAAAAACAATTAGTGGAGTTGCGTATCTTGACATGTTAACAGATTATTGCTTTGCTCAGCCGGATGAACTCGAAAACATTCATCAACTTCATTTCCAACAAGATGGTGCTCCCCTGCACTTCAATGCATCGGTCACGAACGCTTTGAATGAAAAATTTGGAGATCGATGGATAGGGCGGCAAGGACCCGTACTTTGGCCTCCAAGGAGTCCAGACCTGACACCTTGGGATTTTTCTTATGGGGTACATCAAAAGCATTGTTTATACACAAAAAATTCACGACCTAAACCGCTTAAAAAACAGGATTAATGAAGCAATGACAACCGTTAACGAAGAAATGTTAACTAATGTTTGGAGAGAAGTTGAGTATCGTTTGGACATTTGTCGAGCGACTAAGGGCGCACTAATTGAAATTTATTAATTATGTATAAAAAATGTTTGAGACGACAAATTTGAAAAATAAAAAACATATACTGTAAGTAATTCTGTTTTAATTTAAACCATGTTCATAACCGCACCATTTTTTTATGATAACCCTGTTGTATTATACCTGCAAACCAACTTACAGTACATGTGGTTTCAGCAGCACAATGCTATGGATCATACAGTCAACAACACTATGACTTTTTCAGATCGGTGTTTTCATGGACTGAGGAGTTGTAGACAGTCGCTGACTGTAGTCAGACTCCTGATTTACCCCTTCCTGACTTTTTCTTGTGGAGATACCTTAAGGATGCTGCTTACAAAACTCATCCTCACACCATTCCCGAATTGCAAGCGAAAATTAATGATGAGTTGCGGGTAATTCCTCAATAAACATTACATGTGTTTAAGAGCATGTAATGTCGTATTCAATTTTGTGAATCACATAATGGAAGTCACTTTCAACAACTATTGTAACTTATTCATTTTCCAATAAGGTTCGCTTTTTGAACACTTGTAAAAATATATATATAATTAGAAATGTATAGATTCACTGCTCCATGGATAAAAAAGGAACTATCGTAACATTTAGATGGATAGATCAAGGGAAACCGTGGTAAAACTTTAATCAAAGGAGCATCATAAAATACACCAATTAATTATAAAATAAGGAAAAAACAGATGTGATTAAAGTACATACAAATTAATGAAGATACCTATTAGATACATAAAAAATAATTCATAATTCAAAAGGCGTTAATGAAAATGATTTGACCCCACATTTATGTACACAATGAGCAGGATTCAGAAATTTTGGGGTTTTTAAAAAATTTGAATTTTCTTTAAAAGAAAATCTTTTAATTATATTTAAAATAAATTGGTAGGAAGATTTTTTAAAAATAGTTCAGTAATTTATTAAAAAAGATAATAGAAGCATAATAAGGGTCTTCCTTGTAATTTAAAGTATTATGTTAAACTATACAAAAACACTTCTATTGTATAGTTTAATAAAAGTAGGTATCGTTCATTTTTTGAAAATAAGTGACAACCTTTTTTAGCAGAGATTGTACATTATAAAAATAAATAAAGGGACAAGTAAACATATATCATTTTCCAAATATCAGTCTACATGATCCATAGTTATGGGGTGGGCCAAAACAGGTAATATATATTATTAACAAAATATGACTGAAAAATAAACTGTAAAAAAAAAAGTATGACAACAAAAAACCGCTTACTTGTAATTTTTGTTTAACTTCAGATGATGCAACAGCACTCTGTTCATGTTTTTCTTTCTTCTTTAAAGATTCAAGTCGTTCCTTTTCACGAGCTTGTTCCTTTTGCTGCTCCCATAATTCCTGAAACATATGAAAATAAATTAATTAATCGCAAACAATTATAAAAATTTTGTTTTTTTGGAAAAAAAATTCCAAATTAATATCATCAATAATCAAACAAAATGATTATTTTATAAATGAAAGTTGATCTATCAACTCGTGGATTAAATTACTTATATTTGCTGACTAGTAGAGATTATAAGTGCAGTTCATTATAATTGCTTCAATTTCTACTAGTGAAAGGTTTATTTTTAGTATATATGACTTTTCTAAGAAATCGACATTAGTAAGATTTAAAACAGAACCAAATGTTAATTTATATATTTAGTTTTTTAAGTGATATTTCACAACTGTCATGGGTCATGAAAAATTTTATATATTTATGAAGATTACTTTCTTTAAATAATTGATTAATTTTTAAAAAATACTCTGTAGTCCTTGAACAGTAGACAAACTCGATCATTTTGTATTGAATTAAATAAATAAACTTTATAACAAAATTGAATTAAAAAACAGAATTGTAGATCATAATTTTGGCCAGTGCCAAAAATAATTTTACTGTATAAACAACATTGAAAATACTTTTTTAGGGAATCTGGACATGAATGATTAATAGCTGTCATCATGGAGTTAATTAAAGATATCTCCATCAAGTTTTTTTTATATTTCTTAAAAATTTGTTTTGTAAATTAAATCTTTGAGTGGAAAATAATAAAAAAAGTAAGTTTATTGTTTGAAAATTAACATAACATACTGAGAAAGGCATTATTGCTGTATAATATTAGGAGAATGCTATTACAGACTAACATTACAAAAAAAGTCTAATTTCTAACATATATAACCAAAAAGACATATTAAAAATAATACTAGTAGAAGTTCACATAATAAAATGAAGGAAAGTAAGCAGTGAACATTTTAAAATAGAAAAATTATTATGTTTTTCTGCCTTTTTCTTTTTCCTGTTTAAGCCTCTGAGAATTACCGTTTAGGTATTACTTCAGAGGATGATATGTATGAATGTAAATGAAGTGTAGTCTTGTACAGTCTCAGTTCGACCATTCCTGAGATATACCGTTATCCACGATCAAGTATTCAAATCCATGTAAAAATAACTGACTTTACTAACACTTGAACGCTAGAACTCTCGACTTCCAAATCGGTTGATTTGGAAAGACGTGTTTACCAGTAGATGACCAACCTGGTGGGTTAATATTTTTTTGCCTAACAGCAACGAACCTAACCTACCTTAATGCAAAATTTCATAAAATCCAGAAAATATGTTTCATCATTAACAAACCAAATATCAGAAGATCAAGTTAAAAAAAGGGCAACAATTTATTGATAAATAATCTATTTTTAATACTACTGAAGAAAAATTATGACCTAATTTTATATAAATTATTGGTAAAATAAACAATCTTTATTTTTTATATAAACTTTTTGGAAAATTGTACAATTCTTCAATTACATGAATAAAATGAAAAACGATAAATTTATTCAACTACTCTTTAAATATTCTTGGTTTATTTTTTTGAGATTATTAGGTAACATGCCAAGGTACACCAAAAGCGCAATGGCCGTTTGACTTTCTGTACAATTTCTGATACAGTAATCTCTCCAGACAGTACCATACAAAAAAACCAACCTGCCAGATCCCAAATAAATATTTTATTTTTTGATTATATAATTATATACTTACACAGATTATACCAAGGATATGGTTATGTAAGCGCTACCTCAAAAAAAAATAATAAAAAGATTGATTTTTTGTTTTTTCACAGATGAAGAATCACGAAGGTTATCAACTGAATACAAAGAATATTGTAGTAGAGTTTTATTAAAACAACTATCTAATTTTGTAAAAACAAAAAAATAAATTGTTTAAAAAATAAATAAACAAGAATCACATATTTATTTATATATTTTCTCTCTGGTAACAATATGCCTACCCCAATTACAATTACCTAAATTTTTTTTTTATAAAATATAAATTTTGTAGAATGTGAAAAATGCCAAGAAACTAACCGGGATTTGTACCTAGAACCTTCCAAGCGAAAGGTGGTAATACTACCACATAAAGGTTAATTACAAATTGTACGACAATCTTTCAGGAGGCGATTCTATAGCCAAAAATAAGAAAAATAAGTTCATATAAACATAGGTCAGAAAACGGTTTGTTAGCAAGTTTTGGCTTGTGAAACATCTAGCCCTGCTTTCTACTCCCTCTATAAAATTAAACTGTACTAAAATTCTTGAGGTAGAAATCAAAGAAAAATTTGGTACTCCCTTATAGTTCGTTTTTGATCTACGAAACTGAATAAAATTGGTCCCAAACTTCTATCTCCTTTAAGTTTTAAGAAAAATGTGGTAAAAACACAAAAATATTTTGTCAAAAAATACACTTTTGTAGGTTTTGAACTGTTTGTTAATTTACCGCTAAACAAAAACTTTTAGTTAACTTGTAGAAAACTTAATTCTGAGAAAATTTATGTAAACAATGTCTATTAAAATTAAATACAAAACTGAGAAGTTCAACTTTAATTAAAAACAAAACACACAAAATGGATCTGAAAAATGACATGATTTTAAACCAAAGAATTTTCATCTATGATTGAACAACACAACATAAACGAAAGGATATAGAAAACTTATCAGTAATAGAAAAAACGAATAAAAAGTAGATTTTAAAAAAATAAATAAAATTCACATACTTTTTAGTTTTTTTCCTGAAAATGATTAAATTCAAAACGGTTACTTGATAAAACTGCAAACATTTCTTCAAAGCAGTTGCTCAGTGTGGCCGTCATTCTGTTCAATGCATAGTTCAGCTCAGGAAATCCATCTGGCCAGACACACCTAACAGCATCATTATTATTCCTAACAGTAGTTCCAGCTTCTATTACATGATGTCTCAAGTCTTCTTCTGTGCCAATATCAGCAAAATAGACTTAACAACTTCATTCAACCCTAAAGGAAAAAGTTTTCTGGTGTAGGTACGAGGGATTGAGGTGGCCATTTTACCAGTCTGTTTTGACCAATCCATTGCTTACTAAATGTGCGATTTAAATGATTCATCAAATCACGAAAGTAGTGAGCAGTGCACCATCAATGAAAAACCACATCTGCAAATGGAATATCTTCAAAGAGTTCCATGAGATTTTTTTTGCAAAAAAAGCAATTACCACTCTCCATTGAGCCTTGGTGGTAAGAAGAAAGGGCCTATGAGATTATCACTAAGAAGACCTCATTCCACATTAAATGAAAAAGTGTGTTGGAAATGATGTATAGCAGTCTTATGGGGATTTTCTTCTGCCCAAGTGTGGGTGTTTAAATACAATGCCATTCCTTGTAAAACCGGATTCACAAGTAATTAGAATATTACTTAGGAAATTGGGATGTGTTCAAATTTTCTACTTAAACATCGACAGAATTCCATCTGTTTATCAAAATCAGGTGGCAGTAAAAAAACACTTGTACAACTTGTACATATGTTGTAGAGTTTGGGTATAATTGCTGCTCCCGTAACGTTCGCCACGCACTTGACAGAGAAACATGAAAGCGATGTGATAACCTACTGGTGATTGAGGTGCGAGACACATGTATCGTTTTTAATATTGCTTCTTCAGTGTTGGCATTTCTCAGAAAATGTATATGACCAGCATCGAATCGTTGTTTGTTGAACTCACCTCTCCAAAGCCTCAAATGTTTTATGATTTGGTACTCTTCGATCTGGATAATTTTCACAGTATTCATGCACTGCAGCAAATCCATTTTTATTTACTCTACCATAAATTAACAAAATGTCTGCCAACTCACCAAATGAAAAAAAAATTGTAATATAACCCATTGTGAATGACTGACTGAATAACAATACAAACACAGGTCCAAAGAATATTCAAATGATAGATACTAAACTTAATTGTTTATAAGGTGTTATTGCCAACCTATGAAAAAATAAAAAAATTTAATATATTTTAGAAGAATGTCTTTCAAATTTATTTTCTTAATTTTTAGCATTTGTAGGTAAATTCTTCAGTTTAAGATTGTATCACTTTTCTGATCCAGTTTGTGTGTTTTATTTCTAATCACAATGAAGTTGAACTTCTCAAATTTCTTTTTTAATTTTATTATATGTTATTTACATCAATTTTCCCAGAATTAAATTCTCTACAAAGTTAACTAGAACTTTTTATTTGTTAATTGGTAAATTAAAAAGTTGTTTTATTTCAAACATAAAAAAGTGTATTTTCTGACAAAACGTTTTCATATTTTACCCTTTAGGTTTTATTTTTTAAAACCTGAGACAGAGGTCTGGGACCACTTTTATTTCATTTCTAGATCAAAAACCAATAAGGAAACACTAAATTTCCCCTCAATTTATACCCCAAAAATTTTAGGACGGTTTAATTTCACAGAAGGAGAAAAAAGCAGAGCTAAATGTTTCACGAGCCAAAACTTGCAAACAAACCACTTTCTAACCTATGTTTATATGAACTTTTTTATATTTTTTGCTACAGAATTATTTCCTGAGAGACTGATGTACAATTTAGAATCGCTCTGTATAATTTAATTGAGAGTAACAAAAAAGAAATCTAAACAATTTCTTCTATTTATATTGAAATTAATAAATTATTATTCAAGAAAGGATTTAAATACACTTACAATAAAAAAAAAACTTAGAAAATTTTCTACAACTAAAAACTAGTGTGTAACATGATAGGTTTTTTTGGCTTATGACAGTAGTATATCCTGATTAAAAACAACAAAAACATTTAAGTGTTCATTAAACTGAAGACCCCTGATATAGACCATCCCTTTTTATTTTTTAATTTAAAAGAAAAAGCATACACACACACATATATATATATATTTATTGTGGATGGAGTAACAATCCAGGGGAAAAATTATTAAAAGAACCTGATAATGAACAACATGGATTCATTATTGGGGTAAAATTTCAGTTAGAAAGTAAACAAAAGTAAAACAATATAATAATATCTGAGAAAAAACTGGATAAAAATAGAGAGTTAAATATTAAAATAAAAGAATATCAGAAGTCATAAACTGTTATAATTTAGGTAAAAAAAATATGATGGATTAACAATGTAAAAAAAAAGAATCAAAAGCAGCTTGCATAAGATAGGCTTGTTAAGAAAACAAACTTTTGCTATCAAATATAAAATTTATGAATCGGAAATCTATTTTCAATTATATAGAACATACTCGTTTTAACAATACAGGTTTTTAATATCTGATATACAACAATGTTGCAAATTAGACGATTCAATAAAAAATGAAATGAAGACAGAACAAATATGAGAGGAGAGAAATTTGCAGTAGAAACTTGTAAAAATGTAAAAATATGGTGGGCCACATATAAAAGCGTCCATAATGATGAATTTGGTGGTATAAGAAAGTACGGAAAACAAAAATTAATATACATAAAACAGCAATTAAGGATTTACAATGTAATAAGTTGAGGTTAAAAGATAGCAAACAATGGAAAGAAATGAAAAACGCATCAAACTAGTCATAACTGAAGATGAAAACATTAAATAAACGTTTACTATTAAACGTCATGGGGCATGACCATTGTAATGAAACAAGAAGAGTGTTGCCGTAATGTACTGTACACATACTTTGACTATATATAATCTATAATTAGACTAACATATACGCAATATTTACTATAAGGTCAATCTGTTTATTTTTGAACATCACCCCAGTTTAATTTTAAACCCTGATAAACAATTATTATCATCTATTAATATATTATAACTGTAAAAATATTTCAAGAAATTCTACAGTTGAAAGCAATTATGGTCCATCAACATTTTCCGGAAAGTAAAAATAAAACAAATTCTGAACTATAAATCAACAATTATTAAATGTAATGGGATTAAACAACAGCGATAATGATTAAAAGCTCAGCAACAATTATTAAGTGTACTCGAAAAACACAAAAAGAAATAAAATATGTGATAACTATATAGGCAATTAATTTATTCTGTGACAATATATTTCGCACTGACAACTTTTTCATCAGAGGATTATTGTTTTAGCAACAGCACTAAAAATATAAAACAACACTACTTTTATGCAACAGTAGACTGTTTACAGAACTAAACATTGTTTTTTTGTTTCACTCTCGGTGAAGCAATTGCATTTAATAGTATTTTGACTCCTACCTATTTGTATTAATGGTTCTATATTTTTTCGCGATGAGGTAGAAATTTAGTTATTAATAAATAAACAGTCACATGCTAAAAAGAAAATTTACCACATTTATATCACAATTATTATTATTATTAAATATTATTTTTATCTAACAAAACATATTACAGTATATCTCAAAGCACTTTTGTAGAAGTTTAAAACAAAGTTACATAACTTTCTCTGTTTCCTATAATTTTGTCCACAGTAAGATAATAATTAAAAAATTTAAACTCTTCAATAACATCATTATCTGGTGTTCTGCCTAGCAGCAGGTCCCCTACACCACTGCTGTTTCCATCCATTTCTGTCTCTGGTCTTCTCCTCCTTTGTCCACTTATATTATTCGTCAATCCACCTCATCTATTAACTTCGATCTTCTGTTGACCCTTCCGATGCAATTTTCAATTTTTTACTTCCTATAACCATACATTCTAACCGGTTTCCTCTTCTATGTATTTCTCACGTTAACTTCTCTTTCTTCTTTAATCCTGTTCATTACTCCTTTAATCCTCAATTTATCCATCCATCTTACTTTCTCTATATCCACATCTCAAGTTTCAATCCAGCCCTCTCCCTCCCTCATCATCCTAATAACAAAAGAAAACATGCACAGCGTTTGGCTAACCTTCTCCTTAACAATAAATCTAGACGTTTACTATGTAGCAACTTCCTCTTCTCATCCATCCTTTTATTTTTATCGTGTCCTTCCAGTTCTCTTACACCATAGTCCTCAAATACTTATAATCTTATACTTTTAAACCAAACCAAACTTTATTAATAAATAATTACGAATATTATAATTTAACATAAGTAAAATAAAAGCACTTTATTAAAAACATACTGTTCATTTTATTATTACAGTGTATACATAAAAATGTTTCTATCTTTAACAGTTCAATTATGATTTTTGTTCTTATTCCTTTCAAGATTGTAACCATATTTTATTATTTTCTTATATCAATTTTCTATTCCTATCATTTTTTAAATTTTATTAAAATATTTTATTTAACATATCATATTAGTAGAAGGTCTTAATAATCAAAATTAAGTTTTCTCCACAATAACAACATATCTATGCCGAATTACAAGGGTGAATCAAATATAAATGGTAATTTTTTTTAATAAATTTATTGATTAATAATATAAACAGTCTCTTGCACGATCTACACACTTTTGTCAACGATTTGGTAGCTTGAATATTCCTTGTTCATAAAAGGTTTGAGGACAAGTGGTCAACCAATTGCGTACACACTCTTCAACGTCTTCATTATTTTTGAATCGTTACTCTCCAAGCAATTTTTTCAAGGGCGCAAACAAAAAATAGCCACGGGGGATAAATCTGGACTGTACAGAGGATGATCGAGGGTTTCCCAGTGCATTTTTCCCAATTTATTCCTTGTCAAAATCGTGGTATGTGGCCTGGTGTTGTCATGGAGAAGGATGACATTTCTGATGAGCATACCCAGTCTTTTATTTTGGTAGGCGGCTTTTTGTTGACTGTAGCAGTTGACGATAGTAAGCCGCATTCACTATTAATTGATTGTAGAGAAAATCAATGAGTAAAACTCCCCTTGAATAAAAAAAAAAAACTTTTGTAAGAACTTTTCCAGCTGACAATTGAGTTTTTTGTCTTCACTGGGCAGTCTTCATCCTTCCTTTGCCATTTTTGACTCTGGGGTGTAATGATGAAGCCATGTCTCATTACATGTGATGCGACTCTCAAAAAATAGATTTAGAAGTCTCTCAGAGATCTCCAACATGAACTGTTTCTGATATTCGGTCAACAACCTCAGAACCTATCAACCGCTAATTTTACTAAAGCCAAGATGATCAGTGATAATGGATTGAGCACTCTCATAGCTGATATCCACCTATGACATGATTTCTTCCACAGTGAACCGGCGACCACCTTTGATAACTTCTCGAACGGCACAGAAGTTGTCAGCTGTGAGACTTGACCTTGGGTATTGATCATGACTTTCATTTTCTACACTTTCTCGCCCACACTTAAACTGTCTGGCCCACATATACACTGGTTCTGGGACAGTGTAGCATCTCAAAAC
Organism: Lycorma delicatula; assembly: GCF_047948215.1. Classification (NCBI taxonomy): domain Eukaryota; kingdom Metazoa; phylum Arthropoda; class Insecta; order Hemiptera; family Fulgoridae; genus Lycorma; species Lycorma delicatula. Next base: position 17,797,314 of record NC_134467.1, read on the forward strand.
TGTAACTTTAAACGAGTTAAAATTTCTGCAGGTTTAATGTCTTCATTAGTTAAAAACTTTATGATTATATGTTGTGCAACAGACAATGGAACCTCTTGTTCACTCATGGCTGTACTGATGACAGAACATAGCGGAGGAGCTAACCAAGCTGGTTACCACTCTCTAACACACTGAACATTAACCCTTCACTCCACCATCCAGCTCAGAACTGCTTGCTGCGTAGAATAGCAAAATTACCATTTCAAATTTGATTCATCCTCATGCAATGATCACTACTACTTTTTAATTATTATTGATTTTTACTTCCTTGTATGAAATAAAGGAAGTATTGTGATCGCGAAAAATTTTGTGAAGATTTCAACTGGAATATCCATTTTCACCATCCCTGAATCCATTTTGACTAGTTTCGGCATGATGTCTGTATCTCACATGACTCAAAAATGATTAGTCATAGGATGTTGAAATTTTGGATTTAGGACTGTTGTAACATCTAGTTGTGCACCTCCCCTTTTGATTCCAATCGACTTGAACAAAAATGCCCCCAAAAACAAAGAAATTGGATTTTGGACTTTTTCTTAACTGCAGTAATAAACCCTCATTGAGAGCTTTACAATGATATCAAAAGTGGTACTTATTTTCATTGGTTCCAGAGTTATAGGCAAATAAAATTTTAATTAATGAAATATTTTAATTTTACAAGGAGAAGTCACACTGATTTGAATTCAACTTCATTCTTCTTTTTTTTTAAATTTAAATATACTGATCTATTAATAATTATTAACCTACGATTGTAAAAAAAATGTTTACAATAAATAATAATTAAATAATAATAATAAAAATAAAATATGAAAAAATGAGAAGTTATTAGTGAAATAAAATTTTAGGTATAAAGTGTATATGTAATTTAATAAGCGTACAAGGATATGGTGTCCACGTCAGATTTTTTTTATAAGAAATCGATCTTGTAATAATGAAAAAATACCAATTTAACTAGGATTCGAATCCAGAACCTTCAGTGTTAAACTCAATAAATTATCGTGGAGTATAATCAGAGAAATAAATATGTTAATTTCAATTTGAATGAATTCAAGTAGAAGGAAAAATTAAGGATGAGTCAATGATTATGCTTATTCAGTTATTGAATTCAATACAAGTATTCTATTTTTTATACATCAGATATTACACAATCAGTACAGTCATAATGAAGCTAACTACTTAATAAGAACAATAACAATAATAATTATATAACATTAAGTGATGTAGATAGTACCATAACACTTGAAAATATGCTATGAACAATATTATAAACTATTAAGAGGGGAATTAAAAAAATAAATCCTAAATTTATACGAAAAATATATAAAAATTTTAGTAATTATGTCACAAATTTCTAATGAACGTAATAATCAAATAAATAAAAAACTACCTAATTTAAGAAGGGTCTTAAGTGGCATGTATACACATGATAAAATCATTTGTTAATATAACACAACATAAAACTTAATAAAATAGTCAGCGACAAAAGAGATGCAGAAGAAGAGAGGCAGTTTTTAAAAAAAAAAAAACGAATGAAAAAAGGATGTAATCTGTTCACATCATTTTTCAACTTGATACAGTGATTAAATGAAAACAAAAATATTAATATTCGCTGATGACTTAATTTTATTAGCAAAAAAATAATTAGAAGAAATTCTGAGTAGCGTACATTAGATTTACTGCTAGCAGAGATTTTTGGTTTTAAAACATTTAACAATAATTAAAAATATATAAAAAGAGCATAATGTGAAATAATAGTATACTATACCATTTTGTTACATAGTAAAATTACAAAGAATGGAAAAATAAGATATATATATATATAAACCAATTTGCACTGATGTAAAACATAAAATTAACATTCAAAAAGTAATATTTATGTGAAATATATTGTTTTACGGGTAATAAAACATATATAAAAAAAAAAAAAATAGTAAGAAAATCAGAAGGGAGAATATTTGATGAGGTATTTACAGGAGATAATTTAAAATAATGTGGACTGATAAAAAACAAAATTATTTATACCAAATAAATAATTTCTCTTATCCCTAACTGATTTTTAAGATACTTCCAACTTTTCCAAGCATTACTTTATATGAAAAACTAGATACAGTGAAAAGTACATATGCTAATGACATCTGTTACTATCCAGTCACGTATTTTTCTTTAAACGAATTTCTGTCTTGCATTTTCGCGAATTAGATTATATCAGTCAGGTGTATCATATAATGCAATGTCAACATTTGACGATTTTCAAACAGTATTACTTTTCTTATGTAAAAATTATATAATTTTTTCATATTAATAAATCTAAATAATTTAAGGATTGTAAAAACATTTTAGTATAATATAATAATTCACACAATACTATGATCTAAATAATGGTTAAAAAACAATAAATGTGGAAGCTTAAAGAGAAAAGGGTAAATAAAAGACTGAACAACTTACAATAATGATAAATAAGAATACAACATTATCTACCAATAAATTCAGAATTATCTTGTAAATAAATTTCAGTGGCGAACAATAACGTTAACAAATAATATTAAAATAATAAATATCAATAAATTTCGGTGGTCGGTCTTTAAAAGAAAGACCTATTTCTGGAAGGAGAAAAATATTCTTTATTTCATTTAATAATCAGGGAAAGGAGAATGATAAAGGAAGTGTCGAGATGAGGTAGGATGTCTCCTTCGCAGCTCAAAAATTTAAGACAACTGTTCAACCATAGAATTATTTAAAATCGCAATTAAATAAAGTTGTCCTTGCCACGATGAAAGAACTAACCTTTGATAAAAGATAGCCAGTAAAGAAGACAAAGAAGAAAAAAAGTAATATAAGCTGAGTGCAACCTAACCTACCCATAATTAATGAAAAAAAAAAAAAGAAGTAAATAAAACATCATTAAAAAATAAAATAATAGAAAAAAATTAAATACCTTGAGATGCTGTCTTAACTGTTGTTCATGTTGCTCAGCAAGTTGTTGTTGCTGAGCATGAAATTGTTGAAGTAATATCTGTTGCTGAAGCTGCTGTTGTTTCTTCAGCTGAAACAAAATAATATTTATTATTGTATAGCATGTAATAAAAAAATATATACATAGAAATCTTTAATAAAAATTATTAATTATAGATGAATGAATAGAAGAGAAAAATGAATATGAATAAAGTAAAGAGAAGAAAAATAAAGAAGTTATGATTTAATAAAAATATTGAAACCTTTTGATATTACTTACATTAACAATATATGTTTCAATCATAAATAAAAGTAATTAAAAGACAAAAAAAAAAAACAACAGATAAAGCCACCTTTTAACAAAAACATAAATACATACATGCCTAAAAAGATTATTCACAGTTAACATAATATATTCACAAACGATTACATTTATTTTATATAACTTAACTACTCCTTAAGAACAATCAAGAATTAAAAAAAAAACTGTAATAAAAAAAACATTTGGTACAGATCATGTTACATACTGTTAGCTAGTACTAATTAATGTATTGGCACGGCTGCTCTGCCAGTCAAATAATTCCTCCATTTCTCCTTCCTTTACCAGTACATTACCATATATACTTTCTTTAAGACTCAAATGGATGGTGAATCTGCTTGAGAAGAATATCCAGAACTAGCAAAAAAGCATAACTAAGTAGCTTTCTTTCTTTCTTTTTTTGTTTGGCCTCCAGAACCACCATAAGGTATTACTTTAGAGGATAAATGAGAATGATATGCATGAATGTAAATGAAGTGTAGTCTTGTACAGTCTCAGGTCGAACATTCCTGAGATGTGTGGTTAATTGAAACCCGACCACCAAAGAACACCGGTATCCGTGATCTAGTATTCTGCCTTTTTTAGGATTTGAACGTAAGAACTCTCGACTTCGTTCGTGATGAGTTCATAACTAGACCAACCTGATGGGTAACTAAGTAGCTTAGATGCACAGATCATAAAATCGGGCGTCCTATTTCACCTACATCTAATACCAAAATACAAAATACACAACTGAAATACAAAATATACAACTTTTTCTTAATAATTTAAAAATAAATAATAGAAAAGATGTTATATGTGAGAATCATTCAATAATTAGACAAAAATAGATGCGGAAGCAAAATAGTGGGTTATGATACTTTCAAAACAGTAGGCTGATGACCATGTGATGACTTTTGATCAGCTGTTTGAGTAAAATTGTTTTCTCTATAACCTCAAAATTTCGTTTTAGAATAGTGAGTTTGCAAATTACTTGAATACACTAATTGGATTTGTTTTACAAAGGTGAAAAACCAGTTAACATTTACTCTTGTACAACCAAATAATATGAACAAAGTTTAATAAACTGTAGAAATTTTTAAAAGTGAATACAAAAAATAAAGACGGATGAATTTCAATGACTGATGAGCACTTTTCTGGATATCTGATTAAAGTTTCTGCTCCAGCACTTGAAATTTGCATAGATTCTCTCATCCAAGATGAACAAAGGATTATAGATGAGATTATATTGGAAAAATTACACATAAGTGATGGTTCAGTTCATAACATTATCACCAACACGCACAAATACCGTAAAACAAATGCAAGATTGGTACAAAAAGAAACCCACCGGGTTGGTCTAGTGGTAAACGCGTCTTCCCAAATCAGCTGATTTGGAAGTCGAGAGTTCCAGCGTTCAAGTCCTAATAAAGCCAGTTATTTTTACACGGATTTGAATACAAGATCGTGGATACCGGTGTTCTTTGGTGGTTGGGTTTCAATTAACCACACATCTCAGGAATGGACGAACTGAGAATGTACAAGACTACACTTCATTTACACTCACATATCATCCTCATTCATCCTCTGAAGAATTATCTAAACGGTAGTTACCGGAGGCTAAACAGCAAAAAGAAAAGGGTTCAAAAAGAACTCATTTGCTTTACAATAAACATCCGGCCTTACACAGCTCAGGTAACTCAAGAAACCATTCGGAAGCACTACCTTGCCACTATACAGTCCTCTCTCGATTTCTGTTTAGCCTCCGGAACCACCGTAAGGTATTACTTCAGAGGATGATGTATATGAATATAAATAAAATGTAGTCTTGTATAGTCTCAAGTCAACCATTCCTAAGATGTATGGTTAATTGAAACCCAACTACCAAAGAACACCGGCATCCACAATCTAGTATTCAAATCCATATAAAAGTAACTTCCTTTACTAGAATCTGAACCTAAGAACTCTCGACTTCAAAATCAACTGATTTGCGATGACGAGTTAACTACTAGACCAGCCCGGTGGGTTCCCCATACAGTCCTGACTTGGCCCCATCGGATTTCAACTTGTTTGGTCCACTCAGAAACACAATGTTATAAGAGGTTTAATGGCAATGATGACGTCAATGAAAATAGGCTAAATTGGCTTCGATATTAAGACTTTGCTTGCGACCGGCATAAACAAGCCGATTCAAAAATTGGGCAAGTGTATTAATGTTGTTGTTGATTTTATTGAAAAGTGGGAAAAATGTTATATTAATTAAGCATATTTTAACTCCAGAGCAATTATTGAATTATCCTCATATATATTCATATATACAGTTCTAAAATATTTTAAAAAAAATCTATTAAAAAATATATATATATATATATATTTTTTTTTTTTGGAGATACATGATGTTATCAAAATTATAAATTTTGATAATGGATGTGAAATGGTATTAACCATTTCTCAAAGAGTTTACATTAAATTATTTTATAAGGCAGGATAATAAAAAACATATATTATTGTGAAAATTAACTTTTTATAAAACATAAAATCAAAAAAAATATTAATAACTGTAATCTTTTTGAAAATACCTCAACATACTTTAATTAATGGGCTGAACTGAATTTTCACAAACGTTTTAAATAAAATTCTATAACATTTGCATACTTTTTCCACAAATAAAAAATCTTTCTAAAGGCATTGTAAAGTTAAATTTGTTTTAAGAGATTAGTACTTGTCTTTACCTGATACGCAGATTATCGGCAACTAGTATTACTGTTCAACCACCGAACAGTAAATAAAATCCCGATGAACAAACCAAAACAACCTTCATAATAGATATCAAGGGTATAAACAGCATTATTAAACATTGAAAAACTAAGAAGCACAAACATCCACAAAGAAAAAAAATGATAATGGAAAAACTGGATGAAGGACATAGAAATGTGGAAGATGTTACAAAAGAACAATTTACTCATCAAGGTAAAAATAATTTAACATTTTATTCAGAACAGTAAAAAAATATTGGTACCACATGAAATTCAACATGCAGAAAATCCTCGACTGATATTTTTTTTTTTGTTTGAAATGCCTCAGGTTCAAAAACGTTAAATCTAGCCCACATTATGAAAATAAAATGGCATTATGAAATAGTATTTGGATCAAATTATTTCAACAATATTCAAATCTGCATTAAATTTATAAAGTTCATTCTTTAAGATCAATTATATTTATATTCTCAATTGCCAACATCAATCATTTGTCAGACAATTTAAATGAAAACGTGTTAATTCTTATACTCGATGACAAAAAATTGACTATATATAACAACAAGCTTCTTAAAAACGATTATAAATTCTTATTTAACAGGTTGACTGCTACACCCAAAACAACAATAATTTGACTGTTACAAAATATATTTTCCCTAATTATTTTTTCTTTTCAATCTATCCATCTTCCATACAAAACTGCATTCAATTTTAATTCCGTTAAATTACAATAAAAAAAAGAAGATGCGACATAAATCTGAGTCTCACAGCATTTCAGTGAGACACAAATTGATGTCTCCAAAAAAAAAAGATAAATTTAATGAATGAGACATAAATGGGGGTCTTATAAATTACAATACACTGTTTACAAGGATGAAATAAAGGGAAAAAACTATTTCACTCGTCTGAAATAATGAACTGCAAGAATATAAGTTTATGTGATTCATAAACTCATGGAAAAATTTTACATCCCATTTTTTTATATCATTCAAAATAATTAAAAAGGAATTTTGACATGAAGAAATATTTGTAATGAAAGTAACTTTATTTAAATTTTTAAACAATTTTATTTACACTACTAGGTTACATTACTAGGTTTTTATCTATAATTATCTTGATTTAATAGTGACTTAGAAAAAAAAATGCAGAACACATCCTTGACACTGGTTCTTAACTTGTTTGCCAACCTAAATAATAAAATTATTCTACAAATTAAATTTATTTTTTTTAAAATTCAGCTGTTGTTTTATAACAGTAATGTAAAATTTATAGTATTTGGGATACAGCTTATTAACTTTCGAATGTGACAATGCACAAAGAAGTTAAGTATATCAATGGAAAAGTCGTAATTTTCTCTATTACAGTATGACATTGTTGTTCTGAAAAATACGGTACAAAAAAATCCTTAATATCAATTTAAACATTTTCCAAACAAAAATGCATTCCATCTTAATTATGATAAAAAAAAGTGACATAAATCTGAGTCTCACAGCATTTCAGCGAGACACAAATTGATGTCTCAAAAAAAAGGATGAACGGGTCAATAAAAGATAAAATGAGTCTCATAACTGGGTTATGAGACCTGTTTTGATTTAAAAAACGGGTCACATAGCCCAGAACAAATAACACTAAAGATCCAGAATAAGGTTAACCTATTAAATATAAAAAATTGTATGTTATAATGAAAGCATGATTTAATTCTTTTTTTCTGATCGACTGGTATATGTTACAAGAAATCATGAATTGACTAATGTATTATTTTACAATATACAAATGTTTATTACATCTCTTCATAATTAAACTTCTTAAATCTTTTCAACTTAACTGCTTAAATCTTTTCAAAATCAAGTTTTTACACGGCTGCATAAAAAAAAAGTATAACGTATTTAGGGTGTGTGTATGTATGTATGTTTTTTCTACTGTTACAGCTCAACGACTGAACCGATTTAGATGTATGATCCCGTGTTGGAATCCGTATGTTACCGGGAGTGTCATAGGCTACGTAAATATATATATATAGTAGTAGTGGAGATTTGCCAGTTGAAGCACAAACTTTAATAAATTGAATTGATGAACTCTGAACTATGAACCTCTCTCACTATGCGAGCTAAGTTTGAACTGAATGATTCGAATCAATAGAATTAAATTTACGTTAAATAAAATAATATTAAATAAATTAAAAAAATATCTGTTTAATAATAATGGGCTTCCCTTGCAAACTGCATTTGAGGCTAGAATTGGGAGCACCTCATGCGAGGCTAGGCCGATCATCACCATCAATTGGTAACAAACAGAGTGCCCCTGAGGTGCTGTTTTGGAAGGTGCAATGGGTTGCGCTTATATCTCTGCAAACAATAATCTGATTTTTAAAATTCAAACGGGATATTTGTTATTAGGTTGAAGGCTAACTTTGGCATGTATCAGATACAATCTCGATTTAACAGATAATGGTTATTCAGAAATTTTGTTATAGCTTTGCAACCAACCTTCAAATTTTAAAAATTAAAAAGGGGTATTTGCTTACTATATAAAATCACTATGGAACCAAACCAGAACAAAAAGAGCAATGCTTTTTTTCAGCAGTTGTACTTTTTAATTTTTAATATTTATCTCTTATTTATTTACACATATTGCTATAACACACTAATTGCTCATTTTATAATAAATGAGCAAATAATTGTTCAAATCTTAAAAATTATTTCAGATTTATACAGTACAGTATTATAAACTACAATAATAATGATATCGGCCACCAAACATTATTAAAAAAAAAGAAGATATATTAACTGTGAACAATCCTAACATAATCAAAAACAAAAAAAAAAATTTAAAGAAACTGACTAAGAATTTACTTTACCTGATAATTCTCCATAATATTTTTATAAATATTCGGTTTTTTTATGTAAATATTATGTACATAAATTGTTTTTTTTATTTTTATTAATGTTTGTTTAATTATAAATTCAGCAGTGTGTTAAAATCTTTACTGTACATATCGACAATAAATCAAACTGGAATGATTTATACACAATTCATCAACATCATTGTATGAATTTCTGTCATCACCACTCACTAACACCCATTCACTACAAATAAAAAAATATAAATATCATTATTAAAACAAACATAACAATAAATATGATTGAAACATACATTTTATTAATAAAATAATATTATAAATAATAAATTTTAAAAATAAAATGGATTATCCTATACTATATACTTTAAAATCTATCGTAACAAAATATCAACAGGTTTCAATAGATTTTTTTTACCAATATTACATACACATCTGGTAACTTTGGTAATTACACCATATGATGAATGAAATGAAATGAGGTAATTATAGTATATATATATAAAATACAAAATCAGTTTGATCAGTTTAATTGCATATAATTCAACAACAATACAATTCACAGTTACATTATATTTAAAAATTTCAGTTCAGTGTTAATAATAAGATGGAATTATTATAAAAGAGTTCAATACTGATGGTATTTTACCGTGACTTTTTTTATTACATTCAGTGCACGAATTAATATTTTTAATGATTTTATGAAAGCGCTAACAAAAAACTGATTATATTAAAAAAAAATTATCAAAAATAAATTTTATAATAAACATTTTGTTTGTGATTTAAAACAAAACAAGAAAACGATCAGTTTTAATTTAAAAAAAATCGAGAAAAAATAATTTCATTTTCATAACAACCTCAAATGAGTACAAGACAAATGAATGTTTTACATGATTTTACAGCCGTAAAAAAGGCTGGAATTTGTACAGCTTTTAATTGTAAATTTGGCTTCACCAGAAAGTTTTTAAAATTCAATCATTAAAGTCCTATTTATTTTTAAATATATGTAACAAAAAACATTTTTCCAATTTTTTCACAATTTTGGGGTCCCTGTGCAAGTAGGGTTTTTATTGATAATAATGAATATGAAATAAAATTGAAGCATCAAAATTTCCAAATTTAAAATAACAAAATGTTAATTTTGGATTAGATTAATAATAATAATATTTCTTAGCATTAAAAAAAAAAACTAAAAATATTCATATACAGATTAGATCTAATAAATCTGCTTAAATAAATTCTCTAAATCTAAAATTCCCTCAATTAAAATTAAAAAAAAAAATGTAAATATTTCCCAAAAAAAAAACTTTTCCTGTGTTTAAGGTCTACGTTTAAATTTTTGGAAAATTACAGATATTTTTCGCATCATATGATATATAAAATACCAAAAAATATTAAAACCAAAGGGAGATACGAGTGAAATAACAAAAAAAATATATAACTCAATTTAAGAGATGGAGATTTTTTTTTAATTTTTGTATTATTTATATACGCATTGTAGGTAGCAAATTTGCTTTAATAAAATTTTTTCTAAAATAAATCTGAAGTAAGTAGAAATTGTCTGAAATAAGTCTGGGAAAAGGACTAGAGAAGTTATTCTATAAAGAATATTAAGAAATGAAAGTAAATCTATAAATAAGGATAATTGAAAATCCTAAAGAATCAGACCTAACTAGCTATCCCACAAAATGATAAAACTACAAATAGAATTTGTAGAAGTTAATAACTATTCAGAGTACTAACAAAGAAGCATGTTCGAAAAAAAACATAAAAATTATTACCATTTTTTAATCCATCAGTGAGCGCAATCCGTTATAAAGTTCTTTATTTTTCTAGTAATTGGAAAGGACTAATTTTTATTTTTTTTATGTAAATTACTTAATCTTCATTAACAAAATCTCATTTCCATACAACATTCTGTAAGCAGAATATTATCAAAATAACTGCACAAAAATATTCCAAAATTGTTTCTCTTTTAATACAAAATATTAACTAATGAAAAATGCCGTTTGATTGTCCTTTCCGACTTGAATTGTTTTAATCAACTAAAAGGAAGAATAACTGTGATTATAGGAAAAATTAGTTCACTGTTGATTAATAAAAAAATGTAAAATAATTTGTATCTGACTTAATTAAATTAAAAGTATTTTTTGTATTTGGAATTAAATTAAAAAATAGCATAAAGTGGAATACATATTTACTCACAACTATTAGACTTAAATTAATTAGAACAAGATGGAAAGCTTGTTTGCGAAATAAAAAATGTTGGCCAAATAAAAAACAGTTTTTAATACCATTAGTAATCACAGTGAACAAAAATAAATACTTAAATCTACCAAAACACATGTAAACTGGATTAAAGTAGATATTTATAGTTTCCAATCAGATATGTTTATACTGGGAGTAAATATTTGCATATATTATAGAAAATTACAAAATGAAAGAAATTTATCAGTCCAAATCTAGCCAACAGTTTAACATCCTGTGTGTTAATAGTAGGAAAGAGGGTTGTTACTTGCCTTTCCATGCAATAAGAAGACAATCTGAGACCGAGCTGGACTAATTATACTTTAAAACTCCTAGAGTTAAAAATGTTTAATACATTTCTATATTACTAAATTCTTAAAATTTTCAAGCCTATGTTCTTGTAGGATTAAAAATAAGGGTGTCCCATTTGAAATGCCCTATTTTTATTCTGCTACCATAAATTAATAAATAGAAATATTTTTTGTTTCCAGGTGCCAATCAGTAGCTGAAATATACCAATTTCGGTGGAAATTGTGATTTTGGAAATTCACACCAGGTGTCGTGGAGACTACATAAGATTAAAAATGGTAACAATTTGCAAAAAAGCACAGATCGTTAAGCGATACGTGGAACTTAGCCACTAGTCAATAGTGGCTTTTTAACAACAATTCCATCAGATGTACGAGAGATCTCCCAGATGGGAAGAGAATTAAGGCACAAAAAGAACAATAATTTGGAAATTGGTTCAGTGGTTAAAAATCATGGCAATGGCCGACAAACGGTATCAGAAGAGAACATGGGGTGTATCGTCGAAACATTTCAAATAAGCGCATGTAAATCCATTTGCAGAGCCTTGCGGGAAGTGAATATTCCAAAATCAACCGTCCACAGATTTGTGCATAAGTGTCTGAAGTTGTAAGCGAACAAAGTGCAACTGTTCCAAGCGTTGAAACTAGAAGATAAGCCGAAGAGAGCAGTTTTTGCCAAAAAAAAACATGTTGGAACGCACTGATCAAAATCCTAGCTTTCTGTCATCGATTATGTTTTCCAATGAGGCCACATTCCATATGCCAAGCCATGACAATTATCATAACGTAAGAATTTGTGGGACAGAGCCTACTTGTGAGATGATTGAGTTTGAGAGAAATAGTCCTAAACACTATGTGTGGTATGGTCTCATGGAAGATGACTCTTCTTCTTCATTGAAGGTATTTCATATCTTGACATGTTGGTGCAGTCCGCGTTCCCACAAATTGAACACAGGCTTCCTAATATCCTCTTCTAGGAAGCTGGAGCTCCCCCGTACTGGCTCCTTGTGGTAAGGGAAAGGATGGATGAGATGTTTCCTGGTAGGTGGATTGGAAGAGGTGGTTCAATTCCTTGGCCACCCAGATTGCCAGACATAACTCCTCTGACTTCTTCTTCTGGGTTTATATCAAAGTCAGGGTGTATACAACACAAAAGTATCAAACATCCAGAAGCTGCGTGAGAGCGTTCAGAATGCCATTTCAACCATCACAACATAAATGCTTCAACGAACATGACAAGAAATTGACTATGAGCTGGACATTCTTAATTTGACTGGTGGGACATGTTGAAGTGAGTGATTTTTAATTATAACTTGATTAGAAAGACTCTAATTTAATATTTGTTTCATGTTGATGTGTGTAATATTTTGGGAGATATTTAGATAAAAATAGAGCATTTCAAATGAGACACCCTTATAATCTAGCTTTTTATCCCCCTCTTCCCCGAATCGGATTCCACAGTGAAGCAACACAATCCGGGGGAGTGTCTTTTTATTCTAATAAGCCGGCTAGGATCTTAACTATTAATGCCTGCCTCTAACTCCCAGAGTAGGGTTACCAGGCCCGACTATGTCGTTCCTGTTCCCCCACCCTAGGAGACGGGACTTAGTTACAATCTAACTTGGTAATCCAGAAATGTAACAAGCTACAGAAACACTTACTAAATGGATGTATGATGTTACATTGCTTAGAAAGTCAAATATCTGGATACTTCCAGAATGTCATAATTTCATTTAATCAATCAAAAAACCTCCCACCACCAAAGCAAATTGTGAGTTATCTTACATTTAAAAATGTAAAATTTTACATTTAACAGATTTTACACATCTGGCTGATTAAATTATACCAGAGTAACATATATAAAAAAAAATATTTATTTATTTATAATAAGATTATATGTCAAAGTTACAAAATAACTTTGAAAACTGTTTTTATGATAAAACTAAAGTGAAAAACTATAAAATAATAATACATTTAAAGCTTTAATAGCTAAATATATTTCTTTAACAAAAATCCAATTAAAAATCTACTGGCAACTGTCAAAAATGAACTGTCCACAAGAAATGACCTCATTAATTAAAATCAATAGTACATTGAAACTATGCCAATACTAGTATTTGAACTAATTAAAAATAAACGATATAATTTATTTAAGCAATTAGATATTCACAAATTTTACAAGTATTAATGTTTTCTAATTAAAATAACATTTTATTTAGTAAAAACCGCATTTAGATTAACCTGGACATTGCTTTGATAACTAAATATTAACTTTACTTTTAATAATATATATATATAACATGATGTTTGCAATCCAGTAAATACCATAAACAAGTTAAATTGAAACAGGCAATCATTTTTAGTTTTTTAATTTATTGTGATTGAAGCATGTAAGTATAATTACATAAAAATAAGTATATGATACAAAAAAAAAACTTGTCTTTAGAAATTATGTAACTTATGAACCAACAATGAACAAAAATTGAGTTTTATAATAAATTACAAATGTACATATATTAGAGAAAAGTAAAGTCATTTCATATAAAAATAGAATACATTAATAACCTCTTACTAATCTATTTTCTTTTGAAACTATTATACGCTATTATAGAAAATAAATGAGATTCCTAGCTTAATGAAAAATGGGTTTTTTCATTCAATGGGTTTCACAGTTTTTTTCATTCTATTGTTAAATGATTTACTACAAATGTGGTATGGAATTAATTTACAAAAAATAATTTATTTATTCTTCAGTATTGATACTGTCCCCTTCAAAACAGTCCTCCATAATACCCAGCGTTTCTTCCAATACTCAAAACTTCGTGGATATCATTGTTTGATAACTTTAACGTTCAGTTAGCAATTTTTCATAATTTCATTAACTACTGCAAATCATTGTCGTTTTAATGTTTCTCTTAATATGTGAAAACAAGAAAAAGTAATAGGATTCTGTGTATAAACAATAGAGAGACCAAGGGACATCAGTATGCAATTATTTTTGGCTAAATATAATCACAAATTAATACTGAAGTTTAAGCTGGAACATTATCGTTATACAAAATCTAATATTTTTGTTATTTTCTTCCGTTTATCTCACACAAACAGCATAAAACTGCTAAGTCACACTGTTTGCTGATTTTACAACTTCTTATGAATTCATCAAGGGCGACGGTGTTGGAATTAAAAAGAAAAAGAAAACGGTAAGCAAAACCTCAATATTTGATTGAACTAGGCTTGTATTTTTCAATCTTGGTTATTCAGGAAACTTCCATCGGGTTGATTTTTGGATCTTTGTTTCAATACCATAACTGTACACAATTTAAATAATTTTAAATGTCAGGAAAAAATTTTTGAAAGTATATGTTTGGAGTGTCGCTTTATATGGAAGTGAAACTTGGACGATCGGAGTATCTGAGAAGAAAAGATTAGAAGCTTTTGAAATGTGGTGCTATAGGAGAATGTTAAAAATCAGATGGGTGGATAAAGTGACAAATGAAGAGGTATTGCGGCAAATAGATGAAGAAAGAAGCATTTGGAAAAATATAGTTAAAAGAAGAGACAGACTTATAGGCCACATACTAAGGCATCCTGGAATAGTCGCTTTAATATTGGAAGGACATGTAGAAGGAAACAATTGTGTAGGCAGGCCACGTTTGGAATATGTAAAACAAATTGTTAGGGATGTAGAATGTAGGGGGTATACTGAAATGAAACGACTAGCACTAGATAGGGAATCTTGGAGAGCTGCATCAAACCAGTCAAATGACTGAAGACAAAATAAAACCTGTTCACACACGATTTGATACATTTGATTAATTCTAAGTAATCATCGATATCAGTTAACAGTTTTGCGATGTTATTGAAAATTTAACAATTTTGCTTCTATCGTTTCATACCCGAAATGTCGAGATTTTCACCTCTTCAGCAATTTCTTTAATAGTGATTTAACTATTATCGATCACAATGTCATTTATTTTGTTGATATTTTCATTGGTTGATTAGTTAGGACATCAAATCATTTTGTCTTCTTCACAGTCTTCTTGAGATTGTTTGTACCACTCATAAACGTTCAGTGGTACAAAATCCTCGCCAAAAGTATTCTCTAACATCTTCACCAATTCACAACAATTAATTCCATTTTTAAAGCAACATTTAATGAAATTCTTTTGTTCGTCATTTTCAATAAAATAAATTAAAATAATTATTGCCCTGCCAAATTTGAACTGCATATCTGATATGGCTGCAAATATTGATATATATATATATATATATATAGACAGCACTGCCACTGTATGAGAAAAAGACGAACGCATTCAAAAAGATTTAGTGTGTAGAATTAAAAAATGTTCATTATTTTTTTTAATCACACCTCGCATATTTTGTAATAGAGCTCTTAAAACATACAAATCAGTATAAAAAGAAGTGTTCTCGTACTTCCTGAGAGCTGAAATTGTAATTTTTTTATTTGTATTAAAACTGAACAATGGAAAAATTTGAAAAAGAATTATTATAAAAACAAAACTATGTTCTTAAAAATATTTAAAACAATTTTTTATATGATACTTCAAAAGTTACAAAACATTATAATTACACTCCTAAGAATAGAAGGGGGGGAAAAAGGAGGTAATACTTCATGTAAATTTTCTAAAATTCCTTCAGGGTACCTCAAGTAAATTATCATTTAGATTAATAACAACTCAAAACAAAAAAATATTTTTTTTATTAAATGGTTTTTATGATTTTAATTTTTCAAATGCATTTTCTTTTTTTTTGAAGATGCATACTATAGTAGAATTACGCATAGATAAAAACACAAAAAATGAATAAAATAATCTTACTTTATAAAATTATACCATATATAATACAAGATAGAATCAAATTTTAATTCATAAAGTTTCCATTATTTATTGATAACGAAATAATAATTAATTCGTATCTGTTCACAATTACTACTGTACTGATAATAAATTACAAAGGAAATTTATAAGAGCATTACAGATTAAATAAACTTTGATCTCAAGTTTAAACTGTATACATATTATCGTCACACTTAGTAATTATAATACATTACACAAGCACACATATACAAACACTTGATCTGTTTATCAAAACCTTTGACTTCTGTTATTGCATACAATATATATATATATACACACACATACATCATATTAACACACATATAATTATTACATAAAAATAAACTTCCTACACATATTAATAAAAAAAAAGAAAGAAGCTGCAGCTAATATATACATATACACTTATTAATAAATTTTTCCAATTCATAAAATAAATGTTTTTAACCTAATTAATATATATTCATAAATATATATTAATCAAACAAATAAGACTGCATAGTAAGTAATAAAATGAATTAATATTCATAAATGTAAATTAAAAGTTTTAATAACCAAGATAAGAGATTAACGTACGTTCAAATGATTATAAAAAAGTCTTCAAACAGTAAACACCTTGCTCAATTTGTACTCAATAAAACAAAGAAATCTTACAAAGAAACGTTACCTAAGATTTAATTTTTAGGGTGGGGGTAATTTATGATGAAGTTTTATTGTAAAATATGTTAAAATGAACAAAAAAAGTTAAGAAAAATTCAAAAAATCTGTATTTTTTTAATTTTCTGAAAACCACCAAAAGCATCTAACAAGAGAATTTGTTTATTTCTTTAGATTTACATTGTTATTAAATGGAAGAAACCAAAACAAATCCACTAAAAAATGTACAACCAATAAAAAATCACGTAAGAATTTTTTATTGGGGGGGGGGGGGTGAATCATGAAATTTTATTGTAATATTATTACTAAAAGTTTATTACTTAAACTTTGATACATTAAAAGTATAAATGAAATAAAAAAATGTTGAAAAATTAAAAAAAAAATCAATATTTTAAACTCTGATCAGCTCCCCCACCTGCAGAGTATTTTTTTGGGGTTGCTTGCACTACTATTACTACACTTAGAAAGACATTAAAAAAAACTTTGATTAAAAAATATACAATAAATAAAAAAAACAGCTTTTTTTGATATTTGGGAAAGGGGGAAGAATTTTGTTTTTAAATAGTAAGATAAGCATACTGTATTGAGTCCATAAAGTGAGGTTACGTTGCAGAATTTTGACAAAATTGACCTCCCACAACTCCCCTCCACTCACCAGAGATATTACCCCAAAATTTTACAAACATATTGCCCACACACATAAGTCTCCCCCATTTTTTTTTGGGGGGGAATCCTAAGTCATAAAATGGTAAGAAATGCAAAAAAAATCCATATGCAATTTTCTGCCTGATTACCATATTTCTTTCTTGCAGTATATCTCTAGAGCTATGATATCAGGAAATCATGATATTGCATGACATTCTCAGCAACATCGGTCAAGTCAAGATTACCAAAATAAAATTTAAGCATTATAATTCCCATATTTCAAATAAATCTTTTTTTTAATTTTACGGTCATCCTTACTTTGTGGCAAGACTTCAGGAAAAAAATATTTATGAAGAAGTGATGATTCCTAACAAAAAAATAATAAATTAAAAAAAAAATTGTTTAAAAAATATTGATAAAATAAAGTATAACTTTAATGAAAGTAATGAAAAAACCTTCTCATTTTGGATCCAGAAAATAATGTAGGTACTAAAGCTACTTTAATTTTAATAGCCCCTTTAGCGATGAAGAAAAATTACAAAAAAAATTTTTCAATAATTAAAATTAAAAGAATAAAGAGCCAAAAAACATATTTTTTTTTAGAAATGGAGAATAAGTTTTAAGGAAAGCGTTTTATAAAAATATTGATATACAGATTAATCTTTACAAATTTACTTAATTAAAGTTTTCTCGAAATCTAACATCCCCCTTGGATACAGACTAAAATAAAAAAATTTACAAAACATTCTGTATTTTAAGTCCAAGGTTTATAATTAAAAAAAAAAAAAGTATACATTTCTTGATTGCTCTACATATGAAGAATAAACTCTGAAAAAATTCTTGTAAAATATTTACGGCAAAGGGAGATAGAGCAAACGAACAAAAAACATACAAATCAATTTTAAGAGGTGAAGATTGATTTTTGAAAAAACTTTTTTGGTTATTTATACTTCCATTGTAGGTAACAATTTTGCTTTAATAAAGTTTACTCAAAAATAAAATTCTCTTAAACAAAATCAAAAATTCTTTTTCTAGTAAATATTCCACCTCCACATCTTTAAAAGATTTTGAAAAAATAATATGATCAATGCCCCACAAACAGTAATATTTGAGCCAAATTTGAAGAATATCAATTCAGTCAATCATTATATAAAACGCAAAGAGCAGTGCAATACACATAAATATAAGTATGCACATAAATATATACATTTCTTTAGATCACTTGATTGTACCGTAAAACGTACTTGCAAAAAACCCAATACCCAATTATTTAGATGCTCACTACACTTTCATGTGACATCAGATGCAGAGAGACTAACTTTTCAGGTAGTGACGCTTAATGACAAAAACTTCCAGTCTTCCAGTTAAAACTGGCTTATGTTTAAATTTAAAAATATTCAGCAGCCACAATGGAAAATTTTACAAAAAATCATCACATACATGATCATCATCATGCTACCTAATATTGTACAGAAAATTACTGGACAATTCATAAAAATTAGAACATGCGTTTAGAATTAGAAGCTTTCACAAGAAAATGTTCATTTTGTTCAATCAATAAACACACACCCACACCCACACACACATATTTTAAAAAGTTATTACTTCTACTAATCAAACAATTTTAAGAAATGATACGATTTTTAGATTCTGAGCTAGTTGAAACGTATTCTTTATTACTTTTGCATTCATTTATGCATAAACCGAAACCGCTACTATTGTTAGAATCTGATTTATTAGGACTTTACTAAAACTGACTAATAAATAAATCAGAAAAATAATTGAGAAACATAAAACAAAATTCAAGGAAGCGATATCAAATCAAAAAAATTATGGCTAGTATTTGGGAACTGCAAAAAAATATTTCTTATAGAATCATGTTAAATTTTAATACATCATAAATCTACAGTAAAAATCAGAAGAAAGTTCGGGATCAATAAAAGATAAATAAATTAGGATGCTCACAAAATTTTCTTCCGAACGATAATGACTAGCCCCACTGGAAATAGTATAAAGGTTTTATTTGACAGTTCAAAAGGGAAATTTTCAATAAATTTTTCTAAAAGTTGGGAAAATAATGGCTAAAAAAAAATGCAATTATGGCTGGGTAATTTTGAAACTACTAAAGAAATTACGCATATAAATTAATAAGTGAGAAATTCAGAACAATTGAAAGGATGAATTTTTTGGCAAGAATATTGAAATTTAATACCATTATTATGAACTGGAATCTAAACAAGATGAAGTGAAAACATCCCATTTTTCTAGTCAGGGAAAAAATGATTATGATATTTTAGGATGTTAAAATAAAATAGAAAACAATTGCTAACATTTACAGGAACCAAACGGCAACAGTAATAATTGAAGAGCATAAGAAAGAAGCCGTAATAAGAAAGGGAGTTTGACAAGGATGTTCCCTATCCCCGTTATTTTTTAATCTTTACATAGAACTAGCAGTTAATGATGTTAAAGAACAATTTAGATTCGGAGTAACAGTACAAGGTGAAAATATAAAATGCTATGATTTGCTGGTGATATAGTAATTCTAGCCGAGAGTAAAAAGGATTTAGAAGAAACAATCAACGGCATGGATGAAGTCCTACGCAAGAACTATCGCATGAAAATAAACAAGAACAAAATGAAAGTAATGAAATGTAGTAGAAATAACAAAGATGGACCACTGAATGTGAAAATAGGAGAAGAAAAGATTATGGAGGTAGAAGAATTTTGTTATCTGGGAAGTAGAAATACTAAAAATGGACGAAGTAGGAGCGATATAAAATGCCAAATAGCACAGGCGAAATGAGCCTTCAGTCAGAAATATAATTTGTTTACATCAAAAATTAATTTAAACGTCAGGAAAAGATTTTTGAAAGTATATGTTTGGAGTGTCGCTTTATATGGAAGTGAAACTTGGACAATCGAAGTATCTGAGAAGAAAAGATTAGAAGCATTAAAAATGCGGTGCTATAGGAGAATGTTAAAAATCAGACAGGTGGATAAAGTGACAAATGAAGAGGTATTGCGGCAAATAGATGAAGAAAGAAGCATTTGGAAAAATATAGCTTTTCTTTCTTTTTCCTGTTTAGCCTCCAGTAACTACCGTTTAGATAATACTTCAGAGGATGAATGAGGATGATATGTATGAGTATGAATGAAGTGTAGTCTTGTACATTCTCAGTTCGACCATACATGAGATGTGTGGTTAATTGAAACCCAACCACCAAAGAACACCGGTATCCACGATCTAGTATTCAAGTCCGTGTAAAAATAGCTGGCTTTACTAGGACGAACGCTGGAACTCTCGACTTCCAAATCAGCTGGAAAAATATAGCTAAAAAGAAGAAACAGACTTATAGGCCACATATTAAGGCATCCTGCAATAGTCACTTTTATATTGGATGGACAGGTAGAAGGAAAAAATTGTGTAGGCAGGCCACGTTTGGAATATGTAAAACAAATTGTTAGGGATGTAGGATGTAGAGGGTATACTGAAATGAAACGACTAGCACTAGATAGGGAATCTTGGAGAGCTGCATCAAACCAGTCAAATGACTGAAGACAAAAAAAAGGGATGTTACGGTCAATTTTTTCTGGGATTTTCTTCTTTTTACCATCAACAGCTAATAAAATAAAGATATGCTTGGAAAAGAATCAAATTGACATAGAAATGGAGTTCTTTTTTAAGATTAATGTTTATTTAAAAAATGCCGAATAAACTCATAAAACTGTTGTAAATCAAGGTGATAGTACCTGTTACATCTACTTTTTAATCCTAACCTTGAATTATCAGACTTCTTTTAATCTGATATACTTTCTTTCTTTCTTTTTCCTGTTTAGCCTCCGGTAACTACCATTTAGATAATACTTCAGAGGATGAATGAGGATGATATGTATGAGTGTGAATGAAGTGTAGTCTTGTACATTCTCAGTTCGACCATACCTGAGATGTGTGGTTAATTGAAACCCAACCACCAAAGAACACTGGTATCCATGATCTAGTATTCAAGTCCGTGTAAAAATAGCTGGCTTTACTAGGACTTGAAAACTGGAATTCCTGACTTCCAAATCAGCTGATTTGGGAAGACGCGTTGCGTTCACCACTAGACCAAACTGGTGGGTTAATCTGATATACTGAATTATTCAAGTTTCACAGCAACAAACAATGTTTTAAATAGGTTAAAAAATAATTATAAAGAATTTATTTTTTCTACTGCTGGATTATAACTTTGAATTATGTGGCTAGAATCTGTATCTTAATGAGGGTTATTATGAAACAAATTTTCATTACGATACAGTTATTCAACCACTGGCCAATCAGAAGTGGATGTTATTTCAACAATTTTTTTATTATAGATTTAAATCCTACTTAGTATTTAGCAAGGAGTGCTTAATTTCAAAGTACACCAATAAGTAACTAAGTTTCTGTATTAACACTGTTTTTCCTTTTGTTAACTATGACATATTCTGAGGAAGAAATGTCTTAAACACTGATAGACATTAAAAAAAAAGGCAGAAGTTATGACTAAAAACATGTTGCCACAGAATCTACTGTTTAATGTATTTTTTGAAAAATTAAAAACTTATTCCATAAACAATGAATTCTATCATCGATTTAAATCAATAATTCAAATATTTTTCAGCTCTAGGAAACATACAGTAAGCAACTCTATAGAATAGTCATTCATGCCCTTACAAAGCTTACGACAGTAATCAAGACTCATGTTATAACTTACTTCGCATTTGTACATCAATGGATATCATTATAGGCTTGTTGCACAATGCACTATTATGTAATAATCGCTGTTGTATGTAATTGTTTCTAGGGATTAAGGGGTTGTTATATTTACTAAAAAAAAACAAAAAAAAAAAAAAAACATTAAAATAACAATAATTCTTTTTTTATTTATTGAGAGACCCTTGTGAACGATTTAATCTGTGGTTTTATACAACATTTATTCAAATCTTTACAAGTGTTATTATTATAAAGAATTAAGCCACACTTAAAACTATTTATAAAAATTTGTAAACGACAGGATTGTGTGATTAGAAAAAAGAATTCTAATTCAAAACAAAACCGTTAGTTTTAAAGCGAAAAGTTATAATCTTTAAGCTTATTGTACAATGGTTTTAATAGAATTCAATAGCTTAATCGGTCCACTGCTGAATGAAATTTATTTATTTTTTTGTTTAAAGTTTATACTATTGAAATCAATCTTAACAAACCTAAAAGTGGTAAATTTTCAGTTCATTCCTTTATCATTTTATTAAAAGTGGTTTAGACCATTTCATGTCAGTTACCCGACAATGTTCAATGAACGTATAGAAAAAAGCTTACCAATTTATACTCAATATTATAGAAAAACATGAATACAGAATCAAAATAAATCTTTATATTTTAATTTATAGCATCTTGAAGTTGAATTTAACAATAATACAGTTGCTCAACAGATATGCCTAAAATATTAATTTTTTACAAGAGTATACAAATTTAGTACCCTTTAAAATATTTTATTTGTGGTCAAATCTTCAAACTTACATTCTGACTGTCTCTTGACACAATTATGAATCACTCTTCTCCCATGTGGGCTGAGTCAACCAAATAATGAGGTCAACATCTATTTCCAACTTTTCAATATATTATACTAAACTTGTATATTATCATCTGATTGAATATTAGAGTTTATTATTTATCATTTCATAAATTACTATTTGGTAAAAGAACGAAAAAGATCTAAATTTTCTTATAATTTCCCTTTTGCTTCTTACATATTATCACAAATCTGATATTTTATTCACAAGTGTAACTAAAATTGAAAAATTTCTTCAACAAACAATATTGACAAACAGGTTAGGTTGAATTATTACTTATTTCGATACCAATTTAATTGATAGCATTCAGTTATGTTACTATTTTCTATTTATTACATTTACACCAATTAAATTACAGTTTTTATTACAAAAACATTTTTATTTATATGTATATACAGGATGATAGGCCAATACTTTGACAACTCATTCTAGAAGCTTAAAATAAGAAAAAAGTACATTTATCCATAGCGCCTTAAACACTTCGTTAGCGAGTTATACAAGGTGAAAGATTTCACCCGAGTTTCAGTTCCTGTCAAAAAAATTGTTTTTTGACACTATTTTTGGCGTTGTACATGGGATATCTTAGAAATTAAGAGAGATATAGTTCTGGGACCTATTTTCTTCGATTTCCCAGCTCAAAAACCATAAGAAACAATTGAATTTGTCCCCTAATTGACCTTCCCAGAAGTTTAGAAAGCCTTAATTTACCCGGAAGAACTGAAACTCGGGCGAAATCTTTCACCCTGTATAACTCGCTAACGAAGCGTTTTCGGACCTATGTTTATATGAATTTTTTTCTTATTTTTCTCTAGAATGGGTTGGCCTCTAGAATGAGTTATCAAAGTATTACCTATCCTCCTGAATCACTCTGTATATGACAAAACAATAGTCAAACAGAAATCTTTCCAATAGGCCATGTGACACATACATTTACACTTTTTTATATTTACAATATGTCAGGTAAAACAAATATTATTAGAAATAAGTTTAAATAATGTAAAAATACTACTAAATAATCAATGTAAAAAAAGCATTTGGCATAAGTGGATTAAAAAAGTATTGTAGTACATTCAACATAATACAATATTTTTTAATATTTAAAATACAAAAAAAAAAATATTATTAATAATAAGCTATTTAAATAGGGATTAAACTAGTAATATTACAATAATGATAGCTTCTTATTAAATTTCTCACCTACTATTCTGTTTTTTTGGTTTCAATAAATAAAACGTCCCGGTCTGAAAGATATAACAATGTACAGACGTAAAGATACACCATAAACAAGGATTGCAGCTTCCTACAGACCCAAAATTCCTGAACATCATGGTTTGGAGTAGTAATGAACTAAACCTTTCATTTACGAGTCTTCGGTCCGAATCCTAGTCTGGCATGATATTTTTCGTACACTACAAAAGATTTTCATTATTTATTGACCCACCACGTAAGTTTTGATTGTGAATCAATGAATCATTAAAGGAACAAAAAAAAAACAAGTATGTTTATATATGGTTGGCAAACATAAGTGTGTTTTTTATCACATTGGATGTTATAAAGGTAATGATTAATTTTCAAAAAAAAAAATTAATGATAAATTCCTAAAAAAAAGAGGTATATTTACTGTGAATTTTATTGTTTTTTTTAAGTGTAAAAAATATTTTTTGGAAAAGTTATAATTTTTTATATGATTTTTAACGATAGTTGATGTTATAATAAAAAATAATTGTTGTAAATAAAAATGTAAATGTTTGTTTGTTGAAAATCTTAAATCTCCGAAAGCTCTTCACAGATTGCTTTAAAATTTTGATACAATGTTGCATTCGAATACACGCATGTTTTTATATACCTAAGATGTCACACCTGTGATGGGTAACATCACATTTTTTGAAAACTGCACTATCTATTGGACGTAAAAGCAACACACGCTAAACTAAATATTTTACGATTCCATTTTCAATGTTTCTGATGTGTCTGCTATAGACTAAAAAACTACTGGACCAATTTATACGCAGGGAAAAAAGGAAAAGTAAGTGGAAAGGAAAAGGGAGAAAAATAAAAAGGGAAAGGGAAATGAGGGAAAGAGAAATGGAATATGGTAAGAATTAAAACAGGAAAAGGAAAAGGGGAGAAAGAGTAAAAGGGAAAGGTTAATTTTGTGAAGTTCCATAATGTTCATTTTGTTAATGTTTTATCAAATTTTCAATTGTGTTCACTTTATCTATATATATATACATACTCAAATCTAGCAATAGCGAAGCATTGCCGGGTCTGCTAGTAATAAATAAACATATTCATTATTAATTAATTTCATTTTTGCTCATTTAACATAATAATAGATAATTGTTGAATTTTATGGTAAAATGCAATTACTGATATAATTATTTTTTAATTTGCGTTAATTTTTTGTTACGAAATACAATGACTCACTTATATTTATTAACTAACAAATGCATTTGAAAACAGATAATATTTATTATTTTTCTATTTATAATATCATTCAAATATAATCATTTTGCGGTTACACACTATCCATTCATTTCCTGTCAAAAACTTGACTGTATAAATAATGTTAGTAATCAATCAATCAATTCAATTTTACCTTTTTTTTTTTTTTATTACAAAATAACTGAATCTCAATACTATAAGGAAACTTGTAATCATTTCGTTCATGAGTCTGGGTAAATTGTAAATAAAAAAAATATTAAAGTTTGACATGTACAATATAACTCTGTAAGAATTTAACAATAAAAAACCTAACAATACAATTAATCATTCCACAATTATTGAAGTAATAATACATAAATTATTAGTTTTATCGTGAAAGAAAGCATAGAAGAAAATTATATACATTCTTAGTGTAGTACTGTCAAGACAAAAAATGAGTATACTAGAGAAATATAAAATACATTCAATATTTTTTAAAAGATTTTCTTGGCTAAATTAGAATATATATATATAGGGTCACTGCCAAGTAATGGCGAGCTTGGAGTGGCGTCGATTACTGCCCAATGCATTTGCATCAAGTTTATGCTACTAAGAGTTGACTAATCATGGTGTGCCAATATTTCAAAGAACAGTAATATAGCAGCAGTGACATGCGGATGGATCATCCAAGTTTGCCGTTACATGGTGGCTACTGTACCTACTGACCAATCATTCGTAAGATAATGGTAAAGAAATTACTGTTTTATAATTGTTTTTTAAAACGGTTAGTGATAAAAGAGTTTTCAAAAGAAATTGATTTCTTTAAGGCCCATCTGAACCGGTAATATTTTAGTATTAACATCTCTTATATACTATCTATGGACATAATCCATGGAGATAACGAGGTAGAGATAGATTCTTTATATGAACAAGGGACATAGCTTCCCACCAGATATGAATCAAATAGAAAACTAAGAAAAGGCTACATTTAATTTATAATATTTAACAACCTTTCAATCTGTTAACGATTTATATTAAAAAATACTAAGTAATTTGTTTTTTGTTAATTTTTTTAACATGTGATAATACGATAATGGAACAATCACGTTATGTGTCTTGTAAGATAAACTTTTATTTCATTGTATTCTATGGATTAGAAGATGATGGTTAATCTAACTGGTGAATTTAGGTGTTTGGAAAGTAATTAATCCTTAAAATTAAAACAATTTTCTGACAAATATAGAGCAAATAAAAATGCAAATTTTAAATAATAAAATTTACGTTTCGATGAAGTTAAAAAGAAAATATATGTAATAACGAAATATAACTGCCATTACATCTCATCTTAATTGATATTTATAAATAAAAATGAGACTGAACATTTAAAACCAATATCGATTTAGTTAACTATACGATAAAAATGATTAGTGTAAGTTGTCTCATAAATAAGAACAATCTAAACAGCAGTAGAGCAGTATAACATCTTTGTTATAATGGTACTCTACTTTTTCCTTTAAGACCATTTAATTTAATACCACTAGAAGAAGAGAGAGGATAAGCAGAACAGTGGATAAAAGAATATCCATTTATGTAGGAAGTTCATAAAGAAAAGGCAACCAATTAGAAAATGAGGTCAGAAAAAATAAAATCTGGACAACTACAGTGGAAGGATCAGTAGAAATAGAAAGAAAGCAAGGAAGAAGAAGGATGTAGTTAATAGATAAGATGAAGATTGGAAACTAAAAGGAACAAAGGAGAAGGCTTCAGATAGGGACGGTTGGATAGAGATACCAGTGATATAAAAGAATTTCTATCAAAATATAATAAATTTTTATTATTTACTTATATGACAACAATGACAGGTAATGCCCTAAAACAATTACTAATTAATTATAAT
Source organism: Lycorma delicatula (assembly GCF_047948215.1). Classification (NCBI taxonomy): domain Eukaryota; kingdom Metazoa; phylum Arthropoda; class Insecta; order Hemiptera; family Fulgoridae; genus Lycorma; species Lycorma delicatula. The sequence continues at coordinate 17,824,842 of NC_134467.1, forward strand.
GAATTTTGTATTCTGTAAAAAATACTATGTTTGATTGGGACTCAAGTTTAAAAAAAATGATCCTAACCTGTTACTAAGATCAGCAGTAATTTTTAATCTCTATACACACATTTTTCATTCAGTTAATAAAAAAAATGTAAAAATACAAAGTGAAAGAAATATCTATTACTAAAATAATGGTAAAAATCTGAAAATTCAACAGTCCAAAATATCTAAACAGGAAATGATTGGTTTTTAAGCCAGTTTTTAAATAACTTTTTCTTTTACTTTGAATGCAAAATCTTTAACCACGTTAAAAAATCGACTTTTCTTTAGTTTTATTATATATAATGAAATTAAATTTGATTGGTTAACAGAAAAATTACAGTGAATAGAATAAATGCAGTCTTAATTTTTCTTTATTACTATAAAAATCAATGATTAAGCCTCAAAATAATAAAAAAAAAGCGATATTATACAACTGAAAACTGTATTAAACCAATCATTAGCGAGTACATAGAAACAAAAAAAAAAAACGTAAAAAATTATGAAAAATATGAAACTAAATTAATGTTAACGATACATCAAATAAAGTTAATATAAAAATTTCTATTACCTCAAGAATCTGATGTTGAAAAGCATGTTCATGGCCATTAGTCAAACTATGCAAGTCGTTTCGCCTGCTAAGCGCAGGGCTTGCAACGGGTGATTCACGAGTCATATCTGAAACAAGAATAAAATAAAATTGTATAATTAATTTTGAAAACTTACATAAGAATTTGGGAATAAATGACAGCTTCAGATTTTCAACAAACTTGAATGCAAATTTATTATATTCACATCATTTTGCTATCTATGCTGTGAGGGGGTATGACAGTTTAATTCCTGCTTGTGTAAATAAAAAAAAGCATATAAGTAAAGATTGTGTATTGCTGCCTTCAATACACTCTTCCCTTGTACATCTATATATTCGGTTGGGAAGAAAGTAATTTCGCTTTTACAGTGTGAAAAAACTTAATTTTTTATACAAAAGATGAATTTTAAACAATTATGTATTTTCCATTTTGTCTGATAACCTTTTGCCATCTTTTTAGCAACTTCTTGATTCCACACTTGTAGAACTTCTGGTCCTTATCCGCAAAAAATTGAATCAATTGCGATTTCAGGTTGTTTTCATCATTAGTAAAAATGTTTTCACATTCAAAGAGCAAACTTCAAAATAATCGATAATCTGATAGTGCAAGATGAGGGAGGAGCTATAAGTGGGATGAGACATCATTTCCCAATCAAAATCCAATAATTTTCTACTAGTTACATTTCATTGTCTTGGTGGAACATGATTCCTTTCCTATTTGCCAATTCTGACAGTTTTTCTTTGACTGCTTCTTCCGGTTAAATTAGCTGTTGACAGTAAACATCTGAATTAATTGATTGGTTACATGGAAGCCGCTCAAAATACACAACTTTGTATAACACCACCAAATTGACAGCATGGTTTTTTTTTTATGCATTTCAGCTTTTGATGTGGCTTGTGACCACATTTCGATGTGGCCGGTTCATTATGCTTAGACCATGATCGTTTTCAATTTATTTTACTATAGACGATCCACATATGATAATTCGTTTCACAAAAGAGTTCGCTTCATCGATTTTAGAATCAAATATTGATTCGTTCTGTTAAATGAATCGCTTCCAATTCATGCGAACCCAAACAGCAGGCTTCTAAACGAGTCCAAGATGTTTATGTGCTTTTAAATCGTTGTATGTGATACAATTAATCTCTCTGCAATCTCTAGCATAGTAATAAGATGATCCGATTCAATTATGATTTTGATTTGGTCTTCATCAACTTCAGTAAGTCAATCAAAACGTTGGTCATCTTTGAGCTCCAGAATGAAATTTTTTTAAACCGATTCTGACACGTGTATTGTGATAGGCAATCAACATCATAAACTTCAAATATATGAACCTTTGCACCTTTCCGGCCTTTAGGGAAATAAAAAAAAAAATATTGTAAATGTTCATTTTTGCATTCCATGTTAAAATTGATTTTAAAGTAACACAGATTTTAAAATTACAGGCAATTTGTTTCTAAAGTATGCTATAAATGACAGCTATCAAAGGCCAAAATAAAAAAAAAATCGCAACATTAACATAAGTCCTTCAAAACAAACATAAAGCTATCTATTTGTGAATACTGAAATTTAGCTCTTGTCAACCCCAATATGTATATGTTTATTGGTATTTCCCCTTTTGGAAACAAGCCTGAAAGTCTTTCCAGAATGCTATTGAAAGGCTTTATCATATTTTTTTTTTGTTAGTAACAATATATCTCAGAAACAAAAATTCATCCTTCTGTAAAAGTAAACATTATTGGAAAGTATTTTAACTACCAAAGAATAGAATTTTAATTAGCATATAATTTTCAAATACAGTACTTATAAAGCCCATATCTCCCTAACCCCTTCAATGACTGTGACCAAATTAAAATTGTCAATATACGGAAATACTTTATTGCGCCGAATTTCATCCAAATCAGTCCATTCAGTCTGGAGATATCAAGCAAAAAGCATGCCAATATACATATTTTAACATTGAAAAATTCCACAAGTATGTACTTGTGGAATTTTTCAATGTTAAAATTTTGTATTTTGTTTAGAAGTGGTAATTAAATATTGAGGCCAACAAAAAAAAAACCCTGATATGCAAAATTTTTCCTAGCATATTATTCTGTATTATACAATATCAATGTATATGACAGGGGAAACAAAAGTAATCAAACAATTTGCTCATCGCAACTTCACTTTTAATTATAAAACTAAATCTGTACAATATTCAACACTGTATATTCAATATTGTTATTAATTACATTTCTATTATTATGAAATCATTACAAAAAACAATAAAACAAATTAAAACATAGTTAAAATAATCTGAAATTCCGTAAATGCGTTTGGAACAATATAAAGAATAATATTTCAAAACATGAAAAAAGAATATTCTTATTAATTTCGTAAGCAAATAATTCATCCCTTTTGTAATTTGAACTATAACATAATGTTTTTTTTGGAAAAAAGATACAAAAAAAAAATAGAAAATATATATATATATACATACATATATACAGTATCTTTCATAAGTTTAAGGACATCTTAGAGAAACTGTTTATGTCAGTTTGTCTTTAAACTTATGAACTACATACAAATCTTATATATCTGTGAGAAACAGCTTTAAAAAATACATCTTTTGGTGAAAACTGCAAGCTTCTAAGTTAGATGCTTCAAATTTTATGGAGTCATTTAAATGAGCTACAATTAGCACATTTTTTTATAAAGAAATTACTATTTCTCGTAAAATATGTAACCTAGGCTAATGAGTATGATATAATTTTAAAAACTGTGTTTTAGAGTTTTTCAATAGAGTAATAAGAAAAATTCTAAAACATTTATTTTTCAGTTAAAAGGGTAAGTGATTTTAAAATTTTCATGAAATTTTGTTTTTAAGAAAATAATGTTCAAAAATGTACAAATCACTTTAAAGTGTCAGCTACACTAACTTAGAGTGTCAGGCATACCAACACTAATTAAAAATGTCAAGTTGGCACTATTATCAGTTGTTTCCCACCAAAAAGGTCATGAAGTAGCATTTGTTTTCTTTGAGGTAAGGTTGGTGAAAAGTTTTTTTATTAACAATGGGTAAGAAAAGTGTAAGTGTAGAAGTAAAATTGCAAGTAATCGGTCTCTGGAAAGCAAATAAAACATACACAGACATTGCTGAACAATTAAAAATATCAAAAACACGTGTACAGCAAGTCGTTAAAAAATATCTTGATCAAGAAACTGTCGTTGAACTTCCACGATCTGGTCGACCATGAAAAATGTCAATGAGGCAAGATAGAGCAATTATAAATGTATCAAAACTTAATCGGTCTGCTAGTTTGCCTGATATAGCGACAGAAGTAGCACAAAATCATAGAATTCAGATTAGTACTGCCACTCTTTCTAGACGTTTAAAAGAATCTGGAATGAAATCACATTTCACATTAGCACAGCCTCTTTTAGGCGCTGCCCACAAGTCAAAATGTTGTCAGTTTTGCAAGTAATGAAGAACCGGTTGAAAGAAGCTTGGCGCAGGGTTGTTTTTTCTGATGAAAGCAGATTCCAGTTGTATTCAAAGAGAAAAATTAGGGTCAGGCGAACAAAAACTGAAAAGTTTCTACCGGCCTGCATAATTCCTGCTGTGCAAAGTGGAGATGCTGTCTTGGAGTGTGGTTGCATAACTTCAGAGAGCGCTGAACACCTTCGAATAATGGATGGGACAATGAACAGCATACAGTACATAAAAGCAACGGAAGAATTCATGCTTCCTAGTGTCCATAACCTGTCGGGTGAGAATTTCATCTTCCAGCAAGACAATGCACCTTGTCATAAATCATGAGTTACCAAGGCACGGCTTGATGCAAATGATTTGGAACTTTTGGACTGGCCTGCTCATAGTCCTGACCTAAATTCGATTGAGAATTTATGGAATCGGATGGCACTGCAACTTGCCAAAAGAAAACCTAAAAATAAGGCTGAGATACGACTTCAAATCGCAAGTCTGTGGCAACATGTGACGAAAGAAAAATGTCTGCAATCGATTGAATCAATCCCTGATAGAGTAGCAGCATGCCTAAAATCGTATGGAGGTGATACAAAATACTTAACATTTAAAAAATTATGGGGATTATCTCCATTATTTTTATTTTTTATTTTTACTTGTATAAAATAAAGAATTTGTCATGAAATACTGATTTTTCGGTTATTTTTAACTTGTCCTTAAACTTATAAATGATACTGTATATATATATATTTTTTGTTTTTCTTTAAATCAATTCTTTTAAGAATTATACTCCTCTGTACTAAATAAATATATTTATTTTATTAGATCAACCAAAGTACAGAATAAATAAAGAAGGATGACTTTCCTTATTCCACTGTAAATGCAGAAGCGCTTACACAATTTATTCACATCATCAGCTGCGTTATATATTCATCTCAAATTATATTACAAATTTCATAAAATATAACATAATGCATTCATTTATTTTAAACTTTTATTCAGTTAAATTAAAAATTAAAACAATATTTAAAAATATGAAAAATTAATTAAAATTAAATTGTAAAAGTTTTTTTACACATGTAAAAATATGACTTCAAGGCATAAAATCAAATAAAAATAATTTTAAGTAAAGGAATTATGCATGTTGTCCATTTAATTGAATTTACTTTACTACCTAATGATTACTATATATATATATATATAACTTACTTACTTACTTACTTACTTTACTATAATATCTATGAGTAAAAGTTCTGTTAAATGGACAACATGCATAATTACTTCACTTAAAAATTATTTTTATTTTATTTTATGTCCTGACATCATATTTTTACACGAGTAAAATTGTTTACAATTTAATTTTTAATGTTAATTTTAATTAATTTTTCATATTTTTAAATGTTTTAATTAATTTAACTGAATAAAATTTAAAATTAAAAAAAATATAATAAAATTAAAGGTTTTAAATTTTAAATAAAATAAATAGATGCATGATAAGTTATTATATTTTACGAAGTTTGTAATGTAATTCGAAATGAATATATAATGCAGCTGATGATCCGAGTAAATCGTGAAAGCGCTCATGCATTTAAAATGGAATAAGGAAAGTCATCCGACTATTTATTCTGTACTCTGGTTGATCTAATAAAATAAATATATATATATCACAGTGGATTCCAGAAAATCCTATCACTTCAGGAAGAAGCCATAATACTGCCTTGAACGGCTGGCCCTACTAAGCAATAGTAACAAAAAATGAGGAGATATACATAACGACAGTACATATTAATATTAAACACAACTTAACATCTTATTAATCAGAATTTTATTTCTAATACTGCATTAAAGCTATGTAAACAACAGTGTTAAATTGCCAAATATTATATTCTTTTTCTAGTTCAAATGGTTCAAGTCAAAATATTGACTCCCTTTTACAGTCAGTAAAATTTAAAAATATGTATTTTAATATCTACTACTTTGTTAAACTTCTTGAAAAATTCTTAATTTTTCTCTGTTGTCTCTCTGACATTCTACATATTTGGAACAGACTTGCAGTTCTACTAGCAGGCTTCATTCAGTATCTTCATGCATAAAATATTGCTGAAGTCTATCAATGAATTTTTTGCATCTTATATCGATACACATTTCACTTTTTATTCATCTTCACCATTTTCAACTTTGCCCAGTTTTTAATTAATCATTCCTCATCACCCTCGCACTATTTGAAAGAATTACATACTGTGCGCAACAGTACGTAAAAATCTTTCTTCTAATGGTTAAGGAGAAGATATCTCCCCTCCCCCAAAATGTTTAATCAGCAATCAAATGAAATACACATCACTAATAAAACTGTAATTATTTTATGAGCAAAATAACGAAACATACAAACTAATGGGTCATTAAATCAGCATAAGTTTACATGAATTATACCATTATGTTTTTGTTTTTAGAAAAATAGCCTCATTAAACGACTGCCCTGAATAACCAGTTGTGCTATTAACTGGAATTCACTATCTACCTATATATATATTCAATGTTACAATTTTAGAATTAAATTTAGGTTATATTTTAGTGTCACCTTACACTCAGTACCGAATCAACGGAGAATGATACAATTAAAAAAAATTTGAAAACTTTTAAAACTGATTAAAAAGAGAAATTGACGACTGAATTATATAAAATGAAGAACAAAACTAATAAACTATACATTAAGACATTCCAAGTAAATGAATTTAATTCCGAAAAGTACATAAACATAAAAACAAGACAATAAGAAAAAAAAAATTTGTAAACAACTTTTTGATGTAATTACTTTTATTTCATTTTTATTTCTGAGAAATGTGGCGTTTTACAAACAAGTGACATTTTAACCAGTCAGATGTGACAAACAAAAACGACGAATACAACAAATATAAAAGGTGTCATGATACAAAAGTCATCGCTCTCTTAAATTACTTTATTTGATGTAATAAAATCGATAAAAAAAAAAAAAATAAATAAATAAAACAAAAATAATAATAATATAATAAGTTAAAAAGAAAAAAAATAATATAAATTTTGATGACGTATAGAAAATTATATGGTATATAGTAAACTGACATATAGGTCACACATAAATTATTGTTAATATTAATCGTTTAGCAAACAAACATTGTTGCAATTTACTATAAACAGAGATGTCGACTATAGATACAAAACAACTCATAAATTATAATCTGGCAACATTGTATTTGTAAAGAATATTTAATTATTATGTGTATGACTAAAGAAGTCATGACATTCGTCAATTTTACTACTTATTATTATTAGTTTTTTTTTAATGACACCAATCATTAAGGTCATTAGCCAAAAAGGCCAAATATCTATGCAGTTATTATATAAACAAATGCAAATTGCAATGATCTGAACTATATGAGAGAAAATTATACATATAACCCTACAATCATTCTGGAGTTTCATCAAATCAAAACCGTCAACATATTTTATCTAATTAAAAGATCAAAGTTTTGAAAATGCTACTCCCTGATATGCTCTACATATTGAAAGATCATAAATCATTTTATAACTGTCATCTTCCACCCCATCCCCCATCAACTAGTTAAAACAAGAGCATAGATATTTGTATTTTTTGAAATTTTGAAATCCCCTGAATACAATCTTTTTTTTTTTTTAAATATTATGTATATATAAGCAATCTAGCAACCTTAACTGCATAACACAGTGGTAAATTTTTTTTTCTTTCATCTAGAAAGTTCTAGGTTCAAATTTCAAACAGATTAACATTAATCAATAATTTTAATTACATTATATACACAAACATATTTATATAATTACGGCTTCCAGTGAATTTAAATGGGTAAAGGGCAAGTAGCATACAATTAAATAAGAAAGTAAACAGCAAAAGACAAAAGAAAAACTGTGATAAGACACAATTTTCTTTAGCTGGCTCGAAGAAATTACCAATTAGTAGGCTAAATTGAAGAAGATGGCCATGGTAGAAATGAAAATATTAAAATGGACAAAGAGAAAGATAAGAAATGAATGAATATATCAGAAGAATGATCACCATGGATTGTAAGTGATACAAATGGAGAATGAGGTGGTTCAGTTAACTTTCCCTGATAGTGATGATGTGTTCATCATTGATTCATTGTGATGAAGCAAGTTAACTATCATTTAAATTCTGCTGGAGTGGAATACCGATATAAAAACGTTTTAATGAAGATGGCAGTTTCCTACTGCCATCTTCTATTTCATATTTTATTTCCCCATAAAAAGCCTGCCATGAATTGCTTGTTATCCTTGAAAATGACTATGTATAAACGTAAATGAAGTGTAGTGTCTTGTACAGTTTCAGGTCAAGCATTCCAAGCCACCGAATTGGTCTAGTGGTGAACTTGTCAACACAAATCAGCTGACTTTGAAGTCGAGAGTTCTAAGGTTCAAATCCTAGTAAGGACAGTTAATTTTATATGGATTTGAATACTAGATTGTGGATACCAGTTTTCTTTAGTGATTGAGTTTCAATTAACCTCACGTCTCAAGAATTATCAACCTGATAAAAATACATTATATTATACATTCATGTATAATTATACATTCATGTATAATCATTAGAGACCGGATTATATGCAACATAAAAAGCTTGAAATATGCATGAAAAGCATCAAAATATGTAACTTTAAATAATAAAAAAATAGTAATTTTTAGTTTTTTTATTATAAAATCAGCATAAAATTAGTAAGCAGTTGAATAACATCGATAAATTCAATAATTAACAATTATTTAACATTTTGTTAATTTTGTAAACATAAATAATCAGAGGTACTGTTCCGTTGCTGTTAAGAGCCATGCAGCTAATGGGTTTGGCCGGCTACAACGTAAGAATTCATTTATTAACAAGGTACCCCACCGAAAAATATTGTAAATATAGCAAAAATATGCAGTAACCGGTGACAATGTGTTAATATGCAAATGCATATAATCTGCTCTCTGATAATCATCCTCTGGAGTAATACCTTACAGTGATACAGGAGGCTAAACAGAAAGAAAAGAGAGAAGTCGACCATTCCTGAGATGTGTGGTTAATTCAAACACAATCACCAAATAATACCAGTATCCACGATCTAGTATTCAAATCCGTATAGAATTAACTTCCTTTAATAGGATTTGAACTTTAGAACTCTCAACTTTGAAATTAGTTGATTTGCGATGAGTTCATCAATAGACCAAACCCCCCAATGGGTTCATGTTACATCACCTACAACAAATAGCACTTAACATGAAAAATATTATGATTATATCTAACGATTCAAAATATTTTCATTCATCACTTCTGTAACTGAAATGTGATGTAATATTTTCTCCTCATTACCATAAAAAATTATTTATACACATTTATTTATCTAATATTTACATAATATAATTACGTGTATAATACAAACATCTGGTTTATATAAAACACACAAATGTATTCTACATAAAGATATAAGTGGTGAAACATACTAAACAACTTACAAAGTAAAAAAAAAAACATTATTTGTATAACCTAACCTCAAAACAATCATGTATAAATCAATTAAGTTTGCTGCTGCATTAGTCACAATTAATCTGAATCAGTTTTTAGACTGTAAAGCAATAATAATTTTTTTTTTAAATTATATTAATCACAAAATTTTTAAACCAATGAAAACTTTCACCATTTCATTTGATGTAATATACAGCTGGTTATGAATAGACAGACATAATTGATAATATTTGCTCAAAAAGTTTCAGGAATTAACTGTATATTCATATATAAAACACAATAGCCTACAACAAAACTGTTCAGATAGATGACTAATCACTTATGTACCATGTCAACAACATTAATTTATCATATTTACATAATATAATATATTTATACTTTAATGGGACTTTCCTAGAAGTCGTAAAATTATAAAAATACTAAAGTCCAGTACACACCTACTTAAATATAAGCTTTTATTCACATAAAAAAAATGATACTAAATAATGTGTTACATTTCAAATTTTACTAGAATATAAAAGAAAATAAACGATTTTTAAAAATATACAAATAATATTTGAATTATTATTTTACAATTTTTTATCGTTCTGGGAATAAAAAATTTCTATACATGTGAGGTACTGGGTATATTATTATTCAAAATTATCATTTCTGGAATAACAGTTGTAAAAAAATAAAAACATCTTCCAAAAACAATTATTTTTCTTCTGCTGTAAACCTAACAAAGAATAAAAAAAAGGAACAAACAAAATGCCTTTTGCTAAAGGGTAAAAATACCAAGTCAAAATTTATATCTAATAATTTTTGTTTAATTATGAAAATTTAAAAAGAAAATATACTTCAAATTCTACAACTGGATTACAATGCGCTTCAATTATTGTATATTAGTTATTTCTGGTTATATAATTATAATATCTAACTGAAAGTAAGCTAAATTGGTCAAACTTTTGCTCATGTTTTTTTTTTTTTTTTTTTTTTTTTTTTTTTTTTTTTTTTATAAACCTTGACATTTCATCATCCCTTCTAACAAAAAAAAAAAAAAATGTTATTTTATCATTAAAAATTCTGTAAGGATGTATGTATATATACATATGTTCTAGATGAAGAGTAAAGGACAGAATAAGACGAGATACAATGGCAAGGGAAGCCTTTTTTTAGAAAGAAACACCTACTGTGCAGCAACATGGATCTGTATCTGAGGAAGAGATTGGTGAAATGCTATGTTTGGCGTTTACTTTTGAACGGTAGTGAAACATACACTGGGGAAAAAGGAAACAGATAAGATTATGAAATGTGGGTCTGGATGAGGATAGAGAAGATAAAATAAGTGGATAGATTAAGTAACGTAGAAGTATTAAGTAGAATAAATGAATATGAGGTATGGCTATTAAATAACGAGACCAATGCTGCTACAGAACTGCGCATGTGCCAAATTCATACGATCTATATCTGTGTAGCGTGACGCCTTCTCTTTCGATTGTTACCACTCCAGTTTGTGTAGACATATTAGTTTGGCCGTGGCCTTCGTTTGGATAACATCTGTTTTTTATTAGAGCAAAGAATTGTCGTGAAAATTTAAATGAAACGTGGAAAAACCGCTACTGAAATTTATCTTTTATTAAAGAAAAGTATATGGCAATGAATGTTTATCACATGCGCAGGTTTTTGAGTGGTTTAAGCGTTTCCAAGATGACTGAGAAGATGTTGAAGATGATGTTCGCCCGGGTCGCTCTTCCACATCGAAAACAAGAGAAGTATTGAACAAATAGGTAATTTCATCTGATCTGTCGGTTAATTAATCATGTGATTGTTGAAACTGTAGAAATTGACAAAAATGCGTAAGGCCAATTTTACATCACAATTTTAACATGCAAAAAAGTGTGCGCAATAATCGTGCCTAAAATTCTCACAATCGAACAAAAGGAAGATTGTGAAATTGTTGGTTCTGAAACTTTGAATGCCACTGAAAATGACCCAAACTTCTTGGAAAGAGTGATAACATGTGATGAATTTTTCACATATGACCCAGAAACAAAGCGTCAATCCACGCACTGGAAGGCATAAGCAAATCTAAATTCAAAGCTATGATGATTGTTTTTATCAATATTCATGATATTGTGTACCTTCAATGGGTTTCTGAAGGTCAAACTATTAATGAACATTACTATCTTGAGGTCCTTGCTCAACTCCGTGAAAAAATAAGAAAAAACTACCCGAATTATGGAAGAATAAGTCATGGGTTCTTCATCAGGAGAATGCACCGGCTCACACTGCATTGTCTGTCAAGGCATTTCTAGCCAAATATAACATCAGTGTTAGACCATCCACCGTATTCACCTGACCTGGCACCATGTGACTTTTATCTGTTCCCCAAGGTCAAATTTGGATTAAAGGGTACAAGATTTCAGACCATTGAAGCTGTGAAAGAAAAAGAGGCACACTTCATGAAAGACATCGCAAAAGAAAACTTCCAGCACCGTTTCGAACAATGGAAAATTGGCATGGAGTGCTGTAGTGATAGAGAAGGGGTGTATATTGAAGAGGATAATAACTAAATATGTATAAATTTAAAATAAAATATTTTACAGCATTAGTTGCATTATTTGATAGCCACACCTCCTATAGAAAAATACTGGCAACTAACAAAAGGAGGAAAGTAAACTGGACTGGGGAAAAGGAATAACAAATACAATTCTTGAAGGATCTGTTGAAGGTGAAAAAAAAAAGACAAAATTAATAAATGACATAAAGAGAAGTAAAGGTTATATATGATGAGACATAAAGAAAAAACATGGGACATAAATAGATGGAAACAGTGGTGTCAGGGACCTGATAATAAGCAGAACACCATACAGTGATGATATATGTATGTCAGTCTGTTTTTTGTTAGATATTTACAAAGTGGATGAAATTTTTTCACAATGATTTTAGTATATGGAATATTGATGCTATTTAATTTGGTCACTAACAGCCAATGGAAAAGAGAGATACAATCCTAATAAATCCCTAACTAAAAATTTTATTCAAAGAGTAAGTAAATTTTTCCGCATAATTTTTAATGCAGTTAGTTAGTTAGGTGGCTGAAAGGCTTTCTGATTGTCTTTCATCTTATTCAAAATCCCTTACAGACATGAGGGTAAAAAGTGTTTTCTTTTTCATAGTTTCTGAACTCAATTTAATACATTCATGCATTATTTACATAATTACATCATATTAGTATGTATGTCGCTTTATGCATTTGTGCAATTTCATTCAACGATGAGAAATAACACAAATTTTTTTTTTTACTTATTTTTCATCAGCTTATATTTATATAAGCTATACTTATATATATATATATATATAAAACCAGGAAAGTAAAAAAAAACAGAAAAAAACAGTAGTATATATAAATATATATTTATATATAAGACATCTAACTGGGTCAAATTTTTTTGGAGATCTTGACATTGCATAAATCCTTCTAAAAAGAAAAACACTTTTAGTAATGAAAAATTCCAAAGCTTGGCCTATTTTATGGATGATATTTCCAGACATCATGAAATGATTTAGGAGAGATTTGTAATAATGATATATATATATTTATACATACACACACACACACATATATGAGGTTAATGATAGGTACATTTTTTCACATAATATGCCCCTTAGGCAGCTAAAATACTTTCTGTTGGCATGTAGTCTGAATCGCAAACCCCCATTAAAACTGGAGATAAAAAACCCTTTTATCATTTACATCATTTTCTGGGTAAAACCTACCAACCTGGTGGGTTTTACCAACATAATGTTTCTTTTTTTTAACCTCATGGACCACCATTTAGGTATTGCTTGAGGATGAGGTGATTGACAACTTTTGTAGCGAGAGAAAATGCCATGCCTGACCAGGATTTGAATCCGGGACCTCTGGATGAAAGGCCAAGACGCTACCACTCGCACCATGGAGGCCGGCAAACCTATCTTAAACATTACTTCTTCGTTAAATTTTTGACTATTTTCCGTTTTCATTTTGTTAACGAATAATTGAATGTTCTTATAATGATTTAGAAATAATTATACTTAAAGTAAAAAGTTGCAAAATAGTGTAATATACAACAAACAAACAAACAAACAAACATTTAAAATACATACTAAAACATCAGAATATTAGTCAGAACCTATCATTTTATTATCAGAACATAAGATAGGTTTTAACAAAAATATAAACTCAATAATTCCATTAAGTTTTTCAATCAATTATAGTAATACAATAATCTCTATTGTCTTCATATATATATATATATTGTATAATATTAGTATATAAATTTTAAAGAAATCATGCTTTCATTAAGTTATTACAAAGACAAAAAAAATTATTTCTAATGTTATTAAAAAGAACAAAAAGGAAAAAAATCAATAATGACATTAAAATTGAAAATAAATGGTTTTTAAAGATAAAAATACATACAACAGCATAATTATAAAAGGAATTTAAAAAAAAAAGTAAAAATAAACTAACAAGAAAAACCAATTAAAACATTTTTCTGTAAAAAAAAAAAAATGTATCTTGAAAATGTATGAATAACTATATATATTATTTAACTATTTAAAACGAAGGTCAATTCTATAAGGAAAGTCTTTTTTTAAATGTATTAATAATAACAATAATAATAATAAATATAATAGAATGAACGAACGGCAGTAATCATAAGTAATAAAAGAACTTTAAAAAAAATATTGTAACAAACATAATTTGTTTAATGATTGGGACAAAACAAATGTTTTAACATGGATAAAATGATAGTTGAAAAAAATGACAGTCTGTAACTAGGAATCGAACCTGAGACTGGGTTATTTAGAAAAAACCTACTATACGAAGAATGACCAGTGAAAAAAAAACAACAAACTATTACAGATGTATTATTATAAACCCCCATAGGTTGGTAAAATAATAGTCGGATTCTGAGATTCAAATCTTACTAAAGGTAAGGTAATCTTTTAAACAGATTTGAATATTAAATGGAAGATACCGGCTATCATTAGCACATGTGACATCCTCTGGCAAAGGGAATACATTGCATCCTCCACCAATAACTAGGGTCCCATCAAATACATCCTGCTAGACTGAAAGGCGATGGCACCATCACGCCTTCAGTGGGTGGACCGAAAGGGAGTCACGTTGGGAGAAATACGCTAACACGTGGTTAGTCCAAGGTTGATCCAAGTAATGATTTCAAATTATCTGCAAGGATCGGAAAACAATTCAAAATTCCATCCATAACATAACAAACATATAACCGACATTAAATAAAGAAATAACTACCCGATAATAAGAAAGACCAAGCAGCAAGGGATTGTTTGTTGTCCAGGTTCTGTGATTAGTAAGGGAATATGTATACCCCATTATCCTTGCGTTCCATTCCAGTGGATATCGGTCAGGAGATGCACTCATAAATTTTTCAGTACAGGAATGTCTGATTTTGTATGTATAGCAAACGCAAAAATATGATCCAATGCTACATGACAATTTTATGAAAAAGTCATTCTTTTCATTATTTACAAGCATAAGAAGCAAAACATACCTTCTTAATGCGAAATATTTAACTTCTCTTGTGAATTAGATTTTTAGCAACTTATTTTGTCGTTGTTTACAAATATCCAAAACTACTTTTATGCGGTTTGATTTTTATAATTTAGGTTATATTTAAAATAAAAGTTAAGTGAAGGTTAGGAATCAAATCAAGCAATCTTAATATCCACAAAAAAAATAAAAATATATATATATTCGCTAACATGAATTCACATTCGTCATACACTATTTAAGGAAGTGATAATAATTTAACAAATACGACAATAAATATTTAATATTAAAATAAAATGTAGGTCAGAATTTAAGTTAAAAACAATTTTAAGAATAATTTTTCATTTCTCCCACAAAGCAGTACCGGAATAATGTTCTGGCATATTCTGTCAACAATTCACCCCTGATACTGATGTACATTGGTGGTTGGGGTTCAATTAACCACACATCTTAGGAATGTTCGGCTTGAGTCTGTAAAATAGAACATATCATCCTCATCTAATTGGATCATAGGGTTACTTATTTTCACAAGTTGAACAGATTGCAAAATAATACATTAGAAATAAAAGAAAAAAAAATTAAGTAAAAATAATACTATAATTATTTATATTGCATTAATAATACGCATAAATAATATTTCATATAATAATGTGCAATAAAAAATAAATGAAAGAAATTTCTATTTTAGGAACAATTAGCGGAAACTAAACATTATCTGATACATTTCGAAGCACTATTCAGTAGATAGAATGTTTAGATTATTCCCACACAATCATAAACCTATTTTTTTTTTATTTTTTGAAGAGAACTAGCTAACAAACTTTATTTTTGCATCAAATTTGCACATTCACGAAAAAAAAACAGATGTCTCTAGAGATATCATAGTAGTAGTAGATATGAGGGAGTTGGAATAAAAATATAATATGGTGGTTAGATAATCTACCTGATAAAAGAGAAATCTGTGGTAGTATTCCTAAGGAGACAAAATCCTTCAAGGATTCATATAATTAAATATTTATTTTTAATTCGGCAGAAAAAGGAATGTATCACAATTCCAGATGATAAACATACATACAAAAAACCACACACATATGCATGTACACATATTTACATATACATACAACATACATCATACATATGTATGTGCATGTGTGTGTGTGTGCACGCATGCATAGAATCAATGATAATGGATGATGAAACATTTTTTACAAATTCTGCACTAGAGGAATGTTTGAATCACAACATGACTGGTTGTGAATAATTCCAACCTGATTTCGAATAATAAAATTTAATTTGTAAAATTATAAAAATGAATCGCGTTTTAAACAGGGCTTTTTATTTTCAATAAAATATATGTTACGAGGGAATAAAATCACTTCCTACATTCCAATCCAGTTTTATTTGTACCACATCTATTTATATAAATAGTATATATAGACGATTAAATTACAGACAAAGATGAAAAATAAAAATCATTTGTAATGCTTTTATGTTTATAATAATAATAATAATATTAATTAATAAATGAGATGCATTACTAAGTTATAATGCTTTCGTGCGTAATTAAATACAAATTAAATAGAAACCGTAATAAAAAAGAAATTTATAATAAAAAATTTTAAAACCAAAATATATTTTATTATATATAAATATTATAAAACAGAGGTCAATTATATATATTATTACAATTAAAAACAACATTAAACTATGCAGTAATAATGATAATAATATTAAACACAATTATTAAAAAGTTGGCAAGAAGACAGTGCCAATTGGCAAAATGTTTGGAATGTTCATAAAATGAAAAAAAAAAATTAAAAATAAAACAGTGATGAAAAAAATAAATAATTGGATGTAAATATATATATATATATGTAAAAGCAATTAATGTTATTTAGTAATTTAATACATGAGTAATGCATATAATAGAAATTTTTTAAATGCTGCGGGTATTTTATAATTTAATTTTCTTTTAACATTATTTGATATTTTATAATACATAAAATAAGCTCATTATTACATTTAATAATGTAGCTGTAACTTTGCATAATATTTTTCACTTTTTTGAAAAAGTATGATTTACGAGCGACTGAAATGTATATAATTCACAGTTTCTCATAACTTGGAAAAGAAAAACGATAATTTAATGAAACAAATATGGCAAAAAGGTAGATTTTATTTGCTATAAAAATTTACATTTATTTTTTTATGTAGTTATTATTAACATCTAAACATTTTTCCCAACAATGAACCAGTTTTCTCATTCCATCGATGCTGGGTGGTTTTTCCTTGGTCCACGACTTACTGTATTCTTTAGTTCATCATTTGTGGTGAAATTAATATTCTAAATATCTCATTTTGATGGAAAAAAGTGAAAACAATGGAGGATGCAGAATAAGTCCAATTTTCAATAGTTATGCAAGAAGTGGATGGTCGAGCATTATCATATTGCAGAATTTTCAGCTCTGGGTAGTCAAATACAATACACACATCTTATCTCCTAAGATGTTTTAATGTTTCACGCAGAATTTACAGTTGATTCAGCTTCCATGTAGTCAGTCATGTACATGAGTTTTTTCCCTGTTTAGCATCCAGGAATCATCATCAGGTATTACTTTAAAGGATGATATGTATGAGTGTAAGTGAAGTGTAGTCTTGTACAGTCTCAGATCGATCATTTCTGAGATGTCCGGTTAATTGAAACTCAACCACCAAAGAACGCCGGTATCCACATCTAGTATTCAAATCCGAATAAAAGTAACTGCCTTTAGTAGGATTTGAACATTGGAACCCTCAACTTTGAAATCAGCTGATTTGGGAAGACGCATTCATCACTAGACCAACCCGTCGGGTTATGTACACGAGTTTCAAATCCCAGATCACAGAGATAAGAATTTTTTTACAGAAGATTGGGTTTTGATTTTCTGTTGTTACAAATCATACTGTTGATATTCTGTGCTCTACTGTTTTTCTTTTGAGTTGCAATGATGCAATCAAGTTTCATCTTCGGTCACAAAGTTGGATAAATCATAAAATTCATAGCAAGTATACTTGACTCCATAAAAATGGAGATCGATAAAAAAATCAGTTTTGAAATGTTAGTATTACGGGTATGAAACTGTTTCTTTGTGTGACATGGAAGCATCTATTATGGGCAGCATCTGTTTCTTTGTGTGACATTTTGTTCTCCTGTTATGTTCCAAAGCACTACATTTCAGCCACCCCTTGTGTATCTAACCCAGAACAAGCTATTACGAATTTGCACGTCTTCACTAATTTCCTAACATTATAGCGATATCTTAAAATTATACTACTGCTTCATAGAAAAAAATATCTAATACAATAATTTAATAAATATAATACAGATTTAACAATTTCCTGGAAATCACAATATGATAAATCAGTTTTCTGCTTCTTCTTAACCGATTATTTATCGATATAAAAGAAAATGTAAGTACAGTATTGTATTAGTAATAATAAAACAGATTACAATCATCCGATAAATACTTCAGCCCAAATTGTGCTTTTCATCCATCTTTGGATTGGATAAAGTTACTCCTATCAAACTAAGCTAAGGATAAATATGTCCTTAACATGGATTGAGGGAGTAAAGATTGTGAAACACTACCAACAGATTAAGGAATTCTGGATATGAAAGAAAGGTATACATTTAGAAAAAGATTCATACAATAAAAACTATAAAGAGAATATAATGTAAAAAAAAATATGCTATTCAGTGGATTGTTTTCAATATTTCTCCAGCCAGATAGTGGACATCCCAGGAAAAATAACCATATAAATCGGAATAACTTTACTTCAATTATAGGGCACATTATTAATCAATATTTTAAAAATTTATTACTTACAAGTTACACATTCAGAATATCTTAAAAAACCATCAATACACCCATCGCAAGAATAGTGTGGGGCGTGTGAAAATACCCAATAAAATCATGCAAACCTTCCACTCAAAATTTATTTTATGAAAATCATTAAGTCATTCTAATATTTTGCATGACCTTTTTTTTATCTTGACATGCAGAAAATACAAACAGTATATAACCAAACTTTTTAATGATATATTTACTTAGTACGTTCAGTAAGCAAGGATGAATTATTACCTAAAAATATTAATCTTTAGATTAAAAGTATGAAACAAATTTGTTGAAGAGTGACTTGACACCTAAGTAAAAAATGGAACCGACATCAAAATGCACTAAAAAGTAAGAAACAATTTCATCCAAATATTTAATTAATTCCTTAGACACTTTTTTGAATCTGCGCCTGCTTCTGCTAAATTAATTTTTAGATATAATACACATTTTTCCTACAATATTCTATATTATATAGTATCCTATATATATATATACATACACACACACATACATACCACATAAAAACTATTACACAATATATAAACTCATTCATCTGAACTCAAATTCATTTATAACCAGAGGCGGCTCGCATACAGGCACTGAGGGGCTGCAGCACCCCCTATTTCCACTTGATATTATCGATAACATTTATTATAATGAGTCCTTTTTTCTGTAATTCTTTCTTTATACTTGTACAATATATAATCCTTAATATTAACGTCAGTAGCCATCCCCAAGTTTATGAAAAATACACAAAAATCTTTGTATGGAACTATGCGCTTTACAGTTCCAGCAACATGGTGTTAGGCTGTTGTGCACATGCGGATGTAGGAAGAGCACACAAGGCTCCAAGGGAGAGAGAGCACTGTCGCTCCTGCAGTGCCGACCCTGGCGTGCTGGTGGAAGGTAGTTTTTTTTTATTCCGCGTATGTATGGAATGTTCCTTGTTTGTTCCCTTTTCTAGTTTAGTCGGTTGAAGGAATATGAAAGCGGTTTAGTTGTTTTTTCAGTAGCAATCAATAGATGGTGGAAAGCAAGGGCTCTTTGATCACCAAATCCGTTCAGAAACATACTGGAAGGGCGAAACAGAAGGTAATTAGTAAAAACTAATTACGTGTTTGTTTCTGTGTACACAGAAATTTAACTTTTTAAATGAAATAAGGACTATAGTGTTTTTAAGCGGACATTTTATTAAATTATTATCTAATAATACTAAAAAATATTATGTGTATCAACATTTTACTATTTATTCAGTTAAACCGAATACGGATTTTAAGTACAATGTGCTTAAAAACCGTGTACTGTAATCTTGAATGTGGTAAAGTGTAGAATTAGATTATGATTCGGCTTCCAGCTATTCTATTAGATTCATTTTTTTTCGGTTCTTTTGCTTTACAGAAAACTTTAACCATGGCCTTGAAAAGGTCCAGAAAAAGATTTTCTGGAGCAGCACCTCCACTAATTTTAGGTACGATCTGCCGCTGTTTATTACTAGAAAAAAGGTGGGCCTGATACCCACCGGGAAAATGTTACCTGGTTTACGTTTCATTACACATGATTTTGTTAAATGTTTTTGCTAATTGTAACTAAATAATATTCATGGATTTAGCATACTAACAACAAAAACGTTTACAACAAAAAATTTCGAAATCCTTAACATCTTTAGCTATTTCTTCAGTTGTGATTTTTTAACACAGCTCTAACCCCAACGTTTTCATTTTTTAAATTTAATTTTAGAAAAATCGCTCAAAAACTGTAAATCATTCAAACGAATGAATCGTTTGTGCGCTTCATTCAAAATAAAAATGTTAGCACATACAGCAAACACATCAACTCACCGTGCTTTTTTATTGGAGAAAATTTTTTTAAAATAAATCAATTTATCCTGTGAATTGAACACATTACTTAAGATAAATTAGTATTAAGATTATATGAGCTTCCTTAACAAGGATACACAAGGTAATAATGTACTATACCCAATAATTACATAATTGAAATGCATAAAGGCTAAGTACCCAGTAGTTGTGATGAACAGAAAGACTATACTGTATATATCTTTTAGTTGCAAAAAAATAGACATTATATTTAATCGTAATAATATATTACAAATAGAATGTTATTTAGTCCTTTTAATACATTACTGACAAGTTTTTTTTTCTGTAATGATGATTTATTAATTTACCACAGAAACTTTTAAAGCTTCTTTGTCGTCGTTTTTTTGTTTTCGATTGATTGTAATTTTGGGTATGGCACTAAATGTTTCATACATTACAGCAATTAAACTACTAAATATCTCACACGGTATTTAATTTCCAAATAATAATAATATAATTATGCGTATACCTCACTTAATCCAAAACCAAAATGGGAAGCCGTAAAACATTAAAAAAAAATTACAAAAACCAATTTAACAGAACATTTTTAAGTCGCTATTAATTAGGTTCAGTATGTCTATTTAAATATTTTATAGTAATAGAGTAAAAAAAAGTAATAATTAAAGATAAAATGTAATTATGTAAAACATATAATTACAGATAAACAAAACTGTGAATGTGTACGCAATACCATTGTGTGCACTTCAACCACGATTACAATAAAAATTACATTTTTACAATCAAATAAAAATTATATTTTTCAAACAATGCCCCTATTGTCGCATCAGCGACGATAACCGACAAGAACATGCTTTGACCTGTGCATATTGACCATGACACAGGCCTATCAGTAAACATGAGGTAATCATAGACATATTTGTCTGTTAAAAAATAGATTTTAAGTAATATGGATGAGCCGAATACAAATAAGGAAAACTTAGATTAGAAAGCAAGAGCTTTAACACGAAGTTATTTTAATAGAAATCACTTAATATAACAAATAAATACTTAAATCATACCTTTTTGTGGGTGATGTGGATACGGCGGACTTATTTCCACGCTCCGCAACGAACCCACCTCTTCTGAAACACATAAAAAATATGCAACATTAATTAAATTAAACAGAAAAATGTCTATATGTAAAAAATTAGATACAGGACTACTTTTCAGAACCACAAACAAAATACATTCAAAATCTTATAAAAAGTGAATTTAAAAAATATATATATACATACATACATATCTATATAAATAAAAATGTAAATGTTCGTTTGTTCAAAAACTTCAATCTCCGAAAATCCTTCCCCAATTGCTTTGAAATTTTGACACAACGTTGCATTCGAATACGCGCATGTTTTTATATACCTACTATTTATATACCTAAGATGTCACACCTCTGACAAGTAAAAACATGCTCTTTTTGAAAAACAGTGCTATCTGTTGGATGTAAAAGCAACACATGCTATAAATAAATATTTTACGATTCCACTTCAATGTTTCTGATATGTGTGTCTGCTATAGATTAAAAAACTACTGGACCGATTTATGCGAGGGGGAAAAAGGGAAAAATCAAAAAAACTAAAAGGGAAGAAGAAGAAAATAGAAAAAAGAGGAAAAGGAAATAGAAAGGAGAAAACGGGTAAAGGAAGGGGGTAATGGGAGTGAGAAAGAAGGGGAAAGAGAAACAACATAAAAAGAAATGGGGAAATTAAATGTAAGGAAAAGGGGGGAAATGAAGGTGAAGGGAAAGGGAAATGGGAGAAAAGAATTGGTAAAAATGAAAATAGGAAAACAGAAAAGGGGAAAGGTTAAATTTTATGAAGTTCTGTAATGCTCATTTTGTTAATTTTTTATCAAACTTTCAATTGTGTTCATTTAATCTATATATATATACTCAAATCTAGCTGGATCTGCTAGTGTGTGTGTGTGTGTGTGTGTGTGTGTGTGTGTGTGTGTGTGTGTGTGTGTGTGTATATATATATATATATAAAAACCCAGAAGTATAAGACTTACCAAATATTACAATGGAGAGACTGGATGTACATTCATTCATATGTACAAAGAACATATATAAAGGTTACAAAATTGACCTTTAAAATTTCTTCAAAGAAAAAAAATAATCAGAAAATCCAATTTACTGCAGATTAAAAACCAAAATTTCAATATACTTGAACAATATGAAATTTACTGTTGTTTTCTACAACCAATTTTCCAGCTGTTGCTCATTATGAGTGCGTTTGAATATAGGCAAATGCAATTAGTGCTACAGATTTGTCAAGCCTGACATAGCTGCAGATATAGGGCAATGTAAGTGTAAATTTACCAGAAAACATATAGTCTGGAAATAGACTCAGGTTGACCACTCCTGAGACGTGTGATTTATTGAAATCCAACCGTGAAAAAACACCGATATCCACACTCTAATAATTCAAATCCATATAAAAGCAACTGCCTTTACAAGGACTCAACCCCTAAACCTCTTGACTTCAAAAATCAGTTGATTTTGTGATGATAAGTTTAACCGATAGATTAACCCGGTGTAATTTAATAACAGCTAATATACCATTTTACATAAATAATCAAAATAATAATAAAATTAAGTTATAGTAAATCCTCCTGTATGTAGACTGGATTCTCTCATAACCTGAAGGACAAAGAATCTTTTTCCTTTCCTTTTGTGTTCTTATAAGAATTAAAATTTAATATAACAAACAATTTCACTCTAATAAAAAAAAACTTACTTATACCGAGAAAAATATAACTTCATGATACCGAGAAAAATTCCACTAAATATTATACTATTCTATGATACTGTATTGCATAAACATAAATTAATGTCTTATTATATATATATATATGTTTTGCATGTAACTAAATCCTCACCACTTATACTTCACTTAATGAAGCATAAATATATACGGTAAAAACTTGAAACCCAAATGAAGTTTTTGTTATTTTTAAACATTCTTAACAAATTTTATAGGTGAAATGTATCTGTTTTAAAATTACTGCAATTTTTTTTTAAAGTATTTTTTATTTTACTGTAATTATTATTATTATTATTATAATTTGTAACATATCTAGTTTGCATGTCAAATTAAAAATGACTGAAAATTAAAAAAATGAATTATTATATACCGATGTAGATGATTTAAAAACGAATCAATAAAGTTAGATAAATATTCAACTAACGATTCATAAATTATTTAGTTTAGTTTATAAATAAGTAAACCTTATTTATTATCTTGTAATTATTGTTAAAAAATAAACACGTGAACTGATTTTTAAACAAAAAACAATTTGTTTTGAATCATGAATTTTCCTTATGTAGAACATGAGCTGAGCACACATTTTCCCCATTAATGATAAGATAAATTTTTCTTGTCCATAAAGCAAAATATCTCAATGATTTATTATTAAATGAGTAATTCTCTCTTATTGATCAAACGATTCTGTTTACAACGAAACCAAACCGTACAATTTTACATTGAAATCTACATAAATAAAAATGTAAATGTTCGTTTGTTCAAAATGTTAAATCACTGAAAGTTCTTCACAGATTGCTTTGAAATTTTCATATAATGTTGCATTCAAATATGTGTGTTTTTAAATATACCTACTATTTATATACCTTTTTCTTTTTCCCGTATAGCCTCCGGTAATTACCTTTCAGATAATAATTCAGAGAGGATGATATGTATGAGTGTAAATGAATTGTAGTCTTGTATAGTTTCAGTTCGACCATTCCTGAGATGTGTGGTTAATCGAAACCCAACCACCAAAGAACACCGGTATCCACGATCTAGTATTCAAATACGTGTAAAAATAACTAACTTTACTAGGACTTGAACGCTGGAACTCTCAACTTCCAAATCAGCTGAATTGGGAAGACTATTTATCTACCTAAGATGTTACATTTGTAACAGGTAAAACCATGCGTTTTTTGAAAAAAAAAACAGTGCTTTGTTGGACGTAAAGGCAACACACACGCTGTACTAAATATTTTACGATTTCATTTCAATGTTTCACCCCTATAAACTAAAAAACTACTGGACCGATTTTCGCGCGGAGAAACGGGAGAAAGGGAAAAATCGAAAAAGGTAAAAAGGAAGAAGGGGAAAATGGGAAAACGAGGAAAAGGAAATGGAATGGAAAAGAAAAAGTGAAAAGGGGAAATAAGGGAACGATAAATGGGGGAGGGAACGGGAATGGGAAATGACAAATAAGGTAAAGTAAAAGTGAATATGGTAAAAACGGTAAAAATGAAAAGGTGAGAGTGAAAATCTGTAGTATGGTCTTCAATCACGCTGCGTCACTTCATTTAGTTCTGAACACGCAGCTAGTAGCACGTAAACATGTCTACAACAATAGTATCTCCCGCCAAGTGTGAAGTACGCTACCACAATGAAGATGATTTTTTTAACATAATTGTCACAGGGGACGAGATATGGGTCCATTTCGAAACTGAAGAAACAAAAGAACAATCCAAACAGCGGATGCATTACCATTCTCCCAGTAAACCGAAGAAGTTCAAGCGAACCTTCTTCAACAGAAAGTGTATGGCTACTGTGTTCTGGGATCGGAATGGAGTTCTCTTGGTGGAATTCATGGAACGTAGCACGACCATCACTGCAGCATCATTCTGCGTGACTCTTCAACGTCTACGAAGGGCGATTCAGAATAGGCGGAGAGGAATACTGTCATCAGGAATTGTCTTTCTCCATGACAATGCTCGACCGCACACTGCAGGTGTAACAAAGAAGCTCCTGCAGCGTTTTCGTTGGAAAGTGTTTGATCAGCCACCATACCGCCCGGACTTGGTTCCATCCGATTTTCACCACTTTGCTCACATGAAACGCTGGCTTGGAGAACAACATTTTGGCACAGACATCGAGCTGCAGATCGGCGTAGAAACACGGCTGAAAACACAGGCGGCTCCGTTTTATGACGAGGGTACTGGAAAGTTGGTACCACTCTACGACAAATGTCTAAATCGCAGTGGCGACTATGTAGAGAAATAGCCTAACTATGTAAGTACTTTGGCAGAAAGTATGGCAGAAAGGCTCCTGGAATAGACGGAATACCTGTAGAATTAATGCGCAGTGCAGGTGAGGAAGCGATTGATAGATTATACAAACTGGTGTGTAATATTTATGAAAAGGGGGAATTTCCGTCAGACTTCAAAAAAAGTGTTACAGTAATGATACCAAAGAAAACAGGGGCAGATAAATGTGAAGAATACAGAACAATTAGCTTAACTAACTAGTCATGCATCAAAAATCTTAACTAGAATTCTATACAGAAGAATTGAGAGGAGAGTGGAGGAAGTGTTAGGAGAAGACCAATTTGGTTTCAGGAAAAGTATAGGGACAAGGGAAGCAATTTTAGGCCTCAGATTAATAGTAAAAGGAAGATTAAAGAAAAACAAACCGACATACTTGGTGTTTATAGACCTAGAAAAGGCATTCGATAACGTAGACTGGAATAAAATGTTCAGCATTTAAAAAAAATAGGGTTCAAATACAGAGATAGAAGAACAATTGCTAACATGTACAGGAACCAAACAGCAACAGTAACAATTGAAGAACATAAGAAAGAAGCCGTAATAAGAAAGGAAGTCCGACAAGGATGTTCCCTATCTACGTTACTTTTTAATCTTTACATGGAACTAGCAGTTAATGATGTTAAAGAACAATTTGGATTCGGAGTAACAGTACAAATTGAAAGGATAAAGATGCTGCGATTTGCTGATGATATAGTAATTCTAGCCGAGAATAAAAAGGATTTAGAAGAAACAATGAACGGCATAGATGAAGTCCTACGCAAGATCGCTTGAAAATAAACAAGAACAAAACAAAAGTAATGAAATGTAGTAGAAATAACAAAGATGGACCACTGAATGTGAAAATAGGAGGAGAAAAGATTATGGAGGTAGAAGAATTTTATTATTTGGGAAGTAGAATTACTAAAGATGGACGAAGCAGGAGCGATATAAAATGCCGAATAGCACAAGCTAAACGAGCCTTCAGTAAGAAATATAATTTGTTTACATCAAAAATTAATTTAAATGTCAGGAAAAGATTTTTGAAAGTGTATGTTTGGAGTGTTGCTTTGTATGGAAGTGAAACTTGGAGGATCGGTGTATCTGAGAAGAAAAGATTACAATCTTTTGAAATGCGGTGCTATAGGAGAATGTTAAAAATCAGATGTGTGGATAAAGTGACAAATGAAGAGGTATTGTGGCAAATAGATGAAGAAAGAAGCATTTGGAAAAATACAGTTAAAAGAAGAGACAGACTTATAGGCCACATACTAAGGCATCCTGGAATAGTCGCTTTAATATTGGAAGGACAGGTAGAAGGGAAAAATTGTGTAGGCAGGCCACGTTTGGAATATGTAAAACAAATTGTTAGGGATGTAGGATGTAGAGGGTATACTGAAATGAAACGACTAGCACTAGATAGGGAATCTTGGAGAGCTGCATCAAACCAGTCAAATGACTGAAGACAAAAAAAAAGTAAGTACTTGTTACAAATAAAATTTTTTATTTTCATTGTGGTTTTAATTTCGCGACCGATCGGACGTTGAAAAAAAAATAACCCTCGTATTTTTACTACATAGTAAACAGGTTTCATAACCAATTCACGACAGAAGTCATGAAAAAACAACACTGTTCTCGATTACTACCCTCTCAGGAACTCTTAAAGATAAAAAAATTGTATATATTTCAAGTATTTTGAAAAAAAAACGTATAACCGTATAAAATTTTCAATATTTATACATAAATTTCACCACAATTTCTGATAGACGTAACAGTAAAAACAGAAGCTTCTTGAATAATTCTTAGTTATTAATATTATTAAATGTAAATCCGTATTAAAAACATTAAGTAATGATTATAAGAAGGCCATACCTAAATGTTATTGTAAACAAAATTCTTTTGGTTGGTTTTATTAATAGAATAAAGCTACTTATTTATAAATCTACAATCTTAATTTGGAAAACTGCCATTAGTTATCGCCTTAATAAAATAATAATAATAACAATATTAAACGTTTAATTACTATTAAAATAAGTTGAAATCTTCCAAAAATTAATTATTTAACCTTACGAAAACGAAATAAAAATAGACATAACGACATGTAACGTTATCTAAATATATTACGTTTTTAAATTTATAATGTCAAATATAATTTACTTTAATAAATAAAGAAAAAACTAATTATAAAAGGAATTTAACGAATAACGAGTAAAACCTGAAACTAATTTAAAAAAAAAAAATGTTCATAATATTAAGGCAAATTAAATAAACACAAAAAAACAAAACTATAAATAACTGAATAATTTAAATAAAACTGGTTCAATGTTAGTATAAAAAAATAAATAATCATTAATCTCAAATAACCTAAACAATTAATGAAGAAAATGCTTCTTTTTTAATAAACCTTATTTCTGTAAAAGATTAATAGTAGAAGGAAGATTAAAGAAAAACAAACCATCATACTTTATAGACCTGGAAAAGGCATTTATAAACCTGGAAAAGGCGTTCGATAACGTAGACTGGAATAAAATGTTCAGTATTTAAAAAAAATTAGGGTTCAATAAAGAGATAGAAGAAAAATTGCTAACACTTACAGGAACCAAACAGCAACAGTAATAATTGAAGAATATAAGAAAGAAGCCGTAATAAGAAAGGGAGTCCGACAAAGATGTTCCCTATCACCGTTACTTTTTAATCATTACATAGAACTAGCAGTTAATGATGTTAAAGAACAATTTAGATTCAGAGTAACAGTACAAGGTGAAAAGATAAAGATGCTATGATTTGCTGATGATATAGTAATTCTAGCCGAGAGTAAAAAGAATTTAGAAGAAACAATAAACGGCATAGAAGTCCTACGCAAGAACTATCGCGTGAAAATAAACAAGAACAAAACAAAAGTAATGAAATGTAGTAGAAATAACAAAGATGGACCACTGAATGTGAAAATAGGAGGAGAAAAGATTATGGAGGTAGAAGAATTTTGTTATTTGGGAAGTAGAATTACTAAAGATGGACGAAGCAGGAGCGATATAAAATGCCGAATAGCACAAGCTAAACGAGCCTTCAGTAAGAAATATAATTTGTTTACATCAAAAATTAATTTAAATGTCAGGAAAAGATTTTTGAAAGTATATGTTTGGAGTGTCACTTTATATGGAAGTGAAACTTGGACGGTCGGAGTACCTGAGAAGAAAAAAATAGTAGCTTTTGAAATGCGGTGCTGTAGGAGAATGTTTAAAATCAGACGGGTGGATAAAGTGAGAAACGAAGAGGTGTTGCGACAAATCGATGAAGAAAGAAGCGTTTGGAAAAATATAGCTAAAAGAAGAGACAGAGTTATAGGACACATATTAAGGCATCTTGGAATAGTCGCTTTAATATTGGAGGGACAGATAGAAGGGAAAAATTGTGCAGGCAGGTAATGTTGGGAATATGTAAAACAAATTGTTAGGGATGTAGGATGTAGGGGGTATACTGAAATGAAACGACTAGCACTAGATAGGGATTCATGGAGAGCTGCGTCAAACCAGTCAAAGGACTGAAGACAAAAAAAAAAATCTGCAAAATTTTACGGTAAATAATATCAAATAATACTTGTAATTCTAGTTTTCAAAATTTAATCGTGTAACTGACTCGTTCGTATATCTTAAATTTCCTGAGATTTCTTCATCCAAATTTTCTAGCTAAATTATAGAATTATTTATAGGATTCTACAATTATTCATTGTTATACATCTAATAATCTATCGATAACACTGGCCTACAAATTTGAGAAATTTTGAAACAGAGGCACCAATAGGTGAACATTATTATTTTTTGTGCACTTAATCTGAAAATGAATTCAGTTTTTCTACATCGACCATCAAACTTTTGCCTGGGTGCGATGAGGTCGTGGGCATTCCGCTCCCGTGTCCGATGGTGACCCGTGAGGTACGTAAACTACAGTGTTCGATTATCTATGAGGTGTTTGTTTATGTGATTGGATGTGACTGGCTTTGATGTGATGTGTGGAGTGTGGGGTGTGATTTTAGTCTGATGTTTGGTTTTGTTTTAAGCGTGATCCGTGTCTATTGTAGGAATATGTGTGTGTGTGTGTGTGTGTGTGTGTGTGTGTGTGTGTGTGTGAGTGCGTATTTCTCCCTTTCTGAAGTAATGAACACCACCTGTACCAAGAGCAGTGGGCGTCCAGGGGTGTAGATTTAGTCGGTAGTGCGCAGGAACACATACGCATTTAATAACATCTTGCGGTACCTGTTAGCGAATCCGATACTGCCCAGGCGCCCGTAAATGGGATACCTTTACCTTAAAAAAAAATAAAAATGTGAGCAGTGACAGCGGTCACTGGGAGGTTGGTTACTGACAATTTGGTTAATGTACTTCTTCGCAACGAAGAAAACTGAACCGGGCAGAACACTACGAAGCTGGAGTAGCCGAATGGTGTAAGGCGACAGCCGGCCTCGTGCAGGGCGAAATAGTACAGCAGAAGATGATGGATGAGATAGAGGAAGAAGAAGAAAATGGTAGTAAACAAAATTTTCGAAAATCTTCTTTATCAATTTTCTTTTTTTTAGATTGTGTATTATGAGACTATATATATATATATATAGTCATTATAAGTATGTCTTATTTGCTACAGACAGGAAATGTAAGCAAATAAAAAAATGAGAGAAGCCTTGCATCCTTGACTGCAACCAGGCTGGATGGGGAGAGGACAGCCAGGGCAAAGAGGCAATTGGGGGTCGTAGGCACTGGGCACTGCTGCTGACGCTGAAGGAATCTTCGATCCACCGAAGGAGTCCTGCTCATTGATGAACAGAAACTGTATATAAATAAATATAAATGGAACAGACGGTTTTATATATATAAGAATATTATCATTTTTCGAAGGTATAATAAAGAAAGAATAATTTTTTAATTGATTTATGTTCATGAATAACTCTTGGCATTTGACATAAAAATAAATGAATGTGGATATAAAAGAATGCACGCAATTCTGTTAATAAGATTTGTTATAACATCCAGTTTGTATTGAAATATTAAATGATTTGTTGATATGTAATATTTTGATGGATATAATTGCATATTGTATAATGAACTGTCAACATAACTGTTTGTTGTATATATATATATATATATATATATATATGAGATTCAGCAGATATGTAAACTCTATGAAGATGTAATAAGGAAGTCCGGTTGTAATACACAAATAACATAATTAATGGCCTTTAAAACATCCGAGTACTTAATACTTAGTTAGCTAAGTTACTCTCTAACTACAGATTTCTCCGCAACATTACCTATCATATAAATTATCGATCAAATTGAATAATAATCATCAGGTATTGTTTAGAGCAGGAAGTTAAACAGTCAGAAACTGTAAGTTTGATAATCTATTTCCTCTACATTCTAACCTTTCCTTATTAAGTTAGAAAAGGAAACTGGGGATGGTATTACCATTGACCTTGACTCTATATACTGGTGCCCTCATTACAGCACCCAACAAAATGTTTGTTTGGTTCCTGGGCGCAATGACAAAGCAACTACACATGTGGGACCATCCAAGGACTCTGCCTACCCATGAAATTATATATATATAAAAAAAAAAAAAAAAAATTTTTGGATAAGGTGAATTTCAGGTAAATCTATAGCCTCATCATCATAATCAGGTATACTGCCTAGTGACAAATCCCTTACGCCACCGCTGTATCCATCAATTTCTGTTCTAAATTTTCTCCTTTGTACCCTTCCTTTTTCCAGTTTAGCCTACGGGATTTACGGTGAGGTATTACCTTCAGAGGATGATAGTGTAACTGAATTGTAGTCTTGGACAGTCTCAGATCGACCATTTCTACGGATTTTAAAACTAGATCGTGGATACCGGTGTTCGTTGGTGGTTGGGTTTTAATTAATCACAAATCTTAGGAATAGTCAAACTGAGATTGTACAAGATTGCACTTCATTAACACTCATACATATCATCCTCATTCATTCTCTGAAGTATTATCTGAAGGGTAATTACCGGAGGATAAACAGGAAAAAGAAAAAGTCGACCATTTCTGACATGTGTAGTTAATTGAAACCCAACCACCAAAGAACACCGGTATCTACGATCTAATATTCAAATCCGTATATAAGTAAGTGCCTTTACTAGGACTTGAACGCTGGAACTTTCGACTTCCAAATCAGCTGATTTGGGAAGACGCGTTCACCATTAGACCAACCACCTGTGGGTTCTCCTTTGTACTTTGGTAATTTCCAATCTTCATCTCATCTATTACTATTATCCTTCTTCTTCCTCCCTTATATTCTCTTTCCATTACAGTTGTCAAAAATCCACTTTCTTTAACCACAGCTCCTAACTACTTTCCTTTTCTTTTGTGTACTTTCCAGATAAATTTTCTTTTATGTTATTTATGAACTTCCTTATTTTTCAATTTATCTAACCATTTTACTTTTTCCATCCAGATTTCAAAATCCTCAATCCACTCTCTCTCCCAGTCATCCGTACTTAACCACCACCCAAAAAAAAAAAAAAAAAAAAAAACCATTTTGGCTAATCGCTTCCGTAACTGAGGATTCTTTTAAATTTCTTCAGTTTATAAAAATCGTAAGGGTTCACTTTAATGATAATCTTCTCCATTTCTCCGGCCTTTCATCTGGAGGTCCCCGGTTCGAATCCCGATTAGGCACGGCATATTCACACGCTACAAAATGATCATTTCATCTCATCCTCTGAAGCAATACCTAACGGTGGTCCTGTAGGCTAAAAAAAAGAGAAATCTCCATTTATATCTAATATAAACTTCCTCTCTGGTAATTCCAATTAGTTTACTCACACAATTACACCATCTTTTTTTTGGTCTACCCATTATCCTTCACCCCTGTACCTTTATATCCGTTATTCTTTTATAAAAACAGTCTTTATCGCTTTTAATTATATAGGCAAACAACTTCAATCTTCTATATATTCTTTAACGATTCCCCTAATTTTTTTTTCTATCTCTAATGAGCTTATTCCTGATTTTGATCGTACTAATTTCTTCCCAGCATCCATCACATTATTTATTTTTTAACCAAACCATTAGTAAGGAGATAATTGATTATATATATGAATCCTACTTTTTTTATCCTTACTTAAAAAGGATTTCTATGAAAAATTAAAAATATCTTCTAGTTTTTCTTATGAAAAATTAACTTATTTCCGAATTGGTAAAAGAACATGACCAGTGAAAAAGATAACGACTCACCTTTGACCTATTAAAAAACAATTTTATAAATTAAAAACGTATAAACAAACATCAAAAAAAGTAATTTCTCTTGTTTGTATGTAACGATTAGTAGCGGAACAAAGTAATTAGCAGGTTACGTAAGAGAGGTAGAAATAAATAGCTTTGTTTATACGCAAACGTTTTACTGATCAAACAAATACTGTCAACTCCATATGTGATATTATAATACAGTTCAATCGCAACTATAAAAATAATTTTTATATTGATTAATAAAATTCTAAAGCAATTTTTTTTATAAACTCTTTACAAATGTTTAATAAAATACCACATTATCAAAATAAATAATTCAAATTTAACCACTTTTGTTTTCAGTTTATATTTCCATTATAATGATTCTAATTAAAAGTTTAATTAATAAACTCCTTTTTTCAATTGAAATATATGCATATATCATACACAGGGAAAAATGTAAACCTGCAGACACTCCTTTACAGGGAACAATTGTGACAAACATTATAATTACAGTAACAATAACTGTCAGAAACATATGTATATATACAGGATGATTCAAAGAAACGGGAAATTAAAAAAATTAAATAACATCAATGAAAAAATTTTTTTAGAAAATGAATTTTATTTCATGTAATTGTACAAATGTTGCCATTTTAGGATACATACATTATAGTTTATTTTTTAAAGCTGATATCTTGCAAGTGACCTCCTCTTCTACGTAAACACTCACGAAGTCTCTTCGATAAATTTTTCACGGTTTGACGTAACATCTCGACTGGAATTTCCGCGATTGCTTCTCGGATCTTTGCCTTCGGTTTTTCCGTTGTAGCAGGTCTACTGTGGAACCCTTTGCTTTTAAGGTGACCCTACAAAAAGTAATCGCAAGCTGAGAGATCAGGCGATCTGGGAGGCCATCTAATGTCACCGTTTCGTGAAATGACACGTTGTCCAAACGATCGGCGTAACACTGCCATCGATATTCGTGCAGTATGTGACGTTGCTCCGTCTTGTTGAAACCAGGCTGTGTTAAGAATCGGTGGAAATCTCTTTTGTTGTTCCACAACAAAGGTTTCAAGCACGGCTACGTAACGAGCCGACGTCACTGTAATCGCAAGACCGTTGTCATCCTCAAAAAAATAAGGGCCTATAACACCGTAAGATGACATAGCACACCACACGGCCACTTTCTGGCTATGCAACGGACGCTGGTGTAGACGCGTAGGATTTTTCTTGTGCCCGGTATCTGAAATTTTGCTCGTTAAGAAATCCACCGAGGTGGAAATGCGCTTCGTCTGACATCCAAAGTTCGTGAACAAACTCTTCGTTATCGTTTATCTTCTGAAGCATTAAATTACAGAATTGTGCTCGTACAACTGCATCGTTCGGTTTCAATTCCTGGACGATCTGCAACTTGTACGGATGGTATTGCAAGTACTTCACTAATATTCTTCGAACGCTTGAACTAAGCGATCGTAAAGATGCTGAGAGACGACGGATTGACCGATGTGGACGTCGTGTGACAGCATCTTGTAAAGCTTGAACATTCTGTGGCGTACGGACGGTTCGCTCACGGCCTGGAGGTTTCTTTTTCGTTGCCGAAACGGTTTCCTCAAAATTAGATATCCGTGTTTTAATTGCACGCGTTGATGGAACACGGTCGTGCAGTCCCAGATTAAAATGACGGCGAAATTCTCTACGGGCTCCCTCCACACTGTCATTGTTTTTGTAAAACGCTTTGATAGCAAATGTACGTTGCGCACCACTCCAAGGATCCACGACAACTAAATGGCAGGTTAAGTTAGAGAGGCTGGCGCCACTTATCAAGTTGTACCAATCGCCCACGGCTACCAACACAACTTTCAAAATTTCCCGTTTCTTTGAATAATCCTGTATATATATATATATATATATATATATATATATATATATATATAAAAGATAAAACGCGTATTTTATAAGATAAATGTTCAAAAAATTCTAATAATTATATTTATTTACGCAATTACTCTTGAAAGAAAATTTTGTTTTTTAAAATATAAAAAATGTAATATCTGATTTAAATCGACCCTGGAACGTCCAGGTAAAAGAGTCAAAGAGCTACCACTATATTAAAAAACTATATTAAAAAAATTTATAAAAATAAAAAATTATACTTTTTTTAATACTTTTTAATACTCTATTAAGTCAACGCCAAAACTGAAAATAATTACTAATACGATTAATTAATGCATAATTTTATATAGACGTTAAATTTGAAAAAAATAAAAAAAGTTTTTTTCGTTATCAGTATATTCAAGTTTGCTTTACAGATAACATTATTAAAAAAAAAATCCCTTTCGGTACGCCGGAAGGCGGAGGTAAATTTCACCAGTGCTAAGTAGGGAATAAAAAAGATTCTCACCTTAAAATTAAGAAAAACTTTAAATTTACTCAATACGACAACTGTTGCATATGAGAAAAGTATTATATGTTTAGCATACGAAACCCCCATTTTCTAACAATTGCAGCAACATTTTGGTCATCCCTTGCCGTAAAGATTGGTCATATCAATAATTGTTACAGACAATAGTTGTACGTAATGTTTAGACGACTAACGGCCACTTTAAAATAATTCGATACTGTGCCTATTAAGGGAAGTATGATTTTCTTTTTGTCTACGAAACCTCATTTTTTCCAGCCCCTGAGCGAATAGTTGGTGATATAAAAAAACTTTAGTCAGATAAGTTTTAGGCATTTATTTAAAAAATAACAGGAATTCTATATTTTACTTAATAAGAAAGTTATAGCGATATTTTATTTTTTTTGAAAAAGCCCCCCATTTCCTCCCTCATGGTCCGAATTTGGTCGTTAACAAACTCGACCGAGATTTTGAAACGAGTTATTTTTAAGGAACAATTTGAAAGTGATTGGCGCAAAATTACGGCAGTTATCGTGTCCACAACAAAGTGAAACTTTTGAGCTGACGGTGGTTTTGCGGTCTGGTGGATGTGAAACGCGAAGATATGTCGAAATTTTCCGAAAGTTGAATCATTGTAACCGTTAAAATAGGTACATTTCTTATGAAATTTACATTAAAGAAACTGCTAACACCTTTCTTATTATTAATATTGATGTTTTAATTTACCTTACAAATTCATGTTTTCTATTATTATTTAATATTGAATTTTTATAGTTCTACGGGGTGTTCCATATAAAACGCAACCCATCAATCACTCATCCATGAAATTTCAAAAGTCAAGCTCACTTCCCTACTCGTTACTGAAATGGACTCGTCCAACTTCTGAACATCGCGGCGACGCAGTAGAACACTACCGATAGTAACAACAATGCAATCATAACGTTCAGTGCATTGCTAGAGACAAGATGGTGTTTTCGCTAGATGAAAGTGTTTTCATTGTCGAGTCGTACTTCAGTACGAAATCAGCGGTCGCAGTGCAAGATATGTTTCGCCATAAGTACCCGGATAAACCGGCTCCTAACAAAACATGAGTATTAAGGTTCGTTGCAAAATTTAGAGAGACCGGTTCTGTTAATAACAAGGAACACAAAAGATCTGCGTCGGTGTTGAATACAGATACAGTCGCTGAAATCAAAGACCGATTACTCGCCTCGCCAAATAAATCGATCAGACGTTTGTCTGCTGAAATTAATTTGTCTAAATCGACTGTTCATCGGGCGACCAAACAGTTACAATTACGACCTTATCGCATTCAAACGGTTCATCGACTTCTTGAGCCCGACAAAGAAAAACGGCTACGATATTGTCAACGGTTCCGTTGATTTCTGCGCGAGGGAATTAACGTTACGGATTCATTATTTTTCACAGATGAAGCACGGTTTCATTCGGACGGCTACGTAAACAGCCAAAACAGTAGAATTTGGAGCGCTGAAAATACCCACGTTGATCACGAAAAACAATTACACCCGCAGAAGTCAGGCGTGTGGTGCGCAATATCGCCGAAGAAAATAATCGGTCCTATTTTTTTCGAGTACACCATTAATGCAGAACGATATCAGGATATTTTATTTCGGTTCATCGCACTCTTGGAAGAGGAAGACAGACACTGCTGACTACAACATGACGGTGCGACATCGCACTACGCAGGTTCAACTTCTGATTTCGTCGAGGAATTCTTTGGTAATCGTGTTATCGGTCGAGGCTTGTGGCCGCCGAGATCTCCAGATTTGACTGCGGCGGATTTTTTTCTACGGGGTTACCTCAAAGAAAATTCCTACAGCAACAAACCACGAACACTTAAAATTGAAAGTCAATATTGAACAAGATGTATTAAATATCCAGCCACAAACTTTGAAAAAAGTTGCATGAAACGCTGTAAAAATAATTGAAGTTTGTATTCAAGAAGATGGCGGCAACTTCCAACATTTACTCTAAATTTAAGGTAATGGATGGTAATAACAAAAATTACATTTACATTTACACGTGCCTTTTTATTATTTCAATACCTACCAATATAAGGTTGGGTTGCGTTTTATATGGGACACCCTGTATAAAGTAGGGCTATTCGAAGAATTTTGATAAAATTGACCCCAAACAGCTATCTACCCACCCACCCTAACACCACCAATTTCTGACGATATCCAAAATTTTACCAACAATTTGCCCCAATCATACGAGTCTCTGTACAAAATTTCATCAAGCTCGATCTTTCTAGTCGAAAGTTATTAAGCTTGAAACACGCCAACACAGGTACATACATACGTACGAACATTACCCCCCACCCTACGTTTTTGCGTTTTTTGGGGTATCTGAATCATGACATGTCGAAAAATGAAAAAGTAACACATACCCGTTTTTTGACTGATTGTTATACTCCCCTTCTTGCAACACAGCTCTAAAACTGTACCAGGAAAATAAAAGACTGGATACAGATGTTAAGCAATAACATATATATATATATATATATATATATATATATATATATATACAATTTTACAGTAAAGAATTTAGATAAACAGAAAATTATTTATGGATGTAAAGCTAATTTAAATATAAATCCGATCGATACCGTCGTATATATACGTAGAAATGCTAAAAACGTAAATTTACGTAGGTAGATATATAATGTAAATAAATTGGCAAATTCTGGCCGTAAGTGTTATTTGCATTAGTATGTACAATGTACGAATGATGTTAAGTTGTCAAACAGAAGCCAAGAATAGTTCAGCAAAGGTAGGTAACGTTAGAGATATATTTATACATGCATATACACACGCTGTATTTATATATATATATATATATATATATATATATATATATATATATATACAGTAAACACACGTTGTATTTATATATATATATATATATATAATACAGTTTACTGTAGGTATATAGGGAGGTAGGACGAAGCCGTTAACCACTATTAAAGTTTTACACGTTTGACGTATGCACGCACGTACATACACCCAGACTGCCATTCCTTTAAGTTCTCTATCTTATGTACATGAATGTGTTCAATTTTGGCTTAAGGCAATATTACGTAATACCGAACTGAACTGAATTATAAACGAAGAGATATTTATAGAGTAATCGATCTATAAGTTATTTATATAAACAACAATCGATTAATACAAATCGATATTTAATTTTTATTATATATAAAAAACAGGAAGTTTTTTCTCTAATTTTTATATTAGGCCATTCGAGTGGGTTGGATGCAATTGTACAGAGTGATTTTTTAGTCCAGTTATCCAATTTTAAATGTAATTTAAGAAAGGGAAATTTAGGTGTAATAAAAAATGTATTTGTTACGTACAAAAGAGAATTAATAAAAAGCTATTGCATACATAATTGTTAAAGAATATGCTCAAAATGCCCACCCCTTGCGGTTATACACGCACGGACTCTTTTCAGCATATTAGCAGAAACCTTTTTAAGAGTCGCATTGGAAATATTCGTCTGTAATATTGATATTAAGTTCATCAATAGTGTGAGGATTGTTTTTGAAGGCCTCGGACTTAATATAGCCCCACAAAAAGTAGTCAGGAGATGTAAGGTCTGGGGACCTTGGAGGCCATAAGCCCTTGCTTATTATTCGATTATCAAAGAACTCTTGCAGAAAACCCACGGTCTTGAGGTTCCAGGAGGGACACAAATTGGCGCACAATATTCCTGTATACTTCACCGTTTACTGTCTGTTCGAAGAATACGGGTCCGACTATACGATGACGAGATATCGCACACCGCATACCAATTTTTTCAAGATGCAAAGATTTGTCTTGTAAAGCGTTCGGATTTTCAACCGTCCAAATTCGACAGTTTTGACCGTTCATATAACCGTCGAGATGGATCCAAGCTTCATCGCTAAAGAACACCGTGTTTAAAAATTCGATTACGTTATCGTTTACGAGAGACCTAAACCTACGGCAATATTGCAATCGCTTGTTTAAATCTGGAGGCTGAAGCTCTTGGACTAATCGTACGCGATACGGATACAATTTCAATTTTTTAGCGGCTTTCTGAACATTTGAATATGACAAACCGACTTACGTGGAAAGTTTTCGTAAACTTTTCCGTGGAGAGTAGAACAATCTTGTTTTCCCATTCTCTAAAACGTCATCTGTCAAGTGAGTCGGTCGGCCGCTACGTTTTCTGTCGTAAACACTTGCTGTCTCTTGAAATCGGTTTGCTAGTCTAGAAATTGACATTTTATTCTGGCGGAGGAACACCAACAAATTTAATTTGAAATGATTCTTTTACACTCGCGTACGATTTCGTAGAAAAATATTTTTCAACAATGAAAACTCGTTGTTCTACGGTAAAAGACATTCTGTTCGTAACACGACCGGAAACGGCACAAAAGTTTACACAGCTCAAGGAGAATCAACACACACTGCCGTATCTATACCGGTTGAGTAGCGCTACCAACTTCTGTCAAAAACCAAAATTTCCCTTTCTTAGAAAAAAAATTACCAGACATTAACAATTGGGTAACAGGACTAAAAAATCACCTTGTATTACTGAACCCTGATCTATTATATTGATCTAATACCCAACAATTTCAGGTACTGCAAAAATAAGGAGAAGGGGTTAAAAAATAGATATGTATTTCCGTACAGTACTTTCAAATCTTCGCCGATGAATTATAAAATTCAGAATAAGAAAGAAAATTTGCAAGTAATCTTATTTTTAAAAAAATCATGTTTTACTTTAGATCAGAATAAAACTACAATAGTATAAAACAATTTTAAATATTTACCTACAAAATCTCCCAACCGTAATTTGTTTCAGAAATCTTACATAAAAATGACAAACCAGTCTCAAAAATAACAAGCACCTTATTTATATCTTACTAAAAAAAAAAAAGGAATGAGGTGGTTTCCCGATTTTCTTCTTCATTAAATTAAATATACGATGATCATATATATTACCATGACAATCCAATCAAAATGTAGATGAGTGATATTCAAGCCATAAAAATTACATATTCACTCTGTTCAACAAATATTAACTGTATAGTGATCATCATTACTGTAAAAGAAAGCAACTTTGAATACAGCTTCATTTGTTTAGATACTACAGCCATGAGAAATACTGGGAAATAGGGAATCTTGGAGAGCTGCATCAAACCAGTCAAATGACTGAAGACAAAAACAAAAAAACAAGAGAAATACTGGGTATAACAGTTACTATATCTCACAGGAATACGCACTTGATAATACTTAATAAATAGTTTTTTTTTTCATTATCTGAAACAAATTTGGACGATTTAGACCAGTGGTGCCCGCACCCCCGGTTAAGAACCAGGGGCTTCTCCCGCACCAGGGGTGCGGGAGAAGCCTCTAACAATATACATATATTATTTTTGCGATATTGAAAAGTATGTATTTGAATTTTCGATGACATCAACCAATTGTTTTTTGTCTACTCATTAAGAAAAATAATATTGTTATAAAAAATTTACATTTTTTTAAAAATAAACAATAAATTTCACAAAAAAACGTGTTGTTCTAAACCTAAAAATAGAAATGTATTTTTCAATGGGGTGCGGAGACCCTTTTTCAGATTCAAAGGGGTGCGGTTCACTTAAAAGGTTAAGAAACACTGATTTAGACAATCCAAAAGAAAAAAAGGAAAAATGCTGTTAAAGAACAATTTAGATCCGGAGTAACAGTACAAGGTGAAAAGATAAAGATGCTACGATTTGCCGATGATATAGTAATTCTAGCCGAAAGTAAAAAGGATTTAGAAGAAACAATGAACGGCATAGATGAAGTCCTACGCAAGAACTACCGCATGAAAATAAACAAGAACAAAACAAAAGTAATGAAATGTAGTAGAAATAACAAAGATGGATCACTGAATGTGAAAATACGAGGAGAAAAGATTATGGAGGTAGAAGAATTTTGTTATTTGGGAAGTAGAATTACTAAAGATGGACGAAGCAGGAGCGATATAAAATGCCGAATAGCACAAGCGAAACGAGCCTTCAGTCAGAAATATAATTTGTTTACATCAAAAATTAATTTAAACGATAGGAAAACATTTT
The DNA here is from genome assembly GCF_047948215.1 of Lycorma delicatula. Lineage (NCBI taxonomy): Eukaryota > Metazoa > Arthropoda > Insecta > Hemiptera > Fulgoridae > Lycorma > Lycorma delicatula. Next base: position 17,866,552 of record NC_134467.1, read on the forward strand.
TGAAAGTTCATGTTTGGAGCGTCGCTTTATATTGAAGTGAAGCTTGGACGATCGGAGTATCTGAGAAGAAAAGATTAGACGCTTTTGAAAAGCAGTGCTATAGGAGAATGTTAAAAATCAGACGGGTGGATAAAGTGACAAATGAAAAGGTGTTGCGGCAAATAGATGAAGAAAGAAGCATTTGGAAAACATAATTAAAAGAAGAGACAGACATATAGGCCACATATTAAGGCATTCTGGAATAGTCGCTTTAATATTGGAGGGACAGGTAGAAGTAAAAAATTGTGCAGGCAGTTTTAGATTAGAAGTTTTTGAAATGTGGTGCTATAGGAGAATGTTAAAAATCAGATGGGTGGATAAAGTGACAAATGAAGAGGTATTGCGGCAAATAGATGAAGAAAGAAGCGTTTGGAAAAATATAGCTAAAAGAAGAGACAGACTTTAGGCCACATATTAAGGCATAGTCGCTTTAATATCGGAGGGACAGATAGAAGGGAAAAATTGTGCAGGCAGGTAATGTTGGGAATATGTAAAACAAATTGTTAGGGATGTAGGATGTTGGGAGATATACCAAAATGAAAAGACTAGCACTAGATAGGGAATCTTGAAGATCTGCATCAAACCAGTCAAATGACTGAAAATAAAAAAAAATTATTATCAATATTATAGCACTGTTTAAAATTCGTTATTGTACACATTATGAATGTAAAATGCAATAAAACTGTTCATGCAGCTCGTTTTGTTTCGTTTAATTGTCAACACGAGCTTTCCATCATTGCAACTTTGAATACTTATAACTCGATAACAAAGGCATAAACAGAAAAACGGGTTTCACCGTTGTTTTTCTAGTAAAAGTTTAAATCGAAATCATGTGTCATATGTCCAACTTCCTATTTAAAAAAAATTAAAATCGATTCAATATAACGGATCCAAGATGGCGGACAAAAATTAAAAACCCAAAATGAACATGTCTTTTTTTAATTGTGTAGAACCCTTTTTTTTGCCTCCAAATACCTCTAAGATATGCAGTATTAAATTGTTTCCATACTATAAACCTTTTTCTTTTTCCTGTTTACCCTCCGGTAACTACCTTTCAGATAATACTTCAGAGGATGAATGAGGATGTGTATGAGTGTAGTCTTGCACAGTCTCAGTTCGACCGTTCCTGAGATGTGTGGTTAATTGAAACCCAACCACCAAAGAACACCGGTATCCACGATCTAATATTCAAATCCGTCTTTACTAGGGCTAATATCTATCAAACTAATATCTGTCTTTACTAGGGCTTGAACGCTAGAACTCTCCACTTCCAAATCAGCTGATTTGGGAAGACGCGTTCACCACTAGACCAACCCGGTGAGTTTCCATACTATAAACCGGTATATAAAAACCTAACACACAAACAAATGAGAATTTTGAATGAGATATACCAAAATGAAAAGACTGGCACTAGAAAGAAAATATTGGAGAGCTGCATCAAACCAGTCAAATGATTGAAGAAAAAAAAAACATATCTTTAGGTTTCAGAATCTAACTAATTCATCTAGAAAAAACATATTAAGGGTACCCCATTACTTTTGGCCTTATATTTCAGGGTTAATTGAAACAATTCCTCAAAATTTTGTTCAAATATTTCTTTCTTTATATGAAGCAATGGTCATATTATATTTTTACAAAATTCTTTAAAGAGATTAAAATTTTTGGAGACAAATTTATTTAAGCAAATTTTTTTACTTACAATTCGTATAAAAATAATCCAAAAATTAAAAAAAAAAATCAAACCCCACCTCTTAAAATTGAAATCTTTGTTTTTTTTTACTATATCACATTTCGCTTTAAATATTTTCCAAAAAAAACTTTTTAAAGTTTATACTTCATAAAAAAACTATCCAAAAATGTATACAATTTTTTAATTTTGAAATTATAAACCCCACTGTGATAACACTGCAGGGAATTCCCACAAAGAGGGAGGGTGATAAGATTTACAAAGATTTTTCTAAAAATTTATTTCCCACCTTAAAAAAAATATTTTTATAGTTTTGTTTTTTTTGTGAGAAGGGGACTCTAACTTTTAATTTTTACTTCCTTGTACGAAGTACTGTGATCGCAAAAAATTTCGGTTTTCAGATTTTAACGGAAATATCCATTTTGACCATCCCTTAATACATTTTGACTATTTTTTTACGTGACGTCTATACGTATATATTTATTTTGCTTAACTCAAAAACAATTAGCCGTAGGATGTTGAAATTCTGAATTTAGGACTGTTGTAACATCTAGTTGTGCACTTTCTTGACCAAAAATGTTCAAAAAAGTCGAAAATCCAAAAGAATTTGAACTTTTTCTTAACTGCAGTAATAAGCCCTCATTGAGAGGTTTTCAACGATATATCATAAGTGGTATTTATTTTTATTGGTTCCAGAGTTATAGCCAAATAAAAGTTTAAATTAGTGAAATAATTGGATCTTACAAGGAGAAGGCACATCAGTTTAAATCCGACTTCACCTCCTTTTTTTTAAATTTAAATATATTGATTTATTAATAATAATTAACCTCTGATTATAAAAAAATCTTTACGATAAAGAATAATTTAATAATAACAATACAAAATTTATAGTTATTAATGAAATACAATTTTATGTATTTTTTAAAAATGTGTATATGTAATTTAATAAGCGTACAACAAGGAAGTCATGTGATGTGAACATCACATTTTTTATTTATTTTTTGTAGGTTTTTTTTTATAACTTAAAGGGCAAATAAAAATAAAATACAAATAGCTTTAGCATCTATAAATTCTGGAGCTGAAATGAAAAGCAAATTTTTTTCATTATTTTTAAAAAGGTTGCCCTTTATTTTTTTAATAAATTTTAAAAAACCTTTAAAATTATTTTTTTCGTTAAGGATTACTTTTTTTATAAATAAATTTTGCTACAGAATAAAGAAGCCCCAAATAAAATTAAAAAAAAAATTTATTCGAAATCTGGGAATTTTGATGTTTAACTCTTATTTTTATAATCATGATTTGACCGGCGTAGCGTTTACGCGGATATTTACGAAAAAGACGATGTCTCTTTATATAGTACTGTGATGGAACAAGAGGTTATAGCATAAAGCCGGATTGATTTCTTATTATTAATATACATGCGCGCGCGCACACACACACAGAGGCAGAGAGAAAAAAAATTATTAAAAAAAATGTATTTATTATATAATAATAAATTAAAATTCAAAATAAAACAAAAAATTCTAAATAAATAAATCACCAACCTGTTGATGTTTCAGATATGGAAAAAATAACATTATACTTTTAAGTCACCAGAATAACAGTTTCGCAAGTTATAAGACAAGCGGCGCTAAAGAATAAGATATAAAAATAGTAACGATGCGGTACTCGGTTGAGATAAGATGGGGTAAAACGTTCTATTTATAGACTGGCCTAGTGGCAAAGCTTAAATATAGTCCTTTACAGTTTAGTTTAGTGCAGTGTACAAGAGATGAGGGGTTTTGTGTGTGCGTGTGTGTTTTTTAAATACTTAGTTTTAAAAAAGAACACAGTGTTGCCAACATTCTGACGTGGTAATGTTTTTTTGGCAGGGTTGCCAAGCAACCCACACAAAATTTCATGTATATTTTATACCTATGTATATAAATATATATATATTCTATTCCTATACTATCTGTGATCCATTCAGATGTGTTATGAACTTAAATAGGGGTCACCTCTCATTCACCTATTTATCATTTTACAACAATCGATTATATTAAAATATAATTATCGATTAATCGATATAATTTATTACTAAGATAAGAAATATATATATATAAAAAGAAACAAAACATATGTTAAAAAAGAAATTACATTTTAAAAGATTTAGAATATTCTGGTTTTGAGAACAAGAGTAATTTATTGTTTAGGTAAAATAAAAAGCACTGTTATAATATAGATTAATAATTTGCACCCTCAAATAAAAATAACTAAACAATATTGAAAACAAAACATTAAGAATAAAATCAAGAAACCCCAAAGAAACAATTGGTTTTACAAAAAAACAAAAATCTGATGTTTATACCATATGTACGCCTATTAAATTACATATATCAGTGATTCCCAAACTGTGCGCCGCGGCCTCTTCACTGGAGCGAAATATAGTATAAGCTTCATAATTAATTGAACCTAATTTAATGTTAATATAGTAAAAAAAATAATGAAGATACACGAGTTTTATTTATTTTTATCTCTTAATTACGAATAGTTATACTTTTACTTAGGGTAGGGCGGCATGTAAAAATTTTAATTGAAAAAAGGCGCCGCGACTCGGAAAAGTTTGGGAACCATTGACATGTACACATTTTTTTAAAATGAAAATACATAAACATTTTATTCCACTAATGATGTTTAACATATTTTTTTTAATTATTATTGAAAATATTATTTGTTAAAAATAAAAATTCATTTAATCAGTCAGCTGTGATGGAGTGGAAGTGAAATTTAGTGGCAACGAACTGTATTATTGTGTAGCCGGTTAGTTAATGAAAGACAGTGACTCAGTGAGGTTAAAAAGACAAGAAATTTAAATGTTTTTCATAAACCTATTCATTATTATTTTCTATTTAAGTATTTATCGTAACATGTATTACTCATCGGTGAATAAATACATTCGTTATATTAACATCAGGTGCAATAGTTATTTCTTAAACTTGAGAATACCTATAGCCAGCCTGAACATTATTTATTTTAATTTTTTTTATAATCATAGGTTAATAATATTTATGAAAAAGGGGAATTTCCGTCAGACTTCAAAAAAGGTGTTATAGTAATGATACCGAAGAAAGCAGGGGCAGATAAATGTGAAGAATACAGAACAATTAGTTTAACTAGTCATGCATCAAAAATCTTAACTAGAATTCTATACAGAAGAATTGAGAAAAGAGTGGAAGAAGTGTTAGGAGAAGACCAATTTGGTATCAGGAAACGTTTAGGGACAAGGGAAGCAATTTTAGGCCTCAGATTAATAGTAGAAGGAAGATTAAGAAAAACAAACCGACATACTTGGCGTTTATAGACCTAGAAAAGGCATTCGATAACGTAGACTGGAATAAAATGTTCAGCATTTAAAAAAAATTAGGGTTCAAATACAGAGATAGAAGAACAATTGCTAACATGTACAGGAACCAAACAGCAACAGTAACAATTGAAGAACATAACAAAGAAGCCGTAATAAGAAAGGGAGTCCGACAAGGATGTTCCCTATCTACGTTACTTTTTAATCTTTACATGGAACTAGCAGTTAATGATGTTAAAGAACAATTTAGATTCGGAGTAACAGTACAAGGTGAAAAGATAAAGATGATACGATTTGCTGATGATATAGTAATTCTAGCCGAGAGTAAAAAGGATTTACAAGAAACAAATGAACGGCATAGATGAAGTCCTACGCAAGAACTATCGCATGAAAATAAACAAGAACAAAACAAAAGTAATGAAATGTAGTAGAAATAACAAAGACGGACCGCTGAATGTGAAAATAGGAGAAGAAAAGATTATGGAGGTAGAAGAATTTTGTTATTTGGGAAGTAGAATTACTAAAGATGGACGAAGCAGGAGCGATATAAAATGCCGAATAGCACAAGCTAAACGAGCCTTCAGTAAGAAATATAATTTGTTTACATCAAAAATTAATTTAAATGTCAGGAAAAGATTTTTGAAAGTGTATGTTTGGAGTGTCGCTTTATATGGAAGTGAAACTTGGACGATCGGAGTATCTGAGAAGAAAAGATTAGAAGCTTTTGTAATGCGGTACTATAGGAGAATGGTAAAAATCAGCTGGGTGGATAAAGTGACAAATGAAGAGGTATTGCGGTAAATAGATGAAGAAAGAAGCATTTGGAAAAATATAGTTAAAAGAAGACACAGACTTATAGGCCACATACTAAGGCATCTTGGAATAGTCGCTTTACTATTGGAAGGACAGGTAGAAGGGAAAAATTGTGTAGGAAGGCCACGTTTGGAATATGTAAAACAAATTGTTAGGGATGTAGGATGTAGAGGGTATACTGAAATGAAACGACTAGCACTAGATAGGGAATCTTGGAGAGCTGCATCAAACCAGTCAAATGACTGAAGACAAAAAAAAAAAGGTTAATAATTATAAATAAATCAATATATTTAAATTAAAAAAAAGGAAATCACTTTCTTTTTTTTTTAAATGAAAAGTACATTAAATATTATTTCATTAATAACTTCTGATATTTTTTTCTTTTTATTGTTATTATTATTTATCGTAAACTTTTTTTTACAATCAGGTTAATAATTATTAGTAAATCAATATATTTAAATTTAAAAAAGGGAAATGAACCGATGTGCCTTCCTTCGTTATTAAAATTTTATTTGCCTATAACTCTGGAACCAATGAAAAAAAATACCAGTTATGATATATAGTTGAAAAGCTCTCAAAGAGGGCATATTACTGCAATTAAGAAAAAATCCAATTTTTTTAATTGCGGGCTTTTTTGAACACTTTTGATCCAATTGATTGCAATCAAAACGGGAGGTGCACAAATACTATTACAACAGTCCTAAAACCAAAATCCTACGGCTAATCGTTTTTGATTTATGTGAGATATATACGTACAGAAATCACGCCGAACTAGTCGAAATATACTCAGGGATGGTCAAAAAAAGTATATTTCCGTTATAATCTGAAAACCAAAATTTTTCGCGATCACAATACTTTCTTTATTTCGTGCAAGGAAGTAAAAATTAAAATTCAATAAATAATTATTTCCATTATTAAACAAGAATTTTTTTTTTAAAAAACCCTACTGAAAATTAAGAAATAATAAAACTTTGTAGTGATAAATTCAATCTGAAAGCAAAACGCTTGCTTTACAATTTCACAATTATAATTACAAACAGAAAACTTCTTTTTCGTTTGCTACCAATAAAAAAAAAAAAACTACTGAACCAATGCTTACGAAATTTTAAATGAAACGTTCATACGACCCCGCAATGTTTACAACAGTTCAAACTTCATTTATCACACAAGTACATAAATAACCTAGAACTTCTTTCACTAAATTTAATATCTTTTTATGTATCGTAGTTACTGTCTATATCGATTATTGTTTATTTCAATATCGACTTCAGGCAGTCTTGGGAATGGTAGGCCTGACTATGTACAAAACTGCACCTCATTTACATGTCATATATATCATCCTCATTTCATTAAACCACGGGGGAACAGACTGCAACGTACACACAATAGGAAAACAAATAAAATATATAAATTAATGTATATATTTGGAGCGTAACTTTATATAGAAGTGAAACTTGGACGATCGGTGTATCTGAGAAGAAAAGATGAGACGCTTTTTAAATGCGGTGCTACAGGAGAATGTTTAAAATCAGACGGGTGGATAAAGTGTAAAATGAAGAGAGGTGTTGCGGCAAATTGATGAAGAAAGCATCATTTGGAAAAATATAGTTAAAATAAGAGACATACTTATAATAAGCCACATATTAAGGCATCCTGGAATAGTCGCTTTTATATTGGAGGGACAGGTAGAAGGGAAAAATTATGCAGGCAGCCAACTTTTGGAATATGTAAAACAAATCGTTAGGGATGTAGGATGAAGGGGGTATACCGAAATGAAGCGACTAGCACTAGATAGGGAATCTTGGAGAGCTGCATCAAATCAGTCAAATGACTGAAAACAAAAAAAAAGTTAGAACATTGCTGATTCTTTATCTTCGGTATCTATTAGTAATATGGTTCAGTGCATTCAGGAAGCGTTATCTACTTAGAGGGTTATGATGAACGGTTGTTTTAGAACACGGAAAAAGAAAACAAAATAAAATAACGAAAAATTGATCTTGTACAGAAGTGTGCAAAATTTTTCTGTTTATCAGATTGCAAAAAAAAAGCATTTAACATTCACCAAATTACCAATAAAACCAGTTATGATCGATCATTTGATTAAAATCGATACCTAATTCACAATAAATCGATGAAATTATTTTTAAGTAACAGAAGCGCAAATATAAAACCTCAGTATCTTTTGCAACCGGTACAGTCGGTTAAAAAGAAAAACATATAGTTAAGTACATTATTATCATTACCGCTGCAGTAAATTAATTCGGTTTAATTAACTCGAACCGATACCAATCTCAACAGTAATAATGTTCAACACCAGTATTTTTCCGCAGTGAATAAATCCAACTAACAAACTAGTATTAGTAATTATGCGCGCACGCGTATATGTGTGTGAGCCCGCACGAACGGACAAAACTAGAACAGTTTCATATATATATATATATATGCAATTCAAACAAGTTATATATTACTGCGTACATAAATCAAAACGACCAACAGTGAATATATATATATATACATATATATATATATATATTACACATGCACGCACACACACAATGTAGATAACTTTATACTCAACTCAGATGAATACTGCAGCAATATTCACTTTAAAAAATCAACAACTATTGGGCTTAACCGAATATTTTGTTAACCAATAATTTTACTGACATTTCAAAAGCGTTTAAATTTATTCCAATAATTTTTTTTTTTCAATTAAGCTAAAAACAAAGAATATATCATGTTTTAAAAGTTATCTTTTAGTACAATAATGATGTTTTATAAAAGAAAAAAAACTGTATGATTTATATAAATGTATTTATAATAGTATCTAAGTAATAAATCCTCGTTAAAGGGTTACGTCAAGGGCTTCGTCCTTGATAGATTTTTATCTAATTTTCATATACGTCACAGAATTTTAAAATATTAACAATTTTTATTATTGTTACTTAAAAAAAGTGAAAACAATTATTATAAAAAAATAAAATGGAAATAATTAAAAAAAAAAACTTTCTTTATTTTTCCTAACCTAACGTAACATAAAAAAAATCCCTTTCGGCACGCGGGAAGGAGGAGGTAGAATTCACCGCTTATAAGTAGGGGATAAAAAATATTTCCACGTTAAAGTTAAGAAAAACTTCAAATTTACTCAACGCGACAATGGTTGAACGTTAAAAAAGTTTCATATGTTTAGCATACGACAAGCCCCATCTTCTTATAATTCCAGCAACATTTTGGTCATCCCTTAACATAAGGGTTGGACACATCAAAAATTGTTACAGAAAAAAGTTTCAGGTAATGTTTAGAGGACTAACGACCACTTTAAACCGATTCGATACAGTGCCTATTAAGGGAGGTATAATTCTTTTTTGTCTTCGAAACCCAATTTTTTCAACCCCCCTGGACCAATGGTTGGTAATATCGAAAAAATTTTACTTAAATAAGTTTTAGGCCCTTATTCAAAGAATAGTAGGGACTTTAACCGATTTCGATATTTTACTTATTAAGAAAATTACAGCGATATTTTGTTGTTTTGGTCATCCGTTGCAGTAAGGGTTAATCATGTAAAAAATTGTTACAGACAAAAATTTTAGGTAATTTTTACAGGACTAACGACTAATTTAAACCGATTCGGTACTGTGCATATTTAGGGAGGTATGATTTTTTTTTGTCTTCGAAACCCATTTTTTTCAACCCCCTGGGTGAATGATTGGTTATATCAAAAAAATTTACTTAGATAATTTTTAAGTCCTTATTCAAAGAACAGTACGAACTTAAACGAATTCGATATTTTATCCGCCAAGAGTGAAGTGCGTGTGGTAATTCGATTTCTTCAGGCTGAGGGGTGTAACAGAGCTGAAATTCATCGACAAATAAGTAATATGAACGGTAAAACTTCAACGAGTGACAGCAAATTGCGACAGTGGTACAGGAACTTTAAAGCAGGACGTGCAGATCATGATGCAGGCGGTCAGGGAAGGAAGCTAGTGTCAACCGATGATCTCGTTGAGCGAGTGGATGAGGCGATTCGAGAAAATCGTCGGTTCACAATTTCTGTATCGAGCGATTCGATTCCTGAAATTTCAAGGTCAGCTCTCTACACCGTTGTGAGTGAGAGAATTCAGTACCGCAAACTGTGTGCGAGACGGGTTCCTAAGATGCTGTCCGATCATCACAAAACAATGAGAATGGACGCCTCCATAACGTTTCTCCAGCGCTACCGCAATGAAGGAGAAGATTTTTTGAACAAAATTGTCACAGGGGACGAGGCACGGGTCCATTTCGAAACTGAAGAAACAAAAGAACAATCCAAACAGTGGATCGTTCTCATTCTCCCAGTAAACCAAAAACGTTCATGCGAACCTTCTCAAACAGAAAGCGTATCGCTACTGTGTTCTGGGACCGGAATGGAGTTCTATTGGTGGAATTAATGGAACATGGCACGACCATCACTGCAGCCTCGTACTGCGTGATTCTTAGACTACGAAGGACAATTCAGTATAAGCGGAGAGGAATGTTGTCATCACCAATGCTCGGCCGCACACTGCAGCTGTAACAAATAAGCTCCTGCAGCGTTTTCGTCGGGAAGTGTTTGATCACCCACCATACAGCCCGGACTTGTCTCCATCCGATTTTCACCTCTTTGCTCACATGAAACGCTGGCTAGGAGGACAACATTTTGACACAAGACATCGAGCTGCAGATCGGCGTAGAAACACGGCTGAAAACACAGGCGGCTCCGTTCTATGACGAGGGAATTGGAAAGTTGGCACCAAGCTACGACAAATGTCTAAATCGTAGTGGCGACTATGTAGAGAAATAGCGTAACTATGTAAATACTTGTTACAAAGAAACATTTTTTTATTTTCGCTGTGGTTTTAATTTCGTGACCGATCGGAACTTGAAAAAAAAAATAACCCTCTTCTAAGACTATACCTCATTTAGACGTCACACGTATCATCCTCATCTCATCAGGCCACGGGGTACACTAGTTGAACAGACTGCAACGTACAGGAGAAAAAAAAAAATTTTTACTATTTCTTTCATAATGACTAATCGTTTAACAATCGAATCGAAAGGAGCAATCGATTATAGTTTTCAATTTATTTAATAACCGTTACAAATAATTAAAAAAAAAAAATTATTTATTAATTATTAAAAAACTCCACAGCACGTAAAGGAACAATAATTAATTTATAACATATATTTAAATATTATTCAATTTTTAATTTATAACAGATCTTTGAATTTTAAAGTAACATTTTAAAAGTGGATTTACTTCGACTGTCGAAATAAATATAAAAATAAAATATAATATAAAAAAGTGAACGGTAAACGTAGAATGGAAGGGAGAGATTTTAATTATAATAACAACATAAAACACAACCAAAATCAAAACATATTATCAACATATATTTGCAAGGCTGCATAATATATTAAAAAAAAAAAAGTTATAAATTGTTAATTTTTATTTAATTTATGAATTTTTTAATTAAAATAATTTAATTATATAATTTAATATATATATATATATATATATATATATATATATATATATATATATTACGTCAGAAATAAAGCTAATATCTCCTACTCCACTTTCCCGATACATAATGCTAAATTTATAACGACACTTTTGCCTATTATAAAAGTATTTCTTTCCTGCTTTAAAAACACACACCTTTATTCGTAGAACCGTGTCCTATACACAAGGCGTGAAACAATTAAGTTTCATATCTTTTAAACATACATACGCACGCGCACAAACATATTTATAAAAAAATATAAAAGATCAGCTAACAGGAACCTCTAAATTTGTATTATAATAAACTGGTACAGGCGAATACGTAAACAAAAATATTATTAGTAATTTGTATAAATATGTATAGTTCAGTGAAAAAGGCTGATATATATTCCAAATTTTGCAATAATTAATATAACAGATTGAACTTTCCATTGTAATTGATTGCAGTATATTTAATGTCAAAATTAATTATACTTTAACAATAATGTAAATATTGTTCCATACATATTTGAGATCAATAATTGTTGGTGATTGCCAAACAGATTTTACATATATATACAGAGTGATTCAGGAGGATACGGCAATACTTTGACAACTCATTCTAGAGGCTAAAAATAAGAAAAACGTTTATAGAAACATAGCTCCGAAAACGCTTCGTTAACGAGTTATACAGGGTGAAAGATTTAGCCCGAGTTTCAGTTCCTCCGGGTAAATTAAGACTTTGAAATTCTGGGAAGGTCAATTAAAGGGCAAATTCAATTTTCTTATGGTTTTTGAGCTGGGAAATCGAAAAAAATAGGCCCCAGAACTGTATCTCTCTTAGTTTCTAAGATATCCCTCGTAAAACGCCAAAAATAGGGTCAACAAACACATTTTTTTAAAGTTTAACGTACAATAACGTTGTTAAATTGGCAATAAATCATACATTTTTTAAACATAAATTGTAGAGAATTTAATTATAAGAAGATTGATGTAAATAATGTCAACAAAAAAGAAATAAAATTTTAAACATGTCGACTTTTATTAACAACAAAACCGACGAAAACTTAGAAGAAAATGTTACAAAAAAAGAAAACAGATGTATCTAGTAGGTACAATAATTTTAGACCTACGGAAAACAAGTTGGCAACACTGATTTTTTTCATCACAATTTCTTTAAATACTACTCATTGTTATCAGCTAATTGTGGTAATGTGTTAAATAACATTTCGCTGATCAATCGTGTTTGCAGTATTACGTCGAATTATTATCGTAAAAATTATAGAAAACCAGTAAGAAGTGTAATTTTGTAATCATTTTACAGCGCATAAAAATCAAGTCTGTTAAAAAAAGTGAAATTCGGTTTAGTTTTGTTTTGAAAAATGCCGAGTATCTTCACTAATGCCGAATATGCCGAACTGATTTTCATCTATGGATTTTGCAATGGAAGTGCTGCGGCAGCGGTTACGGAATATCGACATAGGTATCCCGGTCGTGTTGTACCAAATCGTAAAGTATTTATTAGAATTTTTAATAATCTTCGTGAGAACGGTACGCTTCCCACCGCTCATATTTCATCTGAACAAGCAAATCATGCTGATGAAGGTGAAAACATTCTGCAGATGGTTCAACGTAGTCCGGCAACAAACACACGATTAATTGCAATACGGCTCAATATTTCACAAAGTAGAATATGGGCCTTCCTAATTGACCTTCCCAGAATTTAAAAAAGCCTTAATTTACCCGGAGGAACTGAAACTCGGGCGAAATCTTTCACCCTGTATAACTCGCTAACGAAGCGTTTTCGGACCTATGTTTATATGAACTTTTTTCTTATTTTTAGCCTCTAGAATGAGTTGTCAAAGTATTCCCCTATCCTTCTGAATCACCCTGTGTGTGTGTGTGTGTGTGTGTGTGTGTGTGTGTATATATATATATACATACATTAACTTAAATGTAATTTATTTAAGTTTATTTTGCTCTTGACTGGATAGAAATAAATAAAATAAATAAAAATAAATATTTTATTTAAAAATATTAATTTCTTAGGCAAACCAATCAACTATACAAACTATACACAACGTTTCGCTTAGAATTCTTTAATCTTCTTCAGGTGACAATACACATTCACAGATACAAAATTCTGTTACATTCTTAAAGAAATTAACTGGTCTACCCAACATAACAACCTTTAATCGCATCCTTGTTGTAATAAATCCCCTACTCACAAATGACTCATCTTATCTTTAGATAATTATCTCTTAATATAATCTGATTGCTATTTCCTGTCTATTGACACCTTTAGATTGCGCATATCTTTCACAAAAATTACAATCGTTAAATCATTATTTTCCTTAAAAATAAATTTAATCGAATTTTTTCAACACCATGATATCACCGAGAAAACCAGCTACGTCGATTACAACATCGATTCAATCGGAAAAAAAATTATGCCCGAAGAAACACTAAAAAAAAAAAAATATATATATATATGGGTCCAATACATAATCGCCTTTTTTGAAGTCGGTTAAAAAAAAAGAATTCCAGTTATTTCTGGGTGTCTTCTCGTCGTATACATATAATTTTTCTTTCTTTATTCTAACAACATATCAAAAAAATTTTTTCCGTATTTGATACTCTGCATACAACTCCGTTTTTATTCAAATTTCTTACATTTGTAAACGCACTGGAATCAAATATTTTTTTAAAAATTATTTATTTACCAGTAGACCCGGCATTGCTTCGCTATGGCTAGATTTGAGTACGTACATATAGATTAAATGAACACAATTGAAAATTTGATAAAACATTAACAAAATGAACATTACGGAACTTCACAAATTTAACCTTTCCCTTTTCTTCCCCATTTCTCTTTTTCCCTTTTCTCTTTCTTCTCCTTTTCATTTCCTTTTTCCCCGTTTCCCCCTTTTTTCTATTTTCTTTTTCTTCCCCGCGCGTTAATCGGTCCAGTAGTTTTTTAACCTATGGCGGACACATACATATCGGAAACATTGAAATGGAATCGTAAAATATTTAGCATAGCGTGTAATGCTTTTACGTCCAAAACCGCTGTTTTCTTTTTGTTTTTTTCAAAAAAAGCTTATTTTTACCTGTCATAGGTGTGACATCTTAGGTATATAAAAACACGCGCGTATTCGAATTCAACGTTGAGTCAAAATTTCAAAGCAATCTGTAAAGAACTTTCGGAGATTTAAGATTTTGAACAAACGAACATTAGGTTTTTATTTATATATATTTTTATAAGAATTCAACTGAATACGATTTATAATTTTTTGGATCTAATACGTAATATATAAAGAAGTCATTGATAACTTTAGTTTTTATTTAATATATATATATATATAAAGTACAAAATAGTTACCAAGATAACGTCTTAATACAGGGCATTGACCCATTAATTAGAACTTTTAATAATGTTGAACATAAGTTAACATAATAAAGACCTTTGTTCTGTTTTACATTTGTAAATTTACTGTAACCCTTTAATTCATTTGCTAAAATGTTTTTTTTTTTTTTTGCAAATAGTTAATATGTACTAAATAATTTAATTTGTTCTTTTTTTAATGAGGTTAAGGGTTCAACTGGTGTGGTCATTAGCCCAAGTAGAAATTTGTAGCGTTTGAAATATCCCACGCCTAACCGGGATTCGAACGAGAAACCTCCGGAAATTTTTTCCTGTTTCAAGAATACCTTTAAGATATTTCAAAACGGTAAAGTTATTATTATACACCAGAAAGTACTTAAATTACGAGGGATAAACCAAATTATTTATTTTAACTTACATATTTATTTCTTTTTACAAAAAAAAAACCTCACCGTTATAGCTAAATGCATTTGCCCGATCGTTTATTGCATTGTTCAAAACATCTTTTATATTCATCTTTTGTAATGCCCGGCAGCATTTTCCTCGTATTTATATTGCACTCTTCCACGTCGGCAAAACGTTTTCCAACCACGTTCCTTTTTATTCACGGAAATAAAAGAAAAAAAAAATCGTAAGGACTTTAATCAGATGAATAAAACATTCAGATTTTTATTGTAAACAAACTGTCACCCAATATCTATTATTAATAAATGAAGAAAACTGATGTAGACACCACATGACTTCCTTTTCAACCTATTAAATTACATAGAAACATTTTTAAAAATGCATAAAATTTTATTTCATTAATAACGTCTGATACGTTTTTTTTATTGTTATTATTGACTTATTAATTGTAACATTTTTTTTACAATTAAAGGTTAAAAATTATTAATAAATCAATATATTTATATTAAAAAAAAAAAGAAGAAGTCTGATTCGAACCGATTTGCCTTTCCTTGTAAGATCCAAATACTTCATTAATTAAAATTTCATTTGAATATAATTGTGGAACCAATGAAAATAAGTACCACTTAAGATAAGTTGTTGAAAACCTCTCGATGAGAACTTATTGCTGCAGTTAAGAAAAAGCCCAACATCCTATTTTTATTTTGGATTTTTATGGACACTTTTGGTCCAGTCGACTGTAATAAAGAGGGGAAGTGCACAACTAGATATTTCAACAATCCTAAATTAGAAATTTCAACATTTTACAGCTAATCGTTTTTAAATTACGGGGAAATATATACTTGCATATGTAAGACGTCACGTGGAAACTAGTCAAAATGGATGTTCAAAATGTATATTTCCGTTGAAATTTGAAAAGCGAAATTTTTCGCGACCACAATACTTCCTTTATTTGGTACAAGGAAGCAAAAAGTTAATAATATAAACTATTATTAATTTAATTAATGAAAGAAATGAAATTGGAAAAAAATTACCAGAATGAAGCATTTTTGACGATTTCCAAAGAATTTGTAAATGACTACTGCAATAGATCATGTTTTATATACATATGAATTTACAGATAATATTTTTTCGACAGTTCTACCGGGCGCAAATTTTATTAACAGATTTTGACGAACCTTGGCAGGATAATGTAATGATTTTCAAGCGAATCGGTTCACAGGTACCGGAGTTACAACCAAAAAATGGATTTTTTGGATACATTTTCACTTTTATTTTCGTTTTACTGAGCGCAATTTTTTAACCGAATTTCATGAAAGTTAGTTCTAAACATAATAAAAATAAAACGGTATTGATTTTCAAGAGAATCAATTAAAAAGAAATAAGAATTAGAGGACAAATTGGATTTTTGAGTACGGTTTCAAGGTTAATCCAAACCGAAAATCCGCCATTCTGACGTACTTATACGAAAGGAGTTTTTTGAGATATACTTTAACAATTTCAATCGAGATTTTTGGTCGTTATATTTTATGTATCAATTTGAAAGTAATTAGTGCAAAATTACGAGAGTTGTCGTGTCAACAAGAAAGTGAAATATATATATATATAAACTTCTGGACTGACAACGGTTTTAGGGACTGGGGTATGTGAAACGCGAAGATATGTTGAAATTTTCCCGGAGTCGAATTATGGTACTCATTACAATAGGTAACTTTCTTATGAAATCTACCTAAATATGAATCTATTTATATAAAATACAGAGTTATCATAAAAGAATGATGCGGCTTCAGTAATTCATAGGAAGATTATAGGGAAATTTCAAGATGTTATATTGGTATCCCTGAAAGTCTCCAACCCAAAAGTTTGTTTATCAGCAGTTGTAACCACAACGTCAGTTCTTGTATTGTTGTTGCGGTGTGTTTTGCGAGTTACTATGTTCTCGGATAAAGACAAAGCAAAGTGTGTTTTATTGATGGCCGAATTAAAATCCGTAATTTTAGTTCGACGTGAATTCGGAAGAGATCCACCACACAAAAATAACATAACACGTTGGTTCAACCGATTCGAAGAAACCGGATCGGTTAAGAAACAGAAATCAACCGGCAGACCGAGTGTACCGGACGAAACGGTTGAACTAATTAGACGATCGGCAATTAGAAGGCCTGGGAAGTCCATCGCCCGTGAAGCGTCGAATTAGGTATTCCAAAATCAACAGTTCACAAAGTTTTACGTAAAACACAGAAATTACAAGCTTATAAAATCCAGATACTGCAGGAATTGAAACCCGATGATGGTGTAAAACGTTACAATTTCGCCGTTGAAATGTCGGACAGAATAACTGAAAACGAATCATTTTTAGACGATATAATTTTTACAGACGAAGCTACATTCCACGTGACCGGATGTGTTAACAAACACAAATCACGAATATAGGGCTCTGAAAACCCACACGCAATTATCGAGAAACAACGCGATTCGCTTAAAGCTAATGTTTGGTGTGGTGCGATGAAAAATCGTGTAATAGGGCCTTTCTTCTTTGCTGAAAAAACAAATAATGGAGTCGCGCATCTTGAAATGTTAACCGATTATTGCTTTCCTCAACCGGATGAACTCGAAAACATTCATCGACTTCATTTCCAACAAGACGGTGCTCCCCCGCACTTCAATGCGTCGGTCGCGGACGCTTTGAACGAAAAATTTGGAGATCGATGGATAGGCCGGCAAGGAGTCCAGACCTGACACCTTGCGATTTTTTCTTGCGGGGGTACATCAAAGGCGTTGTTTATGCACAAAAAATTCGCGACCTAAACCTCTTAAAAAACAGGATTAATGAAGCGATGACAACCGTTAACGAAGAAATGTTAACTAATGTTTGGAGAGAAGTTGAGGATCGTTTGGTCATTTTTCGAGAGACTAAGGGCGCACATATTGAAATTTATTAATTATGTAAAAAAATGTTAGACGACAAATTTGAAAAATAAAAAACATAAACTGTAAGTAATTCTGTTTTAATTTAAACCATGTTCAAAACCGCGCCATTCTTTTATGATAACCCTGTATACTAACAGTTCTGATGTATATAAAAAAAACAAAAAACAAAAAAAAAAATTGTGATTTCAAAGAACTGTTATTATTACTGAAACAAGACTTCGGGGTATGAACTGGATGAAAGACATGGGAAAACAGCCTTCCCGCCGTTTTTCTAATCGTCATTGTTGTTTCACGTACAATTTAACTTAATAGTAATATACATGTAAATATAAAATGTAAAACCGTCTATAGGTCATATATATATAAAGAGAGAGAGAGAGAGAGAGAGTAAGAGTGAGAGAGTTGGAGTGAGTGACAAAGTTGAGAGAGAGAGAGAGCTGTGTAAACAGTTTTTATGTTGTTTATCTACGTATAACTAATTAACAACAATATTCTGTATATAGAATCAAAGCATCATATAGTCGTTTGACGTAATTGCTTATACTGCATATACGACTGATGACGTCAAAATTTCTTTTATTTCTTCATTTTAATGCTAATAAAATTACATATATAGTTATACAAAAAAAAAATACTATTCTGTATTTAGAATACTTTTTTGAAGTACATAAACACAAAATGTATGTATAATATAATATACTTAACCTTGTTAAACAAATTAAACTTAAATATAACCTTAAATGACCCTGAAATTTTATACATATATTTTTTAAATTTTATTATGTTGAATATTTACGTATTTTATCTTCGATAAATAATAAAACTTTTCATATTTTGTATTATTATTATTTTAATAAAATGATCGGGCATTTAATTCATTTTTTATGAGTCATTTTCGTTTTATTTTTACCATAGTCTCTTTCACCTATAACGCTCTTTCTCACCCCCCTCAGCATTCCCCGCTTATCAATCAACAATAAAACGTCAATGTCTGATATAAATACCATTAAACTAATATACGGTGATAATAATAAACAAACAGTTCAAATTATAAAAATGATATCTTCGAAGTAATTTGCTAATGATCGGTAGGAGGTAAATGAAATTCGTGAACTTCTGTAAACGAATAAATAGTTTTACGATAAACTGATTGGGTAAAATTATGCCTCATAATTCCTGATAAAATGTAAGTATTATAGAACTTGATATTTTATAATGAGTTATACAGGATCATTCACGTGAACCGGATGTTTTTAAAATAATCATAAAAAATTGCATATTTACTTTCAAAAAGTTTTATTGGTACTGAAACACTTGTTAAATCAAAGCATTTGTTACTTACTCATGAACGAAAAATTATGTCCGGCAAGTGATGTCCATTTTGGGCAATACATTGTTGTAGCCTTTCACGGTGACCGGCCTCAATTCTTTGCGGCATATCTACATCAATCTGGGTGACGTGATGACGAATTGCGATCTTTAGGTCCTCCGCTGTACGCGGTTTATTGCCGTACACACGCGATTTCAGAAACACCCGCAGAAAAAAATCACAACTACTCGAGTCGGGGGACCGAGGGGGCCAAGGAATGTCGCCGAATCTGGAAACGATCCGTCCCGGAAACAAGTTACGGAGACCAGCCATCGTTGCCCGCGCTGTAGCTCCATCCTGCTGGAATAACACATTTTGAAAATCGATTCCCCGGTTTCGTAAAACGGGGATGAAAAACGTATTCAACATCGCGATGTAACGATCAGCCGTTACAGTTACGGCAGCGTCATTTTCTTAAAAAAAATACGCTCCGATAACACCGACCTTTCATATTGCACACCAGACGGTCACCTTTGGGCCATGAAGTGGTCTCTCGTGAAGCCGATGTGGGTTTCTTTCTGCCCGATACCGGCAATTCTGTTTGTTGACGAAGCAATTCCGTTGAAAACGGGCTTCGTCACTCATTAACGATAACAAATTTTCATTTTCTTCAAAAACGATAAGCGTTTGTTGACAAAATTGTAATCGCTGCGTGAAATCTTGCTCGTTTGTTTAATGCTGCACGACGGCTATCTTGTAAGGATGGAAATGCAGTTCTGTATGCAGAATTCGTCTTACCGTACTTGTGCTCATTTGAAGCGCTGCTGAATGCCTCTGAATAGAGTGGCGTGGGCTTCTGACAATGACTTCCCTTACTCGTTCGATGTTCTCCGGATTGTTAGCGGTTCGTCGGGGACCCGGTAGTTTTTCTTCAATATTGAACACTTGTTCGAAGGTTGTTTACCCGTCGCAACATTGTGTTATGAGAAGGGACGATGGATATTAAACTGACGGCGGAAATCTCGCTGAACAGCAGTTACGGATTCGTCATTTCGCATAAAACCGTCATACGCGTACAGGCGTTGGTCTAGCGTCCACGGCTCCATTTCAACGACTAAAATGTAAATGCTATGAACAAAGGAAACGTCAGACACCAGCCACGTGCCCCTACCACCACGAACGCCCGAGTACAACCCACTTCAAAAACATCCGGTTCCCGTGAATGACTGTATATAAAAAATTATACTTTTTCCCTTAAATAACACCAATAATTGAGAAAATTGACAAAATTAACATCACCGATCATTGTAAATATTTTGGTAAAACAATTACTAGAAATCGTACAGATAAATTTTCGATCCGAGACGAGAAAACATAAATTAGAAAAAATTAACTGTTACACAAAAAATATCTATATAAATAAAAATGTAAATGTTCGATTGTTCAAAATCTTAAATCTCCGAAAAATCTTCACCGATTGCTTTGAAATTTTGACACAATTTTGCATTCGAATACGCGAATGTTTTCATATACCTAAGATGTCACACCTGTGATGATAGCATCATGCATTTATTAAAAAAATATGGTAAAAGGAAGATCGGGAAAGGGTAAAACGGAGAAAGGATAAAGGGCAAAGGTTAAATTATGTGAAGTTCCGTAATGTTCATTTTATTAATGTTTTATTAAACTTTTAATTGTGTTCATTTAATTTGTGTGTGTATATATAATCAAATATAGCAATAGCAAAGCACTGTCGGGTGTGCTACTATTAAATATAAATTAAAACATTGGCCGAAATATGATAAATTACATACAGGATGATTCAGGAAGAAAAGGAAATAATTTGTCGAATTGATTCTAGAACAATAAGGAAAAAAGTTCATACAAATATATGTGGGAAAATGCTTAGTTATCTAGTTACGGCTAACGAAATATTTCGCCCGGATTTCAGTTCACCCGGTGAAAAGACAGGTACTGAAATTTTTAAGTGGTTATAAAATGGGTAAACTTGATTTTTTTTTTTTAAGAGATGGAGAAACCCCATTTACGGACGCCGAAGCAACGTCGGACTCGCTAAAAGGTTCCGCAAGCTGTTACAGAAAATGAGGATGTATTCCTGCGCACTACCGACTACCCCTGGCGACCCACCCCTCCCGCGAATAGATGGTAAAACATTACTTTAGAAGGAAGAGGGTAGATATATCTTTTGAGCTGACAAAATGTGTAAAAATAAATCCAAGAATTCTATATCCTATAATTATAATTATATTCAACGTAAAACATAATAATTCGGTGATGAGACACTTTTTTTTAAGTCCTTGTACAAATAAAAGAAAGTATTGTGATCGTAAAAAATTTCCGTTTTCATATTTCAACGGAAATATCCATTATGACTAGTTTCGGCATGACGTATGTATCCAAAAAATTTGTATTTTTTCTTACTGCAGTAATAAGCTCTCATTGACAGCTTTTCAACAATGTATCATAAGTGGTACTTATTTTCATTGGTTCCAGAGTAATAGCCAAATAAA
This sequence comes from Lycorma delicatula, assembly GCF_047948215.1. Classification (NCBI taxonomy): domain Eukaryota; kingdom Metazoa; phylum Arthropoda; class Insecta; order Hemiptera; family Fulgoridae; genus Lycorma; species Lycorma delicatula. The sequence continues at coordinate 17,888,492 of NC_134467.1, forward strand.
AGTTTAATTAATGAAATATTTGGATCTTACAAGAGGAAGGCACATCGGTTCGTATCGGACTTTATCTCCTTTTTTTAATTTTAAATATATTGATTTATAAATTATTATTAACCCTAGATTATAAAAAAAATTTTACAATAAATAATTATTTAATAATAACAAAAAAAAAGAAAAAAATCAGAAGGTTTTAGTGAAATAAAATTTTATGTACTTTTAAAAATGTGTGTAACAGATTTGGTGAAACATCTTACTATTTAATATTAATTGAAAATTATAATTTATATTACTTTTGGATTTACTAGTTCAATTTTATTTAATTATTCTGGAATTTGTTTAATGAGCGACTGAAAAATAAACCCTCACAAGAACAACATACATTGGGGAATACATATCCGATATTTAATAAATTGCAAAAAATTCTTATCGTTTAGTTCATCACTCCTCTGATATTGTCGGACAATATTCTCCCTCAGTCGAAGTCGGTTATCATTTTGTTTATTTGTTTTTTGTTGCCTATCATTTAATCGCTATTTCGTTTGATATAATTCTTCTGATCTTAATTTGTGTACACGTTCTCTAGTTTTCAAATTTTCTATTTCTTAATATTCGTCATCCACTCCTAATCTTTTTATTCCTTTCTTTGTTTGCAACATATTCTTCCTTTTTTTTAAATTTAAATAACTATTGATTGTAAAAAAAAATAATAAATAATAATAATTTAATAACAACAATAAAAAGTATAGTGATCGTATTGTAATAATAACAATAAAAAAATTACAGGAATCAAACACCAACAGTAATAATTGAAGAACATAAGAAAGAAGCCGTAATAAAAAAAGGGAGTCCGACAAGGATGTTCCCTATCTACGTTACTTTTTAATCTTTACATAGAACTAGCAGTTAATGATTTTAAAGAACAATTTAGATTCGAAGTAACAGTACAAGGTGAAAAGATAAAGACGCTACGATTTGCTGATGATATAGTAATTCTAGCTGAGAGTAAAAAGGATTTAGAAGAAACAATGAACGGAATTGATGAAGTCCTACGCAAGAACTATCGCATGAAAATAAACAAACACAAAACAAAAGTAAAGAAATGTAGTAGAAATAACAAAGATGGAGCACTGAATGTGAAAATAGGAGGAGAAAAGATTATGGAGGTAGAAGAATTTTGTTATTTGGGAGGTAGAATTACTAAACATGGACGAAGCAGGAGCGATATAAAATGCCGAATAGCACAGGCGAAACGTGCATTCAGGCGGAAATATAATTTGTTTTCATCAAAAATTAATTTAAATGTCAGGAAAAGATTTTTTAAAGTATATGTTTGGAGCATCGCTTTATATGGAAGTGAAACTTGGACGATCGGAGTACCTGAGAAGAAAAGATTAAAAGATTTTGAAATGTGGTGCTATAGGAGAATGTTAAAAATCAGATGGTTGAATAAAGTGACAAATGAAGAGGTGTTGCGGCAGATAGATGAAGAAAGAACCATTTGGAAAAATATAGCTAAAAGAAGGGAAAAACTTTTAGGCTACATATTAAGGCATCCTGGAATAGTCGCTTTAATATTGGAGGGACAGATAAAAGGAAAAATTGTGTACGCAGGCAACGTTTGGAATATGTAAAACAAATTATTAGGGATGTAGGATGTAGAGGGTATACTGAAATAAAACGACTACTACTAGATAGGGAATCTTGGAGAGCTGCATCAAACCAGTCAAATGACTGAAGACAAAAAAAAATTAAAAAACGATATATCAGAAAAATAAATAAATCGGAAATAAATTAGTGAAATAAAATTTTATGTACTTTTAAAAATGTATGCATGTAATTTAAATAGACGTACAAGGAAGTAATGTGGTGCCAACATCAGATTTTTAATACTGTTTTTATTTTGGTAGGGTTTTGATTTTTAAATTAATTGTTAATTTTTATATTAATTTATTTATAACATAAATATCGTGTCCGGGAGCTAATGAAACATCATGACGACACTTCGTTACCCAAGGAAAAAGAAATCGAACATATGTTTGCATGTACTTTATCTTTATTTCAAGCTGTAAAATCAATTCCGAAATTATTTCCCTTTCCTCGGGAATCACTCTATAAATTAAGCAAAGAATATTTTTAACCTAAATATGAAATTTTAAGTAAACTTATTTTAAAACATACTTCTAATCATCTTTAAAATTTTTTTGTTAATAGATAAAAGAGTTTATTTGTATTTACAATTTATTTTGTAAATTTAAATCTTTTTTTTTTCTTTTAACCTCCGGGAGCACCATTAGGTACTGCTTAAGAGGATGAGATGAATGATATGTAACGTGTGTGAAAATGCCATGCCTAACCGGGATTCGAACCCGGGACCTCCAGATGAAAGGCCGAGACGCTAACATTCCGGCCGGCTGTATTTTTAAATTGGGAAAATTAATTTAAAAACTACATACACTTAACATGAAGTAAAAAAAAAACAAAAAAAAAAAGTAGGATCGATGACGATATATTTCATTTCACCTGACGTGGAACGATATAAATCTCATACGTTTCATCGGAAGAAATTTTAATTCAACTTGAAACACGTACAAATAAAATACAGAGGTTAAAAATCCAGTATTTCTACGTTCAAAGAACGGATATTTGAAATAATAATACGAATAAAACGTTAATTAAGAAAAAAATCATTAACATAAATCATTATTTTTGAACAAGAAGGTTAGTGAAATCATAAAGAAATTATGCGAATACACATACATACATATATCAGACTGAAATAAAGATATAACAATAATAAATAGAAACAAAATATGTGTGTGTGTTTTGAGAACACGCTGTTGCGTGTATAAGTTCACATAACATGTTTATATTTAGTAGGCATCGACCAACAGTGTAATGAAACCGGTTTTTGTACTTACCAAAGGAATTTATAATAACAAGAATAAAAAAAAAAAAACAAACCGCAAATAAAACAGAAAGAATGAGACTGCGCGCAAAACAACTACACATTCATACTTCTTTTTTTTTTTAGTAATGAATCATTTTATCGACTGGTTTAATGCAATCTATCATTCCATTCTATTGTAAGTTAATAATTAAATTTACAAGATAACAATTATATTGTAAGGCTTCCAATTTATTTGTTTTATATATAACGGATTGACTAAAAGTGTTTCCAATTTATTTATTTATTTATTTATTTTTTTAATAGATATGAATGAAAACTCTTCATGTCGTCCTTCCGTTATTAATTCCTGACACCATTTAACCAATTGAATATATATTTTTTTCTCAATAAAAATTGCCCCGATTTATTAAATCAACTAATCGATATTCGATTCAGGTCATTTAAATTAAAAGAAAAGACTTTCATCGAATACCGGCGGTATTTAAAATTTAAATACCCAATTTATTTCTCTTTAAATGACTGTTATTTAAAGATTAAATTCCCAGAACGGAAAAGATAAAATTAAAATAAATTTCTTTATCGTAATGAAATAAATTCTACTAGTATATACACTATACTAGTATATATATATATATATATATATATATATATATATACTTGTACCTAATGTAAATTGCAACCGGTTACCTAGAATCGCTTCCGTGCGTTTATCTGTAAAGCAGTTTAATTCCGCTACTGGCTTTTTTTACATGAATGTTAGGAATTTGCCTACTAATGAACAAGATTCCATTGAGTTCCTATAACTGTGTGTGGCATTCTACCGGGAACCAGGACATGTCGGTATGAACATGCTATACGTTTTAACGGTGTTGTATGACACTGAACTCGGTATTATATAAAATTACGGAATCGCCTTTCGTTTTTTTTATAAATTTTGGAATATATATTATTATTTACGAGTAAAGTTATTTGTTACAATTAAAATTATTCATTGGAAACAGGCTTTTTATCCGATAATATCCGTTAAGTTATTCAGTACCCTCGTTAAAATTTTCGTAATTAAGCAATATATATATATATATATATATATATATATATATATATATATATATTCGAACAAATAATTTGATTTAAATGAAATTAGATTCACGTTAAGAACAAATTAAATTATATACAAGCTTACGGGTTCTGGTAAATGTGCAATATACATTATTTACGCAGTAAATAACTTGGATTAAGTGAAATTTAATCGAGTTAAATTAGGTTTAAGACAAGATTAAGGTTAGGTTAGCTAATGATTCCGTGTGCAGACGTCAGCAAACATAATCTAACGCTCGCTCGCTAATTTCATCTAATAAATCTTATATATAAAATTGGTCGATTGTTATTGGCTGAATCCATAATTGTACACCAGTGGCGGCTTGTAGCTAAAATTATTGATGGGGTGGGGGGGGATGCTCCAGAGAATTTTATTCTGTGACTTTTCAAGGTCATGATTAAAATTTTCTGTAAAATAAAAGAACAGAAAAAAAATGAATCGAATAGAATAGCTGGAAGCTGGATAATAATCTAATTTTACACTTTATCACGTTCAAAAATACTGTATACGGTTTAACCGAATAAATAATAAAATGTCAATATACAGGATGTCCCATATAAAACGCAACCCAACCTTATATTGGTAGGTATTGAAATAATAAAAAGGCATCTGTAAATGTAAATGTAATTTTTATTATTACCATCCATTACCTTACATTTAGAGTAAATGTTGGAAGTGGCCGCCATCTTCTTGAATACAAGCTTCAATTCTTTTTACAGCGTTTCTTGCAACTTTTTTCAAAGTTTGTGGCCGGATATTTAATACGGCTTGTTCAACGTTGACTTTCAATCGTTAAAGTGTTCGTGGTTTGTCGCTGTAGGCTTTTTCTTTGAGGTAACCCCGTAGAAAAAAATCCGCCGCAGTCAAATCTGGAGATCTCGGTGGCCACAAGCCTCGACCGATAACACGATTACCAAAGAATTCCTCGCTAGGCGCCGACAATAGAGAAAATGGTTGCCACGGGAAGCGAGAAGTCGTTTTGTGTGTTAGAATTTCACCTGTCAAAGTCGGTAATTTCTGTGCAACGTGCGTTTCGGTTGAAATTTCATAAGGAGCCACCCAAGTGACAATTCAATTCGTGCACGGTATAAAAACATTCGGGATTCTCCGAAAGTAAACGTCTTTTGAGCGATCTCTCGTGAGGCAGTGTATGGACTTTTCATTTTTATGGAAACGACAGTAACCGGCGTGATTACCTGGAAAATGTTTCAGTTATGGCTTACGCCTCAGCTACTCAACCACTTCATTATCCAGCAAGATGGTTGTACTGCCCTTTCATAACGAGGATCGACAGTATCTTAACACAACATTACCTCGGCGCTGGATAGGACGTGCGCCTGAAGAAAACCAACACACCAGGATCACCAGACCTCACGCTATGTGATTTCTTTCTCTGGAGTTACGTGAAAGATAAGGTGTTTATCCCAACAGTGCCGCGCAGGATATCGTTGAGCTAAAGGATCGCATAGTCAATGCGATCAACTCTATCGAAAATGACATGTTAGAACGAGTTTGGCAAGAGCTAGACTTTCGTGTTGATGTGTGCCGTGTCACCAGAAAAGCACATACTGAACATTTATAGATTTTAACAAAAACTGTTTGAGTCCCTGCATCACCTCGTACAACTTTCATTTAGGTAAGTGAAATACTTTTTTTGTACTGAAGTTTTGTAACTCCTAAGAACATTATGAAACGCCCTGTACAACGTAAAAGTATGTTATATAAAAGATATTTTACAAAGAAATTTGTAAAAGAAATTTTTACAACTTTACGGTCAGTTTTTTTAAATACAACATTTATTTTAGTGACATCTTTATTGAAAAAAAAGTATAATTGAAAATTAAAAAATACAGAGAATGAAAAGCAATGATGTAACAAAAAAAAACCCCCTACAAAAAACGAAAAGAGGCAATTTGCCAAATTTTTTTACTAAATTTTTAAACTGATTTTCTTCTTAAAATATATAAATAATAATTGATGATAAACCATCAAAAAAATAAAAAATTATCACATAAAATTATCTAGAAAATCTTACAACTTGAAACAATCAAAGGAATTCCTTGAAAAAAGACAAAATACATAAATAAGGGTCGAATTAAGAACCTTCTATTTTTTTTTTTTATGTTTTGAAGTCGGTAAAAAAAATAAAAACGTAAATATACAAAATTATATTTGTAAACCAAAAAAAATCAATACAAAAAAACCAATATTATTAGATGAAAAAAAAAACATAAAAAATAAAAGAGAATATAAGTAACAACAGGTGTGTGTGTGTGTGTGTGTGTGTGTGTGTGTGTGTGTGTGTGTGTGTAATAGTAGTATTATCAAGAATGAGAGGGTCCCAATGGGTAGTTATAACACTATATATAAAAACCGGTCCTATAATGGGATGGGCGGAGTACACACAACGGACAGAGAGAGAATGATGAGAGAAGGAAAATGGGAGAGAGAAAGAAAAAACACAACACTAAAAAAGAAATAGAGAAAAGAAGAGGGGAATATAAAAGGGGGAGACGATAAGGAGTGGTTTTATAAGTATTGATGAAGAAGAAGGGAGAGGGGGAGACTAGTAAATACAATATCAAGCTTTAAAGAATTTTTGCACGTGCAAAAATTGTCGGTCATTGACCTTTTCATCCAGTTCTCCATGGCACGGCTGTTCTGTGATGTTGTATTTTAAATTTGTAGATACGTAATAACATATATAAGAGAAATCATACGACTTACGTGTGTGTATATACATACATTGTTTGTAATTTACTAGTATACGGTCATCGAAATGGTTGCAGCAATTTAAAAAAAATCGTATCTCAGAAACTACTAAAGATAATGAAACGTGTTTTTTTTTTTTTAAATTCACTAACTCAAAAAATCCCTTTCCGGACGCTGGAAGGCGGAGTTAGATTTCACCGATGCTAAGTAGGGGATAAAAAATATTTCATCTAAAAGTTAAGAAAAATTTCAAATTTACTCGATACGATAACGGTTGCATGTAAAAAAAAGTTTCACATATACGATAAGCCCAACTTTTTACAATTTCATCAAAATTTTGATCTTCCCTTGCCGTAAGGGTTGGTCATATCAAAAATTGCTTCAGATAAAAGTTTTAGGTAATGTTTAGAGGACTAACGACCACTTTTCATAAAGATAAGAATAATGTAAAAGGTACGAGTCCAGGGAGAGGAGCCCTGACCAGCCAATCATTGACAAAAATTCATGATCTACAGCATGTTCGAAAATTGCTGTGCAGTGGAATTATAGAAGTGCACTTTATTATTACTTTGTACTTTTATTTCATTGTTTTATAGCAACGGATATTAAAATAACTGGAATCTATATATGTATATATATATATATATATATATATATATATATATATATATATATATATATACAGGGTTATCATAAAAGAATGGTGCGGTTTTGAACATGGTTTAAATTAAAACAGAATAACTTACAGTTTATATTTTTTATTTTTCAAATTTGTCGTCTCAAACATTTTTTTACATAATTAATAAATTTCAATATATGCGTCCTTAGTCGCTCGACAAATGTCCAAACGACACTCAACTTCTTTCCAAACACTAGTTAACATTTCTTCGTTAACGGTTGTCATCGATTCATTAATCCTGTTTTTTAAGCGGTTTAGGTCGCGAGTTTTTTGTGTATAAACAACGCTTTTGATTTACCCCCCACAAGAAAAAATCGCAAGGTGTCAGGTCTGGACTCCTTGGAGGTCAAAGTACGGGTCCATGCCGGCCTATCAATCGATCTCCAAATTTTTCGTTCAAAGCGTCCACGACCGACGCATTGAAATGCGGGGGATCACAGTTTTGTTGAAAATGAAGTCGATGAATGTTTTCGAGTTCATCCGGTTGAGGAAAGCAATAATCGGTTAACATGTCGAGATACACGACTCCATTAATTGTTTTTTCGGCAAAGAAGAAAGTCCCTATTACACGATTTTTTATCGCACCACACCAAACATTAACTTTAGGCGAATCGCGTTGTTTCTCGATAATTGCGTGTGGGTTTTCAGAGCCCCGTATCGGAGAATTGTGTCTTTTAACGCATCCGTTCACGTGGAATGTAGCTTCGTTTGTAAAAATTATATCGACTAAAAACGATTCGTTTTCACTTATTCTGTCCGACATTTCAACAGCGAAATCGTAACGATTTACACCATCAACGGGTTTCAATTTCTCCAGTATCTGGTTTTTATAAGCGTGTAATTTCAGTTTTTTTACGTAAAACTTTGTGAACCGTTGATTTTGGAATACCTAATTCAACGCTTCGACTGGGGATGGACTTCCCAGGACTTCTAATTGCCGATCGTCTAATTAGTTCAACCGTTTCGTCCGGCACTCATGGTCTGCCGGTTGATTTCCGTTTCTTAACCGATCCGGTTTCTTCGAATCGTTTGAACCAAAGTGTTATGTTATTTTTGTGTAGTGCATGTCTTCCGAATTCACGTCGAAACGCACGTTGAACTAAAATTACGGATTTTAATTCGGCCATCAATAAAACACACTTTGCTTTGTCTTTATCCGAGAACATAGTAACTCGCTAAACTCACCGCAACAACAATACAAGAAGTGACGTTGTGATTACAACTGCTGATAAACAAACTTTTGGGTTGGAGGCTTTGAGGATACCAATATAACATCTAGAAATTTCCCTACAATCTTCCTATGAATTACTGAAACCGCACCATTCTTTTATAACTCTGTATATGTAAAAACAAAGTGAATGTTTGTTTGTTTGTCCCATATGCGTTGCTTTACCATTCATCTGATTGTGATAAAACTTTTGTGAGTTGTGCGCAAACCCGCTAAAGTTTCTGAATTAGTTTGGATCGGGTAGGTGGGGCTGAAGTTGAGACATTTATAAAAACTGTTTTTATGGTCCGATTTGGCTCATATTCAGAATATATATAACGTGAAAAGAAAATATTTTGCATAAACTATACACGCTAGGAGACGCCGGTGTCAAAATATTTACGAAATATACAAACAGACTCTTATTCTATATATATATATATATATATATAATGTTCGTATGTGTATGTCCGCTATAGACAAAAAAACTTTTTATTTGAGGGTTTTTGCAATAAGATCCGCGTTGTCCGGAGAAGGTTCAAAGAAAGATTGAAATCCTCGGATCTGACCAGTAGAAAAAAAGTTAGGGTTATTTTGAACCGATTACTGTGTTTAGTGAGTAGTTTGAATTAAATCCGACAGGTTATGCTGTTTTGACAGTTTCTTATTGTTCAGTATTAACTGAGATAACCCACCGGGTTGGTCTAATGGTAAACGCGTCTTCCCAAATCAGCTGATTTGGAAGTTGAGAGTTCAAGCATTCAAGTCCTAGAAAAGCCAGTTATTTTTACACGGATTTGAATACGAGATCGTGGATAGCGGTGTTCTTTAGTGGTTGGATTTCAATTAATGGAATGGTCGAACTGAGACTGTACAAGACTAAACTTCATTTACACTCATACATATAAGTATAATCTGAACGGTAATTCCCGGAGGCTAAACAGAAAAAATAAAGTAAAGTATTAACTGAGATGATTTTGCAGCCATATCTGTTTTCGTTAAAAAGCTATTTTCCACCGACTACTGTGTTTAGAAAAGTGGTTTGAATTAAATCCGATAGATAGTGCTGTTATTTTGATAATCGGATGTATTTACTTTCAATCTTTTATAATGTGAAAGGTTAAATTTGTGGGTTTCGTAATTTTCAGTTTTTTAATGATTTATCAAACTTTTAATTGCGTTCATTTAATTTATATATATATATATATATATATACACCCAAATTTGGCAATAGCGAAGCAATGCGGGTTCTGCTAGTGGTTTATAAAAGGTGTTAGAAACGACCTCCTCAAACATCAATACTACACTGCACACGTTTAAATTTCTTTTCAAAAACCTTACACGGCTTATCTACTGGAATATCTTGCAATTATTCAGTTATTGCACGTTTTATTTCGTCAATCGTGCCTGGTTTGTTGCGACACACTTGTTTTTTTCCTGCGCACCCCCTCAATAGAAAATAATGTAGGAGAGTCAGATCGGGCAATCGTGCAGGCCACAAACCCCTAGAAATGATTCGTTAAACGATAATATTTCGTAAAAAAAGGCCATTGACCTGTTAGCTGTGTCCGCTGTGGTGCAATTTGTGGGACTTTCTGACTACTGGCGTTTGTTCGAACAGCAAAATAACGATTACTATTAACTGTATTTTCAAAAAAGATTGGACCCACGATGCGCGTTCAACTCACACCGACCCAAACTCCAATTTTTTTTTCTTGAACAGACTGTTCGTGTAATTCATGGGAGTTAACCCGCCTGGTTGATCTAGTGGTGAACGCGTCTTCGCAAAGTTGATTTCGAAGTCGAGAGTTTTAAGGTTCAAATCCTAGTAAAGGCAGTTATTTTTGTACGGATTTGAATACAAGATCGCGGATACCGGTGTTTTTTGGTGATTGGGATTCAATTAACCATACATCTCAGGAATGGTCGACCTAAGACTGTACATACATGTGATTCCCGCAGGCTAAACAGGGAAAAAGATTCAAAGAGGTTAGTTGTGGACCACAGTCCTATATTTTGTGAATTAATATACGCTACCGGATGAAACCACGTTTCATGTGTAAAAAAAAAACGTAATGTCGAGGATAACTACGGAATTTAGATCGATAAAACCTTTAAACCATCGATAGTAATTTAATCTTTTGGCACGATCTATAGGTTACTTTTTTGGTTGAAAAATTTTACTTCTTTTCTTACAGCTTTAATTGCGGTAACAAGTCCGATATCTTGTTGCTGTGCTAACTTAAAGCATCGACTTTGTTGGACTTTCGGCCGTAGCATTTGAAATATCAGGAACCTTCTGTTCGATTAGTTTTCCGGTGGTTTTCAACTTCGATCAGCATCTTCATCAGGGCCTGTTTCCCGCAATTTTTCGATAAGATTTAAAATTGCATTGCGGTTAAGAAAAGAAGTATTCGGAACCCTTTTCAGAACACTTGTGCTCAATTAAATCGGTATATTTATAACCTTTTACGAAAGACGTGTTCGACGAGAAAAATACGTTTCTCTACCGAAACGACAGTTCAGTTTCTCATATATATTGATACCGATAAACGAAACGAAGCACGCTCAGTTACAACTAATCAAGCAACGCCCAACGAAACCACAGGGTAACCAACGTAACGACGAAAAAACAGAATGTACCACCCGTACAATTCTAAAGCACACTGCACAGCAATCGCACTGTATAAATGTACAAAATCGTTTTGTATATGTAATTTATAAATTTATCGATAACTAAATAATCAATAAGAAATAAAAATCTGTTAAAAATAAAACAGGAGAATAAGTTATGCAACCTTTTATTTCAAGGGGTCTTTTTTTCATAAATAAACACAACAGTTGTAAATTTAAATTAAAGGTAAATTTAATCCAAAATATATTTTTTATTTAATATGCTTTGTTATGGGGGAAAAAAAATATATATAATCAAAAATTCGGCTTCCCTGGTCCTTCATACACAACGGTTAATAAGAAACATAAAATTATGCAAATATAATGTAACCTAAACATATAATATATACCTAACCTAACATTGTTATAAAACCAGTTTTGTTTCAGTATTTTTTAATTTTTAACCGTAATCAAGAAGAAGTTAATCTGAATTAATATTGTGTCGGCAGTATTAGAAAAATGAACACACACGAGCGCGCGCGCGCGTATATATATATATATATATATATATATATATATATATATATATTTATATGATTATTTAAGGTGGGTGAGGTTAGGTTGAATAGACTACGTAATAATAATATGGTTAGGTTAGGTTTTAAAATTATGCTTTATTCGACCTCAATTTTGTTTTATATCCATTAATCAATTGAAAAGTTAAATAATAATTTAAAAATAATAGAGAATAAACTATGTAATGCCAATGTCCTGATTATTATGCTTTAATTATTCCTTTATTATTGAATCATGTAACTTAAAATAGAATTTAAATAAAAATAAATATGATATCACGTAAATATACATACTTTTAAAAATAAACAGCCGTCTCATATAACAACAAATAACATAACTAATATTTATTTAAATATTATTAATAGATTCTTACTAAATGAGTTATTAATACTTTTAAAAGGATATAAGAACAAGAATTTAATAGTAGAAAGATTAATAGTAGAAGTAAGATTAAAGAAAAACAAACCAACATACTTGGTATTTATAGCCCTAGAAGAGAAACTCGATAACGTAGATTGGAATAAAATGTTCAGCATTTTAAAAAAATTAGGGTTCAAATACAGAGATAGAAAAACAATTGCTAACATTTACAGGAACCAAACACCAACAGTAATAATTGAAGAATATAAGAAAGGGAGTCCGACAAGGATGTTCCCTATCCCCGTTACTTTTTAATCTTTACATAAAACTAGCAGTTAATGATGTTAAAGAACAATTTAGATTCGGAGTAACAGTACAAGGTGAAAAGATAAAGATGATACGATTTGCTGATGATATAATAAATCTAGCCGAGAGTAAAAAGGATTTAGAAGAAACAGTGAACGCCATGGATGATGTCCTACGCAAAAACTACTGCATGAAAATACACAAGAACAAAATGAAAGTAATGAAATGTAGTAGAAATAACAAAGATGGACCGCTGAATGTGAAAATAGGAAGACAAAAGATTATGGAGGTAGAAGAATTTTGTTATTTGGGAAGTAGAATTACTAAAGATGGACGAAGTAGAAGCGATATAAAATGCCGAATAGCACAGGCGAAACGAGCCTTTAATTAACTTGTAAACAAAAATAATTTCATCAAAAATTAATTTAAACGTCAGGAAAAGATTTTTGAAAGTATATGTTTGGAGCGTAGCTTTATATGCGAGTGAAACTTGGGCGATCGGAGTACCTGAGAATAAAAGATTAGAAGCTTTTGAAATATGGTGCTATAAGAGAATGTTAAAAATCAGATAGGTGGATAAAGTGACAAATGAAGAGGTGTTGCGGCAAATAGATGAAGAAAGAAGCATTTGTAAAAATATAGCTAAAAGAAGAGACAGACTTATAGGCCACATATTAAGACATCCTGGAATAGTCGCTTTAATATTGGAGGAACAGGTAAAAGGAAAACAATGTGTAGGCAGGCAACGTTTGGAATATGTAAAACAAATTGTTAGAGATGTAGGATGTAAGGGGTATACCGAAATGAAACGACTAGCACTAGATAGGGAATCTTGGAGAGCTGCATCAAACCAGTCAAATGACTGAAGACAAAAAAAAAGAACAAAAATATGGAAGAATACATCAACAAAATTTTTAACATCTCAAGCATCTACATATTACGAAAACTACCCGCCCTGTATATTTATTCATAAATTTAAACCATAATACGTAATTTATAATATTAATTTTTTTTAAATTCCAAGGTTAAATTTGACCTAAAAATAATTTTTCAATTACATTTTTATTATTTTGTATAATTATTAAAATTATTCTTCAAAAGATGCCAGAAAAAACTACTAATTTTTTAATTTCCAGGATACATACACAGTGTATGTGTGTGTGTGCGCGCGCACGCGAGCGGTATATATAATAAATACACGGAATATAAAATATATTACAGATTGAAACCAATAATTATTACCTGTCACTTGATCTTCCAAGTTAACGATAAAATTACTCACCTGAAACAAAAAGTAAACAACAATTAATGAAAATTTAAAGAAGCCGACAACTGTAGGTTTTTTCTGATGCACGATTTACACGCACATACACAAACAATTTAATTTATAATTTTATTTAAATATATTATTTTTTTGTTAATTTATTATTTTCCTCTTTAACTTCTGAGAATCACCGTCAGGTATATTGATTCAGAGGATCATATGTATGAATGTAAATGTAGTCTTGTACAGTCTCAGTTCGACCAGGTTAATTGAAACCCAACCACCAAAGAACAAGATGCAAAGACGAGTTCAACACTAGACCAACCCGGTGGGTTTCGTTTATTTATTTAAATGATTTAAACCAAAGGGTGCGCGCATATTTATTTCGCTCGGATGTGGCGGTACTAGAGGCAACGGTGGGTACTAACTAAACTAATATAATTTCACAACTTACACAGAACAAATTTCGCATATACGATCAACGGACTGGTATAGCTGCAACGCACCAGGTATCAAATCGACCAAGCGATCGAGTTGGAGACCCGGCCAAACCGAGGTACTATTTTATACTTTAAATATTATTCATTTATTTAATTCTACCGCTCACATGCGACGTCAGAACATAAAAGACGACTACAAAAGTTGTACGTCAGTGCTACCAATATTTGAAAGATTAAATAATTAATATTTAAAGTGAAAAAAAAAATTGGTTGGCTGTGGGATTTAAAATTTCCCGGTCTAGGAGGAAATTCCAAGTTGGCTGACTGCGACAATAGCGCTCCTTGTGGTTACAGGACTATTACTGATACAGTATGCCCACTTAGCCACTAGTTTAAATCATTTTTTTGGCTGGGTGCGCGATTTTTCGAAAATTTTTTTTTTGCAAACATTTTTATTTTTTGCAAACATTTTTATTTTTTTAATTGTTAACAAATGTGATTATAATCCAACCGGGATGGTCTAGTGGTGATGAACGCGTCTTCCCAAATCGGCTGATTTGGAAGTCGAGAGTTACAGCGTTAAATACTTAGTAAAGTGTCAGTTATTTTTACACGGATTTGAATACTAAATCGTGGATACCGGTGTTCTTTGGTGGTTGGATTTCAAGTTAACCATACATCTCAAGAATGGTCGAACTGAGACTGTACAAGACAACACTTCATTTACAGTCATACATAACATACTTTCATGCTTTATTTGTTATTTAATAGTATTATTTTCATAATCATAAGGATAATAATACAGGGAGATTATTTGTCATGAGTTTAATGAACAAAGGGGGAGAGAGTCAAGGAGGCAGAGTCCCCCCCCCCCCCGGCTATATAAGTGATGAATTTGAATTTTGATTAAAATTCTATGTTCACATATGCGCGTACACATGAACACAACTGTTAAATCATATAAAAATAAAAACTTACACGTAATCATTTGATATAATTAAAGAAATATAAAAAAAGTGGAGAAAATGGGAAAAGGGAAAAATTATGGGGAAAAATAATATTATTAAAAATAAAAAAATAAATAGAAGTTAATTTATTTCTGGCTCGCTAATGTACAGGTTAGTTTATTATATAAATAAAACCGATGTAGATATACATTGATAGAAAAAAAAAAAAAACAAGAAAAAAGGATAAAAGAAAGAGTAGTCGCTGAAGAGGGTGGAGAAAAAACAGAACGAGAAAGAGAGAGAGAGAGAGAGAGGAAAGATGCATAAAAACTAGATGTAGAATACATAAAAAAAGATAAAAATAAATATGTACGAATATATATGTTACTGCCAGAAGTAGGGAATTTTAGAAAAGCTAAATATATATATATACAATTATTTATAAATAAACATGTTGTGTGCATTGTATACATTTAAAAACATTTCTATAAATAAAAATCAAGCTACGAAAGACGTGTTTTAAATAAATATATATAAAACTAAAAATCTTCTATTAAACAAAATTCTTTACTTTTAAAACACTTTTATTATGTTCAGAAAATAAATTGAATAAAAAGAATATTGATTATTCGAATTTTGATTTTTAAAAAAGAAAAAACAACCAAATACAATACAAAGAGAATGTATTTTTCGTTCTTCCCGATAACCGCGAAATCTACACAACCAATCATTACAAAATGTTAACAGTAGCTTTCTTATGAGATCCCAGAATATTAACCACAGTTCAAACCACACTAGTAATCATAAAGAATAAAAAATCATAAAAATAAAGAATAATAAATAATCTAGAACTTCTTCTACTAAATTTAATATGTATTATTGTCTTCTCTTTTCCTGTTTAGCCTCCGGTAATTACCGTTCACTTAATAATTATATGCATGAGTGTAAATGAAGTGTATTCTTGTACATTCTCAGTTCGACCATTCCTGAGATGTGTGGTTAATTGAAACCCAACCATCAAAGACCACCGGTATCCACGATCTAATATTCAAATCCGTATAAAACTAATTAGTTTTTTTAGGACTTGAAAGCTGGAACTCTCGACTTCCAAATCAGCTGATTTGGGAAGACGCGTTAGACCAACCCGGTAGGTTATGTATTTATTATTGTCTAAATCGATCGTTTTCCACGTTAATATCGACTTCTTCAGAAAGTTATTAAATGTGATTTACTATATCTAATATCATTTTCTACAAAAGATCCATTTGTATTATTATTGTAATATAAATAAAAACAAATTAGCTTCATAATAAAATTAAAAGGAACGACGACTATTTATATATTTACTAAAGTTTTGACGGTTTGAGGAATATTGAATTTCAATATGGAAATCGACTTTTTCAGATATTATGTGTTTAAATAAAATTTAATTTAATTTTCTAATCTAATCAATCGGGCTGGACCAGTGTATAACTCGTCACAAGGTTTATATCCTAGTAAAATTGAGTTCCTTTTATACGGATTTGTATTATTATTATTATACATGAAACCTAAACGAGATATCAACAATCCAAAAACATGTGGTTACAAAGGACAGAATACTGCCAACCGCACGTCACTAAATATCTCCGTTGGCGCGTAATTGAAAAAGGTTTGGTTATTTTTTGAACAGGCATTCGATAACGTAGAATGGAATAAAATGTTAAGCATTTTATAAAAATTAGGGTTCAAATACAGAGGTAGCAGAACAATTGTTAACATTTACAGGAACCAAACAGCAACAGTAATAATTGAAGAACATAAGAAAGAAGCCGTAATAAGAAAGGAAGTCCGACAAGGATGTTTCCTATCTCCGTTACTTTTTAATCTTTACACGGAAATAGCAGTTAATGATGTTAAAGAACAATTTAGATTCGGAGTAACAGTACAAGGTGAAAAGATAAAGATGCTACGATTTGCTGATGATATAGTAATTCTAGCCGAGAGTAAAAAGGATTTAGAAGAAACAATGAACGGCATAGATGAAGTCCTACGCAAGAACTATCGCATGAAAATAAACAAGAACAAAACAAAAGTAATGAAATGTAGTAGCAAAAAAGGAAGAAAATAGGAGGAGAAAAGATTATGGAGGTAGAAGAATTTTGTTATTTGGGAAGTACAATTAGTAAAGATGGACGAAACAGGAGCGATATAAAATGCCGAATAGCACAAGCTAAACGAGCCTTCAGTCAGAAATATAATTTGTTTACATCAAAAATTAATTTAAACGTCAAGAAAACATTTTTGAAAGTATATGTTTGGAACGTCGCTTTATATGGAAGTGAAACTTGGACGGTGGGAGTATCTGAGAAGAAAAGATTAGAAGCTTTTGAAATGCGGTGCTATAGGAGAATGTTAAAAATCAGACGGGTGGATAAAGTGACAAATGAAAAGGTATTGCGGCAAATAGATGAAGAAAGAAGCATTTGTAAAAATATAGCTAAAATAAGAGACAGACTTATAGGCCAGATTTTAAGGCATCCTGGAATAGTCGCTTTAATATTGGAGGGACAGGTAGAAGGAAAAAATTGTTGCAGGCAGGCAACGTTTGGAATATGTAAAACAAATTGTTAGGGATGTAGAATGTAGGGGGTATACCGAAATGAAACGACTACCACTAGATAGAGAATCTTGGAGAGGTGCATCAAACCAGTCAAGTGAATGAACAAAAAAAAAAAAAACTAGTTGGACCCTAAAACGTACAGATTTGGAAAAAACCCGATTAATATTTTTGAAATGATCACCGTAGTTTTCCTTTCAATATATCTAATTCTAACCATAATCTACGGGAAAGTAAAAATTCTAAAAATAGACTCAAAAAAACATTAAATAAGCATATATTGATTTTCAATTATAAACAACTAATCTCCATACTTTTATTATTAATAATAAATAAGAAAAATATGTATAGTTAAAGAAATTTGTTAAAACTTAAGAAAAAAATCATACATCCCCGAAATGGTCGGCCTGAGTTTGTTCAACACTAAACATTAACCGGTACTGTTACATTTCACTAATGATTTTAATTATTGATGCTACTACAAAGAAAAATTTTTTTTTTTTAAAAAAACCACTAACATTTAAAATGATAAACATTTTCTAAATATATGTACAACATAAATGTCCCAATGATAACTGACATTGTTTGTTTGATGAAAACGAAATTACGATATAAAAAAGAAAAGAAAATATCAACAATTTTTTTTAAATAATTATTTTCTCATTAAAACAAAAGATAGAATGTGCAATTCAATATGATGGAATAAATAAAAAGATTAAAACACGTGGAGAAAGATAAATCAAGGGCATTTAATCACGTAGTAAAAAAAACAAAACAACGAAAATAATAACACAAACAAAAGAATAAATATTAATTGATAATTACTTTCCGGTCAGAACATGAAGAATTGAACATTTTTTTCCTAATTAAACATCAGCTGGTAGACGCGCGTAAATACACAATTACGTATATAATAGACTTTATGATTATATATATATATATATATATATATATATATATATAAAAAGTCCAACTAATAAAATTTGGCCTTGAAAATCTTATCTTTTCCTTATTAACATAAACTAATTTTATACATATATATATATATATATATATATATACACACACACACACACACACACACACACACACAAATATATTTTGACAGTAACACAAAATTACATTCAAAGAATTCCTTAACCAAATATAAATACTACACAATGTATAAAATAGTACAGAAAAACGATTTTAAAAAAAAACAACAAATTAAGTGACTTTTCCTACACGTATTTATATATTATTCGGTTTTATTAGGTAAAATACTTTTAACCCCAAGTTAAAGTTTTTATGTAGTACGAATATAGTCGATGAGTCTCAGGAGAGATTCGTCGTAAACCACAAAAATATCCATCGCCAACAGGATACGAAATTCGTTTATTAAACACCATAATAAAATTCGCCTTTATATATATATATATATATATATATAGGGTGATTCAGGAGGATAGGGCAATACTTTGACACCTCATTCTAGAGGCTTAAAATAATAAAAAAGTTCATATATAAACATAGGTCCGAAAACGCTTCGTTAACGAGTTGTACAGGGTGAAAGATTTCGCCCGAGTTTCAGTTCCTCCGGGTAAATTAAGACTTTCTGAAATTCTGGGAAGGTCAATTAAGGAGCAAATTCGACTGTTTCTTATGGTTTTTGAGCTGGGAAATCGAACAAAATAAATCCCAGAACTGTATCTCTCTTAGTTTCTATGATATCCCGTGTAAAACGCCAAAAATAGGGTCAAAAAACACATTTTTTTTTACGTTTGACGTACAATAACGTTGTTAAATTGGCAATAAATCATACATTTTTTAAACGTAAATTGTACAGAATTTAATTATATGAAGATTGATGTAAATAACGTCAATAGTTCTTGCGTAGGACTTCATCTATGCCGTTCATTGTTTCTTCTAAATCCTTTTTACTCTCGGCTAGAATTACTATATCACCAGCAAATCGTAGCATCTTTATCTTTTCACCTTGTACTATTACTTCGAATCTAAATTGTTCTTTAACATCATTAACTACTACTAGTTCCATGTAAAGATTAAAAAGTAACGGGGATCAGGAACATATTTGTCGGACTCCCTTTCTTATTACATTTATTTTTATACAATACAATTATATACTTATTACAATTTTCTTAATAAATTTATATATGAATATAATTCGCTTTCTTCTGGGCATTATAACTACCGTAATTTTACGCCAATCACTTACAAATTGTTCCTTAAAAATAACTCGTCCCAAAATCTCGGTTAACGGCCAAAATCATACCATGGGGGGTGGAAATGGAAGAACTTTTTCGAAAAAACAAAATATAGCTATAACTTTCTTATTAAGTAAAATATCGAATTCGTTTAAAGTTCCTACTATTCTTTGAATAACGGCTTAAAATTATTTAAGTAAAAGTTTTTTCGATATCACCAACCATTGGCCCAGGAGCTGAAAAAAAAGGGGTTTCGAAGAGAAAAAATCATACATCTCTTCACTGGCACATTATCGAATCGGTTTAAAGCATTGTTTCTCAAACTTTATCGCCCACCGCCCACATTGAGAATCAAAAATTTTCTAACGCCCCCAAAAGTTTTAAACTTACCATCTGTTAAAAATAATAATTGCAATTGCTGTTTTTAAGATGCGTTCTTAAAAGGAACAATTGCAATTACTGTTTTTAGTTTTTTGAAATAGTGTAATAGGCATTTAACTTTAGTTTGAAATATTCAAATTAAAACTTAATTTTTCCTTTTGTTTTTAATCAGCCATCACCTTCCTTTTTCTCCTCTTTACCCTCCAGGAATCACCGTCAGGGATTACTTCAGAGGATGAATGAGAATATGTATGAGTGTAAGTGAAGTACAGTCTTGTACAGTCTCAGGTAGACCATTTCTAAGATGTGTGGTTAACTGAAACCTAAACACCAAAGAACACCGGTGTACACTATCTAGTATTCAAATCTTTATAAAAGTAACTACTAGGATTTGAACGTTGGAACTCTCGATTTCGAAATCAGCTGATTTGCGAAGACGCGTATACCACTAGACCAATCGGGTGGATCAGCCATCGCCTTCCTATATCGCCTGAACGCCCCCAATTTTTTTATGAGTCTTCTCCCGACCCCGTTAAGGCCTCTAGTCCCCACAAGGGGGCGTTATCGCCCACTTTGAGAACGAATAGTTTAAAGTGATGGTTAGTCCTCTAAAGATTACATAAAAACTTTTGTCTGAGACAATTTTTGATATGACCAACCCTAACTGCAACGGATGACCAAAATGTTGCTGGAAATGTAAGAATATAGGGCTTGACATATGCTTCAACCATTGTCATATTTAGTAAATTAGAAGTTTTTCTTAACTTTAAGGTGGAAATCTTTTTTATCCCCTACTTAGCACCGGTGAAATCTACCTCCGCCTTCCGGCGTGGCGAAACGGATTTTTTTAATATATATTCCTTTTTCCGTAGTATCCAATGACAATTATGACCAACGAAGGTAAGTGTGTGTGTGTATATATATATATATATTTAACGTAATCTTGTTTAAAAACTATTAAAATAATCATTTTATCATGATAAACGTATGTTATGTAACGTATACATAATAAATCAAGCAAAATGCAAAGAAACAATATTAGTACCAGGAAAATACTTATATAAAAGCGAATAAAATTACTGAAGTATATTACATTTAAATAATATGTAAAAGATAATTTACCGGAAAATCTCCTTCCCCCTCCATAAAAATAATAAATGAAAAAAGAACATTATATAAATATATTAATAATTACATACATATATATATATATATATATATATATATATATATATATATATATGTCATTATTTGTTACTAGTTAGTAACTTCTACTCTTTTATTTATGATTAACAAACCCGGCAATGCTTCGCTATTGCTAGATTTGAGTATATATATATATATATATATATATATATATATATATATATATATATATATATATAGATTAAATGAACACAATCGAAAATTTGATAAAACATTAACAAAATGAACGTTACGGAACTTCACCAACTTTAACCTTTCACTTTATAAAAATTTGAAAGTAAATACATCCGATTATCAAAATAACAGCACTATCTATCGGATTTAATTCAAACCACTTTTCTAAACACACCAGTCGGTGGAAAATAACTTTTTAACGAAAACAGATATGGCTGCAAAATCATCGAAACTGAACATTAAGAAACTTACAGAACATTACGGGAATTCACAAAATGTTTATCTTTCACTCTATAAAAAGTCAGAATGTAATATAAATAAATCCAACTGTCAAAACAGCACTACCTATCGGATTTAATTCAAACTACTCTCTAAACACAGTTGTCGGTTCGAAATACCCCAAACTTTCTTTGTATTTGTCAGATCGAGGATTTCAATAGCTTTAAACCCTCTCCGGTCAAAGCGAACCGTTTTGAAAAAAACCCACCCGTAAATCGGACCAGTAGTTTCTTAACTATAGTGGACATAATACTAACATTGTCTTTTATATAACTAGAAGAAGAAACTCTATTTGTATATTTGTTTTCTGATTTCGTAAATATTTTGAAACTGGCGCCACCTATAGGGTATAGTTATCGCAAAAAAAATATTTCTTTTCATGTACTGAATTTTTTGAACTGAAGATGGAAAATAGGAAATCACCAAGGATAAATGGCATTACACTGGATCTAGAAAAAGTAATGTGTTTTTATTTCGGTTTAGAATTCTTTACAATTTATTAACAAAGAAAAAAAATAGCGGATGTATTTTATATTTTGTTATTCTAATTATTTTCTGCCTAGTCAAATTATTCCCAAACTGTGCGCAACGAAATATTGAAAAAAAGCTTCATAATTAATTGAACCTAATTATTAATTTAATGTTAATAAAGTAAAAAAATAATAATGAAGACACACGAATTTTATTTATTTTTATCTCTTACTTACGAATAGTCACACTTTTACTTATATGGTAGGGCACCATTATTTTATACTAATACGTTACTTTTATACGGATTTGAATACTAGATCGTGGATACCGGTATTCTTTTGTTGGTTGGGTTTCAATTAATCACACATCTCAGGAATGGTCGAACTGAGACTGTACAAGACTATACTACATTCATACATATCATCCTATGAAGTAATACTTTACGGTGGTTCCCGAAGGCAAAACAGGAAAAAGAAAAAAAAAAGGGTAGGGCGCCGAGGAAAGATTTTAATTAAAAAAGACTCGGAAAAATTTGGGAACCACTGGTTTTCTCTTATTCCTGTTTAGCCTCCAGTAATTACCGTTCACGTATTACTTCAGAGGATGAATGAGGATGATGATATATATGTATGAGTGTAAATGAAGTGTAGTCTTCTTCTAAAGTATCAGTTCGACCGTTCCCGAGATGTGTGGTTAATTGAAACCCAACCACCAAAGAACACCGGTATCCACTATCTACTATTCAAATCCGTATAAAAATAACTGACTTTACTAGGACTTGAACGCTGGAACTTTCGACTTCCAAATCAGCTGATTTGGGAAGACGCGTTCACCACTAGACCAACCCGGCGGGTGGGAACCACTGGTCTAGACAATTCTACAATCAGAATTTATATAATTTTTTTCTACGCTCTCTTTCGTAATAAAACTAATAATTTATGAACTGCATCAACAGTTGTAGAACGATTGATACTATATTGTTATGGTTGTATTGTTAGAAAGTTATTTTTAACATTGTATATGTAGAACGGTTAATATATTTTTTATTTATTATTTACCCGGATTCATAAAGGAAATGATAACACATTTCCTTATAATATTGGAATTCCTGTTATTCTGTAATAAAAATAAAAAATAAAGGTATAACTGGATTTACTGATTAGTAATAATATTACGCAGTCAATTTTTGACAGGAAATGAACGGACAGTGTGTAACCACAAAATGATTGTATTTGAGTAATATAAATAGAAAAAAAAAAAATATTATCTGTATTCAAAAGTGTTTGTTATATAGTCAATAAAACTGAGCGAGTCATTGTATTTCGTAACACAAAATTAAAAAAAAAAATATATTTACAATATCAATAATTGCTTTCAACTATAAAATTCAACATTTATCTACTATTATATTAAACGAGTAAAAATAAAATTAATTAATAATACATGTATTTATTTATTTATTATTACTTATTAATTATAAATACATCAAGTTTCGACAACATTCCAGTTTTTTGCAATTGCTTTTTTTTTTTTAATTATGCAAAATCAATCAAATTTAAGAAGGTTAAATATTGATAACTGACTTATTTTTACTACGTAAATCTACGAAGTTGCATTTCCATTAATGTTTTATAACAATTAGTTCACAGCTTCATTTTTACGTGTTTACGAAGTAAACTAAATTTTAGTTCCTAAAACTCTTAACCCACCGGGTTGGTCTAGTGGTGAACGCGTCTTCCCAAATCAGCTGATTTGGAAGTCGAGAGTTCCAGCGTTCAAGTCCTTGTAAAGCCAGTTATTTTTACACGGATTTGAATACTAGTTCGTGGATACCGGTGTTCTTTGGTAGATTTTTGGGAATTTTTGGGGATTTTTTGGTGATTTTTGGTGTTTTTTGGGATTTTCAATTAACCACACATCTCAGGAACGGTCGAACTGAGAATGTACACAAGACTACACTTCATTTACACTCATACATATCATCCTCATTCATCCTCTGAAGTATTATCTAAACGGTAGTTACCGGATGCTAAACAGAAAAAAGAGAGAGAAAGAGAGAGTTCCTAAAACTCATTGAAAAATTTTTGAAAAACCATCTTCCCCATCCTAAAGTACATTTTTACCCTAAAATAACAATTAAAATATTTTTGTATTTGAAAAAAAACTGACGTGGACTTCTTTGTAAGCCTATTAAATTAAATTATACACACATTTAAAAAAAAATAAAAGTACATAACATTTTATTTCATTAATAATTTTTGATCATTTTTTTCATAGTTATTATTCAATTATTATTATTTATCGTAAAAACCCTTTTACAATTAAAGGTTAATAATTATTAATAAATCAATATATTTCAGTTAAAAAAAAAATGGAAATAAAGTCGGATTCGAACCGATGTGTCTTCCCCTTGTAAGATCCAAATATTTCATTAATTAAAATTTTATTCGGCTATAACTCTGGAATAAATGAAAATAAGTACCACTTATGCTCTCAACGAGGGCTTATTACGGCACAGTTAAAAAAACGTCCAAAATCCAAATGTTTTGAATTTTGGTCTTTTTGGACAATTTTAGTCCAGTAGATTGCAATCAAAAGGAAAGGTGCACAACTACATGTTACAACAGTCCTAAATACAAAATTTCAACATCCTAACGCTAATCGTTTTGAGTTATGGGAGATACAGACGCCACGGTGTGTGTGTGTGTGTGTGTGTGTGTGTGTGTGTGTGTGTGTGTGTGTGTGTGTGTGTGTGGGCGTTTATCCCCCCTACTGAATTAATGATCTTTTAGCGGTTTCCAGGAAGGGTGGGTTAACACGGGTGGAGATTTAGTCGGTAGTGCGCAGGAATACATACGTCTTTTTTACTACCTTGCGGAACCTGTCAGCGAGTCCGACACTGTTTCGGCGCCCGTAAATGGGGTTCCTCCACCTCTAAAAAAAAAGACGTCACGCCGAAATTAGTCATAATGGATTCAAGGATGGTCAAAATGGATATTTCCGATAAAATTTGAAAACCGAAATTTTTTATTACAATACTTCCTTTCCTTCGTATAAGGAAGTTAAAAACACGGAATTAATAATAATTTGTTTTGAGCGGTAAGCAGACTTACCAAAACAAGATTTTTCGAGAAAAAAATGCAATTTTCAAATGTTGGAAAATAAGTAAATGAAATTAAAACTTTAAAAAAACAAAAGATGACGATAAATATCAAAATATTAATTAGAAAGATTTAGAAACAATCAAAAGCCGTTTTGAATAAAACGGCTTGCAGAGCCCCCTGGCGGCTTATAACCGTAAAACTAATTTAAAAACCTGCTCCGAGATGATACGTACGTAATTCAAAGGACCGCTCAAAATTGGCCCAACCGTTTCTACAGAAAAACATCTACACTGCAGCGCCACCTGATGACGTATAACCGTAAAACATATTTAAGAATCTGCTCTGAAGTGATAACTAATGCAAAAAAATCCCTTTCGGTACACCAGAAGACAGAGGTAGATTTCACCGGTACTAAATAGGGATTAAAAAAGATTTCCACCTTAAATTTAAGAAAAACTCCGATTTACTCGATACGACAATGGTTGCACGTGAAAAAAGTTTCACATGTTTAGCGTACGACAAACTCCATCTTCTTACAATCCCTTGCCATAAGGGTTGGTCATATCAGAAATTGTTTCATATAAAAGTTTCAGGTAATGTTTAGAAGACTAACGACTACTTTAAACCGATTAATACTGCGCCTATTAAGGGAGGTACGAACATTTTTGTCTTCGAAACCCCATTTTTTCAACCCGGACAACGGTTGATGATATCAAAAATTTATTTACGTCAGTTTTAGGCCCTTATCCAAACAATAGAACAAAGAACTATAAACGAAATCGATATTTTACTTGATAAGAAAGTTATAGCGATACTTTTTTGATTTTTTTTAAAGTCGCCCCCATTTCCCATGATCGGTTCCCATGAACCGATTTTGGCAGTTAACGAACTGGACCGAAATTTTGGGACGAGTTATTTCTCGTCGGTGGAAGGAATATGAAACCGGTTTATTTGTTTTGTCAGTAGCGATTAGAAGATGGCGGAAAGCAAGGGCTTTTTGTTCGCCAAATCTATCCAAAAACACGCTGGAAAAGCGAAAGAGAAGGTAATTAATAAAAACAAATTATGTATTTGTTTCTGTGTACATTGAAATTTAAATTAGGTACCGTTGGACTTATGGTGTTTTTAAGCGGACATTTTATTAAGTTATTATCTAACAATACTTTTTTTTTTGTATTGACATTTTATTATCTTATTCGGTTAAACAGAATACGGTTTTTAAGCGCAGTGTGCTTAAAAAGCGTTTGAGTAGACAACCAGGGGGTTGTCCCTGCCGGCCATAATTCTAGTCCGACAAATCAGCCCGCCGGTTAGATCTTTTCATTGCCTGACCCTCTAAACCCCTAGGGCGGAGTATCCAAGCCCGATTATGTCGTTCTTGGACCCCACCCCAGAATCTGGGACTCGGTCTTGACGCCAATGCCTCTAGCGAGAGCACCCTGTGCAGGGCACTCATAACGGATCTCGGCCTTTTTCGCGAAGGGATCAGAGAGTCCCAGTACCTCATCACTGCCGCCCATCCGTGCAAGCACAGACGAACGGCAGCTCCGCAGCGGGCTGTTCCTCAACCACTCGCCACCCCATCACTCCTGGCTTTGTGCTGGAGTATCCGTGTCACAAAATCAGTTACCGCACGAAACCTCTCTGCCCCTGATAACAGACAGTCTATGATTGTGTCAACTGTAAGGAAACCGGTCACCAAATCACAGTAGCGACGTTCAACCGTCGAACACGACGTATTCCGGTGCATCGTGTTCCACGCAAAAAAGCGAAAAGGGTTCATCAGCTCTCCTCCTGGAATGTAATTACACCCGAAAAACGCCATAGCCAGATAAAAATCGGGTCAACCGGTAGGTGACTTCATTAAAGCTACGGTTGACCCAAGGCTCGACCTGCCGGATCTGACGATGTGGCCTGCGGAGGAAAGTACCAGCGCACTTTCCAGTGCACATGCCGTTCTCGGACCGACCACCTGTGCACGTCACGCCTGTCTGCTCCTCTAATAATCCCAATCCTCATCCCGGATAGTTGTTTAAAGGAGGATGCCCGGAATGATTAATACTGCCTCACTTTAAACTGAAGAGTATGCTGAAACGATGCGGAAGGCAATCCGTCTCTGCATACCTTCCAGTACCCGCCGATTTCGATCGCATCCTACACTTTTCGACCAAACAATGACCCCATACAGCAGAACAGAATTGATCACATGACCGTACAACTTCCTTTTGGATGACCGGTCTTTCATTTCCTGTTTAGCCTCCGGTAACTACCGTTTAGATACTACTTCAGAGGATGAATGAGGATGATATTTATGAGAGTAAATGAAGTGTATTTTTGTTACATTCTCAGTTCCACCGTTCCTGAGATGTGTGGTTAATTAAAACCCAACAACCAAAGAACACCGGTATCCACGATCTAGTATTCAAATCCGTGTAAAAATAGCTGGCTTTAGTAGGACTTGAACGCTGGAACTCTCTACTTCCAAATCAGCTGATTTGGGAAGACGCGTTCACCACTAGACCAACCCGGTGGGTCCTTTTGAATGACCAGCGGGCCGGTCATCTTCACTAAATTTTTTTGTTAAACCCTACTCCCACGGGCCGGATTTACAGCTAAGTATAACTCAGTCCGAGAGAGTATCCTTATACTCTAAGGGGGCCTCCCCACCCACCGACAGTATGTCCGGCACGACAGGTCAGCCCCACCCCCGGTCGGATCTTTTAAATGCCCGCTTCTAATCCCCCAAAGGACGGTAACCGGGCCTCGGTTATCTTCACTAAATTGTGAACCCCAAACTCTACCGAACGAACCGACCTGTATTCATGATTTTTTTAACAGTTTTTTCCTTTCCCTTTTTATTGTAATCCAAACTGATTTAAAAAAGGATTTTTTAAAAAAATTGAACTTTAACACCCCACTATGGGGTTCTCGCAAAATATAAAAAAAACATGGTCATGTTAGGTATCAATTTATATACATTTTCAAGAACGCTGAAAACGATTTTAATATTTAAAGTTGTTGAAATAGGAGCTTTTTTAATAATACCGGATTTGAAATTTACGGGTTAAACTTCAAGCCAGTATTTATTATCATCTCGTTATTATAACGTGGAATTTTTCCAATATTAATTATATTTAATTATATTTTATTTATAAATATCCACGCGAAAGGAAAATCCTGGAACTCCATAGTCACCTTTTTTCTTCATGTCACCAATTCAAGATATCCTGAAAATTTGTTACATTCTTCATGAATCGCCGTTTATATAAATATCTTAAATTTATTTCATTTTTAAAAAAGAAACTTTAAAGAAGGATATAATTATAATCATAACAGGAAAACTCGTAAAAAAATTACAAAATATTAATAATAAAAAAAATTATCAAGTAACAAAATACTATAATCGAAATATTTATACTGTAGATATTTTTAAAAATAACTACGAAGGTAATATTAAATACTAATATTAATATTTCCTTAGTTATTTTTAAAAATAATAACTAGCGAAACAAATACGTATTATTTATAACCGGAGCAACAAACAATTCTATTTATGAATTTTAATATTAATAAACCAAAGAGGGAAAATTCTTCAAGGTCAACTGATCTACGTATGTATTAATTACCATTAAATATGGAAATATAATAACTTCGGTCATTTTGCGAATTAAAAAACATGTATAATTGACTAAAATTTAATAACATCGATAAAAAGATACAGAAACAAAAGACTAATACGTATATTTTTAAAATGTAAATAGTAGTTATTAAAAAAAGGATAAAAGTCAATTATTATTATCTTTGTTTTTTTGTTTAATGAACAATTTGTTATATAATTTGCATGTTCCGGAAGTTTTCTAGAATGCCCCTATCAGAGCCTCCTCGTTCTAGGAATTCTTGGTCATCTACGTACCTATTAATTGTTATTAAAAATTATTATTATATATTATATTATATTATTATTATTTAACAATTATAAAAACATTTATTATTAAAATTACACAAACAAATCTTGCTTTCTCCAGCACTCTCTCACATATATATAGAGAGAGAGAGAGCAAAGATTTTCGATTTAGAAAAAGAAATTAAAAACCTTTTTTTTTAAATATAATTTTTAAAAAAATCGATACACTACACATTCGACATTTTGAAATATATTTTTACTGAAGAAACGAAACAATTAAGGTTTTCACATTTAAAAACGTCAAATAAAAATAAGGTAAATAATATACAAATACTAGGAGACCCGGCAATGCTTCGCTATTGCTAGATTTGTATATATATATATATATATATTTATACATATATAAATATATACAGAGTGATTCAGGAGGATAGGGAAATATTTTGATAACTCATTCTAGAGGCTAAAAATAAAAAAAACAAAAGTTCATATTAACATAGGTCCGAAAACGCTTCTTTAACGAGTTATACAGAGTGAAAGATTTCGCCCGAGTTTCAGTTCCTCCGGCCGGGTAAATTAAGGCTTTCTCAAATATTGGGAAGGTCAATTAAGGGGCAAATTCAATTGTTTCTTATGGTTTTCGAGGTAGGAAATCAGAAAAAAATAAGTATAATAAGTTATTAAACCCCACGAAATACTACTTGTAAGCAGGGTTTTAACATTATCATAAAAAAAAAAAACAGTAAGTATTCTTTCTTCCTCCAGTTATTTTCTACTGCACATAACGAAAAAGTTTTTTCAATCAGTTAAAAATTAATCTGTTTTGTTGTTAATAAAAGTCGATATGTTAAAAATTTTATTTGTTTTCTGTTGACATTATTTACATCAATCTTCTTATAATTAAATTCTCTACAATTTACGTTTAAAAAATGTACGATTTATCGCCAATTTAACAATGTTATTTATTGTACGTCAAACGTAAAAAAATGTGTTTTTTGACCCTATTTTTGGCGTTTTACACGGGATATCATAGAAACTAAGATAGATACAGTTGTGGGACCTATTTTGTTCGATTTCCCAGCTCAAAAACCATAAGAAACGCTCGAATTTTCCCCTTAATTGACCTTCCCAGAATTTCAGAAAGTCTTAATTTATCCGGAGGAACTGAAACTCGAGCAAAATGTTTCACTCTGTATAACTCTCTAACGAAGCGTTTTCGGACCTATCTTTATATGAACTTTTTTCTTATTTTTAGCCTCTAGAATGAGTTGTCAAAGTATTTCTCTATTTTCCTGAATCAACCTGCATATAGAATAAATGAAAACAATTCAAAGTTTGATATAAATTAATGTATTTATTTAAAATTAGATATTTACATGTACATTAGTATTTTTATGTTTTGGATTACATAGATTTGTGGCTGCAAAAACATAAAAATTAATATTGAACATTAAGAAACTTAAAACATTACGTTATAAAAGTCAGAATATAAATAAATCCAATTGTCAAAACAGCACTACCTATCGGATTTAATTCAAATTACTCTATAAATACAGTAGTCGCTTCAAAATATAAAACTTTCTTTCTCCTGGTCAAATCGGGAATTTCAACGCCTTCTCCGGAACCTGCGCTTAAATCCACTAGTACTTTAGTCTACAGCAAAAACACACATGAACACTGCCTTTCTTATATATATAGAAGAAGAAAGTCTGTTTGTATATTTGTTTGTTTCGTAAATACCTCGACAAAGACACCACCTAGCGTGTATATTTTTGCAAAAATTTTCCTTTTCAAGTAAGTAATATATATTCTAAATACGAGCCAAACTAAACTAGTGTTGATCTAGTGGTGAACGCATATTCCGAAATCAGCTGATTTGCAAGTCGAGAGTTCCAGCGTTCAATACCTAGCAAAATCACTTATTTTTACACGGATTTCAATAGTAGATCGTGGATACCGGTATTCTTTGTTCGTTGGGTTTCAATTAATCACACATCTCAGGAATGGTTGACCTGAGACTGTACAAGACTACACTTCATTTACACTCACTCATACATATCATCTTCATTCATAAATACATTTTTCCTAAATATTTCAACCCCAGCGCTACAAAACGGGTCCATTTTCGTAAAAATATATATTTTTTTTCACGTAAGTAATATATATTTTGAATATATGCCAAATCGGACCGTAAATACAATTTTTCGAAATATCTCAATACCAGCGCCATCTTACGGGTCAAATTTTTGCGGAGGTACTTCTTTCCATGTAACACATATTCTGAATA
Source organism: Lycorma delicatula (assembly GCF_047948215.1). NCBI lineage: Eukaryota > Metazoa > Arthropoda > Insecta > Hemiptera > Fulgoridae > Lycorma > Lycorma delicatula. The sequence goes on from NC_134467.1 coordinate 17,920,209, forward strand.
TGTACTAAATCGGACCGTAAATATAATTTTTCGAAATATCTCGACCCCAGCGCCATCTAGCGGGTCCAAACTAATTCACAAACCTTCTCGGGCATGCGCACAACTCACCAAAATTTCATCGCATACGGGACAAACAGACAAACAAACATTCATTTATATATATATATATATATATATATATAAAACTATTATATGAAAGGGAAGATGTTTTTTGTTTGTTCGGGATAAATAACAAACTATTCCAACAATCATATAAAATTTTTTACCCATGTTTCTTGGAATAACAGAAAAGAGTTTTTTTTATATATTTTTTCTCGAAAAATCCGAGAAAGAAAAGATGTATTTATGTATGTAGTAGGGAAGATTTGCCGGTTGTAGCAAAAACTTCAACGAATTGAATTAATGAACAGTAAATCTCTTATCACTATGTGAGCTGGGTTTGAACCGAATGATTCGAATCAATCGAATGAATTATATTATAAAAATAATAGAACTGAATTTACGTTAAATAAAATAAAATAAAATAAATTTATAAAAATCAAACGGGGTAGTCTAGTGGTGAAAGCGTCTTCTTAAATCAACTGATTTGGAAGTTGAGAGTTCCAGTGTTCAAGTCCTAGTAAAGTCAGTTATTTTTATAAGGATTTGAATACTAGATCGTGGATACCAGTGTTGTTTGGTGGTTGGGTTTCAATTAACCACACATCTCAGGAATGGTCGAACTGAGACTGTAAAAGACTACACTTCATTTACACTCATATATATCATCCTCTGAAGTATTATCTGAAAGGTAATTACCGGAGGCTAAACAGGAAAAAGAAGAGAAGTAATAAGGAGACTACTAGACTACGGTTGGTCTAGTGGTGAACGGATCTTCCCAAATCAACTGATTTGGAAGTCGACAGTTCCAGTTTTCAAGTCCTAGTAAAGTCAATTATTTATACACGGATTTGAATACTAGATCGTGGATACCGGTGTTCTTTGGTGATCGGGTTTCAATTAACCACACATCTCAGGTATGGTCGAACTGAAACTGTATAAAGACTATGCATTTACACTCATGCATATGATCCTCTGAAGTATTATCTGAAAGGTAATTACCGGAGGCTAAACAAGAAAAATAAAAAGATTACTTTGTTTGGAGCCATATGAAAACGATAGTATACCGACTGACAAACGGTTAATCCTAAAGAAGAGTTATTCGTTAACATAAGAAATGTTATTGAATTTATACGAAACAATCTTGAGATGATATGGAAAACCACCGGAAATATTTTACGTCGGACAGAGTGCTGTGTATATTCCGAAGGAAGGAATTTCGAACAATTACGCTAATTTAGTTTTGTTATTCTGTTACCGTTTATTATTCCATGTATTTTATTTTTTTGTTTTACAATATTTAGTATAATGTTTATGAGGTATTCAAAGAATAATACGATTTGTGTATATTTTTCGTCCGTTTTGCTTCAATAAAAAAATAATTTTTACAAGTTTTTATTAACTTTTTATTGGTTGTATTTACATTAATTTTCTCCGAATTAAATTCTCTACAAGTTTTTTTCGCTAAATCTTCCGCATTTATTAGTCATTCAACAAACTACAATAATAGTAAACTTAAAAAAAAAAAAAAACTTGTTTTTTGACACCGAATTTTGTGTTTTACGTCGGATATCTTAAAAACTACTGGAATGGCAGTTCTGTGATCTGTTTTATACTATATCCCAGCTCAAATTACTACGAAATAATCAACTTTACTCTTTAATTTTGATCCCAAAAATTACAGTAAAGTTTCTTTTGATTAGAAAAGCTGAAATACCGGCGAAATCTTTCGCTAGCCGTAATTCAGAAACAAAATATTTCCAGACGTATGTTTACGTGAACGTTTTTTCATTATTTTTACCGGAAGAACATGTCCCGAAAATTTTTCAATTTCTTCGTGGGAAACAGTAAATTTTGCAATAGGAAGAATTTTCACCTTTCTACAAAAATATATTTTTTTTAATTTAAGCCTCCCCAGGCTTAAAAAAAGCTGATCATCTCTGGATAAAAAAAAAGAAAAAACTAAGATAACGCTTTGTAGTTTCATTGGGGCTAATGTTTTTTTTCTACTTTACGTATGACATCAGACCTGTAATATGTTTTTATAACAGTTATAAACGGCCAAACTATATTATTTCATCTATAAAAGACGCTAAGGAACACCTCTAATTAAAAATAAAATAAATTTCACAAGAATTAAATATTTACAAAAAAAAAAATTTAAATAATAATGATAATTTTAACCTCAATCATTAATTAAATATAAAAATAAGAACTGAATGTATATTTAAAAAACACTTTTTTAAAGTGAAGCTGAATTATAATTATTATAAAATAAGAAGCATAACAAAAATATGAAAAAAGTAGGTGCAGAAAACAGGCAATAAAAAATATAAATAAATACGACAGAAAACTTAACAGGAAATTAAAATATACAAAGAAAATCCGGAAATGAAACAAAAAGATAACAATTTACAGAATAAAGTTAAAAATAAAGTCAAGAAAAATCAATATAAACAAAAACTAAAAAGGAAATAGAAGAATAAATCGAAAGGATACGGTGAAAGACTTATTGAAAACAAATAATTATTTTTCAAATCCTATAAAAGATAAAAACTTCATATAAATATCGATATTTTCGATATATATCGATTATTAAAGATTAAACTGTTCAATAACAAGTTATATGAGATTATACCATTACACGAGTATATTCAACATTCGGGGATCATTTTAAAAATAGTATTAGGAAAAATTCAACGATAAGAATTCAATATACGAAGGTCAATCGTCATCGGTAATGCCAAAATCAAGTTTTATACAGGCTGATTAACGAATAATGTAACAAACTGTCAGAACATATTCTACTAATGAAAATACAGGAGAAAGTATATAAAAACATACGTTCGAAACCGCTTCGTTAGCGTGTGCCGTCTGGTGAAAGATTTCGCTCTGATTTCTATAGGATTTCCAACTATCTAATCTATACAAGTTACAAAATTAAAAAACATGACACCGTCTACATCGATAAAAGAATACACAAAGTAAATATTTGAATTAAAGTTTCCAGTAGGTGAAAAGAATAAACTTAACAGAAGAATGAAGAATGAAAGAGCTTAAAAGTCCTAAAGAATGAAAAACTTATGTTAAAAAAAAAAAACTACATGAAGTATTTGTTTGATCGTTGAAAGCCAATCCGCGGAGAGAAAAAAAAAATATATATATACAGGATGATTCAAAGAAACGGGAAATTAAAAAAATTAAATAACGTTAATGAAAAATTTTTTTTAGAGAATGAATTTTATTTCATGTAATTGTACAAATGTTGCCATTTTAGGATACACAGATTTTAATTTATTTTTAAAGATGACATCTTCCAGGTGACCTCCTCTTCTACGTAAACACTCACGAAACATCTTCGTTAAATTGTTCACGGTTTGACGTAACATCTCGACTGGAATTTCCGCAATTGCTTCTCGGATCTTTGCCTTCAGTTCTTCCGTTGTAGCAGGTCTACTGTGGAACACTTTGCTTTTAAGGTGACCCCGCAAAAAGTAATCGCAAGCTGAGAGATCAGGCCATCTGGGAGGCCGTCTAATGTCACGGTTTCGTGAAATGACACGTTGTCAAACCATCGGCGTACAGCTGCGATCGATATTCGTGCAGTATGCGACGTTGCTCCGTCTTGTTGAAACCAGGCTGTGTTAAGAATCGGTGGAAATCTCTTTAGTTGTTCCACAACAAAGGTTTCAAGCACGGCTACGTAACGAGCCGACGTCACTGTAATGCAAGACCGTTGTCATCCTCAAACAAATAAGGGCCTATAACACCGTAAGATGACATAGCACACCACACGGTCACTTTCTGGTTGTGCAACTGACGCCGGTGTAGCTGCGTAGGACTTTCTTGTCCCCAGTATCTGAAATGTTGCTTGTTATCAAATCCACTGAGGTGGAAATGCGCTTCGTCTGACATCCGCAGTTCGTGAACAAACTCTTCGTTATCGTTTATCTTCTGAAGCATTACATTACAGAATTGTGCTCGCACAACTGCATCGCTCGGTTTCAGTTCCTGGATGATCTGCAACTTGTATGGATGGAATTGCAAGTCCTTCACTAACGTTCTTTGAACACTTGAACTACGCGATTGTAAAGATGCTGATAGACGACGGATTAACAGCATCTTGTAAAGCTTGAACATTCTGTGATGTACGGACGGTTCGCTCACGGCCTGGAGAATTTTTTTCATTGCCGAACCGGTTTCCTCAAAATTAGATATCCATGTTTTAATTGCACGAGCTGATGGAACACGGTCGTGCCGTCCCAGATTAAAATGACGGCGAAATTCTCTACGCGCTCCCTCCACACTGTCATTGTTTTTGTAAAACGCTTTGATAGCAAATGCACATTGCGCACCGCTCCAAGGATCCATGACAACTAAATGGCATGTTAGGTTAGAGAGGCTGGTGCCCTTATAAAGTGGTACCAATCGCCCACGGCTATCAACACAACTTTCAAATTTTCCCGTTTCTTTGAATCACTCTGTATATTTGGTAAGCTTTTCTTTCAGCCAAATCGGAACAAATAAATTTCATTGTGGCAAACAAAACTGTTCAAAATTATTACAATCATATCTGTTTTGGGAAAGATTTCAGGAAATATAGATAAATGAAAAATTTCCATTTATTTATGGAAAAAAAAACAAAAAAAAAAACTATATAGACACAACACTCTTATTGACAACATAATTTTATCAGGAAATTGTTCTCTATAACACAACACTGAAGTTATAATTTTTTTAATTAGTCATTCATATTAAGAATTGTCACGTTGAGAAAAAATGTTTTTTTTTTTGTATAATGTAATTGAAATGTAATTATCAAGAAGTATTTTATTTTACTTATAAGTTGATAAACCTGTTTTTTGTTGTTAAAAAAAATATTAAAGGTACTTATTTGGCGCCTACAAACAATTTGTATTAGATTATCTACTTACTATAAGTATATGATGTGTATAAGTACGTTCTTTAAATATTATATATGAAATTAATATTGCTTTATTATTTTCTTGTTATAAAAAAGTTCACCAAATACAAACCGTTCCATAAATACTTTTTTTGGCTTCCATTTTATGTTATTTCGAATATTAATTGTTTTATTATCGAATTTAAATTTCTTCTTTCCAACAATTAATTGGCTAATGGATTAAATAATTGATTAAATTAGTTAATAGATTAAATAAATTAACAAAATAATATCGAAAGTACTATTAAAGTATGGGGTTCCGCAAGGCAGTTAACATGGACCTGTTCTATTCAAAATCATTTTAGTTTTATTTTTAACAAAAGGAATCTGGGAATATTAAATCTCTTAATTTTAACAAAATTTGTTTGTTAACATAACACTTATGTAACAGAAATAATTGAAGAACATAAGAAAGAAGCAGTAATAAAAAAGCGAGTCAAAGATGTTTCCTATCCACGTTACTTTTTAATCTTTGCATAGAACTAGCAGTTGATGTAAGAACAATTTAGATTCGGAGTAACAGTACAAGGTGAAATGAAATGTTAAAGATCCTACGATCTGCTGATGATATAGTAATTCTAGCTGAGAGTAAAAAGGATTTAGAAGAAACAATGAACGGAACTGATAAAGTCCTACGCAAGAACTAACGCATGAAATTAAAAAAAGAAAAAAAAACGAAAGTAATGAAATGTAGTAGAAATAATGAAGATGGAGCAATGAATGTAAAAATAGGAAGAGAAAAGATTATGGAGGTAGAAGAATTTTGTTATTTGGGAAGTAGAATTACTAAAAATGGACGAAGCAGGAGCGATATAAAATGCCGATAGGACATGCGAAACGAGCCTTCAGTTAGAAATATACTTTGTTTACATCAAAAATTAATTTGAACGTCAGGAAAAGATTTTTGAAAGTATATGTTTGGAGCGTAGCTTTATATAAAAGTGAAACTTGGAGATCGGAGTACCTGAGAAGAAAACATTAGAAGCTTTTGAAACGCCTTGCTATAGGAGCATGTTGAAACTCAGATAAGTGGATAAAGTTACAAATGAAGAGGTGTTGCGGCAAATCGATGAAGAAAGAAGCGTTTGGAAAAATATAGTTAAAAGAAGAGACGGATTTATAGCCCACATATTAAAGCACCCTGGAATAGTGCTTTAATATTCAATCTCTCACCTGTGACGTCACAACATAGTGAAAGACTACACAAGAATTTTTTTAGAGTGGGGTTGCGATTGCAATTTTTTTTCTGCAAACATTGTTATGTTTTAATCGTTAACGGCCTAAGAGAAATATGACCTTAATTAGGCGAAATCTCAAGATACTGTAAATGACCTTGCTCTACGGCGTCACCTTGACATTTTAAGGTGAAGCTTTAATGTCATCAATGCTCCCATATATAGAAATAATCTGACAAAGTTTGGTGAAAATCGGTTGAATAGTTCCGGAGGTATAAAGGGAATTAGAAGGAAACACCGAACACACACACGAACATTAACATCCGGAAAATTTCGATTTGGTTTTTTGGGTTCGTTAGATGTCAAAACGTGAAACCATCAGGTTGGTCTACCGGTGAACTCGTCAATGCAAATCATCTGATTTCGAAGTAAAATTCTAAGGTTCAAATCCTAGTAAAGTCAGTTATTTTTACACGAATTTGAATACTAGATCGTGGATACCGGTGTTCTTTGGTGGTTGGGTTTCAATTAACCACACATGTCACAAATGGTCGAACTGAGACTGTACAAGACTACACTTCATTTATACTCATACATATCATCCACTGAAATAATACCTTACGGTGGTTTCGGAGGCTAACAGAAAAAGAAAGAGGTGTCAAAACGTGACGATCCGGTGAAAATCGGTTGTGCCCAAATTGGATCTATTACAGTACTTTTCCTCCTAGAGTTATAGCGCTATCTAGACGGGAAAGTAAAAGAAACAACCGAAAGTAAAAAAAAAAAAAAGATCTAACGTGTTCCAAGGTGAACTATTCGAGGGGGATACCTGTCTAAAAAATGTTAAACCAATGAAGTATTTAACAAATTTTCACGATTTTTTGGTCTTTCTTGATATTTTTCTGTCTCCTCTTCCAGTTATATAACTAATATATTTAATAATACCAACGCGGACGATATTTGGAGCACTTGGTTCGTCAGAAACGTCACTCTTCGCTACGATGCGGGACTACACACCGTATCCGAATTGGGGGGTGGCACAGACACGCAGACTGCTCGGGAGAGCAGCCGTGTCCGAACACGGCCATCTCCGGGACATCTGCTCCACATCGTACTCCACAGGGTATAAGAAAACGGCCTCATGCCGTATTAGACGAACCACCGTGAAGAGGCGGTACGAGAGTCAAAAAATGACAAACCAGGTTTAGGAGCCTCTATATCGGGTAACCTATAAATGGAAACCGCACAAAAATTCCGGCCGCGAAAGTGACCGTTTTCGCAATTAAAATTTGTTAAAACTATAAAAAGCTAGACAACACCCCAGGACGTCCCACGAAGAGACCACAATTTAATTTAGTCAGCACATGCGACTCCCTCCTGAGAACGGGACGAATTACTCCCTCTCCATATAACTAGGGCTCCGGTAGGCGCACTCCTGCTAGCCCATAGGTGCTGGTACGGAAAGGACTTCAGCGGATGGACTGAAGGGGAATCACGCCGGGATTACTAGGCTCAAAAGCTTAATCTATCACGGTCAGAACCAGTAAATAAATTACACCATGGTCAATACGGATAGGAACGCAAATTACCAAATCCGTCCGTAAATAAAACTTAAAATTTATAACCGCCACTAAATAACCGATGAAATCCGTCCGATAATAGAAAGATACAGCGGCAAAGGACATTGTCCAGGCTCTGCGATCTGTAGGGAGAAATATTTTAACTCCCGCCATTCTTGGGTTCCGTTCCGTAATACCAATCTCCTAGGGCAGTGGTTCCCCCAGACTTTTCCGAATCGCGGCGCCCTTTTTCAAATAAAATTTTTCCACGTAGCTCTACCCTAAGTATAACTACTCGTAAATAAGAGATAAAAATAAATAAAATTCGTGTATTTCATTATTTTTTTATTTTATTAACATTAAATTAATAATTAGGTTCAATTGATTATGATTCTTTTACAATATTTTGCGGCGCCCCTATGAAGAGGCCGCGGCTCCCCGGGACGATACGGAGCACAGTTTGGGAATAACTGTCCTAGAGTTAATAAAATTGAAACGTCGATATAACGTAACCATTAACGATTCAAATACCATCTTCACTATTATTCCTCTTTTTTAGAATAACAAAAACTCTCCTACCGTCTCAGCCTATCAATAACAAGACCTGGGTTCAAATCCCGTCTAGGTCAGGCATGACCATTTTTCATGGGCTACAAATTTTCATTTACATAAGGCAAAATGGTCACAAAAGCAAATCGATGCCGGTCATCACAAAGAAAAAAAAATAAACTTAAAAAAGAAAAAAAAAACATTTTTGACGGACGACTTCCCCTCCTCAAATTCCACTTTATGAGGACACGATAAAAGAGGTATTGAAGATTTATTATTGCTATATTGGGCTGGAATGATCGGTTAATTTTTTTATATTCCTTTTAGGAGTACTGTTCTTTGAATTATTATTACAGATGAACGCAAATATATTTATAGAAAAAGGGGTATGTGTGTGTGTGTGTGTGTGTGTGTGTGTGTGTAGAGATAAAAACAGTTAACATATATATATTATTAAATATTTGTTTAACATAAAAGGAGATTATAGACGAGAATAAAAAAAATATATATATATATATTGTTTCTAGAAAAGGAGTGGGGAAACGTCAGATAAAAAAAATCTATATTTAGAAATGTTATCAAAATACAAAACGCCATTTAATAAGTCTTATCAAACCAAATGAATGAATTCAAGTAGACTACTATTATAACTTTAAAAATAAAAGTATAATGTCAACACTAGTGAGATATCATACACAGGCTTACGATTATTGTTTTAATATACATTATTTATTTATATAATTCATTTTAAATCTGATTAAACTGTCATGTACTTCGTTATATTTTTATAATTAAAATATTATAACTATTAAGTTATTCCTCGATGTTTTACTCATATTTGAAGACTAAGGGAATTTTCATCAAAATTATAAAAAAAAAAAATCCCTGACGGGACGCCGAGAGGCGGAGGTAGATTTCACCGGTGCTAAGTAGCACATAAAAAACCCATCGGGTTGGTCTAGTGGTGAACGCGTCTTCCTAAATAAAATAATTTGGAAGTCGAGAGTTCCAGCGTTCAAACTCGTGGTTAAGTCAGTTATTCTTATACGTATTTTAATACTAGATCGTGGATACCGGTGTTCTTTGGTGGTTGAGTTTCAATTAACCACACATCTCAGGAATGGTCGAACTCATTTACACTCATACATATCATCCTCTGAAGTATTATCTGAAAGGTAATTCCCGGAGGTTAAACAGGAAAAAGAAATAAAGAAGGGAATGAAAAAGATTTCCACCTTAAAGTTAAGAAAAACTTTATATATTACTCAATACGATAATAATTGCAAGTGAAAAAAGTTTCACACGTTTACCATACGACAAGTCCCATCTTCTTATAATTCCAGCAATATTTTGGTCATCCCTTGCCGTAAGGGTTGGTCATATCAAAAAAGGTAAGACAAAAGTTTTAGGTAATGTTTAGAGGACTAACGACCACTTTAAATCGATTCGATACTGTGCCTCTTAAAGGAGCTACGATTTTTTTTTTGTCTTCGAAACCCCATCTTTTCCATCCCGTTGGCCGATGGTTAGTGATATCCAAAAAAACCTTCCTTATATAAGTTTTAGGCCCTTATCCAAACAATAGTAGGAACTTTTTTTACCAATTCGATATTTTACTTAATAAGAAAGTTATAGCGATATAATTTTTTTTCAAAAAGCCATCCCATTTCCACCACCATAATTCGATTTTGGGTATTAACGAACTCGACCGAGATTTTGTAACGACTTATTTTTAAGGAACAATTTGAAACTGATTGGCACAAAATTACGACAATTATCGTGTCCAAAAAAAGTGAAATATATACATATATATATAAACTTTTGAGCTGAAGGCGATTTTGGGGTCTGGCATATGTGAAACGCGTAGATATGTCGAAATTTACCGGAATCAGGGTACCCTTTACAATAGGTAGCTTCTTATGAAATCTCACTAAAAATTGGGCATTTCAGCGTAAGAGGACTTTTCATTTCCGATGCCTAACTATTTCGACATGTTTCATCGTGTGTTTATGTCAGAAACGTAGTAATTTTCAGAGAACAACGTACGTTCGATTAATGAGTAGATGCTACACACAAGCATCAAGTTTAAACTCCATCATCACAGTGAGTTACTGCTTAACCGCGTATGAAAAATACACCAAAAGTCAATAAAACCTCAAATTGCCGTTATATTGCATGTTGTCGTCCTAACATCGAGCGTAACTCAATCAATCTTCATCAAAGTTTTACATGCACAACTTCAGATACACACGACAAAATCTTAAGTAAATTTCAATGAAATTGTTCTAACCGTTTAGAGATTTTCGAGCCACTACATTTTATACATAAGCTATATATATGCATGAAAATAAGCAAGAACAAAACGAAAGTAATGAAATGTAGTAGAAGTAATGAAGATGGAAAACTGAATGTAAAAATAGGAAGAGAAAAGATTACAGAGGTAGAAGAATTAGGTTATTTGGGAAATAGAATTACTAAAGATGGATGAAGCAGGAGCGATATAAAATGCCGAATAGCACAGGCGAACCGAGCCTTCAGTCAGAAATATAATTTGTTTACATCAAAAATTAATTTAAATGTAAGGAAAAGATTTTTAAAGTATATGTTAGGAGCGTCGCTTTATATGGAAATGAAACTTGAACTATCGGAGTACCTAAAAAGAAAAGATTAGTAGCTTTTGAAATGTGGTGCTGTAGGAGAATGCTAAAAATCAGATGGGTGGATAAAATGACAAATTAAGAGCTGTTGCGGCAAATCGATGAAGAAAGAAGCATTTGGATAAATATAGCTAAACTTAGAGGCAGACTTATAGGTCACATACTAAGGCATCCTGGAATAGTCGCTTTAATATTGGAGGGACAGGTAGATGGGAAAAATTGTGCAAGCAGGCAACGTTTGAAATATGTAAAACAAATTGTTTTACAGGGATGTAGGAGGTATACCGAAATGAAATGACTAGCAGTAGCTAGGGAAAAGAGAGCTGCATCAAACCAGTCAAATGACTGAAGACAAAATATATATATATATACTGGCTATACTGTTTCGAATTCTAATTGTAAAACTAAACAAAATATATCTTTAGGAAAAATAGTAATGTCTCCGTTCTCCCACTGTCAACCATTTTGTTATTTTTATATAAAAATTTATATCTCAAGTTCGGATAGACGATTCACATTAATATTTAGTAAGAGTCTTTGATAATAAAGTTTTAAAATTAGCAAAAAATCAGGAATTAAATGCCTTGGCAAATTACAAAATGGCGGCCATGTTTATTTTTCAATCCGTTATATAACCATAAATATTAGTTTCATCTTTGATAAAATATTAAGTCTTTTATTTTAAACAAAATGGCATTTTCACACAAAAACGGTTTCGTGCGTATTTGCAAACTTGACGAAAAATTTAAATAACGATGGTTCAGTATTTGAAAATAAGCGCGAACGACCTGACGATGTTCGTTCTTTACAGAACGTCGAAGCTGTCAGAACAGCATTGCTGAGGAGCCCGGTTAAAACAACAATCAGCAGTAGAACTTGGGATTTCTAGGCGATCTGTACAGGGAATTTTAAAAACTTGATTTGCTTTTCTATCCGTACAGAAAACAATGTCGCCTAAATTAACGATTGACAACAAACATCAAAGAAAATGGCATTCGATGAACAGGCTGTGAATCAAGACGTAATGTTGATCAATGTTTAGTTTTCAGTCGAGTCACATTTTCACCTAGACGGGAATGTTAATCAACAAAATGTGCATTTTTGGGCTTCCGATAATCCAAACGTGCTCCGACAATTACGGTTCGGGCCGCTATCTCAAACCATGGAGCCACTGATTTATGAACAGATTTGGTTAACTGGCATTTCTCCCACCACCACCCCATTCGGTCGCCCTAGAGCATAGACCAAATGTTCCGTGCCAAGAACGGCTACTGAGCCTCAGACGGTTTAGCGACCCAAATCCTAAAAGCTCCTAGTGAGCTACCTAACGTGCGTGAGCGAATCAAGCAGGGTGCCATACAGCACCCGCTTAAGTGTCCCAATCGCTCACTTGTCAAACATAAAACTAGATCGGGGAGGCGCACCCCTTGTAACAATTTAAAACTATACAATAATTAAAGACAGCAATTTTGGCTGCCACGCCTCGGTCGCTGTATGCCAGCTAGTACCTGTCCACCATTTAACAGCGCTTGGAGCTGATTTGGCTGACGGCCAGCCCTATTATCAAGGTTGGTTTCCAGCAGCAGAGCTGTAGAAGTCCAATTGCATTTACATTTAGTCCCTTACATTAACCAATGACGGTTTAACATAGCAACCTCATCGAGGAACTCCCACACGGTCCGACAGTGCGGCTCTCGCCACACTGCCTCGCCGTTTGTGAGCGGCCAGGTTTCCCCCTGACCTCTAAGTTCCAGGGTGGCTCGGTCTCTGGCCCTCCCAAGGGCCGGGCAGTCGTACATCATATGTACATTCGACTGGACCTCCCCGCAGACACACAACTCATCAGCCACCAGGCGAAACCGAAACAGATATTGGTTTAGGTCCACATGGTTGGTGAGCACCTGGGCACCCGACGCCCTTAAAAAGGAACTCGAGGCATACTATCCCCCCAAATCCTGTATAAAATTATACATTATCTACCCTTAGTCGTGGTGTACCATTCAAGCTGCCATGCCTCCATCGCGAGGCTTTGTAGCCTTTTCCGCAGACGGGAGATGGGCAACTGGACGAAATTTTGCTCCGGTGCATTGTGATCACCGTTCCGCTCCGGTTCTGGCCCGGCTGGAAACCGCATCCCAAATGCCTCGGCCTCCCGACCTCTTCTCAACTTCCACATGACTGCCCGAATTTTCACCACTAAATCGATTGGGAGAGCCTTTCCCAATACAGTAGTAGCCTCGTAGGAGGTTGTTTTAAATACACCAGTGCATACTATCATGGCTCTGCGCTGGGCACTCCTTAAATTTTGAAGTAGTGCTCTATTCCTATCCAACCTATGCGCCCAAACCGGTTTATGAACAGATAGTGAACTCTCGACATGATAATTTTGAGTAATTTTGTTCCTCAACTTCTAGTAAGAGGATTTGAATTAGAAAACGAGTGGTTAACGCAGGATAGAACCAGACCACACACAGCTAATGTTGTTTTAGACTTTCTATATGCAAATTTTAACGCAAATGTCATTTCAAACACATTTCCTAATCGTTTTCCTTAGGGACAGAATTGGCTCCCGTAAACTGATTCAATTCCGTATTTTCTTTAGGGATTTCAAAAGGAAAACTTTTTTCCCTAAACATCCTCGTACAGTGTTGATCATCTAGGGGTGCGACGAAATAACCGAGGATATGTATCGTCGAGTTATTAACAAGATATGAGTTCGTGTTGTAGAAATTGCTAGACGTGACGATGGTCAAATTGAAAATGTGATAATCGGAATATAATCTCCAGGTTAGTAAACACGTTGTATTTTACTTTCCCGTATTACGAATCAAATAAATAATTTTAAACAAAACTAAATGTTGGATCATTTTGTGCACCACCATATACATTGTAGGTATTTTTTTAGGATTTAAAAACAACAAAATTACACATCAATTTCCTCTCTAGAGAGATAGTACATATATAGATAAAATTATATTTTTTTAATAAATTAAATATAATAGAAATTAAAAGGATTTTGGAACGTTTTGACTAGTATACAATTTATAATACATAAGAATAATTATATATACAGCGTATGTATGTAAGTATGTAGTAATGCTTTTGTTAAAGTCGTGACATAATGTTCTATTTATAGAAAGAACTTTCAACAACGCTGGCAAGCTGTACTAAACTGAGTTTTTTTATCTGATGACCTGTGGGGGTTGCGAGTATTATGTTTTATAACGTACACACGCACACAAACACACAAAGAGGCAGAGCAGTATTACATATCTACACACAACGTGCTCCATATACACTATTGTACCGAATAAAAATTTCATTGTTCTACAAGTTATTCTGTATGTATATACATATATACTCGTATTTTTTTTTTTTTTCGTTTAACTGATCAAGCGAAGCGAGATTGTTTTCTTTTTTGTTTTTTAACTTATCATTCAGCACTCCATTTATTAAGAAGCAGTTATAATTAACTGCATTCTCCGTTTCTAATAACATGATTTTTACAATAACATTCCTAACTATTAATAGGTGGAATCGATATTATATTGTGTAAAAATCATTCATAAAATTTTCCATTTTATAAAAATTACGTCGGCTAATCTACTTAATTTGGATCATCGATTAAGTAGTTTCTATCGCTAAATCAACAATACTATACTCGTTTTCAGCGTAAGAGTATACATACTAGCTGTTGTTTACAGTAGTGAGATTTTACTGTATCATGTGCGAGCGTGTTAGCGCGATAATGTACCGGATGACTCAATTAGTTACTTGTTATTTGTTACTCAACTTGTTTTTGTTAATTTAATCCACCGGGTTCCCAAATCAACGCGTGATCCCAAATCAGCTGATTTCGAAGTCGAGAGTTCCAAGGTTAGTTATTTTTACACGGATTTGAATACTAGGTAGTGGATACCGGTGTTCTTTGGTAGTTGGGTTTCAATGGCAACGCAGCAGTCCTATTGTTACTGTAGCCGGGGAGATCGGCATTGTTCAGCGAGTAGACCGGTTTCGAACACGTGCTCAATTCACAACATTTTCACACTTTCACAAGCTACAGCTCCAAAACGGTAAGTCGTACAAGAAAATTGTATAAATAAAAGTTGTCTGTTTTTTTGAGATTAACAACTTTTCCAAATGCAATACAGACGAAAAACAATTTTTTTCCGGTGAAAAACCCGAAAAAACACGTTTTTTACAACTTCAGCGCCACCTAGTATTTCAATTTCAAATTATACGGCATAACTTCAAACAAATTAATTGTATAGGAGAATGTCCTCTACATTTTTCGTTTGAAAAACTTTTCTCTAAAATGCATAGATTCAAAGAAAAACGCATTTCAAAAACTTTTTGAGTTTTTCAAAAATCTAATGGGAGGGGATGTTAAAAATCTGGAGTTAAGCTTCCCTCATCGCCCCTAACATATGGAAAAAACATCAATGGGTAGGTAAGGATTTTCAAATAAAAATACAAATTGACTATACTACTGCAGTATAGTGGGGTTTTAAGTTTCATCCGCCGTATTGAATTAAACTTAATTTTTTACGAATAAGGAATTATGATACATGATTTGAATTTAAAATTTGACAGGAAAAACACTGATTAAACCCGTTTTCCTGTTCATCCCTTCGTTATCGAGTTATAAGCATTCAAAGTTCCAATGAGGAAAAAATCCTGGTAAAAAAAAAACGAGGTAAAAGGCGCTGCATTAACAATTTTATTACATTTTACATTCATAATGCGTATAATAAACAACGCTATGATATTTATAATAAAAAAAAATAACTAGTAATTATCAACACAACAACAATTTAAACGGCTACATCGACTGATACGATTTACTTTAAATATTACAATATTTGAAAACTTTAAATAAATGTTTTCAATCGTAAATTACCAATTATATAGATGTTGAAAGCATACCGTTCTATAATAAACGTTCAAAATGCTTTCCCTCTTCAGCCTAACAGTGTTCTATGTATGATAACATGTTATATCATGTTTATTGGTACATGAACAGATTCTTCAATTATTCTTTTCGATTCGTCAACGTCTGAAGGTTTTGTTTTGTAAACATTATGTTTCAGGTGCTCTTAAAAATAGTAATCCAGAGAAGACAGGACTAGGGAGGTGGTAGGCTTTTGTACAACCTATTCAGAGATTTGGAAATTGTTCATTTAAAATTTTCCGTGCGCTTAGATATAATAGTTATAGTCAAGAGACCAAAGAAAGCACGGGCAGATAAATGTGAAGAATACAGAACAATTAGTTTTACTAGTCGTGCATCAAAAATCTTAACTAAAATTCTATACAGAAGAATTGAGAGAAGAGTGGAGGAAGTGTTAGGAGAAGACCAATTTGGTTTCAGGAAAAGTATAGGGACAAGGAAAGCAATTTTAGGCCTCAGATTAATAGTAGAAGGAAGGTTAAAGAAAAACAAACCGACATACTTGGCGTTTATAGACCTAGAAAAGGCATTCGATAACGTAGACTGGAATAAAATGTTCAGCATTTTAAAAAAATTAACGTTCAAATACAGAGATAAAAGAACAATTGCTAACATGCACAGGAACCAAACAGCAACAGTAATAATTGAAGAACATAAGAAAGAAGGCGTAATAAGAAAGGGAGTCCGACAAGGATGTTCCCTATCTCCGTAACTTTTTAATCTACATGGATCTAGCAGTTAATGATGTTAAAAAACAATTTAGATTCGGAGTAACAGTACAAGGTGAAAAGATAAAAATGCTACGATTTGCTGATGATAAAGTAATTCTAGCCGAAAATAAAAAGGATTTAGAAGAAACAATGAACGGCATAGATGAAGTGCTATGCAAGAACTATCGCATGAAAATAAACAAGAAGGAAACAAAAGTAATGAAATGTAGTAGAAATAACAAAGATGGACCACTGAATGTGAAAAAAAGGAGGAGAAAAGATTATGGAGGTAGAAGAATTTTGTTATTTGGGAATTAGAATTACTAAAGATGGACGAAGCAGGAGCGATATAAAATGCCGAATAGCACAAGCTAAACGAGCCTTCAGTAAGAAATATAATTTGTTTACATCAAAAATTAATTTAAACGTCAGGAAAAGATTTTTGAAAGTGTATGTTTGGAGAGTCGCTCTATATGGAAGTGAAACTTGGACGATCGGAGTATCTGAGAAGAAAAGATTAGAAGCTTTTGAAACGTGGTGCTATAGCAGAATGTGAAAAATATGATGGGTGGATAAAGTGACAAACGAAGATGTATTGCGGCAAATAGATGAAGAAAGAAGCATTTGGAAAAATATAGTTAAAAGAAGAGACAGCTTATAGGCCACATACTAAGGCATCCTGGAATAGTCGCTTTAATATTGGAAGGACAGGCAGAAGGGAAAAATTGTTAGGCAGGCCACATTTAGAATATGTAAAATAAATTGTTAGGGATGTAGGATGTAGAGGGTATACTGAAATGACACGACTAGCACTAGATAGGGAATCTTGGAGAGCTGCATCTCCTTTGCAAGACAAAAAAAAAAAGATATAATACAGGTGGTGCCCCACCTGGCTGAAACTGTACGTTATTATTTCATTTTAGCCCAAACATTTTCCCAGATATTTGGTAAATTCCTATCGACTAAGAAGTTGCAATAAGCATCTCCTTAAAAGTCCCTAAAATACAATGACCGACGATTCCAGCCCAAACGTATTATAATTATTATACCACTGTTTAAAATTCGTTATTGTACGCATTATGAATGTAAAATACAATAAAATTATTCGTGAAGGGCGTTTTACCTCGGTGACATGATATTTCCGTCACTGCAACGTTGATTGCTCATAAATGGATAACGAAGGCATTAACAGAAAAACGGGTTTGACCGTTGTTTTTCCAGGAACAATTTTAAATCAAAATCATGTGTCGTATCTCCATCTATTTAAAAAAAAATAAGTTTGTTGCAATATGGCGGACAAAAATGAAAAACCCACCATAATGCAGATTTTTTAAACTATGTAGGACTCCATTTTTTTCTGCCTCCAAATACCTCTCAGACATGCATATATATACAGGATGTATACATATAAAATGCAATCCATCAATCACTCATCCATGAAATTTCAAAAGTCAAGCTTACTCCCCTACTCGTTACTGAAATGGACTCGTCCAACATCTGAACATCGCGGCGACGCAGTAGAACACTACCGATAATAACAACAATGCGATCATAACGTTCAGTGTAACTCAGCGGAAATCAGTACGAAATCAGCGGTTGCAGTGCAAGATTTGTTTCGCCATAAGTACCCAGATAAACCGGCTCCTAACAAAACATCAGTATTAAGGTTAGTCGCAAAATTTAGAGTGACCGGTTCTGTTAATAACAAGGAACACAAAAGATCTGCGTCGGTGTTGAATACAGATACAGTCGCTGAAATCAAAGACCGATTACTCGCCTCGTCAAATAAATCGATCAGACGTTTGTCTGCTGAAATTAATTTGTCTAAATCAACCGTTCATCGGGCGACCAAACGATTACAATTACGACCTTATCGCGTTCAAACGGTTCACCGACTTCTTGAGCCCGACAAAGAAAAACGGCTACAATATTGTCAACGGTTCCGTCGATTTCTGCGCGAGGGAATTAACGTTATGGATTCGTTATTTTTCACAGATGAAGCACGGTTTCATTCGGATGGATACGTAAACAGCCAAAACAGTAGAATTTGGAGCGCTGAAAATCCCGACGTTTAATAGGTCCTATTCCACGGAATCCTATCCACGGATAAATAATAGGTCCTATTTTTTTCGATTACACCATTAATGCAGAACGATATCAGGATATTTTATTTCGGTTCATCGCACTCTTGGAAGAGGAAGACAGACACTGCCGGCTACAACATGACGGTGCGACATCGCACTACGCAGGTTCAACTTCTGATTTCGTCGAGGAATTCTTCGGTAATCGTGTTATCGGTCGAGGCTTGTGGCCACCAAATCTCCAGATTTGACTGCGGCGGATTTCTTTCTACGGGGTTACCTCAAAGAAAAAGCCTACAGCAACAAACCACGAACACTTGAACAAATGAAAGTCAATATTGAACAATATGTATTAAATACCCAGCCACAAACTTTGGAAAAAGTTGCAAAAACGCTGTAAAAAGAATTGAAGCTGGTATTCAAGAAGATGGCAGCCACTTCCAACATTTACTCTAAATGGATGGTAATAATAAAAATTACATTTACATTTACACATGCCTTTTAATTATTTCAATACCTACCAATATAAGGTTGGGTTGCGTTTTATATGGGACACCTGTATATATATATATATATATATATATATATATATATATATATATATATTAGCAGACCCGATAGTACTTCGCTATTGCTAGATTTAAGTATATATATGTATAGATTAAATGATCACAATTGAAAGTTTGATAAAACATTAAAAACTGAACATTACGGAATTCACAAAATTTAACTTTTTGAAGTCAGAATGTAAATAAATCCAATCGGAAAAACAACAGCACTACCTATCGGTTTTAATTCAAACCTATCTCTAAACACAGTAGTCGGTTGAAAATAATTTTTTAACAAAAAGGGATATAGGCTGCAAAATCATCAGAGTTTATACTGAACAATTCTGAAAACTTATCTTCTTGCTCGAAACTGCGCAAGAATATTTTATGTTTTTTTTTTTTTTATATTATTCTTTTAAAAATTCGGTACACTTTATAATTAAAGGCAAACTTTACTCTTTATTGTAATCGAATTAATTACTATATTTCACGAAACGTATTACAATAAATGGAAATGATAATGTACAGGAAGCGTTTGCAGCGGTATCGTAAGCTCTCATATTCCAGCTAATGCACTGGCCTTGAACCTTTAATTACAGTTGGTTCCTGCCAACTTAACATAAAATCAGAAATTAAAATCAAATGAACGTTGATAAACCAGGATGTGTTGGGGTATTCAGTTTTTATCGTATATATTTCGATTTAATTCCTGGAATCAAACCGCTTGATATCTATAGTCGGACCGGAAAACTGTATATACACAGACGTCGTCTTTTGTCTTTTTTTTCCAGATCTCCAGATTTGACTGCGGCGGAATTTTTTCTACGGGGTTACCTCAAAGAAAAAGCCTACAACAACAAACCACGAACACTTGAACGATTGAAAGTCGATATTGAACAAGCTGTATTAAATATCCGGCCACAAACTTTGAAAAAAGTTTCAAGAAACGCTGTAAAAAGAATTGAAGCTTGTATTCAAGAAGATGGCGGCCACTTCCAACATTTACTCTGAATGTAAGGTAATGGATGGTAATAATAAAAATTACATTTACATTTACACATGCCTTTTTATTATTTCAATACCTACCAATATAAGGTTGGGTTGGGATGCCTTTTATGTGGGACAGCCTGTGTGTGTGTGTGTGTGTGTGTGTGTGTGTGTATATATATATATATATATATATATACATACACAAATACAAACTAACATATTTGCAATCGCAGATACTAAAAACAAATAGATGTGTGCGTGCGTTATATATAATAAAACACAAGTAATCTGAAAATTACCGGTATAATATCAACAATTCATAAAAACAAAGATGTTTTTATATAAACGTTTGGTCGAAATACATCTATTTTTAGTACTGAATTGTATATTTATATAATGCTACACGGCAAGGTTAGAACACAGACTTGTAGCATAATATAATATTGCCAACCGTTAAAAACCAAAATATTGTACTTTTAATTAAATTCATTCGAAAAGTCCTATAAATAAATGTACAAAAGCAAATCCTACTGAAAAACGATGAGGCAATAAAATTAATATAATATTAAGATTACGTAATGCATAAAGATTATGTAATTTAATTTGTTTTATAATATTTTATAAAGAAAGATTTAAACGATAGATTTTGAATTATACAAAACTTTTTTTCATTAAAAGTTATCAAATTAAAAGAATAATGGAGAACAAATAACACGAAAGAAAAGAAAATTTTTAAAGAATATTTCTTTTACCGACTTTTCAAAGAAAAGTATGGTATTATATCGGTCGCATGGTGGGTGGGTAAAAATTACGTTTCTTTATGTTTAGAGGTATGATAAGTACGAAAATATAATCCATTTACTTAAATCGGTATTTCCTTATATATATATATATATATATATATATATATATATATATATATTGGTAGAATCGTTCTTCAGTTACGCCCAATTTAAGATCGAAAATATTTGAGCGGGGCAAATTAAAAGGGAGGTTAATTTTTATAAGGATTTGAATACTAGATCATGGATAACGGTGTTCTTTGGTGGTTAAGTTTCAATTAACTACACATCTCAGGAAGGGTTGACCTGAAACTATACAAGACTACACTTCATTTACATTCATATATATATATATATATCATTCTCTGAAGTAAAACCTTACGGCGGTTCCGAAAGCTAAACAGAAAAAGAAATAACAGATATAGTGTAGCAGTGCAACAGAAATTATGGATATGAAAATTTTATGAAGATTATTCGAGTCGTTCTAATGTTACGGTCAACTTAAGGTCGGAAAGAGACGACAAATCCTATATTTTCGGTGGATTAGGGGTGAAAATTAGTTTTCTGAAAGTTTTGAAATATTACGAAAATACCAATGGTATACAAAATTTTTTGTTTCGTAAATCTTAAAAATAAAACTTATGTATAAAATTATGTGGCTCGAAAATCTCCATAAAAGATAAATTTAATTAAAATCTATATGTACTGTAGTAGTGTATCTGAAACTGTACATATGAAAATTTGAAGGAGGTTACTCGAGTGGGTTACTTGGGTTACGCTCAATTAAAGGTCGACATCAAAGTTAAAACATGTTGATTTTATAAACGTGTATTTTTCATGAGCACATATGCAGTAAGTCACAGAGACGACCGAGTTGAATTGATGCTTGTCTGAAGAGTCTATTAATTATTTTTAATTATTTCGTCAGAATATGGTTACAATAATTTAATTTTTGTTATAAACAAAAAATATATTTTAATATTAAAAATTAAAATCCTTTTTTGCATGCAGGAAGGCGGAGGTAGATTTCGCCGGTCCTAAGTAGGGAACATAAAAGATTTCCACGTTAAAGTTAAGAAAAACGTAAAATTTACTCAACACGACAATGATTGCAGTTGAAAAAAGTTTCACATGTTAAGCATACGACAAGCTCCAAATTCTTACAAATCCAGCAATATTTTCGTCATCCCTTGCCGTAAGGGTTGGTCATATCAAAAATTATTTCAGACAAACGTTTTAGGTAATATTTACAGGATTAACTAGCAGTTTAAGGCGATTTGATACTGTGCCTATTAAGGGAGATATGGTTTTTTTTGTCTTCGACATCCCATTTCTCCTATCCCCTGGGCGAATGGTTAATGATATCAAAAGACTTTACTTAGATAGGTTTTAGGCCCTAATTAAAAAATAGCACGAACTTTAAACGAATTCGATATTTTACTTCATAAGGAAGTTATAGCGAAATTTTGTTTTTTTTCAAAAAAGCCCTCCCATTTCCACCCCGATGGTCCAATTTTAACAACAACCGAGATTAACAAACACTATCGCGATTTTGGGACGTTATATTTTATGTATCAATTTTAAAGTGATGGGCGAAAAATTACGGCTGTTGTATCTACAGTATATACAGACATTCACGGGAACCGGATGTTTTTGAAGTGGGTTGTACTCGAGCGTTCGTGGGGGGAGGGGCACGTGGTTGGTGTCTGACGTTTCTTTTGTTCATAGCATTTACATTTTAGTCGTTGAGATGGAGCCGTGGACACTAGACCAACGCCTGTACGCGTATGACAGTTTTATGCGAAATGACGAATCCGTAACTGCTGTTCAGCGAGATTTCCGCCGTCAGTTTAATATCCATCGTAATCCAAGCGTCCCTTCTCGTAACACAATGTTGCGACAGGTAGACAAGCGGTTCAATATTGAAGAAAAAACCACCGGGTCCCCGACGAACTGCTAGCACTCCGGAGAACATCTAAAGAGTAAGCGAAGCCATTGTCAGAAGCACACGCCGCTCTATTCAGAGGCATTCAGCAGCGCTTCAAATGAGCACAAGTACAGTAAGACGAATTCTGCATACAGAACTGCATTTCCATCCTTACAAGATAGCCGTCGTGCAGCAATTAAACGAGCAAGATTTCACGAAGGGATTACAATTGTGTCGACAAACGCTTACCGTTTTTGAAGAAAATGAAACTTTGTTATCGCTAATGAGTGACGAAGCCCACTTTCATCCGAATGGCTTAGTCAACAAACAGAATTGCCGGTATCGGGCAGAAAGAAACCCGCATCGGCTTCACGTGAGACCATTTCATAGCCCAAAGGTGACCGTCTGGTGTGCAATAGGAAAGGTCAGTGTTATTGGACCGTATTTTTTTGAAAAAAATAACGCTGCCGTAACTGTACCAGCCAATCATTACATCGCGATGTTGAATACGTTTTTCATCCCTGAGTTACGAAACCGGGGAATCGATTTTCAAAATGTGCTATTCCAGCAGGATGGAGCTACAGCGCACACAGCGGGGGCAACGATGGCTGTTCTCCGTAACTTGTTTCCGGGACGGATCGTTTCCAGATTCGGCGACATTCCTCGGCCCCCCGACTTGAGTAGATGTATTTTTTCTGTGAGGGTTTCTGAAATCGCGTGTGTACGGCGATAAACCGCGTACATTGGAGGACCTAAAGATCGCAATTCGTCATCACGTCACACAGATTGATGTAGACATGCTGCAAAGAATTGAGGCCAGTTACCGTGAAAGGCTACAACAATGTATTGCCGAAAATGGACATCACTTGCCGGACATAATTTTTCGTTCATGAGTAAGTAACAAATGCTTTGATTTAACAAGTGTTTAAGTACAAGAGTAAATATTCAATTTTTTATGATTATTTTAAAAACATTCGGTTCCCGTGAATGACCCTGCATATATATTTAAATGTATATACAAACTTTTGAACTGACAATGGTTTCAGGGTCTAGGGAATGTGAAACGCGACGATATGTCGAAATTTTCCGGAAGTCGAATCATGGTACCCATTATAATAGGTAGCTTTCTTATGAAATCTACCTAATAAAAATTTTATGCCACTTTAGTTCTCTCCATTAACGTTTTTTTTTTATAAATATATATATGCCTTGCAAAGAAAAATTATTATAAAAATTAAAATAACAAAAAGTTGTAACTGCCAAAAATTTTTAAATTTAAAAACATCAATTTCTCGTTAATTAGTTATGCAGTACTTCTTTAGTAGCGTAAATTACATGTATTACTCGTTAAAAATGACAGTTTATCAAATTCTATTCTTAGAAAATTACATTAAGTTTAATTTTGTCTAATAGACGCAAGAACTTTTAAAGTTTGACGTCATCATGACATACAAAAACTACTACAAATTATTATTACAAATGTTTCCGGAACGGTATAATAATGATAATAATAATAATTATATATCTCGAATGTTCCTGGAAAATTCGAGAAATATAAGACAATATTAATATTAAAGTATACATTAAATATTTATTTATTGAAAAAATATATTTTTGTACTTTTTTTTTAATTTTAAGTTATCGTTCGAATAAAACACATCACCCATACCATCATAAAAAAGCTAACACCACAATACAGTTGTTTAAGATGCACGGCTTACACGTACAATTTAATTAAAAATATTTATAGTTTCATATAAATATATTTTTTCGTTTATTTAATTAAATGATTCTAGCTAAAACTACGCTTATACCGTATCTAACTCCCGCGGGTTTGGCGCTACTACCGGCGAAGAACAGCACTAACGTAATTTCACAATTTACATACAACAAATTTCGCTTGTACGGTCGACAAACTGGTGTAGCCGCGAGGCTTAACGCAACAGGTACCGAGTAAACGGGACGATCGAGTTCGAGACCCGGCCAGACCGACTTACGTTTTCAAATTTTAAATATTATTCATTTATTTAATTCTACAGCTCACCTGTGACGTCACAACATAGCAGACGACTATAACAGCTGTACGTCAGCGCTACCAACCTTTGAAATATTAACTTAAAAATTACTACTTAAATTGTAAAAAAAATCATTTGGTTTGCAAGCATGTGGAATTTAAAATTTCCCGGTCTAAAAGGATGAGGGAAAAGGGAAATTCCTACATTTCGGACTCCAACACTAGCGCTCCTTGCGGGGAAAGGAGCGCTTTCTTTTTTTTTTCCTGTTTAGCCTCCGGTAACTTTCCATCCTGTTTTATTGTTTTGTGAGTTCCACAAATAAATTTACAAGCAACACCAACAATACCCATCGTACAAAATAGTAAATTGATTAAAAAATGGATAAACATGAATTCGATTCAATTTCCAATCGATTAAATTGATGGAAAATGGATAGAGCATATATTTAGGATTAAAGGAGCCGTGATTATTATGGAAAAACTGAAGCCAAATCAAATCTGGCCTAATGAAATCTCCCTTTAAGTGTAAAGATGAATGCTTGAATTTTATTAGCAGATAAAAATCCCGGCGGATGAATAAAACCGGTTATTAATCGACAGATTACGGTGAAATATGGTTAGGAAGACAATACACTGCGGTTGAACCAATTGGTAAACAACAGATTTGATGGAAACAGGGAAAAAAAATTCCGCAACATTAGGTGGTTAGAAAATTCTTAACGGAAGACCCGTGGTTTGATATACTTCCAAAGCGCAAAAAAAAGGTCTAAACGGTTTGCCGAAAAGTAGATTCGCATGGGGTTAACCCACCGGGTTGGTCTAGTAGTGAACGCGTCTTCCCAAATCAGCTGATTTGGAAGTTGAGAGTTCCAACGTTTAAGTCCTAGTAAAGGAAGTTACTTTTATACGGATTTGAATACTAGATCGTGGATACCGAGGTTCTTTGGTGGTTGGGTTTCAATTAACCACACATCTCAGAAATGGTCGAACTGAGAATGTACAAGACCACACTTCATTTACACTCATACATATCATCCTCTGAAGTAATACCTGAACGGTAATTCCCAGAGGCTAAACAGGAAAAAGAAAGAAAGGGTTGTCTGTTCTAACCCACTGGGCTGTTCTAGTGGTAAACTTCTCATTGCAAATAAGTGGATTTCCAAAGTTCACAGTTCTAAGGTACAAATCTTAGTAAAGGCAGTTGCTTTCATACGGATCTGAATACTAGATCGTGGATACCGGAGTTTGGGTTTCAATTAACCACACATCTAAGGAACGGTCGAACTGAGACTGTCCAAGACAACAATTCATTTACATTCAAACATATCATCCTCTGAAGTAATACCTGAACGGTAATTCCTGGAGGATAAAAAAGAAAAGATTCGCATAGGAAAACCAAGCAAAGAGGAACAAGTTAGGGAGATGATTCTCCCGTTGGAAATAAAATATAGTCAACATGCGAGTTGAATGCGCGTAGAAATCACTGATTTCATCAGATATTTTATTTCGTTTCAAATATAAATTGATGACGTCGTTAAAAAACACCAAGCGTTTATTAATTATATATTTTTTAATTATTAAATTAAAATCTAGTGTATAAAGAGATGTACGTAATATTATTACTGTATTAAGACTTTAAATTATTTATTTTTTTATTCTTCTTCGGTAAAACAAGTAATAAAAATTTTAATTAGTTATTGAAACAATAATAAAACTACTATTAAAATATGTAATTAACTTTGTATTCAACTAATAATAACGTTTTATTTATTTTTATAAGATTTAAAAATCTGTTTTAACAAGGTTGTATTTTATTTATAAACACACATTTTCATAATAATCGAAAAGCTAAAAAAAAAAATATTAATAATATTAATGAATGTTTCAATTAAAAGTTCACGATTAACCCGAAAAGAAATACAAACGCAGTCGGTAGTCTTGTTCAGTCATAGGATAGGACCGCAGATACCCTCATCAAATCACAAAAATATTAAAGATCCAACTGAAATGAAAGTCCTACAAAAATCATACAGCGGAAGTTAACCCAAAAGTCCATCTATACAACACCGGAGAAGAATAGACCCAAAAAATTGATGAAAAGTGAAAAAAATAAATATAAAAAACTTCATCCGAACGCATGTTTTAAATTCATTTCCTTTTTCCAGTTTAGCCTCCAGTAATTACCTACCGTTCAGATAATACTTCAGAGGATGATATGTATGATTGTAAATGAAGTGTAATCTTGTATACTCCCAGTTCGACCGTTCCTGAGATGTGTGGTTAAATGAAAAACCCAACCACCGAGGTTAGGAGAGGTTACCGCTGATAATATAGTGTAGGTAATGCTTCACGGTGAGCGGAACTGGACTTCAGTCAGTAAGATAATAGGGAACATCATCAGAAAGAAGACCCTGGAAGAAGTAAAAAATGGGCCAGGGGCATTAACATTAGGGCAGGGAGGGCAGCCCCGTTCATAAGGGGTGACATACTCCGGCGTCCCACCTTCAATGATTGAACGGGAACTGGCGGGGTCCTTAGGTGGGTAAAAGAAAGATCGAGACCCGGTCTGGGGCCCCGCTAGGGTACCTCGGTTTAGAGGCGGGCGCTTATTAAAAGACCGAGATCCAGCCACTGGAAGGGAGGGGTTTTGTTACGAACGGCATAGCCGGGTCTGACATGGCCTCCCAGGGGAACAGAGGCAACTAGCACCCTCAAACCGTGTTATATGGGATCGCGGATCGGACCTAGAGGAAAAAACCAGCAAAGAACACCGGTATCCACGATCCAGTATTCAAATCCGTATAAAAGTAACTGGCTTTACTAGGATTTGAACCTTAAAACTATCGATTTCGAAATCAAGGCAGGCACGTAACTAGGATTTTTTTTCGGGGAGGAGGCGTATGTGGCATTTTCACATACCTACCAATCATTCATCTCATCCTCTGAAGCATGCCTATCGGTGGACCCGGAAGTTAAAAGTTGGAACGTTGATGTCTTTTTATTTGGGGCATCCATTTATTGCGTTAATTACCCATCAGGTTGGTCTAGTGGTGAATGCGTCTTCCCAAATCAGTTGATTTGGAAGTCGAGAGTTCCAGCGTTCAAGTCCTAGTAAAGCCAGTACTCTTTACATGGATTTGAATATTAGATCATGGATACCGGTGTTGTTTGGTGGTTGGGTTTCAATTAACCACACATCTCAGGAACGGTCGAACTGAGAATGTACACGACTACACTTCATTTACACTCATACACATCATCCTCTGAAGTATTATCTGAACCGTAGTTACCGGAGGTTAAAACAAGAAAAAGAAAGAACCCGGTGGGCCACATAAACAAAACTTTTACCTGTTTAGCCTCCGGTAATTACCTTTTTGTTAGATAAGCCTTTACTAGGATTTGAACATAAGAACTATCGACTTCGAAATCAGATGATTTGCGATGACGTGTTCACCAGTAGAACAATCCATTGGATTTCTATCAGGCAGCAGTTAAAAAAATTCCATTCTAAAATTGAGATTTGTCAAAAATATGCCTTCTTAATATTTTTAAATAATATTCCAATTTCTATGAAATTTCCAGATTCTATGAAACTTCCGGAAAAAAACAGTATTTTTTTTTTTTGAAACCATTTGTTAAAGTGTTTATTTATTTCTAAACTATGTAAAGCACGGTTCAAACATGATATTAATAAAACAAACAGTAATTCGTTAAGTTAAAGTAATAAATAATTAATTCAACGTTTAAAATAATAACTGAATTAATAATTCAATCAATATAATAAAATTATTTTCCATAAATATTCCATTACATGCACAGTAACACGAAATAAAATAATGAAAAAAAAAATAAAAATAATAATTCTATGACAACCCCAATTCTTTTATCTCAATATAATGATACATAAATTTATGTTAATGTAAATAATAATAATAATAATAACATGTAATGTATACTAAGAAGCATAAGATTCCACGGGGAATTTCCATATAAAATACGTCACCAGTAATGCATTATTTATTCTCTCTTAGCATTCATTTTTTCCCTTCTTAAAAAAATAATAAGTAATACGTTAAAACTATTCTACCATTATTTTTAAAAGAGTTTATTCATTTAGTAAAATGTATTTAACCAATAAAAAAGTTAGAAAACATTACATTTTTTAAAACAAAAATAGGAGTACCTTCTCGTAAAAAGAATATAAAAAAAACCAACATTCAAATATAAAACACAATCAATATCTCATCCAGTTACTCAAATGATGTTTCAAATTTTCATAGAAAGACAAACAAAAAATCCCCCGTAACCGTCTTCTTTTTCTGTTCAGGCCACCGGAACTATCGTAAAGTATTACTTTAGAAGATGATATGTACAGACTCAGATCGACTATTCCTGAGAGATGTGTAATTAATTGAAACCCAACCATCAAAGAATACTGGTATACACGATTTAGAATTCAAATCCGTATAAAAATATCTACTTTTACTAAGATTTCGCCACCACAAGCTATCGATTTTTATCGATCAATTTCAACGACTTTTTATTTTCCCTTTCAAAAGAGATTCGTCTATTTCTAAACCATTTTTTCCTATTATTATTGGTTTACCGAGTATGCTAACACCCAATTTTTTTTCTACTCGGTTACAGAGGCACTAAATGTAACACATTCTTCGTTTTAAAACTTTTTTTAATCTTGTTAAACACCCCCAAAGTGACCGGTCCTAGCCGTTAAGCTTTAACACAGTCTTACCATCTACTGGGGTTTCCCTTCGAGGTCTCCCAGCTTCATCAAGGTGCAATAGCCTTCCCTTCTGGACGACCACTGCACCTCTCCGTTGAGAGGCTGCCCTTCCCGTCCCTCGTTTTAAAACTTAAAACTATTATACTTTACCGTTCTATGCGTACAGTAAATAAACGATATCTTCCGATTTCAATTTGTTGAATTACAGCCGCGTAAAAGAACTGAGATGCGACTGCTCTCCTTTGAACAATGCCAGTTATCTTGCCTGCCGAATAATGAAAGAGACATTTCACTACCTTGTACGCAAAAGATCGAGTAAAATTTCTTTGGTTTGTAAAAAAAACAAACACCGTGTTTTTTATCTGCCGACTTCACAGATTAAGACAATAAAAAATACATCGAATACACAAACGTTGCAAACACATACAATACATGAATGAAATAATTGTCTGCATCGACTAGTACATTGTATGCGATGTAACTATGATAACTTAAGACAGGTTGAAAAGATATATAATGACTACCTAGAAAGCATTTTAATATTGTATATTACTTGATCCATAAATGTTGTAGACAAAGATAATTAATAATTCAGAAAATGAAAATTAAGGAACGAGTCTTTTCTAAATAAGACTTGACATTTTTAATAAATTAGCTAAGAATTTAAAAAAATTCCCCACCAATTTATTTAAAATTAAATTACAAATTTTATTTTTCTGAAACAGTGCTACTTTATCGATAAGTTTTTTTTAACTAATCGATTACTAATTTAAAAAATATCATTTTTTAAATTTTTTGACGGAGATATCTTCGATATCTCCGTAAATAATTTATCGTTAATTATATTATTCTTTTTATATTTTACGATGTTACTGGTATAAATATTTTAACATAGTTTCCCTTGATTTCGTTTTCCATGACTCGATTTCCGGAAAATTTCGACATTCCGGACATATCGAAATTTTGGAATGGAATGCAAAGTTGGCAGGAGTCTATTACTCCCTACTCCATCGCAGAACCTGGACAGAGTCCCTTGCTGCTGGATCATTCTAATCGGGCTTGTTTTTTTAATTGGTTAATTTTATATAGCGGGTCTAATTTTTACAAGTTTTGTTTATTAATTTAGTGTTTTAAGGACGGATTTAATTGCATTCCAATTCCGTTGTTATACCAGCGTTATCGAACCCATTTTACGGGCCGACCGCGGAAGGCTAGGCTTATAAAGCCTGTCCTCCCGACGTAATTCCCCTTCAGACCGTCCACTGAAGTCCTTTCGGTGCTAACTCTTTAATAGGCTAGCAGGAATACGCCACAACGGGGCACTATCTGTAAGGAGGGAGCAATGCGTCCCCTTTTCCGGAGGAGTCGCAATTGCTGGGTTATTTCCTCTTATTGTAAGTTTTGAAAAGGAGAGGGTGTTTAGAAGCTCTTCATCCGCTTCTGGTATGGCTGCCCTTCAGGACGCATCTCTGCTGGGCTCTCTTCCGGACTCCAGTCCGTGATGTTGAGACGAGTCGAAATTTTGGGGTTTAGTATTGGGGGTCTGGGGGGGGGTTTCACATCCCCCAGACCCCAGAACTACCGTCAGCTCAAAAGTTTCACTTTGTTGTGGACACGATAACTGCCGTAATTTTCTGCCAATCACATTCAAATTCATACATAAAATATAGAGACCCAAAATCTCGGTCGAGCTCGTTAATGGGCAAAATCGGACCATGGGGATATAAATAATGGGGGGGGGGGTTTGAAAAATAAAATATCGTAATAACTTTCTTATTAAATAAAATATCGAATTCGTTTAAAGCTCCTACTATTCTTTGGATTAGGGTCTAAAACTTATCTAAGTAAAGGTTTTTGATATCACCAACCATTGACCCAGGAGGTCGAAAAAACGGGGTTTCGAAGACAAAAAAAAATCATAATCTCCCTTAACAGGCGCAGTATGGAATCCAATCGGTTTAAAGAGGTCGTTAGTTATCTAAACATTCTCTAAAACGTTTGTCTAAAACAATTTTTGATATGATCAACCCTTACGGCAAGGTATAACCAAAATGTTGTTGGAATTGTAAGACGGGGCTTGTCGTATGCCAAACGTGTAAAACTTTTTTTCACACGCAACCGTTGTCGTATCGAGTATATTTTAAGTTTTTTCTTAACTTTAAGGTGGAAATCTTTTTTATCCCCCACTTAGCACTCGTGAAATCTACCGCCGCCTTCCGGCGTGTCGAAAGGGATTTTTTATTTATCTTCTTTACCGGCCTTTAAAATTTCGACAAAAAAAATTGTAGACCGAGCGATATACATACAATAAAATATCGAATCTTATATTGTATAATATTATATATATATTTAAAACGATTAAACATAAATCGGCTACAAATTTGCAATAAGCATCTCCTACAAAATTTCTGCCTAAAATAAAAGGTTCAACTATACGATTATGAAAAACCGCTCTCCCAACGTCAGTTTGTTAAGAGTACTGTGTATGACTCTCTGGGATTATTATCGCTCCGGTAAACAGTTAAAATATTATCGAATTAGAAAAATAAAAAAAATTTAAAAATCTAGTTTTCACGGTCAGGTGGTACCGTCTTGGCCTTTCATCCGGAGGTCTAGCGTTCGAATCCCGGTCAGACTGGGCATTTTTCATACTCTACAAAATTCCATTTTCAGATAGCCGGCAAAGGTATCGAACTTATGCGGCGAATCGAATAAAAAAAAAAAAAGTAGTATTATGATAATTAAAGTAAATAATATCGGTCGATGTAGCCGTTTAATTTGTAGGTAATGTTGCAAATTATAATACAGGTATATTATTAATCGCTAATATTATCGACGTTTGGGACATTAATGTTGGAATTAATTTATGCGGAAAGCCTTCATCGTCGGCACGGTATCCGATACGGCGAAAACAGCTACGTGACAGACGTAATGTTTGCCGATGGTATATTTTTGGATGATGATGCCGAAGCGACAGACATCCTGTATGACGTAGTGTAGCCGTACGGTCAAAAAATGAATTTTGAAAAAACCAAGGTTCTAACGACCGATGACTCACCATCTACTGTTTACTTGGCCGGAGTATAAATTGAACAGGTTGACGGTTTCAAATACCTTGGGTCGTTAATCCGAGAAAATAAAATTTCATCATCCGCGGAAGTCGGCGGCAGGATCGGCCAGGGCGATTGCTGCTTTCCAACCGTCTGTCTGGTGTCTATGTCAGGAAAAAATGTAACCTTCAAGACGAAGATCCGGGCACTCAGATTACCAGTCTTGTTACCGGTATCAGAAGCACGGACGCTAGTGAAAGAAGACCTAGACAAATGAGAAGTGTTTCAAACGCAACGCCAACGGCGAATGTAGGCGTATCGCTGTGCGATCGTCTGCGAAATCACACGATCAGGCTCAGATGTAATGAACAACGTACGACTGAATTCGACAAGCGCAGGCTGCGGTGGTTCGGGCACGTATAAAGCGATCAGAACATACATACAGCGTTCATACATACATTCGTTTATGTATACTGTTTTAATCTTGTTTTTTTTTAATTTTAATGCGTCTTCTCATTGTAAGATCCAAATATTTCTATTAAAATTTTATTTGGCTATAACTCCAGAACCGTGAAAATAAGTACCACTTACGATATTTCGTTAAAAATCTCTCGATGAAGGCTTATTACTGCAATTAAGAGAAAGTCCAAAATCCAATTTTTTTTTGGATTTTGAGCTTTTTTAGACACTTTTAGTTCTATTACAACACAGTCCTAATCCTACGGCTAATCGTTTTTGAGTTATGCCGGATATGTACAGACATCACGCCGAAACTAATAAAAATGGATTCAGGGATTATCAAAAAGGATATTTCCGTTGGAATCTGAAAACCGAAATTTTTCGCGATCACAATACTTCCTTTACTTCGTATCAGGAAGTAAAAAATTAATAAAAAATTAAATAAAATACCCTTGATTGAAGCATCGGTAAAGATGAGATTATTAACGTATTTGCTTGGGAAATTACAAAAAAATAACGGTAAAAAAAAATTAAAAAACGTTTTTTTTGAACATATTTAATAACTTATGAAACCGAAGCAAAAAATAGGAACTAAATACTTAAGTTAATTTTATTTAGGTAACTTATTTTCTAAACAAAAATAAAAATGGAAAAATACTGCTGAAACATTTATCACCAATCAACTCGTATTGTAATTATTGATGGGTAACCACGCGTAAATACGGGAATATAATAATAGATAATAATATCATTATATATATAGACGCATCCGTGACCGCATGCACATAAAACTATTCGTCCTAATTAAAGATATAAATAGCTAAAAAAATCAATTTCTTAACGATAATTAACAACAATTAAAAAAACCCTAGTGAAGCAAGGTTTAATGCAAATATAAACTACAAAGAATAACTTATTCTATAAAGTTATTTAATTATATATTAATACTCTACTGATGATTATTAAATGAAAGAAATGCGCGTTTAATTGTATTAATTCAGTAAATGCATTGAAATACGTATCAGCGATCGTCTGTAATATTACATCACACAACATGATGACTACAAATTAATATTTTTCTAAGCCACTCCCACTTCATATTACCCATTAGTGGTATCGTTAATCCGGCCAATAACAGATAGGGTAAACCAAGATAAAGTGGGAGAAAAAATTTGATCTGACCAGCCCACAACTTTAACGAACCAATACGGAAATAGAACACGCTGTTTATATTAAAAGTGGGCGGTAACAAACATATCTATCTATATTGTACGTGGAAAATTCAAGTAATGTTAATGATGTAAAATTAAAAATATTAAAAAGCTGATATAAATATTAATAGTTACAATTATTTAAGCTTGTAAACGAAATAATTTTCATTAAAAGAAATAGTGGGAATCTCCATTACTCGAATGAAAAACAAACAACGAAAGTAATTGTTGAAAAAAATTATTATAAAAGATACATCGGTGTTGTAAAACACAA
This sequence comes from Lycorma delicatula, assembly GCF_047948215.1. Taxonomy (NCBI): domain Eukaryota; kingdom Metazoa; phylum Arthropoda; class Insecta; order Hemiptera; family Fulgoridae; genus Lycorma; species Lycorma delicatula. The sequence goes on from NC_134467.1 coordinate 17,954,949, forward strand.
TTTTTTAGGTACAATAATTTCCTTTTGAGATATAATAATTTCCTTTAATTGCAAGGACACAAATAAAATTTATAGAGAATATGATTTTGGTAAAATCCATGCAAATAATATTATCAAATAGCGTGAAGACTTTCGATATAAGATCAGTAATTAAAAAAAAAAAATGTTTTAAATCCAGTTTTATAGATGATTTAGAGTATATTTGTTTAAAATAGAATAAAATTAACTTAACCTTCTTCGTGTTTAGTTGAAAGCAAAAATTATACACCAGATTTAGCTGGAGTTTTGCATGTACATAGTTTTTATATTTGTAAAGAGCATAAGACTATTGATTTTATGAAATGTTTCACAATGGTGGACCTTTTCATGATTTGTGATAAAAACAGGATCATCGATCACATGGATGTTTAACTTTTCTATGACTAAACCGTCGATCAAATCAAATTCGAAGACCGCTTCCAGTATTTTAAATTAAATGTCCCACGATAAAAGTTCTCGTGTTTTTCTGTTATCAAGAACATGAGCTTTAAAGATGCGATGTTGTACAAACAGAGGGCTCAACCAAATCGGCCACTGCTACTCTTACTGTGCATGCGATGTAACTTAACTACTTTTGCCTCCATTTAGTTAACTAAAACATTTTTTAAAAAATACAAATTATGAAAAACGAAGTCGGTCACCTCCTTGTGGTGTTTGGCGTGTAACACTTTTTTTCTTTTTTTTTTTGCCCTACATCCCCGAGCCGGACATCCAATTAAGTATACTCGACTCGGGGACGTGTCCTTTCCGGATCTTTTAATTGCCTGCCTCTAATCTCCAACGTAAGAACCAGGCCCGGCTATGCCGTTCCCAGCCCCCCCCCCCCCGCCGGAGACCGGGTCTCGGTCTTTCCTTTTGCCAGCCTCAAACCGACTGCGCAGGAGCCAAAGCCGCCAAAGCGTATCCGGGAACCCACACCGCCGGCCGGGTCTCCGTCTTTTCATTCATTCGCACCTAACGGACCCCAGGAGTCCCCGCTCCATCACGGGAACCCACACACCAGAGCATGTGAGCCCTCAGGAACGGGGCTGGCTGCCCAGCCCAACTATAAACTACACCCCTCAGTATCCCAGTCGTCTTGCCTCATCTTCTTTTATTCTGATAACTGTTCTTGCAAATATTGCAAAATTATTCCGGTTTCCGGACATAGCCAAGAGCCACTCCGAGAGCTGCTCCGGTCGGGTATGTATCAGTCCTGCATTTATACGTTGTTCCTCCCATCGTCTGCACTCAAAAATAGTGTGTTCGGCATCGTCAACCGCATCGCAGTAACAACAGATCGGTGACTCTCTCCTGCCAAACCTATGCAGGTATTGTTCAAAAGCACCATGTCCCGACATGAGTTACGTTGTGTGGTAATTTAATTCACAATGAGAGCGATCTAGCCAAGCATCCAGGTCCGGGATAATTCTTCTTGTCCATGCGCCCACTGCTGAACCCGCCCGTGCCACCTTCCATTGTTCTCGTATAATAGAACTGGCCTCATCTTTGCCTACACCGGACGCCCTTAGTTTTCATCCTTTAATTTGCAATCGGGGGCACCGAAGAAAGCACGCACAGTTCATCATACGATAAAGTTCGGTACCCCGAAACTACCCCCCAGAAGCGACTTCCTATGACTGCTAGTTAGTTTTCTTCTGTTGCGCTGGACATTAACAGCATCGGCCCATACCGGGGCGGCGTACAAGAGAGACGACGTTATCACCGAGGTGATAACTCGCCTCTTCGACGCACTTGAAATTTCTTGTACCGCAAAGAGACCTCGCATGGCACGGATTGTTGTTTCCACTCTGTCGCAGATCATGGCCACATGACTGGAGTATTTGAGGTGTTTATCCTGAGTATCCTCCTACCAGTGAAGAGGATACCCTTGCATTTGGAAGGAGAGACCTCCAAACTGTTGTTGACGAGCCATTCATTCACTATTTCTAAGGTAATATTCCCCTTGTCCTCCACTTCATCTAAGGTATTGGCCTCCACTAGCAGCGAGATGTCGTCCGCGTATCCTACGGCATTCACCCCCGGCGGGAATTGAAATCGGAAAATTTCATCATAGAAGATGTTCTAAAGTAGGGGTCCGAGTACAGTCTGTACTCGGACCCGGGACTCTGTACTCGGGTGGACCTGCGGGACTCCACCGAAGATCTGATGACTTACCACACCATCCACCGTATCGATTTAAGTTCGTCTCTCGGATAGATAGCTGGCGTGTAGCACTTAGAACCGAGCAAAATACTTTTTTACCCGTACAAATGACGAGTTATAAATTTTAAGATGGAAGCCGACTATTTTGAAACCTACATATTTCAGATCACTGAAAATTTCCATTCCTGTGCTGATCAAATTTTCGCTCCGAAGAAATTACAATATACTGGTAATATTTATAAACCGATTCGTTATTTATATTAAAAATTACACAGTGGTGGTCAGGCTAGACGCTAAAGGCGAGCGAAGTGATCCTTCACCGGCTACATTTTAATACATTAATTTTTGAGAAAATTATTGTAAAACTTCAATTTTATGTGTCATAAGTTTTTAGGTTTGATGTACAATAACTTCGTTTGGTTACCAAACAGTAAAAAATAAATAAAATTTTGTACGAATATTTAATTCTGAGAAAGTCTAAGGATCACAATTTTAAATATTCTAAAAAAAAAAAAATAGTTTCCAACATGAATTTCAAATTAATGCTTGGTGTGGCACTTATGAAAAAACTCTGGGATCATCTGTTTTCAACGAAAACCTTACAGGAGATGTGTACGTTTATTTCTTGGAAAATTTGGAGGATGTACCTTTTTCCAGCACGATGGTGTGCAGCCATCGTGCTGGAAAACATGTGGGGTTGCACACCCCACATGTTTCTTTAATAACTGGAAATTACTTGAATTGCAATTTTTTAAACCGAACTGGACGAGGTTGACCAATAAGTTAGCCACTAGCAGCACCTCTGACTTAACGCCAGTAGATTACATCATTTGGGGGCATATGAAAACGATAATATACCAACCGAAAAAAAGTTAATACTAAAGAAAATTACTCGTTAAAATAATAAATGATATTGAATTTTTACGAAATGATCTTGAAATGATGCGCAAAGCCACCACCGTTAATATTTTACGTCGGGTAGAATGCCGAGTACATTTCGAACGTGGGAAATTCGAACGATTACTGTTAACTGAGGTTTGCTATTCTGTTACCATTAATCGTTTCATGTATTTTGCTAAATTAAGAATGTTTTTTTTTTTTTTAGGTACAGAAAGAATAATATGACTTTCTATTTTTCGTCTGCCGTGCTTAAATAAGAAGCTGAGTTTTAAAAGTTTTTATTAACTGTATTTACATTAATTTTCTCAGAATTACAAGTTCTGTTATTAAATCTTCCGCGTTTATTAATAATCATTTAACAAAGCTATTGTACAACAAACGTAAAAAAAAATGTCGATACCGAATTAAGTATTTTACGTCGGAAAAACTACTACAGTTAAAGTTTTGGGACCGGATTTATCCTGTTTCCCAGCTCAAATTACATAAAATACCACCACATTTACTATTTAATTTAGTTCAAAAAATTACAGAAGGATTTCTTTTTATTACAAGATGGGAAATCTTTCGCTAACCGTAAATCAAAAGCGAAGCGTTTCCGTACCAATATTTACATGAACTTATTTTATTTTGACTTATTGAAAATATCGTGGAAATTTTTTTCGTTTTCTTCAGGAGAATATATACAGACTCATTCACGGGAACCGGATGTTTTTGAAGTGGGTTGTACTCGGGCGTTCGTGGGGGGAGGGGCACGTGGCTGGTGACTGACGTTTCCTTTGTTCATAGCATTTACATTTTAGTCGTTGAGATGGAGCCGTGGACGCTAGACCAACGCCTGTACGCGTATGACAGTTTTGTGCGAAATGACGAATCCGTAACTGCTGTTCAGCGAGATTTCCGCCGTCAGTTTAATATCCATCGTAATGCAAGCGTCCTTTCTCGTAACACAATATCGCAATATCGACGGGTAAACAACCTTCGAACAAGCGGTTCAATATTGAAGAAAAAACCTCCGGGTCCCCGACTAACTGTTAGCACTCCGGAGAACATCCAAAGAGTAAGAGAAGCCACTGCCAGAAGCCCACGCCCCTCTATTTAGAGGCATTCAGCAGCGCTTCAAATGAGCACAAGTACGGTAAGACGAATTCTGCATACAGACCTGCATTTCCATCCTTACAAGATAGCCGTCGTGCAGAAGTTAAACGAGCAAGATTTCACGCGGCGATTACAATTTTGTCGACAATTGCTTACCGTTTTTGAAGAGAATGAAAATTTGTTATCGTTAATGAGTGACGAAGCCCATTTTCATCCGAATGGCTTCGTCAACAAACAGAATTGCCGGTATCGGGCAGAAAGAAAGTCAGATCGGCTTCACGAGAGACCACTTCATAGACCAAAGGTGACCGTCTGGTGTGCAATAGGAAAGATCTGTGTTATTGGACCGTATTTTTTGAAGAAAATGACGCTGCCGTAACTGTAACAGCCGATCGTTACATTACGATGTTGAATACGTTTTTCCTCCCTGAGTTACGAAACCGGGGAATCGATTTTCAAAATGTATTACTCCAGCAGGATGGAACTACAGCGCACACAGCGAGGTCAACGATGGCTGTTCTCCGTAACTTGTTTCCGGGACGGATCGTTTCCAGATTCGGTGACATTCCTTGGTCCCACGACTCGAGTAGTTGTGATTTTTTTCTGCGGGGATTTCTAAACTTGTGGAGCAATAAACCGCGTACATCGGAGGACCTAAAGATCGCAATTCGTCATCACGTCACCCAAATTGATGTAGACATTCTGCAAAGAATTGAGGCCAATTACCGTGAAAGGCTACAACAATGTATTGCCCAAAATGGACATCACTTGCCGGACATAATTTTTCCTTCATGAGTAAGTAAAAAATGCTTTGATTTAACAAGTGTTTTAGTACCAATAAAACTTTTTTAAAGTAAATATTCAATTTTTTATGATTATTTTAAAAACATCCGGTTCCCGTGAATTTCTGTATAACATTTGTTATGTCATTCAATGACGTGTTTTAAATTGAAAAAGGATGACATTATCTGGAATGTTTTGACATATTTTCATTTTTAATGATAGTAATAAAATAATAATAATAAAACTGAAAATAATAATTGCCAATAGTAATAAAAATGAGACGTTTAATTTTTATTGCTTTGTTTATAATTTTTAAATCACTATTTTATATTATGTTTTATCTTTATTACACCTATACCTTGTTTTTTTTTATTTATCATATATATATATATATATATATATATATATATATATATATATGTTATTTTTAAAATATAACTCGCCTATGTTAAATAAAAAAAACAAATATATATATATATATATATAATATTTAAAGGTGTTAAAAATATTAATTATAATTTTAAGAAACAGAATACTTTTAAATTAAGTCATATTTAAAATAAATAAATAACACAAAGTATTGCATTACTTTCCTGGGTACATTGGTTAAGTCATGATTACCAAATAAAATTTAAGCATTAAAAAATTCCAAAATATCGAAAAAAATTTTTTTTTTAATTTTAAGAGCACCTTACGCTGTGGAGAAAAGTTAGGAAAACTTTATTTCTAAATAAACGATCCCTAAGAGAAAAAAAATAATTTAAAATATAACTTTTATGTAAGTAATGAAAAAAAAATTGTTTCTCATTTTGGGTCCGGAATACGATACAGATACCAAAGCTACCTTAATTTTAATACCCCCCCCCCCTTAACGTTAGGAATAAAAATACAAAAAGAATTTAATAAATAAAAAAGAGTTAAGGGAAAAAAATCAAATTTTAAGAAGAGGCTTTTGAAAATTATTCATATGTAGGTTAAGCTTATCAAATTTCCTTATCAAGTAAAGTTTTCTCAAACACTCCCTTCAACAGAGGCTAACAGAGTCGTGGGGGGGGGGGGTTTGAAAAATATTTTTTTGGCGCTTTTTTTCAATATATGCATTGTAGGTAAAACATTTGCTTTAATCAAATTTTCTATAAAATGTCTTTGAAGAAAATTAAAATTTTTTTTGAGATATCCTACATTCCTTTAACGAATATCGAAAAAAAAAGTTAATCCAATCAATGCCCCCCATACATAGTTAAATTTAAGCTAAATTAAAAACAATTCGGTTCAGTCAATCTTGAGATATAAGACCAAAAGTAGTGGTGTGTACACACACACCTTTTGGTCGAGACTAGTTGGACCCTAAAACTTAAAGAATTGCAAAACACCCGATACCCGAATTTTGTTATCGCAATAATTTCAATTTTAATTATACTTCGCAAGGAAAGTAATTAAAATATGTAACCTTCATTATAATATCCAACTAGATTAGTTTTTGCACAATCTGACCTTGAATCTATAAACGATTTGCTAACCAGCATGAAAAAAAATAATTAAAAAAATATAGTTGAACAACTACGTAAGTCATAAAGTTAAATACAGAATGCTCGGAAAGTCGATGTGCAGTATGCTTTAGGATTATGCGGTGCATTCTCTTCTATCGGCGTTAGGTTGATTCACCTGCGGGTTCGTCAGGCGACCCACCGGGTTGGTCTAGTGGTGAACGCGACTTCCCAAATCAGCTGATTTGGAAGGCGAGAGTTCCAGCGTTCAAGTCCTAGTAAAGTCAGTAGTTTTAACACAGATTTGAATACTAGATCGTGGATACCGGTGTTCTTTAGTGGTTGGGTTTCAATTAACCACACATCTCAGGTATGGTCGAACTGAGAATGTACAAGACTACACTTCATTCACACTCATACATATCATCCTCATTCATCCTGTGAAGAATTATCTAAACGGTAGTTACCGGAGGCTAAACAGGAAAAAGAAATTAATATAAACCAAGTCGTCACTTGTTTGGTTATGACTGAACGTGCTTCGTGTTGTTCCGTTAATCAGAATCAACAGTTGTGAGAGATGTAATGATTCTTTCGGTAGAGGAACGCATTTTTCTCGTTGGAACACCGTGAAGGTGACAAGTATACACTGATTTACTAAAGCATACGTTTTCTGAAAACTTTTTTTGCTTCACCACGATGCAGTTTCAACTCTTATCGAAAGATTTTGGGCAAACAGGCCCTGTTGAAGATGTTGATCGAAGTGGAAGACCACCTAAAAACTAAAGAAAAAATTAGCTGCAAGATTTGTTTTGCCATAAGTACCCAGATAAACCGGCTCCTAACAAAACATCAGTATTAAGGTTAGTTGCAAAATTTAGAGAGACCGGTTCTGTTAATAACAAGGAACACAAAAGATATGCGTCAGTGTTGAATACAGATACAGTCGCTGAAATCAAAGACCGATTACTCGCCTCGCCAAATAAATCGATCAGACGTTTGTCTGCTGAAATTAATTTGTCTAAATCGACTGTTCATCGGCCGACCAAACGATTACAATTACGACCTTATCGCATTCAAACGGTTCATCGACTTCTTGAGCCCGACAAAGAAAAACGGCTACAATATTGACAACGGTTCCATCGATTTCTGCGCGTGGGAATTAACTTTACGGAATCGTTATTTTTCACAGATGAAGCACGGTTTCATTCGCATGTCTACGTAAACAGCCAAAAAAGTACAATTTGGAGCGCTGAAAATCCCCACGTTTATCACGAAAAACAATTACACCCGCAGAAGTCGGGCGAAGAAAATTATTTTCTTCGGCGATATCGCCGAAGAAAATAATCGGTCGTATTTTTTTCGAGCACCCATTAATGCAGAACGGTATCAGGATATTTTATTTCGGTTCATCGCACTCTTGGAAGAGGAAGACAGACGCTGCCGGCTACAACATGACGGTACGACATCGCACTACGCAGGTTCAACTTCTGATTTCGTCGAGGAATTCCTTGGTAATCGTGTTGTCGGCCGAGGCTTGTGGCCACCGAGATCTCCAGATTTGACTGCGACGGATTTCTTTCTACGGGGTTACCTCAAAGAAAAAGCCTACAGCAACAAACCACGAACACTTGAACGACTGAAAGTCAATATTGAACGAGCTGTATTAAATATCCAGCCACAAACTTTGAAAAAAGTTGCAAGAAACGGTGTAAAAAGAATTGAAAAGCTTGTATTCAAGAAGATGGCGGCCACTTCCAAAATTTACTCTAAATGTAAGGTAATGGATGGTAATAATAAAAATTACATTTACATTTACACATGCCTTTTTATTGTTTCAATACCTACCAATATAAGGTTGGTTTGCGTTTTATATGGGACACCCTGTATAACAAACTTCATGAATCTGTTAACAAAAGTGGAAATCAATCACGATTGGTTCTAACAAAATTACGTCAAAGCGCATATAGCTAACAGGTCAATGACTTTTTTTATAAAATATCTGGTGAACGAATCATTTCGAGCGTTTATAGCCTGTACGATCTGACTCCCCCAGATTACTTTCTACGGGAAACAGCGAAAAAAAAGAAAAGTGTATTGTAACAGACCACGCACGATTGTCGAAATAAGAACACGCAATAACGGGAATCGTACAAGATATTCCTGCAGAGCAGCTAGATAAAGTGTTTGAAAACAAACTGAAACGTGTGAAGTGTTGTTTTGATGTTGAAAATGAAGTCGTATAAACTACTTCATTTACACGTTTCTATAAAATTATGAAATAATAATACAAAGTAATAATAAAGAAAGTTTCGTCATTATATTTCCATAATTGTAGTGCACAGCAACTTTCCGAACGCTCTGTATATTGGTTTAAATATTCTATAACCCTCCCCTACAACTCTCTATTTGATAAAGATGGAGAGAAAGTTGTAGTGGGAGAAATGCCCTTCATTGTCACCAAACTATTATACGTATAAGTATATCTATATCAGTTTCATTTCTACACTATAAATTTATGAGTCCATTTATTACGTATTGTTTAGTTCGCGTCTTTCTTTTTAAACAATTTATTATTAATTCTCTTTTACGAGTGTATCTAGAAGATACTAAACATTACAAAAATAAAATAGTGTTTGACATTTTAATTTTACACACACACACACAAAAGATGTTATTTACAACAGTACTTTCGAAAAATTACTTTTTCATTGTTTGGTTTTAATTTGCGTGTATAGAGAAGCACGCGTGTAAGTATTATCTATAAGTATAATAATCACAAATGCATATCTTATATAATACTGAATGATATTATTTAAAAAGAATTATGTAACAAGATATATTTATATAGCAAAATATACTTTGGAATGCATAAAGTTAATAAATAAATACCATGTCAACAAATATTAAAAATTGGTATGAATTGCGTAACTTTCACGTCTAAGCCGGTCAAGTTACGTAATTCATTATTTCAATTAAATCATTTAAAAATTTTCTTTGTAAGTTAATGACAATGTAATTACTTTTTATTGAAAAAACAATAACCATGAAGTACGAATTTTTTTCTTCACATTTTTATGAAAAAATATTAATTTCTAATTTTATTATACTTGATACCAAAGAAAGCAGGCGAAGATAAATGTGAAGAATACAATTAGTTTAACTTGTCATGCATCAAAAATCTGAGAAAAATTGAGAGCAGAGTAGAAGTGTTAGGAGAAGACCAATTTGGTTTCAGGAAAAGTATAGGAACAAGGGAAGGAATTTTAGGCCTCAGATTAATAGTAGAAGGAAGATTAAAGAAAAACAAACTAACATACTTGGCGTTTATAGACCTAGAAAAGGCATTCGATAACGTAGACTGGAAAAATCTTCAGCATTTTAAAAAAATTAGGGTTCAAAAACAGAGATAGAAGAACAATTGCTAACATTTACAGGAACCAAACAGCAACAGTAATAATTGAAGAACATAAGAAAGAAGCCGTAATAAGAAAGAGAGTCCGACAAGGATGTTCCCTATCCTCGTTACTTTTTATAATCTTTACAATCATGTACGAGTGTAAATGAAGTGTAGTCTTGTACAGTCTTTGACCATTCCTGAGATGTGTGGTTAATTTAAACCCAACCACCAAAGTACACCGGTATCCACGAACTAGTATTCAAATCCGTGTAAAAAATAACTGAATTTACTAAGACTTGAACGCTGGAACTCACGACTTTCAAATCAGCTGATTTGGGAAGACGCGTTCACCACTAGACCAACCCGGTAGTTTTTAAAACCAGGTTACTTAGGATGACTTAAAAGTTTTGAGGTAACCAAATAGTCGCTCTATAGAAATTACAGTACGATGATAATTTTAATAAATCGAACAACCTTTAAATGTTATTTATCATTATTTTTCTCACAAGCGTGAGGATAACGAAAAGAAGGTGGAAGTCCAGGGGGGCAGAACCAGTTGGTCAAACCAGAATGATTTGATAAAATAAAGAAGTTAAAAATCTACATTTAGAGAGTGAGAACGGGGGGAGAGGGAGTGAGAGAGGATGATAGGGAGAGTAGGAGGGAGAGAGATCGAGAAACAGGGCGTGGAAGATAGGGTGACAGGTAGGGAGGGTGATGGAGAAAGAGAGATAGAGTAAGTGAGGATGAGGGAGAGTGGCGAGGGATCAGGAGAGGGGTAGAGAGAGAAAAAACCAAAGGGGCATTAAAGAAAAAACCAAAAACGGTTAAAAAAAATTTGGAACAAATACATTGGTGACGTGGAGAAAGCTACTCCAGCAGATGGGAATATTAAAGAAGCTTTTGACACGTAAGGTTATCTAGAAAAAAAACTATGAATGAAATTCAATTCGATCACACAGGAAATATTAAAAATAATAACTATTATATATAATCTACTTTTTATTAACTTTATAAAAATTACTAAGTAATGTTCTACATCATATTAATTATTATTAAAATAATTTTCTAAATGGAAAAAAAAAGTATAAAATTATATCTATACAATATAAAAAGAACGGAGTATTTACTTCGTAATGGGATCGTATTCGGGAGGGCGCGTGTACAGTAGTTGAACAACCAGGACAGGCGTGTGTAATTGGTCGAACCCACGGACTATTCCAATTGCTACTTAATAGCGATACAATACAATGTTGCTTCTTCTTTTCCTTCTTTATTCACACTATATACGACAAAATGCTGACGTATTTTTTTTTCATCGCGTCATATTTTATACATATATATATTACACCATATAAACTCAAAGGTTATGTGCGTAGGAATGGAAATTTTACAACATATATCTTAACAGACGGTTTTGGTCTATTGGTAAACTCGTCATGGCAAATCAACTGATTTCAAAGTCGATATTATCCTAGTGAAGGCTTTTACTTTTATATGGATTTGAATACTAGATCGTTGATACCGGTGTTCTTCGGTGGTTGGGTTTCAATTAACCACACATCTCAGGAATGACCCACCGGGTTGGTCTAGTGGTTAATGCGTCTTCCCAAATCAGCTGATTTGGAAGTCGAGAGTTCCAGCGTTCAAGTCCTAGTAAAGCCAGTTATTTTTACACGGATTTGAATACTAGATCGTGGATACCGGTGTTCTTCGGTGGTTGGGTTTCAATTAACCACGCATTCAGGAACGGTCGAACTGAGAATGTACAAGACTACACTTCATTTACACTCATACATATCATCCTCTGAAGAATTATCTGAACGGTAATTACCGGAGGCTAAACAGGAAACAGAAAGAAAGGCAGCACCGTGGATTCCCTCCGATAACGAAATGGTGCAGAAGTTCTGCGACCACTGACCATTCAGCCGGTGCTTCCAGTTTTGACTGATGTCTATCGTTGCTCCGACGTTATCCATTCGATAAATTACTGCAATATGTGCAATAGGAAAGGTCGGTGTTATTGGACCGACGCTGCCGTAACTGTTCCCCGAGTTACAAAAAATCCCCGAGTTACAAAACCGGGGAATCCATTTTCAAAATGTGTTATTCCAGCAGGATGGAGCTACCGCGCACACAGCGAGGGCAACGATGGCTGTTCTCCTTAACTTGTTTCCGGGATGGATCGTTTCCAGATTCGGCGACATTCCTCGGCCCCCCGACTTGAGTAGATGTATTTTTTCTGTGAGGGTTTCTGAAATCGCGTGTGTACGGCGATAAACCCCGTACATTGGAGGACCTAAAGATCGCAATTCGTCATCGCGTCACCCAGATTGATGTAGACATGTTGCAAAGAATTGAGGCCGGTTACCGTGAAAGGCTACAACAATGTATTGCCCAAAATGGACATCACTTGCCGGACATAATATTTCCTTCATGAGTAAGTAACAAATGCTTTGATTTAACAAGTGTTTCATTAACAATAAAACTTTTTTAAAGTAAATATTCAATTTTTTATGATTATTTTAAAAATATCCGGTTCCTGTGAAACCCTTTACATATAGTATAAAAAAATTCATACAAGTCGAACAGACTTTTTTTTTTATTTTTGGAAATAGATTTACTTTAAAATAATCTACCTTACATTTATTTAATATAATTTAATGGATCTGGAATATTTTATGGTATTTAATTTTTAAAGATTCTTTACTGGTATTTAATTTTTAAAGAAAACTCACTATAGTTTTATAAATTAAATATCCATTTCAATCTGAACTTTTTTTATATATATTTTTTAGAGATAATCCAACGAAATAACGGACACTTTTTAATAAATTAAAAAAAAAAAACATTTTAACAATAAAATAACAAACAAATATGATACTTTGGTTAAACGACAAATAATATAATTTATCAATATCGCATAAGTACGTTGTTATAATAAAATAGACTCGGCCGTTGAACTACTACGTAACAGACAAATTTCAAGGTCATTTTTTAATTTATTATTTTTTTTTTAAATTTATATTATTATATATAATTCGATGTATTATACCGTAATCATACAATATGACTTGATTTGACTGTACTGTACATGAATAATTCACAATGTATGAATCATAACAATAGTGGTCTTTAACTTGTTTGACTCATTCACCCCACCCTAAAAAAATTATAACAAATATATTTTTTTTCTTCCCACTTCTACACCATAACCTAGATAATGTTTAGTTTCCGTTTAACATTTTTAAGGTTGATTTTTTTTTTTAATATGGGAAATTCCACACGTCAATAGTTGACTAGTATTATTGTCCGTATGACATTCCTGTATTTTCTACCCCGTTTCTTAGCATACAGTGGAGAAAAGTTAAATCTTATCTACTCTCTCTCACTCGATTTCTCTCTCTCTCTCTCTCTCTCTCTATATATATATATATATATATATATATATATATATATATAAACCATCCCGCGTTATGTTTATTTTGCTTATCCTGTCTCAGTCACGGAATATTAAGCCAGTCATGGCTCGTTTCGCTCGCCCGTTCATGGAACCTTCTGTTCATTAAACTCATGCTTGTGAGGCTAAATATGATAAATTAAAAACTGTTCAACTTATAAAAATCAACGACGGTATTGTAATTTTTCTTCAAAATAACAGTTTCATCAGTATAGTATCTTACAAAAGGAAGGCACATCGGTTCGAATCCGACCTCATCTCCTTTTTTTTATAGTTTAAATATATTGATTTATTAATAATTATTAACCTCTGTAAAAAACAACTACAATAAATAATTAATAGTAAAATAAAATATATAAAATAAGAGTAATCTTTACATGGAACTAGCAGTTAATGATATTAAAGAACAATTTAGATCCGGAGTAATAGCACAAGGTGAAAAGATAAAGATGCTACGATTTGCTGATGATATAGTAATTCTAGCCGAGAATAAAAAGGATTTAGAAGAAACAATGAACGGTATAGATGAAGTCCTACGCAAGAACTACTGCGTGGAAATAAACAAGAACAAAACGAAAGTAATGAAATGTATTAGAAATAACAAAGATGGACCACTGAATGTGAAAATAGGAAGAGAAAAGATTATGGAGGTGAAGAATTTTGTTATTTGGGAAGTAGAATTACCAAAGATGGACGAAGCAGGAGCGATATAAAATGCCGAATAGCACAAGCGAAACGAGCCTTCAGTAAGAAATATAATTTGTAAACATAAAAAATTAATTTAAACGTCAGGAAAAGATTTTTGAAAGTATATGTTTGGCGCGTCGCTTTATGTGGAAGTGAAACTTGGACGATCGGAGTATCTGAGAAGAAAAGATTAGACGCTTTTGAAATACAGTGCTATAGGAGAATGTTAAAAATCAGACGGGTGGATAAAGTGACAAGTGAAGAGGTGTTGCGGCAAATCGATGAAAAAAGAAGCATTCGAAAAAATATGGTTAAACGAAGAGATAGACTTATAGGCCACATATTAAGAAATGCTGGAATAGTCGCTTTAATATTGGAAGGACAGGTAGGAGGGAAAAATTGTGCAGGCAGGCAACGTTTGATGGAATATGTAAAACAAATTGTTAGGGATGTAGGATGTAGGTGGTATACCGAAATGAAACAACTAGCAGTAGATAAGGAATCTTGGAGAGGTGCATCAAACCAGTCAAATGACTGAATGAAATAAAATTTTATGTATTTTTATTTTTTAAAAAAATATTTCTATGTAATGTAATAGGCGCACAAAGAAGTCATGTGGTGTTCACCATATTATTTTATTACAAAATAACAGGTAAAAATGATTAAAAACAGATGATGTATAGTTAAAAAGCTCTTCAAATCGAGTTAAACAAGTTAATAATTAATCTATTTTTAATTATTTTTATCAGCTATTTTGTAATTAATAAAAAATTTGGTTAATCTGAATATGATTTTTTTTATTTGAAAACCGCCTTTTTGTTTCTATTAATCCTAAAAAGTTGAAAATTTTCAGAAAACATTTTTTTTAACCTTTGTTATAAAAGGGCTGTAAAGTTTTAATAGAAACGGTGGGAGAATGGGTGAGTGATACTAAATCAAAACCGTATACCTCTTTGTATGTCATACTAGGTGTATGTGTATAATATATATGAGGAAAAGAAGCAAAATAAATGACACATTTACAATCGAATAAAGTTGCTAAAATTTTTCGGCTTCAATAACAGAGCACAGCAATAAAAATTTATATAAATATTTTTTTTTCTATTTAAAAAAATAAATAAATAAAAACAGAAAGTGCAGCGAATATTTTTATACCCGAGTTAATATATTTCTTTTGTAATTATTCATTTGATTTTTTTTTAAATTCTATTTTTTTTAACGAGGTATTTGTTTTTTGAAACTTTTTACACGTCCAAAAACTACACATCTAGACAAAAAAAAAAGTATATGTGTGTGTGTCACACTGTTTTTGGCATTATATCTCTAACTGATCGAACCAATTTCTTTCAAATTTGGCTTAAATATTTTTAAACACGATCCCAAAAATTTTTTTAAAAAATTCGTCGGGAGATATCACGAAAAAACAATTTCGATTTTTTTCAGGGAAATTTTAGAAAAAACCTTGTTACCTACGATAAAAGAAAGGGTAAAAGGGAATTTCGTAATTTCATTTTTTTAAATTTTTTATCAGACTTTGAATTGTGTTAATTTAATCTGTTTACGGTAAAACCCCGAATACCGGTAAATCTTAAGTTTTACCGGTAAATTCTAACATTTACCAAGTTACTTGGTAAAAGTCCGAAAAAAAATCTTGAATACACATTTAATTCGGACTTTTACCAAATCGTTTTGGTCATTGAATATTTTCATATTCTGTTTGGTAAAAGTTGACAATTCAGTAACGAAATCACTTCTAAATAGGCCACGTTTGGAATATGTAAAATAAATTGTTAGGGATGTAGGATGTAGGGGGTATACCGAAATGAAACGACTGGCACTAGATAAGGAATCTTGAAGAGCTACATCAAACCAGTCAAATGACTGAAGACAAAAAAAAAATATTTTCTCAATTGTAAAAAATAATAAAAAGATTTTTTAAAAGTTAAACATTTAAAGGTACAATTAAAGAGAGGAAAAAAAATGGACAGGTAATTTTTTTTTTAAAGTTTTATTAAATTGCAGATACTGTACAACCTGATGACCAACAAAAAAACTTATAACAGATATTACACAACATACAGGGAAAACTTAAAATTAAAAAAAGTAACCTTAAAAAAACAAATACGATAACAAAATTCTTAGAAAATAAAATAAATATATATTTCATAGAAAATTCTAAGTACAAAAATATATAATACAAAAATAACTAGTCTATTAAATCTTATATTGATATAACGAAAGCATATAGGATAAAGAATAAATATATATTATAAAGGAAAAATATTCGACGAAAACTACCAACTTGAAATAAAACACAAAAAACGGCCATTTTTAATAAAGTTCTTTGACGGGATTACTATTTAGATAAAATTTTAAATACCAAATATTCTTTCCGATAAATATTCTTTCACATAAATTTAAATAATTCGGTAGTTATTAAATAATATTAAATATTAAGGACAAGGTGAAAAGATAAAGGTGCTACGATCTGCTGATGATATAGTAATTCTAGCCGAGAGTAAAAAGGATTTACAAGAAACAATGAACGGCATAGATGAAGTCCTACGCAAGAACTATCGCATGAAAATAAACAAGAACAAAACAAAAGTAATGAAATGTAGTAGAAATAACAAAGATGGACCACTGAATGTGAAAATAAGAGGAGAAAAGATTACGGAGGTAGAAGAATTTTGTTAGTTGGGAAGTAGAATTACTAAAGATGGACGAAGCAGGAGCGATATAAAATGCCGAATAGCACAAGCTAAACGAGCCTTCAGTAAGAAATATAATTTGTTTACATCAAAAATTAATTTAAATGTCAGGAAAAGATTTTTGAAAGTGTATGTTTGGAGTGTCGCTTTATATGGAAGTGAAACTTGGCGATCGAAGTATCTGAGAAGAAAAGATTAGAAGCTTTTGAAATGCGGTGCTATAGGAGAATGTTAAAAATCAGCTGGGTGGATAAAGTGACAAATGAAGAGGCAAATAGATGAAGAAAGAAGCATTTGGAAAAATATAGTTAAAAGAAGAGACAGACTTATAGGCCACATACTAAGGCATCCTGGAATAGTCGCTTTAATATTGGAAGGACAGGTAGAAGGGAAAAATTGTGTAGGCAGGCCACGATTGGAATATGTAAAACAAATTGTTAGGGATGTAGGATGTAGAGGGTATACTGAAATGAAACGACTAGCACTAGATAGGGAATCTTGGAGAGCTGCATCAAACCAGTCAAATGACTGAAGACAAAAAAAAAAAAATTAAATATTAGATGTTAACAGCAGCAATCTTTCTTTTTTAAATTAAATAGGAACGATAATCTTGAAATAAAATGAGATATTGAAAAATTTATATAATTTTTTAAAGAAAAAAATAAAATAAAAAAATAGAACTACATTGTCTAAATTTAACTTTTTTTTTAGCATGTACATTAAAAAAAAAAAAAAATATTTTTACGTGTAAATTTATTATCATTATACAATTAAAACATATTATTAAAGAAAAATAAATAAATTTATATTTTTTTCAATAAATAAAACGTCTTCATAGTTTACACAACCAATTGGTGATGTTTTTTTACAATTATTGATCGAAAAAGGTACAAGGAGTAAGTAATTTATTATAAAAATTCGCAAAATATCGAAAATCTTATTATTATCTAAAAATAAAAATGTGGATGTCCGTGGGGCGGAGTGGTAATAGAATCTCGGCCTTTCAACCGGGTGGGGGTTCCCGGGTTCGAATCCCGGTCAGGCAAGGTATTTTTCATACGCTAAAAAAAAATTCCATTTTCTTACTCCCAAGTAAAAGCTTCTACAAAAACATTTCGTGATAAATATATGCGAATTTTAATTATTTATTTATATATATATATATATATATATAAAATAAATTAAACAAAACTTTTCAAAAAAATTACGATATATAACGATACAATAATATATCTAAATTATTGTATGTATTCTAATATTATAATAATACGTGATCAAAAAAGAAATCTATACGAATTTACTAAAATATACAAAAAAATACGACTAACTGTCATTCACAACACATCGTAACCTGGAATGAAGCAAATTCTAAATATTCTTTTAGATTGTTAAATCGATTTCCCGATAATCATCGAGTAATTCAAGATTATCTAAAACTACTTGAATGAAAATATTTAATAAATAAAATTATTTTTATAATTTATTTATTTTTTAATAACGATCCCAATTTAATAAGACAGATATTTATCTAAAAAAAAAAAATCATTTTTTTTTTTCATCATTACGTCCTGGAAGAACAAGTATTTTAATGAAAAATATGACTAGCATTAAAAAAAGAAAAAAAAAAGATTTATTGCCGGGAATTGAGTTAAAACACCTCCAGCTAATTTAAAAAAAAAAACACATTTAAAACACTATAAAATCAAATCACCGTTAATAATTTTACCAGTAAAATAATATTAAAAAAATAAAAAAATCAGAATTTAATTTAGCTAAAGAATTCAATTAACAGGACTGTAAACAGGACTAATCAATCTAAATCTGGTATCAAAGTTAAATAAATGAAATGATGGTTCATCAGTGTTATCAGCCGAAAATGGTCTCGTCTGAAAAAAATTCCCGGTTAAAGTAATCCATTTGTCCTACGGATGGTAATAAATAATAACCTTAAATATACGGCATTTTGTTATACATAAAACCGCATTTACCGGTAATATCTATAAAACTAACAACAAAATAGAAAAGTTAAAAAAAAAATTAAATAACAATTATACGCTCAGAGGCCCTGAAAAAAAATCTATTAATTATATCCCAAAGAGTAAATAAGGTACGATCATATAAAAAATTAAGTATTTAAATAAAACCGTTATATTTATCTAATAAGATCGGAAAACGGGTGATTTAATGTTAATATTATTAATAATTAAATACAACAATATGATAATTAAAAATATAATAAGTTTTAAACAAAAAAAAGGGAAGAAAATAGAGTAATAATATAATTAAGTTGACGCGCCTGAAGATGAAATTATAATAAATAAACCTGTCCTATAAAAAAAAAAAAAACTATATATATATATATATATATATTACATTTTTTTAAAAATTAGGCTAAATAAAAATTTTAAAAAAACTTACCCAACTTTAATGTAATCACTTTAAAATCCTTCAACAAACGATTTTTTAAAAACTAATAAAATGAACGATAAAAAAATAAATAAATAAAAAATTACTATTAACACAAAATAATTATAGATCACTTAAATAACAAACACATTTACGGAAATAATAATAAAACAAATTGTAAAAAAAATTATAATCTGTTAAAATCATTATATATTACTTAAAAATAAACAACGTAAAAAAAAAACACTTCAAAATAAATATTCTTTCTAAAATAAATAATTGCAAAAAAAATAATAATAAACACTATTATTTTAACAAGTAAATCGGTAAGAAAAAAAAAATCTACACCGACAACACACCACTGCGTAGTAAAATAATATTACTTTTTTAATAATAAAAAAGACATAGCATGTTTGAATGTAACTTGGATACTGTACAGACTAGTGACTGAGTTGTTTATTTGGAAAGTAGACTGATTCTGGGAACTAACAGTGTTGACATTTAATAATCATAAAACAAAAAATTCCCTAAAACTTTCCCTCCATCACTAATACTCTAACCTATTTAAAAAAGTTTATAAATTTTTTTCTTTTACCTAATTTAATCAGTTTTTTTTAATATTTTTTATTACCACTATCATTCTGTTATAAATAAATTAATTATAACTGGCTATTTAATTAATTGCTTAACCATAAATTACAATAAAAAATAAATAATTTTTAAGAATAAATATTACATTTTTATTTAATAATAATAATATAATCTTTCCGTTGTTACGTAATAGTAAAAGATTAAATTAAAAAATTTTTATCATATTTATTTTTACATTTATAATTTATTTTTTAAATGACATTGATTTGTTAAGTATTACAAATTAAATTACAAGGATAAAAACTGAAATAAAAATTTACCAATAAAATTGTTTTATTTTACAAATATCCTTGGCGTTGTAGCGTCTCGGCCTTTCATACCGAGATCCCGGGTTTGAATCCGGATCTGGCATGACATTTTTTCAAACGCTATAAATTTCCATCGTGTTAATGACTTCAGCCGTCAAGTTCGTAGAAAAGAATTGTTGAACAAATAACCAGTTATACAAAATTACAAACAATCTTTCACCGGGTCAAAAAAAAATGAAGCAGTCTCGCTCGTAACTCAAAAATAAAAAGATATAATCAAATAAAAACATCATAAAAGTAAATTTCATTTGCTGTAAAAACTTCAATTTATTTTTCTACGGGGAAATTAATACCATTAATATCCTACTTTAATTGAAAAAAAAAAATAAGTGAAAATCGCCGGTGGCCAAATCTGGTGAATATGTAAAGTGTGGAACAGGTTGAAACATCAAAAGAATCTCTGTGGTTATACGCGCCAACCGTTATACTGTTGCAGAATAATTTATCAGCTCAACGGGTTGTCGAACACAACATACCTCCTCTACAAAGATGTTTTTACATCCTTATGCATACTTTTTCCTGTTTAGCCTCCGGTAATTACCGTTTAGATAATACTTCAGAGGATTATATGTACGAGTGTAAGTCGTACATATTCAAGTGTAGTCTTGTACATTCTCAGTTCGACCGTTCCTGAGATGTGTGGTTAATTGAAACCCGACCACCAAATAACACCGGTATCCACGATCTAGTATTCAAATCCGTGTAAAAAAAATAACTGGCTTTACTAGGACTTGAACGCTGTTCCAGCGTTCGACAGTTCCTGTCGACTTCCAAATCAGCTGATTTGTGAAGACGCGTTCACCACTAGACCGACCCGGTGGGTTAAATCCTTATGCATCGCTACAGTCGATCCGTCTTCCAAAATAGTCAATCACGTACACGTGTTTTCAATCTAAAAACAACGTCATTCATACATATTGTTCAGCCATTACGCAGGTCCTGTCACGGTTGTTCCTCTCCACCTTATTCTATCCCTGGCTTACCACTTTGGTTCCGCATATTTTCTCTTTTCCACAATCCCTTTCATCATTTGAAATCTTTTCCTTTCTTCTTTTTTTCTTCCATTCATCAAATCTTCTATCGGATCCTCCAATAATTTTGGTTTTGAGGGGTTCAAATAGATAAAAAACTAAATTTCCTGTTAACAGCGTTATCGGTTGGACGTAAAAACAAAACATACGCTGTACTAAACATTTTACGATTCCATTTCAATGTTTCCGATATGTGTGTCCACTATAGACTAAAAAACTACTGGACCGATTTACGCGCGGGGAAAAGGGAGAAAGGGAAAAATCGAAAAAGGTAAAAGGGAAATTTGAAAAAAGAACAAGGGGAAAATGGAAAAAAGAAAAACGGGGGGAAAAAAGAGGAAAGGGATTAAATAAATTTAATTAACATTAAATTAAATTTAAAATAAATAAATAATTAAATTAAATGAAATTAAAAAAAATAGAATATGTAAAGCAAATAACTGAAGATGTCAGATGCAAAAAAAATTAGTTGAGATTAAAAGCGTAGGTAAAGCATTGGAAATGAAGTAATTCTTTACATCTGTCAAATAAGTAATATTAATACATTGTGAGCGCGCGCAGAGCGACAGTATGAGTAAGTGAGTGCTCGAGAAGAATGCCGTTAAATTTTACAGCTGTATTTCTATGTTTAAAATAATGAAAAAAGTTCATAATAAACATGCGTCAGGAAAAAGACTTTGTTTTTAAATTAGGAATAACAAAGAATTTTATCGTGATTTCTGTTTAGCGGCAAAACGAACCTATACCTAAATTCATCGAAAACCGGGGAAGAAGGGAGAAAGGGAAAAATCGAAATAGGGAAATAGAGAAAAATAGAAAAGGAGAAAATGGGAAAAAAGGGAAAACTAGGAAAAGGAAATGAAATCGGAAAACAGGAAATAGGAAGGGGGAAAAGGAAATGGGGGAAGAGGTAGTGGAAACGAAAGTAAGGGAAAGAGAAACGGGAGAAAAAGGGAAGGGAGAGTGAAGCGAGCTATGAACCTCTGATCGTGACTGGAAGCGCAAGTAACCACAGAGCACGGGCGAAGCCGCGATGCGGATGTTAGATTTGGGATTGTAATAATTTTTTTTTTTATCTTTATTGGACTATTTTCATAAAATGGATCGGTCTAACAAATATTGTTCAATTTTCTGATCTTCCTTTTTTTTTTGTTTTCCTTTATTTAAGTTCTGGGCAACAATTCATTGTTTATAGTGTATTCATTCCTTCAGTATTTTTCATAAAAATGTTAACTACAGTTTTATCAAGATTTAATGAAAATCTAATTATAATATTGTCGATTAAATATTTTTTATTTATAAAAAAATAAGTCTGTTATTAAAAAAGCATTGCGAGTAAAGCGACATCTATATTGTGGGCGAAGTCGCGACGGGCTTCGCTAGTTTATCCTATATTAAAGAGCAGTGTTTTTTTTTTATATACGCTGATGTGGGTCACAGTGATAAGTGTAAAAAATAATTACACCAAATAAAATTACAAAAGGAATCCCCTTCTTGCACCATATCACACGTCAAAGAAAGCAAAAGAGTTCTTCAAATCTAGGCGACCACTGCGATCCTCATCATGAACAATGGTGCGGCCATTTTTAAACTGAATGCGCCACTTCCTCACTTCACTTTCACTCATTATTCCACCTCCGTACACCTCACGAAGTTTCCGATGAATTTCAACGGGTTTGCGGTTTTTTACCGGTAAAAACCTAATCGCTAAACACATAACTCGCGGGATTTTCTATCGAAGCGCACACTTATATATTCACAACGAACAAAGTAGAAAAATCACAGCCTAGACGCTACGACAGCTTGATGCGTACTAAGTGTAGAAAAATTTTGACGCCTATCTATCCCCCAACTATCTCCACGCTAGACACAAACCTAAGTTATTTTCTGGACCGCCCACGTATAATGTTTTAACATACGCGAATGAATTTCCCAATTTAATAATTTCAGAAACTAAAAAACTTACCACAGCACGCTGGTCTTCCACGGTTTAAATCGAAACCAAAAAAATTATAATAATAGAAATTCTTTTCAAACAGGTGATATTTTATATGTCAGGAATGATGACTTTAAAGTCAGATAGTTTCAGATTATTCTTCGTTCGGTGCTATTTATCTCTTTAATTAATAAATTACACTTGTATTGAGAAATTCAGATTAAAATATTTTGGTAAAAGAAGAATGTACATAACGTTTAAAAAAAAAAAAATGTAACGGAAGAAAAAGATCGTAATATATGAAACAGATAATTGAGAATGTAGGAGATAATAAATACGTAAAGGTTAAAGATTATCAAAAAATAAAACACCGGAAAATAAAACAGTAAAAATTAATCTATTCAATTCTACGCTTATAATAGGCTTTTAAAAATTTTCCATAAAATTTATTGAAAAACTGTTAATGAATAAAAATTTAAATTTTACGATCCGTTACACTAACATGTCATTTTGATAATGTACTAAGCCGATTTTACTCAGGAATGACGGAAAAATCTTAATATTTTTTTTCAAATTGACCAACTTTGGATCGCGTGAAAAAACTATTATACGGTATTACTTTCAGTCCCAAGATGGAATTTGGTGGTGAAATTGAATATTCTTTACGTTTTGAAGTACGAGGAGTACTAAAATTCCATTCATTTAACACGAAACCCAAGAATAACGGGAGATTTATGCACCTCCCGACCGATCGCAGAACCTTTTTTCTTTTTTCCTGTTTAGCCTCCGATAACTACCGTTTAGATAATACTTCAGAGGATGATATGTATGAGTGTAAATGAAGTGTAGTCTCGTACATTCTCAGTTCGATCATTCTTGAGATGTGTGGTTAATTGAAAACCCAACCGCCAAAGAACACCGGTATCCACGATCTAGTATTCAAATCCGTGTAAAAATAACTGGCTTTACTAGGACTTGAACGCTGGAACTCTCGACTTCCAAATCAGCTGATTTGGGAAGAGGCGTTCACCACTAGACCAACCCGGCGGGTTTGGTTTATTACTGAACAACGCCTGACGAACCCTTTTCTTTTCTTTTTTCTGTTTAGCCTCCGGTAATTACCGTTCAGATAATACTTCAGAGGATGATATGTATGAGTGTAAATGAAGTGTAGTCTTGTATAGTTTCGAACATTCCTGAGATGTGTGGTTAATTGAAACCCAACCGCCAAAGAACACCGGTATCCACGATCTAGTATTGAAATCCGTGTAAAAATAACTGTCTTTACTAGGATTTGAACTCTCGACATCGAAATCAGCTGATTTGCGATGACGATTTAACCGCTAGACCGACCCGGTCGATCAGTGGCTCCTGGCCTGGCTTATTACTTGACTCTGCGCACCGCAATTTACTGTGGTTCGTCTAAAACGGCGTGAGGCCTTTTCCTTATACCCTACGATATAGGATTCTCTCGGCAGATATCTCTGAGATGCCTGTGCTCGGATACGGCGCGTGGTGGCCCTCTCAAAGATTTCAACATCCTACGGCAAATCTTTTTTTGAGTTATGCGAGATCCGTATATACAAACGTAGAGAGGTCACGCCGAAACTAGTCAAAATGGATTCAGGAATGGACATTTCCGTTAAAATCTGAAAACCGAAATTTTTCGCGTTAATAATACTTTCTTCATACAAGGAAGTAAAACGTAATAAATAAACTCAACCGTAAAATTATCATTTTTACCAAGGATTAACCGTATAATAAAAAACTAATATCAATACTCTCAGAGAAAGCAACAACTAAAATTAAATTATTTACATGCAAGAATAATAACATAGTACGAAGTAATAATTTTATACATATTAGATTTTGTTGGATGTAAAACATAAACAGCTGTATAAAAAAAAGAAAAAAAAAATATATATATATATATATATATTATAAAAATATTTGACAATGATTAAAAGATACATCAAAAAACACTTCTGAAGGAAAGAAAAAAAACAAAACGATTCATTAGAAATGAATCGTCAACTGATCGATACGACAATGTTTTGAGTAAAGAAAAAAAACGATTTTAAAGGAAATAGAACCTGACAACCATTAAAAAAAAAACATCGAAGCATAATTCAGTATACGAATTAAAGGGAGAGAGAGAGAGAAAAAAAGGAATGAAAAATACCGGTAAGCAGAAGCGAGATAGAAAAATGGTGAAAATTATCTCCTCTTTTGTACAGCAAAGTACAACGAAACGAGCAGACTTTCTGTCTCCCCTCGGCAAAGTCCATCTAAGAATCTAGTAGAAGAACCAGGGGGTGGAAACAACGTTACACAACACCTCTAATAAAACATAGAATATAATGCGAGCGAGAAAGACAGAACGAGCGGTAGAAAGAGCCGAAGAATTAAAGGGGATAATAAATGAAATAAACCAAACCGAATCAACCCTTACATACATATATATATATAATACAACGAAACAGAACGTGAAGGTCAAGTTGAACGGATAACCCTTCCTTGCCTACATCATCCAACCATCAACAAACAGAACGTACCTTTAGAATTACCACCACTTTAATTCTACTAATATTACTATTATTATTACAGCAACACAAAAAACCTTGACTTATCACGGAATATATAACCCTTCCTTTAAAAAAAAAAAAACAACGCTTAATTATCATTAAAAAACTAACTCACCCTAAAAATATAAATAAATACATATTTTAAAAGAGAAAATCCTTTTTTAATTTTTTTTTAAATAATCGAACAGCTGGCAAAGATGTTATATAAATTGCCTGGAATTTTTATAGAGCAAATTAAATCCTTTTTTTCCTTCAATGATATTCTTGAAAACAGTTACGATTCTCTACCTGTATGATCACATTTATTTCACTAGTATATAAAAAGAAAACATCTTTTTCGTTCGTTTCCAATAAACGCGAAAACTACTGAACCGATATGAAATCAAATTGTATTTTTCTTATATTCCCAGGAATGTTTACCAAACTTTAAACCTTACCAATTATCACTATACAGAGTGATTCAGGAGGACTTTGACAATTCATTCTAGAGGCTAAAAATAAGAAAAAAGTTCATATAAACATAACTCCGAAAACGCTTCGTTAGCGAGTTATACTGGATGAAAGATTTCGCCCGAGTTTCAGTTCCTCCGGGTAAATTAAGGCTTTCTGAAATTCTGGGAAGGTCAATTAAGGGGAAAATTCAATTGTTTCTTATGGTTTTTGAGCTGGGAAATCGAAAAAAATCGAACTGTATCTCTCTTAGTTTCTAAGATAACCCGTGTAAAACGCCAAAAATAGAGTCAAAAAACACATTTTTTTTCGTTTGACGTACAATAAAAAATTATTAAATTGGCTATAAATCTTCCATTTTTTAAACATAAATTGTTGAGAATTTAATTATAAGAAGATTTATGTAAATAATGTCAACAAAAAAGAAATAAAATTTGAAATATGTCGACTTTTATTAACAACAAACCGACGAAAACATAGAAGAAAATGTTACAAAAAAAGAAAACAGACATGTCTAGTAGGTACAATAAATTTAGACCTACGGAAAAAAAGTTGGCGACACTGTTTTTTTTCATCACAATTTGTTTAAATACTACTCATTGTTGTCAGTTAATTGTGGTAATGCGATAAATAACCTTTCACTGATCAATCGTGTTTGCAGTATTACGTCGAATTCTTATCGTAAAAATGTTTAGGTAATGAATTTATTATATTGCTGGAAAATATCCCCTTAGCAATACGAATTGAAATATATTACCGACTTGATGGAGCTGCTAAACATTTCACTAATGAAGTAAGGCAGTGTCTTGATGAAAAGTTTACTGGTAAATGGATAGGACGTGGAGGGCTGGTTAATTGGCCACCCAGATCCACAGACCTCACTCGGTTGGATTATTGTTTGTGGGGACGGTTAAAAAATGAGGTTTACAAGCAAAAAGTAGACACACGCGATGAACTGATCGCTCGAATTCTAACGCTGCAGTTATAATCAAGGAACGCAAAGATACATTAAAGAATGGTGACAAAAAATCTAGTACAAGGGTTGAAAAGTGCATTGAACACAACGGTGGCATTTTTTAAAGTTATTAAACCACATGAAATACTACTTGTAAGCAGCATTTGATCATTATCATAAAAAATAGTAAGTATTCTTTCTTCCTCCTGTTATTTTCTACTGTACATAACGAAAAGATTTTTTCAATATGTTAAACATTATCTGTTTTGTGGTTAATAACAGTGGACATGTTTAAAATTTTATTTGTTTTC
This sequence comes from Lycorma delicatula, assembly GCF_047948215.1. NCBI lineage: Eukaryota > Metazoa > Arthropoda > Insecta > Hemiptera > Fulgoridae > Lycorma > Lycorma delicatula. Next base: position 17,982,286 of record NC_134467.1, read on the forward strand.
TGTTGGCATTATTTACATCAATCTTCTTATAATTAAATTCTCTACAATTTATGTTTAAAAAATGTATGATTTATTGCCAATTTAACAACGTTATTGTACGTAAAACGTAAAAAAATGTAATTTTTTACCCAATTTTTGGCGTTATACAAGGGATATCTTAGAAACTAAGAGAGATACAATTCTGGGACATATTTTTTTCGATTTCCCAGCTCAAAAACAATAAGAAACAATTGAATTTGCCCCTTAATTGACCTTCCCAGAATTTCAGAAAGCCTTAATTTACCCGGAGGAACTGAAACTCGGAAGAAATCTTTGATCCAGTATAACTCGGTAACGAAGCGTTTTCGGACCTATGTTTATGTGAACTTTTTTCTTATTTTTAGCCTCTACAATGAGTTGTCAAAGTATTGCCCTATCGTCCTGAATCACTCTGTATAAATCGTAGATTACAAAAATTCTTTCAACTACGCAAGAAGGGGATTCCTTTTATAATTTTATTTGGTGTAATTATTTTTTACACTTATCACTGTGACCCACATCAGCGTATATAAAAAATAAACACTGCTCTTTAATATAGGATAAACTAGCGAAGCCCGTCGCGACTTCGCCCACAATATAGATGTCGCTTTACTCGCAATGCTTTCTTAATAACAGACTTATTTTTTTGTAAATAAAAAATATTTAATCGACAATATTATAATTAGATTTTCATTAAATCCTGATAAAACGGTAGTTAACATTTTTATGAAAAATACTGAAGGAATGAATACACTATAAACAATGAATTGTTGCCCAGAACTTAAATAAAGGAAGATCAGAAAATTGAACAATATTTGTTAGACCGATCCATTTTATGAAAATAGTCCAATAAAGATAAAAAAAAAATTATTACAATCCCAAATCTAACATCCGCATCGCGGCTTCGCCCGTGCTCTGTGGTTACTTGCGCTTCCAGTCACGATCAGAGGTTTATAGCTCGCTTCACTCTCCCTTCCCTTTTTCTCCCGTTTTCCTTTCCTTCTCCCGTTTCTCTTTCCCTTACTTTCCTTTCCACTACCTCTTCCCCCATTTGCTTTTCCCCCTTCCTATTTCCTGTTTTCCGATTTCATTTCCTTTTCCTAGTTTTCCCTTTTTTCCTATTTTCTCCTTTTCTATTTTTCTCTATTTCCCTATTTCTATTTTTCCCTTTCTCCCTTCTTCCCTGGTTTTCGATACCGATTGGTTTTCGATGAATTTAGGTATAAGTTCGTTTTGCCGCTAAGCAGAAATCACGATAAAATTCTTTGTTATTCCTAATTTAAAAACAAAGTCTTTTTCTGACGTATGTTTATTATGAACTTTTTTCATTATTTTAAACATAAAAATACAGCTGTAAAATTTAACGGCATTCTTCTCGAGCACTCACTTACTCATACTGTCGCTGTGCGCGCGCTCACAATGTATTAATATTACTTATTTGACAGATGTAATGAATTACTTCATTTCCAATGCTTTACCTACGCTTTTAACTAATTTTTTTGCATCTGACATCTTCAGTTATTTGCTTTACATATTCTAATTTTTTTAATTTCATTTAATTTAATTATTTATTTATTTTAAATTTAATTTAATACTAATTAAATTTATTTAATCCCTTTCCTCTTTTCCCCCCCCGTTTTTCTTTTTTCCATTTTCCCCTTGTTTTTTTTTCAAATTTCCCTTTTACCTTTTTCGATTTTTCCCTTTCTCCCTTTTCCCCGCGCGTAAATCGGCCCAGTAGTTTTTTAGTCTATAATGGACACACGTATCGGAAACATTGAAATGGAATCGTAAAATGTTTAGTATAGCATATGTTATGTTTTAACGTCCAACAGATAGCGCTGTTAACAGAAAATTTAGCTTTTTATCTATTTTAACCCCTCAAAACCAAAATTTTGCAAAATCCTTTCCTAGTGCACGCCTACTTAAAGATACGAAGGTACCCTAAAAAAAATTCAAGTCTCTACCTGTAATAGTTTTGGTTGTACTTGATTATGATTCGGTGAATCAGTCAGGACATTCTCTTTTATATAGGAGATAAAGAGCGTGCGGGTGACAATTTTGTTTTCAATTTTTTTAAATATATATATATATGCGGGGTTTTCCGGTACGTATTCAGGTTGTTCCAGACTTCAGGATCTGATTAAGGGCAAAAAGGTTTAAATACACGCAAGTCCTCTGGTCGCCATTTTGTAAATCTCAATAAAAAAAAATTATTTCTCGGGAACGAGTAAACCTATTTTAATTAAATTTGGCAAATCTAAGACTACGTCTTAGTCTACAAAATGAAAAAATTTGGTAACGTCACCTTCAAAAATTTCAAAATTGGGGCCATCTTAATTTTTTATTCAATATCTCTGTAATTAAGAGAGATTATCTCTAAAGTAAACACAGTTTTATCGTAAAAACATTTCTGAAAACTTTATAAATATTTTTTATTTCTCTTAAACTACTACTTCTCTATATAATCGCCACATGAATTAAGAAGACAATTATCGTAGTGATACACCAGCTTCAATATACCCTTGTTGTACTCTTCTGCCGCCAGTCCATTTAGCCACTGATTAACAGCATTTTTAAGTTCATCGTCACCCGCGAATCGCTTACCATACAAAAATTCTTTCAATTTCCCAAACAAATGGTAATATATGTTTCATGGCCGGTAACAATTCACTTAAGGAACTCATCACCTTTTTCTGTGTTATTAAAAATTCCAAAATATTCCGTATTAAAAATTCCAAACCAGATTCCATTCGGATTTTTGTGATGTTCCGTTAAGACATGCGGCACTCGACGTGCACAAACCTTTCTGAAGCCTAAACGGTCGTGAACAATGCGATCGATCTTTAAACGTCAGGAAAAAGAAGGGCCAAGTCGGAAATCGTTGAGCGACGATCTTTTCCGATTTAATTATCGACGCGTTTCAACAAATCCTCGATAATTACCGACGGCCTACCCGAACGTTTTTCATCGTGCGCATTAATTCTGTTACTTCTAAACCTTTCACACCATATTCGGACGTTTCTTTCATTTATTACATTATCACCGTACACAGCGACCGAATGCCTATGAATTTCAGCCGGCTTAACGTTTTGACGGTTCAAAAAATCGCGTATTTCACGTTCGGCGGCAACGTCGATTTTCCTATTCATTTTATAACGTGATAACTCGCACGAGTAATCAAAAATACTACAACGCGACAACTTACAGACAACAATGCGGTGTGTACATTACTAGCATGACCATGAACGATACAGTTTCGCCAACCATCACGAGAGAAATTTCCCAGCGGTATTTACTTTAGATATCCCTCGTATATAATGGGTAGCCGAAAACTCACTACACCGTTCGAATGGATTTTTACTATTAATTCATTTAGAATTATCTTCTTTCAGATTAATAGAAAGTAATTCTTGGATATTAATTATCAAAAAATGCACGATTGTGTGACGTGTTAAAAAAAATTATATTTTAGCTACAAAATCAGCTATCAATTATGTTAACGTAGATAGGTAGCTTACACTCGTCATTTTGATGTCAGACCAAAACCATCTGTACAAGTAATATCTTACTTCATCGGTCTGACGTGCAGGTGTCTGTATGATCGACCACGTGCTGGAGAACAATCAAGAGGGCACAAGGAAGAATCGAAGAAGAGCCTTCTACATAAACCACAAGGCGGTTCAACAGCTGGACATATACCAAACGTCGCTATAGAGAATTCAAAGGATGCTGAATGTCTATCTGCCGGTATAAGATACCGTACAAGGACTGAAGCCAGCCTTTTATGGAGCAGTTCTGGAGTATGTTATCAATATCCAAGAACTTCCAAGGCAAAAAACTGATCTCATTCTCCAGCTTATTGCGGATGACGAGGTCCAATTCCACCTAATCGAATTTGTGGGAATTAAAATCCCAAGAATATTCCGCCGAAGTCAATTACAAACCCGTAAAAGTGTAGTGTAGATGCGGAAACAACTCTTATTTCTTTGATTATTTCTTTGAAGTTGAAACAGAAATTTCACTAACAGTCAACGCAGATTCTGGACAATTCCATGCGTCCAGCAGTCGACCTACACGTCCGTTTGTCCTCTATATAGGCAGGAAGATGATACTACTACCCGTACAGCATCCACCACAACGCTTAAGGGAAATTTTATGGATTTCGAAACGTTTTTCGAAACTTTGAAATCAACTGGCGTCACGTTCATCTAACTTAATCCATTCAAACCTTTATTTTTGGGGCTATTTAAAAAGATAAAAAGTATACCATAATAATCCTTGGACCGTTTATTAATTCAAGGCTAACATCTGTTATGATATTGAAGGAATTAGCCAAAAAAACATTTCGACTGGTGATGTTAGATACCTTATAAAGAAAGGAACATTGTAAAGAGCAAAATAGTGGATAATTATTAAAGGATGTAAGTCTGAAAACTAAATAAATTTTATTTATATTATTTCTTTGTAAAAATATAAGTGTGAATGAGTAAAAAAATGAAAATATTATTGTATTTCAAACTGTCTAATGACTTTTGGACCATCTGTATATATATATATATATAGGTATAGTGAAAGACAAGGGGATCACACTTCTGCGAATCGGTTAATTTTAGAGTTGAGGGTTGTAAGTTATGGTAGGTGGTCGCAGGTGGAAGAGGTTCAGGTGCTGGCTTATGCAGATGACCTTGCAGTCCTCGTAGAGGGAAGGACGGTCTTGGAGGTGCGGGAGAGGGTGTATGCGGCCATCGACACTATACAGGAGTGGTTGAGGTCCAGGAGTCTGCAACTGTCTACGGAAAAATGCCGGTGTATTGCCTTTACGGGTAGAAGAGTGCTAGAACCGTTCAATATTTCCATCAACGGTCATGCTATAGAAGAAGCGAATAACATCAAGTACTTAGGAGTTATCCTCCAGAAAAACGGTAGATACACCGAGCACATAGTCAATGTATGCAACAAGGCAGAAAGGATGATAAAAAGTCTAAACATCATTATGTCATCGCAGAATGCCCCTCGGGCCTCAAAGCGCCGTTTACTGGCGACCACCGTCGTGTCTTCGCTTATGTATGCCGTTCCGGCCTGGTGGCGCTCTATCGCCATCAGGCGCAACAAAGAGAGACTGGCGAGGACGCACAGGTGTGTGCTCCTAGGTGTTGTGTCCGCATACAGGACAGTGTCCTATGCCGCCCTGTGCGTGTTATCGGGTACACCTCCTATTGACCTAATCGCAAAAAAGAGGGTGGAGAGGGCACAAGGCAAGCCAGAACAAGAGGTCAGGGATGCCGTTTATAATATCTGGCAGGAAAGATGGTCGCAGGAAGCTGTGGGTCGATGGACGAGAACCCTCATCCCCAACATCAAGCCACGGTTGTCGAGAAGATTTGGTGAGGTTGATCATCACCTATCGCAGTTTTTTACAGGACATGGTTCCTTCAATAACTACCTGCACAAAATAGGCAAGAGAGAAGAGCCAATTTGCAACTACTGCAACGAGATAGATGATGCTGAGCACACCTTTTTTGAGTGCAATAGGTGGGACACACTTAGACATAGTAAGGCACTCACAGGTATAACTCCAGAGACAACAATAGACTACATGCTAAGAAGCGAGTCAAACTGGAATAATTTTGCTAGTTTTGTTAGAGAAGTTGTTCTACAAAAATACTCCGATGAGAGAAGACAAGGTGTTGGCTAGAATAGGACTGGGTGGACAGCCTTGCTGGTGAGGTCCAGCATGCTGCGGTGTGTTGGCACTGATGAGCCACCAAGGACTCCACGGGTAACAGTCAGGCAAGAGCACACTGAATACTGAAGGGACCCGGTACCGCGTCGCGGCGAACTGGGTCTGGCGTGGTGTATTAGTATTGCCCTTTTGGGTCCCCAAGGGGCCAATATTGATAAAGAACTCTCAAAAAGAGCTAACCGGTAGGCCTTGCCGGTATATAGCCGGTAGGTGGGGAGGCCTATTTGAGTTTAAAGACACTCCCCTGGGCGGCGTAATACCAACAAGTCGGTCCGGCCCAGGGGAGCTGAGAGAAAAAAAAAAAAAAAAAAAAAAAAAAAAAAAAAAAAAAAAGGTGGAAGAGGCCAATCCAAGGCGCTAACTTTTTTTAAATACACTGTTGGGAATAATTTTAGGCATTTGTATCGATGGCATTTTGAAAAGAGGCCAAACTGATGACTGTGTTGTATTATCAAGTTTAGTGGGTCTAAAAGACAACCTCCAGTAAAGACCATCAGAGATAGGAAAGCAACGGGTGGTGTGTCGACCGGGATCGTTACAAGGGGGATGTCATGCCCTACGGCAATAAGTATATATATATATATATATATACATAGTACATAAATATATTACAGAATTAAAGCAATAATTAATACCTGATACTTGATCTTCCACGTTAAGGATAAAAATTACTCACCTGAAACAAAAAATAAACAAAAATTAATGACAATTTAAAGAAGCCGACAACCGTGATTTGTTTCTGATGCACAGCTTACACGGCACAACTTAATTTAAAATACAGGATGTCCCATATAAAAGGCAACCAAACTTATATTGGTAGGTATTGAAATAATAAAAAGGCATGTGTAAATGTAAAGGTAATTTTTATTATAACCATCAATTACCTTACATTAAGAGTAAATGTTGGAAGTGGCCACCATATTCTTGAATACAAGCTTCAATTCTTTTTACAGCGTTTCTTGCAACTTTTTTCAAAGTTTGCGGCTGGATATTTAATACAGCTTGTTCAATATTGACTTTCAGTCGTTCAAGTGTTCGTGGTTTGTTGCTGTAGGCTTTTTCTTTGAGGTAAACCCGTAGAAAAAAACCGCCGCAGTCAAATCTGGAGATCTCGGTGGCCACGAGCCTCCACCGATAACACGATTACCAAAGATTCCTCGACGATAGAAGTTGAACCTGCGTAGTGCGATGTCGCACCGTCATGTTGTAGCCAGCGGTGTCTGTCTTCCTCTTGCAAGAGTGCGATGAACCGAAATAAAATATCCTGATATCGTTCTGCATTAATGGTGTACTCGAAAAAAATAGGACCGATTATTTTCTTCGGCGATATTGCGCACCACACGCCTGACTTCTGCGGGTGTAATTGTTTTTCGTGATAAACGTGTGGATTTTCAGCGCTCCAAATTCTCCTGTTTTGGCTGTTTACGTAGCCATCCGAATGAAACCCGAGGGAAATAACGAATCCGTAACGTTAATTCCCTAGCGCAGAAATCTACGGAACCGTTGAAATATTGTACCAGTTTTTTTTTGTCGGGCTCAAGAAGTCGATGAACCGTTTGAATGCGATAAGGTCGTAATTGTAATCGTTTGGTCGCCCGATGAACAATCGATTTAGACAAATTAATTTCAGCAAACAAACGGCTGATAGATTTTTTTGGCGAGGCGAGTAATCGGTCTTTGATTTCAGCGACTGTATCTGTATTCAACACCGACGCAGATCTTTTGCGTTCCTTGTTATTAACAGAACCGGTCTCTATAAATTTTGCGACTAACCTTAATACTGATGTTTTGTTAGGAACTGGTTTTTCCGGGTACTTATGGCACTCAAACAAATCTTGCACTGCAACCATTGATTTCGTACTGAAGTACGACTCGACAATGAAAACAAGTTCATCTAGCGAAAACACCATCTTGTCTCTAGCGATACACTGAACGTTATGATCGCATTGTTGTTACTATCGGTAGTGTTCTACTGCGTCGCCGCGATGTTCAGATTTGGATGAGTCCATTTCAATAACGAGTAGGGGAGTAAGCTTGACTTTGGAAATTTCATGGATGAGTGATTGATGGGTTGCGTTTTATATGGGACACCCTGTATTTATCATCTGTTATATATTTAAATACTAGGTGGAAAGACGTGCGTTAGGCACGCCCTCCTTTAACAAAAGCTAAATTAGAAATCTAATTCTATAACTGATACTATCGAATCGGGATTTTCCGCTAGCGATCGGTAAATTCCGCTACTAAGTTATGGGAAACTGACACACACGCAGACCGTCATACCCAAATGCATTTTAGTAGCCCACATACAATTGCTTTTTGTTAGGGTAAAGTATTCTTTTTTTTAATTTAATAATGAATTATAATTATAGCTTTCGCTCATACCGTATTTAATTCGCTCGGGTAGCGGCGACGGTCAGCACCAAGTAAACTAATGTGATTTTACAACTTATATAGAACGAATTTCGCTCGTATGATCGGTAAACTGATGTAACCACGACGTTTAACACACCAGGTAGAGAAAACAGGGCGATCGAATTGCAGACCCGGCCAGACCCGATTATTTTTTTACGCTTTAAATATTATTCATTTATTTAATTTTACCGCCCATCTGTGACGTCACAGCATAGCAGACGACTACAACGGTATTTTTTGTGAATCAAGGTGCGATTTATCAAAAAATGTTTTTTTCTATTATTGTTATCGTTAAAAAAAGCGCAAAACACGCTCAGTTAGCTATTAGTTCAGAGCATTTGTTTTGAGGAGGGCGTGCGATTTTGCAAAACGGTTTGTTTTTTGCAAACATTATTATTTTTTAATTGTTAACAAACGCGCCAAGAAAAATAAAACCTCAAGGCGAAATCTTGAGATACTGAGGGTGACTTTGCTTTACAGCCTCACTCCCTTGACCTTTTCAAGTTGAAAATTTAACGACATCAATGCCCCATATAGAGAAGAACCCTGACAAAGTCTGGTTAAAATTGGTCTAATAGTTCTTAAGATATAAGTTGATTTAGAGACCAACAACGAATATACACACACGTACATACGAACACTTCCGTCCGGTTTTTTTGGGTTCCTTATGTGTCAAAACGCTCAAGATCCGGTGAAAACCGCATATGCCCAAATTGGACCGATTACAATACTTTCCCTTCTAAAGTTATAGCACTATCTAAACGGGAAAGTAAAAATATATAAAATAAATAAAATAAAATATTATAATAAGGGTACAACCACTGTAAATCAGCTGTTCTAATAATTTCTGTTACGTAATGGAATATAACCTAAGTTCAAATAAAATGAAATACCACTCGAGTGAACATGATTGGATCTCGCCTATATTTCCGATTAATATGCCACTTCTAACCAGATATTACTTTTCAATCAATTTCGTACGGACATGTTTTAACGCCACAATATTCCATCAATTCAATAATTTGTCGTTCAATCAAAATTACATTGAACGTAATAAATAAAACAATTTTATAAAATTTAACGATTTTTTTTCATTAAAAAATTAAAAAATGTAAATTGGCAGTTTATTTTTAGCATTTTAACAATTAATTAGTTGAAAAAATATCTTATAACATTCTAAGTATTGAATACTACATCCCGACATCACTTTTCGTATCACCTTTCAAATAACACAACCGTCAAATGGAATTTTTTTTTGGTTTTCGATTCAAACTGATGTACCATGACAAAATGATTGCGGTAACTTCTTGACAAATTTTTCCTTTGAGTTCTTCAAAGTTTCAAAAAACTATCCTCGTAAGAAAATCGCATACTATTAAATTCGGTGATGTAAAAATACAAAAAATCTATGTGTCTGAAGAAGGAAGTATCTAAAACGTCGTTTACTAATCATCTAGTCATGCAACCAATCACCCGAGGATTTGAAATTATGGATCTAGACTGATTTTCAGTGGTGACTCGCGTATACTGTGGAACTGCAGCACCCCCTACTTGATATTATCGATAACATTTAATATAATGAGTTTTTTCTTTAATAAATAATCCTTAAGCTTAATCTCAACAGCCATCCCCCAGTTTATGAAAAATATACAAAAAAAATTCTATGGAACTGTGCGCTTCACAGTTCCAGCGGCGTGGTATTTGGCTGTTGTGATCATGCGCACGTAGGAAGCTGCTCGCGAGGCTGCGAAGGAGAAAGAGCACTGTCGCTCCCGCAGTGCCGACCCTGACGTGCCGGTGGAAGGTAGGGCTTTTTTTTTTTACTCCGCGAGTGTACGGAATGTTCCTTGTTCGTTCCCTTTTCTAGTTTAGCCGGTGGAAGGAATGTGAAAGCGGTTTAGTTGTTTTTACAGTAGAAAATGACGGAAAGCGAGGGCTCTTTGATCGCCAAATCTGTCCAAAAACACGCTGAAAGGACGAAACAGAACGTAATTAGTTAAAACTAATTATGTATTTGTTTCTGTGTACATAAAAATTTTAATTAAGTACCGCTGGACTATAGTTTAAGCGGACATTTTATTATTTATTCGGTTAAACTGAATTCCGTATTCTTGAATATTATTAAGTGTAGAATTAGATTTTTATCCTGCTTCCAGCTATTCTATTTGATTCTTTTATTTTACAGAAAACTTTAACCATAGCATTGAAAAGGCCTAGAAAAAAAACATTTTCTGGAGCAGCACGCCCACTAATTTTAGTTACGAGCCGCCACTGCTGATTTTAGATAAAGGTTTTCTTCGACTATTAACAAACGGGACACCCATCTAGCAGAAAGCATTTTTATTCCCACAACATCGGTAAACTGCGGCAGACACGGTTTGGCAGGTCCCACAGAACTGTATCTCTCTTAGTTTCTAAGATATCCCATGTGAAACGCCAAAAATAGGGTAAAAAAACACAGACCTATTTTTTTTCGATTTCCCAGCTCAAAAACAATAAGAAACAATTGAATTTGCCTCTTAATTGATCTTCCCAGAATTTCAGAAAGCCTTAATTTACCCGGAGGAACTAAAACTCGGGCGAAATCTTTCACCCTGTATAACTCGCTAACGAAGCGTTTTCGGACATATGTTTATATGCACTTTTTTCTTATTTTTAGCCTCTAGAATGAGTTGTCAAACTATTGCCTTATCCTCCTGAATCGCCCTGTATACATAAACGTTTGAACTGATGGTGATTTTGGGGTCTGGAGGATGTAAAGCTTCGAAGATATGTCGACATTTTCCGGGAGGCGAATTACCGTACCCATTTTAATAGGTAGATTTTTTAAAGAAATCTACTTAAAAATGTGCAAATGTAATTTAATAGGCGTACAAAGAATTCATGTGATGTCCACATCAGATTTTTTGTTTTAGATGTAACAGATCATTTTCACGTTTATTTATGATTATAAAAATATTGTTACCAAGATTTTTGTGTGAAATTTACCGTTCTACAACTTTTGTTTGTAATAATCTTCGACAAATTCAATATTTAACCAGTTACAACCGGAAAACGGGACTACGACAAGTTTACATCGATGTAGAGAGGGTCATTTTAATAGATCCACTCGGGTATCTCAAAATTGGTAGTGAGGCTCTTGACTTTTAGTATATAAGAGATTCCACACATCTCAGGAACGGTCGAACTGAGAATGTACAAGACTACACTTCATTTACACTCATACATATCATCCTCATTCATCCTCTGAAGAATTATCTAAACGGTAGTTACCGGAGGCTAAACAGGAAAAGAAAGAAAGTATATAAGAGAACCTTACCACCTTGTCTGATCGACAGGAAAATTTTACCCTTATATTCGTGTTTTGAATCTAATGAGCCAACTCTAACCAGGATATCTGTGAGACGTATGTACCGATAGATGAAAATATGATTTGTTTAGTAAAGAAGGAATAAGGGAACCACTTAACTCCTCAATTTTCTTAATACGTCTAACACATAAAATATTTATAAAGTTAAAAAGGAAATACGTCAATCAATTTTTATCATATACTAATTTAAAAAAAAAATAGGCTGATAAAAAAAATTTAACGACATACGTAACAAAAATTCTCACGAAGATGTTTAGCTTATTTTGATTTAAATCAATTCCTGAACTTTAGTACACATTTTTGGGACACTCCGTATACATACATTGTGCTTGATAAGAAATATTAATCGCCGATTGATTTCACATTAAAATACGGTACAGTATGATTCATCATAATTAATTATATAAATTCTACTACTATAGGAGGATAAAACATTTTATCTAATACTTGCAGTTAAAATCACAGAAAACATTGTTTAATTGTGGATAAATTCCGTATGAAATCAGACTATAAAAACTTGTTTAAAGTAAAAACATCCGGCGTTTTGTGGTTACAACTAAAAATAAATAATGTTAAATACCGGAAATTACCTAGACGATCGATAAATGTACAGGATGATTCAGAGAAACGGAAAATTAAAAAAATTAAATAACTTCAATGAAAATTTTTTTTAGAAAGTGAATTTTATTTCATGTAATTGTAAAAAAATTTTCCATTTTAGGATACATACATTTCAGTTTATTTTTTAAAAGATTACATCTTCCAGGTGACCACCTCTTCTACGTAAACACATACGAAGTCTCTTCGTTAAATTGTTCGTGGTTTGACGTAAAATCTCGACTGGAATTTCCGCAATTGCTTCTCGGATCTTTGCCTTCAGTTCTTCCGTTGTAGCAGGTCTACTGTGGAACACTTTGCTTTTAAGGTGACCCCACAAAAAGTAATCGCAAGCTGAGAGATCAGACGATCTGGGAGGCCGTCTAATGTCACCGTTTCGTGAAACGACACGTTGTCCAAACAATCGGTGTACAGCTGTAATCGATATTCGTGTATTACATGACGTTACTCCGTCTTGTTGAAACCAGGCTGTGTTAAGAATCGGAGGAAATCTCTTTTGTTGTTCCACAACAAAGGTTTCAAGCACGGCTACGTAACGAGCCGACGTCACTGTAATCGCAAGACCGTTCTCATCCTCAAAAAAATAAGGGCCTATAACACCGTAAGATGACATAGCACACCACACAGTCGCTTTCTGGCTGTGCAACGGACGCTGGTGTAGCTGCGTAGGATTTTCTTGCGCCCGGTATCTGAAATTTTGCTCGTTAACAAATCCATCGAGGTGGATATGCGCTTCGTCTGACGTCCACAGTTCGTGAACAAAATCTTCGTTATCGTTTATCTTCTGAAGCATTACATTACAGAATTGTGCTCGCACAACCGCATCGTTCGGTTTCAGTTCCTGGACGGTCTGCAACTCGTACGGATGGAATTGCAAGTCCTTCACTAACATTCTTCGAACGCTTGAACTATGCGATTGTAAAGATGCTGAAATACGACGGATTGACTAATGTCAATCCGTCGTCAGTTGATGCAACTGCTCAGTTGTGCCGCTTGGACTAGAAGTAGCTTATAGACCAAGGTCAAAGATGGTGTGCCTACGCAAGCTGCAGGGTTGCCACATCTTGCAAAGAAAAATCAATCTCATTACTTTATCGTCGCACCTCGTATATTCAAATCTTACTTACTTTTATACGGATTTGAATAATAAACAATGCATAATTTGGTGATCAGAGTTCAATTAAGCATACATCTCAAGAATGGTCAGTGTGCACCCGACAACATCGCATTTACACATCATTTTCATTTCACTGGACATTTCGGTTACTTACTGTTCACAAGTTAAACAGATCACTAGAAATAGAAATAAAAATGATCAGTAATTTTTTATTGCTGCTCTCAAACTAGTAAAAAATAACCTAAGCATTATTAAAATTGGATATATAATTTTTATTACGTTTTTAAATTAATTTCTACGCCAGAAGAAATACAACATATAATTTCAGCCCGGAAAAATTAATAATTTCTTCAAAATATATTAGCGCTTTGAAATTAAAATTTTTATTTATTCCTTATAAAAATTACATAATAATTTCCAAGAAATTTCTTTAAATTCGGTATCATATAATTTAACTGTAGAATGCCAAGTATTTGCACGGAATAAGTAAGAACGTATATGAATTTATTAGTTTTATTTTTGTTACCGATATAGTACAATTATAGAGGAAATAAAATAGGGTGAAACATTTTTGTGGGCGGATACCTCTGTAAGAGTGTGTAGGAAGAAGAAAATGTAACAGAATAAATATATATATATATATATATATATATATATATAGAGAGAGAGAGAGAGAGAGAGAGAGAGAATAAAGGATGATTTAAATGTAGGTAGTTGATAGAAAAAGAGAGATAGATATATTATTTGGAAGAGAGATGTACTGTTTATTAGGAAATGCAATTTCGCAGGGCGTTTCTCGGAAAAGTTACCATGGCAACAGATAAATTCATCTATTTCCCCGTTTACTTATGCGTTAAGTTTGCCAATTTTTGAATTAACTATTTTTCTCTCTCCTTCTCGCTGTATCTCTCCTTACCTCTCTTTCTCACCGCACGCGCGCGCGCGTGAAGAGAAGCATAAATTTTCAACATTTATTTTCGTTTTCGTTTTATATTTTTACTTACCGGTAAATCTAATGGACCAGTCCAATTTTTGGAATGGAATGAATCGTAGTAAATAATAAAAAAACATCTGATGTGGACAGAACAAGATTTCCTTGTACTCTTATTAAATTACATAAACACAATTTTTCGGGCACTTCATTTAAACTTATTTCATTTGAAAGTGAGATACGAGCATCCCATTCTTTAATAAAATGGACGGTTACATAACTGCATTGTGATGAATACCGATTGCATCACATGTTTTTCTGGGGTCCGTATCGGAATTTTATATTAGTTTATATATTAATTTTGTTTCACGTCATGGTAGTTACGTGGTGTAGGTGAAAACGTGTCGGATCCGTAACCATTCACACATAGGTTCGAATCCGACTCATATACATATAATTTTTTTTAACTTTGTTTTTTAATTTAAAAACACTGAATTATTATTTATTAAACTAAATGTTTGAATTAAAATGAAGAGTATATAAAATTTTTATTTCACTAATAACATCTAATATTTTTTCTCAATTTTTTTTTTTTACATGAATTATCATTCAATAATACAGAGTGATTCAAAGAAACGGGAAATTTTTAAAGTTATGTTGGTAGCCGTGGGCGATTGGTACCACTTGATAAGTGGCGCCAGCCTATTTAACCTAACCTGCCGTTTAGTTGTCATTGATCCTTGGAGTGGTGCAAATGCAACGTGCATTTGCTATCAAAGGGTTTTACAAAAACAATGACATTGTGGAAGGAGCGCGTAGAGAATTTCGCCGTCATTTTAATCTGGGACGGCACGACCGAATTCCATCAGCACGTGCAATTAAAACACGGATATCTAATTTTGAGGAAACCGGTTCAGCGATGAAAATGAAACCTCCAGGCCGTGAGCGAACCGTCCGTACACCACAGAACGTTCAAGCTTTACAAGATGCTGTCACACAAAGTCCACATCGGTCAATCCGTCGTCTCTCAGCTTCTTTACAATTGCATAGTTCAAGCGTTTGAAGAATGTTAGTGAAGGACTTGCAATTCCATCCGTACAAGTTGCAGATCGTCCGGGAACTGAAACCGAACGATGCAGTTGTGCGAGCACAATTCTGTAATGTAACGGTTCAGAAGACAAACGATAACGAAGAGTTTGTTCACGAACTGTGGATGTCATTTCCACCTCAGTAAATTTGCTAACGAGGAAAATTTCAAATACCGGGCACAAGAAAATCCTAGGCAGCTACACCAGCGTCCGTTGCACAGCCATAAAGCGACCGTGTGGTGTGCTATGTCATCTTACGGTGTTACAGGCCCTTATTTTTTTGAGGATGACAACGGTCTTGCGATTACAGTGACGTCGGCTCGTTACATAGCCGTGCTTGAAACCTTTGTTGTGGAACAACAAAAGAGATTTCCACCGATTCTTAACACAGACTGGTTTCAACAAGACGGAGCAACGTCACATACTGTACGAATATCGATGGCAGCTGTACGCCGATTGTGACATTAGATGGCCTCCCAGATCGCCTGATCTCTCAGCTTGCGATTACTTTTTGCGGGGTCACCTTAAAAGCAAAGGGTTCCACAGTAGACCTGCAACAACAGAAGAACTGGAGGCAAAGATCCGAGAAGCAATTGCGGAAATTCCAGTCGAGATGTTACGTCAAACCACGAACAATTTGAACAATTTAACGAAGAGACTTCGTGAGTGTTTACGTAGAAGATGTAGTCACCTGCAAGATGTGATCTTTAAAAAATAAACTAAAATGCATATATCCTAAAATGGCGACATTTGTACAATTACATGAAATAAAATTCATTTTCTAAAAAATTTTTTTAAATTTCCCGTTTCTTTGAATCACCCTTCATAAAAACAATATTATATTATTTATATAATATTTATATACCATTTCTTTTCCTGTTTAGCCTCCAGTAATTACCTTTTTGTTAAATAATACTTCAGAGCATATGTATGAGTGTAAATGAAGTGTATTCTTGTACAATCTCAGTTTGAACATTCCTTATATGTGTAGTTAATTGAAACCCAACCACCATAGAACACCGGTGTCTACGATCTAGTATTCAAATCCCTGTAAAAATAACTAACTTTATTAGGAATTGAACGCTGGAACTCTCGACTTTCAAATCAGCTGATTTAGGAAGACGCGTTCACCACTAGACAAACCCGGTGGGTGAATATTTATATATCTGGTCAACGTTAATCAAACGTGGATTAACATCTGATTGTATATTTTTTTTGCAATCAGACGTTAATAATTATTAATAAATCAATATAATTAAATTAAAAAAAAATACAACCAGCAATTGCGACTTCTTCCGGAGAAGGGGGCGCATTGCTCCCTCCAAACAGTTAGTGCCCCGTTGGGGCGTATTCCTGCTAGCCTATGAAGCGTTAGCACCGAAAGGACTACAGTGGACGGTCTGAAGGGGAATTACGTCGGGAGGACAGGCTTTATAAGCCTAGCCTTCCGCGGTCGGCCCATAAAATGGGTTTGATAACGCTGGTTTAACAACGGATTGGAATGCGATTAAATCTGTCCTTAAAATACAAAATATAAAATAAGACAAAAATTGAAAAATTAGACCAGTCATATAAAATAAACCTTTAAAAGCACGCCCGATAGAATCATCCAGTAGCAAGGGACACTGTCCAGGTTCTGCGATCTATAGGGAGAATTTGTAAACTCCCGCCAACTTTGCATTCCATTCCATTCCAAAAAAAATATATATGTATATGTATATGAAGTCGGACTTGAACCGATGTACTTTCCGCTTGAAATATCCAAATTTTTCATTAATTAAATTTCATTTGGCTATAACTCTATAGAACCAATGATAATAATTCCCACTAAATGTATATCGTTAAAAAGCACTCAACGAGGGCTTATTACTGCAGTTAATAAATAAAAAGTCCAAAATTTATTTTTATTTGGATTTCGGGTTTTTTTTAACACTTTTGGTCTAGTCGATTGCAATCAGAAGGGGACGTGCACAACTAGATGTTACAACAGTTCTAAAACCAAAAATTTCAACATTCTACGGCTAATCGTTTTTGAGTTATGCGATATACATACATACGTAAGTACAGACCTCACGCCGAATTAGTCAAAATGGATTCAGGGATGGTCAAAATGGATATTTCCGTTGAAATTTGAAAACCGACATTTTTCGCGATTATAATACTCAGTTTACTTTGTAAAGGAAGTAAAAACAAAATCCGAGACAAAAAATGTTCACACACACACACACACACACACACACACACACACACACACACACACACACAGAGAGAGAGAGAGAGAGAGAGAGAGAGAGAGAGAGAGAGAGAGAGAGAGAGAGAGAGAGAGAGAGAGAGAGAGAGAGAGAGAGAGAGAGAGAGAGAGAGAGAGAGAGAGAGAGAGAGAGAGAGAGAGAGAGAGAGAGAGAGAGAGAGAGAGAGAGAGAGAGAGAGAGAGAGAGAGAGAGAGAGAGAGAGAGAGAGAGAGAGAGAGAGAGAGAGAGAGAGAGAGAGAGAGAGAGAGAGAGAGAGAGAGAGACAGACAGACAGACAGACAGACAGACAGAGAGAGAGAGAGAGAGAGAGAGAGTGAGAGAGAGAGTGAAGGAGAGAGAGAGAGAGAGCGAGAGAGAGCGAGCGAGCGAGAGCGAGAGAGAGAGAGCGAGCGAGAGAGAGAGTGAGAGAGAGAGAAAGAGAGAGATCGAGAGTGAGAGAGCGAGCGAGAGAGAGAGGGGGGTTCAATAACTGTTCGTTCGTTGAAAAAAAAATTTTATTTAGTTTTTCTTACAATTTTTGAAGATAAAATACAGTAATAAAATCTACGAAATGAACAAGATATTTCCTGTTTATGATAAAATTCAATTTATATGTTTCAAATACAATGCTATTTTCTAAATTGAGATTTAAAAATTTAAAAAAAACTCCCTTCACTACAACCATTATTATACACGGTATTTAATTATTTCCATTACGTAAAATGATCATAAATATTCAATTTTACTCGACGGAGAAAAAAGAGGAAAGACAAAAAACAAACCTATTTATTCATTAAAATTAAATTTTTAACTAATATTCTAATTTAATCATTAACTATGCAAAACCGAAATCTGCTGCTTTAATCAACAAATTTTAATAAAAATATATCTTTCAAGATGTAAGTTTTATACAACCGTTTTTCAACTACTGACAGAACTGGGTTGTGTACATAAGCAAATGCATTTCAAAGCCTGACGTAGCTGCAAACGCAATGCGATGTAAGTATAAATGTGATATGGAACAGACTCAGGTCGACCACACTTGAGACGTGAAATTTAATTGAAACCCAACAACAACCAAAGAACAGCCTAGCATTCAAACCCGTATAAAAGCAACAGCCTTGACAAGGACGCGAACCTCACAAAAATCAGATGATTTTGCGTTGAATTTAACCACTAGACTAACCGGGCGGATTATTTTAATAAGTACAAATTTTTCCCAGATTCCTTTACGGGTTTAAATAAGAGTAAATCAGAAAATATATTAACTTTTTTTCTTTACCTTCCGGACCACCGTTACGTATGCTTCTTCATAGTATGAGATTGTTGACCCGCTGGGTTGGTCTAGTGGTGAACGCGTCGTGATAAATCTGTTGATTTGGAAGTCGAGAGTTCCAGCGTTCAAATCCTAGTAAAGTCGGTTATTTTTACACGGATCTGAATACTAGATCGTGGATACCGGTGTTCATTGATGGTCGGGTTTTCAATTAACCGCACATCTAGAAATAGTCAACCTGAGACTGTACAAGACTACATTTCATTTACACTCATACATACAGGGTGTCCCATATAAAACGTAACCCATCAATCACTCATCCATGAAATTTCAAAAGTCAAGCTTACTCCCTTACTCGTTACTGAAATGGACTCGTCCAACATCTGAACATCGCGGCGACGCAGTAGAACACTACCGATAGTAACAACAATGCGATCAGTGTATCGCTAGAGACAAGATGGTGTTTTCGCTAGATGAACTTGTTTTCATCGTCGAGTCGTACTTCAGTACAAAATCAGTGGTTGCAGTACAGGATTTGTTTCGCCATAAGTACCCAGATAAACCGGCTCCTAACAAAGCATCAGTATTAAGGTTAGTCGCAAAATTAAGAGAGACCGGTTCTGTTAATAATCTGCGTCAGCGTTGAATACAGATACAGTCGCTGAAATCAAAGACCGATTACTCGCCTCGCCAAATAAATCGATCACACGTTTGTCTGCTGAAATTAATTTGTCTAAATCGACTGTTCATCGGGCGACCAAACGATTAGAATTACGACCTTATCGCATTCAAACGATTCATCGAGTTCTTGAGCCCGACAAAGAAAAACGGCTACAATATTGTCAACGGTTCCGTCGATTTCTGCGCGAGGGAATTAATGTTACGGATTCGTTATTTTTCACAGATGAAGCACGGTTTCATTCGGATGGCTACGTAAACAGCCAAAACAGTAGAATTTGGAGCGCTGAAAAACAGCACGTTTATCACGAAAAACAATTATACCCGCAGAAGTCGGGGGTGTGGTGGGCGATATCGCGGAAGAAAATAATCGGTCCTATTTTTTTCTAGCACACCATTAACCCAGAACGATATCAGGATATTTTATTTCGGTTCATCGCACTCTCGGAAGAGGAAGACAGACACTGCTGGCTACAGCATGACGGTGCGACATCGCACTACGCAGGTTCAACTTCTGATTTCGTCGATGAATTCTTCGGTAATCGTGTTATCGGTCGAGGCTTGTGGCCACCAACATCTCCAGATTTGACTGAGGCGGATTTTTTTCTACGGGGTTACCTCAAAGAAAAGGCCTACAGCGACAAACCACGAACACTTGAACGGTTGAAAGTCAATATTGAACAAGCTGTATTAAAGATCCGGCCACAAAACGCTGTAAAAAGAATTGAAGCTTGTAATCAAGAAGATGGCGGCCACTTCCAACATTTACTCTAAATATAAAGTAATGGATGGTAATAATAAAAATTACATTTACATTTACACATGCCTTTTTATTATTTCAATACCTACCAATATAAGGTTGGGTTGCATTTTATATGGGACACCTGTTGAAGTAATCTGACCAAGTTTAATTAATATCGGTCCAGTAGTTGTAAAAAAGATGTAAGGTGATTTAGAGGCCAACACCGAACACACACACGAACATTATCATCCGGAAAATTTCCATCCAGTTTTTTGGGTACCTTAGATGTCAAATCGTAAAGATACGGTGAAAACCACTTACGCCCAAAGTGGATCGATTAGAATACTTTTCCTTTTAGAACTACAGCGCTATCTAGACGAGAAAATAAAATTTATTTATGACAAAATGTATAACGCTCGAAAAATAGGAAAAGGTAAAAAAAAAACCTATGTGTGGGTTAAATTCAGCAAAGTTTTGTTTATGATGCATTTTTCTTTGTTTTAGGAAAGTGCGAGGAGAAGGAAGTGTAATCATTTCTTTTATCCGATATAACGTGCCGTAATAATCTGCTAAAGAAAGAAAAACTTTCCCTTCTGTTTTTCCTTTTTCAAATTTTACGTTTATGTAGCGTACTTAAATCGCTATTTTATTTATTTAGATTTACGTGTTTTATATATATGAAGCAATAATATTGTTTACCTTAGTATCATTTTTAAAGTATTCTGTTTATTTTATTATCCGTTATAAATTTATCTACGTTTACTATTTATTTGGTTTTTTTTTAGATTTTAAATAATGAACTTGTCCCTCTATATATAAACACTACATCATAGATAAATAATCACATTTACATATTACTACTGTATTGTCATTATTTAAGCAATATATAAAGAATTACAACAAAAATTTTCCGTTATAATTATTACGCATTATATATGATGATTCATCAAACGGACGTTTTATCATAACGAACGATTTCAGAATAACGTACATATTATCATTTATATACGCTAATAAAATCTTTGTATGTTGTAAAATTTACAGGCCTTTTAAATATTAAACTACTAATACACAATATGCAAAAAAAAATAATAACGAGGATTTAAAATTGGGGAAGGACTATCCTTCTTCATTGCTTTTACAAAATTTTTCATTAGTCGTAGCTTGATATGGAGAGGGAGTAAAAATATTTTTTTGGGTTCAACTATTGGCTCATGAATAATATTTTTTCCATTTGGATTAACTTTTCTCATTTCTTCCACCCTTTAGTAACATAATGTTTATTCCTAACTCGGCTGTCCCATTCGCAAAGAAAACATATGTACTTAGTATAGCATAACTGCATGCCTAACAAAAATCTATAACTTTCAAATCACCAAATACGATCCAGCAATGTTTTTTATAATTTACTTTTTCAGGAACGTCTTTCATCACATCGTTTGTATCTTTCAAATTAATACCATAAGCGATTGGTATCGAAGGATATTTGTTACCGTTGTGTAGTAGATTTGCGTAAACCCATCGGGTTGGTCTAGTGGTAAACGCGTCTTCCCAAATCAGCTGATTTGGAAGTCGAGAGTTCCAGCGTTCAAGTCCTAGTAAAGCCAGTTATTTTTACACGGATTTGAATACTAGATGGTGGATACCGGTGTTCTTTGGTGGTTGGGTTTTCAATTAACCACACATCTTAGGTATGGTCGAACTGAGAATGTACAAGACTACACTTCATTTACACTCATACATATCATCCTCTGAAGGATGATATGTATGCCTCCTCTAAACGGTAGTTACCGGAGGCTAAAAAGGAAAAGAGAGACAGTAGATTTGCGTAGACAATTTCGAGGCATTACGTCACTTCACTGTTAACATACTAAAGACTGAACAAAATTAATTCATTCCTAAATCCAATGCTTAACACAAAAAACACAGCTGTGTTTTCAACTACATGTTTTAACCTGCACAGACACGATTAATCTTCTCCATGAAGGCTCGCTCTTCAGCATTAGATATGATGTCAAAATATGTGACTATGATATGATTTAATTCTTTGTCTAGTAATATTTATTTATAGCTTACAGTTTACGTTAAGTTACTCAATAAAAAATGAGCTAAAAAAATGCAATATAGGAGCTTTAAAATGCTAACTATACGCCGAAAAACGAAAAAAAATCATTTAATTAAAATTTAAAGATTAATAAAAAACGTGGGTGATAGAAATATTCTGAGTTGATATTCGTTTTCAGCATCAAAAAACATATTAAAATCATGTATCGCAAGTTAGGAAACAAAAATTATGTTTATTAATATTATTACAGTTACCGATAGGAAAAAGTTCGTCCCATATATTAATGACCTTGTAAGGGATAATGGAAGGGACAGCTTCTTCAAGCCTGTGCCTTAAATCTGATGGATTAATACGTAGCAAAAGCATATTCTTTTATAAAACACAATATTCTTTATAAAATCCGATAAGAAAAAAAATCACGTGATAATAGATCAGGTTATTTTAGAAAGCACGGCAAAAACTTCCGTCACCGATTAGACTTTGAGCGATCCAACTATCAGGGAAAACAAACCAATGAAGGATTTTCTGGTCAATCCTATGGTTGAGGAAACAGCCGTGTAAGTAGCACATCCGAAAAAGCACTATTATACACGTTTCGGCGAAAAAGAACGACCCTAAAAAATTACTATCGAGGTATCGCACAAAAACATTAATGTTTGAGTTGATCTAATGAAAATTTTCTTCATGGGAAATTTGATGAAGATCGGTTAAATTGTTTTTGAGTTACGATCAATTTAAGGTCGAAAAAATTCAGCGGGGCAAGATAGAAGCGTGGTTGTTATGATGCTGCAAGTTGGAACGTTGCCGGCCTCCGTGACGCGAGTGGTATCGTCTCGGTCTTTCATCCGGAGGTCCCTGGGATTCGAATCCCAGTCAGCCATGGCATTTTTACATACGCTACAAATCATTCATCTCATCCTCTGAAGCATGCCTAACTGTGGACCCGGAAGTTATAAAAAAAAAAAAAGTTGGAACGTCGATGTCTCTTTATTTGGGGCATCAATTTTTAGCAGTAATGTTCGGTGTATTCAGGTCCCGTTAACTAAACCCACCGGGTTGGTCTAGTGGTTAACGCGTCTTCCCAAATCAGCTGATTTGGAAGTCGAGAGTTCCAGCGTTCAAGTCCAAGTAAAGGTAGAGTTACTTTTATACGAATTTGAATACTAGATCGTGGATACCGGTGTTCTTTGGTGGTTAGGTTTCAAATAACCACACATCTCAGAGGAATGATCGAACTGAGAATATACAAGACTACACTTCATTTACACTCATACACATCATCCTCTGAAGTATTATCTAAACGGTAGTTAACGGAGATTAAAACAAGAAAAAAAACAACCCGGTGGGTCACATAATCACAACTTTTTCTTTTTTTCCTGTTTAGCCTCCGGTAAGGGAAGCAATTTTAGGCCTCAGATTAATAGTAGAAGGAAGATTAAAGAAAAACAAACCGATATACTTGGCGGTTATAGACCTAAAAAAGGCATTCGATAACATAGACTGGAATAAAATGTTCAGCATTATAAAAAAATTAGGGTTCAAACACAGAGATAGAAGAACAATTGCTAACATGTACAGGAACCAAACAGCAACAGTAATAATTGAAGAACATAAGAAAGAAGCCGTAATAAGAATGGGAGTCCGACAAGGATGTTCCCTATCTCCGTTACTTTTTAATCTTATCATGGAACTAGCAGTTAATGATGTTAAAGAACAATTTAGATCGGAGTAATAGTACAAGGTGAAAAGATAAAGATGCTACGATTTGCTGATGATATAGTAATTCTAGCCGAGAGTAAAAAGGATTTACAAGAAACAATGAACGGCATAGATGAAGTCCTACGCAAGAACTATCGCATGAAAATAAACAAGAACAAAACAAAAGTAATGAAATGTAGTAGAAATAACAAAGATGGACCATTGAATGTGAAAATAGGAGGAGAAAAGATTATGGAGGGAGAAGAATTTTGTTATTTGGGAAGTAGAATTACTAAAGATGGACGAAGCAGGAGCGATATAAAATGCCGAATAGCACAAGCTAAACGAGCATTCAGTAAGAAATATAATTTGTTTACATCAAAAATTAATTTAAATGTCAGGAAAAGATTTTTGAAAGTGTATGTTTGGAGTGTCGCTTTATATGGAAGTGAAACTTGGACAATCGGAGTATCTGAGAAGAACAGATTAGAAGCTTTTGAAATGCGGTGCTATAGGAGAATGTTAAAAATCAGACGGGTGGATAAAGTGACTAATGAAGAGGTATTGCGGCAAATAGATGAAGAAAGAAGCATTTGGAAAAATATAGTTAAAAGAAGAGTCGGACTTATAGGCCACATACTAAGGCATCCTGGAATAGTCGCTTTAATATTGGAGGGACAGGTAGAAGGAAAAAATTGTGTAGTCAGGCCACGTTTGGAATATGTAAAACAAATTGTTAGGGATGTAGGATGTAGAGGGTATACTGAAATGAAACGACTAGCACTAGATAGGGAATCTTGGAGAGCTGCATCAAACCAGTCAAATGAGTGAAGACAAAAAAAAAAGCCCCGGTAATTACCATTTTGTTAGATAATACTTCAGAGTATGATATGTATGAGTGTAAATGAAATGTAGTCTTGTACATTCTCAGTTCGACCGTTCCTGAGATGTGTGGTTAATTGAAACCCAACCACCAAAGAACACCAGTGTCTACGATCTAGTATTCAAATCCTTGTAAAAATAACTGGATTTACTAGGACTTGAACGCTGTAACTCTCGACTTTCCAAATCAGCTGATTTGGGAAGACGCGTTAACCACTAGACCAACCAGATTGCTTAACATAAACACAACTGCACTCACAATACTGCACGGGAACAAACCGTATACTTTACTGACACGTAACCACTTGAAAAACGGCAAGAACAATCAGTAGTAACATATACATCCACTAGTCGCGCTAGTTGTGTGAGGGTCTTTCATAAATAGTGTCGGGTAGGGGTTTCATTACGGGTTCAATTTTATGTTCCTCATCCTGTATTATTTATTTATTTTGTATTTTGGTAGTTTTTATGGCATATTTTATTTAATTCATTATTAAAAAGGTAGTTTTTCCCGCCATTTTCAGGTATTACAATTGATTTATAAAATCGATATTTATATATTTCTTTTATTTTAATAAACCTCAACATTAATTGCGTTTGAACCAACTCGATACTTTGTACTGTTATTGCGTAATGATTATTAGAAAATTTTACTTTTGGCGGCCATTTTGAGAGGTGAACCCGACGGCTATTCGTATATTTTTGTAATCCTCCAACGATGCATAATCTGAATCCGAAATCAAAATCCGTGACATAAAGTGTATAAACACGTATATATTGAATTTAATAACGAAGTTTTCATTTGCTGATAAAAAATATTATAGAAAGAAAAACGTATAAAGAAATAAAATTATGTTTAACAGATAATATATAGAACATAGAGAAAAAATATCGTTAACAGATTACAACAGAATAGAGTAGAATGAAAAAACGTATAAAAATAGTTAATGATATTATAATACAACTTCACATACGGAAAAAAAATATTACGACTTTTCTAATGAGAAAACGAGGTTCGGTTAAGATAGTACTTTTCCGTAGCGTTAATTATAATATAAAAACCGTATTAGTGATCAGTAATCGCGTGAGTGTCGGTATGCAATTGAAATTTTTATGGGTGCATAGGTCTGGAGCTATTTTAATAAAAAGTAGTAAGATCCATTATATAAAACTATACAGTCCAATAAAACATTTGCACACACCCACATCTGCTTCACTCTCCCTAAAACAGTTACATAGCACCTTCCGGAATTTAACTTTAATGTTACGTAGTTTAAATCATCAAAGACCACCCCTCAGTTATTAAAATAAATCGAATGAACCAAGTTTTTCGTTGTTATGGAATCCGACTGTACATTATTACAAAGAGAAAAACGGATCGGTCAATAAAATTTAGAAATATTATCATTTTCGTAATATTTCTTATTTTTAAAACTATTTTTAAAAAAATCTAACGTGAACACCACACGACTTCCTTGTACGTCTATTAATCACATATACAAATTTTTCTACCATCTCATGTTAATAATTATTAATAAATCAATATAATTAAATAAAAATAAAAAAGAAGAAGTAGTCCGATTTGAACCGATGTCTCTTCCCCTTGTAAGATCCAAATATTTCATTAATTACAATTTTACTTTGCTATAACTCTGGAATCAATGAAAATAAGTACCACTTATGATATATCGTAGAAAAGTTCTCAATGAGGGCTTATTACGGCAGTTAAGAAAAAGTCCAAAATCCATATTTTTTTGGATTTTGCCCAAAAGATTTTGTTCAGGTGCATATCTAACAGTCCTAAATTCCAAATTTCAACATCTTACGGCTAATTGATATATATTTTTTTTTCTTTTTACTTTTAAGGCCGCAAAGGACCACTTTAGTCAGAATAATTCAAGGCTTTTTTGCCGATCTTTTGGCCTTTAAGTTCTTAGCTTTTACTTTTTCCCAATATTTAGTCATTCTTAATGATCTTGCTTTACGATCCTCTTCTGAATAAACCCTTTTTGTATAATTAAAAGTTCTTACTTTAAAGTCGGTATTCGGATCTTTAATAAAAAATTTAAATTTTTCGGATTTATTAAGTAAATCTTCTTAAGTCAAATTTAATTCTTGCATGTCTTCTTTAATTTCTTTGATCCATAATGGCGGATTTTTTAAAGACCAAAATCGATCGATAATTCTCTTAGTAATCCTATCCTGCGGTAATCTTAACAAGTGTGCGCAGAAAGAAATTCGCTTCTTTTTCATAGTATCGATTAAGGATTCCAAGTTTTCGTACAGAAATTTATTAGGCGATAATTTGTACTGATTTTCGTGTTTATATTTTTTGTTTATACAGGTTCTAAGAATCCTGCATTCAACTTTAAGCAAAAGTTCAGTCCTATTTTTCTGATTTAATCTAAATAAAATCTCGCTCGCGTAAGTAATTACCGGTTTAACCACGGTTTTGTAACGTCTAATTTTAATGTTAATCGAGAGCGATTTTTTGTTGTAAGTATTTTTGGTTACTTGTAGCACTTTAAATAATTTATCAAATTCTTTCGGTCCGATTTTGTTTTTCGTTACGATTACAAGTAATGATCTCTCCAAGATATTTAAATTTTTCTACAAGTTCTACTTTGTTTCCATTAATATTCACAGAATTAATAACTAAAGGATCTATAGCCATCATTTTAGTCTTTTCGTAAGAAATTTTAAGTCCAATTTTATTCGCTAGTTCATTTATACTTGTTAATTGTATTCTGGCTTCTGCGATACTATTAGCTAATAAAGCTAAGTCGTCGGCAAATCCTAGGCGATTTAAATTTAAGTTATCTCTTTTGTATCCTATGTGAATATGTTTTGGATTAATTTTAAACCGTTTGCGCATCAGAAATTCTAGCGCACAATTAAATAATAAAGGCGAAAGTCCGTCGCCTTGTATCAGTCCGGATTTTATGTAAAAAGGTTGGGAAAATTTGCCACGAAACTTCACTTTAAATTTTGTATTTGTCAATATTAAACCGATCATATTTACCAATTTAGGATCCAAAATTGATATATATATATATATAAATTTTGTAAATCAAATAAAAATTCCGAAAAATGCTATAAAAATAAATTTGTAATAATTGAAAAAAATCTGATGTGGACACCACATGACTTCCTTGTACGCCTATTAAATTACATATACACATTTTTAAAAGTACATAAAATTTTATTTCATTAATAACTATATTTTTTGTTTTATTGTTATTATTAAATTATTATTTATCGTAATATCTTTTTAAAATCCCGGTTAATAAATTAATAATTAAAAATCCAACTTACCAACAATTCCTTTATATACGTTCAAGCGCTTTCAGAGTAAAATTCCATCATCAGCAACTTAAAAAATACATTTTATTATCTTAATAAAAATTAAACTTCATTGTCATATAAATTTGTTTATGTAACGTAACATAATGAAACAATAGTTATCATAGTTTAAAATTATGTCGACTTAACGTCCTGTCGTTATGAATGTATCCACCGTTATAAAAATCTGTACAAATTTACACGAAGAAAAAGTTTTATTTTTAATAAGATAATAACGTAGATTTTGTACGTTCCTGATTATAGCATTTCATTTTAGGTAGGTATATATAAAAGAATTGTTGGTAAGTGGGTTTTTTAATTATAATTATACAACCAT
This sequence comes from Lycorma delicatula, assembly GCF_047948215.1. Lineage (NCBI taxonomy): Eukaryota > Metazoa > Arthropoda > Insecta > Hemiptera > Fulgoridae > Lycorma > Lycorma delicatula. The sequence goes on from NC_134467.1 coordinate 18,010,840, forward strand.
ACCAACGGGCCCTGTTTGATAAAATTATAATTAATAAATCAGTATATTTAAATTAAAAAAAAAGAAGAGATAAAGTGTGATTCGAACCGATATGCCTTCCCCTTGTCAGATCCAAATATTTCATTAATTAAAAATTCATTTGTCTATAACTCTGGAACCAATTAAAACAAGTACCTCTTATGATATCGTTGAAAACCCCTTTAATGAAATATCTGGATCTTACAAGGGGAAGACAACGGTTCGTATCAGACATCTCCTTTTATTTAACTTTGTTTTTTTAATTAAAATATATTGATCTATTAATAATTATTAATTGATTGTAAAAAAATTTCACAATTAATAATTCGATCAACCGATAAAAAAAAAGGTTAAAAAATCAGAAATTATTAATGAAATAATTTATGTACTTTTCATTTATAATTCAAAAATTTTTACAGAGTTTAATAGACCAATATATTTAAATTAAAAATATATATATGTATATGAAGTCAGATTTGAACCGATGTGTGTCTATGGTTACGCATCCGACACTCTCTCACTTACAACACGTAATTACTTGATCGACGTGAAACAAAATTAATATATAAACTAATACAAAAATTCTGATACGGACACCAGAAAAAAAACTGTAATGCAATGTGGTGTCCATCACAAGAAATTGTATAACTGTCCACTTTATTAAAGAATTGGAGGATCGTATCTCACTTTCAAATGAAATAAGTTTAAATAAAGTGCAACAAAAAATGTGTATATGTAATTTAATAGGCGTACAAGGAAGTCATGTGGTGTCCACATCAGATTTTTAATTTCAACAATTAAAATTCTATTAAGGAAAATAACCGCATGAAAATAAACAAGAACAAAACGAAAGTAATGAAATGTAGTATAAATAACAAAGATGGACCACTGAATGTGAAAATAGGACGAGAAAAGATTATGGAGGTAGAAGAATTACTAAAGATGGACGAAGCAGGAGCGATATAAAATGCCGAATAGGACAGGCGAAACGAGCCTTCAGTCAGAATTATAATTTGTTGACATCAAAAATTAATTTAAATGTCAAGAAAAGATTTTTGAAAGTATATGTTTGGACCGTTTCTTTATATGGATGTGAAACTTGGACGACCGGAGTATCTGAGAAGAAAACATTATAAGCTTTTGAAATGCGGTGCTATAAGAGAATGTTAAAAATCAGACGGGTGGATAAAGAGACAGATGAAGAGGTGTTGCGGCAAATAGATGAAGAAAGTAGCGTTTGGAAAAATATAGCTAAAAGAACAGACTTATAGGCCACATATTAAGGCATCTTGGAATAGTCGCTTTAATATTGGAGGAACAGGTAGAAGGAAAAAATTGTGTAGGCAGATAACGTTTAGAATATGTAAAACAAATTGTTAGGGATGTAGGATGTAGAGGGTATACCGAAATGAAACGACTAGTACTAGATAGGGAATCTTTAAGAGCTGCATCAAACCAGTCAAATGACTGAAGACAAAAAAAAAGGAAAATAAATTGTTGATATTGGTTGCTAAATTTTTTAATATTTAAAAATTGAAAATTATTTTTAAATTTTTTATTTTTTATTTGAATTCTTTTAAATTAATCCTTAATGACTTTAAATAATAAACGTTATCTCTAATGTTTAATTTATTTTATTCATTTCAAAAAAAAAAAAAATTATTAATTAAAATCCGTTTTGGAAAAAAATCACAGAAATATTTACCAATGTATTAACATATTAACAAAAACATTTTATGATAATTAATTTTTTCATAAAATAATTAAATGCGTTTTGAAGATTTATAAACGAGCGAAAGTACAACACGGAAATAGAATGTTATATGAAAAACTGTAGATACGACACAGTAATAAATTTATTTACAATGTTGAAAATAATAAATATATATACACATACATATATATACAGCTAAAAAATATATACAAATGAAATTAAAAAAAAATAAAGTTAAAAAAAACAAACAAAATAAAATTAAAATAAAATACAACAGTTGAGGCAGGTAGAAGTTAGTAATAATAATAATAATAATAATAATAAAAAAGAGAAAGATATACCATGGATTAGAAAAAGGTAGAACGAGAAAGAGGAAATGAGATATTATTGATCGTTACGTTGGCACGACTGTGCCGTTAACCGACCAATCGGAATAAAGTACTGAAATAGCTTCAAGGTCATTAGGCTGGGGGCCGCCACACTTGCTCAGTCATTGGAATACTGTACGTTCTAAATATAGACTAAACTTCATTACGATGTCGCTCACAATGACTATTTGGGTTAGTTAAGCACAAATTCACTCCCGTCTTATCATCATCATCACCATCCCTAATTAATCGAGTAACCAAACCGATAATAATCAAACCTTAAAAAATAATAATGATTTTTAAAAAAAACGCAAAATAAAAATATATATGGGTGTACACGCCCGCGCGCACACTCACACACACACACACACACACAGAGAGAGAGAGAGAGAGAGAGAGTGAGAGAGAGATATCATTAATAACAAGAAATAAAATAAATTATTAGATTAAAAGAATACTTACAAATTATAAAAAATAAAATGAAAGATTTTAATTAAAATTAAAAATAAAAAAAATTATTATTTTATACCAGTCATAAATAAAAATTAACCATGTAAAAAAACGAAGATAAAAACACGTAATAATAATAAAACTTGAACAAAATAATCCCTTTATTGGTTAAAAAATATAATATATTATTATTTTCAGAAAATAAAAAAGGTACATTAGAAAACGATGTGTAATCAAAAATGAAAAAAAAAACCCATTTATTAATTCTTCTAAATCGATATTATTCAAAATATTCTCCCCGAAATAGGGTATAATATTTCTTCCAAACCTATAAAAACTTTGTAGAAATAATTTTATGTTTTATCCGCTTCGCAATTTTACCTTAATTTCGTGTACCGTCACAAATCATTCACCTTTTAAGATCTTTTAATTAATAGAAGTCGCACAGTTCCATTGTTTTACAATACGGGACTTCCGGCGATAATATATATCGCTAAAAAATGACAACTTAATATTGAATTTAACTACCAGCATTAACGTGTTGATGTAAAATCCAAGAATTGTTTCCCACGATTTATACGTTGCAATCTGTTCACCCAATGAATAAAAACCAAAAAACTCTGAACGTCAGTAAATGAAATATATACTCTTCTATAGACTCAGGCCGACCGTTCCTGAAACGTGTGATTAATTGAACCCCGACCAAAAAACTACAACGGTATCCAGAGTATAGTATTCAAATCCCTATACCAAAAAGCAAACAGCGTTTACTACGATTCGAACCGTAGCATTTTCGAAAATCTACAATTAAAAAACTGACTGGCGATAACCAGTAAACCATTAGACCGACCCGGTGGGTACCCATATTTAAGACCCTTTTAGGTAGATTTCATAACAAAGGTTCCCTAAAACACTAAAATCATGGTCAGTTCAAAAGATTATATATATAAATTTCACTTTCTTGAGAACACGATAAGGGCCGTAATTTTACAACCTTATCATTTTTAAATTGATACGTAAAATATAACGACGAAAATTCTCGTTCGAGTTCCTTAATGGGAAAAATCGAACCATGGAGGTGGAAATTGGGGGGGAGGGGGCTTTTTCGAAAAAACAAAATATCGTTGTAACTTTCTTATTAAGTAAAATAACGAATTCGATTAAAGTTCTTACTATTCTTTGGATAAGGGCCTAAAACATATCTAAGTAAAGTCTTTTGATATCACCAACCATTGACCTAAGGGGTGGAAAAAATGGGGTTTCGAAGACAAAAAAAAATCATACCTCCCTTAATAGTCACAGTATCGAATCGTTTTAAAGTGGTCGTTAGTCCTGTAAACATTACCTAAAACTTTTGTCTGAAACAATACTGATAAACCCTTAAGGCAAGGGATGATCAAAATGTTGCTGGAATTGTAAGATGGGGCTTGACGTATGCTATACACGTGAAACATTTTTCACATGCAACCATTGTCGTATTCAGTAAATTTGAAGTTTTTCTTAACTTTAAGATGTAAATCTTTTTTATCCCCTACTTAGCACAGGTGAAATCTACCTCCGCCTTCCGGCGTGCCGAAAGGGATATTTTTTGTTGGATTGCCTCACATGAATGGCACAAAACCGTTAAGTAATAATTTTTATTGATCGTAAACTTTGTTATAAGAAGTACAGTCTCAGGTCAACCACTTCTGAGATATGGTTAACAGTAAGGTATTGCTTCAGAGGATGAATGAGGATGATATGTATGAGTGTAAATGAAGTGTACGAGGTGCGACAAAAGTAATGAGACTGATTTTTCTTTGCAAGATGTGGCAACCCTGCAGCTTGCGTAGGCATACCATCTTTGACCTTGGTCTATAAGCTACTTCTAGTCCAAGGGGCACATTGATGCAACTGTTAAGTCGTGCTGTAATAAGTGAACACGTGTTTGTGTCTCTCGTCACAGAAATGAAACCGCAAAATATTGAACAACGGTATGCCATTTCTATTTGCATTAAATCGGGTGAAAACGCGACGACAACTTACGGTAAGCTTCAGAAGGATTTTGGAGAGGAGGTTATGTCTAGAACTCAAGTTTTTCGGTGGCATAAAATTTTTAGTGAAGGCACAACGAATGTTGAAGATGAAGACCGCAGTGGGCGACCATCAACCTCACGGACAGTCAACTTGACCAGGGTGCGTGAAATCGTACGATCTGATCGAAGATTATCCGTGAAAATGATCGCAGAAGAACTCAACATCGATCGTGTAACGGTTCGTCTAATATTAACTGAAGATCTTGGTACGAGAAAGATTTGTGCAAAAATGGTCCCCAAAAATCTCACACAACAACAGCGAGACACACGGAAAAATGTGGCAGCCGATCTGTTAGAGCAAACGGAAATCGATCCAGATTTGTTGAGCCGTGTTATCGCTGGTGATGAAGGTTGGTTTTTTCAATACGATCCAGAGACAAAACGCTAAAGTTCGCAACGGTGCTCAAAGGGATCACCCAGACCAAAAAAAGCTCGCATGTCAAAATCAAAAGTGAAATGCATGCTTGTGTGCTTCTTCGATGCCAAGGGAATTGTTCATAAAGAGCGGGTGCCTCCTGGACAAACAGTTAACCGATATTTCTACAAAGAAATTTTAGAAAGACTTCCTAAACGAGTTCTTCGTGTCCGTGCCAACATTGCTGATAATTGATTCTGCATGACAATAATGCCCCATCCCATACTGCTCTGTCGGTACAGCAATTTTTAACCTCAAAACAAATTCCAGTGCTACCACAGCCACTTTATTCACCAGATATCGCTCCGTGCGACTTTTTTCTATTTCCAAGAGTAGAAATGGCGGTCAAGGGACACCATTTTCAAACAACACAAGATGTCCAAAAAAGCTGTGACGAGGGTCTTGGAGGATATCACAGAAGATGATATCCAGAAATGTTACCGTCAATGGCAAAAGCGCTGGAATAAGTGTATGCAATCAGAGGGGAACTACTTTGAAGGAGACAACACTAAACATGACTAAAACGGTAAGCAACATTTTTTTTCACATCAGTCTCATTACTTTATTGTCGCACCTCGTATAGTCTTTATACAGTTTCAGTTCGACCATTCCTAAGATGTGTGGTTAATTGAAATCCAACCACTAAAGAACACCGGCATCCACGATCTAGTATTCAAATCCACATAAAATTGCCTTTACTAGGACTTGAACGCTGAAACTCTCGACTTCCAAATCAGCTGATTTGGGAAGACGCGTTCACCACCAGACCAACCCGGTGGGTTGGCATGATTGGACATGTATTTCAATACCATAATTGAACATTTCGTCATCAGCATTACGTCTCAAACGTCAATAGTTCTGTGATGTTGCTTTTATTGAAAATAAAATACAACAGTTTTGGAACGCAAATTTTGGTATTAATTGTTTTGTACCGTAAAATGTTAGTTAGATTCTACTCGAGTCGGGGGACCGAGGGGGCCAAGGAATGTCGCCGAATCTGGAAACGATCCGTCTAGGAAACAAGTTACGGAGAACTGCCATCGACGCCCTAGCTGTGTGCGCTGTAGCTCCATCCTGCTGGAATAACACATTTTGAAAATCGATTCCCCGGTTTCGTAACTCCGGGATGAAAAACGTAATCAACATCGCGATGTAACGATCGGCAGTTACAGTTACGGCGGCGTCATTTTCTTCAAAAAAATACGGTCCGATAACACCGACCTTTCATATTGTACACCAGACATTGCCCGATTCCGGCAATTCTGTTTGTTGACGAAGCCATTCAGATGAAAATGGGCTTCGTCACTCATTAACGATAACAAATTTTCATTTTCTTCAAAAACGGTAAGCGTTTGTCGACAAAATTGTAATCGACGCGTGAAATCTTGCTCGTTTAACTGCTACACGACGGCTATCTTGTAAGGATGGAAATGCAGGTCTGTATGCAGAATTCGTCTTACCGTACTTGTGCTGATTTGAAGCGCTGCTAAATGCCTCTGAATAGAGCGCCGTGGGCTTCTGACAACGGCTTCCCTTACTCGTTCGATGTTCTCCGGAGTGCTAGCGGTTCGTCGGGGACCCGGTGGTTTTTTCTTCAATATTGAACCGCTTGTTCGAAGGTTGTTTACCCGTCGCAATATTATGTTACGAGAAGGGACGCTTGCATTCTGTCATTTCAGCAAACTGTCAAACGCGTACAGGCGTTGGTCTAGCGTCCACGGCTCAATCTCAACGACTAAAATGTAAATGCTATGAACAAAGGAAACTTCAGACACCAGCCACGTGCCCCTCCCACCACGAACGCCCGTGTACAACCCACTTCAAAAACATCCGGTTCCCGTGAATGACACTGTAGATAATGTTGCTATCACGTGGAGAAAAAAAACATATCGATTAGACGTAGCACGCTAAAATAAAAAAAAAATCCTTCATTTTTACTTCCTTGTACGAAATAAAAGGAAGTATTGTGATCGTGAAAAATTTCGGTTTTCAGATTTCAAAGTTAATATCCATTTAGACCAACCCTGAATCCATTTTGACTAGTTTCGGCGTGACGTCTGTACATCGCATACCTCAATACCTATTAGCCTTAGGATGTTGAAATTTTGGATTTAGGACTATTGTAACATGTAGTTGTGCACCTACACTTGTGATTTCAATCGACTGAAACAAAATTGTACAAAAAACCCCAAAATCCCCCAAAAATATGGATTTTGGACTTTTTCTTAACTGCAGTAATAAGCCCTCATTGGGAGCTTTTCAACGATATATCATAAGTGGTAATTAATTTCATTGTTCCAGAGCTATAGCCAAATAAAATTGTAATTAATGAAATATTTGGATCGTACAAGGGGAAGGCACATCGGTTCGAATCGGACTTGATCTCCTTAACTTAATTTATTTTTTAATTCCAAATATATTGATTTGTTAATTATTATTAACCCGCGAGTGCAAAAAAAAAACTTTTACAATAAATAATTATTTAATAATAAAAAATGAAAAAAATCAGAAGGTAGTGAAATAAAATTTTATGTACTTTTAAAATGTGTATATCAATTTAATAGATATTATTATTACACATGTGTATATGTAATAGATTTGGTGAACCATCTTATTTTATATTAATTGAAAATTGTAATTTAGAATCGTATTACTTTTGAATTTTCTAGTTTAATTTCTGGTTAATTTTATTTAATTATTCTGGAATTTCTGTTTAATTTTATCTACATTAAAGTTAACTATAGAGTGACTGAAAAATAGACCCTCACAAGAATAACGTATATACTGAAGCGTACATGTGCAACCTTTAATAAACTGCAAAAAAATTCTTATCTTTTAGTTCATTACTCCTATGATATTATCGGACAGTATTCTCCGTAAGTCAGAGTCGATCATCATTTCGTTTATTTGTTTTTTATTGCCGATCATTTAATCGCTATTTGGCTTCATATAATTCTTCTGATCTTAATTTGTGTACAGGTCCTCTAGTTTTTAAATTTTCTCTCTCTTTATATTCATCATCCTCTCTCTTAATCTTTTTATTCTGTCTTCGGTCTTAATGTTTTCTTCCCCTTTATATTTATAATCTTCTCTTAAATGTTTTTATTTTTCATTTGTTTGCAACATTTACGTCGTGTTTATTATTTTTTTGTTCATAACATTTTATTCCTTTTTTTTTAATTTATATATATTTTTTGTCTTCCAGTCATTTGACTGGTTTGATGCAGCTCTCCAAGATTCCCTATCTAGTACCACTCGTTTCATTTCGGTATACCTCCTACATACTACATCCCTAACAATTTGTTTTACATATTCCAAACGTGGCCTGCCTACACAATTTTTCCCTTCTACCTGTCCTTCCAATATTAAAGCGACTATTCCAGGATGCCTTAATATGTGGTCTTTAAGTCTGTCTGTTCTTTTAACTTATATTTTTCTGAATGCTTATTTCTTCATCGATTTGCCGCAACACCTTTTTATTATACACTTTATCCACTCATCTACTTTTTAACATTCTCCTATATCACTGCATTTCAAAAGCTTTTAATCTTTTCTTTTCATGTACTCCGATCGTCCATGTTTCACTTCCATATAAAGCGACACTCCAAACATACACTTTCAAAAATCTTTTCCTGACGTTTAAATTAATTTTTGATGTAAATAAATTATATTTCTGACTGAAAGGTCTTTTCGCTTGTGCTATTCGGTATTTTATTTCGCTCCTACTTCGTTTATCCTACTTCGTTTAGTAATTCTACTTCCCAAATATCAAAATTCTTCTACCTCCGTAATCTTCTTCCTATTTTTATATTCAGTAGTTCATCTACATTATTTCTACTACATTTCTTTACTTTCGTTTTTTTCTTGTCTATTTTCATGCAGTAGTTCTTGCGTAGGACTAAAGCCATTCATTGTTTCTTATAAATCTTTTTTTAGAAACAAAATTCTTTTTTTAATATATTTAAATATATTGATTTATTAATAATTATTAATCTGGAATTTAAAAAAAATTACAATAATTTTTTTTATTTTTTGTATATTTTTAAATTAAATAACAATAAAAAAAAAATATGAAAAAATGTGTATATATAATTTAATAAGCGTACAAGGAAACCATGTGGTGTCCACATAGATTTTTTTTTATCAAACCTCATACGATTACACAACAATCTTTCTCATGAAACACGTAGTAAAACAAAATACAACTTCTTGTCTACATAATAAAGGAAATAAATACTACTTTTCCTGAAAATAATGATGTACACAACGTAACCTTTGATGAATATATTATAAGTTTATATTTCATTTCAACCGAAATTACCTTTTTTTTATTCTTATTTATGTTACTAATTCATACACGTGTTCGGACACGAAAATTATTTTCTACGGAATTAAATAACTAAAATAACGAAAAAACTGAGAAATTATATTCACGAATATCTTTAAAAAAAACTTAATGTAAAGACAAATTTACAGTAAGTAATTTCTATATTCATAAAAATATTTCCATAAAAAAAAAATTCCGCATCTATAATATAAATTCTATAAAGAAAGACATAAAAAAAATGGTTCTTTTAATACAACTCAGTATAATATTACAACGTGATATGAAAAATATCAGAGTACCACTATATACAAGCTGACCAAATGTAAAGTCTATAGATTTTATAAAACAAGACTATACGTATACTTTCCGGTAAATCGATGACACGTGGAAGAAACTTACACAACATCGCGTAACAGACCGTTTATCGAATTCTATCTATACATTAATCTAGTGAGTGATTTACGTAATCTGTTATAGTTTCATGCAAAAACTATTCAACCGATTAAGCTGAAATTTTGCATAAACACTAACCTTTTATAACAAGAAAGAGCATTAAATTACTGCCGTTACGAAATGCTACACCGTTTAAAGACAGTGGCCATTTTAATAGCATACTAAAGACCGGATTATAATCCTTGCCGATATTCAATTTTACTGCGGCCAAACTGGTGGTCATATCAAATTCGAAAATCGCCTGCATTATTTGAAATTAAAGTTTCTACAAAAAAAAAAAAAATGGTGTAAACACCACATAACTTCTTTTCTTTTTGTTTTAACTGAATTTTTACAGGCATCGACTGCTAAGGTCATTAGCCCTCGTCACATTTTAAAAAAAAAATTATTATCTCCATCAGGATCGTCATATGTAAGGGTGTAAAGGGCCCTTACATTTTATTTAAAAACACAAACTTCACAATAAACATTAAGACATAAAAGACAAGGACAATCACAAACACTTGGGGTGTAAAGGGCCCCGATATTAAAATTTGAGATAAGGTTCTCAAAAGACCATGAAATTAAAAATTCAACTTATCAATACCATTTCTTTCTTTATATATATATATATATATATATAACACTACCGCTTAGAGATTCTTTTATCACAGCTTTAAACTTTCATTTTATAGACTTTTAAGAAGTCCACTGGCGTGTAAAAATGCAACAATATTTTCTTCATTTCCATTATCCAGATCAGCACTAATATTATTTGTAAGACGGAACCTCTTTCTGAGGTCCTCATATATGGTACACTCTTCTATTAGATGCATGATTATCAGTGTTTTATTACAAACACCGCACATTGGTCTCACTTCGCCGGTTAACAAATATAAATTTTTTAATCGCGTGTGACCGATTCTAAGTCTGGTCACCGCTACTTGTTCACGGCGAGTCAACTTAAAAGTCGCTTTTCCATTTATAAGCAGAAGTTTTTACTGAGTTTAATTTTGTATTTAAACTCCTCCATTCAGCATTCCACTTGTTTTTTACTATGTTTGTTAGACGGTTTTTAACATCTGCCACTCTTACAGGAAATGCATCCAAATCATCGCAAACTGTTGCCTTTCTGGCAGCTTCGTCTGCGATTTCATTACCTGCTTCTTTGTACGCCTATTAAATTACATTTTTAAAAGTACATAAAATTTTCTTTCATTAATAACTATATATTTTCTTTATTGTTATTATTAAATTATTATTTATCGTAAATTTTTTTTACAATTACACGTTAATAATCTCTTATATATATATACATATATAGAATGTTTGTTTGTCCCGTATGCGTTCCTATACAATTCATCCGATTTCGATGAAACTTTGGGTGAGTTGTGCCCACGCCCGCGAAGGTTTTCGAATTAGTTTGCACCCGGTAGGTGACGCTGGGGGTCGACATAATTCGAAAAATCGTATTATGGTCCAATTTGCTCATATTCAAAATATATATTAATTACAAGAACCGAAACATTTTTACGAAAAACGTAAGAAGTGAAGATTGGAAAAGGGGGAAAAAAAAGCTTAAATTTTGTGATGTTCCGTAATATTCAGTTTTTTAAAGCTTTATCAAACTTTCATTTGTGTTCATTCAATCTGTACGTAAACTCAAATATAGCAATACTGAAGCATTGCCGGGTCAGTTATTATAAAATAAATCAATATATTTAAATTAAAAAAAAATAAAATTAAACAAAATGAAGATTAATGTTTGATTCGAACCGATGTGCCTTCCCCTTGTAAGATCCAAATATTTCATTAATTAAATTTTATTTGGCTATAACTCTGGAAGCAAAGAAAATAAGTACCGCATATGATATATCGTTGTAAAGCTCTCAATGAAGAATTATTACTGCAGGTAACAAAAAGTCCAAAATCCAAATTTTTTGGTCACTTTTGGTCCAGTCGATTGAAATAAAAAGGGGAGGCTCACGATTAGATGTCACAACAATACTAAATCCAAAATTTTAACATCCTACGGCTAATCGTTTTTGAGTTACGCGTGATACATACGTACATAAGTACAGACGTCACGCCGAAACTAGTCAAAATGAATTAAGGGATGATCAAAATTGATATTTCCGTTGAAATGTATAAACCGAAAATTTTTGCAACCAAAATACTTTACTTTGTACAAGGTAGCAAAAAGTAAAAAGTCTTTCACTATATCTCTTTCGGTTATCGAGAAAAAAAGCTTTAAATAAGCTACGGTGTACATATCTTCAGACTTTTCCTTCACTTTCAAGAACATTTGCAGTTTCTAGTTAAATCATTTCTTGTAGCTTTCTCGACGAAAATAAATAATGAATAATGGCAGACGGTTCAAATGGCTGATGTCCACTTGCATTGTCAATGCTTCTTGCATGGGAAACTGTATGTATCTCGGGTACAATGTGTAAAAAACCCCTATAAATATTGTATACAACTTCATTTTTAAGATTATGTTGTTCATAAACTCTTCTACAAAAAATAAAAAGCTGACAACACAGATGTAGGAAATTCCAATCACGCGGCTAAAGCCGCATTCCCGGTATATTCACACACACACTCTCTGTGTGTGTGAATATACATATACAGAGTGTCACATATAAAACGCAACCCATCAAGCACTCATCCATGAAATTTCAAAAATCAATCTTACTCCTCTACTCGTTACTGAAATGGACTCGTCTAACATCTAAACATCGCGGCGACGCAGTAGAACACTACCGATAGTAACAACAATGCGATCATAACGTTCAGTGTATCGCTAGAGACAAGATGGTGTTTTCGCTAGATGAACTTACGTCGAGTCTTACTTCAGTACGAAATCAGCGGTTGCAGTGCAAGATTTGCTTCGCTATAAGTACCCAGATAAACCGGCTCCTAACAAAACATCAGTATTAAGGTTAGTTGCAAAATTTAGAGAGACCGGTTCTGTTAATAACAAGGAACACAAAAGATCTGCGTCGGTTTTGAATACAGATACAGTCGCTGAAATCAAAGACCAATTACTCGCCTCGCCAAATAAATCGATCGAAATTAATTTGTCTAAATCGACTGTTCATCGGGCGACCAAACGATTACAATTACGACCTTATCGCATTCAAACGGTTCATAGACTTCTTGAGCCCGACAAAGAAAAACGGCTACAATTTTGCCAACGGTTCTGTCGATTTCTGCGCGAAGAAATTAATGTTACGGATTCGTTATTTTTCACAGATGAAGAACGGTTTCATTCGGATGGCTACGTAAACAGCCTAAACAGTAGAATTTGGAACGCTGAAAATCCCCACGTTTATCACGAAAAACAATTACACCCGCAGAAGTCGGGCGTATGGTGCGCGATATCGCCGAAGAAAATAATCGGTCCTATTTTTTTCGAGCACACCATTAACGCAGAACGATATCAGGATATTTTATTTCGGTTCATCGCACTCTTGGAAGAGGAAGACAGACAGGGCCGGCTACAAAATGACGGTGTGACATCGCAATACGCAGGTTCAACTTCTGATTTCGTCGAGGAATTCTTCGGTAATCGTGTTATCGGTCGAGGCTTGTGGCCGCCGAGATCTCCAGATTTGACTGCGGCAGATTTTTTTCTACGGGGTTACCTCAAAGAAAAACCCAACAACAAACCACGAACACTTGAACGATTGAAAGTCAATATTGAACAAGCTGTATTAAATATCCAGCCGCAAACTTTGAAAAACGTTGCAAGAAACGCTGTAAAAAGAATTGAAGCTCAAGAAGATGGCGGCCACTTCCAACATTTACTCTAAGTGTAAGGTAACGGATGGTAATAATAAAAATTACATTTACATTTACACATACCTTTTTATTATTTCAATACCTACCAATATAAGGTTGGGTTGCGTTTTATATGGGACACCCTGTACATGATAGATAATATTTTTACTATTATTAGATAATAACTTAAGACAACTAAACCGCTTTCATATTTCTTCCGCCGACTAAACTAGAAAAGGGAACGAACAAGGAACGTTCCGTATACACACGCAGTAAAAAAAAAACTACCTTCCACCATTATGCCAGGGTCGGCACTGCGGGAACGACAGTGCTCTCTCCTCCTCGCAACCTCGCGTGCACCTTCCTATGTTCGCATGCGGACAACAGCCGAACACCACGCCACTGGAACTGTGAAGCGCGCAGTTCCATACAATGATTTTACTATCTTTTTCATAAACTGGGAATCTGGCTATTAAGTTTAAGGATTACATATTGAACAAGTATAAAGAACGCATTAAAGAAAAAACGAATCATTATATTAAATGTTATCGATAATATGAGGTGGAAATAGAGGGTGCTGCAGTTTCACAGTGCTTATACGCGAACCGCCACTGATCGGTGGCATCCTGCCAGTGGCCTAACTGTTGACTGTGTTATGTTATCAAGTTTAGAGGGTCTAAAAGACGATCTCCGATAAAGCCCATCATTGCTAGGAACAGCGGGGTAGTGTGGTGACTGGGTTCGTCAAAAGGTGGGTGCTTCCCCTACGGACACGCACACGCACGCGCGCGGTATATAAAATATATTAAAGATTGAAACCAAAAATTATTACCTGATACGTGATCTTGCAAGTTTAAGATAAAATTACTCACCTGGAACAAAAGATAACAAAAATTAATGACAATTTAAAAAGCTGACAACACAGTTGTAGGACTTTCCCGTTACCCGGCTAAAGCCGCGTTCTGTGAAAGTCCTACAACTGTGGGTTGCTTTTGATGTACGGCTTAGATACACAACTTCATTAAAAATATTTATTATTTTAACTAAATATAATATTTTTTAGTTTATTTAATTCAAAGATTCTAACTAAAGCGCGCGCGCATACCGTGATTAATTAGCGCTCGGTGTGGGGGTACTAACGGCGACGGTCGGCAGACCGGTGTAGCCGCGACGCTTAACCACCAGGCACAGAGTCGACCTGGGATCGAGTTCGAAACTCGGCCGTACCGAATTACTATTTTACACTTTAAATATTAATCATTTACTTAATTCTACCCTCACCTTTTTTTTTCCCCTCTCAGCTCCCCTGGGCCGGACCGACTTGTTGGTATTACGCCGCCCAGGGGAGTGTCTTTAAACTCAAATAGGCCTCCCCACCTACCGGCTATATACCGGCAAGGCAGGTCGGCCTACCGGTTAGCTCTTTTTCAGAGTTCTTTATTAATATTGCCCTTTTGGACACCACGCCAGACCCAGTTCGCCGCGACGCGGTGCTGGGTCCCTTCAGTATTCAGTGTGCTGTTGCCTGACTGTTACCCGTGGAGTCCTTGGTGGCTTATCAGTGCCAACACACCGCAGCATGCTAGACCTCACCAGCAAGGCTGTCCACCCAGTCCTATTCTAGCCAACACCTTGTCTTCTCTCATCAGAGTATTTCTGTAGAACAACTTGTCTAACAAAACTAGCAAAATTATTCCAGTTTGACTCGCTTCTTAGCATGTAGTCTATTGTTGTCTCTGGAATTATACCTGTGAGTGCCTTACTATGTCTAAGTGTGTCCCACCTATTGCACTCAAAAAAGGTGTGCTCAGCATCATCTATCTCGTTGCAGTAGTTGCTCTTCTCTCTTGCCTATTTTGTGCAGGTAGTTATTGAAGTAACCATGTCCTGTAAAAAAACTGCGATAGGTGATGATCAACCTCACCAAATCTTCTCGACAACCATGGCTTGATGTTGGGGATGATGGTTCTCGTCCATCGACCCACAGCTTCCTGCGACCATCTTTCCTGCCAGATATTATAAACGGCATCCCTGACCTATTGTTCTGGCTTGCCTTGTGCCCTCTCCACCCTCTTTTTTGCGATTAGGTCAATAGGAGATGTACCCGATAACACGCACAGGGCGGCATAAGACACTGTCCTGTATGCGGACACAACACCTAGGAGCACACACCTGTGCGTCCTCGCCAGTCTCTCTTTGTTGCGCCTGATGGCGATAGAGCGCCACCAGGCCGGAACGGCATACATAAGCGAAGACACGACGGTGGTCGCCAGTAAACGGCGCTTTGAGGCCCGAGGGGCATTCTGCGAGACATAATGATATTTAGACTTTTTGTCATCCTTTCTGCCTTGTTGCATACATTGACTATGTGCTCGGTGTATCTACCGTTTTTCTGGAGGATAACTCCTAAGTACTTGATGTTATTCGCTTCTTCTATAGCATGACCGTTGATGGAAATATTGAACGGTTCTAGCACTCTTCTACCCGTAAAGGCAATACACCGGCATTTTTCCGTAGACAGTTGCAGACCCCTGGACCTCAACCACTCCTGTATAGTGTCGATGGCCGCATACACCCTCTCCCGCACCTCCAAGACCGTCCTTCCCTCTACGAGGACTGCAAGGTCATCTGCATAAGCCAGGACCTGGACGCCGACAGGAAATTCCTTGTGACGTTCAACCCTCACCTGTGACGTTACAACATAACAGAGGACTGCAACAATATTTTTTCGGGAAGGGGGTGCGATTTTCGAAAAGTTTTTTGCAAATAATGATATTTCATAATCGTTAACGAATGCAGCTAACAAAAATAAAATATTAGGCGAAAACTCGGGGTACTTAGTGTTCCCGCCTCATCCCTTTCACCTTTTAAATTGAAAATTTAATGGCATCAATGCCTGAAATACAGAAGTAATCTGATCAGGATTGGTCAAAATAGGTCCAGTAGTTCTGGATAAATAAGGAGATTTATAGGCCGACACCGAACACACTAACATAAACGTTTGGAAAATTTTCATTCGGTTTTTATTGTCCCTTAGGTGTGAAAGCGTCAAGATCCGTTTAAAATCGCATATGTCCAAATTGGTGTTTGGTGCGCCGTTTCCGGAAATCGTATAATGGGACCAATATTTTTTGGCCGGACTGTCAACACACAAGTTTATCTTATAAGTTTCGAAGAATCCTACGCGCGATTAACTGATATACAAAAAGAACACAGCTTCTTTCAACAAGACGAAGCAACGTGTCACACATCAAACGTTTCACTCATTCGCGTTCATGCAGCTTTCACAAATGAACGAGCTGTCAGCAAAGGACGGTGGCCTCCACGTTTCCCAGACTTGTTAACTTAACCTATTGGGTTGATCTGGTGGTGAATGCGTCTACCCAAATCAGCTGATTTGTAAGTCGAGAGTTCCAGCGTTCAAGTCCTAGTAGTCTGTTACTTTTATAAGTATTTGAATACTAAATCATGGATCAAAGTGTTCTTTGGTGGTTGGGTTTCAATTAACCACACATCTCAGGAATGGTCCAACTGAAACTGTACAAAAGTACACTTCATTTACACTCATACATATCCTCTGAAGTATTATCTGAAAGGTAATTACCGGAGGCTATACAGGAAAAATAAAGATATAATTTCTTAAACCCAAGGGATTGGTCTAGTGGTTAACGCGTCTTTCCAAATAAGGTGATTTGTAAGTCGAGAGTTCCAGCGTTCAATTACTAGTAAAGTCAGTTATTTTTACACGGATTTGAATACTAGATCGTGGATACAGGTGTTGTTTGATGGCTGGGTTTCAATTAACCACACAAGAGACTGTACAAAAGTACACTTCATTTACACTCATACATATCCACTGAAATATTATCTGAAAGGTAATTACCGGAGGCTATACAGGAAAAAGAAAGATATCACTTCATAAACCCAAAGGATTGGTCTAGTGGTTAACGCGTCTTCCCAAATAAAATGATTTGTAAGTCGAGAGTTCCAGCGTTCAATTACTAGTAAAGTCAGTTATTTTTACACGGATTTTAAGACTAGATCGTGGATACCGGTGTTGTTTGATGGCTGGGTTTCAATTAACCACACAAGGGACTGTACAAAAGTACACCTTATTTACACTCATATATATCCTCTGAATTATTTTCTGAAAGGTAAATACCGGAGGCTATACAGGAAAAAGAAAGAAGAGTTGTCTTCTTGTGATTTTTTTCCTTTCCGGCTACTTAAAGGAGGCAATTTATACATCTAATCCCCACAATATTGATGAACTTAAGCGGAACATTCAACGAGAAATCAACACAATTGACAAAGTTTTGCGTGACACGATCAGTCGAGCACAAAATTGCATCGATGCTAAGAGTGGTCATTTGTAACAATAAGGTAAATAAATGAAACATTTAAATTACGTTTTATATGTTTCTTCTATATTTTATGCGTATCATTCATAAAATTTCATTCCAATATAACCTACCGATTTTGCAGCGGTTATGTGTTCGATTTTATTTTGGTCACCTGCATAAGGAAACCTCAATTTAAGTGAATAGTATTTTTGTACTCATACCTCAAAACGTAAAGAAAATTCATTCTCAACCCCCCCCCCCCCCCCACAACAAACCAAGTAACCCAAAATAATACCGTATTTTTTTCGAAAAGTTAGTAGAAACTGTGTTTTTATTTCTATATGAATATTTTGGATAACTTTGGATTTTTTTTTAATCGATGAATTTTTAAATAAAAGAAAATTTTCATATAAAAGTTTAATAATTAGTTGGTTATTACTGAACGAAAACCAAAACCTTTACGACGTTTCAAAGGTCAATGTTATATGTAACCGGTCACAGAAGAAGAATCGGATTAAAACTTCTTGAAAAAGTTGGCCGACATAACAACAGCTTAATGAAGATATGGGATCAATTAAACAACTGTCCATTCCAATATTACTACGAAGTGTGATTATAATTATTAAAAAAAACTTGCTTTTGGGAATAAACAGTGGAGGTTGTGAAGATATCCAACCGAAAACATTTTTAATTAAAATGAATTCATTATATAATGAACATCGAAATCGTATCAGTACTATTTATAACAACACTTACTGACCATGACATTTTTACACGCATATAGATATACTGTATCTGAACAGTTGAATCACCTATAAAATGTGGAAAAAAAAAAACAAAAAAGTTGACGTTCACATTATTTTATTTTTTATTTTTTTTTTTTACTTTTAAGGCCGCAAAGAACCACTTTAGTCAGAATAATTCTTTTTTGCCGATCTTTTAGCCTTTAAGTTCTTAGCTTTAACTTTCTCCCAATAATGATCCTGCTCTACGATCCTCTTCTGAATAAACCCTTTTTGTATAATTAAAAGTTCTTACTTTAAAGTCGGTATTCGGATCTTTAATAACAAATTTTAATTTTTCGGATTTATTAAGTAAATCTTCGTAAGTCAAATTTAATTCTTCTTTAATCCATAATGGCGGATTTTTTAAAGATCAAAATTCTCTTAGTAATCCTATCCTGCGGTAATCTTAACGAGTGTGCGCAGAAAGAAATTCGCTTCTTTTTCATAATATCGATTAAGGATTCCAAGTTTTCGTACAGAAATTTATTAGGCGATAATCTGTACTGATTTTCGTGTTTATATTTTTTTGTTTATTCAGGTTCTAAGAATCCTGCGTTCAACTTTAAGCAAAGGTTCGGTCCTATTTTTCTGATTTAATCTAAATAAAGTCTCGCTCGCGTAAGTAATTACCGGTTTAACCGCAGTTTTGTAACGTCTAATTTTAGTGTTAAGCGAGAGCGATTTTTTGTTGTAAGTATTTTTGGTTACTTGTAGCGCTTTAAATAATTAATTATGTCTTTCGGTCCGATTTTGTTTTTCGTTACGATTACAAGTAATGATCTCTCCAAGATATTTAAATTTTTCTACAAGTTCTACTTTGTTTCCATTAATATTCACAGAATTAATAACTAAAGGATCTATAGCCATCATTTTAGTCTTTTCGTAAGAAATTTTAAGTTCAATTTTATTCGCAAGTTCTTTTATACTTGTTATTTGTATTCTGGTTTCTGCGATATTATTACATAATAAAGCTAAGTCGTCGGCAAATCCTAGGCGATTTAAACTTAAGTTATCTCTTTTGAATCCTACGTGAATATTTTTTGGATTAATTTTAAACCATTCGCGCATCAGAAAATCTAGCGCACAATTAAATATTAAAGGCGAAAGTCCGTCGCCTTGTCTCAGTCCGGATTTTATGTAAAAAGGTTCGGAAAATTCGCCACGAAACTTCACTTTAGATTTTGTCAATGTTAAACCGATCATATTTACCAATCTATGATCCGATCCGAGATTTCTCAGAATTTTTTACATCGAAGGTCTATGTATGCAATCGTACGCGTTTTTGAAATCAATAAAAGAAATAATCACCTGTTTCTGTTTTCTATTGTAAATATCTATAAGTTATTTCAAAGTAATAATTTGACCTGGACAACTGCGCCAAGGCCGAAAACCACCTTGGTAATCGCCTAGCTCGCTTTCTAGTCGGTCGTTAATTCTATCGTAAATAATTCTAGATAACATTTTATACGTACAATCTAATAACGAAATTCCACGATAATTGTCCGGATTTGTCTTGTCGCCTTTTTTGTGTAAAGGATGTATAATAGCTGTCGTCCAATGTTCTGGAAGTTTTTCGGATTCCCAAATTTTAACCAGAGAATTACGCAAAGATTTCTTAACCGACTCTCCTAACATTATTTTATAATATTCGAAATTCATATAATTTAATCAATATCATTTTTATTAATTAATAGTAAACATATACAGGTGTCCTTTAAAGATGAGGTCAAATGTGCTTATCTTGTAAGTCAAATGGTAATGCGACCGAAGGTCGGGGATGTAAAACGGCTCCATTAGCATCAGGATCTGATTTTTCGTAGGGACATTATGGTGTATTCCGAGTAACAGCCCCTCCGGGAGTGGATGAGAGGCCTCGATGTTCCGCTTACGACGATCGGGTGGGGACTGCCTTGCAGTACCGTTAATGGGAAACTAAGACCTAGTCTTGGTGAGGGATCCTTTCAACGGTTCCCCATTAGAGGGATTCCTAGTCCCCGCTATCTAGCGGGAACTTTTTTCCGACGAGGTAGTTAGAGAGTATAGCATCTCTCTGCGTCGAGTTTATGCTTAGTTGCGTATCCAGGTATCCTACGAGGGGCGGGGAAAAAAACACAAAAAACATAAGACCCAGAATCAGGTACATAGTAATCACTTAACAGGTGAAAAAAAAAAAACAAAACAACCAATGTTATATTCATTTTGATTAGTTCAATATAAAAATATGTATTTAAAAATTAAAAGTAAACGATAATTCGATGGTATTTAAAATTTAAAAAAAACTACTAAGAAGAGGAAAACAAAATTATTACATCGTTTCATAACATTCACAATGGAATATTACTTAAAAAACAATTTATCGGTTAATCATTTCTACCCGTGATTTACAGTACATCACCCGAACGTTCTTCAAATATTTAATCATATTTTTATAAATAAATATCAGTTCATAAATGACGTAACAATTATTATTTTTAACTTTTAGAAATATTTTATTTTTATTCAGCTTACGTATACGAACAGTTATAAGAAAAGGTAAATAAGAGTTGCGTAATATTCTCGGAAAGTTATGCGACTTAACCTTGTGAAGTTTTCCACCCCGAAAGACCACCGCGGCAAAACATTAAGTGGTAAATTCAAATATGTAACTAAACAATTATATAAAAAAAATAAATAAAAACTTATTAACTTTTGAATAAAATTTTGAGGTACGTGACCGTATCTCTCTACTTTTTGACAGTTTTTAACGAAATTTAAACGATAATTATATTCAAAAGGCATCTTATAAAATTTCATAAAAAAATTTTTTAATCAAGCACAAGGATAACTGATAAAAAAAAGAAAAAAACTAGAATGAAATTGCCCAAATATACAGAATGATTCAGGAGGATAGATCAATACTTTGACAACTCATTCTAGAGGCTAAAAATAAAAAAAAAAGTTCATATAAACATAGCTCCGAAAACGCTTCGTTAGCGAGTTATACAGAGTGAAAGATTTCGCCCGAGTTTCAGTTCCTCCGGGTAAATTAAGGTTTTCTGAAATTCTGGGAAGATCAATTAAGGGGCAAATTCAATTCTTTCTTATGGTTTTTGAACTGGGAAATCGAAAAAAAATAGGTCCCAGAATTGTAACTCTCTTAGTTTTGTAAGATATCCCTCGTAAAACGCCAAAAATAGGGTCAAAAAACACATTTTTTTTTAAGTTTAACGTACAATAACGTTGTTAAATTGGCAATGTTACGCCTACCTGGGATTCGAACCCGGGAACCCCCGGATGAAACACCGAATCGTTACCACTCCTACACTCTACTTATTGCATAATTAATAAAATGCTAAGTTTTTAAAAAAATTCTTATTATAATCATTAAAAAAATAAAAACGTAAATCCAACTTAGATTAAATGTGCTCTTTTTAACCCGCCGGGTTGGTCTAGTGGTGAACACGTCTTCCCAAATCAGTTGATTTGGAAGTCGAGAGTTCCTGCGTTCAAGTCCTAGTAAAGCCAGTTATTTTTACACGGATTTGAATACTAGATCGTGGATACCGGTGTTCTTTGCTGGTTGAGTTTCAATTAACCACACATCCCAGGTATGGTTGAACTGAGAATGTACAAGACTACACTTCATTTACACTCATACATATCATCCTCATTCATCCTCTGAAGTATTATCTAAACGGTAGTTACCGGAGGTTAAACAGGAAAAAGAAAGAAAAAAAAAGTATAATTCTTTTAATTTAAATAAGAAATTTATTTTTATTATAAAATTATACACGCGTGCGTGTGCTTGAAAGAAAGAAAGAAAGCCGAGTGAGAAAGATAGGAAGTTAGAGAATGAGAGAATATACAACACTTAATAATAACAAAACAGATAACATACACACGCAAAACCAATCTGTTATCAATTTTAAAACGTAAATATAGATATTTATAGAACTGAAGGTAAATAAACTAAAGATATCATAAAATTTAACGTATACAAAAGATAAATAATAACACTTAGAATAAATAAAAATAAAAGTACAAGGTTGTTAACTGTTTTTGAATTACGATTCGATAACACTAATAATAAAAAATTGTTAAATAAATAAAATTACGCAGCACTTTATCCAAAGAAATTTAATTACAACACAATATTAAAAAAAAAATTATAGAATAAAAGTAAAAAGGAACAAGACTTTAAAAAGAACATTATTTTTAACCTTCGCGAACTGACGCTGTTGAATTTTGGACAACAGATTTCTAATTTAAACTTAAAGATTCCTATATATACCGGGTGGTTCAAAAAGGACTTCACTACTTTAAAAGCAAATAAAAATTTATTTACATAACTTACAGATTTGAACGAGGTCTCATTTCATAGAAAAACACATAAAGTTTGTCACCCGACATTCACTTTGTTTCGATCCAATTATAATCCGACGTACATCCTACCTGAAGCCGATTTCATTCCATACTTTAGCCAGTAAGTCGGGCGTTACTTCTGCGGCTTTGGCGAAGTCTTAGCTCAACAAGATCAGCAGAAAAAGGTGGTACATAAACCCCCGATCTTTAATGAAACCACACGAGAAAAAATTTACCAGGATCAAATCTAAAAACCGAGGCGCCCCTGCGATTGGATCTTCACGACCTGGAAATCCAGTATGAAGAAAATCTCCGATTCTAGGCGGTAATGAAGTGATGCCCTTGTTGCTGATAGTAATGACATCCATTTTGGTCATCATCGTCTGATTAAGGAATAACAATATTCTGAATCACGTCCAAATAAACGATACCGTTTACGGTTGCCTCCTGGAAGAAGAACGGGTCGTATAATCTTTGTTTCCTTAGGACATCAAAAATATTGACCTTAGGGCTATCAAGAATATGCTGCGAAGTTTCGTGACGGTATTCTACCGTCACGAAACTTCCCCGTATTCGGCAGTTACGGGTGTTCACCTTGCCGCAGACGTTAAACGTTGACTCATCACCAAAAATTACATCGTCTGCAATTCTATCCATCAGTTCCACACAAAACTGCAGTCATATATATTTCATATATATTCTCAAGAAAAAAGGTCTGATGAGCCTTGCCGGGGGGGGGGGGAGGGGAGGTTAAAGTATAGGCAAGTTTTGAATTCCCGGACACAGTATCAAGGAAATGTTTCATTTAGAAACCGAACTTGGTTGTGCTTGTGTGGTGAGCTTGAGGAAAAACTAATTTTTCAGAGCCATTATATTAGTTTTGGAAAACCCCAGTCATGTAGGATCTCGAGATAAGAATGGCCTTATTTTACTTCAAAAAAAAAAAATAGCAAGATCTTTACAACTCTATTTCGTACAATGCGAAATTACGTTACAACACGACGACAAGAAACAGAAAATTTTTACGCGGCAAAAACTTTAACTAATCACGATCCAACGGCAACTAGATCTGTTAGAGCCGTGGCTCGATATGTGGAGAATCAAGATCAACGGTGAAAAATCGGTGGCAGTGATGTTCACATACGAGACACGTGCTCCAACCAGGCAGCTGGAAATCTCAGGAGAAAAAATCCGCTTTGGGAAAACTCCCAGGCAAGTACCTGGGAGTAGTCCTGAAAACACGGCTTACCTTAGGAGAACATGTTAAATATGTGACCCAAAGGGCAAAGGCAGTCAGGGCCTTACTATACCCATTACTGAACAGTGCCAGCCCATATCCAATGGCGACCAAATTGCTCATTTTTCGGCTATACGTCCTGCCGATTCTAACATATGCTTACCCGGCACGGTAAGCATACCGTAGCTTTGTTGAACTCCACGCTTCAAAAGAAATTATACGCCGTCCAAAACATAGCGATGCGGACGATATTTGGAGCACCGTGGTTCGTCAGAAACGTCACTCTTTGCTACGATGCGGGATTACACACCGTATCCGAAGTGGGAATGGCGCAGGCAAGCAGACTGTTCGGGAGAGCGGCCGTGTCCGAATACGGCCATCTCCGGGACATCTGCCGAGAGGATCGTACTCCACAGGGTACAAGAAAACGGCCTCATGCCGTATTAAAACCAACCACCGTGAAGAGGCGGTACGAGAGTAAAAAAATGACAAACCAGGCTTAGGAGCCTCTATATTGCGTAACATATAAATGGAAACCGCAAAAAAATTCCGGCCGCGAAAGTGACAGTTTTCGCAATTAAATTTTGTTAAAACTATAAAAAGCTGAACGTCACTCCGAACCGTCCCACGAAGAGACCACAATTTCATTTAGTCAGCATATGCGATTCCCTACGGAGAACGGGACGCATTTCTCCCTGCAAATAACTAGAGCTCCGGTAGGCGCACTTCTGCTAGCCCATAGGTGCTGGTACCGAGGGTACTTCAGCGGATGGACTGAAGGGGAATCACACCGGGATTACTCGGCTCAAAAGCTTAGTCTATCACGGTCAGAACCAGTAAATAAATTACACCATGGTCAATACGGATAGGCACGCAAATTACCAAATCCGTCCATATATAAAATTAAAAATTTATAACCGCCACTAAATAACCGATGAAATCCGCCCGATAATAGAAAGATAGAGCAGCAAGGGACATGGTCCAGGCTCTGCGATCTGCAGGGAGAAATATTGAATCTCCCGCCATTCATGCGTTCCGTTCCGTTAAGTAATCACGAAAGCCTACGGAGAATATTTTTAAACAGGAAAGAAAAATTCTAAGAACTATATTAGATCCGAAGTGCGAAAGCAAAAAAAAAAAAAAAAATGCCGTCGCATTAAAAGTGCACAAGAAGGGCGGATTTTCAGTTTTAGATAATAACGAAAGGATATTGCCGGCTATTATAATTTTTACTTCTTTGTACGAAGTAAAAAAAAAATTATTCTGATCGGGAAATATTTCGGTTTTCAGATTTCAATGGAAGTATCCATATTTTGATTAGTCTCTGCATGACGACTGTACGTATATCTCGCGTAACTATAAACGATTAGCCGTAAGATGTTGAAATTTTGGATTTAGGACTGTTGCAACATCTAGTTGTGCACCTCCCTCCCCTTTTCATTGTAATCGACTGAACCAAAAGTATCCGAGAAAAGTCCAAATCTCCAAAAAATTGGTTTTGGGACATTTTCTTAATTGTAATAAGCCTTAATTGAGGCCTTTTCAACGATATATCATAAGTGGTATACTTCATTGGTTCCAGAGTTATAGTCAAATAAAATTTTAATTAATGAAATACTTGGATGTTACAAGGGGAAGGTACATCAGTTCGAATCCGAATTCCTAAACATATAATTTTTTTTATTTTTCTTTTTTTTAATTAAATATATATTGATTTATTAATTATTAACCTCTCATTGTAAAAAAAAATAAAACGTTTGAATAATAATTCAATAATAACAATAAAAAAAAAAATGAAAAAATTTCAGAAGTTATTAACGAATAAAATATTATGTACTTTTCATTTCAAAAAAATGTGTAAATGTAATTTAATAAGCGTATAAAGTACTCACGTGCTGTCTATATAACATTTTTCAAAATATAATTGCTTTCGTTTTTTCTTGTTTTTTTATTTTACATGTTATATTATCATGTGTACTTTTATAATACTGTAAAGTATTGTGTATTGTTCCGATAAATATATTATACTTAATTATTTACGTTTTAATTTTTTCCTCCTTTACACACCGATTTTGAGTTATGACTGCATCAACTGCTTAACACTGCTACGTGTAGTGTTACTTTGATACTGTTACCCATAATTTGTTAGGGAGCTGTGCCGAATAAAAAAGTAAAGGTTCAAAATGACTCAAAACGAGTAAAACTTAAAAAACTGATTTTTTTTTTTTGGATACCAACCCATTTCCTTCATACCATATTTTGGATTACTATGAAACTAGCTCGCGCTTAACGGTACTCGCAAAATTATAATTTTGGCTTCAAACATGATATTTTGAATTTGAATTATTGCTAAACAAACCAGTTCGCACCAGATGGTGTTCATAGATATAATTTTAGCTAACATTTCACCCTTCAAGTTACATAAAAATCTTCAAAACGTATCCAACAGCCCAGTTTTTTTATCTCTAACTTCGGTTCCTGTGAACCGATTCGGTTGAAAACCAAAATAGAATTATATTTCTACAAGTTTTACATCATCATAGCAAGTCTCATCAAAACCGGCTACAAATTGAAGCCAGTAAAACGAAAAGCTGAAAATGTTATATCCAAAAACCCCTTTTTTGGCTTTAACACCGGTTCATATGAATCGATTCGTTTGAAAATCAATACGGCTCTATTTCCAATAGGTTTACATAACCAATTTTCGTCAAAATCTGTTTATAAGTAAATAAACATTGCAGAATCATGTTCAGGAGACTTGAAAACGTAAAAAAGTTCAGTTCCTTTCCCCCCCGATACCCCATTAAAAAATCTGATCGGACGCAGTAGTGATTTCTATAAATTCTTTAAAAAATCCGCTAGAAATGTTTTCAGATCGAACGAGGAAATCTAATGAAAATTATAAAACATAAACGACACAATTAAAAAAAATTCTCTTTCGGCAAGCCGGAAGACGAAGGTAGATTTCACCACTGTTACGTAGGAGATAAAAAAGATTTCTTCTTTAAAGTAAAGAAAAACTTCAAATTTAATCGATACGACAACGGTTGGATGTGAAAAAAGTTTCATGTTTATAGCATATAAACATGAATAGCATATAATCATGTTTATAGCATGTTTATAGCCTCATCTTTTTACAATTCAAGCAATATTTTGGTCATCTCTTGCCGTAAGGGTTTTTCATATCAAAAATCGTTTCATACAAAAGTTTTAAGTAATGTTTAGAGGACTAACGACAACTTTAAACCGATTCAATACTGTTCCTATTAAGGGAAGTATGATTTTTTTTTGTCTTCGAAATCCTATTTTTCCTACCCTCTGGGGACCAATGGTTGGTCAATATCAAAAAACTTTACTTACATAAGTTTTAGGGCTTTATCCAAAGAATAGCAGGAACTTTAAACGAATTCGATATTTTTACTTAATATTTTGTTTTTTTCGAACGGCCAAAATTAGACCCAGATGGTCTAATTTTGGCCGTTAACGAACTCAAGTGAGATTTTGGGACCAGTTATTTTTAATGAACAATTTGAAAGTGATTGGCGCAAATTTGAATTTAATTTTTATGGCCACAAGAAAGTGAAATATATATATATATATATATAAACTTTTGAGCTGACATTGGTTTTTGGGGGGTCTAGGGAATGTGAAACGCGTAGATATATCGAAATTTTCCGAAAGTCTAATCGTGGTACCCATTATAATAGGTACCTTTCTTATGAAATATACCTAAAACGGAAAACAATGTTTTACGATCATTTAAAGACATTAAATAACGAAAAAAATGTCAACTGGTTCGATAATCTCAAAAGTAAAAATAATTGGTATCTAGATACGGGAAAGAGATAAGAATAAAAGAAATTAAAAAAAAACACAAAAAATCAAGAAAAATATAAACGGGTTTAAAAGATTTATTAAAAGCTTTAATTTGATTATGGAGGTAGAAGAATTTTGTTATTTGGGAAGTAAAATTACTAAAGATGGACGAAGCAGGAGCGATATAAAATGCCGAATAGCACAAGCTAAACGAGCCTTCAGTAAGAAATATAATTTGTTTACATCAAAAATTAATTTAAATGTCAGGAAAAGATTTTTGAAAGTGTATGTTTGGAGTGTCGCTTTATATGGAAGTGAAACTTGGACAATCGGAATATCTGAGAAGAAAAGAATAGAAGCTTTTGAAATGTGGTGCTATAGGAGAATGTTAAAAATCAGATGGGTGTATAAAGTGACAAATGAAGAGGTATTGCGGCAAATAGATGAAGAAAGAAGCATTTGGAAAAATATAGTTAAAAGAAGAGGCAGACTTATAGGCCACATACTAAGGCATTCTGGAATAGTCGCTTTAATATTGGAAGGACAGGTAGAAGGGAAAAATTGTGTAGGCAGGCCACGTTTGGAGTATGTAAAACAAATTGTTGGGGATGTAGGATGTAGAGGGTATACTGAAATGAAACGACTAGCACTAAATAGGGAATCTTGGAGAGCTGCATCAAACCAGTCAAATGACTGAAGACAAAAAAAAAAAAGCTTTAACTTGCTCAAGACGGAAAACGAAACAATTGGAAAACAACAAAAGAAACGGAGAAAGATTAAAAAAACAAAACAAAAAAACAAGACAGAGAAGGCAGAAGATTGAAAATTATCAAAGGAAAAGTAAAATTTATTCACGCAACCCAAATGCTCGGACTTGGGTTTTGTTAATTTTTAAATACTCTTTACATATTTATATTTTGTATTTATCGTTAAAATGTTGGAGCTATAATGTTGCTTAACAGGATTTGTAAATTTAAATATCTTCGGCTACGTTCGGATTCATTCGGATATTTACGGTACACTCGGCTCCTTTCGTACACATTCGGCTGTTGTGGATTCAGCGTCTCCAGCAGCAACATTATTTAAACCATCATTGATCATTCGTTAATCATTCATCAGTCCCCACTCTTGTTCAATTCCAGCCAGACGCCTACAAAATGGCAATCGCATTATTCTTGTACAAATCGCAATCGGTAACAGTTCCAGTTCATAATTCAATTATAATAAGCGTTCAATTTAAACGTACAAAAGAATTTTGAAATATAATAAAGAACTAATAATATCATCTTATGACTTTAATTATTTATAAATCATCGCCGAACTTCATCCGTTCGTACACCAGGAATGACTAATTGGAAAAAAAATTATTTAATAACTTAATGATACGTCAGAAGTTTGAATGTGAAATAACGGAGCCAGTTGAGGGTTGGGGGAGGTAAAAATCGTAAAGAATTAATATTAAGTAATTAAAAAAATAAAAAATTACAATACTTTATATAATGAAAAAACAAAAAAAAACAACAAATAAATAGTGAATCAATTAAACTAAAAACAAAAGAGAGAAGAATAAAAAAGAATAGGTATAATAAAACGAAGTTGGTAAAAAAGGAAGAAAAAATTTAAGGGTTGGCATTACTTAGTATTATAGTTACATTAGATGTACAGTATATATATATATATATATATGGTGGATGATAAAATGTCCTTGAAGTTAAGTACACGTGTGCTAGAGGTCAAGGTCGCTTTTAGGATTTAAAAAAAAATAGGTGGGGGGATAAAACCACGTATAAGAGAGGGAGAAAACCTAAGAGGGGGAGGAAGTGGGAGGGAGAGAGAGAGATGGTAAATAAGAAATATATAAGAATGACAAAGAGAGAAGCTTTTATACCTATGGGTCGGGTGGTATTACAACACGGTTAAAGCAGACGAATTGCTCAATGTTATATATAGTGAGGTTGCAGGAGTGGCAAATGGAATTTATCCCCACCACATTTAATCCAATGTTAACAAACATTCCCTATGAAACATGCGCCGTCGATCACTTCTATTGTACTACCACTATGATACTGTCATTAAAAAAAAAACAAACAAAAAAAAAAATTAATAAATAAATAAAAAGAGAGAATAGAAGGGGTAAATGTAAAGAGTAAAGGGTATATGTAAGACGGGTTCAACTTTAAAACATACACAGCTTCTAATTCTGCTGCCGGTTTGTACCGGTAATATTAAATTACCCAAAACGTGGTCGGGGAAATTTTTTATTATTATTTCTAGGAATATATTTTTTTTTTAAAAAAAGAAAAACTGTATAGAATCATATCGATTTTAAATTTAAAAGTATTTATTATACAAGATAAAATATTACGGTCGAAAAACATATTATTTTATATTTGTCGTTAACTTAGATAAATGGATAAAAACAAATAAAAATGTAAAACAAAAATTGTTGAGAATTTGATTCTTAATAAAATGATATGAATTAAATCAGCAGAGACTAAATACAAATCTAAGAATTTTCAAATTTATTAAAAACAAAACATATCAAAATATGGAAGATTTTACTTAAATCATAACAAAATTTTACAGCATTAAAAAAAAAACCAATAATGAAAAATCAAATAAAACTATTTATTACACATATCAAGCATTCCTCGGCGCCTATTAGGTAGATCTCATAATAAATCTACCTGTTGAAATGGGTACCAAGATTCGGCTTCCGGATAATTTCTACTTATCAACGCGTTTCACATCCCCAAGACACCAAAACCATCGTCAGCTCAAAAGTTTGTATATATATATATATATATATATATATTTCACTTTCTTGTAGACACGATAACTGCCGTAATTTTGTGCCAAAATTATAACAACCCAAAATTTCGGTTGAGTTCGTTAATGAACAAACTCGGAACATGGGGGGGGGGGGGGTGGAAATGGAGGGTGTGTTTTTCGAAAAAACAAAATATCGCTATAACTATCTTATTAAGAAAAAAAAAATCGAATTCGTTTAAAGCACCTACTATTCTTTGGATTTTTTATTGTCTTCAATCATTTGACTGGTTTGAGGCAGCTCTCCAAGATTCCCTATCTATTGCTAGAAGTTTCATTTCGGTATATTCTCTACATCCTACATCCCTAACAATTTGTTTTACATATTCCAAACGTGGCCTGCCTACACAATTTTTTCCTTATACCTGTTCCTCCAAAATTAAAACGACTATTCCAGGATGCTTTAATATATGGCCTATAAGTCTGTCTCTTATGTTAATTATATTTTCCAAATGCTTCTTTCTTCATCTATTTGCCGCAATACCACTTCATTTGTCACTTTATCCACCCATCTGATATTTAACATTCTTCTATAGCACCGCATTCCAAAATCTTCTAATCTTTTCTTCTCAGGTACTCCGATCGTCCAAGTTTCACTTCCATATAAAGCTACACTCCAAACACATACTTTCAAAAAAGTATATCAATCAGTTGATATAAACGTTTAATTTGTTGTGTGTTGTTAAGGATTAGCATTGTTTATTATTATTATAAGAACTATCGCATGAAAATAAACAAGAACAAAACGAAAGTAATGAAATGTAGTAGAAATACCAAAGATGGACCACTGAATGTGAAAATAGGAGGAGAAAAGATTATGGAAGTAGAAGAATTTTGTTATTTGGGAAGTAGAATTACTAAAGATGGACGAAGCAGGAGCGATATAAAATGCCGAATAGCACAGGCGAAACGAGCCTTCAGTCAGAAATATAATTTGTTTACATCAAAGATTAATTTAAACGTCAGGAAAAAGTTTTTCAAAGTATATGTTTGGAGCGTCGCTTTATATGGAAGTGAAACTTGGACGATCGGAGTATCTGACAAGAAAAGATTAGACGCTTTTGAAAAGCAGTGCTATAGGAGAATGTTAAAAATCAGACGGGTGGATAAAGTGACAAATGAAGAGGTGTTGCGGCAAATAGATGAAGAAAGAAGCATTTGGAAAACATAATTAAAAGAAGAGACAGACTTTTATAGGCCACATATTAAGGCATTCTGGAATAGTCGCTTTAATATTGGAGGGACAGGTAGAAGGAAAAAATTGTGCAGGCAGGCAACGTTTGGAATATGTAAAACAAATTGTTAGGGATGTAGGATGTAGGGGGTATACCGAAATGATACGACTAGCACTAAATAGGGAATCTTGAAGAGCTGCATCAAACCAGTCAAATGACTGAAAACAAAAAAAAATTATTATCAATATTATAGCACTGTTTAAAATTCGTTATTGTACACATTATCAATGTAAAATGCAATAAAAATGTTCATGCAGTGCGTTTTATCTCGTTTTATTGTCAACACGAACTTTCCATCACTGCAACTTGATACGAAGGCATTAACATAAAAACGGGTTTCACCGTTGTTTTTCTAGTAAAATTTTAAATCGTAATCATGTGTCATATGTCCAACTTCCTATTTAAAAAAAATTAAAATCTATTCAATATAACGGATCCAAGATGGCGGACAAAAATTAAAAACCCAAAATGAACATGTCTTTTTTTAATTGTGTAGAACCCTTTTTTTTGCCTCCAAATACCTCTAAGATATGCAGAATTAAATTGTTTCCATACTATAAACCGGTATATAAAAACCTAACACACAAACAAATGAGAATTTTTTTCCTTTTATTGTTCAACATAAAATAGATTCGCTTTTAATATTTTAATTTATTTTTATTTGTTTAACGAAAATGTCGGCTTGAGTGATCTTTAACGGCAAAGTTCAAAAGAAAACTAATCAGAAATATTGTTTTATCACGGATAAAAAAAAAGAAGACAAAAGACGACGTCTGTGTATATACAGTTTTCCGGTCCGACTATAGATATCAAGCGGTTTGATTCCAGGAATTAAATCGAAATATATACGATAAAAACTGAATACCCCAACACATCCTGGTTTATCAACGTTCATTTGATTTTAATTTCTGATTTTATGTTAAGTTGGCAGGAACCGACTGTAATTAAAGGTTCAAGGCCAGTGCATTAGCTGGAATATGAGAGCTTACGATACCGCTGCAAACGCTTCCTGTACATTATCATTTCCATTTATTGTAATACGTTTCGTGAAATATAGTAATTAATTCGATTACAATAAAGAGTAACGTTTGCCTTTAATTATAAAGTGTACCGCATTTTTAAAGGAATAATATAAATAAAAAAAAAACATAAAATATTCTTGCGCAGTTTCGAGCAAGAAGATAAGTTTTCAGAATTGTTCAGTATAAACTCTGATGATTTTGCAGCCTATATCCCTTTTTGTTAAAAAATTATTTTCAACCGACTACTGTGTTTAGAGATAGGTTTGAATTAAAACCGATAGGTAGTGCTGTTGTTTTTCCGATTGGATTTATTTACATTCTGACTTCAAAAAGTTAAATTTTGTGAATTCCGTAATGTTCAGTTTTTAATGTTTTATCAAACTTTCAATTGTGATCATTTAACCTATACATATATATACTTAAATCTAGCAATAGCGAAGTACTATCGGGTCTGCTAATATATATATATATATATATATATATATATATATATATATATATATATACAGGTGTCCCATATAAAACGCAACCCAACCTTATATTGGTAGGTATTGAAATAATTAAAAGGCATGTGTAAATGTAAATGTAATTTTTATTATTACCATCCATTTAGAGTAAATGTTGGAAGTGGCTGCCATCTTCTTGAATACAAGCTTCAATTCTTTTTACAGCGTTTTTGCAACTTTTTCCAAAGTTTGTGGCTGGATATTTAATACATATTGTTCAATATTGACTTTCAATTGTTCAAGTGTTCGTGGTTTGTTGCTGTAGGCTTTTTCTTTGAGGTAACCCCGTAGAAAGAAATCCGCCACAGTCAAATCTGGAGATTTGGTGGCCACAAGCCTCGACCGATAACACGATTACCGAAGAATTCCTCGACGAAATCAGAAGTTGACCTGCGTAGTGCGATGTCGCACCGTCATGTTGTAGCCAGCAGTGTCTGTCTTTCTCTTCCGAGAGTGCGATGAACCGAAATAAAATATCCTGATATCGTTCTGCGTTAATAGTGTACTCGAAAAAAATAGGCCCGATTAATTTCTTCCTCGATATCGCGCACCACACGCCCGACTTCTACGGGTGTAATTATTTTTCGTGATAAACATGGGGATTTTCAGCGCTCCAAATTCTACAGTTTTGGCTGTTTACGTAGCCATCCGAATGAAACCGAGGGAAATAACGAATCCGTAAAGTTAATTCCCTAGCGCAGAAATCGACGGAACCGTTGACAATATTGTACCAGTTTTTTTTTGTCGGGCTCAAGAAGTCGATGAACCGTTTGAATGCGATAAGGTCGTAATTGTAATCGTTTGGTCGCCCGATGAACAATCGATTTAGACAAATTAATTTCAGCAAACAAACGGCTGATAGATTTATTTGGCGAGGCGAGTAATCGGTCTTTGATTTCAGTGACTGTATCCGTATTCAACACTGACGCACATCTTTTGCGTTCCTTGTTATTAACAGAATCGGTCTCTCTAAATTTTGCGACTAACCTTAATACTGATGTTTTGTTAGGAGCCGGTTTATCCGGGTACTTATGGCGAAACAAATCTTGCACTGCGACCGCTGATTTCGTACTGAAGTACGACTCGACAATGAAAATACTTTCATCTAGCGAAAATACCATCTTGTCTCTAGCAGTACACTGAACGTTATGATTGCATTGTTGTTACTAATACTTTGATATTATTTGACTATTGATCATTGATTATAATACTTTGATAGCTCAAATTATTTTCAAAATTTATATAAAAACAATCTGACAAGAAAGTTGTTGTAAGAAACACTGGCATCGGTAATTTTTTCATTTAGTAGAGGAATTATTACACGAAAAAAGTTACTTAAGATTTTTTTTTTGTGGGTGGAGGGTGAATTATGATGAAATTTTATTGTAATATTATTATTTCCAAACAATATTTTGAAAAATTAAAAAAAAAATCTATATTTTCATGTGCACTACTGCTAAGCCAAGGAGGAAATCATTAAAAAAAAGTTGTTTAAAAAATATGAAAAATATAAATAAAAAGATAGCTTTTTTCGATTTTTCAGCAAGGAAAAAATTTTGGTAAATTTTTTTTTTAAATTGTAAAATAAACATATATGCAACTACTGACAAAATATAAAATGGGATTATATTTGCAAAATTAAAAAAAAAAAAAATACCCTAAAAATCATCTACCCCAAATGCTTGAAAATACTTTGGAAGGACATTTCCGAAGAATCGTTTCAATTATAACAAAAACCTTAGGTCCTAAATAATGTATACTCCAAATTTCATTAAAATCATAGGTAACTGTATATAATTACCGAATTTTGTAAGATGAATTCTGAATATAAGTTTATGATCCATTTGATTTTTATTGTAATTAATCAAGAAAGTCACGTCTACCATGGGTATTTATCTCAAAAATTTATTCGATGAGCAGAATAACATTTTTAAGAAGATTCCCAAAAAATTTCGAAATCGCTAATGCACCTGATTACGACTATATTTTGAAAAAACTTGGTTAGGGTGATGTAAACCTATTGGGAAAAACAGAACGCTATTGATTTTCAAACGAATCCATTCACAGGAACCGAAATTAGAGCTAAAAACCGGAATTTAGGGACATTTTTAGATTTTTTCGTTATATGGGTGGAATTTTTAACCGATTTTAATGAGACTTGGTAGAATGATGTACACCCTATTGAAATAGAATTAGAAACCGCATCTTTTTACAGGAACCGGAGTTATAGGTAAAAAAAAACGGGAAATTTTGGTTACGATTTCAAGGTTTTCATGTTGTAACGTGAAAGGTGACTTATAAGAAAGCGAAAATTAGATTTTAGCAGTATCAGGTACTAACTAGTTTCCACATTGGTCCCAAAATATCAAGTTTGAACCCCAAATCAGATTTTTATGAGCACCGCCAGATGCAAACTGGTTTCGATCATTTATAATGTGATCTAGTATGAAGGGTTTGGTGTCTAAGAAATCAGTTTTCATTTTTTAATAGTATTGGTTATTCATATCCCTTGGCCTGTAGAACCAGTACTCGTTTCATCCCTTTAATTGTTGGAAGCGAATCATTTTCATCGTCCGCGCCCTTACGTTTGTTATAAATTCTTATTCCGGTCCGGTAACCCTTCTGGTCGAATGACAGCTTTTGGAGGTGTAATTAACTGTATTACAAAGAACAAATCGTTAAACGGACCCGTTACTTTGAAAAAAAATCTCTTTTAGTTTCTTTTTGCAGTATTATTTTATCTTTCTTTGAAAAAAATCGTTACCCTGATCCGTTATACTGCTCCTGTTACAATATTTATGTACGTATAAGATCTTTTCATCTGCTCTACTAGACGCAAACCTTACCTAACTTTGACGAAACTTGGTGAGTTAATATAAACCTATTGGGAATAAAGCCGTATTGATTTTCTAGCGAATAAGTTCAGAGAAACATGGAGTCTGAGCAAAAAATCCGGTTTTGGGTAAATTTTCAGCTTTTTTTCGTGCTACTCGTAGCAATTTTAAACCGATTTTGATGAACTCGGTACGATGATGCAAATCTAATAGAAATATAACTCTACTCATTTTCAAGCGAATCGGTTCACAGGAACCGGAATTAGAGGGAAAAAACTAGGTTTTTGGATAAGTATACAAAAACTTTTTTTTTTTGTTGACTAAAACCTAGTTTTTTCAAGGTTAACTAAATCCGGAAATCCGTCCTTCTGACGCACTTACTGTGACAGTTTTATTTTATAAAATTTCCACATTAACATAGCTTTTTCCGATTTTTCATTATTACGTAATTTAATATGGTGAATCCAATAAGTGAATTATTCATTAAATCAAATTTATTATTCTGCAGTAAATTGAATTTAAAATAAATAAGAAAAAAAACACGAAGGTTGACAAATGTGACAGAAAGAAAGATAATGGTGAGTTAAATATTTAGAAAGGAACGGAGGTACAGCCCACCACCCAAAATCAATGATTCACTCTTAACCTTCCATCGAAGAATATTTATTACCTTATTTACGTATAAAGTAAAAACACACACACACAAAAACCAATAGAAAATTTATAAAGAAAAAAAATCTACGAAACACTGGCTTCAAATAATCGATTTTTATGTTGGCAGTAGCATTATGTCTTAACCGAGTTTAAACATTATTTATTTATAAAACAACAAAAGGTTGACGCCGGATAACAGTAATTGATGGATTGATAATAGATTTTTTAGGGTGTAAAACATACCATGCGTGACCGGAACGCTCGAACCCGGAAATTCCTTATAAAAGATATGGGATAATACCACTCCGCCACGGAAATCGATCTATCGATAAAACAATAAAAAAAAGGAATAATCTACGATAATATACTTTGTATGATATTATATATTAGCTTGCATAATAACGTGTTTTAAAACGAATATCGGCGTTATAAAGTTATGTAATATACAGGCTGATTCAGGAGGATAGGGCAATACTTTGACAACTCATTTAGAGGCTAAAAATAAGAAAAAAAAGTTCATATAAACATAGGTCCGAAAACGCTTCGTTAGCGAGTTATACAGGGTGAAACATTTCGCCCGAGTTTCAGTTACTCCGGGTAAATTAAGGCTTTCTGAAATTCTGAGGTCAATTAAGGGACAAATTCAATTGTTTCTTATGGTTTTTGAGCTGGGAAATCGAAAAAATAGGTCCCAGAACTATATCTCTCTTAGTTTCTAAGATATCCCATGTAAAACGCCAAAAATAGGGTCAAAAACACATTTTTTTACGTTTGACGTACAATAACGTTGTTAAATTGGCAATAAATCGTACATTTTTTAAACATAAATTGTAGAGAATTTAATTATAAGAAGATTGATGTAAATAATGTCAACAGAAAACAAATAAAATTTTAAACATGTCGATTTTTATTAACGACAAAACAGATTAATTTTTAACAGATTGAAAAAAAACTTTATTATTTACATTATTACATATAAGAGGTGCTACCTAAAAATTCGGGAATTTGAATTTCGCGCGCGAATCTTTGCTGGTACGACCTGCTGCCGCTAGATGTGGCTAACAGTACTCTTTGTGAATCAGTGTTCCAACAGCTGTGACGGTGAGAGGCTGTATTGTTGACTTTCGTGCGGTTAACGTTGTGTTTTACTGCTTCGGCGAAGTACTAAATGGCAGATTTTAAAGAGCAAAGAACCTGCATCAAAATTTGCTTCGTGCTTAAAAAAACCGGTGCAGAAACCCATAGCATGTTTGTGGAAGCATTTAGTGACAATGCTATGAGTAAAAGTAAAATTTTTTGTGGTACAAACGATTCAAATGTGGATGAACGACATCCACCTTTGGATGGATGACGATCCATCGATGACGATGAGCGTTCAGGAAGACCATCAACAAGCGCAACACCGGAAAACATCGCGAAAGTGCGAGAGGCTACTGTTGCAGATCGTAGACAAACAATCCATGATGTTTGTGCAATCGTATAAATGTCATACGGGTCCGTGCAACGCATCTTGTCGGACAATTTGAATATGAGAGGCATTGCTGCAAAATTCGTACAGAGACTGTTGAGCAGCGACCAGAAACAAAATCGCGTAGCTGTCCGTAGCGAATTGAAAAATTCAGCAAGAAATGACCCAACAACTTCCATCTCCTACATCATAACCGGTGATGAGACATGGGTGTACGGGTATGACCCTGAAACTAAGCAACAGTCATCGCAGTGGAAGTCGCCAAGTTCACCGCGGCCAAAAAAAGCACGCCAAGTTCGCAGCAACGTGAAGTCCATGATGATTGTTTTTTTTCGTCATAAAAGGCATTATCCATAAGGAATTTGTTCCTCTTGGTCAAACTGTCAACAGGATGTTTTATTGTGTTGTTTTGAAGCGGTTACGTGAAAGCATTAGGCGCAAACGTTCAGATCTGTGGGGTAACAACAGCCGGGTTCTGCACCATGACAACGTGCCCGCGCACACATCACTAGCCGTTCGGTATTTCTTGGCTTCCAAAAATACGGAAGTGATTCCCCACCCATACTATTCGCCTGACCTTGCTCCGTACGACTTTTTTCTCTTTCCGAAAATAAAATTTCAATCGAAAGGTCGTCGTTTTAACATTGAGAAGATTCAGGAAGAAACGCAGAACGTGCTTCGAACACTTAGACCTGCAGACTTCCAGGGATGTATGGAATCATGGGAAAAACGCTGGGATTACTGTATCAAAGCCCAAGGGGGATTACTTTGACGGAAACAGTGGAAATTATAAGTTATGGTAAGCTATTTTATTTTTATGGTAAAATTCCCCCAACTTTTGGGTATCACCTCGTACACATTTTTAAAAGCACGTAAAATTTTATTTCATTAATAACTTTTGATATATTTTTTAAATTATTATTGAATTATTATTTATGGTAAACTTTTTTTACAATCAGAGGTTAATAAATTATTAATGAATCAATATATTTAAATTAACAAAAAAAAAAAGTTAAAAAACAAATGGAGATGAAGACTGATTCGAACCTATGTGCCTTCCCCTTGTAAGATCCAAATTTTTCATTAATTAAAATTTTACTGCTCTATAACTCTGTAACTAATGAAAATACGTACTACTTATGATATATCGTTGAAAAGCTTTCAACGTAGGCTTATTCCTACAATTAAGAAAACGTCTAAAATCCAACTTTTTATTATTTTGGGATTATTTGGACACTTTTGGTTCAGTCGATTGCAATCAAAACGGGAAGTGCGCAACTAGATATTACAATAGTCCTAAATCCAAAATTTTAACATCCTACGGCTAATCGTTTTTGAGATACGCGAGTTACTACGTACAGACGTCACACCGGTACTAGTCAAAATGGATATTTCCGTTGAAATCTGAAATTTTTTGCGATCACAATACTTCGTACAAGGAAGTAAAAATGTTCAAAATTAAAATCACTCCCCTTTTCCTCTCTCACAGTACTGTTTTTTAAAGATTTAAAAAGGAATAAAATTATTAAATAACAGTTGAAATATAAAATATTCAACTTAAAAGAATATGGAGCAAACTAAAAACCGGATTCGTTAATAACTTCCTAAACTTTTATTGATTGTAACATTTACTTAATAAATAAAAAGTTTTTATAACGAATGTAAAAATAATATTAAAATGTAAAGAATATCGGATAGTTCAATGACCTTTATTACACAGTAACATCAGACAAATAGTTAAATTTAATGACAAAAACTTTCCACTGATATTAAGAACTAGGAAGGAAGGTCAACAACTAACACAAACACACACGCGCGCACATACAAACGAATTGTAGAATAATGCAATATTATGTTAACAGGAAAAAAAGTACACATCAACTAAACTTCAATGTCAATGTCAAAATACAACTTTTCCTTTCTGGTGATCAATAAACGAATGCAATAGCAAAATAATAAATTAAAACAAAAAAAAAACAAACAAATCAACATTAAATTAAAATTTAACGCATAAATAAGTTAATAAATTACAAAAATAATAATACCAAAATTTCACGCTTTAAAATGATATGTAATAGTAAATCGTAATATCTATTACATAACAAAGTACTTGTTTTTTAATACTATACACACAACGCTATCTATTGGTCAACAAGATAAACTACTACAGTTTAACTATACAAAGTACATTATACATAAATCAATCTGTCACTTTGATAATCAGAATGTTGTATAACCTAAATTAACTGTATTACCCAGAAGGCAATCGTCTGTTAAAAAACAAAAATTAAATCTATATAAATAATTTTGTGCGTACGCTAATAACTAAAAAAAGACACTTAACCGATTTCGTTGAAAACTTCACAATTTAATAGTATTTGACCCGGGAGTAATTATGTGTTATCAGCTCAATAATATTTAAAAATATGATCGATTTATGATTAATAATTGATTTAAAGTGTCCGAGAAGTCGATATTGATATAGACAACGATCGATACAGTCAAACAATCGATACAAACGATATCTTTCGATATATATATATACACAAACAAATTACATTTATTAAAAGAAGTTTTAGATTATTTATTTACGTATATTTAGTTTTTTAAATTAATATAGTAGTGAAAATGGTTAGGTTAATACATTCAAATTTAGAAATAGCTTACCATTGGCTGGTGAAATATATATCTAAATAAATAAATAAAAATCTAAACTGTTTTATAATCGGTTACAAAAATACGAAGCTCCAACATTAACGCTTAAGGATAAATCTGGTAAAATTGCACATAATAATAAAGAAAACGCGGAAATCCTTGAAGAAACTTTTGAACTGCGAAGAACCGAAAGATTTACTAGAAACAAGTGTTAATAAAGAAATTAAAACGCCAGAATCAAACAGAAAACCGCAGACATATAAAGAAGTAGAAAATGCACTTAAAGATCTTAAAGATAATAAACCAAGCGATGAACAGCAAACAGTTGCATGGTTTAGAAAAATGCAGAAGAATCAGTTAAATCTTTGCGTAATTCTCTGGTTAAAATTTGGGAATCCAAAAAACTTCCAGAACATTGGACGACACCTATTATACATCCTTTACACAAAAAAGGCGACAAAACAAATCCAGACAATTATCGTGGAATTTCGTTATTGGATTGTACGTATAAAATTTGGTGTAGAATTATTTAAAATAGAATTAACGACCGACTAGAAAGTGAGCTAGGCGATTACCAAGGTGGTTTTCGGCCTTGGCGCAGTTGTCCAGGTCAAATTATTACTTTGAAATTACTTAGAGATATTTATAATAGAAAGAAAAACCAGATGATTATTTCTTTTATTGATTTCAAAAAAGCGTACGATTGCATAGATAAGCCTTCGATGTGAAAAATTCTGAGAAATCTCTGATCGGATCCTAAATTGCTAAATATGATCGGTTTAACATATTGACAAAAACAAAATCTAAAGCGAAGTTTCGGGGCGAATTTTCCCAACCTTTTTACATAAAATCCGGACTGAGACAAGGCGACGGACTTTCGCCTTTATTATTTAATTGTGAATTTCTGATGCGCGAATGGTTTAAAATTAATCCAAAAAATATTCACATAGGATACGAAAGAAATAACTTAAATTTAAATCGCCTTTGATTTACCGATGATTTAGCTTTATTAGCTAATAGTATCGGGGAAGCCAGAATACAAATAACAAGTATAGAAGAACTAGGGAATAAAATTGGACTTAAAATTTCTTACGAAAAGACTAAAATGATGGCCTTTTGTGATGCCTAAAATGATGATCCTTTAGTTATTAATTCTGTGAATATTAACGGAAACAAAGTAGAACTTGTAGAAAAATTTAAATATCTTGGAGAGATCATTACTTGTAATCGTAAAAAAAAACAAAATTGGACCGAAAGACTTAATAAATTATTTAAAGTGCTACAAGTAACCAAAAATACAACAAAAAATCGCTCTCGCTTAACATTAAAATTAGACGTTACAAAACTGCGGTTAAACCGGTAATTACTTACGCGAGCGAGACGTTATATAGATTAAATCAGAAAAATAGGACCGAACCTTTCCTTAAAGTTGAACGCAGGATTCTTAGAACCTGCAGAAACAAAAAATATAAACACGAAAATCGGTACAGATTATCGCCTAATAAATTTCTGTACGAAAACTTGGAATCCTTACTCGATATTATGAAAAAGAAGCGAATTTCTTTCTGCGCATACTTGTTAAGATTACCGCAGGATAGGATTACTAAGACAATTTTGGTCTTTAAAATATCCGCCATTATGGATCAAAGAAATTAAAGAAGACGTGCAAGAATTAAATTTGACTTACGAAGATTTACTTAATAAATCCGAAAAATTAAAATTTGTTATTAAAAATCTGAATACCGACTTTAAAGTAAGAACTTTTAATTATACAAAAAGGGTTTATTCAGAAGAGGATCGTAGAGCAGGATCATTATTGGGAGAAATTAAAAGCTAAGAACTTAAAGGCCAAAAGATCGGCAAAAAAGACTTGAATTATTCTTACTAAAGTGGTCCTTTGCGGCCTTAAAAGTAAAAAAAAAAATCAAAATGTTCGTTTGTTCAAAATTTTAAATCACCGAAATTTGTTCACCCATCGCTTTGAAATTTTGAAACAACGATGCGTTCGAAATGTGCGTGCGTGTTTTTATATACCTAAGATATCACACCTGTGACAGGTAAAAACATTCTTTTTTGAAAAACAGCGCTATCTGTTGAACGGAGAAAGAACATACGCTATACTAAATATTTTACGATTCCATTCAATGTTTCCGATATGTGTGTCCGCTATAGACTAAAAAACTACTGGACCGATTTACGCACGGAGAAAAAGTCAGCGAAGGAAAAATCGGAAAATCTATAAGGGAAGAAGGGGAAAATGGAAACGAGAAAAAAGTAATAGCAACAACAAAAAACAAAAAAAAATAAAATAGTAATAACAAAAAAAAAATAAAATAAAATAAAACTTAAGAATAAATAATAAATTAAAACAATTAAAAAAACAAGCAAATCAACAATAAATTAAAAAGGGGGAAATTAAAAGGGGGGAAGACGAAGGGGAAAACGGAATTAAAGAAAGAAAATGGGTAAGGGTAAAATGAAAATGGGAAAAGGGAAATGGAGAAAATAAAAGGGAGATAGGGTAAAAGGGGAAGGTTAAGTATTGTGAAGTTCGGTAATGTTTTTTTTTTTTTTTTTTTTTTTTTACTGAATTTTTACGGGCATCGA
This sequence comes from Lycorma delicatula, assembly GCF_047948215.1. NCBI lineage: Eukaryota > Metazoa > Arthropoda > Insecta > Hemiptera > Fulgoridae > Lycorma > Lycorma delicatula. Next base: position 18,054,754 of record NC_134467.1, read on the forward strand.
CTGCTAAGGTCATTAGCCCTCGTCACATTCTTTAAAAGAAATTATTATCTCCATCAGGATCGTCATATGTAAGGGTGTAAAGGGCCCTTACATTTTATTTAAAAACACAAACTTCACAATAAACATTAAAACATGAAAGACAAGGACAATCACAAACACTTACGGGGTGTAAAGGGCCCCAATATTAAAATTTGAGATAGGTTCTCAAAAGACCATGAACTTAAAATTAAAATTAAACTAATCAATACCATATCTTTCTTTCTTCTACGAAGTCTCATTTATAGTTTGCTTAAGCACCCTCGGGGCGACCAGAACCGCCGTTGAGCAGTATATTAGTCGTGCCAGGGTGCCGTGGCAGTTGAATCCTTCTTATATCAGGCCATAGGCATGCACGGCGTACACCCATATATATATATATATATATATATAAATAACGAAAATTACAAAAATTTCTTCTTTTCTTTAATTTATACTCGCAGATTTTTTATTAAGCCATTTCCGCCGATTAAATCCTGTTTTATTATTAAAATTAAGAGGAAAATCTAAAGAAATGTTCAGAAAATATAAATGTCATCTGTAACACTTTTTTATTTAATACATTTAGAAAATAAATTAGGAAATCGTTCAATATTTTGTCAATTTTTTTTCTACAGAATTTGTAGAAATTGCTACTGCGCCCGTCCAGATTTTCTAAGAAGGTAGCGTCTCGGCCTTTAATCCAAACGTTTCGAGTTCGAATCCCGGGTAGGCATAGCATTTTCACACACGTTATAAATCATTCATCTCAAAAATCAATGTTGCCAACTTGTTTTCCGTAGGTCTAAAATTATTGTACCTACTAGACGCATCTGTTTTCTTTTTTTGTAACATTTTCTTCTAAGTTTTCGTCGGTTTTGTTGTTAATAAAAGTCGACATGTTTAAAATTTTATTTCTTTTTTGTTGACATTATTTACATCAATCTACTTATAAAAAAATTCTCTACAATTATGTTTAAAAAATGTATGATTTATTGCCAATTTAACAACGTTATTGTACGTCAAACGTAAAAAAAATGTGTTTTTTGACGCTATTTTTGGCGTTGTACACGGGATATCATAAAAACTAAGAGAGATACAGTTCTAGGACCTATTTTTTCGATTTTCCAGCGCAAAAATCATAAGATATAATTGAATTTGCCCCTTAATTGACCTTCCCAAAATTTCATAAAGCCTTAATTTACCCGGAGGAACTGAAACTCGGGCGAAATCTTTCACCCGAGTATAACTCGCTAACGAAGCGTTTTCGGACATATGTTTATATATATATTTTTTTCTTATTTTTAGCCTCTAGAATGAGTTGTCCTCTTCTCCTGAATAATCCTGTATAATTATGCATAAAAATAAATAAAATTGGAAATACCAAGTCATTGTCCTAATGACAAAGACCTCAATGAAAAATAATAATTGTAATTTAATTCAAAAAGAACTACTTTATTTCCTTATATCATAATATTACACAAAAGAAACCGCAAGATCTGATTATGTAACACATAACTGATGTTACATATGTAAAAAAAAAAAAAAAAAATACGAATATGCGTAGTAATTTGGTAAATAAATCACGTAAAAAGGTTTTTTTTATTATATTAAAATGACCAACAGGAAAACCGCATAACTGATAATAATTTCTTTAATAAAATTATTGGAATATCTTCTGACTATCAGATAAGGAAACCAATTCATTTTCTTGACATCAGAATATTAATTTATTTAAATTTACTTCAAATTCTCATACTACATTGTATGAAATAGCGCTTCAAAACAGCTGAGGTGTGACAATTATTTCCCCTCTCTCTCGCCGCTACGATAAAGAAAAGTAGAACGATATATTATGAGTAATATTCCATTATTAAAATATAAAGTTGATTCAAAAAGAAATTTACTCAATGAATTTCAGACCGATTCATAAATATACATAAAGTATCGAAAAGAACAACCCTATTTCAAGCAGATATATTTCAGTGTGCAATTCAAAAACGTTTAAAATTTCATTTATCAACTTATATACAGAGTGTCCCTCGAAGAAATTTTCAGGATACGTTCTACTGATGAAAACAATGAAAAACTTTCACATAAATATACATATAGAAACACTTTGTTTTCGAATTAGGCTAGCGAAAGATTTCGCCGGAATTCCAGCTCTTCTAATAAAAAGAAGCCATAATATAATTTTTAGAACCAAAATTAAGGAATAAAGTTTGCGATATGAAATTTGAGTTGGGAAATAGGATAAAACACGTCCCGGAACTGTAATTCCAATACTTTTTAAAATATCCCACGTAAAACTCGATTTCGTTAAACAATTTTTTTTAGGTTTGTAATACAGAGTTAACAAAAAATAATGGTGCGGTTTCAGTAATTCATAGGAAGATTGTAGGGAAATTTCTAGATGTTATATTGGTATCCCTGAAAGCCTCCAACCCAAAAGTTTGTTTATCAGCAGTTGTTACTGAATGGACTCGTCCAACATCTGAACATCGCGGCGACGCAGTAGAACACTACTACCGATAGTAACAACAATGCAATCATAACGTTCAGTGTATCGCTAGAGACAAGATGGTTTTTTTCGCTAGATGAACGTGTTTTCATTGTCATTACGAAATCAATGGTTGTAGTGCAAGATTTGCTACGCTATAAGTACCCAAATAAACCAGCTCCTAACAAAACATAAGTATTAAGGTTAGTCGTAAAATTTAGAGAGACCGGTTCTGTTAATAACAACGAACACAAAAGATCTGCGTCAGTGTTGAATACAGATACAGTCGCTGAAATCAAAGACCGATTACTCGCCTCGCCAAATAAATCGATCAGACGTTTGTCTGCTGAAATTAATTTGTCTAAATCGACTGTTCATCATCGAGCGACCAAACGATTACGATTACGACCTTATCGCATTCAAACGGTTCATCGATTTCTTGAGCCCGACAAATAAAAACGGCTACAATATTGTCAACGGTTCCGTCGATTTCTGCGCGAGGGAATTAAAAGTTACGGATTCGTTATTTTTCACAGATGAAGCACGGTTTCATTCGGATGGCTACGTAAACAGCCAAAACAGTAGAATTTGGAGCGATGAAAATCCCCATGTTTATCACGAAAAATAATTACACCCGTAGAAGTCGGGCGTGTGGTGCGCGATATCGAGGAAGAAAATAATCGGTCCTATTTTTTTCGAGTACACTATTAACGCAGAACGATATCAGGATATTTTATTTCAGTTCATCGCACTCTCGGAAGAGAAAGACAAACACTGCTGGCTACAGCATGACGGTGCGACATCGCACTACACAGGTTCAATTTCTTATTTCGTCGAGGAATTCTTCGGTAATCGTGTTATCGGTCGAGGCTTGTGGCCACCAAGATCTCCAGATTTGACTGCGGCGTATTTTTTTCTACGGGGTTACCTCAAAGAAAAACCCAACAACAAACCACGAACACGATTGAAAGTCAATGTGAACAAGCTGTATTAAATATCCAGCCACAAACTTTGAAAAAAGTTGCAAGAAACGCTGTAAAAAGAATTGAAGCTTGTATTGAAGAAGATGGCGGTCACTTCCAACATTTACTCTAAATGTAAGGTAATGGATGGTAATAATAAAAATTACATTTACATTTACACATGCCTTTTTATTATTTCAATACCTACCAATATAAGGTTGGGTTGGGTTTTATATGGGACACCTGTAGATGAAGATATTCATTAAAATATTTATGATTTCTTCGCCCCCAACGAGGGTGAACTTGCGAATTAAAGATTTTCATTAAGAAAGATATAGATTAATACTTATAACTCATTACTATATTTATGGATTATTATATTAAATAATTTATTGAAATTCCGAGTGTAAAGGGTTAAAATGAACTAACAATGAAAATTACTATTTTTTTAATCCCTCGGTAACAAATGAAGAAATCAACTTGAATTTTGGTGTGTATAATTTTCATGTGAATATCTAAAAATCAATTTATAGATTTTTTTTTAAATTCCGAGTTTCAAAGGTTAAAATTGATTTTCGAGTTTTGATTAAAACCCAGCAATTTTTTAATTTCTCGGTAACGAACGTATCAATTTTCTTTTTGGTGTGTGTAATCTTCATGTGAACATCTAAAAAACCGATTTCCATATTTTGTGAAATTCGACCTTTAAAGGGGAGGGGGCGGGTGAAAAAAAGTAAAATAATTCTGAACAATAACCGCAAATTTTCTCGATTTCGAACTATAATTAACGAGGAGATATTTAGTGGAGTTGTTTTTGAAAATACTCTTCAAATAAATATATAAAACACATTTTCAATTTTTTTTTTAATTTCGATTTTTTTTGGTTGTACAACGCGGCGGTATAACCAGCATAGCCACTGTTACTGTATGTACGACACGACTGCACCTGTCTCCAGTTAGTTGAACAAAAAAAAAAAAATTGACCGCGACTGGAAAAGCAAACAACCATATAGAGCGGGTAAAGCTAGTGTTTCATATTTGTTAAAATATTATTTAAATCTTTCAATCATTTTACAAGTATGAATGAAATAAAAACCCAGTATAAAGTTACAAAATGATGTTTAACTTTGACAAGGAGAGGAGTTTACCCTCGGTAAACTATACTATTTAGGAAGAAAATTGTTAATAAGCTTAAACAATTTCGTTAACGAGATACATAATTAGGCTTGTATATTGATTACCCCACCCGCTTGTTTGTTTTTCAAAAAATATATATACAACTGTTACTATTTTTGACACCCCAATTAAAGCTGTGCAAAATTCTAATTGACACCCAATTAAAACGGTGCGAAGTTTCAAAACCGAACGACAAACTTTTATCCAGATATTTAATTACTCCTATATATAGATATGACCTCCCTTCGTAACCCTTTATCGAATAACTTTAAAATAAAATCACGAAATTTTAACTAATTATTAATTAAATTAATAAAATACTTAATTAAAATTTCCCTATTTCAACAATAAAAAAAATCCCTTTCGGCACACCGGAAGGCGGAGATAGATTTCACCGGTGCTAAGGGGAGGGGAGGAATAAAAAAAATTTCCACCTTAAAGTTAAGAAAAACTTCAAATTTACTCGATACGACAATAGCTGGATGTGAAAAACGTTTCACATGTTTAGCATACAAGCCCCATCTTCTTACAACACCAGCAAAATTATGGTCATCCCTTGCCGTAAGGGTTGATCATATCAAAAATTGTTACAGACAAAAGATTTAGGAAAAGTTTATAGAACTAACGACCACATTAAAATGATTTGATACCGTATATATTAAAGGAGATGTGATTTTTTTTAATCTTCAAACCCCCATTTCTTTCACCACCTGGGCCAATGGTTGGGGATACCAAAAAACTTTACTTAGGTAAGTTTTAGGCACTTATCCAAAGAATTTTAAACGAATTCGATATTTTACTTAATAACAAAGTTACGATATTTTGTTTTTTTCGAAAAAGCCCCCTCACATCTATCTTCATGATTCGATTTTGTCCATTAACGAACCCGACCTAGAATTTAGGTATCGTGCATACCGTTATTTAATTCGCGCGGGTGTAGCGGTACTAGCGACGGTAACTAAACTAAATTATACAACTTGCACAGAACAAATTTCGCTTGTACGGTCGGCGGACTGGTGTAATCGCGAGCCTTAACGCACTGGGTACCCAGTCGACCGGGCGATCGAGTACGAAACCCAATTAGACCGAGTTACTTTTTTTACACTTTATATATTATTCATTTATTTAATTCTACCGCTCGTCTGTGACACACACAACAGTAGTTTAGAGCATTTATTGAGATGGGGCTGCGATAGTAAGTTGTGTTAATATACTGATGAAACCCACCGTGTTGGTGTAGCGGTGAACGCGTTTTCCCAAATCAGCTGATATCGAAGTCGAGAGTTCCAGCGTTGAAGTCCTAGTAAAGTCAGTTATTTTTACACGAATTTGAATACTAAATCGTGAATACCGGTGTTCTTTGGTGGTTGGGGTTCAATTAGCCACACATTTCAGGAATGGTCGAACTGAGACTGTACAAGAATACACTTCAAGTACATTCATACATATCATCCTCAGAAGAATACCTGAATGGTAATTCCCGAAGACTACACAGAAAAAATAAAAAAATGTATTCATGGAAATGTCAGCCGAGTCATTTGCATCAGTACCATCGCACCAGTGGTAAAACTGTGTTGTGTTATCAACTTTAAATGGTTTAAAAGACGACCTCCGGTAATCCCATCAGTGATAGAATGTGGGTAGGGATGAGACTGAGAACGTCACAAGGCGGGTGCCTTCCCCTACGGGGGCTTAGGATATATATACAAGGTTATCATAAAAGAATGGTGCGGTTTCAGTAATTCATAGCGAGATTGTAGGGAAATTACTAGGTGTTATATTGGTATCCCTGAAAGCCTCCGACCCAAAAGTTTGTTTATCAGCAGTTGTAACCACAACGTCAGTTCTTGTATTGTTGTTGCGGTGAGTTTAGCGAGTTACTATGTTCTCGGATAAGGACAAAGAAAAGTGTGTTTTATTGATGGCCGAATTAAAATCCGTAAATTTAGTTCAACGTGCTTTTCGACGTGAATTTGGAAGAGATCCGCCACACAAAAATAACATAACACGTTCGGTTCAAACGATTCGAAGAAACCGGATCGGTTAAGAAACAGAAATCAACCGGCAGACCGAGTGTACCAGACGAAACGGTTGAACTAATTAGACAATCGGCAATTAAAAGTCCTGGGAAGTCCATCCCCCGTCGAAGCGTCGAATTAGGTATTCCAAAATCAACGGTACACAAAGTTTTTACGTAAAAAAAACTGAAATTACACGCTTATAAAATCCAGATACTGCAGGAATTGAAACTCGATGATGGTGTAAAACGTTACAATTTCGCTGTTGAAATGTCGGACAGAATAAGTGAAAACGAATCATTTTTAGACGATATAATTTTTACAGACGAAGCTACATTCCACGTGACCGGATGCGTTAACAGACACAATTCACGAATACGGATCTCTGAAAACCCACACGAAATTATCGAGAAACAACGCGATTCGCCTAAAGTTAATGTTTGTTGTGGTATGATGAAAAATCGTGTAATAGGGCCTTTCTTCTATGCTGAAAAAAACAATTAATGGAGTCGTGTATCTTGATATGTTAACCGATTATCGCTTTCCTCAGCCGGATGAACTCGAAAACATTCATCGACTTCATTTCCAACAAGATGGTGCTCCCCCGCATTTCAATGCATCGGTCACGGACGCTTTGAACGAAAAATTTGGAGATGGATAGGCCGGCAAAGACCCGTACTTTGGCCTCCAAGGAGTCCAGACCTGACACCTTGAGATTTTTTCTGGTGGGGGGTACATCAAAAGCGTTGTTTATACGCAATAAATTCGCGACCTAAACCGCTTAAAAAACAGGATTAATGAAGCGATGACAACCGTTAACGAATAAATGTTAACTAATGCTTGGAGAGAAGTTGAGTATCGTTTGGAAATTTGTCGAGCGACTAAGGGCTCACATATTGAAATTTATTAATTATGTAAATAAAATGTTTGAACGACAAATTTGAAAAATAAAAAACATAAACTGTAAGTAATTCTGTTTTAATTTAAACCATGTTCAAAACCGCACCATTCTTTTACGATAATCCTGTATATATGTATGGTATATTAAATATATAACAGATTTAAACCAATAATTAATACCTGATACTTGATCTTCCAAGTTAAGGATAAAATTACTCACCTGAAACAAAAAATAAAAAACAATTAATGAAAATTTAAAAAAAGGTGACCACAAATTTTTAGGGTGTTTCTGAAGCACCGTTTACAAACACAAAACGTAATTTAAAATATTTATAATTTTATTTAAATAATAGTTGCAAGGCGTGCCTGGGACACGCTTTCGCAGCTAGGCCTGGCGAGCGTCGTCTCGTAATGCTATTATTAGGTGTCAAAATTCATTACCTTTTGTTTAATTTTTTTTTAAGATGAAAATTGATCTAGGAAAAGCGGAAAAACAAATCTACCCAATTAAATTTGGTTTAAGCATCTTTTAAATACTGTATACTCTCAACATTTTCATAAAGATCCGTATGCATACTCTTATGTAAATTCACTCAATACGAGAGCTTGAATATAAATTCAATTTATTATTTATATAATATATTAAATTTACGAAACAAATTATCGTAATATGAAACAAACCTTCCTTGACACAAAAAAGAGAAGTTTGCTTCAAAATCAATAAATCGCCAACGAGGATATACAGAATGATTCAGGAGGATAGGCCAATACTTTGAAAAGTTATTCTAGAGGCTAAAAATAAGAAAAAAATTCATATAAACATAGGACCGAAAACGGTTCGTTAGCGAGTTATACAGGTTGAAAGATTTCGCCCGAGTTTCAGTCCTCCGGGTAAATTAAGGCTTTCTGAAATTCTGGGAAGGTCAATTAAGGGGAAAATTCAATCGTTTTTTATGGTTTTTGAGCTGGGAAATCCAAAAAAATAGGTCCCACAACTGTGTCTCTCTTAGTTTCTAAGATATCCCGTGTAAAACGGTTCGTTAGCGAGTTATACAGGTTGAAAGATTTCGCCCGAGTTTCAGTCCTCCGGGTAAATTAAGGCTTTCTGAAATTCTGGGAAGGTCAATTAAGGGGAAAATTCAATTGTTTTTTATGGTTTTTGAGCTTGGAAATCCAAAAAAATAGGTCCCACAACTGTGTCTCTCTTAGTTTCTAAGATATCCGTGTAAAACGGTTCGTTAGCGAGTTATACAGGTTGAAAGATTTCGCCCGAGTTTCAGTCCTCCGGGTAAATTAAGGCTTTCTGAAATTCTGGGAAGGTCAATTAAGGGGAAAATTCAATCGTTTTTTATGGTTTTTGAGCTGGGAAATCCAAAAAAATAGGTCCCACAACTGTGTCTCTCTTAGTTTCTAAGATATCCCGTGTAAAACGGTTCGTTAGCGAGTTATACAGGTTGAAAGATTTCGCCCGAGTTTCAGTCCTCCGGGTAAATTAAGGCTTTCTGAAATTCTGGGAAGGTCAATTAAGGGGAAAATTCAATCGTTTTTTATGGTTTTTGAGCTGGGAAATCCAAAAAAATAGGTCCCACAACTGTGTCTCTCTTAGTTTCTAAGATATCCCGTGTAAAACGCCGAAAATAGGGTCAAAAAACACATTTTTTACGTTTGACGTACAATAACGTCGTTAAATTGACAATAAATCATACATTTTTTAAACATAAATTGTAGAGAATTTAATTATAAGACGATTGATGAAAATAATGTCAACAGAAAACAAATAAAATTTTAGACAGACAGAGACAAAGGCAGGCAGACAGTCAGACAGACAGACACGCGTGCATTAACATCCGGAAAATTTCCATCCCGTTTATTGGATATTCGGGTTACTTAGAAGTCAAAACGTCACAGCCGGTCTTCGAGGCATCGTCTCGGCCTTTCATCCGGAAGTCCCGGGTTCGAATCCCGATCAGACATGGCATTTTCACACGCTACTTGTCATTCATTCTCATCCTCTCAACAAAACGGTGGTCACGCAGGTTAAAAAAAAAGGACAAGAACCGGTGAAAACCGCATATGCCCAAATTAGACCGGTTACAATTCTTTTCCTTCTACAGCTATATCTCTGCTTAAACGCTATGTAGACGAGAAAATAAAAAAAGTCTTCCAAAACATTTTGCCATTAATTTTTAAAAGCAATTATTACTAAAGTTCAAACTAATGGGCGACGATACAAAAACGACAAGGATAGTTTTAGAAAATATGAACAACAACAAATATATTTCCTGCTTTCAAATTTGTAAATCTTTCTTTTCTTGTATTTATTACGACAATTATTCTTAACAGAATGCACGCAAATAACACGTGCATATGTCCTAGAATTTAAAGATATAAGTTCTTATGTATGTGTGTGTGTTGGATGTTTAGAAAAGCCTCCTACACATTATACTATATTTATATATATAAATCTAAAAGTGCACACAGCATGGGACACAAAAAACAAAACGATGTACATCTAGTTCTAAATTCAGTTTGGTAACATCCAATAATAGATTTGCTGTGTAAAAATTCCCCTCTACCCGTTAAGAGACGACTAACTGACCAACCAACCAAAACACCCCCACACAATTTCTCCCGCTTATATATAACTAATAATCACTATAACTCATCTTATTTCCCCCCCCACGTCCCCTCTGTTTCTTATTTTGTCTCCTTTAAAAAAAACAAAAAACAACAAAACAAAAATAACAAAGCAATTATTATTTTTGGTACCATTCTCTTGTCATCTCATCGTTTTTAATTTATATTAAAATAGATATAATAAATTATAAAACTGAAAGTCCCGGGTTCAATTCCAAGTTTTAGCCTTTTTAAATTATAGCCCTCAAATTAGATTTAGAAGGTTGATTTAAAGAATAATAAAACAGGACCACCTCTTACAAGTAGAATAAAATGTTAAAAATTCTAAGAAAGTTTAAATTTAATTAGAGGCAGAGAAATATTATTTATAATCTGTGTTAAGATTTAGGTTGGTATAGAAAACGATAAGAAGGAATCAATGATTTAAAAAGAGTGAGAAAGGGGTAAACAGAAATTTGGGAATGGAGTAACAAGCCATGAAGAAAAATATTTAAAAATTTGGGGCTGATATCATTGTTTTTTAGAGAAACCAAAAAAAAAAAAGAAAAAATAGTTAAAATATTGAGGAATTTATAGCTGGAAAAGAAATTTATTTCCAAAAAAATGAGAATAAGGCAAAAGGTAGATAAAAAGGAATTAAATATGGTAATTGTGAGCCAGAACGTCCTGAACCTTAATCTTTTCAAACTGAACTAAGTTGAAAAATATGTTATATATATATAAATAAAAATGTAGAAGTCATATGACAGTATCCATAGACTATCTATGCTTAGGATTCTAAGGAATTTTGGGCTGCACCCAAAGCTGATGAAAATGTTGGAACTGACGATGACGGGCACCCGGTCGAAGGTGAAGTTCAGGGGGGAGATATCGGAACCTTTTGACATAAAGACTGGTATTTAATTTCGCATTAAAATACATCATGCGAAATTGGTACGAACAAAATCCAGAGAAAGTAAAAATTGGAAGTAAATTTAAACAACGTAAGCCTTAACCGCCTTGGCTTCGCAGACTATATAGCGTTCCTTGCAGAAAATGAGGAAGAGGCTGAACACCAGATAGAATCATTGGCCTCTACCGCAGCGAAAATTGGACTTCAGATCTCGTACGAGAAGACAGAAGCAATGTCTACTAAACAGACAGAGCGGAAACATTTGGAAATCAACGGTCGCAGAATTAAAATAGTATCAAAATTTAAATATTTGGGTGAATCCATCACATGGAATCTAAACGAGAAAATAGCCTGGCAAGAAAGAGCATACAGACTAGCAATGGCACAAGTGGTCACACGAAACACCTATAACAAGAAATGCATCTCCAAACAAGCCAAGATAAGACACTATAATACGGTGATCAAACCGATAGTAATGTACGGGAGTGAAACACTGGGACAAATCAAGATAGCATCGAGAACTGAAAAATTAGCCAAAATAGAAAGAAGGGTCGTAAGGACCTGTATTGGCGGGGTAAATTTGGTGGAAGGAAAGTTGAGATTACTCCCAAACCATAAAATCTATGAGATCATTACACCAATTACAGAAGAAATAAGAAAGAAGAGAATAAAATTCTTTGGCCACCTCTTGCGTTTGGAGGAATCAAGGAAAAGTAAACATCTCTTGGAAAGACTGCTAAAGTTAAAAACGCAACCAAGTGTGGCTCACTGAGGTGCTTCAAGACATCAAAGAAGCAGGCATTGCACTGCAAGATCTCAGAACAGGATCTGGAAATTATAACAATTTGCCCGGTGTTAAATTAGCAGAAAATTCTAAAAAGAGAACGGGGACGGTTTGGACAGAGGAACGGGAAAGGGATTTTTCCAGGAAAATGAAAGACTATTGGAAGATAAGAAAGATTAAACATAAATGACTAATTGGTCCTTCCGGGCCGTAACAAAAAAAAAAATAAAAATAAAAATGTAAATGTTCGTTTGTTCAAAATCTTAAATCTGCGAAAGTTCTTTCACCGATTGCTTTGAAATTTTGACACAACGTTGCATTCGAATACGCGCGTGTTTTTATATACCTAAAATGTCACATTGTGACAGGTAATGGGTAAAGGTAATGGTAAAAGTCTGGGGGAAGTAAAGGCAACATATGCTATACCAAATATTTTACGATTCCATTTCAATGTTTCCGATTGATTATGTGTCCGCTATAGACTAAAAAACTACTGGACCTATTTAGGGAGAAAGGGAAAAATCAGAAAAGGTAAAAGGGAAGAAAGGGAAAATGGAAAAAAGAAAAAATAGGAAAACGGGGAAAAGGAGAAAAATTAAAAGGGAAAGAGGCAACATGAAGGGGGAAAGGGAAAAGGGTAAAAGGGTAAAAGGAAAGGTTAAGTTTTGTGAAGTTCCATAATGTTCATTTTGTTGTTAATATCTTACGAAACTTTCAATTGTGTTCATTTAATGTATATATACGAGATGTGTGAGAAAAGTAATGAGATTGGTAACACTGCGAGCGATCTGACAACGCTGTCTATGCTAGACCGGTTTGTTCATCCCTTTCACATGCTCAGTACGAGTTTCGACTTCGTTCAGCCAACACTTTATTTTTGACAACGCATCAGTGAAGTTGTGTTACAAAATGGAGCATCGGAATTTAGAGCGACGATGTGCGATCAAGTTTTGTGTTAAACTTGGGGAATCCCCGAGTGTGGCTTTGAAAAGTTGAAACAGGCCTAAGGGGAACATTGCTTATCAACAGCACAAGTTTTCCGCTGCCACAATTCATTTTTGGAAGGCCGAGAACACGTTGAAGATCAATCTCGCTTAGGGAGACCTTCAACTTAAAAATCTGACGGAAACGTTGATCGTGTAAGGGTTCTTGTGAGATCAGACCGTCGTTTAACGATAAGGATGATGAGTGAATAGTTAAATTTAAATACTTTCACCGAACATCAAATTTTGACAGACGATGTGGACATGCGAAAGGTTTGTGCGAAATCGGTGCCGAAAAACCTCACAACGGAACAGAAGGACAATCGAAGAAACGTGTGCGTTGATCTTCTTGAGAAGATCGACAATGACCATGAATTCTTCAATCGTGTGATCACAGGTGATGAATTCTGGATATTTGAGTACGATCCTGAAACAAAGCGGCAAAGCGAAGAGTGGCACACTCAGTCATCTCCTCGACCGAAAAAATGTCGAATGAGCAAATCAAAGATCAAAACCGTGCCGATTTGCTTTTTGACAGTAGGGGTTTCGTTCAGAAAGAATTTGTTCCTCCAGGACAAACTGTCGACCAAGTGTTTTACAAAGGTTACCTTGAAAGATTCAGGAAAAGAATGATTCGCGTGAGACCCAAGATTGCAGACAAGTGGATGCTTCATCGTGACAATGCCCCATGTCACACGGCCATTTTCATCAGAGAATTTTTGATCTCAAAACCCATTCCTACGGTTCCTCAACCCCTTATTCACCTGATTTGAGTCCTTGTGACTTTTTATTTTCCCGAAAATGAAACATATCTTAAAACAACGTCATTTTGCAACTCTGGAGAACATTCAAACTGTGACCGGCCAGTTAAAAGTCCTACCAGTTGAAGCCTTTTAGCGCTGCTACCAGGGGTGGGAACAACGGCTCTGCCGGTGTGTAGCTGCTAAAAGGAACTACTTTGAAGTGGATAATATTGTTTTTTTTTTTAAATAAAAACTTTGGAAAGTAAAAAGTCAGTCTCATTACTTTTCTCACACACCTCGTATACAATCAAATCTAGCAATAGCGAAGCAATGCCGGGTAATTAATAAAAATACAAGTTTAAACGGTCGGAAGAGTGAAATTACCTCATTATTCTTCCTCAGAATCTGTAATAGCAGTAGCGTTGTTATCAACTTCATCATATAGTCAGGAAACAGTGAAGCAAGATTAGACCATAAATGATAAATCGGGTCTTGTAATCCCTGTATTTTCTTTTGAAAAAGAATTCTGTGAGATGCCGATGCAAGTGGTGCTTACAATTTCCGTACCGAGGAACGTTTGAAACACTTCTCGCCAAGTACGCTAAATTGTCTGTGTATGAGCTCCGATATCGGATGTATGTATATTTCTGGTTCACCGCTAAATGTCAGTAGGCCTCGTGTTGCAAACAATTATATGTAATCACTAACAGTTATTGCATCGGTAAGAATATAGTTTTCTATGATAGGCAATAAGGTGGCGTGTCTTCGTGTTGCAACAGGAACTAATAATACTACGATTGTTTCTCGCTCAATGCAACCGAAAACCCAACATTAATAGTTCTTCTGTTATATTTTCTCTTTCCTAATTTAGCTTCGTCGATTTCGATAATTTTGTTAGGTCCTCCTATCGGTACCGAATATGAACAAATCGATTGAAAAAAACTTCATGGAAATAGTGAACTTCTTTCTTTTCCTGTTTAGCCTCTCCCGTTATTATTACTTCAGAGGATGATATATATGAGTGTAAGTGAAGGGTAATCTTGTACAGTCCCAGGTCAACCATTCCTGAGGTGTGTGGTTAATTGAAACCCAACCAACAAAGAAATTCGGTATCCACGACCTAGTTTCCAAATCCGTATAAAAAGAAAACGCTAATTGTGATTGAATATAGGAAACGGACCGGCTAGGGCATTGCATGAGAAAAATGAGTTTATTAACGGATACGATAGAAGGCTAGGTGAATGGAAGAAAAGGAAAAGATTTCAAATAATGGATGGAATTAAAAAAAAGGGAAAATACGCAGAAACGAAAAGGTTAACAAAGAATAGAACAAGGTAAACAGCAGCAGCCTTGACAGGACCTGACTAATGTCTAAAAATTATGAATGAATGATCTGGTATGAAGGAAAAGGGTTGGAATCCAAAAGATCAGTTTTGATATTTTAATCGTGATGGATTTATTTTGGTTCAATTTAAACTTTTACTTTTTTAAGAGCACGGCTTTAAAACCACACAAATTATGGAAAATGGGTTTTTGGCAAGCAGGAGTGTTAAGCAACTGATAAAGTAACAACTCAGTGAAAAGAAGGGGAAAAAACACAAATATATGATTATTTACTGGAATAAACAGTACCTCGCAATATTATAAAACAACACAGACATACTAAAATAATATTAAAAAGAAAATCCCTTTTGGTACGCCGGAAGGCAGAGGTAAATTTCATCGGTGTTAAGCAGGGGATAAAAAAGATTTCCACCTTAAAATTAAGAAAAACTTCAAATTTACTCAATACGACAATGGCTGCATGTGGTCACATGTTTACCATACGACAAGCCCCATCTTCTTACAATTCCAGCAACATTTTGATCATCCCTTGCCGTGAGAGTTGGTCACATCAAAAATTGTTTCAATCAAAAATTTTAGATAATGTTTAGAGGACTAACGACGACTTTAAAATGATTCGATACTGTGCCAATGAGGTATGACTTTTTGTCTTCAAAAACCCATTTTTTTTATTCCCTGGGCCTATGGTTGGTGGTATCAAAAAACTTGACTTAGATTAGTTTTAGGCCCTTATCTAAAGAATAGTAGGAACTTTAAACGAATTCGATATTTTACTTAATAAGAAAGTTGTAGTGATATTTCGTTTTTTCGAAAAAGCTCTCTCATTTCCATCCCCATGATTTTTGTCCATTAACGAACTCTACCAAGATTTTGGGTAGTTATATTTTTTATGTATTGATTTGAAAACGACTGGCGCAAAATTACGGCAGTTCCACAAGAAAATAAAATTTATATACGGAACTTAATGCAAGATTGGCGGGAGTTTCAATATTTCTCTCTACAGATCGCAGAGCCTGGACTATGTCCCTTGCTGCTGTATCTTCCTATTATCGGACGGATTTCATGGGTTATTTAGTGGCGGTTATAAATTTTAAGTTTTATTTACGGACGGATTTGGTAATTTGCGTACCTATCCGTATGAACCATCGTGAAATTTATTTACTGGTTCTGACCGTGATAGACTAAGCTTTTGAGCCTAATAATCCCGGCGTGATTCCCCTTCTGTCCATCCGCTGAAATCCTTTCGGTACTAGCACCTATGGGCTATCAGGAGTGCGCCAACCGGAGCTCTAGTTATTTGAAGGGAGAAATGCGCCCGTTCTCCGGAGGGAGTCCATATGCTGACTAAATGAAATTGTGTTCTCTTCGTGGGACGGTGCGGGGTGATGTCTAACTTTTTATAGTTTTAACAAAATTTAATTGCGAAAACGGTCACTTTCGCGGCCGGTATTTTTGTGCGGTTTCCATTTATATGTTACGCAATATAGAGGCTCCTAAGCCTGGTTTGTCATTTTTTGACTCTCGTAGCGCCTCTTCACGGTGGTTCGTTTTAATACGGCATGAGGCTGTTTTCTTATATCCTGTGGAGTACGGTCCTAACGGCTGATGTCCCGGAGATGGCCGTGTTCGGACAAAGCCGCTCTCCCGAACAGTCTGCAAGCCTGCGCCACTCCCACCTCAGATACGGCGTGTATTCCCGCATCTTAGGGAAGAGTGACGTTCTGACGAACCACGGTGCTCCAAATATCGTCCGCATCGCTATGTTTTGGACGGCTTCTAATTTCTTTTGAAGCGTGGAGTTCAACAAAGCTACGGTATGCTTACCGTGCCGGGTAAGCATATGTTAGAATCGGCAGGACGTATAGCCGAAAAATGAGCAATTTGGTCGCCAGTGGATATGGGCTGGCACTGTTCAATACTGGGTATAGTGAGGCCCTGACGGCCTTTGCCCTTTGGGTCACATATTTAACATGTTCTCCTAAGGTAAGCCGTTTTTCCAGGACTACTCCCAGGTACTTGACTGTTTTCCCAAAGGGAATTTTCTCTCCTGAGATTTCCAGCTGCCTGGCTGGAGCTGGTGTCTTGTATGCGAACTTCCCTGCCACCGATTTTTCACCGTCGACCTTGATTCACCACATATCGAGTCACGGTTCTAATAGATTCGTTGGAGTCTCTCGATCGCGTAATCTACACTTCCGGATTCATAATAATATGCCGTGTCGTCTGCGTATAGAGCTGTTTTGACTCCTTCCGACAGCGGCACATCGTTGACGTAGACCGTGTACAAGAACGGCGAAAGCACTGTTGCTTGGGGGAAATTTATATACAAATGTATATAAAAACTTTTGAACTGACGTTGGTTTTGGGGTCTGGGTGATGTGAAACGCGAAGATATGTCGATATTTTCCAGAAATCGAATCATGGTATCCATTATAATAGTAGTTTTTTTATGAAATCTTCCTAAAAAAACGGAAACAATATAATTTTAAAAAAATCATTGTACAATATCCTTTATTTTTTTAACTAAAACCGGATATCCGTCCTACTGATGCACTTATTGCGAGTTTTTTTTTGCCTGACTGGGATTCGTATCCAGAACTTTCAGGATATAAAAAAGATGCTACGTTATAATAATACATTTTAGTTAAATAACTTCGAAAGATAAAAAATCAATAATTAATAAAGTTAAAAACGAAAAAGAGAAAAAAAGTCGAAAGAAAATTATAAAAAAAAAGATGAGACGAGGAAAACAACCTGCAAATAAAATTAAAAGATATATATATATATATATATATATATATATATATATATGTGTGTGTGTGTGTGTAGAGTGATGGTGATAAACATTAAAAAAAATCTATTTAAAAAAACACAAAAACAAAAAAAAAAACCCGAGTAAAAAGTTATTTTCAGATATTATATCCCGACTAAATAAATTAAAAATAGAAATGTACTGAATATTAGCAGTTCTCCCTCATCAACACCAGCAGTTACATATACAAATGAATACGGGATAGGTTAACATGCAGACACAAGCATCTTTACTAACTCTTAAAATTCTTTTCCTAAACACACCCTCTCACCCTCCTAAAACATCAGCGATATCATTATAATACAACAGCTTTACCTTAAAACTCAACCCATGTTTTATTTATTTTCTTTATACTTAACACAGTATTCAAAACATACACGTACCAACTAGGTAATTAAACACGTAAAATGCAGCCGTAGACATACACACATTAACAACGCAAAACTTTAAATTATTTCATTATTGCGAGACATCTAATACTTCCTTTTAACAGCCGCATTTTTAAACATAAAATTTAATATTAATCTACCAAAATTTTTGAATAAAATCACTTCATTTTAATTATTAATATATTTTTAACGTAGTTCCATCGAAATCCTTATTACAATGAAATTTTGCATTACATTTTTTTTTTTTTTTTTTTTTTACTTTTAAGGCCGCAAAGGACCACTTTATTTTCAGAATAATTCGTCTTTTTTGCCGATCTTTTGGCCTTTAAGTTCTTAGCTTTTAATTTCTCCCAATATTTAGCCGTCCTTAATAATCTTGCTTTACGATCCTCTTCTGAATAAACCCTTTTTGTATAATTAAAAGTTCTTACTTTTGAAGTCGGTATTCGGATCTTTAATAACAAATTTTAATTTTTCGGATTTATTAAGTAAATCTTCGTTAAGTCAAATTTAATTCTTGCATGTCTTCTTTAATTTCTTTGATCCATAATGGCGGATTTTTTAAAGACCAAAATCAATCGATAATTCTCTTAAAGTATCCTATGCTGCGGTAATCTTAACAAGTGTACGCAGAAAGAAATTCGCTTCTTTTTCATAATATCGATTAAGGATTTCAAGTTTTAGTACAGAAATTTATTAGGCCATAATTTGTACTGATTTTCGTGTTTATATTTTTTGTTTATACAGGTTCTAAGAATCCTGCATTCAACTTTATGCAAAAGTTCAGTCCTATTTTTCTGATTTAATCTAAATAAATTTTCGCTCGCGTAAGTAATTACCGGTTTAACCACGGTTTTGTAATGTCTAATTTTAGTGTTAATCGAGAGCGATTTTTTGTTATAAGTATTTTTGGTTGCTTGTAGCGCTTTAAATAATCTATTACGTCTTTCGGTCCGATTTTGTTTTTCGATACGATTACAAGTAATGATCTCTCCAAGATATTTAAATTTTTCTACAAGTTGTACTTTATTTCCATTAATATTCACAGAATTAATAACTAAAGGATCTATAGCCATCATTTTAGTCTTTTCGTAAGAAATTTTAAGTCCAATTTTATTCGTAAGTTCTTTTATACTTGTTATTTGTATTCTGTTGTGAGTTCTGTTGTGTTATTTGTATTCTGTTGTGAGTTCTGTTGTGTTATTTGTATTCTGTTGCGAGTTCTGTTGTGTTATTTGTATTCTGGCTTCCGCGATACTATTAGCTAATAAAGCTAAATCGTCGGTAAATCAAAGGCGATTTAAATTTAAGTTATCTCTTTCGTATCTTATGTGAATATTTTTTGGACTAATTTTAAACCATTCGCGCATCAGAAATTCACAATTAAATGATAAAGGCGAAAGTCCGTCGCCTTGTCTCAGTCCGAATATTATGGAAAAAGGTTCGGAAAATTCGCCACGAAACTTGCATTACATTTATTATTAATTATTATACGAATAACGTATAATAAGTGTAAAGATACACTAATCTATCTATGCACTATCTATAGATGGACTTAGTGTGTGTAACATTTTAAACAATCTGTCCGGTAGATCACGAGTTAAGTTTGAACAGAGAGACAAACAAACATTGATTTATATATATATAGATTGTTTCCTGAAAATTTACGATATAACTTTCCTCATTTTAGTACTGGTTTGCTACTTTTATCTAATTACTGATAATTCAAAATTAAACAAAAAAATATTTAAAAACTTAATATTATACAACAGAGACCTTAGCTTGAGGTAACAAGGTTAAATTTTAACTATAATATTATTATATAGGGCAACACCACTATATCAATAACTACTAATAATTCCGCATCTACACAGGAACTGTTGGAAAAAAACTGTTACGAACGGTTGTCATGGTAACAGATAAAATTAAAAAATTTATTAACTGTTCATTTTATTCCAATAACGATATCAATAAATATTATATTAGATTCGATACGAAAAAGCTTAATATAAAAAAATGAAATTTTTTCAGTACAACCACGCGCACGCGCGCTCACACAATGTATATTAATCACTGTTAGTACTATACTAAGGCTTTACTTAACCTTTTCACATAATTTAGTCTTAGAACTGGCTATGTACGGAGTCAGTTTTAAAACGCTGTTACAAAATCATTTTATAAGGCATCTAAGTCGGTTATTTTGTTTTATATTCACAAAGGAATCAGTTTTATTACACAATTTGAACGACGTTTATACGATGTAAAATGTTTTATTTAGACTAGAAAGAATATGACCATTTTTTCTCTCAGAAATGTGCTTGTGTGTGTGTGTGTGACTTGTGTATTATAATTGCTATGACGATTATGGATTTATTTATTATTTACAAAAATAGCTTATCTTATTAGCAACATATCGATGTATTGAATCACATAGTAAATTATGATATACGGCACAAAAAAAAGAAGGAATTTATGGCCATAAATACGTCACTTTTATTTGAGTCTATAAATATCTTTTCTGACAAATGATATCGGTAAACATGTAACACATAACGATTCGTAATGAATAATAGTATACAGTAAAAATTGTTTTTTGTCAATCTGAATAGCCTTTTGGGGTGGTGGCGTTTTTTATAAAACGTACTTTCTGAATCTACTTCCATTTATAACAACATACGTTACTAATCTGTGATTTATGACACGGGTTTTTCATCATATTTTGCCCAATTTTCAACCGATTTGCTTGAAAGTATTACTTTTAAAATCAGCACAAACTATGTTTCATAAACAAAAAGCAACAAAAAAAAAATTTCGCTAATAAAAAACGCGGTAGAAATGCGCAAATAAAATTCTCCAATTAAATTATCGTAATTTTTTGTACTGTTTCAATTTTTTTTGTTGTTACGGACATAAAAAATATCCAATCGTAACGGTTTTTTTTTGTCGTCAGAATCTGTTAAATCTCTTTAATATACTGTAATTTTTTGAAATTTTTTTCACAAGACGGTAGCCTAAGACTATGAAGTGAGACAATCAAATACCAACATATTTTCGCGGAGCGCTAATCAAGCGCGGATCATTGTGATGGGAGAAGGTTTAACTATAATAATTACTAACAAGTAAATTATTAGTATATTTAAGCATTATTAATTTAGATTACTTTAGTTAAACTTTTCATAAATCTGAACACGTAAACAGAATATAGAGTGATGATATATAAGTCTGTTAAAAGCTTTATATTGCATATCTAAGAGATATTTGGAGGCAGAAAGAAATGGGGTTATACATAGTGAAGAAAATCTGATGTGGACACCATATGACTTCCTTGTACATCTTGACATGTTAACCGATTATCGCTTTCCTCAGCCGATTATCGCTTCACTCGAAAACATTCATCGACTTCATTTCCAACAAGACGGTGCTCCCCCGCACTTCAATGCATCGGACACAGACGCTTTGAACGAAAAATTTGGAGATCGATGGATAGGCCAGTAAAGACCCGTACTTTGGCCTCCAAGGAGTCCAGACCTGACACCTTGCGATTTTTTCTTGTGGGGGGTACATCAAAAGCGTTGTTTATACGCAAAAATTCGCGACCTAAACCGCTTAAAAAAAAGGATTAATGAAGCGATGACGACCGTTAACGAAGAAATGTTAACTAATGTTTGGAGAGGTTGAGTATCGTTTGGACATTTGTCGAGCGACTAAGGGCGCACATATTGAAATTTATTAATTATGTAAAAAAATGTTTGAGACGACAAATTTGAAAAATATAAAACATAAACTGTAAGTAATTCTGTTTTAATTTAAACCATGTTCAAAACCGCACCATTCTTTTACGATAACCCTGTATAATATAACAGAACTTAATCTAAGTTCACTAACTTTGACTAGCGAACGAAGGTTAAGACTGGTTAAATTAATTTCTCTACAAATACATACTGATTTGTAAACAAAAAATAAAAAAAATGAAGTAACTGGTTACCAAAAACTATTTCATTAAAATGCTGAACTGTAGAACATAAAACACTTTCTGTTACATAAACGCCATGTTGTTTACGATTGAGGTTAGCGTACGTTGGACTGTTAGCATTGCAATCTGGCGGCCGGTATTTGAAACACTAGGCGGGAACTTTCAAATGATACAAATTTAATGCGTAGTTGTAGCATAGGTTTTTAGATCGCCTAGTAAAGGCAGTTATACAGATTTGAATACTAGATCGTGGATACCGGTGTTCTTTGATGATTAGATTCCAATTAACCACACATCTCAGAAATGATCGACCTGAGATTGTACTTCACTTACACTCATACATCCTCTGACGATGATTTCCAGATGTTGAATAGGAAAAAAAGGTTTTTAGATCGAGTCATTCTTTTTGATAACTTTCTTTGTTACTTTTATAATAAACGTAAACAAAGAAACTATTACAAATATACAGAAAAAAGAGAAAAGCATGAGGTTTCCTTTAATAATAAAAGAAAATGAGAAGAAGTAAAAATAAAATTAAAAAATCAATTTAGAACAAGATATAATAAAATGGAAGTGGGAAGATACAATAAAATAAAAGAAACCATTTTTTTTTTTTGACCTTGCCATATTTAATAAAAATCGTCCATATAAGAAGCAAAAAAGAGAGAGATTTTACAAGAAACTGTTATGTACAAACTTAACACAATCAGTAAAATAACAAACAGTTATTTATTCTAGCGATTATTATACCAATTTTATCCTGTATAGTATTATTACATTATCAGAAAAAAAAAACAGAAAATAATATTGATGATAATGAAAACGAAGAAAACAAAAAAAAAATCAATGATTAAGATAGATAGAGAGAGAAAAAGAAAAGGATAAATAGATATAGGGCGGCTAAGAATGTATGTAAGTGAAAAAGAGAGAAATTATAGAAGCTTTTGTCCACTTTTTTTTTTTTACCAAACTTATGTTGTATACTGTACCGTATTTGACTAGTTGTCATAGCAACCAAATCGACAGACACCACAAATAATCTACCTTCTCACTCTAATGTGTAAAAAGTAATACTTTTTACAAGACTTTTCTTTCTCTGTGTAAAGAAAGTGATATAATTAAAAATAAATAAATAAATATATAAAAAAACATAGAAGATGTATTGAACTTTTATTGGAATAAAATCGAAAGATGAAAATGCTCAAGAAATGTATGAAAAAAATTTAAACTGGATACGCGTTTCGAAAATTAAACAATAATCATCAAGAGATATATAAGATTTATATAGGAATATTATAAACAAGTAATAAATAAAAAATAAAGTAAATAAAACAAGAGATAAATAATAAAAATTAAAAAAAATACGATCGCTAAAACACAGCGCTTTAACTTAGGATAATTAAAGAGCATTCGGGTGATAATTTTGTATATAGTATAATTTTGTTTTCAAATTTAAATTTATATACTGTTTCTAAAATGGTGTGCTTCCTTTTTCCAGTTTAGCTTCCAGGAATCACCGTCAGGTATTACTTCAGAGAACGATATGTACGAGTGTAAATGAAGTGTAGTCTTGTACAGTCTCATATCGACCAATTCAGACGCTACGGAGTGGGATGTGGACAAGTACTGGAGGTAGGGAAATACAAGGGCAGCCCTGCTTATGAGAGGGCGGTTCGCCGAGGTGGACCATTCTCGACGATTGACCGGGGATTGCTTGAGTTCTGGGAAAATTGAGAAGACCGGAGATCCGGCTAGATGCCCTCCTTGGAGGGGAACTGGTTTGAGACATGACACAAAGAAAACACCAAGTCGACCTTGGGTGAGCAACCCCCGCATGGCACGGCATCGCCGGATCCTGTGGCGTCCTATGAGGTCAGAGGTCAGGCATTCACTGAGGATGCGTGACTGCTGGATCATTCTCAGTCGACCATTCCTGAAATGTGTGCTTAATTGAAACCCAACAACCAAAGAACACCGACATCCACAATCTACGAGGGTAAGTCACTCATTATCCGCAATTTAGTAGTTATACTATTGTTTATGTTGGTAATACTGTCGTGTTGCGTAGATGACGCATGCGTGATTTAATTGTTGTTACGTCTGTGCAGGTTTGATGCTGCTAGGTAAGTTCCATTATCGCTGCCCTGCCGTTAACTATGGCTGTTCCGCTTTTTGTTTGTACCAAAGAAGAACAACGTTCACCGATCCGTTGTTTGCGGTCGGAAGGTGTATCAGGGGCCGAAATTCATCGAAGACTTTCGGTACGGTACGGGAACAGTGTGTTGCCGCGACGGAATGTCTACGAACGGATTGGAAAATTCAAAAACAGTCGCACAAGTGTTACGCACGACGAAGGAGTCGGACGACCGTTTACTGCCACAAACTGGGAAAACATCGAGCGTGCACGTGACACGGTTTTCTTAAACAGACGAGTAACTATCGATGAAGTGGCACACCGTCTGTAAATTAGTCACGGTTCTGGCTACGAAATCAGTCATAATACACTTGGGTTTCATAAAGTCTATGCAAGATGGGTCCCAAAACAACTCCCACAGCCGCATAAACAAACGCGCTTGGACATCTGACAAAAACATTTGTATCGCTACGGTAACGAACGGGACATCTTCTTGGACAGAATAATCACCGGTGACGAACATGGATCCATCATTACGAGCCGAAGAGTAAACGGCAGAGTATGGAATGGAAACATTAAAATTCTCCCTGCAAAAAAAAGTTCAAGACCCGACCATCCGCAGGAAAACTGAAGCTTACGGTTTTTGGGGACTCACAAGGCCCAGTACTGAAACATTATAAGGAAAGGGGCACGACAACAAACAGTACGCGTTACAGTGAGATGCTTACTGCCAAGCTGAAGCCTGCAATTAAAAGCTAACGCCGAGGACTGCTGTCGAAAGATGTAGTGTTGTTGCACGACAATGCCCGTCCACATACTGCTGAAACGCTCCGGAAACTCAACTTTGAAGTACCGGCTCGTCCTCCGTATAGTCTTGAACTTGCCCCTTCTGACTACCACTTGTTTGGTCCACACAAACAGGCATTAAGGAGCCGTCGATTTACCTCAAACTGTGCATTCCTGGCTCGGAGCTCGATCGAAAACCTTCTTTTATGAGAGCATCAGGAAGCTTCAAGTGCGTTGAAATATGATGTACATGTAAGGTTCCTATTTGTATTGCAATAAAATCTATAACTGTTCTACGAATAATAATTGACTTACCCTCGTAGTATTCAAATACGTGTAAAAATAACTGACTTTACTAGGACTTGAACGCTGGAACTCTAAACATCCAAATCAGCTGATTTACGGATGAGATGATGGGCTGGCTATACTTTTTCGGATTCTACTTGTAAAATTATACAAAAAATATCCTTAGGAAAAATTGCAATTTCTCCTTCGTTCTGCAACGTCCATCATTGTGTTATTTTAATTTAAAAATTTATACCTCAAGATTTGATAGACGAATCACATTATTTGTTAACCGTTTTGGTAATAAAGAATTAAAATTAGCAAAATATCAGGACCTTCGCAAATTACAAAAAGGCGGCCATGTATTTTTCAATCCTTTACATCTCCATAAATATTAGTTTTATAAAAATTTATGTTATTTGTTGAAATATTAAGTCTTTTTTTTTTTAAACAAAATGACATTTTATTTTTTTTAAATCGGTTAACAAATAGCCGAGTTATGGCAGAAAATTGATATTGTAATTTTGTATCTGTTTTCATGTCCTCCTCTTCACGTTCAATTTGACCTAAATATTAATTGCTTTTATTTATTGTTAATTCTAGTATTGTAAATAAGTATCAAATTTTCTGACGATAATCGATGTAAATATTCGTTTGTTGAAAATCTTAAATCTCCGAAAGTTCTTTCACCGATTGCTATGAAATTATGATGCAACGTTTCATTCGAATACGCGCGTATTTTTATATACCTAAGATGTCACACTTGTGACAGGTAAAAACTTACTTTAAAAAAAAACAGCGCTATTTGTTGGATTCCATTTCAGTGTTTCAGATGTGTGTCAGCTATAGAGTAAAAAACTACTGGACCTATTTACGAGCGGAGGGAAAAAGGGAGAAAGGGAAAACCCGGAAAAGGTAAAAAATAATAAGGTGAAAATGGAAAAAAGAAAAAAGGGGAAAAGAGAAAAAAATAGAAGTGGAAAAGGGGAAAGGGTAAGGAAAGAGTGAAAATGAAAGAAAGGAAAGGGAATATGGTAAAAGGAAACGGGGGAAAATGAAAGGGGAAAAGGGAAAGGTTAAATTTTGTGAAGTTCCGTAATGTTCATTTTGTTAATGTTTCATCAAACTATCAATTGTGTTCCGTTAATCTACATTTATATATATATATATATATATATATATATATATATATATATATATATATATATATATATATACTCAAATCTAACAACAGCGAAAAATTTCCGGATTTTCTAGTTATTAATAAATCAACATATCTAAAAAAAAAAAGTAGATGATTCGAACCGTTGTGCCTTCCCTGGTAAGATCCAAATAAATAAAAATTTCATTTGGCTGTAACTTTGGAACTAATGAAAATAAGTACCATTTATGATACAATAAAATACCCTTATTAGCGCTACATGTATTCGCGGTACAATATTTTGCGATGTCTTTTCTACATTCCCTGATAAAGCTTTACGCTCGAGTCTATATAATGGCGTACATTACAATATATAGTGACTTTAAAAATTAAAAATATTAAAGGATTTAATGGTACCGATAGAATATAATAGTGAAGAGATAGAAGATACGAACCCGGGAAAACAGTGAAATATCAAAACGCTGATCGAAGGCATTAAACTATACCGTGATGTTACGCAGTTTCTTACAGGTTCTGATCCTTCTTTGAATAAAAAACTTAAGCCGAAAATTGAAGATGCTATGCAATAATACACAGAACTTCACACGGATTTAAGAACAAGAGCAAGACAAGGAAAAATTATATAACCTTTTGGGTAAATACAACCCAAAATACTATAATTAGTTTTGAAAAATTTCCTTTACAGAAATTTTAGTTTTAGTGTACGTAATACTGTTTTTCTTGACATTTTAAGGCGAATACAGAGTTCGATTTGAACATGTAATACCGTTTTCTAATACAGTACATACTGCAGTTACTTTTTGAATCGAGTTCGGTAAACGTTTACTAGTATATAGAAAATATACTGTATTTTGTTAAATATTTTTTGTGCAGTGTAACTATGTACTGTACTAAACCACTGCTTATACTTACCATTGCCATCTGTATTTCATCAATAACACTGCCCTTAGTAAATACGCATGATTTTTTTTCGTTATACAGGATTATCATAAAAGAATGGTGCGGTTTTGAACATGGTTTAAATTAAAGCAAAATTACTTACAGTTTATGTTTTTTATTTTTCAAATTTGTCGTCTCAAACATTTTTTTATACAATTAATAAATTTCAATATGTGCACCCTTAGTCGCTCGACAAATGTCCAAACGATACTCGACTTCTCTCCAAACAGTTAACATTTCTTCGTTAACGGTTGTCATCGCTTCATTAATCCTTGTTTTTTAAGCGGTTTAGGTCGCGAATTTTTTGTGTATAAACAACGCTTTTTTGTACCCCCACAAGAATTAATCGCAAGGTGTCAGGTCTGGACTCCTTGGAGGCCAAAGTACGGGTCCTTGCCGGCCTATCCGTCGATCTCCAAATTTTTCGTTCAAAGCGTCCGTGACCGATGCATTGAAATGCGGGGGAGGACCGTCTTGTTGGAAATGAAGTCGATGAATGTTTTCGAGTTCATCCGGCTGAGGAAAGCGATAATCGGTTAACACGTCGAGATACACAACTCCATTAATTGTTTATTCAGCAAAGAAGAAAGGCCCTATTACACGATTTTTCATCGCACCACACCAAACATTAACTTTAGGCGAATCGCGTTGTTTCTCGAAAATTGCGTGTGGGTTTTCAGAGCCCGTATTCGTGAATTGTGTCTGTTAACGCATCCATTCACATGGAATGTAGCGTTGTCTATAAAAAATATACTGTCTGAAAATGATTCGTTTTCACTTATTTGGCCGGCATTTCAACAGCGAAATTGTAACGTTTTACACCATCATCGGGTTTCAATTCCTCAGTATCTGGATTTTATAAGCGTGTAATATCAGTATTTTACGTAAAACTTTGTGAACCGTTGATTTTGGAATACCTAATTCGACGCTTCGACGGGGGATGGACTTCCCAGGACTTCTAATTTCCGATCGTCTAATTAGTTCAACCGTTTCGTCCGGCACACTTGGTCTGCCGGTTGATTTCCGTTTCTTAACCGATCCGGTTTCTTCGAATCTTTTGAACAAACGTGTTATGTTATTTTTGTGCGGTGGATCTCTTCCGAATTCACGTCGAAACGCACGTTGAACTAAAATTACGGATTTTAATTCGGCCATCGATAAAACAGACTTTGCTTTGTATTTATCCGAGAACATAGTAACTCGCTAAACTCACCGCAACAACAATACAAGAACTGACATTGTGATTACAACTGCTGATAAACAAACTTTTGGGATGGTGGCTTTCAGAGATATCAATATAACATCTAAATCCACCGGGTTGGTCTAGTGGTTAACGCGTCTTTCCAAATCAGCTGATTTGGAAGTCGAGAGTTACAGCGTTCAAGTCCTAGTAAAGCCAGTTATTTTTACACGGATTTGAATACTAGATCGTGGATACCGGTGTTCTTTGGTGGTTGGGTTTCAATTAACCACACATCTCAGTAATGGTCGAACTGAGAATGTACAAGACTACACTTCATTTACATTCATACATATCATCCTCATTCATCCTCTGAAGAATTATCTAAACGGTAGTTACCGGAGGCTAAACAGGAAAAAATAAAAAAGAAAGAATATAACATCTAGAAATTTCCCTACAATCTTCCTATGAATTACTGAAACCGCACCATTCTTTTATGATAACCCTGTACATAGAACACCTAATCATTCTCCCTTAAATGAATATTACTTCCGTTCTATATTTGCGGTTTTCTGTGTTCGGAACATTTTTACGGTCTTTAAACCCCTCGAATAAGGAGATTTAACTGTATATCGTTGAAAAGCTCTCAAAATCCAATGAATTTGGATTTTGGACAGTTTGGGTCCTATGGATTAGAAACAAAAGGGGAGCTAGACACCTAGATTCACACCAGTCCTAAATCCAAAATTTCCACATCCTACAGCTAATCGTTTTTGAATTATGCGACGTATATACGTACATACAGATGTCACGTCGATCAAAATGGATTAAGGGATGGTCAAAATGGATATTTCCGTTAAAATTTGAAAACCGAAATGTTTTGCGATCACAAAAATTTACTTAGTACAAGGAAGTAAAAAAAAAATTATAAATTTCCGAAAAATTATGTGTTTTCTTTATCAAGCCGAGAACTTTCCAACGATCCTGCTATATACGTACATAAAAAAAAAAAACCGTAGTATATTTAACAAATTATTTTTTTTTATCTATGTACGGGTAATCGACTGATAAATAAATACCCGTAACAAATAGTTATTTTATTTAAATATATAAAAAAGAAAGAGTTCATTATCCTCTCACGGCCAACTCGGTAATTTTATTTATTAGGAAAAAAAAACAAAGCTTAAATATATGTTAGGATATTATAGTAATAAAAACCACTAATAACAATAATTGCAACTTCCTTTGAAAAAATAAAAAAATAGTATATACTCTTTTGTGATAACGTTTTACGTAATAATAATAAAAAATAATAATTATTCATCTCATAACTGAATAATGACTAATAAAACCACCAAAAAATTAACTACAATTGTAGTACTAATTAATAATTTTGCATTATTATTATTATAACTATATATAATAAAATCAATCAACACACATATATTCATACATGCACGCACAAACGCTATATATATATATATATATATATATATATATATATATATATATATATATATATAGAGAGAGAGAGAGAGAGAGAGAGAGAGAACAATACAAATTAGCATCATGATTTGCACTCAAATTAAAAAAAATTAATTAATTGTCCAGACAAGCCCACACGTTTTTTTAAAGTATTATATCCTGTACCATACATAAACATGTAATAAAAAAAAACAAAACCTTGAGTCCGCTAGGGTCAATGATTATTATTATTAAAACGATCGTTTCATGTTTCCAACAACTGAAGTACTTAGAAATCAATGGACGGTTCAAGGTCATACGTCTCATCACCTCACCAACATGTAGCCTAGCGGCAACAGTCGACACTAATTTTTTTTCTCCTGTTTAGCCTCCGGGAATTAACCCACCGGGTTGGTCTAGTGGTTAACGCGTCTTCCCAAATCAGCTGATTTGGAAGTCGAGAGTTACAGCGTTCAAGTCCTAGTAAAGCCAGATATTTTTACACGGATTTGAATACTAGATCGTGGATACCGGTGTTCTTTGGTGGTTGGGTTTCAATTAACCACACATTTCAGAAACGGTCGAACTGAGAATGTACAAGACTACACTTCATTTACACTCATACATATCATCCTCATTCATCCTCTGAAGAATTATCTAAACGGTAGTTACCGGAGGCTAAACAGGAAAAAGAAAGCCTCCGGGAATCATGGTCAGGTATTATTTCAGAGGATGATATGTATGAGTGTAACTGAAGTATAATCTTGTACAGTCTCAGGTCGACCGTTCCTAGATACGTGTGGTTAATTAAAAAAACTCAATCACCAAAGAATACCGGTATCCACGACGTATTCAAATTCGTATAAAAGTAACTGGGATGCTAGGATTTGTTTGTTGGTATTCTCGTCTTCGAAATCAGCTGGTTTGCGAAGACGCGTTCACAACTAGACCAACCCGGTGGTTTGCGGTTAGAATTAACTAAACTAATGTAATTTTATAATTAGAACAAATTTCGCTCGTACGGTCGGCACACTGGTGTAGCCGCGAGGCTTAACACATGATGTATCAAGCAGATCAGACGACCGGGTTACTTTATTACACTTTAAATATTATCAATTTATTTCATTTTACCGGCCATGTCTAATAGAAGATGGCTGCTGCAACGGCATGTTTATTTATTTATTTTTTTATTTTCTTTGAACCACTTTTTGTTTTTTAAATAATTGATTTTTATATATAGATAGTTTATTTTTACTTTTTTTTTTGGGGGGGGAGGTTTACTTTTATTTTTTAATAATTGTTAAGCTATATTATGCATTTTGTTGTCGGAGAAAATGAATTTGTGTTGTTTTTATTTCTGTTTATTTTTATTAATATTTTGATTTTTTGACTAAGTTTTATATTTTTTTATTAAAAAACAAACCCTCGTAATTTTTGGATGATAAATTTCTCTTTTCGGTGACTTTTCTTTCTTTTTCCTGTTTAGCCTCTGGGAATAACCGTTCTGATAATACTTCAGAGGATGATATGTATGAGTGTAAATGAAGTGTAGTCTTGTACATTCTCAGTTCGACCATACCTGAGATGTGTGGTTAATTGAAAACCCAACCGCCAAAGAACACCGGTATCCACGATCTAGTATTCAAATCCGTGTAAAAATAACTGGCTTTACTAGGACTTGAACGCTGGAACTCTCGGCTTCCAAATCAAATGATTCGGGAAGACGCGTTCACCGCTAGACCAACCCGGTGGGTTCTTTTCGGTGACTTAAAATCAAAGAAAGTAAATACTTTCATGTCAGTGTTGTGTTTTCATTTTCATTAAAATAAAAAAAAAAAAATTAATATATTCAATCTTAATAGCGTTTTTAAAATCGCCCGATTCACTGCGACAAATGTACAACACTTTTCTACCCGTGACGTAAATACTTTATAAATTTATACAGAATTTTTTATATCATTCAAATAAGCACAGGATTACAAAAAAATTTATCGGGGTAGACCGCAAAAAAAAAAAATAAATATATATATATATATATAATATGGCAGAGTGGTAAGCTCCGGTCTTTCAACCGAGGATCCCCGGGTTCGAATCCCGGTAAATCATAGCGTTTCCATATACACACCTACAAACTTCAAAGGATATTTAGTGAATTAATTCATTGTAAAAAGAAAAGAAAAGCACAACTAAAAAATATTTTAACACATATATGTACGTGCATTTAAAATTTAAAACTTAGATTTTGGATGTACATTTAATTATTAAAAAACAGTCATGTTTATTTTTAAATCTACTTATTTATAGAATACTTAATAAATTTAATTAATCCTTTTAATAACAACAATAAATTATGTTTAATTATGAAGGAAAGGTTAATGACCCTTGTTTTTAAATATTTTACTTTTTTTTATTAAAACACCATTATAAAGTTGTATAAGTGGTTACGTAATGAGGATATTTCAATGGTATTTCTTTATGTATTATTATAATTCGTGTAGGTTAACAACCCAAATTTAACTTCTAATCTTATCATATGGCCAATTTACGTGCTCCCCAAAAAAAGAACTTTCATCACAAATTAGTAAAATTTATTTTTACTAATTTTATATATATACTATATATATATAATTATAATTATAATAATTTTATATATATACTATTTTATATATATATATATATATATATATATATATATAATATACTAAAATCTAGCAATAGCGAAGCACTGCCGGGTCTGCTAGTATAAAAATAAAAATTATAAAAATAAATTTTACTAATTTATATATATATATATATATATATATATATATATATATATATATATATATATATAGATTGATAGATAGATTAAATGAACACAATTGAAATTTTGATAAAACATTAACAAAATGAACATTACACAACTTCACAAAATTTAACCTTTCCCTTTTATCCGTTATCAATTTTACCATTTTCCCTTTCCTTCCCTCATTTCTTTTCCCCTTAATTTCCCTTTCCCCGTTTCTTCTTTCCATTTCTTTCCACGTTTTTCGTTTTCCCTTTTTTTTACCTTTTTCGATTTTTCCCTTCTCCCTTCTTCCCGCGCATAAATCCAGTAGTATTATAGTCTACAGCGGACACACATATCGGAAAGATAGAAACGGAATCGTAAAATATTTATATAGCGTGTGTTGGTTTTACGTACAACAGATAGTGCTGTTTTATCTGTCACAGGTGTGACATCTTAGGTATATAAAAACACGCGCGTATTAGAATGAAACGTTGCGTCAAAATTTCAAAGCAATCGGTGAAGAACTTTCGGAGATTTAAGATTTTTAACAAACGAACATTTATATTTTTTTTTATATAAATGATTCTGAGTAATACTGCTTGAATAAAGTCCACAAAAACTAAAATAAAACCGTAATAATTTTGTAGTTTATTATTAAAAATAACGAAACAGAATGAAATTATTTATAAGTTTCGTTAAAAACTTTGATTACACATTTAAAAAATATATATATTACGCCAGATATGAAATGATTTTTTTCATCCCCAATCTTTTTCGCTGTAGTACCGACAGTGCTCTGTCACCCTTGTGTGCAGCTTCGTATGTGCACATGCGCACAACAGCCGATCACCATGTCGCTGGAACTGTGAACCACACAGTTCCATACAACGATTTTTATATATTTTTAATAAACTGAAAGATGGCTACTGACATTAAGCTTAAGAATTATATGATGTACAAGTACAGGCTGATTCAAAGAAACGGTAAATTTTGAAAGTTGTGTTGGTAGCCGTGGCGATTGGTACCACTTGATAAATGGCGCCAGCCTCTCTAATCTAACCTGCCATTTAGTTGTCATGGATCCTTGGAGTGGTGCGCAACGTGCTTTTGCTATCAAAGCGTTTTACAAAAACAATGACAGTGTGGAGAGAGCGGGTAGAGAATTTCGCCGTCATTTTAATCTGGGACGGCACGACCGTGTTCCATCAGCACGTGCAATTAAAACGTGGATATCTAATTTTGATAACACCGGTTCGGAAATGAAAAAGAAACCTCCAGGTCGTGAGCGAACCGTCCGTACATCGCAGAATGTTCAAGCTTTACAAGATGCTGTCACACCAAGTCCACATCGGTCAATCCGTCGTCTCTCGGCATCTTTACAATCGCATAGTTCAAGCGTTCGAAGAATGTTAGTGAAGGACTTGCAATTCCACCCTTACAAGTTGCAGATCGTGTAGGAACTGAAACCGAACGATGCGGTTGTGCGAGCACAATTCTGTAATGTCACGCCTCAGAGGATAAACGATAACGAAGAGTTTGTTCACGAACTGTGGATGTCAGACGAAGCGCATTTCCACCTCAGTGTTTTTGTTAACGAGCAAAATTTCAAATACCGGGCGCAAGAAATTCCTACGTAGCTACACCAGCGTCCGTTGCACAAACAAAAAGCGACCGTGTGGTGTGCTATGTCATCTTACGGTGTTACAGGCCCTTATTTTTTTTGAGGATGACAACGGTCTTGCGATTACAGTGACGTCGCTCGTTACGTAGCCGTGCTTGAAACCTTTGTTGTGGAACAACAAAAGAGATTACCACCGATTTTTAAAACACAGCCTGGTTTCAACAAGACGGAGCAACGTCACATACCGCACGAATATCGATGGCAGCTGTACGCCGATTGTTTGGACAACGTGTCGTATCACGAAACGGTGACATTAGATGGCCTCCCAGATCGCCTGATCTCTCAGCATGCGATTACTTTTTGCGGGGTCACCTTAAAAGCAAAGTGTTCCACAGTAGACCTGCTACAACGGAAGAACTGAAGGCAAAGATCCGAGAAGCGATTGCGGAAATTCCAGTCGAGATGTTACGTCAAACCGTGAACAATTTAACGAAGAGACTTCGTGAGTGTTTACGTAGAAGAGGAGGTCATCTGGAAGATGTCATCTTTAAAAAATAAACTAAAATGTATCTATCCTAAAATGGCAACATTTGTACAATTACATGAAGTAAAATTCATTTTCTAAAAAAAATTTTTCATTAACGTTATTTAATTTTTAAAATTTCCCGTTTCTTTGAATTATCCTGTATAAAGAAAAGGGGGCTCATTACACTAAATGTTATCGATAATGTCAAGTGGAAATATTGGGTGCTGCAGTTCCACAGCGCCTATGCGCAAGCCGTCACTGATTTTGAACATCTATTGTAAAGTTATTAAAGGTAATTTGATTATTGTTGTAAAAGTGTAAAAGTTTATTAACGTTAATATTTTTGTAATATATTCACGTCGTAAAAAAAGGGTTATGTAATTTTTGAAACACCTTTATTACAACATTTTTGTCATTTTTTAAAAAATAATTAAATAAACAAGATATGAAAATAAATATTATTATTATTATTATTAAAATATGACCACTTTTTTTTTTTAATTTACAATTTTATATTTCTGTATTATTAATAAATTATAATTGTTATATAAATAATATATACTGTTTTATTTATTTTTTATAAGTGTTGTATTATGTTCCCAGTAATGAGATTTATATAAATAAAATATTCGTATATTAGGTAGGTATCTATTTATAGGATGTCTATGTTTAAACATAACCTTTATTAAACAGTTTTAGAATAGTTTTTTCTTTTAGTCTGTCATTTCCATAATAAAAAATTATTTTATCCAAGGTTGTTTAAGTTTTATTTAAGTATACATTATGTAATATACATATATATACGCGATTTATTAAAATAGATGCATTATACAAGTTACATTTTAATAACTAGGTTACAAAGAAACTTTTAAATAAAGCTTCTCTTTTTTCTTTTTATTATTTATTTCAGATATCAACTATACATCTTATGTAATTAATTGCCAGTTTTATAACATATTTAAATAAAAGGAAAAGCTTTTTATTAATATGAATTTTATTTATTTATATATTCTTCTTTTATATATTATCCAAGTTTTAATTTTTATCAAAGGAAAGAATTTCAACGAATACTTTTTGTAAAAAAATAAAATTAAATAAAAAAATTAGTTTGCGACAAATTTTTGCTTAGAATCTAAATCTACGTAACCTTAATTCGATTGTAAAAAATCCTTTTCGGCATGCCGGAAGGCGGGCGTAAATTTCACCGGTGTTAATTATGGGATAAAAAAGATTTCCACTTTAGAAGTGGGAGATTTCACTGGTGCTAAGCGGGGGGAGGGGGGAAATAAAGAGAGATTTTCACCTTAAAGTTAAGAAAAACTTCAAATTTACTCTCAATACGACAATGGTTGGATGTGAAAAAAAATTTCACATGTTAAGCATACAAGTCCCATCTTCTTACAATTCGGGCAACATTTAGGTCATCCCTTACCGTAAGGGTTGATCATATCAAAAAGTGTTACAGATAGAAGTTTTACGTAAAGTTTAGAAGGACTAATGACCATTTTAAACCAATTCGATACTGTGCTATTAAGGGGAGGTATGATTTTTTCTTATAGAAACCCCATTTTTTCCATCCCCTGGGCCAATGCTGGGTGATATAAAAAACTTTACTTCGATATATTTTAGGCTCTTATCCAAAGAATAGTAGGAACTTTAAAAGAATTCGATATTTTACTTAATAAGAAAGTTATAGCGGCGATATTTTGTTTTTTCGAAAAAGCCCTCTATGGTCCGATTTTGACCGTTAACAAACTTGACCGAGATTTTGGGTAAGTTATTTTTAAAAAACAATTTGAAAGTGATTGGCGCAAAATTACGGCAGTTATCGTGCCCACAAGAAAGTGAAATATATATATATATATAAAAAAGTATGTTTTTTGTCTTCAGTCATTTGACTGGTTTGATGCAGCTCTCCAAGTTTCCCTACCTACTGCTAATCGTTTCATTTCTGTATACTCCCTACATCCTACACGCTATACATATAAATGTATATATAAACTTTTGAGTTGACGGTGGTTTTGGGGTGTGGGAGATATGAAACGCGAAGTGATGTCGAAATTTTCCGGAAGTCGAATCATGGCACCCATTATAATAGGTAGTTTTCTTATGAAATCTACCTAAAATAATAATAATGACATACCTACAAAAAATAAAATAAAGACTTGTCACTTCGCCGATTTCCATGGCATAGTGGTAGATTGTAAGCCTTTCATCCGGAGATCCCAGGATTGTTTCCCGGTTAAGCATAGAATATACCGGAAGTATAATACAGGGTGCCCAATATAAAACGCAACCCATCAATCACTCATCCATGAAATTTCAAAAGTAGCTTACTCCCCTACTCGTTACTGAAATGGACTCGTCCAACAACCAAACATCGCGGCGATGCAGTAGAAGACTACCGATAGTAACAACAATGCAATCATAACGTTCAGTGTATCGCTAGAAACAAGATGGTATTTTCGCTAGATGGACGTGTTTTCATTGTCGAGTCGTACATCGGTACGAAATCTACGGTTGCAGTACAAGATTTGTTTCGCCATAAGTACCCAGATAAACCGGCTTCTAACAAAACATCAGTATTAAGGTTAGCCGCAAAATTTAGCCGATTCTGTTAATAACAAGGAACACAAAAGATCTGCGTCGGTATTGAATACAGATACAGTCGCTGAAATCAAAGACCGATTACTCGCCTCGCCAAATAAATCGATCAGACGTTTGTCTGCTGAAATTAATTTGTCTAAGTCAAGTGTTCATCGGGCGACCAAACGATTACAATTACCACCTTATCGCATTCAAACGGTTCATCGACTTCTTGAGCCCGACAAAGAAAAACGGCTACAATATTGTCAACGGTTCCATCGATTTCTGCGCGAGGGAATTAACGTTATGGATTCGTTATTTTTCACACATGAAACACGGTTTCATTTGGATGGCTACGTAAACAGCCAAAACAGGAGAATTTGGAGCGCTGAAAATCCCCACGTTTATCACGAAAAACAATTATACCCGCAGAAGTCGGGCGTGTGGTGCGCGATATCGCGGAAGAAAATAATCGGTCCTATTTTTTTCGAGTACACTATTAATGCAGAACGATATCAGGATATTTTATTTCGGTTCATCGCACTATTGGAAGAGGAAGACAGACACTGCCGGCTACAACATGACGTGCGACATCACACTACGCAGGTTCAACTTCTGATTTCGTCGAGGAATTCTTCGGTAATCGTGTTATCGGTCGAGTCTTGTGGCCACCGAGATCTCCAGATTTGACTTCGGCGGATTTTTTTCTACGGGGTTACCTCAAAGAAAAAGCCTACAGCAACAAACCACGAACACTTGAACGATTCTAAGTCAATATTGAACAAGCTGTATTAAATATCCTGCCACAAACTTTGAATAATGTTGCAAGAAACGCTGTAAAAATAATTGAAGCTTGTATTGGAGAAGATGGCGGCCACTTCCAACATTTACTCTAAATGTAAGGTAATGGATGGTAATAATAAAAATTACATTTACATTTACACATGCCTTTTTATTATTTCATTACCTACCAATATAAGGTTGGGTTGCGTTTTATATGGGACACCCTGTATGTTGTTTTGTAAAAAAAAAATCTCTATTTCTTATTAACACGACACAAGCTACGAGTTTATATGGTAAATGAATAAAAAAAAAGGAAAGAAAAGAACTTTTGTTTTTACCAATATTTTTTTTTACTTCCCTGAATTTCTACATATATTTCCCAGCATGTGGATCCTTTCTTCATACAAAAATTTGAGAAAATGTTACAAGAGCCAATTACGCACTGTTATTCGTACTACTTGTCTCTCTCTTTTTTCAGTTTAGTCTCCGGAATGACCGTAAGGTATTACTTCAGAAGATGATATACATGAATGTAAATGAAATGTACTCTTGTACAGTCTCAGGTCGACCATTCCTGAGATGTTTGATTAATTGAAACCAACCACCAAAGAAAACCAGTAACCACGATCTATTATTCAAATCCGTATAAAACTAACTGCCTTTACTAGGATTTGAACGTTGGAACTCTCGACTTCGATATCAGCTGATTTGGGAAGACGCGTACACCACTAGACCAACCCGGTGGGTTAGTCGTTTTGTAGTTATAGAGTCGATGTCCTCCTACTGCGTCCATCAATAGCCTGAACAAGAAGAAATTGCAAAGGAATATATCTGGACTGTACACGGTAGATGGTTTCCCGGTAAATTTCGACCGATTTATACAGAGTGCTATCGACTATGACACGCGTTGTTGAAGGAGAATTACATCTCTGATTGACTGATAAGAGCCTTTTGTTCCTATAAGGGGCTTTTAATTGGTCCAAGGAACTTCCAGTAAAGGGCACAACATTCACAGTGTCACGTTTCTGGACAAAATTGACGACAAATAATCTTTTCAGTTCCAAAAAACTATTCCAAGGACTTTACACGGCAAGTCTTTCCACTCCTATGTCACTCAATACACGACAAATTGACGAGGGAGTGTAGTGATAGATTCACAACTCATCACATATGACTATTCGATGCCAAAACTTATTTCGAT
Source organism: Lycorma delicatula (assembly GCF_047948215.1). Taxonomy (NCBI): domain Eukaryota; kingdom Metazoa; phylum Arthropoda; class Insecta; order Hemiptera; family Fulgoridae; genus Lycorma; species Lycorma delicatula. The sequence goes on from NC_134467.1 coordinate 18,094,319, forward strand.
GCAGGAACCTTTTGAAAATTTTCCATTTTGTTTGAATTTAATTTTAGGTCAAATATTTTCAAACCTCTCTTGCATAGAATTTGAGGAACCTAAGATGCTTTATGATTTTCCAAGTCGAAATTTCTAAGGCTCACATCCTAGTAAAGGCAGTTACTTTTAAACGGATTTGAATACTAGATCGTGGATACCGGTGTTCTTTGATGGTTGCGTTTCAATTAACCACACAGAGACTGCACAAGACTACACTTCATTTACATTCATACATATCATCCTCTGAAGTAATACTTTACGGTGGTTCCGGAGGCTAAACAGAAAAAGAAAGATGATTTATGACAATGAAATGGATATTTTCATGATCGATACCCGCTTCCGAATCGACTCATCGACCGTAAGGTATCGATAATCATCAATGATGTCATCCATCAAACCAGTCTGAAAAGCAACGTGAAATTCATTTTCTACAGCCTCATACTCTCCTTTAAATTTGCTGGCTTAATCGTACACTTGGGTACGTGACGTCCATACCCCTTAATTATGCACGCAGTTTTATCAAACTTCCGGAGGGATTGACGCCTTCATTCGTAAGAATTTTCACGATAATACGACGCGTAATCTATGACGAAACCTCTTGCTTTGTGATGTCACTACTGACCAAAGAGACGCGAATTTCGAAGCGACTGAATAGGGTCCATCCCTTACCACCACATCACCGCTGTCTATATCCCTTCGCGCTAACTTACTCATATTCATACGACAACCATAAAGACGAAATATCGACCTAAATTTCACTGATCGTAGTTTAAAAGTAAACGTTATACTGTTTTAGGAGATTTCTACCATACCTTTAGCAAAAATCCTTACATCAAAATAATAAAAACAGGTTTAGACAGAAAGAAATGTTTTGTTTTCGCATTACGGTTAGCGAAAAATTTCTGTACTAAGTCCAAACAATGCTACAATAAAACAAATACAAATTATTGAAGAAAAAATGGATAAAATAACGGCACATACGGGGGCTTTCCTTGGAAATTTTTGTAAAAACAAAAAATCGGGAATCGAATAAGAAACTTTTCTTAACGTTTAACAGTAATTTTACTTTGTTAAATTTATAATAATAAACTATAAAACAACAAGAAAAAGTTTGTAGAGAATTTAATTGATGTAAATGAAGTCAATTAAAAAACCAATAGAAATTATTTCTATCTATTTTTAAAAAAATAAAAAATAATAAACCATTGTTCATGATTCGAAAAATTCGAGGTTCGATTCCGGATCAGATTACTTTTTGATGCGGTATTCCCATACACAAGCATCAAATTTATGTGATGAATACAAAAAGTGTTTCGAATGAATTAGTTTCTTAAAAAAAAAATTGTTTAGTGTTTTTACAAGACCAAAACGAAAGTAATGAAATGTATTAGAAATAACAAAGATGGACCACTGAATGTGAAAATAGGAAGAGAAAAGATTATGGAGGTAGAAGAATTTTGTTATTTGGGAAGTAGAATTATTAAAGATGGACGACGCAGGAGCGATATAAAATGCCGAATAGCACAAGCGAAACGAGCCTTCGGTCAGAAATATAATTTGTTTACATCAAAAATTAATTTAAATGTCCGGAAATGATTTTTGAAAGTATATGTTTGGAGTGTCGCTTTATACGGAAGTGAAACTTGGACGATCGAAGTACCTGAGAAGAAAAGATTAGAAGCTTTTAAAATGCGGTGCTATAGTACAATGTTAAAAATCAGACGGACGGATAAAGTGACGAATGAATAGGTGTTGCGGCAAATCGATGAAGAAAGAAGCATTTGGAAAAATATAGTTAAAAAAAAAGACAGACTTATAGGCCACATAAGGCATCCTGGAATAGTCACTTTAATATTGGAAGGACAGGTAGAAGGAAAAAATTGTGTAGGCAGGCCACGTTTGGAATAACAAATTGTTAGAGATGTAGGATGTAGGGGGTATACTGAAGTGATGTGACTAGCACTAGGTAGGAAATCTTGACCTGCATCAAACCAGTCAAATGACTGAAGACAAAAAAAACGTTTTTTAAAGAAATTTTATATTTTTCATTTTACGTCAAACATCGATGACCTCATTATTTATTCTTTAAATAATAAACATTATGTTAAATCAACAATATCAACTAAAAAAAACCCCTTCCTACTTTCGGAATATGAAAATATTATTATATAATCACTCTTTAAAAATATTAAAGGATGCCAGAAAAAAATAATAAAATAAATAACTTTTGGTAAAAAAAAAACAAAATTAGTGACGAAAATTTACGTCATAAAAGAAAAAAAACATTTAAACATATCTATTTAAAAAAAAAAAAAAAAAAAAAAAAAAAAAAAAAAAAAAAATACACTAGAATACGATATTCATGTTAATAGAAAATCCTATTATAGTTTTGTTTAATATAATTTACCTTCAACAAATCTTTATAAACACTTACTAATGTTATATATATATATATATATATATATCAGTTCTACAAATCGCAGACATAACATTAAAAGAAAACGAAAATATTATAACTATAAAGTAAAATTTATTTAAAAATAAGTTAGGAATTATTTTACCTTGGCAAGAAAAAAAAAAGAAAGAAATATTTTACTATTACAATTTAAACGGTGTTTTTATCTAATATAAGGTATTTAAACATATTATTGCTGGTTTTTAAATTTTAAATGGAATATATCTCTATCTCATTTAAAAAGAGAGAAAAACATTTACTGTTTTTTAAAATTTAAATGGAATATATCTCTATCTCGTTTAACAAGAGATAGAAAATCATTTAAAGTTTAAATCCCTTCAGAAAATACGTATCTTTTTTTTCTCTAATATGATCAGTTTAATTATCTCTATTTATTTTATTTAATTTGTCAATTCTTTTGAACAAACAATTTTATATTTTTTTTTTTTTTTTTTTTTTTTTTTAACAATTGAATATATAAATTTTAAAATTAATTTATTTTAATAATTTTTTTTTTACTTTTAAGGCCGCAAAGGACCACTTTAATCAGAATAACTCAAGTCTTTTTTGCCGATTTTTTGGCCTTTAAGTTCTTAGCTTTTACTTTCTCCCAATACTTAAGACATTCTTAATGATCTTGCTTTACGATCCTTTTCTGAATAAACCCTTTTTGTATAATTAAAAGTTCTTACTTTAAAGTCGGTTTCCAATCTTTAATAACAAATTTTAATTTTTCGGATTTATTAAGTACATTTTCGTAAGACAAATTTAATTCTTGCACGTCTTCTTTAATTTCTTTGATCCGTAATTGCGGATTTTTTAAAGACCGAAATTCTCTTAGTAATCCTATCCTGCGGTAATCTTAAGTGTGAGTAGAAAGAAATTCGCTTCTTTTTCATAATATCGATTAAGGATTCCAAGTTTTCGTACAGAAATTTATTAGGCGATAATTTGTACTGATTTTCGTGTTTATATTTTTTGTTTATACAGGTTCTAAAAATCCTGCGTTCAACTTTAAACACAGGTTCAGTCCTATTTTTCTGATTTAATCTAAATAGTCTCACTCGCATAAGTAATTATCGTTTTAACCACAGTTTTGTGATGTCTAATTTTAGTGTTAATCGAGAGCGATTTTTTGTTGCAAGTATTTTTGGTTACTTGTAGCACTTTAAATAATTTATTACGTCTTTCGGTCCGATTTTGTTTTTCGTTACGATTAACCCACCGGGTTGGTCTAGTGGTTAACGCGTCTTCCCAAATCAGCTGATTTGGAAGTCGATAGTTACAGCGTTCAAGTCCTAGTAAAGCCAGTTATTTTTACACGGATTTGAATACTATATCGTGGATACCGGTGTTCTTTGGTGGTTGGGTTTCAATTAACCACACATCTCAGGAATGGTCGAACTGAGAATGTACAAGACTACACTTCATTTACACTCATACATATCATCCTCATTCATCCTCTGAAGAATTATCTAAACGGTAGTTACCGGAGGCTAAGCAGGAAAAAGAAAGATATGAAATATTAGCCACCTTCCGTGAAGCGAGTGATAGCGCCTCGGCATTTCATCCGGAGGTCACGGATTCGAATCCCGGTCAGGCATGGCATTTTCACACGCTACAATTCATTCATATTATCCTCTGAAGACCTAACGTGAACCCGGAGGTTAAAGACACATAAAAAAAAAGAAAGATGAACGCGTCTTCCTAAATCAGCTGATTTGGAAGTAAACAGTCGCATTACGGGAGAACTTCCCCCTTAAGCAGGGTGAAGTTTAGAATTAAAGGTAATTAAGGAAAAAATAGATTAATTCTTTAATTTCATTGTTATATTTCTGTCAAAATGGCAACAGAAGTTACGAATTTTTCGTCGTTAAAGGTATGTGTACTTCAGTTACCATATTTACTATTATTGAATATTTTCTAATTTAGTTTCGTTTTAAATTTCTATAAAGCCCGATCAGTATTATTCTCACAATCATGAGGATAATGTAAAGTGCAGGTTTCCAGGGGGTGAAGCCCTCCGGATAGAAGTATGAATGAGGAACAAAGCAAGCTCTTATGGGTGTTCAGGGTGCCGCACCCCTTGGTAAATTGGGAATGCGATGCGAGCTCTGCAGCAATAGGATAAGCCCCTTGGCTTCGAAGAGCCTTTGAGGTGGCTGCGGGATTCGCCCAGACTGACCTGAGTCCCTAGCGTCCTGTTTCTTGTTAGATGGACCGGCAAGATGGAAAAACAAAATAGTTTTATAAAAAAAATTAAAGGTAATGTCACTATTTACATATTTAACAAAATTTTAATCGTTTGAGACATACTTCATTTCCATATGAATATCTATCTACTACTGAAATAATACTAAATGATTTTATTTTAATTTTTGGATGAGTTTTATTAAAATAACTCTTTTACGTAAAATCTTCATAAAAAAGAATTAAATTCATGAAAAATACAACAAAAAAATGCAATAAATTCAAACTTTGGAAAAATTCAGTTTCGAAAAAATAAAAACCGTCAAAGATACGAAGAGAAAAAAATAGAAAAATTGAGAAAGCATAATAACAAAGAGGATTAAAAAAAAATACTTTTCCGTGAATACAAAAAAAGATGTTATAACACAATAATTAAAATTAAAGTCTTTAATGTTTTAATGTAAACAGTAAACCTTCTGGAACTCGCGCCAAAAATTTAACATGACTACTTGCGCGTTATATTTTATAACAGCGATAATTTTTTAGTAGATATGCTTGCATTTCATTATAAATCAAGGCACATACTTTTAAAAAAAATGGCAACACACTTATAGGATTTTCCCATCACTTGGCTTTTTTCGGATTGGCGGCTTACATACACAACTAAATTTAAAATATTTATAATTTTATTTAAATACTAGCTGCAGGGTGTGCCTACGTTATACCTCTACAACTAGTCCTTCCGGGCGTGTTGCCCTGGCAGGCGGCGTCTCGGAATATTATTATTAAATGTTAAAAAAATTGATTACCTCTTGTGTAAAAGTGTTTTTTTTTTTTTTTTTGAATGACGAAAATTGATCATGGACAAGTGAAAAAAAAATCAACAAATCTTCCCAATCAAATCTGGTTTAGATTGGTTAAAGCAACATTTACAGATTGCACACTCAACATTTCCATCGAGATCCATAATATCCATATGCAAATTCACTCGATACGAGAGCAGGAAGCTTAAATATAAATTAAATTAATTTATATATTATATTCAATTTACGAAACAAATTATTGTAATACGAAACAAACCTTCCTTGACACAATAACAAAGAAGTTGGCTTCAGAATCAATAAATCGCTAAGGATTCAAAATTCTTCTAATCTTGACTTTATTATTTACCATTTGATCTGACTCACGTGGTTTACCTATATGTATTTTTAATTCAAACTACAAAAACAAAAAAAAACATATATAAGATTCTAAATTGATAATCGATAGGATTTTCAGTATCGATTTATTTGTATCGAAAATACTTGGGTTTTAAAATCTGTTACGATATTACACGAATGAATTAGGGTACTCAAATTCATTAATTTTTTTTAATAATTATTTCAAGAGTGACTAACAATAGAGCATTAGACAAATTCATTTAATAAGATTAACAAAAAAAAAGTGAGAATTTATAAAAATACGAGGGTTATTTTGTTTTGGTCCGATCGTTCACGAAATTAAAACCACAGTGAAAATAAAAACTTTTTTATTTGTAACAAGTACTTACATAGTTACGCTATTTCTCTACATAGTCGCCACTCCGATTTAGACATTTCTCGTAGCGTGGTACCAACTTTCCAATACCCTTGTCATAGAACGGAGCCGCCTGTGTTTTCAGTCATGTTTCTACGCTGGTCTACAGCTCGATGTCTGCGGCAAAATGTTGTCCTCCTAGCCGGCGTTTCATGTGAGCAAAGAGGTGAAAATGGATGGAGCCAAGCCCAGGTGATCAAACACTTCCCCACGAAAACGCTGCAGGAGCTTCTTTGTTACAGCTGCAGTGTGCGGCCAAGCATTGTCATGGAGAAAGACAATGCCTGATGACATTCCTCTCCGCTTATTCTGAATTGCCCTTCGTAGACTAAGAATCACGCAGTTCGAGGCTGCATTGACGGTCGTGCCACGTTCCATGAATTCCACCAAGATAACACCATTCCGGCCCCAGAACACAATAGCCATACGCTTTCTGTTTGAGAAGGTTCGCATGAACGTTTTTGGTTTACTGGGAGAATGAGAACGATCCACTGTTTGGATTGTTCTTTTGTTTCTTCAGTTTCGAAATGGACCCGTGCCTCGTCCCCTGTGACAATTTTGTTCAAAAAATCTTCTCCTTCATTGCGGTAGCGCTGGAGAAACGTTAGGGAGGCGTCCATTCTCATTGTTTTGTGATGGTCGGACAGCATCTTACGAACCCATCTCGCACACAGTTTGCGGTACTGAAGTCTCTCACTCACGATGGTGTACAGAGCTGACCTTGAAATTTCAGGAAACGAATCGCTCGATACAGAAATTGTGAAGCGACGATTTTCTCGAATCGCCTCATCCACTCGCTCATCGTGATCATCGGTTGACACTCGCTTCCTTCCCTGACCGCCTGCATCATGAACATCTGCACGTCCTGCTTTAAAGTTCCTGCACCATTGTCGCACTTCACTCGTTGAAGTTTCACCGTACACATTACTTTTAATCGTCCATGAATTTCAGCCGCATTACACTCCTCAGCCTGAAGAAATCGAATTACCGCACGCACTTCACACTTGGCGGAAGATGCTATTGTTGTAGACATATTTACGTGCTAGCTGGGCGTTCAGAACTAAACGAAATGACGCGGCGTGATTGAAGGCCATACTAGAGACGCTGCGCAACACATATGCGCAAAGGTTCATCCGATTTTTGCGCGGAGTTTTATTTCGCGACCGATCGGACCTTGAAAAAAAAATAACCCTCGTAGTAAGAAGAACATTTTTATTTTTACATATAAAAAGGAGGAAATCAATTCTGAATCTTAACATAAATAATCGATCTTAACAACAAAAAAAAGAATCACATATATAAAAAAAATATATTAATATATTATTCAGCATATATATCCGATATATCGATATATAATCGTATAATAAGTAATCCCCTAACCACCATGAGAAATGTACTAACAAATCGGAGAGATTGCCTGACCGTTCAAAAATTCCGGGAGTATTCCTAATTTCTTGAAATCCATTTTGGATCCTTTGTTGAAGATATATTTATATATATATATATATATATATATATTTTGTCTTTTTTTGTCTTCAGTGATTTGACTGGTTTGATGCAGCTCTCCAGGATTCCCTATCTAGTGCCAGTCGTTTCATTTCAGTATACCCTCTACATCCTACATACCTAACAATTTGTTTTACATATTCCAAACGTGGCCTGCCTACACAATTTTTCCCTTCTACCTGTCCTTCCAATATTAAAGCGACTATTCCAGGATGCCTTAGTATGTGGCCTATAAGTCTGTCTCTTCTTTTAACTATATATATATAATATATTTGTATATATAAATTTTTTCTTTGGATTATTCATATTGTGCAATGTAGGTTACAAATTTTGTGAATGTTTTTTTTAAATGATTTCAAAGAATACCGAAATTGGATTTTTCGCTATATCCCCATCACCTTAAGGAACTTAAAAAAAAAGAATATGACCAATACCACATAAATAAAAATATTTGAGCCAAATTTGAAGAAAATCGGTTAAGTTAATCCTGAGATATAAATCCAAAAGCAGTGTGACAAACGTACGTACTTACCACATATTTTTTTGTGTCTAGATGAAATTGTTTTACCCTAAAAAGTAAAAATTCCAAAAAAAAACCCCCGATACCTTATTTTCGATATGATCATCATTATTGTAACAATAAATTCGCCGGGAAAATTAAATCCAACCTTCGATTTTATTTTGTAACACTCTTCGTTACCTTTCACTTAACATTATAAGAAGTTATTCTTAAGAAAACAAAAAAAAAATTAATAATCCTGAACAGTTATGCAAATATACTTAAGAAAAAAAATCTTTCTATAATTTTCTCAGTAGTTCCAACACAATAATATAATTATAATGTACTATACATAACAAGATGCGCCTTAAACATTCAACTAAATGCAACCTGCAATGTGTATTTAATTATTAACATTATTTTTATTACATATATCCGGTGAAGTTTTCAATTTTCTTTTTTACATTATTTTTGTTTAAACGGATGTTAAAAATACAGTCGATAATTTCTACAAGGTCATTCATTAATAAGATCATTTTTTATGAATATTTATAATGATTTTTTTTTCTTTCAGTAAAAAAAAAAAATCTAAATGCGCATTTCGATTGTTAACCAGTTATCCTAAATAAAATATTAAAACTGGAAAATTAGAATAGAAAAAATTATACATTTTTTTTATTTCTAAAATACCGTAAATAAAATAATAGGATTTTATATAAAATACAATACTGTGCAAATTAATTGGAATAAGTTATTCTCTACATTGTTATACGATGATCAGTTGACTGAAACCAGTTTTATCTGCCTTGAGATGGTATGAGTATTCGACCTTGACAATAAGAAAGCAGTTTGACCGGTTTTAAAATGGAATTAGTCACCTTAGCTTCAGTTGTGAACCTTTGAGTGTGGCACGTAATGTTAGGCTTTACGCTCTGTGTAACACGTGTCGCTTTAGTGCGTTTAAAATTGGATATTACTGTGAATAAGCGAGCAAAAATTATTGCTCTTAAAGATTACACTTCTATGACCGTGAAACATATCGCTTCTGCAGTCGATGTAGGTAAATTAAATGTATCACGAATTCTGACAACATTCAAAGAATTTGGATCATCGTCTTCAAAAAAGAGAGGAAAAATGCGAGCAAAACAGAAAACTACACCAAGAACCGATAAAATTCTAATAATAAATAGTAAAATTAAACTAGAAAAATATGCTGAGACGTTAAAAGAGATTTATTGCCGACCAGTTTTGATATTAATAGTTCAATTGTACGCCGTAGGCTTCTAGAAGGCAAGAACACCAACGGAAAAACAATTTTTAACCCCTTAAATTAAAAAAAAGCCGTTTAGCATGAGCCCAAAAATATAAATCATGGACTGGAAGAAAGTAATCTTTAGTGATGAAACTATTTATTTGTGCAGGGTTGACAGTGAACCTTTGAGACCTGAATATATAATAGTAGAACACAATTTGAAACAATTTTTTTGGGTTTTTTCACGATAAATGGACATGGGGAAGCTTACTTCCTGATCAAAATATGATGAATTTTACCAAACACATAGAAATAATACTATGTAAGAGTGTTCGATTCGTGCAAACCTTTGACGAGACATTTAAACATGACAGCCCCCGGTCATAATTCAAAATTGGTTAAGACTTTCAAACTGGAAAATCAAATTACTGTGCTTGATCGACCTGAAAATTCACCAGACTTAAATTCAGTTGAGAACTTGTGAAATATTTTGATGAGACATTTAGGTAAAATGGAATGTACGACAAAAGAACGCAATATAACTAACGCTATAAAAGTGTGGTTCCACGATCATGGAGTCCAGATTATGTACATTCTATTCCGATTACAATAGCAACCACTACAACTATTTGGAAACATTCGTAGAGCTAATGATGATTCCTCTAAATTTGACCTCAATTTAAAAGCGATTAATTTGTTCTTTTCTGTAATCAGCCGCAAAGAATTGTTCTCAAACCACACGCTAAACCTCCAAAGATGGTCAAAGATCCTATTACAAAGCTCACTTCTATCGTTTGCCCTATAAAAGCTGTGTCATCCGCAAATTCTGTAACAGCACCTTTAAGAACACCTCCACATTAATCATTAATATATACTAAAAAGACCTCTGGTGAAAGCGCAGAACCCTGAGGTACACCACAGATAATGCGGGATTCGTTACTCAAAGAATAATTTTTAATATTAAATAAAGCCCCCTCCCTGATGGATGAGCCCCAAAATGTTCAAAAAAAGTCAAAAAAATATTTTTCGAAATTTTTATGGTAATTTTTGAATAATTCTTTATCTAATTGAGCATCTTGGGTTCATAATTTAAAAAAATAAATACAATAAAACTATTTTATATTTAATAAATAATAAAATCAATTATTACGTATATATATATATATAAAATGTTAAGTTCGTTTGTGTACGGCTTCAAAAACGCAAAATGTTCTGCACCGATTGAGCTCAAATTTTAGCACGATATATAACCCGCATCAAAGATTGTTTTCATCTACTTTTCGCATCAGTCACATACCCGCGACCGCGAGAAAACAGTTTTTTAACGGTCAGCTGTGTACCAGTGACCGCGCCATCTGCCGGAAGCGAGGGGAACACTCACCATACTAGCTAACGACAACCGCAGTCACATGTGAAACAATACCTGTTCCCAATTACATTGTTTATTAACAACAAAAAAAAAAAAAAAAAACGTATTCACTTGCATCGGATTCAGATTATTATACAATCTGAATTAAATATTCACTTTAATCGAGGTACTTTTGTGTGATCGTGTCGTGATTGAGCTGCGCCTTTCACCAAGCTCTGAATTTATTAGAAAACGACCAAAAGTGGGATATATGTATTAATGACGCGTGCAACACTGCACATACAAACCAAATTCGCGCATTATTCGCAATTATATTGATCGCTTGCTTCCCTTCATCTCCCGCAGAGTTATCGGAAAGACATCGATCGCATATGGCTGAGGATATTTTGCATAGATTACGCCTAGAAAATAGTAATATGACCGTGGAATTTACAGAAGGCATTTACAACGAAGCATTGATAAATATTGAAGACAAGTGCTTAGCTATTGCAAATAAAGTTCTTAGTCGATCGGGAATGCCAGCACCCACCCGAGCTGCGATCGCTTCATTTGATGTGGATTTACGCCGTGAACAGAGTTACAACATCGGTGATCTTCAGTCATATGTCCGATCAAACATTCCCAAATTAACGCGTGAACAGAAAGGCACTTATGATCGCATAATGCAAATGATAAATGACGGAGTTGGGGGACCTTCTTCTTGGATGCGCCACGAGGAACTGGGAAAACATTCCTCATTAGATTGATTCTAGCAACGGTTCGATCAAAAAATGACAATTATCCTGTTGCGGAATATCAATCGGCCAAAACTCTGCAACGGCACGCGACTTGCAGTTAAGAAATTGATGAATAACGTAGTGGAAGCAACGATTTTAACGGGGCCTTTCAAAGGTGAAGATGTCCTCATTCCTCGAATACCCATGATCCCGACCGATACACCATTTCATTTTAAAAGATTGCAATTCCCAATTCGATTGGCATTTGCAATCACAATCGATAAAGCTCAAGGTCAATCTTTAGAATTGTGTGGTTTAGATTTAGATGCGGATTGCTTCTGACATGGGCAACTGTATGTTTTGGTTCCCGAGTTGGCAAACCAGATAGCCTTTATATCTACGCAGACAGTGGAAAAACAAAAATATATTGTATATCCATAAGAATTGAAAAATTAAACTTCTATGAAACGTATGCTTTGTTTTGTTTCTCATTTCTCATCCATGCAACCACAATGTGCCACAGCGAAGCGTGGCAGGTAGAGCTAGTATATATATATATGTTTTTTTTTAAATGTCGATGAAGAAATAACTGAATCTGAGTACTTGAACATTTTTGGTTGATATTTTCTAACACAACCGTACGTTGTAAAAAAAAATATGTGATTCTGATTAGTGATTTTCAACAAAAAAGAATTATTTTATTATGAAGATAAAAATAGTTTAAAATGAATGGATTGGGTAACTTGATCGACGTAGTTATGCAACTCATGTCCGGCTTTCCTGGCATCATAGATGTAGAAGTATGTAACAAGAAGGAAAGTACTAGATAATCAGTCAAAAAAATTGGGTATGGGATGTACGTGCATGTTCGTGTGTTTGAAGCTTAATAATTTTGGATACCCGATTTTGATAAAATTTTTTGTACAGAAAATCGTGTATATGGGGCAATTTGTTGGTAAAATTTGGGGTTAATATCACCTCAAAATGGAAAAGATAATTTTTCGATATCAATTTTCTTAAAATTTTACAAAGATAATCCCAATTTACATTAAGCTCAGTACATGAGTGCATGCTTATCTTACATTTAAAAAAAAAACAACCCCTAAATTTTCCCCCTTCCCCAAAAATTGAACAAAAGACTTTTTATTTATTGAACATTTTTTAACAGAATTTTTTTTATGTCTTCCTAGACAGTAACAACCGGGCTGGACTAGTAGTTAACTCGTCATCATAAATCAGCTGATTTTGAAATCGAGAGTTCCAACGTTCAAATCCTAGCATAGGCACTTAACTTTATATGGATTTGAATATAGATCGTGGATACCGGTGTTCTTTGATGGTTGGGTTTCAATTAACCACACATTTCAGGAATGTCGAACTGAGAATGTAACAAGACTACACTTCATTTACACTCATACATATCATCCACTTAAGTTATACCTTACGATGGTTTCGGATACTAAACAGAAAAGAAAGAAAAGGCATAGAAGTAACGCAAGTGACCACCCCACCCACCAAAAAAAAAAACTTTAGGGGAAAAAGTGTGGGAGCAGTCAAAGTTTAAAAATATTGATTATTAGCATTTGTTAATTTTTTTTTTTGTTTTTTTAAACTTTTAATAGTAATACATTTATAATTCACCCCCTTCCACAAAAAAATTTAGGATGTACATTTTTCAGCGAAATTTTTAATCTTCATCTATAAATCATAATAAACGTAAAAAAAATCTTGAAAGACGATTTTGGAATTAGTTGAATAGAAAAAATACAAATTTTTAAAAAATGTTTACTTTTTTCCGATCTATTTAAACATATAATGATAATTTTACAATAAAATTCATAAATTACCTACACCCCGAAAAAAAAAGGTAATTTTATTCATGTATAATAATTTTTCACCATATACGAAAAAAAATCCCTTTCGGCACGCCAGAAGACGAAGGAAGATTTCACCGGTGCCAAGTAGAGGATAAAAAAGATTTCCAACTTTTAAATTTACTCAATACGACAACGGTTGCATGTGAAAAAATGTTTCACATGTTTAGCATACGACAAGCCCCACCTTCATAAAATTCCAGTACCATTAAGGTCATCCTTTGCCGTAAGGTTTGGTCATATCAAAAATTGTTTCAGACAAAAGTTTTAGGTAATGTTTAGAGGACTAACGACCATTTAAAACCGATTCCATACTGTGCCTATTAAGGAAGATATGATTTTCTTATCTTCGAAACCTCATTTCTTTCAACCCCTGGGGCCAATGGTTGGTGAAATCAAAAAATTTTACTTACATAAGTTTTAGGCCTTTATTCGAAGAATAGTAGGAAGTTTAAACGACTTCGATATTTTACTTAATAAGAAAGTTATAGCGATATTTTGTTTTTTCGAAATAGTACCCCCGCAATTCCACCCCGATTTTGGCCGTTAACGAACTCAACCAAGTATTTGGGACGAGTTATTTTTAAGCAAGAATTTGAAAGTGATTGAGGTCTAATTACGGCAATTATCGTGTCTACAAGAAAGTGAAAAAATGTGTATATATATATATACTGAATGTTGCTCTGTCTTAAAAGACAGAGCAACATTCAGAAAAACAATACAGGGATTAGAGTTTCAGGAGAGGAAAAATCTCACTTGTAGAAGAGGGAGAAAATGGACTCAAGAAGACAAAGAACACCACTCTAGAAAAATGAAAGAAGCATGGGTTAAAAAGTTGATTAAGCGTGCCGTCCAAATGGGCTATTCGAAAAGAAAAAAAAAGTATATATAAACTTTTGAGCTACGGTTCTGGGAATGTGAAACGCGACGATATGTCGAAATTTTCCGGAAGTCGAATCATGGTACCCATTACAATAGGTTACTTTCTAATGAAATCTACCTAATAACCAATGCCAGGAAAGTGTAGTAACTTTTTTGCCAGTCTTTTGGTATTTAAGACATCTATTAACGTCTATATATACAGCGTTATCATAAAAGAATGGTGCGGTTTCAGTAATTCATAGGAAGATTGTAGACAAATTTCAAGATGTTATATTGGTATCCCTGAAAGCCTCCAACCCAAAAGTTTGTTTATCAGCAGTTGTAACCGCAACGTCAGTTCTTGTATTGTTGTTGCGGTGTGTTTTGCGAGTTACTATGTTCTCGGATAAAGACAAAGCAAAGTGTTTTATTGATGGCCGAATTAAAATCCGTAATTTTAGTTCAACGTTCGTTTCGACATGAATTCGGAAGAGATCTGCCACACAAAAATAGCATAACACGTTGGTTCAAACGATTTGAAGAAACCGGATCGGTTAAAAAATAGAAATCAATCGGCAGACCAAGTGTACCGGACGAAACGGTTGAACTAATTAGACAATCGGCAATTAGAAGTCCTGGGAAGTCCATCCCCCGTCGAATTAGGTATTCCAAAATCAACAGTTCACAAAGTTCTACGTAAAAAACTGAAATTACAGGCTTATAAAATCCAGATACTGCAGGAATTGAAACTCGATGATGGTGTAAAACGTTACGATTTCGCCGTTGAAACGTCGGACAGAATAAGTGAAAACGAATCGTTTTTAGACGATATAATTTTTACAGACGAAGCTACATTCCACGTGACCGGATGCGTTAACAGACACAAATCACGAATATAGGGCTCTGAAAACCCACACGCAATTATCGAGAAACAACGCGATTCGCCTAAAGGTAATGTTTGGTGTGGTGCGATGAAAAATCGTGTAATAGGGCCTTTCTTCTTTCCTGAAAAAACAATTAATGGAGTCGCGCATCTTGAAATGTTAACCGATTATCGCTTTCCTCAGCCGGATGAACTCGAAAACATTCATGAACTTCATCTCCAACAAGACGGTGCTCCCCCGCATTTCAATGCATCGGTCACGGACGCTTTGAACGAAAAATTTGGAGATCGACGGATAGGCCGGCAAGGACCCGTACTTTGGCCTCCAAGGAGTCCAGACCTGACACCTTGCGATTATATCTTGTGGGGGTACAAAAAAGCGTTGTTTATACACAAAAAATTCGCGACCTAAACCGCTTAAAAAAACAGGATTAATGAAGCAATGACAACCATTAACGAAGAAATGTTAACTAATATTTGGAGAGAAGTTGAGTATCGTTTGGACATTTGTCGAGCGACTAAGGGCGCACATATTAAAATTTATTAATTATGTAGAAAAATGTTTGAGACGACAAATTTGAAAAATAAAAAACATAAACTGTAAGTAATTCTGTTTTAATTTAAACCATGTTAAAAACCGCACCATTCTTTTATGATAACTCTGTATATATATATATATATATATATATATATATATATATATAGACGTTAATATATTGATTTTTAAAAACGAACCCAAATCATTTCAGAAAACACGAGTTTTTTATTATAAAACCAATGTCAAGAACCTGCTGAAAGGCTTAGCAATTTAATATGATTGATAATCATACAAATAATAATGAAACGTAGACGATGTTGATTTACAATTTTCTTTGTAATAAAAAGATTTAATTTAAAAACAGTAATTCAAATCTAATGATATTATAATATATTTAACTTGATGTTGATTATTCGAAAAAAAAAGATTAATTAAGAAACTATAAATAACAACTCGTCAGCAAAACAACTGAAAGGTTCGCTGATGTAGATTGGGAAGGCTGAGTTAGATCGGCGGCAGTATATAGGGTAGGAGAAAATGTAGGTAGGTGGTTGGTAAAATTCTAAGTTTTATTGATCTGATGGAAATGGAAGTTCAGAGAGAGTGAGAGAGATTGATAGTGTAAAGGAGGGGAAATGAAAAGGAGAAGGACGGATGGCAGTTTATTTGTATGTGTGTCTGTGTTAGGGAGAAAAAAACGAGGGTATTACAGAGAATATAAAGAGAAAGAGAGAGTAAACGAGAGAGAAAGAGAGAGACGCTCGAGGGTGGTTCTAAAAATAGAACTGGCCAGACAAGAATAGATTACAGAACGCTAACCAACCTCCGCTTAGATTTATATATAAAAACAATACAACTAACTCTCTGGGAACATATTAATATTATCAACTACGTGTTACATTTTCCCCCTTTTCTTTAAACAAACAATAACAATTAAATTCATTTTCATAATAATTCCACAACGCGTTTTTTGTCTCTCTAAGTCTTTTTAGAAAATGTATTTTAAATTATTTTAGAAAAAATAAAAGATTCTACCTTCCATCATGATTAAAAAAAATATATATGCAATATATATCAGAAACGATACTTCTGCAGAACGATTTAAATTTTTTATTAGATAGCCGGCCGGAATTTATCCGATATTCAGCTAAATTTCCGGTTGGTTTTTTATTATACAACCAATCAAGAAAACCCCGTAGGTAAATCTAAACTTATTATACCAAAATCTTACTATGAATCAAATGTATGTCAATTCCCAATCTTATAGAATTTCCCTTTTATACAAGGAAATTCCATACAGAAGAATTGAGAGGAGAGTGGAAGAAGTGTTAGGAGAAGACCAATTTGGTTTCAGGAAAAGTATAGGGACAAGGGAAGCAATTTTAGGGCTCAGATTAATAGTAGAAGGAAGATTAAAGAAAAACAAACCGACATACTTGGCGTTTATAGACCTAGAAAAGGTATTCGATAACGTAGACTGGAATAAAATGTTCGGCACTTTAAAAAAATTAAGGTTCAAATACAAAGATAGAAGAACGATTGCTAACATTTACAGGAACCAAACAGCAACAGTAATAATTGAAGAACCTAAGAAAGAAGCCGTAATAAAAAAGGGAGTTTGACAAGGATGTTCCCTATCCCTTTACTTTTTAATCTTTACATGGAATTAGCAGTTAATAATATTAAAGAACGATTTAGATTCGGAGTAACAGTACAATAGGAAAAGATAAAGATGCTACGATTTGCTGATGATATAGTAATTCTAGCCGAGAGTAAAAAGGATTTAGAAGAAACAATGAACGGCATAGATGAAGTCCTACGCAAGAACTATCGCATGAAAATAAACAAGAACAAAACAAAAGTAATGAAATGTAGTAGAAATAACAAAGATGGACCACTGAATGTGAAAATAGGAGGAGAAAAGATTATGGAGGTAGAAGAATTTTGTTATTTGGGTAGTAGAATTAATAAAGATTGACGAAGCAGGAACGATATAAAATACCGAATAGCACAAGCGAAACGAGCCTTCAGTCAGAAATATAATTTGTTTACATCAAAGATTAATTTAAATGTCAGGAAAAGATTTTTGAAAGTATATGTTTGGAGTGTCGCTTTATATGGAAGTGAAACTTGGACGATCGGAGTATCTGAGAAGAAAATATTAGAAGCTTTTACAATGCGGTGCTATAGGAGAATGTTAAAAATCAGCTGGGTGGATAAAGTGACAAATGAAGAGGCAAATAGATGAAGAAAGAAGCATTTGGAAAAATATAGTTAAAAGAAGAGACTTATAGGACATATAGTAAGGCATCCTGGAATAGTCGCTTTAATATTGGAAGGACAGGTAGAAGGAAAAAATTGTGGTAGGCAAGCCACGTTTGGAATATGTAAAACAAATTGTTAGGCATGTAGGATGTAGGGGGTATACCGAAATGAAACGACTAGCACTAGATAGAAAATCTTGGAGAGCTGCATTAAACCAGTCAAATGACTGAAGACAAAAAAAAACAAGGAAATTACACAAAGCGTACAACAAGGATTATAAGCGCTTTAAAGCTATTAACCTTTGACTTATAGTGATCGAATCTCAAATAAAATTAAAGAAAAATCCATCAATTTTGAGCACCCCCGTACTTTATCCGGCACATTTGTAGTAGAAGCGACAGCTGTTTTCATCCTTCGCCTCAACTCAGGTAAATCAGTAGTAAACGGGTGAAAGATCAAATTATAAATCCCCATAGGGTCAGATCAGGTGACCTTATAGGCCACCGCAAACAACCTCTGTCATTGGTCCATGCGGTCCAGGAATCGGAAAAAAGTCTTCATCTGATCCCGTATCCGAGGGCCACACTTTAATTTTTTACAAAACAAAGAAAGAAAAACTTTTTTTATTACAAATCGTTTTATTGTTTCTCAAAATATTAATCTTTAAGATTTATATACTTCTGCATGCGTTCTAACCGATTCTGGAAACATTTTTTCCACTCAGAAGTTGGTACCTGTCCTTCCAAACATGATTTTGGAAGGATTCAAAAGATTCTTGAAGTGATGAAAATCGCCGGTCAATCGGGAACAAAAAGAATTCGTAGGCCAGTCGTTTCCAGAGTCGCGGCGCCCTTTTTCAATTAAAATTTTTCCACGGAGCCCTAAAGTAAAAGTATGACTACTTGTAATTAAGAGATAAAAATAAATAAAATTCGTGTATCTTCATTATTTTTTTTTACGTTATTAACGTTAAATTATTAATTATATATGTGTTGGTTCAATCAATTATGAAGTTTTTTGGAATATTTCGCTGCGCTCCTGTGAAGAGACCGTAGCGCACAGTTTGGAAATCACAGCGTTAAGCGACAAATCAGGTGAATATGGGACATTAATTCGATGTTTTTCACCGTCAAATCGTTTGAGGGGCTGTATGAGAGCAGTCGTTCCCATGATGAAGAATGATGCCACGTTTACGGTTGTATTTCCTAATTTCATTGACGATTTCCGGCAAGACATTGTTGTGTACCGTTCAACACTAACTGTTCTTCGATCCTCTAAAGTAATCATCGATACATGTCCAGTATACCCGAAGAAACAAGCGATCATTTTCTTGGAAGTGCTCACTTATGATGGATTCGATTCATCTTGGAAAATCCAAACTGTTCATTGTTTAATTTTGGGCTCGTACGAATATACAGGGTGTCCCATATAAAACGCAACCCAACGTTATATTGGTAGGTATTGAAATAATAAAAAGGCATGTGTAAATGTAAATGTAATTTTTATAATAACCATCCATTACCTTACATTTAGAGTAAATGTTGGAAGTGGCCGCCATCTTCTTGAATACAATCTTCAATTCTTTTTACAGCGTTTCTTGCAACTTTTTTCAAAGTTTGTGGCAGGATATTTAATACAGCTTGTTCAGTATTGACTTTCAATCGTTCAAGTGTTCATGGTTTGTTGATGTAGGCTTTTTCTTCGAGGTAATCCCCATAGAAAAAATCCGCCGCAGTCAAATCTGGAGATCTTGGTGGCCACAAGCCTCGACCGATAACACGATTACCGAAGAATTCCTCGACGAAATCAGAAGTTGAACCTGCGTAGTGCGATGTCGCACAGTCATATTGTAGCCGGCAGTGTCTGTCTTCTTCTTCCCAGAGTGCGATGAACCGAAATAAAATATCCTGATGTCGTTCTGCATTAATGGTGTACTCGAAAAAAATAGGACCGATTATTTTCTTCCGCGATATCGCGCACCACACGTCCGACTTCTGCGGGTATAATTGTTTTTCGTGATAAACATGGGGATTTTTAGCGCTCCAAATTCTACTATTTTGGCTGTTTACGTAGCCATCCGAATGAAACCGTGCTTCATCTGTGAAAAATAACGAATCCGTAATGTTAATTCCCTCGCGGAGAAATCGACGGAACCGTTGACAATATTGTAGCCGTTTTTCTTTGTCGGGCTCAATAAGTCGATGAAACGTTTGAATGCAATAAGGTCGTAATTGTAATCGTTTGGTCGCCCGATGAACAGGCGATTTAGACAGATTAATTTCAGCAGACAAACGTCTGATCGATTTATTTGGCGAGACGAGTAATCGGTCTTTGATTTCAGCGACTGTATCTGTATTCAACATCGACGCAGATCTTTTGTGTTCCTTGTTATTAACAGAACCGGTCTCTCTAAATTTTGCGACTTACCTTAATACTGATGTTTTGTTAGGAGCCGGTTTATCCGGGTACTTATGACAAAACAAATCTTGCATTGCAACCGCTGATTTCGTACTGAAGTACGACTCGACGATGAAAACACGTTCATCTAGCGAAAAAACCATCTTGTCTCTAGCAATACACTGAACGTTATGATTGCATTGTTGTTACTATCGGTAGTGTTCTACCGCGTCGCCGCGATGTTCAGATGTTGGACGAGTCCATTTCAGTAACGAGTGGGGGAGTAAGCTTGACTTTTGAAATTTCATGGATGTGTGATTGATGGGTTGCGTTTTATATGGGACACCTGTATAATCCAAGTTTCATCACATGTTACCATGTTATACAAAGATTTTGCATTTCCTCGGTCGAACGTTTGAACACTTGCTTACACCGATTGACACGAGCCTGTTTTTGAGATTCGGTTAAATTATGCGGAATCCACGGGAACAGATCTTTTTCACAGCTAAATGTTCATGTAAAATGGGATGTACTGTTGTCTTCGATGTGCATAATGATTGTCTCTATCTCACGGTAAGTCACACGCCGATCCTCTTCAAACAAATTCTGCAAAACGATTGCAAATAGTCTTCTCTGATGGTGATAAATTACCGAAAATTGAACGAAGCTATTCAAGGCATTATTGTTCAGTTATGCCCTTACTATAATTGTAATTTACCTGAAATATCCATTTTTTCACAAAACGATTTTTCCTTTTAAACGCTCATTGTAAACAAACTACTCGTCTGATCTCTGAGCTACCAATGTTGTAACAATGAAAAAGTCAAATAATTTTACAATATTAATGTCATATCTTAATAGCATCATCTAGTGGTCATTTGAAAACTTAAAAAAACGACCTCCGTATCGAAGATGAGACGCACCATCTGTTACCAAATAAAATTCTCTCATATATCTTGCAATTGAGGAAACAGTCGTGCAAGCAACATTTCCAATTACAAAACTCGCTTATTTCAGCGAAAAAGAAAAAACCCGTAAACACATACTCAAAAAATATTTAATTTTAGTGTGTGGTTTGATCGATCTCTACTTCGAGGGTATCGTAACTGATGAGGCGTATCTTGATATGACTCAGACAAGGATTTTGCCTGCCGTAAAAAACCTGTACGATGATGAACGTTTTTACGTGCAACAAGACGGAGTACCGCTTCACTACCATCTAGTTGTCAGATTGTATCTCGATAAAATTCTACCTAGACGGAGTTTGGATCGAAGAGGTGCTGTTGAGTACCCAGCTCGGTATCCTGATTTGACGCCTCTGGATTTTTACCATTGAGAGACAGTCAATAATGACGTGTATCGACAAAAACCAACAGCAATCGACGAGCTACGTGAAAAAATCGTAGAATTATGAGATGCCAGTACGTAAGATACACTAATAGACGCAGTTCGGTGTGCAGATCGGCGCCATGGACGTTGTATAGAAGCTTCTGTTGGTCACCTCGAACACATATCAAAACCCTTTCTCACAGCCAAATCAAATTTATCACGAGATAGGGACTAGCAAACAGCGAGTACATTTTTTGGACCCTCTCTAAATATATATATATATATATATATATATACTTAAACATTTATAAAGAATAAAAAAGTAATAAATTATAGTGGAATGTAGCACAACAAATCTATTATAAAACAATAAAATAACCCACACCTTAAAAAAGGGCTCCCTCCCCTCATTACTGAAACATAAATATATTTAAAAACAAAAAAAAAAACTTGTACCACCTTCACTAACATATTTTATTACAAAAAGTAAAAAACACCTCGCCTATTATTCAAACATCTCACCCCACTACTGATAGCATTATCCCCACTACTTCTAAGCGGCTCATAGCCTTTAACCCCGAATAACCAATAGCATTCTTTCAATATATATATTCAGCGCGCATTATACAAAGTGTAATGTTCTATTTTGGTTTGTCAATGTTCTAAAAATAATAACGTCGCCCCCCGTTCCACCACAACTGACTAACAACTCCTCCCCACCCGACTAACCCTCTTTTAACACCCCTACTCCCAATGAGAAACCTTCTTTATTATATATATATATATATATATATATATATATGTATCACACAAATCGATAGAAAGCCACCTGTAATGTACAGTTAACAACCCACGTATGATGACTAACTTAACTGGCAATGTATTGTGCGCAAATTAAAACAACACGATACAAAATAATATAGTATAATCTGTTATAAATAAAATAGACCACCACCAACGTAATATTTACCATGTTTTCTTCTTTTATTTTTCTATAACACATCATTCGTAAGGCTATGAAATTATATTTGTCACGAAGAAAGGATTAACTATTAAATCTCAAATATTGCTGTTTTAGTAATAAGATTATTGATTAAAATTATTTGTTTATTGATTATTGGTCATTAAAATTCATGAAAAAATTGGAAAAAAATTATGGGTTTTAAAGGGGAACTGTCAGTAATTTATGAGATAATTATTGTAAAATCCTAATAATTTGAATCAAATTTTCTTCTTTTTTTGTCTTTAATCATTTGACTGGTTGCAGCTCTCCAAAATTCCCTATCTAATGCTAGTCGTTTAATTTCGGTATACCCTCTACATCTTACATCCCTAAAAATTTGTTTTACATATTCCAAACGTTGCCTGCCTACACAATTTTTCACTTCTACCTGTCCCTCTAATATTAAAGCGACTATTCCAGGATGCCTTAATGCCTATAAGTCTTCATCCCTTGAATTCTTTTTTTTTTTTTTTTTATTAAAATAAATCCTGAGTAACACACGCGCGCGCGCGCCCACACACAAACCCTACAAGTAGGAAGAAAGTAAATAAATAATTGATTCTGATCAATACGTCGTAAGAAAGTACATAAACTGAACAAAAAATGAGTAGATTATTACTTCATGGTAACAAAAAGAAACTGTCACAATATTTTCTGGATGGATCAAGGGAAACCATGGTCTTTGATCAACCACTTTACTTTGATCATTACAAAATATATGAATAATTAATTACATATTAAAACTCTGATGTGGACACCATATGACTTCCTTGTACGCCTATTAAATTATTACATATATACACATATTTTTTTAATGAATAGTACATAACATTTTATTTCATTAATAACTTCTGATATTTTGCATATTTTTTTTTTTTTTTATTGTTATTATTGAATAATTATTTATTGTAAAAGTTTTTTACGATCAGAGGTTAATAATTATTAATAAATCAATACATTTAAAATAAAAATAAAAAGTTAAAAAAGGAGATGAAGTCTGATTCGAACCAATATGAATTCCCCTTGTAAAATCCAAATATTTCATTAATTAAACTTTTATTTGGCTATAACTGTGGAACCTACGAAAATAAGTACCACTTATCGTTGAAAAGTTCTCAATGAGGGCTAATTACTGCACTTAAGAAAAAGTCCAAAATCCATTTTTTGTTTTGGATTTTAGGCTTTTTTGGACACTTTTTGTCCAATGGATAGCAATCAAAAGGAAAGGAAACAACAAAATGTTACAACAGTCCTAAATCCAAAATTTCACGATGTTACAGCTAATAGCTTTTCAGTAATGCAAGATACATACGTATATACAGACCTCACCCCGAAACTAGTCAAAATGGATTCAGGGATGGTCAAAATGGATAGTTCCGTTGAAATCTGAAAACCGAAACGTCAGGAAAAGATCAGAAGCTTTTGAAATGCGGTCTATAGGAGAATGTTAAAAATCAGACGAGTGGATAAAGTGACAAATGAAGAGGTGTTACGGCAAATAGATAAAGAAAGAAACGTTTGGAAAAATATAGCTAAAAGAAAGGACAGACTTATGGGCCACATTAAGGCATCCTGAAATAGTCGCTTTAATATTGGAGGGACAGTTAGAAGGAAAAAATTGCGCAGGCAGGCAACGTTGGGAATATTTAAAACAAATTGTTAGGGATGTAGGATGTAGGAGATATACCGAAATGAAACGACTAGCACTAGATGGAAGATCTTTGAGAGCTGCATCAAACCAGTCAAATAAATGAAGGAAAAAATCCCTTTCGGCAAGCCGGAAGCGGAGATAGATTTCACCGGTTCTAAGTAGGGGATAAAAAAGATTTCCACCTTAAAGTTAAGAAAAACTTAAAATTTACTTAATACGACTATGGTTGCATGTGAAAAAAGTTTCATATGTTTAGCATACGACAAACCCCATATTCTTACAATTCCAGCAACATTTTCCTCATCCTTTGCCGTAAGGGTTGGTCATATCAAAAACTGTTTCGGACAAAAGTTTTAGGTAATGTTTAGAGGACTAACGCCCATTTTAAACCGATTCGATAATAAGGGGGAAGTATGATTTTTTTATGTCTTTGAAACCCCATTTTTTCCATCCCCTGGGCCAATGATTGGCAATATCAAAAAAGTTTTAGGCCCTTATGCAAAGAATAATAGGAACGAATTCGATATTTACTTAATAAGAAAATTTTAGCGGTATTTTGGTTTTTTAAAAAAGCCACCCCATTTCCACCACCATGGACCGATTTTGGCCGTTAACAAACTCGACCGAGATTTTGGGTCGAGCTATTTTTAGGGAACAATTTGAAAGTGATTGGCGAAAAATTACGACAGTTATAGTGTTCACAAGAAAGTGAAATATATATATAAACTTTTGAGCTTACGATCGTTTTGGGGTCTGGGGGGATGTGAAACGCAAAGATATGTCGAAATTATTCAGAAATCAAAACGAAGCTACCCATTACAATAGGTAGCTTTTTCTTATAAAATCTAACTAAAAATCATATTTATAATTAGGAAATGTATTTTAATCGCACAGACGGTAGTACGGTTGTCTATAATACTTATAGTCCTGTGTTCAATCGTTAGTTATTCTGGAACATAAGTATCAACACTAAGATATTCGGTAATGACCTTAGTATTTGACACCATTTAGAAATAAAAATAAAATTAATTCCCAACAGGTGCAGTCTTTCATTCATAACTACTACACTATTTCATTAATAACTGAAACGGTTTCCAATGAGTAATTAATTCATTTTAAATTACCAGTTCACATGCAATTTTATTTTAATAATTTGTATTATTCTTATATAAGTGTATATATAAAAATGATTGTTTGTTTGTCCCGCATGCGTTCTTATACCATTCATCCGATTGCGATGAAACTTTGGTGAGTTGTAGTACGCACGCCCGCGAAGCTTTCTGAATTAGATTGGACACGCTAGCTGGCGCTGGAGTCGAGATATTTCAAAAAATTGTATTTACGGTCCGATTTGGCTGATATTCAGAATATGTGTTACTTACATAGAAAAAAAATCGTTCTGAAAGAATGGACCCGCTACATGGCGCTGGGGTTGAGATGTTTGGAAACATTGCATTCACGGTCCGATTTGGCTCATATTCAGAATATATACAAAGTGGTACATATTGATGGGTCACATATAAAATGCATTTGTGGAGCGTATTGAACACAATATTTATTACAAACTACGTGGAACACATTGCCAAAGGGCGGGGGTTTTGCACTGTGTTCAGTGTTTGAAGATTATATCCCTAAAATGACCACTACCGTGACGAAAACATTCTTTAACCATAACAATCACCCACCGGGTTGGTCTAGTAATGAACGCGTCGTCCCAAATCACCTGATTTGGAAGTCGAGAGTTCCAGCGCGTTCAAGTCCTAGTACTTTTATACGGATTTGAATACTAGATCGTGGATACCGGGTTCAAGTCCTAGTAAAGGCAGTTACTTTTATACGGGTTTCAATACTAGATCGTGGATACCGGTGTTCTTTGATGGTTGGGTTTCAATTAACCACACATCTCCGGAATGGTCGAACTGAGACTGTACAAGACTATACTTTATATTACTCATACATATCATCCTCTGAAGTAATACTTCAACGGTAATTTCCGGAGGCTAAACAGGAAAAGAAAGAAGCCCTAACAGTCATGTTCACCATAGTTTGGCGCAGGGTTTCGGCAGGGATGGCAGCTATCTCCTCCTCGGATGCTGTTCTTCAGTTCATTGACAGTAATGGGTTTGTGGTGAACACCTTCTCCTTTAGATAATCCCACAGGAAATGGTCTGGTAGAGTTAGATCGGGAGACCTGGATGTCCAATGGATATCACCGGTAATGAGGGGTCCCGGGAAATGTCGTCCAAGAGCTGTCATTGATAGTACTGCAGTACGACTGGTGGCACCATCCTGCTGCATTCACATGTCCCTTAGGCCAAGCCGTCTCATTTCAGGAATGAAAAATGTTCGTTCTCAAAAAAAATAGGGACCTACCACACAGGCATGAATTACTGCACACCTTACAGTTAACATTGGCGCTGTGCAATGTCGTTTCGCGGATTTTGTCTAGAACCGAATCGATAATTTTGTTTATCGAAATATCCACTGAGGTGTAGATGATCTTCGTCGATATAAAAACGTGTTGCACCTTTGCTGATAAGCCAATCACAGATCGTGGTTCGTTGAACCTTATCCTGGTCAATTTATGCACCATCTTTACCTTGTATGGATACATTTATAAGTCCTTTTTAAGGATTCGCCGCACACTAGTAAGTGGAATATGCACTTGATAACACAATTACCGAGTTGATTTTTTTAGACTTTGGTCCACGGCATTGAACGCACGTTCAATGTTTATTGCACTACGCGATGATCGAGGTCTCAGGAAAGTTTACCTTTCGGGACGATGCTACTCGTTTCTTAACGGGATGGACCTTCCAGTACTGGAAGTAACGCCTCCACGACGTACGAAATTTTAACGTCGGAAAGAAATATGTACGAATAACTTCCATCCTTACATTTCCTATTAAGCTATTTGAAAAATATGTATGACTGTTACTGTTCGTGGTATTCAAAATATAAATCTCATCAATATGACCCACTCTGTATTAGCTACGCGAAAAGAAAATTTTTTTCAAAAACTATACCCGCTAGATGGCGCCGGTGTCAAGACATTTACGAAACAAACAAACAAATATACAAACAGACTTTTTCTTCTTTTATATATATATAAAACAATGTCTGTATGTGTGTCCGCTATATACTGAAAACTACTGGGCCGATTTGCGCGCAGAAAAAAAGGGGAAAAAATAGAAAACTGGGAAAAAGGGAAAAATGGAGTAAAAGAAAAATTGGATAAGGGAAAACTGAAAGGTTAAATTTTGTGAAGTTACGTAATTGTTCAGTTTTTTAATGTTTTATCAAACTTTCACTTGTGTTCATTTAATATATATATATACACACTTAATCTAGCAACAGAGAAGCACTGCCGGTCTGCTAGTACATTTATAATAATTATGTTTTTAATAAATATTTTCCATTCATAATATTATAAGAAAAAATCTGATGTGGATATCACATGACTTCCTTGTACGCCTATTAAACTATTTATACATATTTTTTGCTGCACTTCATTTGAAAGTAAGATACGATCCTCCAATAGTTCAATAGAGAATTTTTTTCTTTTTTTTAATAAAATTGGAAACTCTTACTTTTAATCCCTGATATAATTTTA
The DNA here is from genome assembly GCF_047948215.1 of Lycorma delicatula. Classification (NCBI taxonomy): domain Eukaryota; kingdom Metazoa; phylum Arthropoda; class Insecta; order Hemiptera; family Fulgoridae; genus Lycorma; species Lycorma delicatula. The sequence goes on from NC_134467.1 coordinate 18,122,325, forward strand.
CTCAGAATTAAGTTCTCTACAAGTTTTGTTTAAAACTTTTATTTGTTTATTATTCATTGTTCAACATTTTAAAAAAAATTAGGGTTCAAATACAAGATAGAAGAACAATTGCAAACATTTACAGGAACCAAACAGCAACAGTAATAATCGAAGAACATAAGAAAGAAACCGTAATAAGTAAGGAAGTCCGAAAAGGATGTTTTCCTATCCCCGTTACTTTTTAATCTTTATTTGGAACTAGCAGTTAATGATGTTAAAGAACAATTTAGATTCGGAGTAACAGTACAAGGTGAAAAGATAAAAATGCTACGATTTGCTGACGATATAATAATTCTAGCCGAGAGTAAAAAAAGGATTTAGAAGAAAGAATGAACGGCATGGAAGAAGTCCTACGCAAGAACTATCGCGTGAAAATAAACAAGAACAAAACAAAAGTAATGAAATGTAGTAGAAATAACAAAGATGGACCACTGAATGTGAAAATAGGAGGAGAAAAGATTATGGATGTAGAAGAATTTTGTTATTTGGGAAGTAAAATTACTAAAGATGGACGAAGCAGGAGCGATATAAAATGCCGAATAGCACAGGCGAAACGAGTCTTCAGTCAGAAATATAATTTGTTTACATCAAAAATTAATTTAAATGTCAGGAAAAGATTTTTGAAATTATATGTTTGGAGCGTAGCTTTACACGGAAGTGAAACATGGATGATCGGAGTACTGAAAAGAAAAGATTATAAGCTTTTTAAATGCGATAGTATACGAGAATTTTATAAATCAGACGGGTGGATAAAGCGACAAATGAAGAAGTGTTGCGGAAAATCGATGAAAAAAGAAGCATTTGGAAAAATATAGTTAAAAGAAGAGACAAGGCAACATATTAAGGCATCTGGAATAATCGCTTTAATATTGGAGGGACATGTAGATGTGTAAAATTGTGTAGACAGGCAACGTTTGGAATATGTAAAACAAATCCTTGGGGATGTAGGATGTATACCGAAATGAAACGACTAGCAAGGGAATCTTGGAGAGCTACATCAAACCATTCAAATGACTGAAGACAAAAAAAAAACCATTTAATAAAGTTATTTTTTAAGCCAGAAATAAAATAATGTCTTTTCAAACCTCAATCTTTAATTTTTTATCCCAGATTTCTCGAAAGTACAATTTTTGGACCTACTTATTTGTTTTCAATTTTTCAGATCAGATTTAATATTTAAAAAAAACCCATAAGATTTACCCATTAATTTGGGTTCCAAAAATTACAATCTGGCTTAATTTTACTGTAGGCGCAGAAACCAGGGCGTTATCTTTCATTAACCGACCACTTGCTAATAAAGAATTTCCGAACCTAGTTTATATGAACGTTTTTCTTTATTTTCAGCAGTAGAACTCATTTTAAAGGTTTGTTACATTCTTTGCGTATCACACTGTATAATAGGATATTTTTAGTTGAAAAAAAAAAACAAAAAAACACCGATTACTAGTGCATTATAGAAATTTTATTAAATTAATTTAAAAAATATAATAGTTTGTTTTTAGAATTAACTGTGAACATACTTCAATGAAGATCAGAACACAGATATTTTTTTAAATTTGTAATTCAAAGGTTCTAGAACATAAAAAATATACTTTTTAAATTGAAAATATAAAAAAAAAACAGTAACACAACAATTTTTTGGAGTAAGAACAAAAAATTATTTAAAAAAATAAAAATAAACAGATATATAAAAACTGACTATGACGATATCGGTGGGAATTTCAGATGAAACTGCAAGGCTTAAGAGAGAACGGATACGTTAATATATTTATTTTTATCTTTTTTTAAAGAGGAAGCAAGATAAAAGTGAGTTAAATAAAACGTTACGCGTTATAAGATAGAAGATTCACCGTAACAGACTAAGGGGAATTTCCAAGAGCAGGTCAGTACGATGCCAATATCATACGAATGACGTAAAGCTTAAAAACAAAACACTGTTAAGTCAATGATATCATAAGAAATGATTATTTTATAGGCGATTACATCAATGATGTAACATGATAACATAACTGTTGATGCATTTTTTGGATCAAAGTTACAAAGTTATTACGGGGGAAAAAAAAGCAATTTTACCTATAGCTGAAAATAATTTTTTTTTGTCTTCAGTCATTTGACTGGTTTGATGCAGCTCTCCAAAATTCCCTATCTAGTGCTAGTCGTTTCATTTCAGTATACCCTGTACATCCTACATCCCTAACAATTTGTTTTACATATTCCAAACGTGGCCTGCCTACACATTTTTTCCCTTCTACTTGTCCTTCCAATATTAAAGCGACTATTCCAGGATGCCTTAGTATGTGGCCTATAAGTCTGTCTCTTCTTTTAACTATATTTTTCCAAATGCTTCTTTCTTCATTTGTCACTTTATCCACCCATCTGATTTTTAACATTCTCCTATAGCACCGCATTTCAAAAGCTTCTAATCTTTTCTTCTCAGATACTCCGATCGTCCAAGTTTCACTTCCATACAAAGCGACACTCCAAACATATATTTTCAAAAATCTTTTCCTGATATTTAAATTAATTTTTGATGTAAACAAATTATATTTCTGACTGAAGGCTCATTTAGCTTGTGCTATTCGGCATTTTATATCGCTCCTGCTTCGTCCATCTTTAGTAATTTTACTTCCCAAATAACAAAATTCTTCTACCTCCATAATCTTTTCTCCTCCTATTTTCACATTCAGCGGTCCATCTTTGTTATTTCTACTACATTTCATTACTTTTGTTTTGTTCTTGTTTATTTTCACGCGATAGTTCTTGCGTAGGACTTCATCTATGCCGTTCATTGTTTCTTCTAAATCCTTTTTACTCTCGGCTAGAATTACTATATCATCAGCAAATCGTAGCATCTTTATCTTTTCACCTTGTACTGTTACTCCGAATCTAAATTGTTCTTTAACATCATTAACTGCTAGTTCCATGTAAAGATTAAAAAGTAACGGAGATAGAGAACCTCCTTGTCGGACTCCCTTTCTTATAACGGCTTCTTTCTTATGTTCTTCAATTGTTACTGTTGCTGTTTGGTTCCTGTACATGTTAGCAATTGTTCTTCTATCTCTGTATTTGAGCCCTAATTTTTTTTTTTTTTTTTTAAATAGTTATTAGAATTTATAATAGTTATAACAATTTATATAAGCATAGGCCCGACGAAAACGCTTCGTCAGCGAGTTACGGCTAGCGAAAAATTCAATCAGGATTTCCATTCACCCGGAAAAATGAATGCTTCTTAAAATTCTGGGAAGGTAAATTACGGAGCGAATTCAGATGTTTCTTACGGTTTTTGACCTGAAAATATTAAAAAAAAAAAAACGGGTCCCAGAACTGTACCTCCATTAATTTTGAAAATATCTAACGTAAAACACAAAAATTGGTGGTAAAAAATAACACTTTTTGGGTTTAACGTAAGAAAACTTTCTTAAATGATTAAGTTGTATGTTTTTTTTCCATTAGATATGTAGAAAATTTAATTCTGAAAAGATCCATGTAAATTACTTGACAAAAAATTTAACTTTATCAAAAAAATCTGATGTGGATACCACATGACTTCCTTCTACGCCAATTAAATTACACATACACATTTTTTGCTGCATTTCATTTAATTACATTTGAAAGTTTAATACCCATCCTCCAAAACTTTAATAAAGTGGAAAGTTACACAACTGCTGAAATATTAGTTTTTATTAACATAGAATAAAAGTCCCTTTATTACTTGTGTTACTAAATCAGTATTATTCGTATCTTCAAGAATTACTGGTTATCAAAAGTTTCAAATTTCTGGTGAGTCGTATGAAAAACGTTAATAATAATCATAATTAAACTATTCCGTTTAGTGAAATCCTGTCTACTGGTTACAAATGTTGATTTCGAAGTTACGGTGTAAAATAGTCAGTTTTTTATTATTGGATTATTTGGTGAATAATCAATAATGAAAAAAGAAACTATCATACAGGAAAAAGAAAAAAAAAACATGAAGAAACGACAAGAATATGAATATAAGGAGAAAGAAAATGTTTAAAACCAAACAAAGAATAAAAATATTAAGAGGATGATGAATATAAAAGAGAGAAAATTTGAAAACTAGAGTTCGCAAATTAAGATCAGAACAATTATATGAAACCAAAGAGCGATTAAATGATCGGCAGCAAAACACAGATAAACGAAATGATGATCGACTACACCTTAGGGAGAATATTGTTTGACAATAACAGAGGAGTATGAACTAAAAGATAAGAATTTTTTGCAAATTTATGAAAGATCGTACATTTATGCCTACATGTACATGTTGTTGAGGGTCTATTTTTACAGTCACTCTGTAGTTAACTTTAATGTAAATAAAATTAAACAGAAATTCCAGAATAATTAAATAAAATTAAACAGAAATTAAACTAGAAAATCCAAAAATAATATGGTTGGTTAAAAACAAAGAACACGATTGGTTGGAATTTTGTGTCCGATAATGATAAGAATTACTCTCACCTTATGATTGGTTAAAAAACAAAGAATACGATTGGTTGGAATTTTGTGTCCGATAATGATAAGAATTACTCTCACCTTATGATTGGTTAAAAAAAAAGAATACGATTGGTTGGAATTTTGTGTCCGATAATGATAAGAATTACTCTCACCTTATGATTGGTTAAAAAACAAAGAATACGATTGGTTGGAATTTTGTGTCCGATAATGATAAGAATTACTCTCACCTTATGATTGGTTAAAAAAAAAGAATACGATTGGTTGGAATTTTGTGTCCGATAATGATAAGAATTACTCTCACCTTATGATTGGTTAAAAAACAAAGAATACGATTGGTTGGAATTTTGTGTCCGATAATGATAAGAATTACTCTCACCTTATGATTGGTTAAAAAAAAAGAATACGATTGGTTGGAATTTTGTGTCCGATAATGATAAGAATTACTCTCACCTTATGATTGGTTAAAAAACAAAGAATACGATTGGTTGGAATTTTGTGTCCGATAATGATAAGAATTACTCTCACCTTATGATTGGTTAAAAAAAAAGAATACGATTGGTTGGAATTTTGTGCCCGATAATGATAAGAATTACTCTCTAAATTTTTTTTCTTAATTTTGATTTTAATCTGTTTTACTTCGAGGCCATGCAAATATATTATAACATGTAACTGTTATGGCATACATGTACTAATGACAAAGTGATCCGCCCTTGAGAAAACTTGGGCGAAAGAGCGGTTTTTAGTGGGTAGAATCTCCACTTCTTGACCTGGCGAAAAGTATTCGCGTCTTCTTAAAAAAAAGGTGCTTTTTTATATAAAACTGAATTTGGACAAAACTTCTTGTCCAAATCAATTAAAAAATAAACATTACGTTGAATAAAACAGTTTTTAGGCGACAAAAAAGGTAAAATTTTTTTTTTTAATTTTCGAAAAACATTTTGACAAAAAATACAATAAGCATTATTGCTTATAATTAATATAAATTAACCAAACTTAAACAACGCTTGTTAACTTCAACTAATTAACAGTAATGTTTTGATTATTTAAATAATAAATAATTGCAATAATTACTGAATTTTTTAAACATTTTTATTAACCTTCAGGACCACCGTTAGATATTATTTTAAAAAATGAGATGAATGACATTGTAACGTGTGAAAATGCCATGTCTGACCGGGATTCGACCCGGGACCTCCGGATGAAAGGCTGAGAAGCTACAACTTGCACCACGAAGAATCTGGCAATGAATTTACTATTTAAATACTCAAAACATTACTTTAGTCAAAAAAAAATCTTTTTTATCTTTTTTCTTCATCTAAAAATTGTTTTTGTCAACATAATAATTATTTTTCGGTGATTTTGAATTGATTTGGGCAAGAATTTTTGGGTGGAATAAAACAAAAAAGTAAACAAATTGTTTTATTTTCATTTTATCTTTTTTACAATAAATAATTACATGTAATTCACAACATATATAATAACTGCACTTTCTACACCTTAATTTAAAAATTGACAGCTGTAAACTTTGTAATAAGATAACATAAAGTAATAGTATCAGTTAAACATAAACAATACTTAGTGATACTAGACAGTACTAGTATCAATACTTAGACAGAATGGTACTAAATAGAAAATTAATACCATATTTACTGCTAATACTAACCGCTATAACAATGTTCATCGAAATACACAATTCCCTTTAATATTTAAAAATAATACTTTATTCTTCTCTTTCATGCAAACAGACATAGATACGCAACATCATATTTACGTGAAGAATATGTACACAAACAAAAATAATTATAGTAAATATAGACATATATTTTATATACCGGTAACACAACAAAATCCAATTTAAAAAACAAAATTAAACAAACAAATTAGAAAGAAATTATAATAAAAAGTAACATGACATGTTGTAAACGTATATTTACTTAACGACTACTCATATTTAACAACTTGGAACAGAGTACATAAAAATTAATTCGTAAAATTACACTTTTCATTTATAATTTACAAATTACTCTTTAATCAACGTTAACACCTTCGATAAATTCAAGGTCATCCACCTTAACTTAAACAACCTGAACTCAGGCGGAAAGTAATATGCATTGAAATATAGACATCGATATTGAAACTAAATAGTTGAAATATTGCTACGCCATCTTGTAAGTAACATAACAAAAATTTCCGATTGATGTGGGTGAACGGTTCATAAATGAAATCCTGGCCGGCACACATCCTTAAAATAAGCTGCCAGCTTATCCATTTAAAAATTATCCACCTTCATTTGGCAAAGACAGGGCGTCGAGTAACAAACTGAAAACTATCTTCTTGCTTTTCTGTTTTACATAATGAACACCACACATTTATAATTGGGACTCGACCCACAGCTTATTGGGATTCGACCCACATGTTGCTTTCATAATCTGATTAATTAAAGAATCTTTATTTACCTGTATAAGATAACTATTTCCCTCCAGGATTCAAATTCAGCGATTTATAAGTAGGATACGATGAATTCCCTCACTCAAAAGTCGGATCTTATCTGTAGTTACCTCTCATTTTTTTCAACAATCAACAGTTATTGAGAAACAACCGGAGAAATTTAACAAACTCACTTCTCCGGTTTGTTACATTATCTAATACTAAATTTTTAATTTATATAAAATGTTTGGATTCGTTATATAAGATGTTTAGATTCGGAGTAACAGTACAAGGTGAAAAGATAAAAATTCTACGATTTGCTAATGATATAGTAATTCTAGCTGAGAGTAAAAAGGATTTAGAAGAAACACTAAATGGCATGGATGAAGTCCTACGCAAGAACTACCGCATGAAAATAAACAAAATGAACGCATGAAAAACAAAACGAAAGTAATGAAATGTAGTAGAAATAACAAAGATGGACCACTGAATGTGAAAATAAAAGGAGAAAAGATTATGGAGGTAGAAGAATTTTGTTATTTGGGAAGTAGAATTACTAGAGATGGAAGAACAGGAGCAATATAAAAAGCCAAATAGCACAGGCGAAACAGAAATATAATTGGTTTACATCAAAAATTAATTTAAACATCAGGAAAAGATTTCTGAAATTACATGTTTGGAGCGTAGCTTTATATGGAAGTGAAACTTGAACGATCGGAGTACCTAAGAAGAAAAGATTAGAAGCTTTTTAAGCGTGGTACTATACGAGAATGTTAGAAATCAGACGGGTGGATAAAGCGACAAATGAAGAGGTGTTGCGGCAAATCGATGAAAAAAGAAGCATTTGGAAAAATATAATTAAAAGAAGAGACAGACTTATAGGCCACATATTAATGCATCCTGGAATAGTCGCTTTAATATTGGAGAGACATGTAGATGTGTAAAATTGTGTAGGCAGGCAACGTTTGGAATATGTAAAACAAATCGTTAGGGATGTAGGATGTAGGGGGTATACCAAAATGAAACGACTAGCACTAGATAGGAATCTTGGAGAGCTGCATCAAACCAGTCAAATGACTGAAGACAAAAAAAATAAATAAATAAAATGTTTACATCCTTTAAACCAGATGCTGTTGCGCTTTATTTGAAATGTAATAAATTTCATTAACCTATTCTCATTATGATGATTGAGTGGATCTAACTTGAGATATTGGGCAAGAATGCTCTCATCGATGCTGTTCAACATTTACATTGAAGATATGATAAGGAATATATTAGATAAAAGAGAAAAAGAAAAAATATAGAAGGACACAAAAAATAAGATATATAAGGTTTGCTCATGACATGGTAATTCTAGCCAATGACACACACACTTCAAAAATTGTTAACAGGCTTGATGGAAGCGAGACCCTTTTCAAAATCACTCGGAAAAACCGAATCGATAATAAAATTTTGAAAATAGAGTGGAGAATTGTCAGAACGTGTATCTATAAAAAACACCAAAAAGAAGGCCAATGGTGGATTGTGCCAAACGAGGTGGTGTATTGAGAAATAGAGCCTGTTACTGATACTATGCGGAAAAAAAGAATCTCTTTCTTTGGTCATCTCATAAGGACACCAGAAACAAGACTGTCAAGAAATATCATTGAAAAGCTCTGGTTCCAAAAACCAAAAGTGGGATGGATCAAGGAAATTAGAGAAGATATGAAAGAATTGGGAATTTCCCTGACCGACCTACAGAATAAAACTGGAAAAATTACAAAGCTAAAAGACAAAAACATTAGATTTAAACAAAAGACAAACAAACAACAAAATACAACGAAGAGGGTGTTTACAGATGAAGAAAAGAAAGCAAGATCTGAATGGATGAAGAAATACTGGGCAGCTCGGAAGAGTAAAATAACGCGCTTTTTTCAGAAAAGATGTAACTAAAATTGACTTAAGTGGTCCCATGTTGGCCGTAAAAGCATAATAATAATAATAATTAAAATGAAGTTTCAACATACATTAATGCAAGTGAAAATAATTTCTTTATAATAAAAAATAGCTGCAACTTCTCTATATTATCGTACCGCTTAAAACCCCAGACTTGCACGACATAACTAAAGTATGTTACAAATATTTTTGTACATATACTATTATTTATTGATTACAGATATGTAAAAAAAATAAAAAAATTATATGCTTATATGCAGAGAAACATAAACGTAAAACTAATAATTAATAACATTAACTTACCAGTGGGTGGAGATGCAGGATTATTCTGTGTTGACATAATGTGTTAGGGAAACAAATAAAAGGGGGTTTACTACCCCCTCCAGTGTCACATTACAACAGTCATTAGTTAACACAAATCACCTGTAACAAATATTTCTCATTAAAAAAAAAATAAAATTTTTCTTAAGTTTGATATGTAATTTTATATAAATATATTATATACAACTGATGAGGTGGGATCCCACAAAAGTGCTTTCATAAAAAATTATATGAAAAATAAGGTAAGAGTTGTCTTATTTCTGTACTTGGGTGGATTGAGTTCAGTTATACATTTCAATTATTGCTGTAGAAGTTATATGGGTCTTGAGAAAAGATTGATTTTAGAAAAAAAAATATATATATATACAACTTTCTGAAAATTTAAATATTTCATCAACATACTGACCACTGTACCAATTAAACTAAAAAAAAACACAACTTAACCACCAAACACAGTAAAAAAAAAAACAAATCCCGTTCAACATGGCGGAAGGCAGAGGTAGATTTCACTGATACTAAGTTGGGGATAAAAAAGATTTCCACCTTAAAGTTAAGAAAAACTTAAAATTTACCCAATATGACAATGGTTGCATCTGGAAAAAATTTCACATGTTTAGCATCCAACAAGCCCCATCTTCTTACAATTCTAGCAAAACTTTATCAAAAATTGTTTCTGACAAAAGTTTTAGGTAATGTTTGGATAACTAACAATCACTTTAAACCGATTCAATAATGTGTCTATTAAGGGAGGTATGATATTTTTTGATCTTCGAAACCCCGTTCCCCCCCACCAAGCCAGTGGTTGGTGATATCAAAAAACTTTACTTAGATAAGTTTTAGGCCCTTATCCAAAGAGTAGCAGGAACTTTAAACAGATTCAATATTTTACCTAACAAGAAACTTTTAACGATATTTTGTTTTCTCGAAAAAGCCCCTATTTCTAGCCCCATGGTCCGATTTTGCCCATTAACAAACAACCGAAATTTTGGATCGTTATATTTCATGTATCAATTTGAAAGTGATTGGCGCAAAATTACGGGAGTTACCGTTCCACAAGAAACTGAAATATATATATATAAACTTTTGAGCTGAAGGTGGTATAATTGGGGTCTGGGAGATGTGAAACGCAAAGATATGTTGTAATTTTCCAAAAATTGAATCATGGTACACATTACAATAGGTAGTTTTCTTATGAAATCTACCTAAAAATAATTCTACAATTACATCAACAAATAGCAAAAACAAAATAAAAATTAGAGATTTAGAAAACATAAACCCTAACAACCACAAAATTTGTAACAGCTTCACTGCCATACTAGAAAAAAAAAATATATATATAAAAAATGTACTAAGTGTCAACTAACTACATGTACCTAATGTACTAACTACATAGCAATCTTCTCATTATATATATGTATATATATATATATCTGAATACTATACAATGGATACCTGTGTACTTTGGTAGACTGTGTTCAATTACCTGCAAACCTCATGTGTAATTGGCCTGAGTATGTTCAAGACAGCTCATTTACATGTCATATGTATCCATCATCTCACTGGTCCAAGGGATTGCTTATTAACAGATTGCAATGAACTCTGACCCAACTAAGATTTTTTCATAGTCATATGACTCGTAATAAATTTGTTACCTTTTCACCAAACATGAAATCATAAACAAAATGTAACATGACTATTAATTTTCACTCTTTTCCTTTTATAATTTAGAAGCATTTTCCCTTTAAATATTACACAATAAAGTAGCTTTAAGTGTTTGAAAAATCAAGTACAATATATTCAATTATAATACGGATATATATATATATATATATAACAAAGATATGGATGAAATATGAAATGATTGTTGATCAATATTTTTTTCTGAAAACAAAAAGGAAGACTTATTTTACATTCCAATTTAATAAACAATGATAACACCAGAATGAAACAACGTAGAAGAAGAAAAAGAGAAAGATAAAAAAAATTCCTATCTCTGTTCTTTTTCTGTTGTTACAATAAACAATAGCGCAATCATTATCTTCACATTTGTTAGCAAACCAAATAATAATTTAAACCATCTAAAAATAAACAGATAAATCTAAAAATAGAAACGTACATACATATATATACATATACATAAATTTACTGAATAAACATGAATCTATTATTCAATAACAGTCACTATTTATACAATTATACATATATATATATATATATATATATATATATATATTCTAGTGACTTAACATTGTAATTGTGTATATCTGAATAAGTTAAACCTTTAAAAAAAAAACACACATACGTTCTAATAAACTACTGTTAATAACTTGAATAACCTGCAAAATCTGTTACAAAAATATACAAAGCTTTTTTTTTATTTTTTGAGATAAAAATATATTTTTAGATATACACAAAGTTCAAAATTTAACATCTGCCAATATAATCGGGTTTTCCAGATGAAATAAGAAGCAGCTCAATAGTGGTATCACTGTGGTAAAATGGTAATATCTAAACGTTTCATCCAAAAAGATTCAGGCTTCAAATCCTAATCAGATTTGATATTTTCCAAACATAAAAAAATTTCAATTCTATATATCTTGATGCACAAACTATACTGGTTTTCAAAGAAATTTTTTCTTTATAATGTATAACAATACATTTAGGCCCTTATCCAAAGAATAGTATGAACTTTAAATGAATTCGATATCTTACTTAATAAGAAAGTTATAACAATATTTTGTTTTCTCAATAAAGTCCCCTATTTCCACCCTCATGGTCCGATTTTGCCCATTAACAAACTCAACCCTTAGAACCTAAAAGGTTTTTTAGAGTCTAAAAGGTTCAGACTGTATAAAAAATTTATTAAAATCTAAAAACACGATAACATTTCAATTATAAAATTCCAAATAATAAAGTGCATTCGGAAATTTGCTGTGCACTGGAACTATGTTAGTGTAATGACAAATTTTTTTTAAATTATTACATTGTATTTCTATTTTTCATTATTTTATAGAAACAGATATTACAATAACTTGAATAATTTTAAAAAAAGATGTTGAAAACATCTCCAACATATCAATAAAACACTGCACACCTTTCAATATGTTTTCAAATACCAGCTGATGTACAGGAATGTCTCATATGTATACCATTATTGCGATTTTTTGTTCATCAATTGTGCATAATCTGTTACAATAAACTGCTTGTTTCACTGCCCTCAACAGAAAGTAATCTGGGGAAGTCAGATCAGGTGATCGTGAAAGCCACAAACCCTTGAAATAATTCATTCACCAAAGACATTTCATAAAAAAAGTCATCGACCTGGATTCTGTATGTGCTGTTATACAGACTTATTGGAACTAACCGTAATTCAATTCCACTTCTGTTAACTGACTAATGAAGTTAAACAACACAATAATGATTGCTATCGATTGTATTTTCAAAAAAGATTGGACCCACAATGCATATGTTCTACTCGCACCGACCTAGACACCAATTTTCTCATCATATAAGATTGTTCATGTTATTCATTAGTTGTAGATCACAGTCATGTATTTTGTGAATTAATATATACTCCCAGATGAAACCATGCTTCATCTGTAAAAAAATGTAACGTCAGAATTTTGTTCAATAAAACATTTTAACCATTGTGAATAATTTCGTCTTTTGGCATGATCTAGGTTTTGAACAAATATTACATTGTAGAGGAAGAGTTTCAGTTCATTTCTTACAGCTTTATGTGTAGTAACAAGTTCGATATTTTGTTGCAGTGTTAACTTACGCATCGACTTTGATGGACTTTCACGTGCAGCATCTGAAATATCAAGCAGCTTCTGTTCATTTAGTTAAGATGGTCTTCCACTTTGATCAGCATCTTCAACAGAGCCTCCTGCTGTCCAAAACATTTTGATAAAAGTTCAAACTGGTCCATTGGATTTCCACTTGTTTGGTCCATTCAAAGTAAGAAGTTAATGGTAATGGCGATGTGAAAGAAAATATGTTAAATTGGCTCACACATCGAGACAAAGATTTTACATTTTACAACAGGCTTAAATAGGCTGATTCAGAGAAGGGACAAATACATTAATGTTGTTGGAAATTATGATGATAAGTGAAAAAAAAATCACATTGATTAAATAAACCATTTTAGTTCCGTAGCAATTTGTGTCTTTTAATTATTATTCAATATATGATGTGCACGATAAAATGGTCGTGCTGTATAAGATAGATTTATTCAATTTTGAGATTTCCTAGCCTTCTTTAACAACACCACTACTGGAAATTCCAGTAAAGAAGATACAAATATTTACCTCTAAAAACATTACATTAATCTGCAAGTATATTTTATTTTATATACTATAATAATTTTACAGAATTACGATATCGTTCTGTTTTTAAGTCTGTAAAAATGAAGGATTTAAATTTAATACAATCCTTCCTTCTATCTAAATGAAAAACTGGCACAAATAACTAGATAAACACCTCTTTTATATGAATTGTCCTATCAATATTTTGAAAAATGTTTAACGCCGACTGGATTAAAACCAAAGTTATCAAGGTTTAGGAACTGAAGTTATAACAACGCCACTTTTATGATAAATTCATAAATGAGAGACAAAGCTATAGATGAGAATCAACTAAGTAAATGTGAACTAATTATAGGTTTTAGTTTCGTTAAACAATTTAATTCACTCACTCATTCACAACCTACATGAATGTCAAATGAAACAGCATTTCTCCATTACTAATAATAATGACATTACTGTTACATACAAAATTTAACAACAGAAATTATTTACAACTGGCTTGAATTTTTATATCTTCTCCAGAAATTTAATGGATAAAAGCATTAGTTCACAATATATTAATTTAGTATTAAATATGTTCATTAAATAGGAAAAAACTTTACTTAACCACAAAAAAAAAAAACGATCGGCATAAAATTATCTTTGAATTAATTTATACAAGAAATAAAGACTTAATGGTCTTTTCACTAAAACCCCTAGATTTCTGTTATTTTCTTAGGTAATAAAACCTAAAATTTATCTTTGAATCATATTGCAAGAAAAGAATAATACAGCTTAGTCAAAGTTGGGTTAACTGAATGAAAGTTGCAAATATTAACTTGAAGTCCATGAAATCTAATATGGAGTCCCTCCTACCATTAGTGAAAGACCAAATGAAAAAATCTAATTGTTCTCATCCAGCCTTTATAGATTTTCATTAATAATTTAAGGTAGAGAGAAAGTAATATAATTGATTTTTATGGTCGAAGAGAATGAGAACCACAATAGGACCATGGCCTCCCAGCGGTGAATATTTTTTCTTACAGTATTAATTGTATACAACAGGAAGGTAATATATCATGTAAAATAGGATATAAATTGCCATTTAGTTAATTAAACTTAATTAGTTTCTTACTTAAAAGTGGTTACAATTTTTTTTTTTTTAAATCCCCCAAGACGACCAGCCCACACTAAAAAGCTTAACACAGTCGCCTCAGGGTTTTATGGCAACGCAGTCTGCCCTCCCTAGCTCGTCCATCCCATCGAGGTCTCCCGTGCCTCCTCGAAAACATACCTGATCACCTATTCCGGTGATCAGAATGTGTCTTCCCAGGAAAGCTACCATTCCAGTCCCTATTATACCTGATCAAGACACACATTTCGTTTGCCCTTCACAGTTACACGTCCCCCCACCTCAAGGGTCCCCCATGCCATCATCAGGGAACTCCGACCCACCCACTCTTGCGCATGAGTAGGCCCGAACACCGTAGGTATAGAGGCTGCCTCCCTGGCCCCTACACGCATCAAGATGGACTTATATCTGTCCTCGATCCCCCACGCATTCCCATGACCCCTCATTACTTGTTGCGCCACATCTCCCTCGGCGTCAACAGTAGAGCACCGCACACAATATTCCCCACTCTGTGTCCATCGGTATATCCGGCAGCATATTCCAACAACAAAATGAGGAACGACACATAATACAATCATAAATTCCTAACCTAACAAAGTACATTAACAACTACAAAAATAAAACACATTTCGACGCCTGTGATGACATCGAGGGCCGTATGCACGTTAAGGGGGTTCCTCCTCCGTCTTCGCTGTTAGTATGAGATGAGCCACTCTCTCTGGTTACAATTTACCAGTTGCTATGGGAATGATTATTGATTTTTATTTATGATCAGATTCGTGCTAGATAAAATATATAACTGCATAATTTTAAGAAATAAATAAAGTACTTGCATAAAAACAAAATAAGCTTTATTGAGAAATAATTATTTATAAAGAAAAAAAATGTATCAAAACATTATTTCTTTTATAATATTAAAAAACTATATAAAAAATACAAAATAAAATTAAGATATGTGAATAATATATAGAGATACTAATAAATCAAACTGAAAGTAAAATTATCAATTTTGTAATTTATGTTCCATAAAAAAATAATTTTACAAAAGAAGAATGAACATACCAAGCATTTAGTTTTCACTTTCAAAATGTCACTGAGCATATTTTCTTCCGAATTTGATGAAAAATGAATTGTAACAATGCAATATAATGAAACTTTTTACCTTATAATTCTTTTAGCTTTTTATTAATAAATAATAAAAATTCAAATTTAAGCATTCAAATCTGATATTTAGTTCGTAAAAATTATAAAATTGTAAACTTCATTAAAAGTTAACGTAACAGGATGCTAAGTATATCAATTTCTAAGGTTAGAATGTAAACGAATACATTTAAATAGAAAAACATGCAAAATGAAGTGCTATATACAGTCTCCAATTCATACAAATTAAGATTTCAAGTGGGATCTAAGAGACTAGTGTCAACATTTAAGTAAGACCCTATTGGAATATCATGACCAGTTAAAAAGTGGTTGAAAAATCAGTGCGGCAATCAAGTTGTTAACTATGTATTTGAAAATGATCTTGAACAATCGATAACTATTTATAATTTTGCTGACTAACCAGTAATAATTAATTTGCATGCATTTACATTACACGACAATGTTTATAATTACACGAAAGAAAAAAATTATATTAAAAATACATCTGCGTTAATAGTTTTAAAGATGCATTAATTTCTACATTTAATCATATACTTCAGACTTTTAAGTTTTATAACGTTTGAATAAATTTCATCAACTGAAAGAAATTTCTATAGACACAAATAAAAAGTTTGCAGAACTAAATTGGAAAACAAGAAAACGCACAATAAAATAAATATTTAACATTTCTAAAATGAAATTCAAAACTAGACAGCTATTTTTTTTGTTAAACAATCATCTTCAGTTGATATCGACAAAATAGTATAAAGGACCCAAGAAAGTAACCTGGGGGGAGGAGCTTCACCTCTAGCTAACATGAGTGATGATGGGTACTGGCGCAGCTATCATCTTGCAAACCCACCGGGTTGGTCTAGTAGTGAACGCGTCTTCCCAAATCAGCTGATTTGGAAGTCAAGAGTTCCAGCGTTCAAGTCCTAGTAAAGCCAGTTATTTTTACACGGATTTGAATACTAGATCGTGGATACACGGATTCAATTAACCACACATTTCAGACATGGTCGAACTGAGAATGTACAAGACTACACTTCATTTACACTCAAACATATCATCCACATTCATCCTCTGAAGTATTAACTAAATGGTAGTTACCGGAGGCTAAACAGGAAAATGGGAAGCTATCATCTCGCAACCCCACTGGGTCGGTCTAGTGGTGAACATGTCTTCACAAATCAGCTGATTTTGAAGTTGAGAGTTCAACATTCAAATCCTAGTAAAGGCAGTTACTTTTATATGGATATCGGTGTTCTTTAGTGGTTGGGTTTCAATTAACCACACATCTCGGAAATGGTCAACCTGAGACTGTACAAGACTACACTTCACATATCATCCTCATTCATCCTCTGAAGTAATACCTGAATGGTAATTCCCAGAGGCTAAACAGGAAAAAAAGGTGTAGTTAATAAGATAATTACACAAAATCTTGATGGATACAATTTCACCCTGACGAAAGGGTTACTGTGGAAGAAAACATAAAACCACCAAAAAGATGATGGTATTTTATGTAGAATAAGTAAAATTAATCCTCAGAAAAATAGTTTTGACTTACAAATAAACTTAGAATCAGCCGATGTGAAAATTCACAATTTTATTATATGCAGAAGACTTCTGGAAAGCGGTCACAAGGCACAAAGGCCTATAAGAAAACAACTTCTTATGGATGCCATGAAGAAAAAAAGGCTTCTTTAGACCAAAAAATATAAAAAAATGGAATTCTTAAACTTGGAGAAAAGTCCTTTTCTCTGATGAAAATCATTTTCTAGTTTGAGAAGACAAACGTGTCACATGTGCTTAGAAGCGATAACGAGCAGGTTTTGCAAAAACACATTAAATAAGTTGTAAAGCATTTTATAAAGAAGATGTTTTGGGGATGCTTCAACTACTTTGAACGTAAAACTTTAGTACCCATCCCTGGGATAATGAACGGTGAAAGGTATCCCTGGGATAATGAACGGTGAAAGGTACAACCCTTTACTGGAAAAATTCGGCTCTACCAGAACTTCATACGCTTGCAGATACTCTTGGAGTTGAAAACGCTGTTTTTCAACAAGATTTAGCTGCCACTTATCAAAGAAAGTTATGCTTTTCACGTCTCAAAAAGGGATTCATTGTTTGGACTGGCCTGGAAATTCACCAGACCTGATCAAAATTGAAAATTTGTGGGCAATTATGAAGAAAAGATTAAGAAAAATTGATTGCACTACCAAACAGAAGATGATTTGTGTTGTGATAAAGCTGTGGTTTCACGATCAAGAATTTAAAGAAATATCTAAAAAAAACTTATATATTCAACGCCTAAAAGAATTGAAATGGTTACCGAAGAGCAAGCAAAACATATTAAATACTAAAAAATACTGTAATAAACTCTGTACATTCTTTATATGTAATAAAATTTGATTATTTTTGAAAATATACTTTTGCTCTTGCTAACTTGCACAAGACTGTACAATACAATTTGAAAGTGTTATGAAATAAAAGTGAATCATATTCCGAACTGTACATCCATACAAGGAAATTACATCCACAATCTTCTATAAATTTCTTCGGTTACCTTCAAAACTATAATAATTATTATAATTTATAAATTTCTATCAATCTATAAAATCTAATCAACCTAAAAAAAAAGTGTAAAATGACTTTCTGAATACAATAATACAAAATGCTTTGAATTATAATTTATAAATTACAATACGCGGTTAAAAATATCATTATTATGAAACCAAAATAAATTCAATGTTGTAAACAAGGTTATGTAAAATAAGACGCACTGGATATTTACATGTTGCGACATAAAATTTCATGAGATAATATCTTTTTGTATATATTTCTATTGTGTTAAAGATTAACTTGAAAATATTAAAGTAGTCAAGTATAAACAATTTAAAATCCCATAAAAACTATATGTACTAAATAATAGTTATAAAATCAACAGATGATTTGTAGATTGCAGATTGATTTTTCTATAATAATTCGTTTCATATAATTCACTTCTACATTACTTTCTATTCCGTGCAAAATTTTAGCCGTAAGATATTACTTACGTCTGTTTCATATCTTTATCTTCCTTTACTGTCTTCAATCTCCACTACTTAAATTCAAGCTCTTTATGTTATGACAAGCTATCAATATTAGTAATACTTAAAAATTTAGTAGATTTTTTTTGTTGTATTTCAATCAGTCTGATTAATACCACCTACTATTACAATAAAAACTGTAATAAAATATCAAAAATATCAATTTATACTGCCATAATAATAACCAATTTACTGAATTCGTTTCACTTTCTTACAGCTTGTAGTCAACCACCTTCCTTAAAACCTGAATTCACTGATTCTGTATACTTTTGGCACACCAGTCTTGTCACAAAATTCTAATATAAACTTTTTTCAAGCTCTTTTTTTATCAAATTTATTCAAAGAATTTCTTTATTTGGTATTCTATCAACCCACTTAATATTCAGTATTCTTCTAGAATACAAACCTCACCACGATAGTCTATTCCTTGTTTTTCCGGCTTTTTTATAGTCCATCCCTGTTGTATTATCAAAGAGTTACATTGAAAATAAATATTTTAAATCGTGTACTTAATTCCTAAATTTAAGTTTATTGGCAAAAGAAAAACTTTTCAGCTTTTTAACCAATCTGGTGTACTATATTCTTCTACAAAGAGGGAACTATTTATTTGGTCCCTCATCTCTCCTTACATCAATTTCATACATAATATTTCCTTTACATCTGTTCCATTTCAAATTTATTTTCTGTCTTAATAATATATCTGTACCCTACAACATTTCTAATTTCAAACTAATATTATAGCAAAATTTATATGCTAATATTATTAGCAAAATTTGTCAACAATTGCAGCTTGCTTTTCTTCATTTTCTCTACATATATAATCTTGTACAAATATTTATGTATTTCTGGTAAAAATTATAGATAAGATTTTTTTGTCTCCTGTTTGCCAAACAAACTTATTAAAATCAATTTTTAGCTTTGCTAAGATTATAAAGAGTCTAACTGGTTTGAGATGACGGGATACATGAATAAAAACAACAGTCCTAAATCCACAATTCCAACATTCTACGGCTAATCGTTTTTGAGTTATGATAGATACATACATACACGTGCGTAGAGACGTCACGACGAAACTTGTCAAAATGGATATTTCCGTTGAAATATGAAAATTTTTCGCGATTACAATACTTCCTTGTACTTCGTACAAGTATGTAATATCACGGAATTCGTTAGAACTTAGTCTGTAAGAGGGGACGAAGTCAACGAATTGCGTTTTCTAAACATGTTCTAAACATGACCTAACCTAACAGTGAAATGAAAATGGGGAAAGAATAAATAAATATTCGTGAAAACATTATATTTCAGTTCAATTATATTAGCAATAAAGAATACTTTCAAAAAATACCTCGAATTTTGTTGGAAAACAGTTTCTTTTTCCATTTGATGAACCCCGGGACTCGAATATGCAGTTTCATTTATTTTCTTAATGTACTTTTACAAATGGCGCCGCTAGATAGCGTACAAAACCTTGAAAATGTACTTGAAATAAAATTTAAAAGAAAATACAGTACAGCTTCTTATAATAGTAAATGCTGTTATATAAATGAAAGTACTGAAGATGAAACAATTTTTTTAAATTCCTATCACTACTTTAAAAAAAGGATTTTTTACCAGAGATTAAACTAGTTTTATTAAAAAAGTAATAAATTCGATTGGTAAAATCGAATTAACGATAAAAATCGAGGGTTAAATTTAAGTGCAATATTACTTCACAGATTTTCGATTCGCAAAGAAAACTTGTACTAGTTTTATTAAAAACTGAAAAATATGTATGTAGAGAATATAACTATAAAAAAAAAAAAAAAAATTGGCTGTGAAATTCAATTTGTTTATTCTAAGGCAATAAATTTTAATAATAAATCCATAAGATAACAATGAGGTATTCATAAAAAAAAAAAAACACAAAAAAAAATAGAATAATCTAACAAAACGCAGTGATATCCAAAAAAAATTACAATGAAATTGTAAACCGTACGGTAAGGGTCTCGCAGATACCATTTCAATACTAGAGCGTGGATACCGGTGTTCTTTGGTGGTTAAGTTTCAATTAACTACACATCTCAGGAGTGGTCGAACTGAGACTGTATAAGACTACACTTCATTTACACTCATACATATCATCCTCTGAAGTAATATCTGAACGGTAATTACCGGAGGCTAAACAGGAAAAAGAGGAAATCATTACTTCAGCTCAAAAAAAAATTTCTGTTATATAAATACAACTTTTTTTAACAAAACGATACTGATATCAAAAAAGGTAAGACGCTAAATTTCTATTATCAAAATCTGTTATTAATTTAGAATTTTCTTTAAAAGAAATACATGAAATAAGTAATAAACAGTGTTTAAGTGTTCCAAATAAATAATAAGCTAAAAACTGAGAAATTTGTTACAAAACTCTTTACTAGCCTGATCTCACTTATATGTAATACATATCACATATACAGAAATAATACAATTCTTATGATTATTTGTTGTCTAATAAATAAAATCGAGCCGGTAAGAGTTTTGTAACAAATTTTTCTATTTTTTGCTTATATAGAACGCTTAAACATTGTTAATCATTTATTATTGCATATTTATTGTCTGTTACATATATTTAACATGTATTTTTTTTTAAAGAAAATTCTAAATTAAAAACAGATTTTAATAGAAATGTAGTGTCTTATCTTTTTTGATATCAGTATCGTTTTGTTAAAAACAGTTTTATTTATTTTACAGAAATTTTTGTTTTTTGGGTGGAAAAAATTATATCTGCGAGAATTACTGTACGGTTTACAATTTCATTGTAATTTTTCGTATGTATATATATGTGTGTGTGTGCGCGCGCACGCGTGTGATATATAAAACAAACAAAATCTAAAAAAAAGCTGGCAAAGTACTGCACGATTATATCCACCCACTAATAATAAAGATTTAAGAATTAGAGCCAAAAAAAAAAAAATATATATATATATATATAATTTTTAGAGGTGGGAATAAATTTTAAGAAAAGGTTTTCTAAAAATATAGGTTAAGCTTATTAATAAATTCATTTAAGTAGCTCTCTCTAAATCAAACACCGCCTAAGGTAAAAGCTAAAATAAGAAAAGCAGAATTTTCAAAAATCTTTTCCGTATTTTAGATAAGAGGTCAATAATTCAAAAAAATTGTAGACATTTCATGATAAAAATATATATGAAATATAAATTTTCAACAAATATTTAAACCGAAGGGACATGAAACAAAAAACATATATTTCAATGTTAAGAGGTGGTGGTTGATTTATTGGATTATTTATAAATAGACAGAAAGATTTTTTGGATTATATATATATATATATATATATATATATATATATAAAATGTAAGAAACAAATTTTGTGTAACAAAGTTTTCTCTAAAATATCACTGAAGAAAACTGAAATTAATTTTTCTGTGATAAAATCGACTTCCCCCACCACTTAACAAATTTTGAAAAAAAATTAATATGTTCAATGCCCCATATATAGAAATATTTTAGCCAAATATGAAGAAAATCAGTTTGCTGAGGCATACGTCCAAAAGCAGTGTGACATACGTAAGCAAATACCTTAAACATGTTTTTTTTTTGGTCTAGATTAGTAGTTCTATCCTAAAACGTAGGATTTGAAAAAATCCAATATCCTATTTTTAACATGATAAAACATACTTTTACTTTAAAGTAAAAATAAAACCAAAGCTACATTTACAAATGCAAATACTTGGAACTAATAAAAAATGATACCTTTAAATAAATACTTGATGTGTTTAAAAAAAGTGGCATCAAAAAGTTAATATGTAACTTCCATATCTCTAATTAAAAATTACAATTTTACATATTTATAATACTATTTCATAAAAATAAAAAATAAATGAACACTATTTTATAATTATTTATAATATGACAGAATTGTTGATATTTTTTTAATGATTTAAACTTTACACCAATACAACAATAACATAACAAAACGTTAACGGATCATAAAGAAATTTATATTATTATAATAATAACATTTGCATATAATGGGCCATAAAATAAGTTTTATTCCAGAAACTAAAAATACTTTGTCAAACTGTCAAAAAAATAAATATAAAGATAATAAAAAATTTTATAAAAATAATAACTAATTCACAACAACAAAAAGTTACACGATTACCGGTTTCTTGGAATAGATTTTCTTAGAAAAATATTCTACTAATACTAAACAATTTCAACAACACATAAGAAAATACATTCGTAAAACTAATTGTGGATTTTGTTATTACATGTATAAAATCAAATTTCCTAATTATGAATTATGGGTAATTATATACAAACATGGCCTCAGCTCTAATGTTCTTCATATTACTTAAAAAAATGTTTGTATTTTAAAGAATAAGTAGTTAAAAATTGAACATATAAAAAGGGCATTTATTTTTCCTCAAAATTCAGATTATGTGTCACTATCCTAGAACCGAGGGTCATAGTCAAGAGATTCTGGTCATTATTCACAGTTATATAGCTCACTGACAACCAAATAAAACATGAATAAATTATATGATTCAAAGTACAACCTAAATAACTATTCTGCATACTGAACTTTGTACGATATCAGCAAACATAACCTAACTTTAACTATTAAATTGGCTATGTTTGCATGTCTGATCTGTAATATCTGTTACGTTCATAATCCTAAAATTAACTTATTTTAACATAAAAAGTATTGGAGCCGAGTCCATAATTGTACACAATAACTGTATTACATTCTCATTTATTCAGAACTGTTATTTGTTCTTCATACATTGAATTTTATGAAAGACTGAAAACAATACGGCTTACTGCAGGAGTTATCATGCTCATATGTTACCATGTTCAATTATTCAAACACGTATGTGCTCATTACTAATTACTTCATATAAGTTCAGATTAAAACTTTTTGTATTTATTGAAAAGTAAAATATTTTCCTTAAAAAAAAAAAAAGGTAAAACAGAATATTCTAAAGAAACATAATATCTGTTGTAAACCCTAAATGATATTTATCTTTTTAAATGCATAACATTAATTGTCTAAGTTTAAGTTACATTGTAGATGTACATCTGTTAGTTTAACAGTGAAAGAATTTTGTGTATAAAAGAAAGTGGAAGAGTTTAGATATATTTTGCACTAAACATTTAAACAATAAAATAGTCAATATCTACTTTTCATAGCTGTAAATAATATTTATCCTGCACGGAATATAAAAATACACTACACAGATTAATCAATATACGATATTTAAAAATTCATTAACTGAATAATATTGTCATCTGATAAAATAAACAGAAATTTTGTATACCTGCAATACAAATACTATTTTTATCATTAATGGGAGTTCTACAAATGAAATTAGCAATGTTACTCTACCTATGAAGCATAATACAATCACTTTATCCATAAAACTTTAGATGGTTATAATCCATCCAAAGAACAATTTTTTAAGCTACAAAAATACAATTTTTTTCTCTGAAGGAGTTACTGAATTTATAAAAACAAATTAACCCCATATCAATGAAAGTTAAACCTTTAACTAAAACATATTTATCTGACAAGACGCAGCAAAAGCAAATTATAAATTTTGTAAAGTTTAAATTAAAAAACAATGTTGATAAAAAAAATAATTACTCATTACTTATTTTTTTTTAATTTTCAATTTTCCTTAAGGTGTTGAATGTAACACACAATTTTTATTGTTAATGCTTTTAATTTAAGTTGTAATTAAGTGAAGCAATTGTTTGATTAACCAATACAATAGACACATAATTTTCACACAAGTTCTGTAATTAATCTTAATATGGTCATAGGAAATATTTGTACAGTATAGTGATAAATGAACAATTTTACAGACTACCAATTTATACTTCACAATATGCATAATGTACAGATCTAGAATACTGCTGTCAACTAATTTATCATACTATCATTTATTTATAGAACACAGGATAATAGCAAATAAGGTTTATTATTATTGAGCTATAATTAACTAAAGTTTATTATCAGCTATTACTGCACTAAAAGTTTATAGACAAATAATAAAAACATGTATGCAATTTATCTAATTACATGGAATGATTTACAGAAAATATAATGAAAATACAGAAACTATAAATTTTATAAATATTTTTAAGGAAAAATAACAGAATACATCTGCATAATCAAACAAACAAAAAATGTATCACTACTGACATTGCACTCAAGGGATCAAAAAAACTGAAGTTAGGTTAGGAATGCTACAAAATAATTTAATTTATATTAAAACAACATCAAAATGACTAAATTCTCTATATAAGAAGAATAATTTAGCATGGAATTGAGCATAGACTAGCAGCTAACCTACTACAAGACTTGCTTACCAAAAGATTTAATAAAAAATGTCATAGAAATCAACATAAATATTTAAACCAAATTACTCATTTTAGAATTAATTATTTAAGCATAATAATAATTTAGTTTAAAAAGGGGGAAAAAACAAGACAAAAAGATCTTTTTAAATTCTGAAAGAACATTCATTCATTTAAAAGGATTGCATATTTATTATACAGAAATAAAATCAAACCTGATTATAATTATTTTTGTAATGTAAAACAACTCTTCCTTCACCTTTCTTATAATAAAAAATTAATTTAAAAGTGTTTTAAGTAGAACAAATAAAAGATATCATGATGGGTAATGTGTTCCAAAACTGGTTACAATAAGTTCTGAAATAGACAAACAAATAATAGAATGATTGTACCAAATATTTTTATAAGAATATATTTATTTTATAAATTTCACGTTTGTTATAAGTAATGGACTACCAGTTATAAAATGTTAGGTATTAAAAAAAAGAAAAATTACTATGAAATAAAATTACATTCTTACTGTATATCAATAAAAAACTTGTTTCGATTTAAATGATAGATATAAACTGACGTATTGGTGTTCTAAATGTTACACTTTAATACGAACTAATAAAAAAATAACATACCTTAAAAAATGTTTTAAGTATTTTAACAAACACTGCCTATTACACACAACACAATAACACTTAAAACGCAAAGTATTTTTAAATTATAATCAATCTAAATATCACTGAATTTAATTAAAATTAAAACCTGTCATTAAATTAATTTCATATTAAAGTTTTTTTTTTTGAATTTATAGTAGTATACAACTATATCTTAATTATTAATAAACGTTGAAGGTCTAAAGTTTACGTATTTTTTAAACAAAATTAAAAATCTAAAACACTTTATAAAATTGTCAACGTTTATTTAACTATATCAGTGAAATTATAACATCAATTACATATATTAACAAACACGATCACAATAAAATACTTTTACGTTTATATTTACAACAATCTACACGGTTAGTAGAAGACATGGCTTCGTGAAAAACATCACAACTGATTCTAGATAGCTGATGAAATTATACTGCTGGTATACAGAAATCACTTGTTGAATGTTACATTAATAAATATAAAATAAGTACTTAGAAATTTCTTAAAATTTAGTTTAATTTCGATAAATAAATATTTTATATATAAATTAAATCGTTCTGTTTAATATTAACATTTAAATAATAAAAAGTATTTTTTATAAGTCGAATATCATAAAATAAGCTTGTAGTAAATGATATACGAGACAAGATGGCATATACACCCCACTACTTTCATCTTTGGTTAACTAAGCGGGAAATTTAACAACTTTTATTCGTGATAAAAATACAAATTAAAGCAAGTATCATATACTTTCTCTAAAAATATATTTTTAAAAGATAATATTAAAAATTGTTATAACTTTAATCCTGCTTTATAGATAGGATCAAATTAACAAAACTGCAGTTCTTCTAGTATAGATAACACACTTAATTGTCATTTGTCTCATCCTCTAAAGCAATACCTAACGGTGATCCTGAAGATTAAAAAAAAAAGAAAAGATAACACACTTAATAGATAGTAACCAAAACCTGTTAAGAAAATCTATCATATCAATTTATAGCAAATTCAATAAAAAAAATTTTGGCAATTTGATTTAAACTTTTCATGTAGAACAATGATCTAAATAATTATTGTATTCGTTATTTGTGCTGGTAAATGAGAACTTGGCTCCATCTGATTTTCAGCTCTGCTCACATGAAACGCTGACAAGGAGAACAACATTTTGGCACAGACATCGAGCTGCAGACCAGCGTAGAAACATGGCTGAAAACACAGGCGGCTCCATTCTATGACAAAGAGTATTGGAAAGTTGGTACCATGCTATGACAAATGTCTAAATCGGAGTGGCGACTATGTAGAGAAATAGCGTAACTATGTAAGTACTTAATACAAATAAAAAATTTTTTATTTTCACTGACTTAAATTTTTTTTTTAATTTGTAATGATAAATTTTCTCGGAAACCTTCTATAAAACAAATCAATTTTAAATTAGCCTTACTGTTTGGTGCTATAAGTGCAAGGGTTATGTTTTTTTCAAGGTCCGATTGGTCACAAAATTAAAACCAAAGTGAAAATAAAAAAATTTTTATTTGTAACAAGTACTTACATAGTTACGCTATTTCTCTACATAGTCGCCACTCTGATTTAGACATTTGTTATAGTGTGGTACCAACTTTCCAATACCCTCGTCATGGAATGGAACCGCCTGTGTTTTCAGCCACGTTTCTTTGCTGGTCTGCAGCTCTTGGTGGAATTCATGGAATGTGGCATGACCATCACTGCAGCCTCATACTGCGTGACTCTTCAATGTCTACAAAGGGCAATTCAGAATAACCGGAGAGGAATGTTGTGATCAGGCATTGTCTTTCTCCATGACAATGCTCGGCTGCACACTGCAGCTGTAACAAAGAAGCTCCTGCAGCGTTTTCATTGGGAAGTGTTTAATCACCCACCATACAGCCCGGACTTGGCTCCATCCGATTTTCACCTCTTTGCTCACATGAAACGCTGGCTAGGAGGACAACATATTAGCACAGACATCAAGCTGCAGACCAGTGTAGAAACATGGCTGAAAACACAGGCGGTTCTGTTCTATGATGAGGGTATTGGAAAGTTGGTACCACGCTACGACAAATGTCTAAATCGGAGTGGCGACTATGTAGAGAAAGAGCGTAACTATGTAAGTACTTGTTACAAATAACAGATTTTTTATTTTCACTGTGATTTTAATTTCATGACCGATTGGACCTTGAAAAAAAAATAACCCTAATATATAAGGTCTACATGGTGTAGTCATGCCTAAATATAATCTGTAAGTAATAATTAACGGCAGTCTTTATGTTCTTGTTATCAAGCTTTTAAATATCATAAATTCTAGGGCACAATCGAATTTAAATTTGAAAAATATGTTGGAAGATTAAGGAGAGATCTACAGAAAGTAGAGTTTAAAGTGAATAGAGGCGAGTGCATTCTGGCAGAAGGACTCTTGTATATGCTGATTCAAGAACTCTGTTTGCAATGGAATAAATCTTATGGTTGAAATGTCTTTTGGATAAAACTGGGTTTTCTTATTCCCTAAAAAAAATAAGAAAGATGACATAAATTATTCAGAGCGTTGTGTATCAGTTTTTATGTATTACCTAATAAAGGAATGCTAGGTTAAAATTCAAGAAAAGAGTTTCTAATTTTATTTATTGTAGCTAACATTAAGTTAATCTGAAAAAATGTAATCTAAGTTTTTATAAAAATATTTGCACTATTTTTCCACATTGGAAGAAAGATATTACAAAAATATTCAGATTATATATACCTTTAATTTCTTAATATATATTATTAGTAATTTCCTCTTACTGAAATTCTTATCCATTTTAAGACATATTCAACCACTTTTCATGATGTTTAAAAGCAAATTTTTTAATGAACAATATGTCAAGTGCATTAATGTGCAAATTATTCTGAACACAGGGAATTTTTTTGTTTGTTTCTATGTTGTAGCTACACTGTTTGACCACAGCCATTCTTTAAGTTGTCTGTGTAATGTCAGGTTATTGTTCTTTGGTTATTTAACAATTTTCATGTAATAAATAATGTTTTATGAAAGTTAATTAAATTCTTTTATTACAAAATCATATTTTTTTGTTCTGTCTTGAATAATATAACAATGAACATAACTCCAAGAAAGCATTTAAAAATTGTTTCTCTTTCTTAGCATACCAGTATGACACAACAAATAGCTTCTGAGAGATGTTGGACTAGGGACAGTAAATGCTATTGAAAAATATTTAAAGAAACTGGTTCTTTTTCATCTGAAAGGAAAGGAAAATGTGCCTGTAAACAAAAAACTATTTCAACACGGGATCAGTTATTAGTGAGAAAAAGGTAAACTTTACCCAGAATTATTTGCTGTGAACTAAATCAAGAATTAGTAGCAAGTGGAACAGATTTACATGTGACAACTGCTAGATGCTGACTTCTTGCAACTGAATGGAAAGTTTGTCAGGCAGCTAAAATGCAGTTTTAACACCAGCAATGAGCAAAGAAAGACTGTTATGGGCCAAAGAATATGGTAAATGAACCAAAAAACTGGAAAATATTATGTTTTTTAAGTCACATTTTTATGTTCAGCAGCAAAGGGTAGCATGAGTTAGAAAAACATCAGATGAAAATCACCTTCTTGTATCCAGCAGTCAATTAAACACCTCCAAAAAAAAAAATGTGTGGATTTCACATTTGAAGGCAATATTTGTTACTACTAGTAGACAATATGTTGAAAAGTGATGGTTATATCAAGATTCTGAAGAGAAACGGTGTAATACTGCTTCAAAACAGATTCCCACAAGGTAACAGGGTGCTCCAACAAGATTTGGTGCCATGCTATACTGCAAAAAAGTAAAACAAATTTTTAAAGAATGAAACATTAAAATGCTTCCATACCACACAACCCCCAGACTTAAACTCAATTGAAAATCTTTAGACAATGGTCAAAAAATGAATTGAACTAAAAAAAAAAATTAACCTCATTAAAGCAGCAATATTGGTATGGTTTCTTGATGAATAAATCAAGAAATAGAGTGTACTATACAAAAAAATGTATACTACACTTTTTGAATTGATGCCAAATCATGTACATGATTAGGAATAAAGGAGGACATAATAATTATCAGATAGTCACAAATTGTAGAGGTATTATTATTTTTTTTAATAAAGTTACTTTTTATTAATTAACATTTGTTTTTGGATTAATTTGCTACTGTATGTTAATGAAATTAAAGTTGTTTAAGTATCCCAACAGAAAAAAATTTAATAGTTTTTCTTTCTATGTTCTGATATGATACCTAAAATTTGAACTTTTGTAACAACAAACTGAACTAGGTTGAATAATAAAACATTATTATACTGAGGTTATGTACTCATTAAAGATTGTTGAAAGACAACTGAAAATTTTGAGAAGTAATTAAAAAGAAAAAATGTTTTACTATACAATTTAGTGGTTCTTTTCAACAAGACAGCCGCAGCCGATCTGAAGTTAGTCAGTTGTCGTTGTAGTTAGTTAATTGTTAGATGGTGCCACCGATAAAAGAAAATAATTTTAAATTATAATTAACTTTATACAATAAATAAATATAATCTAGCCAAACTTAACCTACGCTCGCTTCGCTCGTTAACCTTACCTAGCGAGTAAAAGTTAGCGAGCGTAGATTAAGTTTGGTTCGATTATATTTATTATATAAATTTATATATATGAATATATATATTTTTTTTCAAAGTTGTTTATATAGATTTATTATACAGTGCACCTTCAAATTACGACCCGGAAAATTTCTGGGAATAATGAAATCGTGTAAACTGGGACACATTTAATACATAAATACAGGTTAGATTCTTGTTAAGTTATAAATAAATGATATACGTAAATTACTGAACTCAAAAAATACTGTACTTGATTTTACTTTTTTTTTCTTTTTCCTGTTTAGCCTCCGGTAACTACCGTTCAGATAATACTTCAGAGGATGAATGAGGATGATATGTATGAGTGCGAATGAAGTGTGGGTCTTGTACATTCTCAGTTCAACCATTTCTGAGATGTGTGGTTAATTGAAAACCCAACCACCAAAGAACACCGATATCCACGATCTAGTATTCAAGTCCGCGTAAAAATAACTGGCTTTACTAGGACTTGAACGCTGGAACTCTCGACTTCCAAATCAGTTGATTTGGGAAGACGCGTTCACCACTAGACCAAACCGGTGGGTTGTACTTGATTTTACTAATATATTATTACTTTACCATTGTATTATTTTAATGATATTTAATACTGAAATACAGGTTAGGTTCTTGTTAAGTTATACAGAAAATACAATTATACAGTAAATTACTGTAATCAGAAAGTACTGTATTTTATTTTACTATTTTATTATTACAGTATTATTTTAATGATATTACAGTACAATGTACGTATTTAAAAAGAAAAAAATATGTACTGTCTATTTATTTTATCCTTTCAGTGGCACCATCTAACAACTAACTGACTGACTATGACAACTGACTAACTACAGACGACTGTGGGCGTCTTCTTGAAAAGTACCCAATTTGATTTGGTTTGGCATTATTAAGGTTTAAACTTTAAAATTGGTGGTGTAAGATCCAGATTCTTCACTTAACAATGTTAAACCATTTGGAGAAAGCTGGCTACAAAAAGAAGCTCAGTGTTTGAGTGCCACATGACCTAACTCAGAAAAATCTACTCGACCGGATTACTGTCTGTGAATCTCTTACTACAACATAACAAAATCAAGCCATTTCAGAAGCGGTTGATCACGAGTGATGAAAAGTGGATAACCTTTGACAACAATGTGCAAAAACTATCATGGTTGAAGCAAGGAGAAGCTCCACAGTCTGAGGCAAAGCCCACACTGATGACCAACAATGTTTTGGTGTGCATTTGATGGTATTGATAGGTAGAATAATAGACTCAGACCTATACTGTCAACAATTAGAGTGATTGCACCTAGCAATTCTAAAGAAATGGCATGAACTGGTCAAGAGAAAGGATGTCATATACCATGCTGACAATTCCAGATCGCATACATTTTTAACAGCCCATCAGAAATTGAGAGAAATTGACAGGGAGGTTTTAATGCATTCACCGTATAGCCTGGACCTGGCACCGTCAGACTATCATTTATTTCAGTCTTTGCAGATCTTCCTGAATGGTGTTAAGTTAGTTTCAAAAGAGTCCTGGGAAAACTATGACCAGAAACCACAAAAGTTCTGTAGCAATGAGATTAAGGTGTTGCCAAAAAAATGGCAGAAGTTCATTGAAAAAAATGGTGCATATGTGATCTTATAATGTTATTTTCCAATAACGATAAATATATTTTCAATTTTGGCTTCCAAAGGCTCAATACTTTTTACAACCTGATGTAATTTTTACACTTAATCCAGTAGTTAAAAATTGTCAGCCTGCACCTCCTTTGATTCTACAAACTTCTACTTTCATGAAATTTATTTATCAAACATAATATTTTGACTTGTAAATTCAAAAACTAAAAGAAATATCAAATAAAACTAACATATGAAATAAATAATATACAAACAATCCTATGTATTTAATCTAAATATCAGTATATGCTCATCCTTGCTCAACAACAGAGCCAGTTCAATGTAAAATTAATAAATTGAAATAAAATGTGTGCAAAAAAACGTTATTTCAACTGTTATATGGAACAAACTTTGAGCATATGATGATACCAGCTCTCAAATAAATAATAAAAATTTACCCATATGTTAATCGGGTAAATTTTATCATAACCTTATTCTAAGAATTGTGACTTCATTGTAACATTGTTACTGCTTAATAATTTTGAACATAATTCTATAAACAAATGGTCCTTGCTATGATAAATTACATTCCACCAATGGTAAAGATAAAACACAGGATTTTTCAACTAAATTTCTAATATCATGACTATGGAAACTCTTTTTTTTTTTTAATGATAAATTAGTTCATTAATTACGGTTGAATGGCCAAGATGCTACCACTCTGCCAAGGAGATCAGAATTTTATTAACCTTTTGTAATACATCAGACCATTTTTACAATAAACAAAATCTTTGTCTTGTAAAATCAATTTTATGTTATTACAAAATTATGTTATTTTTTATTTTGTGGAATAGAAGTTCCAATAGAAATAGCAACTTGGCTTTTTGTACTATCTCTGCACAAGAAACAGAATCCTTGGAGAATTCCATAGGTGCAAAGAGTTCTTATTCCAATAAAAAACTGGTTGATCTACAGAGTAATAGAAAGTGCTGGTAAGATGGAACAGGATCAAGGTGGTCAGCAGAAAGTAGAACCACAGGATGTAACTCCTGCGGCATTTGTCCAGTGAAGAAAGATTAAGAAAATGGAATTGAACAATGAACCATACAGGAAGTGTTTCAGATTAGGGTAAATTGTATTTCATTGATAAGGGTCTGTTAGAGATAACAGAAAGAGAAATATACCTCTATTAAGAATATCATATAAAGGTATTGCTTTCAGTAGAGATTATGAAGGGAAGATTTTTGTAGGAAAGTAGCTATAAAGAAATAAAAAAAGCCATAACTTAGAAAAATGGAGAAAATCAATTGAAGGACTATTCTCTAAAGAAGAGAAAGAAAAAATTAAATGAATAAATACAATACATTTAAATCACAGGGACTATTTGATTTATTTATAAGAATAATCTTCAACTATACCCTTACTTGAAAAAACAATTTTGGTGAATTTTTGATTATAAAAAAATGTTTGATTATTTTCTGAACAACCTCGTATGCATTTAACTGCAGTTTTTAATTTATTTATGAGTAAATATGGAAAGATTGAAGGTTAATGATAGAGTAATAAAAAATCAGAAAGTAGAAGTCAGAATTTATGGTGAAGAAACAGAAGGAGTGAATATCGATAGAGGAGTACTACAAGGATGTTGCATGTCACCAGTACTTTTCTATGCAAGAATTGCAATTAATGATGGAAAAGATCATAACAGAATGATATGAATTTAGATTCAGAATTAATGTAAACCAAACAAACGTTATAAGTATGAGTAAAGAAGGTTAAAGAGATATGAATGTTTAGTTGGAAAGAAAGAATAAAAAGCAGGAGAGATCATTTACCTATTTAGGTAATTATAATTATATTTATTTCAACAATTTAGATCCAGAGTAAAGTACAAGGTGAAAAGATAAAGATGCTACGATTTGCTGATGATA
The DNA here is from genome assembly GCF_047948215.1 of Lycorma delicatula. Classification (NCBI taxonomy): domain Eukaryota; kingdom Metazoa; phylum Arthropoda; class Insecta; order Hemiptera; family Fulgoridae; genus Lycorma; species Lycorma delicatula. The sequence goes on from NC_134467.1 coordinate 18,156,363, forward strand.
TAGTAATTCTAGCTGAGAGTAAAAAGGATTTAGAAGAAACAATGAACGGCATCATTGATGAAGTCCTACGCAAGAACTACCGCATGAAAATAAACAAGAACAAAATGAAAGTAATGAATTGTAGTAGAAATAATGAAGATGAACCACCGCTGAATGTAAAAATAGGAAGAGAAAAGATTATGGAGGTACAAGAATTTTGCTATTTGGTAAGTAGAATTACTAAAGATGGACGAAGCAGGAGCGATATAAAATGCCGAATAGCACAGGCGAAACGAGCTTTCAGTCAGATATATAATTTGCTTACAACAAAAATTAATTTAAATGTCAGGAAAAGATTTTTAAAGTATATTTTGGAGTGTCGCTTTATATGGAAGTGAAACTTGGACGATCGGAGTACCTGAGAAGAAAAGATTAGAAGCTTTTGAAATGTGTTGCTATAGGAGAATATTAAAAATCAGACGGGTGGGTAAAGTGACAAATGAAGAGGTGTTGCGGCAAATCGATGAAAAAAGAAGAATTTGGAAAAATATAGTTAAAAGAAGAGACAGACTTATAGGCCACATATTAAGGCATCCTCGAATAGTTGCTCTAATATTAGAGGGTCAGGTGAAAGGAAAAAATTATGCAGGCAGGCAACATTTGGAATATGTAAAACAAATTGTTAGGGATGTAGGATGTAGGGGGTATATCGAAATGAAACGACTAGGACTAGATAGGGAATCTTGGAGAGCTGCATCAAACCAGTCAAATGACTGAAGAAAAAAAAATTATTTCAAATGGAAGTTATACTGAGGAGGTAATGGAAAAACAGCATCTGGAAGGGTTAAAGAACTACTTACAAAGAGCAAAATAAAATGGCGTTGTTGGAATTAATGGAAAAGTTTACATAATGTTTCGTTTGGAATGTGGTGTTATATGGATGAGAAATATGAATTTTCAAGAAGAAGGAAGAGAAAATCATCTTGAAGAAAAATGTACTTATAATAAAAAATGAGAGAATAAAATCACACAACAGCAAGCAAAAATAATAAATGAAATGGTGCTAAAACAATGGGTGAAGAAAGATGTCAGTTAAACGATATTACAAAAAAAGAAAATGTCATGGATTGGCATATATTGAGAAGGGACTGCTTTCAGGAAAGAATAATATAAGGAATAAGAAAAAGAAAATGCATTATTTAAGGAAGTAGTTATGTTCTGATACAGGACGCACAGGGTGCAGATAATTGAAAAAGCCAGTTAATAATTATCAGTTATTAAAGAGTTTCATTAAAGAATAAATATTCCAGTTCAAAAAAAAATCTAAATACTCCAATCTGAAAAAAATTAATTCATTCTTTAAGATTTCAGAACAATATAATACTTTTAAATTAAAATATCAGATCAAACTTTCAAATATAATGGAGTTCTGAATTTAAAAAATATATATTTATCTTATTACATTTGCATTGATGTATTATAAATTCTTATTCCAAAAAAATATTTTGTTATTTAGATCTCAGGATGTTTGAAATACAGATAAACAAAATTATAAACATAGCAATACTATGAGCAATGCTTTACATAGAAAAAATTTTTACATGTACTTTTAACATTGTTTAAAAATTGTCACATCTTGCTAAAAACACAATTATCCAATCTTAGTAATGAACAATTATTTGGAAAAAAAGAAAATTTTTGTATTTTTTTAAAAATTAAATATCAGAGATTGCGGTAATAAAATTAGCATGGTCTAACCTTAATTTGAAGAAAACATCATATAGATTTGTCACAAATTTAAAAAAAAATTATAATTAAGTGTAAGAATTTTAAGAAGTAATAACCATATTTTGAATATTATGTTTAGTACTGTGGTAAATATTTGTAGTCAATACCAACCAACAATTTGCTACCGTGAATAAAGAAAATGAAGAACTATATAAGAAACGTTCAAAAAATTAAGTATACATAATTTATACCCAATTTTCTAATCATGTATGCATAAATGAATAACTTAAATATTATTAGTTTAACAATTGCAATTCAAAATAATGAATGATTTTTATATAATTTGACTGATGTAATAATATAAAAGAAAACTTAAATTTATTGTTAACACATATTTAAATAAGTATATATAATATATACGAAAGTATTGAAAAAATTTCTTTTTCATCAAATACATCGTCACTTCATGAATAGACTTGATGAAATGAAATGAGGATTACAATTCACATTCAATTGGATGCTTCAGCAAATAATTATTAGAATAGACAAGATTGTTTCTTTATGAACTCAGCACTTGTATTCTTGGATGAGTAATTAATTTCAAAGAAAATGCAATTTTTAGTTAAGGGCATTACAAAAGTTTCAGAATAAGAGTTTATTTTTAATTCAGATTTTTTCTAAAAAAAATTTCTACATACATTATACACTTCTTCATCCTTCAAAACCTGTTTTCAAAGAAACCCTGCCATGTTTTGTCAGAGGTCTGGGTACACATTGTCCTAACCCCTTAGATTATCATCGCTCATTTTATGAACGATGATGATCGCTTTCAGTACATTCTTTACCTGAGGGAACTGTCAAAAGTCAATTGGAGTGAGAATAAGATTACAGGAAGGATGCTCTAATAGTTCTATTCCAGTCCTGGCCAAATATTCAAAGCAAACTTTGGAGTGTCATTGTGATGAAGAAACCATTCTTGAGTTTGAGCACAGCTTTTCAAGAGCTTCAACAATTTTAGGGAGACATTCCTTGATATACCACTTCCCTGTAACTGTATTTTGAGTTTCTAACACAACTTGCTTTAAAACTCTTTTCATACTAAAAAATGAGGCCATCATTCTGTTCTTCTAATCTGGTTTTTTAATCAACCTCAGGGGTCTTCTCATTTTTGAACACCCACATTTTGTTCTGAGCCTTGTTCAGGACATCATAATAGTACAGCCAAGTTGTCACAATACTGTTCACAGAGAAAAATTTTGTATTTTCAAACTTTTTCAATATTTCACAGCACCATGAAACATAATGTGCCACCTGATTGTCGATCAAGTTATGCACCACCTAAAGGGTGGTACAAAGCTTTCTAACTTGAAGGTGATCTTGCAGAATATGATAAACTACTGATGTATTAATGGTTGAGGACACCTCTGTTTGATAGGTCACAGACTTGTTTGTCTCAAGCATTTTTTGTACTGCAGCAATGTTTCCTTCAGTCTTAGATAAAGGCGGTAGACTTGATCTTAAAGCATTCTCAAAATTAAAATTTCCTTTTTCAACTCATGGTATCGCCTAAATATTGTTATACGATGAGGACAATCGTCTCCAAGCACAGCAGTAATTTTCTCTAAACACTGATCAATACTTAACCCACATGCAAAATTGCAGTATCAGTTTTCAACCATGATGACAACTCTTTTCAGTAACAGCTAAAAAATAAATTACAGTGAGACAGTGACTAGAGTGGCTGCAGTACAGGTTGGGATCTATCTAAATAAATGCTAACTTGTAACCGTCTATGATAATCCGTTTCATCGTATTGTAAACTTTCCTAATGCCCATTGTATTTGTTCAATGAAAAATCATTGATCAGTAATTTGCTGATCTCATTTTAGTTAAAAAAGCTTCAATTTTGAGGCAAATTAGGCACCTGCTGCCAGATAAGGAGTATTCTTTGGGTGGGATTGTTCATCTTCTGTTGAGGTTCCTTCTTCACCAGCAAGTAATAGTTTTATATGAGGGAAGATCAGAAAGAAAGTTAAACCCCTTCTATGAAACAAACACGTATTTATTTTTTTTTATTGAACAAAAAACTATAAATTTTTATCTATTGTTCAACATAATTACCAAGTCTTTCTAAACACTTTTCATGCCTTGTGATATGTTTTTCAATTCCACTCTCATAAAAATTATATCCAATTTCCTTTAAACATTCAAGGACTGCTTTTTTCATTACATCATCATTAGCGAAATGCTCCTCTTCCAGGTCTCGCTTGAGAAGTCTAAATAGGTGGTAGTCGCATGATGCTAGATCAGGGCTGTAAGGCGGATGAGACCACATTTCCCACTTGAATTTTTTTAACTCCTTTGTCACATGAGTTGAATGAGCACTAGCGTTGTCGTGAAGAAAAATTACCCCATCGCTCAATCTTCCGGGTCTTTAATCTTTGTGTTGTTTCTCGGGGTATAAATTCACTGTAAACAACTTCCTCAGAATCGAAAAGGCTTCAGCATAACCTTTTGAACAAGTGGGGATGTTTTCCCTTTTTTTGGCTGTGGCAAATTATTGTTTCTATTTTTGCTCCTTTAGTCCCAGGAGTGTAATGAAGCACCCAGCTCTCATCTTCTCTGATGATTGTCTCAAAAAATGTGAATCATTCCTACAATAACGTTGAAGAAAGGAAAGAGCATACGTAAAACGTTGATGTTTGTGGTTATTGGTCAACAGATGTGGCACCCATTGTGCACACATCTTATGGAAACCTAGCTGATCGTGAATAATTGCAAACACACTACCATAACTGATGTTAAGTTCACTTGCAATCTCTCTAATTTTAATGCGTCGGTTACTCAAGATTGTGCGTTACCTGTCATGTTTGCAGTTGAAGGATGTCCAGCATGCAAATTCATCATTCACATTTGTTCCTCCTGTTTACGCCGTTGCGTAAAGTTGTTTTATTCCAATGAATTCAAGGTTATGGTCGAGTCTTGTAGCTTACAGGCTTGGTAATTTTATTTTGCATTTTTGTAAGGCTTATCTACGTGTATTTTTTAAATAGGTTGTTTGGGTTTGTTTTTGATATCATTTCTCTCAGTCTCCAGTTTGACTTATTGATTGCATCATCATATTGGTGTCAACGTATTTCATATCTCACATTATTTATTGCTGTTTAGACTTAATATATATTAAGTATATATATTAGTCTTTAGTGTTTTTTATTCTCAACCAATTTCAATATTGTCATAGTTCCTAGAAGTCTATCTTCTCTTTGTCTGCCCTGATGTCATTTCTTAAACTTGCGTATTCAGAAATTATTTTATCACTCTTACGTAATTCTTTAATGGTCTGCTTGCTTGTAAATTATTTTTGTTATGTCTTCGTTCCCGATTTCCGCACGTTTTCTCTAATCGTTCTCATACTAACACTTAGACACTACTCTTGTTGTCAACACACACACACACTCTCTTCTGTCTATTGCTTTATTCGCTTCCCCTGCTTCTCACCACGCCAGCTTTGTTCATTCTAGTCCTGACTTTCACGTTGTGCGGATCCTGGTCTTCCAGTCTTGGAGGACGAGGCTTCGATATTCTCTCTCTCTCGTATAATGTTAATACTTTCGTCCTCTTCATACCTCTTATAAACGTTGCGGTATTTCTCTGTCGAAATATTCTCTAGTTCTACTCGTCAGTTTTTCGTTCGTCATTTCACAGTTTTCTATGTTCGTCCAGCCTCGCTTCTTTGTTAAGTTAATCTTCAAATTCTGTATATTACGTCTATGTTGAAAGTGCTTCAATTACTACAAACTGCCAAGTCTATCGACACCGAATCTTCTCGAGCTGCTGATTACATTTTTCATCGATGCAGAATCTCTCCAAACTCGTTGCTACATATTGGAGCGCCACGTCCTGCTCAACCTCTAAACCACGTCTCACCCCTGTATTCCTGATACACCACTGCGGACTACGCCCAGGATTACTGTATGTATTCATTTACCTTCATTCACGAGTTCGTCTCTTACTAATATTTGTGAGAAGTTTCATTATTTCATTATTTATTACGTTAATCAGTTATTTTATCAGTAAAATTTGTGGAACATTCAGTTCATCGTACCTTACGCTTTTCAATTTCGAGTTTAGTTTAAAAACCATTTATTCACTTAAGTGCACTCACGTCAGGTGACTTATATAAGGTTGTGTCATTGTTCAGCTGCAACCTATTTTACGTGTTTAATTATTATAATTTGTTGTTTTTGTAATTAACTCTATAATTTAATTTTGTAACCTGTTAATCGCCGAGATTATTTCTTTTCTACTCATGAACTTTATTCATATTACTTCTCTTAAATTAACATAAAGCAAATTACTCCTGATGTGTAGTTATGTTTTAGGACTTCTTTGTAATTTTATATTTTTATAAAAGCTTGTTTACTAATATGAACTCTATATGTTTACTTATTTCAATTTGATTATTGTAATTAACTTTTTTTGTACTAGAATATTATTTTGGCCTTTTTTCTACACTAAACTAGAATTGCTAGTTTTAATTATTTAATGCTAAGTTTGATAATGTTCATAAATTAGAAAAGGCCAGTGCCAATTAAGATTTACTGTAATTTATTTTTCTAAGTTAATGACATTTGTTCATTGCTATTTTCTTCAATATTACAGCATGTCAGTAATGCAATAGTTTCCAGTCATACTATGTTTATTGATGTTATTTGTTTCTAAGTTTATAATTGTAAATAAGTTGTTTTATGTTCTCTTGTTTTCAGGCTTTGTTAAATTGTAGATTTTCAAAATATGTATTTGAAAAATGTATTTTCTCATTTAATATCATTATTCATATGTTGATTCAGCTGATATTTATTAAGTATCATTAAGTTTTGTTAATTTCATAATTTATTTTTATTTTTTAAGGTTATGATTTAACTTAAGTTCATCTGTTTTTTTCCAATTAAAGTCCAATTTCTTTTGGCAAATACGACCTGTGTTTTCTTTTATTTTTGCTAACTTTACCCAACACTTCTGTTTCTGAACATTTGGCACCATTTTGTGATCATGGTGTGTGACATTGCATTCCCACCATATACCTCAACAATTTGGAGATGAATTTCACAACAATTGTAATTTTTTGCCCACAAAGCTTGCACTACTGAACGCATTTCTGTGCTGGATGAAACCTCTATAGTACATGCCATATTGTCAACGACACTACACACATACTGAATGTCGTACAGAATTGCTACTGGGGAAGCGTGAAGACAACAACACAACCAATGCTGCCACAAGACATTAATATATCCCTTTCAGTTCAAGAACATGGCAAGAGTGTAACTTATTTTTTGATCCACCTCTTGTATTTCTTTATGCAGTTAAAAAACTATTCACTGGCTGGATAACATTTACCTTTAAGTGTGGATAAAACCATGGCATTGCACTTTTCAGGTAGATGTAACATTGCTGATAATATGGGTAAAATTCCTATTATTAGTAATAATCAGTGGTGGCTCGTGCCTAAAATTAGTGTGGCTGCTGCTCCAGAACATTTTTAGCCTTTGTTTTGAAATTGTGTAAAAGGAAGCGAACAAAAATTTATTAAAAAAAAACTGGATAAAATACTAAAGGAATAAAATCAAACATTTTTTACTTAGTTTAACCTAAATTGTTATAACCGTAGTTAAAGGTTTTTGTAAAATAAAAGAACTGAAAAAAAAATGAATCAAATAGAATAACTGGAGGCAGGATAATAATCTAATTCTACACTTTATCACATTCAAGAATATGGAACATGGTTTTTAAGCACAACACATGCGGAGTAAAAAAAAACTACCTTCCACCAGCATAGTAAGGTCGGCACTATGGGAGTGACGGTGCTCTCTCTCCCTCATAGCCTCACATGCAGCTTCCCATGTACATATGCACACAACAGCCAAACACCATGTCGCTGGAACTGTAAAGCGCACAATTCCATTAAAAGATTTTTGTATCTTTTTCATAAACTGGGGGATAGCTACTGACATTAACCTTAAGGATTATATATTGTACAAGTATAAAGAAAGAATTAAAGAAAAAAGGACTCATTTTATTAAATGTTATCGATAATATCAAGTGGAAATAGGGGATGCTGTAGTTCCTCAGTGCCTATACGCAAACCACCATTGGTAATAATAATACTACTTCTGTTGCCCTTTAAGCAAAATGACTGGCTTTTTTTATTAAATTATAAATTCTATAATAAACTGATTTTGTTTACAACAAAATCAAACCACATTATTTCACATAGAAATGACTTAATAAAACGCAACAACAATGTGCTTTCAACATTAAATACTTATTATGTTTATGTATATTCCTCTCTAAAGTTTTATAATCTTTTCTGATTCACTTTAAAAAGTATGAATCAGTTTTCAAGATACAAAAATGCAATATTACATCACTCTGTTTGGTCTGTTCCCCGTAAGTATGAGTTATGTAGAATGTTAATTTATCCTTGTGTGTATGTATATTTATGAACCTGCAATCTGCTAAAAAGAATAATTACATATGCTTAAAAAAATAAGAACATCCAAATAAGAACTAAACTATTTTAGATTACACTAATTAAAAAATAAAATACGAAACACAGAATACCATGGTATTCTGTATATTAAACATATGCATAAAAAAAATGCTCAGATAATTTTCATTAACGGCTTCTGAATTGTGAATTACTTTACGGTTATTTTTTGAGTTAAGTAATCTGTGAGAGGGTTGAATGTTAGGTTTAATCTGAGATACGGAAGAGTGAATCTTTCTTGTCATTGGTTAAATTTTTATCGGCTTTCGTTCTCAGATATGATACAGAATGATTCAAAGAAACGGGAAATGTTGAAAGTTGTGTTGGTAGCCGTGGGCGATTGGTACCACTTGATAAGTGGCGCCAGCCTCTCTAACCTAACCTGCCATTTAGTTGTCAAGGATCCTTGGAGTGGTGCGCAACGTGCATTTGCTATCAAAGCGTTTTACAAAAACAATGACAGTGTGGAGGGAGCCCGTAGAGAATTTCGCCGTCATTTTAATCCGGGACGGCACGACCGTGTTCCATCAGCACGTGCGATTAAAACACGGATATCTAATTTTGAGGAAACTGGTTCGGCAATGAAAAAGAAACCTCCATGTTGTGAGCGAACCGTCCATAGACCACAGAATGTTCAAGCTTTACAAGATGCTGTCACACGAAGTCCACATCGGTCAATCCGTCGTCTCTCGGCATCTTTACAATCGCATAGTTCAAGAATGTTAGTGAAGGACTTGCAATTCCATCCGTACAAGTTGCAGATCGTCCAGGAACTTAAACCGAACGATGCGGTTGTGCGAGCACAATTCTGTAATGTAACGCTTCAGAAGATAAATGATAACGAAGAGTTTGTTCACGAACTGTGGATGTCAGACGAAGCGCATTTCCACCTCAGTGTTTTTGTTAACGAGCAAAATTTCAGATACCGGGCACAAGAAAATCCTACGCAGCTATACCAGCGTCCGTTGCACAGCCAGAAGTGACCGTGTGGTGTGCTATGTCATCTTACGGTGTTATAGGCCCTTATTTTGTTTGCGGATGAGAACGGTCTTGCGATTACAGTGACGGCGGCTCGTTACGTAGCCGTGCTTGAAACCTTTGTTGTGGAATAACAAAAGAGGTTTCCATCGATTCTTAACACAGCCTGGTTTCAACAAGACGGAGCAACGTCACATACCGCACGAATATCGATGGCAGCTGTACGCCGATTGTTTGGACATTGTTTCTCATTTCACGAAACTGTGACATTAGATGGCCTCGCAGATCGCCTGATCTCTCAGCTTACGATTACTTTTTTCGGGGTCACCTTAAAAGCAAAGTGTTCCGCGGTAGACCTGCTACAACGGAAGAACTGAAGGCAAAAATCCGAGAAGCAATTGCGGAAATTCCAGTTGAGATGTTACGTCAAACCATGAACAATTTAACGAAGAGACTTCGTGAGTGTTTACGTAGAAGAGGTCATCTTTAAAAAAGAAACTAAAATGTATGCACCCTAAAATGGCAACATTTGTACAATTATATGAAATAAAATTCATTTTCTAAAAGAAATTTTTCATTAACGTTATTTAATTTTTTAAATTTCCCGTTTCTTTGAATCACTCTGTAGAAGTAATCTGTGAGGGCGTAGAATGTTAGGTGTAATCAGAGATACGGAAGAGTGAATCTTTCTTTTCATTGTTTAAATTTTTATCGGCTTTCGATCTCTGATAATATAGTTTTAGAAGAAACATGTGAAGTCATGAAGTGTTTTGTTTAATCTGAGATACGGAAGAGTGAATGTTTCTTGTGTCATTTGTTAAATTTTTATCGGCTTTCTCTTTCTGATAAGGTTGTTATATTAGTAATCTTTGAGGGCGTTAGGTGTAATCTGAGATACTAAAGACTGAATGTTTTTTATCATTGTATTAATTATTATCGGCTTTCTCTTTCTGATAAGTTAGTACATGAACTTATCTGTGAGGGTGTTGAATATATGGTTTAATCTGATATACAAAAGAGTGAATGTTTCTTGTCATCGGATAAATTTGTATCGGCTTTAGCTCTCTGATATTATAGTTTTAGAAGTAACCTATGGAGACGTGGATGGTTTGGTTTAATCTGAGATACAGAAGAGTGAATGATTTTTGTCATCTGTTAAATTTTTATCAGCTTTCTCTTTCTGATAAGGTAGTTTTGAAGTAATCTCTGAGGGCGTTGAATGCTAGGTGTAATCTGAGATACGGAAGAGTGAACGTTTCTTGTCATTGGTTAAATTTTTTGATTGCATCCACAATCAAGTATTCAAATCTGTATTAAAGTAGTTACTTTAGTAGTAAAAGCAGTTGCCTTTACTAGGTCTTGAAAACAGTGAACTCTTGAATTCCAAATCAGTTTCTTTGGGAAGACGTGTTCACCACTAGACCAACCCGGTGGGTTAATAACTTATCCTCTAGTGACCGTTAACAAATTTTTTTAAATTTTTATACTTAAGTTATAATTACTGTGATGTGACTGAAATTTATTTTTAAATTAAATAAAATTAAAATTTTTATATTTAAATAAATATTTAATCGTACAAAACATTACCAATTGTCAAGATTTCTGATATTTCAAAAAGGGTTCTACTAGGAAACATTATTTACTATAGGCTACCTTTAAAGGTATATTTTTGTTGTGTATCCAGTGCTACTCTCCAGGCTATTACACAATGTTGGAGCAGAAAGATATGAAAAATACATTTGTTTAATAATTCTATCACATTTAATTTAGCTTATTCTAAAAAAAATGAATGATTAAAAACTTCAATTTTTGCAAAAAAAGTCGATGTGCATATATCACTTGAAAATTATGATAACAATCAAGTATTTAATATTATTAACTCTTTCTAGCAGTTATCAAATGAAAAGAAAGTTAAAAGTTGTCAATTGAAAATAAAAAAATGAATTTTTCAAAGCATACGAAAAAATGCACATGCCTACCTGGGACTCAAACCCAGAATCTCTGAATTAAAGGTAAAATTGTTTCCGCTTTTTCATGTAGATCAAATTATTTTATGAATAAAATGACATTTTGTTAATTTAGTTTTTGTATGATTCTGAATATATTTTTGTAAAAAATTTTTCTGTAAAAAAAAAAGTGTAGGCATTGTCATAACAATATATGTTGTATAACATTTGATTATATAGATATAGTTAATTATTTTCTAACTATACATGTAAGAAAATAACTGTATAATTTTTATAAAGGAAACCCACCGGGGGTTGGACTAGTGGTGAACATGCCTTCCTAAATCAGCTGATTTCAAAGTTGAAAGTTCTAGGGTTCAATTCCTAGTAAAGGCAGTTACTTTTATACGGATTTGAATACTAGATCGTGGATACCGGTGTTCTTTGGTGATTGGGTTTCAATTAACCACACATCTTAGGAATGGTCGAACTGAGACTGTACAACACTGCATTTCATTTACACTCATTCATATCATCCCCTGAAGTAATACATGAACAGCAATTTCCGGAGGCTACACAGAAAAAAGAAAAAAAGGAACAATTTTATAAAGGGAAAAAGTAGAAATTTGGCACAAATATCTGACTGTATATATAAACATATATAAATTTGACTTTATTTCCAACCCTGTTTGGAGAAGGAGATATCATAATAAATGTATTTTTTTATTTTACAATAAAAAAATATTTTTACTTTTTTGATTAATACGAGTATTGCACCGAACTGACCTAACTTGTCAAATTAAATAATAACAAAAATAAATAAACTTTTAAATCCCAAAAAGACGACAATTTTTTAAATTAAAATTTTAAAAATTGGAAATCCAGTCGTGTGTATCTAATATTATCGAGACAACACAGAAACATTTTGAAAAATGTGTCCTAAGGCATTTGATGTAAGAATGCTTTACAAATTGTGGGCGTTATTAAAAAAATGTAACTATCAAGCAAGGGGATCAATCAAATTTGATAAAACGTTTTTTCATTATACGGTAGAAATATCATACCGACATTTCTACCATCAAAAGGAGGACCTATTTTTTTTCTAAGAAAATAGTAAATATTAGAACAACTTACCTCTTATACCTGCTTAGTACTCATGTGACACCACCCTTGGACCTGACAACAATCATCTCAGTATGCTTTCAAACCTTCTCAACTCGGCACTACTTCATCTATTGTGTATTTATAATGCACGGTTCTTCGCACAAATCTTCCCACTCATCCAATCAGCAGCCACTGTCATATCAGTACTTAAGCCTGGTAGAGACAAAGCATGCTTCTTAGACTACAACTTTAACTCCTTGACAAAAATTTTGTGCAAAGTAATGGAGAGAATGGTGAACTGCAGTCTTACATGGTATTTAGAGAAACATGTCCTGATATCTCCAGAACATTGTGTTCTGCCAAGAACAATCTTCCATTGACCATCTGGTAACGCCGGAAATAGCTATCCAAAATGTTTTTCTGCTCTACCAGCAACTTGTTGCTGCTATTTTCTTTTATATCAGGAGGGTGTATGACAGCCTGGTGATGTGATATTCCTAACACCCTTAAAGAATGGGGAGTCATGTGCAATATGCTTGTCAATTATTAGAAGTTTCTTTAGTGACTGAATCATCTGTGTTCATGTTGAGTTGCATCACCTTGGCGAATCAAGTGCCTCAAGGAAGAGCATTGTGCCACCTAGTTTATTACAGTCAACAATATTATTACATGGGTACAGCCACCTGTTTCATGTTCTCTGATTATGATTTAGCTATATCTACTACGACCCATTTTCAAGGCCACAGCTGTGAGACTAATACAGAATACTACGAGGCGCAACAATAAAGTAATGAGACTGATGTGAAAAAAAATGTTGCTTACCGTTTTAGTCATGTTTAGTGTTGTCTCCTTCAAAGTAGTTCCCCTCTGATTGCACACACTTATTCCATTGATGGTAACATTTCTGGAACTCATCTTCTGTAATATCCTCCAAGACCCTCATCACAGCTTTTTGGACATCTTGTGTTGTTTGAAAATGGTGCCCCTTGACCGCCATTTTGACTCTTGGAAATAGAAAAAAGTCGCACAGAGCGATATCTGGTGAATAAGGTGGCTGTGGTAGTACTGAAATTTGTTTTGAGGTTAAAAATTGCTGTACTGACAGAGCAGTATGGGATGGCGGATTATCGTGATGCAGAATCCAATTATCAGCAATGTTGGCACACACACGAACTCGTTTACGAAGTCTTTCTAAAATTTCTTTGTAGAAATATCGGTTAACTGTTTGTCCAGGAGGCACCCACTCTTTATGAACAATTCCCTTGGAATCGAAGAAGCACACAAGGGTGTGCGTTTCAGTTTTGACTTTGACATGCATGCTTTTTTTGGTCTGGGTTATCCCTTTGAGCACCGTTGCGAACTTTGGCGTTTTGTCTCTGGATTGTATTGAAAACACCAACCTTCATCACCAGTTATAACACGGCTCAACAAATCTGAATTGATTTCCGTTTGCTCTAACAGATCGGCTGCCACATTTTTCCGTGTTTCTTGCTGTTGTTGTGTGAGATTTTTGGGGACCATTTTTGCACAAATCTTTTTCATACCAAGATCTTCAGTTAATATTAGACGAACCGTTTCTCGATCTAGAGTTCTTCTGTAATCATTTTCACGGATAATATTCAATCAGATCGTATGATTTCACGCACCCTGGTCAAGTTGACATCTGTCCGTGAGGTTGATGGTCGTCCACTGCGGTCTTCATCTTCAACATTCGTTCTGCCTTCACTAAAAATTTTATGCCACCGAAAAACTTGAGCTCTTGACATAACCTCCTCTCCGAAAGCCTTCTGAAGTTTACCGTAAGTTGTCGTCCCGTTTTCACCTGATTTAATGCAAAAAGAAATGGCATACTGTTGTGCAATATTTTGCGGTTTCATTTCTGTGACGAGATACACAAACACGTGTTCACTTACTACAGCACAACTCACGACTGAGCAGTCGCATCAATGTGCCGCTTGGACGACTAGAAGTAGCTTATAGACCAAGGTCAAAGATGGTGTGCCTACGCAAGCTGCAGGGTTGCCACATCTTGCAAAGAATGAGACATCAGTCTCATTACTTTATTGTCGCACCTCGTATATCGAAGCTTGATCCATGGTCACCTGTTTCACGTTCTCACTTGAGAAAACAACAAAAACAACACTTGCAAGACCCTTTTATTCCACAAATCCTTCTAAATGGAGAGCAAATTGCTTTCTCTCCTGATGTTAAATTTATAGGTTTGCTTTTTGATTGTTGTCTTATGTGGGTCAAACATATTAAACAGTTAAAAACGAGATGTTCAAAAATTCTAGATATACAAGTCCTTAGCAACACCATGTGGGGTGCCAACCAATTATGTATGTTGTTTTTTTGTTTTTCAGTTTGGTTCTGTTTGGATTATAGTTGTATCACTTCAGCGTGTCATACAGTGCTTATGATACTGGATGATGTACATCACACTTTTCTTCATCTTGCTACAGATGCCTTTAGATTAAGCCCTGTCTCAAGGATACTTGACTGCAGTGAGCCATCACTTTGAGATGCTAGCAGCTGGTCCTGTCTATCTTACTCTGCCCATCTTAAAGAACAACCAAATCAAACAGTTTTTAAAGCAGTCCATATTTTCATATCGCAAATCTCATTTACGATATGAAAACCATCCACATTATACAGCATCAATATGCTCGTGCCTGGCGTTTACAAACCTTTTCCAGTTTTATCTTTATAATTAAAGACCTTAGTTTTTATTGTACCTAGTTTTACAATAAAGCTACATGCCCAGCTCATAGTTTAAGTTTTACAAATATTTCTATTGATGTATTAATGAATAATGTAAAATTATATATGATGTATAAAAATTATTATTATTAAGAAATCTGAAATAAAAAAAATCATTTTTATAAAACCAAGTTTTATTTTAAAACACAAAATAACAAAACAACCATGCTTAAAAAATACAAATGTTAAAAGGAGAAATAAAAACAAAAATTATTAAAAGTAAACAATGAAATTAAAAAAAAATATATATTTAACCAATTTTATGCTATGCAAACATTAATTATTTGAAAACAATCTAATACTTACTATAAGGAAATAAAATATTATATTACTAATAAATACTTATACAAGTTACAAAAAAATTAAATACATTAAGTAGAATATAAGAATTCACACTCGTAAAAAAAAATTACTCTATTTGTATAAATTTCTAATGTGAGACTGACACCCAAATACATGTGTATATTAGAAAACCATATTGACTCTCATCCCTGTTTTTAAGAGACTGATAAAAAAGTGTACACTTTATAAAAATAAATTTTATACTCTAGTGTGCTTGGCTTTGATTAACAGAAAAGTGAAGTGCAAACTTGAAGAGACCAGTATATGGTTTCAGGCCATCATAAAGAAAAAATCAGAATGTAATTTTTATCCAGAGGTAAAATAAAATATTCAAAGAGTACATAACAGAAAAATTTATGCATGTGTATGCTTGGCATTGATCTACTCAGAATGGAATGGTACGCAAGGATAGCGGGAGAATTTGTATCTTTCTAATAATTGCAGAACCTGGACAAAAGTGCATCTTTCTTCTATCGGGCAGGTAATTATTTAATTAGTGGAAGTTATATTTATTTTCTTTTACTTATGGATGGAATTATTTGTTGCGTTCTGATCCTTTAGTCCAGGGAGAAATTTTTTGACTGGGGCTGACCTGTGAGAGACTAGCTGCGTATGAGCTTTATTCTCCCGGTGTGATTATACTTCAGTCCATCTCTTGTAGACCTTTCGATGCTAGAGCTTTCTAGCCTAGCAGGAATACACTTTTCGGGGATCCTAGTGTTTCAAGGGAGTTGCATGTGCTGGCATGATTTACTCAAAGATGCTTCTGAGAAACTGGAGAAGTGAGTAAAGCACAAGTTAAAATGTCCTAGATCAGATAGTGGCAGAGGGGGAGATAAACTTAAAATTATAAAAACCATTATAAAATTTATAAAAACCATGGGCAAAATTGCTAAAAATTATGCAGAAATTATGTCAGTATTGAAAATATAAATAACTTTCAATAAATCTTAAAAATGGTACAATAATACCAAGCAGCCCGTAGAAAGGAAATTCATAGTAAGGAGATTTTAAACTAGCTTAACAACTATCCAGCGCAATTGACTTAAAAGCTAAAAATAAAACATTCAAGAAATTTGAGATATAATCTAAACATCTGGAAAGAGGAGATAAAGAAGAAAAGTAGGAAGATAAATCAAAATTAAAAAAAAAGAAGATGCTTGTTTGAATAGAATCTAAAGTTCGAAACAAGCTTATAGTTTTTAATATCTGGCTTTGAGGAGTGCTTTATCAAATGGATTTCTGAAAAAAAAAACAGTGATCAGATTCGTTTATATTCTTACTTTGTACTATAATCGGGTCAAATATCAATCTTTTCTAAGAAAAGTAACAGAAGTATCTCAGACATGAAAACTTATGAAAATGAAACTTCTTTGTAAAACTAGGTAGAGCTGCTTAATCTGAATATAAGGATGATCACTAAAAATAAACAACGGGAATCATAGCTAAGATTGCTGGGATATATCATATGGTTGAATAAGAAAAGGAAGACTGGCTCAAAAAAAAGGCTGAGGATAAAGGGAACGTGGTAGGGCCAGGAATAGAGGAAAGTAGAGGTTAGACGTGCTGGAATATTATTGAAAGATATTCCAAAGACAGAAAACGATGTAGAACTTTCATGACCTCCACACCTAGTGTTATAAAATGACATGAACTTAAATTTTATTCAGAGAAAAGTTTTTACATGAAAATAATACTTCTATTCCAGCTAAGTTCTGATGGGTTATTGTTGAAGGTGACGAATATAAAATGCTGTAAATGTAAAAGGTCACGTAACATAGACAAGAGTAAATAAGCCAACGGCACACTCGCACACACATACAGTGGCAGAAAACTAATCAAGGCCGTAGTGTACAACAAAGTTAAGGAAAGTAACAAGAAAGCATGTTCATTATTTCTCATTCCATTACAATTATCATAAAGATTCATTAATGGATGGATTCACAAACAAGAAGAACAAAAAGACATGAAAAAACCTTTCCACACTTCATGATAAAGGTAAAAAGTATGCAGGATAATGATGTTAAGATACTACCACTGAGCATAAACTAAGGATCTATGGCAAATGGAAATATGAATTATCTTTTTATCTTATATTTTCTAGCCAATTTTCTTGATTTTTTTTCATTAAAGTATTCTGATATCAGAATGACATCAAGTCATAATTTGTATTTAATAATCATCCAATGTTAGGCAAGTGAGGAATTTATTCTTCATTGGGTGATCCCGATATAAGTTACAGGGCTGGATTAACCAATAGACAAAATAAAGCAAATATTTAGGGCCTGTGATTTTGAGGAACCCAGCTTCTGTGAAGGAAATGATAAAAATAAATCTAAAGTAATAAAATCGTATATGGACTACTGGCAGAAGGGACACCATATCTCCCCATTTGGAGGTTAAATAAGGAATATCTTTAAAATTTAAAAAATGCAAAAAACAATAAAAAAAGTATGTATTTTTTTCTTTTTAAAATACAATAAAAAAAAATGTAGAAGAATTTCTTTCCGATACGGAAAAGGGAATTTCCAGACTACCCATCAGATTTTGTTTGAGGTAATCTACAACTTATTTAAATGGAATCCCAAATAAAAATTTTCTAGGGCCCAGTAAAGGCTTAAATCTGGTAATTGGTATTTAATATAATAGTCACAAACATATTATAAACCCGATGTTACTGTCTTATTGACGTACCAATTAATTTTATTCTTGATAACCGACTATTATGAACATAACAGTTTAATTTAAAAACTATTATTGAATAAATTAACATCTTTTAGAAAATCCCTGAAGACTGAGTAACAGCTCTGAAAGTACTAGGATTTACACTTTTTAATGGTAATTGAAAATTTAATTTATACAATTATATTTAAATGACTGAAAAATTTTTTAAAGAAATTTTTATAAAAACTTATGTAAAATAAATAATTGAACCTTTGGAAAAACTTTCATAGAAAAAAAAAATGAATAACTGAAATTAACCCATTTTATGAAGATTACAGCTTGAATAATGCAAACAGAAAATATATAAAATCTACAACTTTATACTTTACAAATCTTTAAAAAAATTAGCAGTTTTGTAAATTTTTCATTGTCAAAATAATATAAAAATTAGACTTTATCTGTTTGCTGAACTTCCACTGATATGACTAAAAAAAAATTTTTCTAGCAAATTTTCGAAGAAAAACAATATTACTTTTGGTTGCATGGTGAGAGTGGGGAGGGGTAAAACAGAATTTTCTTTACGTTTTGAAGTATGAGGAGTATGAAAATACAATTTACTTTTTTATATATATATATATAAAAAAGACACGCTTTTCAGGAGTCCGAGAAGCACATCACCCGAGAAGTACGTTCTTTATATATATATATATATATGGAAATAATATCCCTAAAACTTATGATGGATTTATATAAAAGACGGAAAAAACAACTAATAATCACCTTCGTCGACTTTAAAAGGGCCTATGATTGTATACACCGACCATCCATGCTGAATATTCTGAGAAACCTGGGCCTTCACCCTAAACTCGTAAACATGATAAAATTAACTTTAACCGATACCCAGTCCAGAGTGAAATTCAGAGGTGAACTCTCTCAACCCTTCTACATAAAAACTGGATTGAGGCAAGGAGACGGCCTCTCACCACTCCTTTTTAACTACGCCCTTGAATTTGTCATGAGAAAATGGTATGAAATAAATCCCAAAAATATAAAAATGGGTACTAAGAAAAACTCCATCACACTAAATTGCCTAGGATTTGCAGATGACCTCGCTCTTTTAGCAAATAATATTCAAGAAGCCAAAACACAAATCATGAGCCTTCAAAACCTAGCACAAAAGATAGGGCTTCATATCTCTTTTGAAAAAACTGAACTAATGGCCATAGATCCTCTGGTAATAGAGCACATTACGGTAAACAATCAGAAAATTAAAATAGTAAAACAGTTTAAATATCTAGGGGAAATAATAACTTATAATTTAAATGAAAAAGTGACATGGCAAAACAGGACAAATAAAATGATTAAATCCCAAAAATTAACTCGGTCAACATATAACAAAAAATGCCTTTCTGCTAAAACAAAACTTAAACATTATAAAACTGTAGTACAGCCAGAAGTCACCTACGGAAGCGAGACCCTTTTCAAAATCACTCAGAAAAACCGAATTGAAAAAATTCTGAAAATAGAGAGGAGAATTGTCAGAACGTGTATCAATAAAAAACACCAAAAAGAAGGCCAATGGTGGATTGTGCCAGATGAGGTGGTGTATCGAGAAATAGAGCCTGTTACTGATACTATGCGGAAAAAAAGAATCTCTTTCTTCGGTCATCTCATAAGGACACCGGAAACAAGACTGTCAAGAAATATCATTGAAAAGCTCTGGTTCCAAAAGCTAGAAGTAGGATGGATCAAAGAAATTAGAGAAGATATGAAAGAAAAGCTGAGATGCTCCTCCTCTGCCATGTAGATCAGCTAATTCATAAAATGTTAATAAATTAATAATTAGCAAGAAACAGGCAAAAATCAAGGAATAAAATGAAAAATATATCACTTACAAATTAGTGGGTTATCTACTGAATAATTATTATGACTTTCAATAAATTGCAATGGTGACCTTGGTACGGAATATTATACAGAAGAGGAAATAAAACTATGAATAATTTAAGACAAGTTGATGTCATTGCCATTCTACCTACTTAACAGCCACATAAATTTTCTCAAAATTTAATGTATTTTCTAAAATTTAAAGAATATATGTATGGATTAAAACTTTTTCATCTAGATAATACTGCTATCAGTAACTATAAAAAGCCATGACAGCACTCTAGAAAGGAGCTACACGTTAAGTGATACTGGTCAGTTTCTTTCCAAATATTAACAAAAAAAAATTTTGATGAATTAAACAGATAAAAATTAATACTCAGAACTTATATACATCTACAATATTTAATCGTTAACCATCCAAAATTTGGCCATTACTTGATTTAAGGTAAGACCTATTTTAACTTGACTTCTTTTGGCTTCTGTCTGTGACAGTTAGGCCAAACCTTTGGGCACATTTACAATAAAAAATTGCAAAAACCTTTGAAAGTACTTTCAACACATTGTATTTAGCGATGCCTTTGGAGACTACTTACTGATAAAATAGGTAAAACTAATTTTTATGGTAATATTCAAAAACAATTAAACTGAAACTTCCATCTTGAATTAAATTTTCAGTTTTTAATAATAAGAGAAACTTGTTTAATGAGATTCTTTGAACGATGACGATGGGATTCAATGGCTTACACCTAGATCAACGTATGACATGGAGAGGTCATATATTAGAGAAGAAACAGATTGACCAGAAATTCAAGGGTATGAATTGGGTAACAGATAGGGGTTCTCAGTTGTCTCACTCTCTAACAAGGTTTTTCTATGTAAGATCTTCTTGAAACCAATAAGAATGTATGGGTTTCAGCTCTGGGGAATGATTAATGACAGCAATATGAAAGTGATCCAAAGGTTACAGAACAAGATATGAGGAAAATGATCCAACTGAGGAATTTGTCAGGAATTCTGAAACACACACCAATATCTGGAATCCCGTACGTTCAAGATGAGATCGACAGTTACAGTTCTAAATACATGGTTAGGCTAAATAGACATGCAAACAGTTTCAACTCTGTGAAAACTACTCACGTTATGTTTACGACTTGGAGAAGAGACTGCTCTCCAGTATACTTGGATAATATTGAAATTCCTGATGGAGCTAGTATGAGGTACCTTGGCTTACACCTAGATCAATATGCTTGAACCTGGGACCTTGGTTTAGACAACGGTGATGACATTAGACGATTAAAAAGAGTTCATATGCTGGACCTTAGATATGTATAACATTGGTCATTGAATACTTTATTTTCATGTTTTCTTTATTTTACAGTTTTTGTACCTTGTGCATTATTTACCTGTTTCTGTTTCAATAATTTATTATTGTTGTTTTAAGGGTATTACTGTTTGTCATATTGTTGCTTTGCAATTGACCTATATTTGCTTATTTTGCCTGCCTTTTATTTAAATCTGTGTTTAATTTTTTATTTATTTGTTTATTTACCTGTGTTAATATGTGCAAAAGGATCTTCTATTTGATAAAAAAAAACATTGTATGCAAATTGAATGTTTTAAACATGTTGTTCGTAGTTTGGAGAAGTACTAAAATTCAGTGATGATATATGACAATGAGTGTTTATTGAATCTTTGTTATTATAAGTATGTTAACATGGATGTTTACTGTTATTGTAATCATTTATTGTTTGCTTTAATGGCGGGGGGGGGGGGTTATCACTGAATGGCTCTCTCTCATGTGATATTTTAACATATTATTTTACTTACGGTTTCGTCAAGAGAAACTGTTTGAAAAAATTTTGTTCTACAGCAAAAAAAAAATTAATAAATTTTATTGCATAAACTTAATTTGTTAAATATAAGAACAATAATACTTGTATAATTTTAATATAAATTGATTATATTCCTACACAATTTAAAAAAAAAAAACTGTAATTTTTAGTTTTTCAAAATTTTCATTAAATTGTTCGATGTACCACAATAAATAAAAAAAACAATGATTTGAGAAATAAATTTTTTCAAAATGTATACCCTAATTGTTGTTTTTAAAATTAACCTTTATTTAAAAAAAATAATACTGTTATTCTTTTTTATAGAAAAGTAATAATAATAATAATAAAATAACCTCAAAATTCATTAAAGTTACTGGTACAAAATAATAGTGAACATTGTACTAAGAGAGTGATATGAATTTCACTTACTGAAATACTCAAAAATTTTTCGTAAGTACTCAACTAACAAATAATGTAAATGGAGAAAAAAATAACTTTTTAAAATAATTTTTCTGTCATTAAGGGTTAAATTAAAAATTTGGAATTAGTTTAAATTATAGAAATGCTTAATATATTAATGTTGAAATATCTAAGAAAATTATTAAACAGACACATCGACACAAATTTTTAATTAAATCAAACCACGGCATTACAAATAAAATTGAAAAAATATTGATGATAATGGCTTAACAGGATAATCAAAAATTTACAAATAAAACATGATGAAATTAAATACTTAAGTACAAATTCAATGAGTAACTGAAACCAACAATTCATTCTAATCAGTTCCATTAACTACAAAATAATGCTACAGAAAAAATATTACGCTTAAAATAAATTTTGTAAAAGTAATAACTTTTTTTTTGTAACATATCATAAAGAAATTTAGTCTTGAAATTAAACACTAGTACAGTGAAAAAACTTATTTATTTCTAATGTATAATTCTGTACTTTTAATCCTAGAATAAAACCTCCAGGAATCCTAATTATTTCAGTAATTTGAACAAACATGGGTTTAAATTACTAAACGTGGGTGTGATTACTGTTCGTCTAGTTTTGAAACAAGTAGAGCCAACAATTTATTATGAAATATCTTAATATTGGTTAAATCCAAGCAGTAAATTATATATATGAGAGAGTGAATCAAATATAAACCAGAATTTTTGTTGTTGTTGACGCACTGTTAACGGATAGGGGCGTGGCTTCTTAATGTTTTATGTAGGGGATCCTTTCTTAGAAAGCCATCTCACTACATTTTCCTAGTCAGTATCACAATATCAGAGCAGGAGGTATCATTGCACATTGTGCAATGCTTTATTATTAAATTTCTTACAGAAAGAAGGTGTGAAAACAACCAAAATTTTTAGAAGACTTCAGGCACAGTTTGGAGACAATATACTTAAAAAGACTCAACTGTACGAGTGGCATAAGCAGTTTTTGGAAGGACAAGAACCAGTTGAAAATGAAGGTCATCAACATTGCCCCAAGGGCATGTGCTACTGCTGAAAACATTCTCACAGTTCGTTACCTTATCAAGGACGACCGTCGATTAACAATTATGGAAATTGCTTCTGAGATCGGAATAAGCAACGGCAGTGCTCAGGCAATCATTACTCTGACGATCTTGGATTTAAAAAAGTGGCAGCACAATGGATCCTTCGTCTTTTCACCAAAGGTCAGAAGCTCTATCAGGTAGAGGTGTGCCAATGATTTGACTGGTTTGGTGTACCTGTGTTTTTAGATTTCAAAGGAGTTTTGCATGTTGATTTTGAATATCGTACAGTGAATTCTGCAAACCACTGCCAAGTTTTAGATGAAGCAAATCTCGCATATCATCAAAAAAGACATCAATTTCCAATCCGAGACCCATTAAAAGAAGCACTTGGAGGAGAGAAATTTGAAGACGATGCTGCTGTTGAAGCATTCATGACACAATTGGTTAATGTATATCATTTTACGAAAGTGGGATTAAATAACTATCTATCCACCAGGAAAAATGTGTTCCCAAAAGAGCAAATCATGTAGAAAATAAAATATTGTATGTATTTTTATTATCCTTCAATAAATTATAAAACAAAAATTCCGGTTTGTAAACATGTATAATAAAATAATTCTTTTAATACAGAAAGAAAACATTACATAAAAATAAGAAAACAGGAATTTGCGACAAATGAGTAATACTTAAGAGTATTTCCCTATAAAGAGATTTTAAGTGAACTTTTTCTAGTATGAAATATGAATAAATATTATACATTTTACATATAATTTAATTTTTATTATTAGTAACTTCTTGTATTTTTATCATTTCTAAACTACTATCGCTGCCGTCGTTATTAGTCGAATTATTTGATGAGTTTGATGGTGAACTAACAGGTTTTTTCTCACTATCAATTTCAGTACTAGGAGGTTGATTTTCTGATAACTGCCATGTCGGTATTGATGCTGCTACATTACTACTTGTTTGCGGTGTAGCTGGAAATTGTTTCCTGTAAAAATAAAATTATTTCTTATAATACATGAATCCTGACTTCACAGATTTGTTATACAATAATACTCAAACATATGAATTTCAATTAATATTGATACAAATTCTATTATAAATTAATATTAATTATTCATATAAAATATATCTTTTTTAATAGTAATATAAAAGGATTATTAAAAAAAAGACCAAAGTTATGCAATAAAAACTTTATTAATATAGTTACAACTTTATGTAGGTTTGGCACCTTCAAAATGGTCTCATTTACTGATAATAATATACTGCTCCGAACATCTCTTCCATTTATGGAATGTTTCCTGTTCTGTTTTTGGGGAGTATGTGCAGTTGTACTGTAATTTCCTCATTTTTTTTATGGTTTGAAAACAACGTCCATTCAAGATTACCTCCAACCATGGGGAAAAACAAAAAAAATCTACTGGGGCCAATTCTGGAAAATAGGAAGAGTGAGGCTTAACAGTTGACTTGTGTTTTACAGGATAATGGTGTTGTCATGATGATTATCCAAACCTAGTTTTCCACACTTCAGGCCTCTTTTTGTGTACAGCATCCTTCACACATCATAAATATACCATAAACACCATTTCATGTAGAGTTCCCAGTTTGTGGAATAAATTCATATTAGACCCAATGCTTTCCAGACAAAATATCTACAATCAGCTTCATGTGAGCTTTATTTGTTCTAAATAATCCTTTTCCAACAAACTGCAATGATTACAATTAGATTTTTGCATTGCAACATAAACCCAATTCTCATCTCCTAATTGGTTACTCCTCATTGGCATTGGCATAATCAAGAAGATCTTGACTGATATGAACACTCTCTTTCTAATCATTGGTCAGCAAATGTGGCACTAATTTTGCGATGAATTAACATTCATCGCATCAGTTTTTCCATTAAAATTGTGAGGTGTGAACCTAAGATATGATGTTCACTTTCTCAACAATCTTTTGTCTAGTAAAAGCACTGATCTTTACTAACCGCAGCACAAATTGCGTAAATGTTATTGTTTAGTGATATGGAAGATCACCCAGGTGTGGGATCTATTGGTTGATGTTCTGTTCTATTCAAAATGATTGAACCATCTGCTCATATAGTCTTCCCTAAGTGATTGTTGAAGTATTTTAAATATCTCTGTGAAAAGGTTTGAAGTAAAATTTAAAACAAGTTTGTTGTATTAACAAACTTGTTTAAGCTATAACCTTGTTATAGCTTAAAAACTAACAATAGTATCGTGGCGTGTAAAATGGCATTTCTGAAAGTTAAACAACATTCTGGTGCACTGGTTAGTGTGCTATTATAAAAATTCTGTCTTTTTTCAAAGCATCTTGTTCAATGTATAGATGATAATACCTTAACTTAACCCTTTATCCTCCAATTATGAACAAGTATTGCAATTGGGTCTACAATTTTTTGATCACTTAGTTCCCAGTCAGCTATTAATTAGATTTATGGTTGGTTACCGTTAAGTATATGGTAAAATTGCTTGTACCAAAAACATTTTTTTTACAAAAACCTTCATTTAATCAAAAAAATTACTTTCAATTCAATTACGATAAATCTTTCAGCGAGACCTTTCCTGAAACAACTTTCTGGGTGCAAACCTGGGTTGTTCCTGGAATGTTAGGAGTAGGCCTACATTTTGGTTCATCTATTTCATCATCACTACCTTTAATTTCACTATAATTGTCCAAAATAGCATTTTCTTTATCACTTTCTTCAAAATTATAATCAGGATGTTCATCACTATTATCACTAAACTCATTTTCAATATCAGGATGACTGGTAGATGCCGAACCGACTCACAAAATACATAACCTCACATCGAGAACGTAATTATGCATAAAACAATCTATTTTTGATTCTATCAATATTGAATATCAATTATCGTGGGTTTTATGATCTTACAAACAAATGTTGGTTCGTTTTTGAATCTCTATGTATGGCCGTGGTTATTTTAAAAATGTTGAGCCATACTCAACAAAGGAGTGCTACATGTAAATGTCATTGTTTAGTTATACTCCACAAAGGAGCGGTACCAGTAAATTATTAGTGACTGTATTTAACAAAAGTGTACAAAGGGTTAATGAATATTTTAGTTATTTCTTCAAGCCAGTATTTAAATTTTTAAAGCCCTACCCTACTTTCAGTAATTTAAATGCCCAACCAGCAGCTGTATCACAGTACTAAAAGTAAAAAATTATAGCTTCAAAACTATTACACCGATTTAAACCAAGTTTTCAGCAGAAGAATCACCCACTTTCTCCCATCTCCAATCTATGTCTTTTCTTGTACACTTCACTAGTATATCAATATCATCATCACTATCGCCACTACTCTGTTCAGAATCTTATTTATTTTCATTACGATTTTCTGGCACAAAATCTTCATCACTTTCGTCACTATCAAATTCACTACCACTATCAAATATTCTAATGTTACTGTCAAACGTCTCATCTAAACATTCAATAATTTGTTCTGATGTAAGATTACGCGATGTGCTTGACCCGGCCATTTTCGTTTACTCACAGCTGACGCAACTGACTGAAAGAAGAGCATTCAACTTCGTAGAACAAAATCGTATTTCATCACCACGGATATATAATCCTACGCAGTTATAAAAACACAGAGGGGAAGAACGAAGCCTCGTGATAACACAGAGGCAGTTGTTCAAATAAACATAACGAGATGGCAGTTTATGAAGTTTTGAAGAAAGCACTGCTCGCTGCGAGACTGTCACGTCAACCCGCCGATACATACAACTCAACATATGCGTGACATTCACGTGCTCCCTACCTGAAGGGTTAAAATAAAAACTTGAATTTGGTAACAAATTTTATGTATAGGAAAAATGATGTCAATAATTTTAATTTAAAAATTGTTTTTTTTATTGAATGGGAAAATTTTCCACAAAGTTGGAAATCATGGTCAAATTTTTAAATATTTTTTTAAGTTTACACATTATTACTAAGCGTATAAGTTACATAGCAGCTGATAAGGCATAAAACGTTTAACTAGTGCATGTGAAAAATGATGTACATAATGCTGGGCACTCCATAATTATTTATATAATGTTCATCATAAAAGAAAAAACTTGTCCTTGAAAAGCTACATCCTTAAGAACCATTTATTCTATATTACATTAAATGGATTTTTAATACATTCTTCACAACTTCAATATATTTGTAAAAAAAGCTTTATTAAAAGCTACTTAAACCAAAAAACATTACAAAAAGTATTGTATATTGTGCATGTATTTTTTTTAAGATGAAAAGCCAGATATATTATAATCACCTGAGAACAAAAGCAACAGAACGCTGCACTTTTTTAACTTTACAAATTTTTAATTAATTGTGAGAAAAGCTACAAAGAATGTAAATACAAAACAACAAAATAAAGATTGATTGCTACAAGAATTTCATTTTGAAAATAGATTAGACTAAAATACAGATTACAAAATGAGTAAAACAGTAATTAAGGATCAAATGTGATTATTCTCCATGCTTCCTAGTTTTTGGAAAATAGCAAAAAATTGCAGAATAAAACCCTGATAACAAAATCTATGAAAGATACAAGGGTTATTTTTTTTTCAATGTCCGATCGGTCACAAAATTAAAACCACAGTGAAAATAAACAATTTTTTATTTGTAACAAGTACTTACATATTTACGCTATTTCTCTACATAGTCGCCACTCATGGCAATGATTTAGACATTTGTTGTAGCATGGTACCAACTTTCCAATACCCTCGTCATAGAATGGAGCCGCCTATGTTTTCAGCCATGTTTCTACGCTGGTCTGCAGCTCGATGTCTGTGCCAAAATGTTGTCCTCCTAGCCAGCGTTTGTGAGCAAAGAGGTGAAAATCGGATGGAGCAAAGCCTGGGCTGTATGGTTGATGATCAAACACTTCATAACGAAAACGCTGCAGGAACTTCTTTGTTATAGCTGAAGTGTGTGGCCGAGCTTTGTCATCTCGCACACAGTTTGTGGTACTGAAGTCTCTCACTCACAATGGTGTAGAGAGCTGACCTTGAAATTTTAGGAAATTAATCACTCAATACAGGAATTGTGAGCCGATGATTTTCTCAAATCGCCTCATCCACTCGCTCAATGAGATCATCGGTTGACACTCGCTTCATTCCCTGACCGCCTGCATCATGAACATCTGCACGTCCTGCTTTAAGTTCCTGCACCATTGTCGCACTTTGCTGTCACTCATTGAAGTTTCACTACTTATTCGTCTATGAATTTTAACTGCATTACATCCCTCAGCCTGAAGAAATTGAATTACCGCATGCACTTCACACTTGGTGGAAGATACTATTGTTGTAGACATGTTTACGTGCTAGTTGCGTGTTCAAAACTAAACTAAGTGACAAAGCGTGATTGAAGGCCATACTAGAGACGCTGCACAACACATATGCGCAAAGGTTCATCCGATGTTTGTGCAGGTTTTTATTTCGTGACTGATCGGACCTTGAAAAAAATAACCCTCGTATATTAAAAATGAAAGAAAATGTAAATATGTTTCAGGAACATTCACACTGCAATTCAAAAGTAATTTTAATTTTAAGCTTTGAGATAACCACATTTGATCCTCAAAATTGATGACAAGGACTTGTATTACAAAATGAAAAGGAGAAGTTTAGTCTTGTTTCAAATAATTTTAATACCAGCCTTTTACCTAACCTACCATGATAACTATTGTTTTTTTATAAAAATCATAGCTGCACATCAGTGCTATTGACCTTTGAAATATTAACTAAATAAAATAAATAATATTTACGGTGTAAAAATTAGTTTGGTTGCAACCCTGTAGAATTTCAAATTTTTCAAACAAAGATGATGAGGAAAAAGGGGATTCCCCATAGGGAAAAGGAAAAATTAAAAAATGACGGAGTGCGACACTAAGTACTCCCTGTGGTGATAATGGATACTATTGATGCATATGCCCACTTTGCCACTAGTTTAAGAGCATTCTTTGGGGTGGGAGTGCGATTTTGCCAAAATTTATTTTTTTGCAAATACTGTTTTTAATCATTAACTAATGTGCCTAAGAAAAATAATGATGTCCTTAATTAGGCAAAATCTCAAGATACGGCGGTGACCTTGGTCTACAGCTTCATGCCCTTGATCTTTTTAAAGTTGAAAATCTAATGGCATTAAATGCCCCATATATATTAGTAATCTGACAAAGTTTGGTCAAAATTGGTCCAGTATTTCTGGAGATAAAGGTGAATTAGAGGTCAACAAAAAACATTCAAATGTACATATGAACATTAACATCTGGAAAATTTCCATCTGGTTTTTTAGATTGGTAAAATATCAAGATCTGGTGAAAACTGTATATGCCCAAATTCGATCAATTACAATACTTTCCCTTCTAGAGCTATAGCGCTATCTAGATGACAAAGTAAAATATATTCTAAATAAGAATTCTTAATCTGTTTTCAATAATTTTATTATTTTAATTAATTGAAAATAAACATAAAACATTAGACAATAAATTAAAAAAATAATTTCTAAATAATTAGTTAATATACTTCTTTAAATTGACAAAAGTAGTGGTTTTTATTTTTTTCTTCTTAATTGTTAACGTCTACTGAATCGGTTGATGCAAAGAAGTGTCTTATAGAAATTACTGCACATTTTTCATAAGGTTTAAATGAAAAATCTTATGAAAAAAGTTTTCATGGTGATATAGGGCTACAGTTCAACATTATTTATAACGTTAAAGAACTAATTACAATATGTAACAAAACTGCTGTGATATACATTTAAAAAAATCTAAAACTAAATAAACTTTAACCACAAAAATAGTTTACGCTTAACCTCACTTTTAATGATCGCATGACCCGGAAAATTCTGACGGGCTGAAAAGGAGACATACAATTCTGAAACAGAAAGTGGTGTAGAGATAACTATTTCTGAATCAAATGTATATTTTTAAATATAAATACTGGGTGAACAAAATGAATATTAGGGTTTTAATTTTCGAAGTCAATAGTTCTAAAGTTTAAATCCTAATAAAGGATTACTTTTACATGGATTTGAATACTAGATTGTGCATACTGGTGTTCTTTAGTGGTTGGGTTTCAATTAACCACACATCTCAGAAATGACAGACCTGAGACTGTACAAGACTACACCTCATTTTACATTCATTCATCCTCTTAAGTAATACCTTACGGTGGTTTGAAGGCTTAACAGAAAAAAAAAGTTTTAATTTGCTGTAATATCTCTTGGATGAGGTGTACGTCATTGATTTAAGGATAAAATCAAAGAGCAAAAAGGGATAGTTGTAGCTGCATACTTGGCCTTAGATTGATTCCCTGTGTTTCCACTCGACAGCGCCATTAACAAAGACAGTGTCTCCTTAAGAGAAAGCCTTCTGTATTTTGCAGTTTGCTAAATGTGAATCTGTAATTACATATCGACATGCGTTGTGTAGAAAGTTTAATTGTGATTTTAAATTGACAATAATATTGTTTAATGGCACAATCAGCTTCAAACGACCAGATGTCTGCATAAATAAGGAAAAAGTAAAGGACGACCGAGGGGCTAGCTGTGACCTAGCAAAGGTAGTGATGACTGTATGTAATGTTTAAAAAAAATGCTTACATATGTGTCTGTACTGTTTACAGCTTCTTATGGCATACTGTGTATGCCAACTTGAGTCAATATTTCATCTTGGTGAAAAAAAGGTTTTTCACTGAAACAAGCTTAACACGGATTATTACTGGATATGTTCCTTACACGGATCTTTCCTCGACTGCAATGTGGACCAGAGAATTTTATTTGACGACAAGACCATGGTGTATATCCTCCTCACTGGCTTAATTCCATATGGGGTCGTTTGAACTACTGAATAAGTCAGAATGGACTTGATAATAGAGCTTATATGCAGTAGCTTCTGAGCTCACCTGGTCTAACCCCATGTGATTCTGTCATTTGGGTTTTTATAAAGAATCATGCATATGCGCTTCCATTACCCAGCGATCTACTCGAATCAAGGCACAGAATTGAAACAGCTGTTACTTTTATTACTACATACCTGTTGGTTAAATTGTTGGAACTCACCTTGTGGTTGGAGTGCTCACGTCGAACATTTGCAGCGAAAAACTGTAAGGGATTTTTAGTTATTTTATTTGTGATTTATTACTGTAAATCAGAGTTAAAAAATATTAAATACTGTTATAACCCCGATATTCTTTTTTGTACACCCTGTATTATAACGAATATACAGTTTTGAAAAAATATGAGCTTTTTTAGATAGAGGTTAAAATATTATATAAGAACAATCAATTACCTCCATACAGAGAAAAAATGGAAATAATTCAGTTACAATCCTCAAGAACTGAAATTTAAAAAAAATATGATAAGGGAACGCAATATATCAGAAGCAAAAGAATTTTATTATTTAAGTAATAAAATTGAAAAGATGGATTAAGTAATGCAGACATTAAGTATAAACTGGCACATGCAATGAAAGCTTCCATTCAAAAACTTAATCTAGTCAAGTTAAATATATATACATATAAGAACTTCTAACACATTCTTAAAAATATTTGTGGAGAGTATAGACCTAATGATAATGAAACATAGGCAACAGGATAAACAGAAAGGAAAATAGAGGCAGCCTCTGAAATGTGATGTATAACAAGAGGATGTTGAAAATTATGAAGCCGATAAAATTTGAAATCAACAAAGACTTAGGATGAGTAATAGGTGAGGAGAGAAATTTCTGATAGAATCAAACTGATGTGTTATGTACTAAGACATAAAGGTTTAGGTTAATTTAGTAATAGAAGGATGTGTATAAGCTTCAGAGGCAGATAAAAGACAGAATATATATGAAACAAATAGCCAGTTGAGGTTATAGGTTATTTAGTAAATATGTTGATGTTAAAAAATTAGCACGTAATAGAAAGGAATGGGGAAATTGTATCAAACCAGTCAACTGAAATTAATTTAATAAATATCTATTTTTACCATTTACCTATTTAAAAGTAATCCTTTAAGTGAATTAATCTCGGTTAACAGCTCGTTATCTTCGCTTTGCTGTGACTGAGCAGCTAAATCTAATTTTGCTTCGAGTCTTTCTACATTACTATTGACTCTATCTAAAACTTCTTTTAATTTTATAACTTGCATCTCCAACGGATCTTTTTTGCTTGATTTTTTTCTAGACCCAAATAAGAAGGGTTCAATATATTTCTGTAAAAATAAAAGCAAAATTCATGTAAAAAAAAAATAATTATAGGAGTAAACATAAAATCGTTTAACATAATTAACTGTTAAAATTACTTAATATTAACAAAAATTAGTTAACTTCTAAAGTATGAGTGTTATTCCTTAACAGATTATTAAACTTGGTTGTCATATCAAAATAATAGTAATTACTACCAATCTACAATTTCAATATTTCCAAATTGTTGACACCAATATCGAATGCTTTGAGGAGTAGAAGGTATAGTGCGAGTTTACTATCAATGAAAACCACATAGCACAGTTGTCATGAACTTGCAATAATTGAAGCAAAGAACACAGAATTATTTTTGTTGCGAGGTTGTAATCTTGATGTAGACTGAAGGAAGCACGTCACAAGAGAGGCAGCACCTGTCGGCAACTGATTGAAATTCTAGAATCCCTTCTCCGACATACTATACAGTTTGTTTTTTAGCGGTGAATGGTTGCAGAGTTAAATTATTTTGAAATCAGAAGAATCTTTTTGATAAATTCTGCACAAAATTAACTATTTCCCTGCTACTGTAATCTGTGAAGGGTACTAGGAATGTTTTGCAAAATGATGGAACAGTTAGTTACAAGTTAGCATATGTTTAGACAAGTCCCAACCTGTACTGTAGCTGCTCTAGTCACTGATTCAGTGTAATTTGCTTGTTAGCCCTTTAATGAATAGAGGAAGTGATGTTGTCACGGTTGAAAACTGAATACTGCAATTTTACACAAGGGTTAAGTGTCGATCAGTACTTAGAGGAAATGTATTTGAAGAAGACTGTCCTTGGCATACCAAGAAATTTTGACCTTGAGGACACTCCAAGGTCAGGTCGATTGTCTTCATCTATGACTGAGGATAATATTGCTGCAGCATGAAAAATGCTTGAGAGAGACAGATGTGTGGCATACCACCAAAGAGAGGTGTCTTTCGGCATTAATACACAAGTACACCCACAGATGACAGTTCATCTTATTTTGCAAGATCACCTTCAAGTTACAAAGCTTTATACCCTCTGAGAGCTGCATAACTTGATTGACATTCAGAAGGCACATTGTGTTTTATGGTACCGTGAAATGCTGAAAAAGTTTGAAAATGGGAAATCGACTTATCCGAACATAATTGTGACTATTGATGAAATTTCGATTCCTGTACTATTATGACATCCCAACCAAGGCTCAGAAAGTGTGGGTGTTCAAAAATGATGAGACCTCCGTGACTGTTCAGAAATCCAAATCAGTACGAATAGAATGGTGACCGTATTGTTTTAGTGTGGCAGGAGTTTTTAGAGCAAGTTGTGTAGGAAACTAAGAAGATAGTTTTACAGAGAAGTGAGATATACTGTGGAGTGGAATGCCTATCTAAATTTGTCGAAGCTCTCACGAAGCTGCGCTCAAATTTAAGGATAGACACATGATTTCTTTACTTCAATAATGCTCTAAAGTTTGCTCTTAGTATTTGGCCAGCACTAAATTCAAAACTCTTAAGAGCATCCTCCCTATAGTCTTAACTTTATGCTGTTCCAAAAAACTGAAAGGGAGGCATTTTATGAGTGGTGATGACCTCCTGAAGGCTTAGGACAAAGAGTGTGCTCAGATCTCTGTCAAAAAACAGCAGGGTTGATTTCTTTGAAGACTAGTTCAAGTGATGGAGAAGTGTACAATAATGTGGTGGAAATTATTTTGAAAAATTAAAATAAAATGAAGTTGTATTCCAAAACTTTCCTAGTGTCGTTTGTATTAGTAGATAATGAAAGTATTACATTTGTACCATAATTAAATATTAATTTTATTTAAATATTAATGCATTATTACTCTAATCAAATTATTACTTTCAAGTTTTATATTTTGGTTGGAATTTTTTAATGTGGTTTTTTAAGAGGAAGGGATTTAAAAACTTTGTGCAGTTTGGATGTTTTCTATACTTGAAAATATTTATTTAATTTCTATTTATGTCTGTAAATGTTAATTTCTTTAAGAATTTGTTTATTGTTCCTGTATAGATTTCTTTCTAAATCTCTTGACTTCTCCTACCTCCAACAACAAAATCTCATTTAAGCATGGCATTTATCATACATTACAAATTTCCATCCATAGCAGTTGAACCTGTAATTTCCTTAACTATATAAAAACGAATATTCAATATAAAAATTAAAATATTAATATTATTTATTATAATCATACCTTGTAACAACAATAAATTAAATATGCAGCTCCACTGAGAACAACAACTGTATTTGCTAAATCTCTTAAAAATATTAATTTTGAGGGTGGCGGCGGCGGCGACGGCATTGCTACCTGATGTGAATAGTAATAATCTGATGAGGCCATCGGTGGATTTACAATTATTTGATCTTTATTCTTCAAATCATAAGAAGGCTGTAAACACAATCAAGAAAATTAAAAGAAAATTTTACAAAATTAAAAATTTTTATTATACATGTGGCATTGTATGTTCAATATAATATACTACAATATAATACATAAAGTGGACAGTAGAATTATGTAATTACTTGTAACGTTAGTTAATTCTTATAATTAGTTGTCCTAATTATAGTAGTTTCAGTTGATCAATGAGACATGTATATGTCTCATTATTGATCAATTAACGCAACTTTGTGTGTGCGCATAAGCAAAATTTATGAGTTGGTTCTGTGCATTTATAATGAAAACAGTTAATTTCACTCATGTTATTCAATAACATGAGTGCTTTAAATTTTACAACTCACAAACAATGCCATAAAGTTCCTGCAACTGCATGGCATTCTACTGAAAACTAGGATATGACATCTAACAGACACAATATGTGTCTTAACAAAATTCTGTTGTTGTATGGTGTTGCAACAAACATACTTGCTGATGGAAAGGCAATATGCATGATGGTACACGCCTGAAAAATTTGAAACTCAATTACATGACCATCATTCATGTTTTATATAATTGGGCATTCAACAGGTGTTGCTTAGTGTCACCATGAACTGGGTACAGGTCCAAATATAGTGATCGACGGGAATAACATCATTAGAGAAGTATCTGCAGATTCTATTGAGCAGCACATGGAAGGTAAAATTGAGGGACACATTTTTCTCTAGGCGCAAAAGTCATGCTGGTCACGTCTACCCATAACAATGAATTTTCAGTAGCATTGTCATGAAAACAGTTGAGTGTTTTGCTTATGAAAGTTGTAGACAAATCTACCAAAAACAATGTTAATGCGAGTATATTCTATTCGCATTCCTGGTATGTAAACCAAACCAATGCACTGGAAATGGAAGGGTTCCACCATTATACTGTTAAATCACCAGTACCGTTTCATTGATCCTCATAGCGGTGTACTATTAAACACTTGTAAGTGTGTACTGCCAGGCACCACGTGGAATCTTACTTCGCCAAATTCATGTGGTGTACCTTGATACAGAATGAAACCAATTCCAGAAAATACTTGATGCAATTTGGGATACCTGGCTGCTGTAAGTTGCCATGTAGCGGTAATAAAGCTGAAATACTGCAGTAGCTAGTAAATTAATGAGAATGAAAAAAAATTGTTTGAAAAAGCCACAGATTTGAAAGGGAACAAGTGGTGGCACTAGTATATGATAAAAGTATAGATAATAATCATAATAAATATATTCGCTAAGCAGAAGTAATTCTTTAGTAATTCTTCTAATTTTCATCTAAGTAATTTTTCAAAAATAAGAGCCGATAGACCATTAAGCAAAATGAAGTTAGAGAATAACAGATTTATCAAGTTATATATTAGTACATCTATATTTTTTTTTAAATAAATAAATATTTATTTATTTTATAAATATAATTTAACCAAACTTAACCTA
Source organism: Lycorma delicatula (assembly GCF_047948215.1). Lineage (NCBI taxonomy): Eukaryota > Metazoa > Arthropoda > Insecta > Hemiptera > Fulgoridae > Lycorma > Lycorma delicatula. The sequence goes on from NC_134467.1 coordinate 18,192,701, forward strand.
CGCTTGCTAACCTTGACTAATTAACACCGTAATTTTTTTGAGTATTATTGTAATTATTTATTATTTAAATACCAATATATTTATATTTATTATTTAAGTACCAATACCAAAATGCGCATGATATATAATGATATATAATTCAACTGTTTTCTTCTGTGAAGACCACTTAAATGTAAATAAACATATATTATAAATAATGAGTATTTTATAGTAAAGACATGATATTTAGGTTACGGATGGTCTATTTCACCAATCTGTTTGATGTTAGAATTCAATGTTGTCTTACCTAAGGGGAGTTCCGAGTCAAGCCCGACTGGTTATTTAGGTGCACTACTGCTCTCAGCTTAACCCAAGATCATATTATTTTAAATATGGAGAATATGTTAAATGATCGATATATTTTCTAATTGAGAATTTTTTTTTACAGTCGCAACAACAATTAACGTTATTAGCAACTTATCAGTATAATGTAACTGTGCCAGTCAATGTGTAGTATTGATCAAACTTAAGCCAACCATTCCTGAGATGAATGGATAATTGAAACCAATAAAAACATTGCAGTTTTCACATTTCTAAACTCAGCAGCATAAAGATCGGGATTATTTTTAAAGAAAACTCTGACCATAACCGCATCAATTTTAAGCAGGTTTCGTCTGTCTGCTTTCACCAAGTTGCTCTCTGTGATCGGATATAATACAAAAATATAATATGGAAATAATAAAATATCACTATATTATAAATGTTTCAAAATTGCAAGACACCAAGTAACGCAAAGGTATGGCGCAATCAATGACGGATATTTACTGATGTGTAACATCATAGATTCAGCCAATCCAGACTGTTTTCAATCACATGGCTTAAAAAAATTTTTTTTTGGTTTTTTTGGATAAATAATCCATTATTTTTTGGTCAGATTAATGAAAATTGTTTTTAAAATCCTATGCGGATATTAATAACTATGACATAATTTTACAAACTGTCAAATAGCCTCTTACTGATGTCCAAGAACAAAGACTTCAGCCAACTAGTACTGCAAATTTTAACCAGTCTCTACCATGAACTGTTGAGAAAAGAGCAACTTTTTTAGGTAAAGGAAGCATACTAGTCACTACATGTAAGCTGTGACGTCTGGAGAATAAGAGATATAATGACAATGTGAATAACATTGTGTGGGTGTGCATTACTGGGAAATAAGAACAATTCCAAATGCTAAAGATTCTGAATTGCTTCTCTTAGTTTCAAAAGTGTTTTACATTACATTCCATTATGATTATTGTCATGAAATTCATCAGGACCCTTTTTTTGTCTCAAAAACAATCTTTTAAGCCGACTGGGTTTGCTTAAATTATTTGATTTCAATAAACTTGAATGGCTCCACTACACCAATTGTTATTTGGATCCAACATTGATGTATAAAATCCATGATTAACCATCAGTAATGAAACTGGTAAGAAATTTCTCCCTCTCTGTTGTAGCGGTCAAAAAATATACATGTAAATACAATCCTTTGATTTTTGTGTGCACCAGCCTACATTTTAAAGACCCATCTTTTTTGCAGTTACAGTAACCTAGATTTGCAATAACAATTCTATTTTTTGTACTCTAAAAAATTCAGTTTCAAAAATACTAAAGAACTAGTTGCAAATTCAGTTACAAAAGCATCTAATTCCTCAAATTATTGATTTTTGATTTAACTCAAATTTTTTTTGATTTAACTCTCTTTCATTAATTACTGTACTTTACTAATGAATTTTGAAAGCATTTTACAACAGCTCAGGTTAAGAAATCAAATTCAGATCTGATTTCACAAGTGGCAGTTTTGTTTATGTCTGTCATAACCATCATTAATTACAGCCAACAGTAAGGCAAACAACAACAGCTTGCCGACACGATAGCATAGCCAGTTAATGAAACAGCTGAAGTTACTGAACATGTATGATACGATACATTGTTGCCAACCACTTTAGCAACCGTGCCTTATGTTTAAATCATACCTTGTTAAAATATGCACTCTTTCTCAACAGAAGACATACTGTTACACTGTTTACCTCTGTCTTTTTTTTATACATGAAAAGTACTTGATGTAAATGAAGCTCTAATCAAAATCTCCTTTCTGAAAGAACAAAAATATGCAGCCAAACACCGTGATGAACAGAATATTATAGGTGTCAAAATGCTAAAGAAAGCAACAGGAAAGCCCATTTACTCCTTAATTCCTTAGTAAGCCTGGCATTGGATGCTTTTTATCTTGAGAATTGCTAAAACAGTTTCAGAACTGATTTATATTTTACATCAGGTTGCCCACAAACCATTTCAGTTACAGCACCTAATATGACACAATTATTATAATATTTTATTAGATGTGATTTGTTATAAGTAGATATCACATATTTCATCGGATGCTAGCTACCAAACACGTGGCTGCTATTTGTATACTTCTGGGTTGTCTTTGTCAATATCTGTTTTCTTCTACATATGATCTAGTGAACTGTGTGTGTGTTTTGTGTTATCTGTAACAAAATAACCATAAGGTCATTGAGGGCTCTAAAAATGCAGGCAGCAATTTTGTATGATTGTCAATTAATAATTATTTTCACCATGAATATTTTGTTATAATATGAATTAATGATTTTCTTCTTTATTTTAAGTAGGATTTTGTTTAAAAGTAAGAAATCATAAAACTTTGATACATTTGAAAGTAATCATTTGTTTTGTATTAAATAAATAAATAAAATAATAAATACCTGATTAAAATTCATTATACCAGACTTTTGAATAGCTGATTCTATTTCTTCATCTGTTAAACCTTTTTTTTTAAGAAATTCTTTTTTCATATTTAATGGTGATGATTTTGTGTTTGGATTTTGTAAAAACTGCACAGCTGTATTAACCTGAAAAAAAATTGAATACATGAGAAAACACATCAGTACACAATTAAATCAGGAAAAAGATATCTGGGTAGTATTTTTGTTGTTTTAATTATGTTAGTTCAGACCGCAAATCCCAAATTTAAAAAAAATCCACAATTAATAAACAACGGATACCATTCTTAGCTTAACTCTGGTTAGTATTTTAGCTGAAGGGAAATTGGCTCTTACTGAATATTTTATTCTTTGTTAAGGAGAGATAAAAGCCGGCAAAGAATTGCAAAAAAAATCTGATTACTGAAGACTTCACACTTGACAGATTACTACTTAGGAGGAAAAAAAGGTGAAACATTAAAGTACATATGTAAAGAATTATGTGAAAAATATGTTCTACTCTTTGAGCGGACTTTTGAGATATGTGGAAACTGTACCTTCCCAATGCCTTGACCAATTATAACGAAAATTAAATGGCATCGGTGACCTGCATTCAAAAGTTATTGAGGAAAATATCATGTTGATCAAGTTTGAAGATGTCAAATAAAATTATAAATGATTAAAAAAAGCAGAATGAACAACCAAATATTGACATAAATTTAATTTCTACATAAACGGACACCCAAAGACCAACCTGTTTAAAGAAATAGAAACAGATTTAAAACATTAAACATCTATAAGTAACTGTATAATGACAGAGATAAATTTATAAATGATGATTCGAGATTCTATATTTCCAGAGTGAAAGAAAAAGAAGGGTATAAACCTGATTAGATGAATGGAAGAAAGGCGAAAACAACAGAGCAAAAGAATGAAGAGCTTTTGGGAAGAGAAAAAGAAGTCAAAACTATAAACATGATCTGAGATCAGAACAAAAAGAAAAAATCTGATGTGGACACCACATGACTTCCTTGTATGCCTAATAAATTAGCAAACACACATTTTTTTTTAAATGAAAGTACATAAAATTTTATTTCATTAATAACTTATAATATTCTTTTTTATTGTTATTGAATTGTTATTTATCGTAAAACCTTTTTTACAATCGGAGATTAATAATTATGAATAAATGAATGTATGTTTTAAAAAAGTAGTAGATGAAGTCTGATTCAAATCGCTGTGCCTTCCCTTTGTAATATCAAAATATTTCATTAATTACAATTTTATTTGGCTATAACTCTGGAACTGATGAAAATAAGTGCCAGTTATGATATATCGTTCAGAAGCTCTCAATGAGGGCTTATTGCTGCAGTTACGAAAGAATCCAATCCCAATTTTTTTTTGAATTTTGGATAAAAAAAACAATTTTTTTCATTCAGTCGATTGCAATTAAAAGGGGAGGTGCAAATCTAGATGTTACAACAGTCCTAAATCCAAAACTTCAACATCCTACCGCTAATTATTTTTGAGTTAGTGAGATACATATGCACACATGTACAGACATTACGCCAAAACTAGTCAAAATGGATTCAGGGATAGTTAAAATGGATATTTCCGTTGAAATCTGAAATTTTTGCTATCACAATACTTCTTTCTTTACTTTGTACAAGGAAGTTAAAAAGCCAAATATCATCAGAAAGAATTTTAGTTACCTAAGGTCATTTTAAATTCTATGAAAAGATTTATCTATCATTTGATTAAAATTTTGAGAAAGTCTATACGTCCCTACCTTCTTGTAGACAAAATTTAGATGGCATCAATGCTCCATTTATAGCAATCATCATGCCAAATTATTTCATCCAGTGTGAATATATCAAACTAAAAAACATGTCTACCATACCTACACTCTTTTCTAACATTTTTCAAATGCTAAATTTATATTTAAGGGAGGGGTTGTAAAACATCAATCTGCAAAATTTGTCCCAGTTGGCATACTTTTACTTAAGTAGCATATTGTATAGTACACAAAGTATTACAATAGCTTGGAAAGTAACAATGTTATACTACATACAAAATATGATTGTACAGTGAAAAAGATTCAAATTCTAATAAAATCATTAAAAATCCTAGATATCATTGAAGAATTAGCTAAAAGGTGTGTATGAAAGCATTAAATGTTCAATGTATCAGTAGAAAAAGTACTAAAATGTTTGGTAAATCACTCAAGGTAAACCTTAATCCAAGCCTTAGAGAAAATACACAATAATCTTTCAGGCCAAGATTTGTGTCCTGCAATCTGTGCACACAGATTCCAGTACAAAGCAAGGTCTATCCTGTACAAATTGCAGGATCAGAAGAATGTAATGCTGCATTATTGTGTCTATAAATGCATATCCATATTTTCTTTCAGCCAGGTAGCATTTAACGTCTCTTATATTGGACCAGTATAATTCTCTCTACTGGTCTGAACTTGCCATAGAGTACATCCAGACCTTTCAATCACTTTGGTAAAATGAAATGGGGACTTTCAGAAGAAAGGCAATGTTTTTCTTGGCCACAGTGTTAATGATTACTAACTTTTTTCACAGATGATACAATTATTAAAAAAATTTACAATAGCAGCTTAAAAAAATTATTCATTGGATGGATTCTAACAAATTAACTGAAAAAAAATCTATATAATAATAATGTTGCATTGTCTATCTCAGTAATGTAGCGTTACTAAATTGTATAGATAGAATTCTCATTAATTATAATGACAGTGTTTCCATTAGGTATTTGATAGAATTTTTTTGGGATAATCAATTTGATTTTAGTTGTAATAAAGTTAAACAGTTTTTTTAACCCCCTTCATTAAATGCTAAACTATTAAAAATATTTATTACACCTACATACATTTTCATAAAAGTATAATGACATCTGCTGGGGCTCACTCAAAAAGTCAGAACAAGTTTTTAAGATACAAAAATGGGTTGCGGGATCATTATTTGGTATCCATAAGAATAAATCATCAGTGGCAGTTCACGTATAGGCACTGTGGAATAGAGGTGCTGCAGCACCTCTATTTCCACTTAATATTATCAATAAAATTTAATATAATGAGTACTTTATCTTTAATGCTTTCTTTATACTTGTACAATAGCCTAATGACAGTAGCCATCCCACAGTTTATGAAAAAGATACAAAAATCTTTGTATGGAATTGTACGCTTCACAGTTCCAGCGGCATTGTGTTTAGCTGTTGTACGCATGCACACATAGGAAGGTATACACGAGGCTGCGAGGGAGATAGAAGCACTGTTGCTCCCGCAGTGCCGTCCCTGGTGTGCTGATGGAAGGTAGTTTTTTTTTTACTCGTGTGTTGTACATTTTTTTTTTTTGTCTTCAATCATTTGACTGGTTTGATTCAGCTCTCCAAGATTCCCTATCTAGTGCTAGTCGTTTCATTTCAGTATACCCTCTACATCCTACATCCCCAACAATTTGTTTTACATACTCCAAACGTGGCCTGCCTACACAATTTTTCCCTTCTACCTGTCCTTCCAATATTAAAGCGACTATTCCAGGATGCCTTAGTATGTGGCCTATAAGTCTGTCTCTTCTTTTAACTATATTTTTCCAAATGCTTCTTTCTTCATCTATTTGCCGCAATACCCTCTTCATTTGTCACTTTATCCACCCATCTAATTTTTAACATTCTCCTATAGCACCACATTTCAAAAGCTTCTAATCTTTTCTTCTCAGATACTCTGATTGTCCAAGTTTCACTTCTGTATAAAGCAACACTCCAAACATACACTTTCAAAAATCTTTTCCTGACATTTAAATTAATTTTTGATGTAAACAAATTATATTTCTTACTGAAGGCTCGTTTAGCTTGTGCTATTCGGCATTTTATATCACTCCTGCTTCGTCCATCTTTAGTAATTTTACTTCCCAAATAACAAAATTCTTCTACCTGTGTTGTACATAAAAACAGTGTACCATATTCTTGAATGTAGTGTAGAATTAAATTTATCCTGCTTCCAGCTACTCTATTCGATTCATTTTTTATTTTGTTTCTTTTATTTTACAGAAAACTTTAACCTTTTATACATTTGTTTCCTTTTACCCAATTTTTAAACAAAGGCTAAAAAAACTCTCTGGAGCAGCACCCCTACTCTAATTTTATGTATGAGTTGCCACTGCACATCATATAGATCTATGTTTATAAAATTGGATATGTTACTTTCTATTACATCTATGAATGTTTAATGTTTGTGACAAAATAAAGCAATAACCACCAGATAATGTGTTATTGTATAACACACACACACACACACACACAATACTTCAGGCTTACACAAAAGAGCCTATTATACTTCCATTGGCATTTTTAATAAATCGTCAAACAATTTCAAAATCTTCCTACCAATCTATTTCAAATATAATTAAAAAGATTTTCTTTTATGGAAACAATATTATTCTGTTGATAAATTTTTAAATATTTTCTGTATCCTGTTTAAATGTGAACATATGCTTGAAATATAAGTTTCTAAATTGTGAATTATTTTGTAGTATTTACTTTCCTATCTAAACAGCACTATAGCTCAAGAAGGCAAAGTATTTTAATCAGTCTCATTTTGGTATATGCAATTTTCACCGGATCTTGAGTTTTGATACCTAAGAAACCAATAAAATCGGATGGAAATTTTCCGGATGTTAATGTTCCTATGTATGTGTGTTTGGTGTTTGTCTTTAAATCACCTTATATCTTCAGAACTACTGGATCGATTTTCACCAAACTAGGTCAGATCACTTCTATATATGGAGTATTGATGCCAATAAATTTTCGACTTAAAAGATAATGGGGGTGAGGCTGCATGTAGAACAAGGTCACCCTCAGTATCTCAAGATTTTGCCTAATTAAGGTCATATTTTTCTTTTGTTAATAATTAAAAAATAAAAATATTTGCAAATTGTTTTTGCAAAATTGCACCCCATCCCAAAAAATGCTCTCAATGTTGAACCTTTTTTGTGATCGCTATGATTGTTTTTCATTTCAGTTTCTTCTATTGTTGTCTAATTACACATATAAATTAATCTTTACTAAATTGGGAGCCCCAAACCTGCCTCCTCCCTAAGCAGCCTAATCTAACTAAAAGACTGCTTTAAAAAAAAAAAAATGTTATAAAACTGAACTTTGGGTAACAAACAAATGTGATAAGTCAATTTATACATTTTCAAGGGTGCTAAAAATGATTTTAATATTTAAAGTTGTAATAGAATTTTTTTTTTAGTAATACCAGATTCTAAATTTGATGGGAAGGTTCTATACTGTGTTATCATCTTTTTTTTATTTTTAATGTATTTACATAAACGTTATATCATGTGTATATATCTAAATAATTAATATGGGTTTATGTAACACCCTATTTCTTATCTTAAAAATTGACTAATTTTTATCTTGTTAAAAGATTCATTTGAAAATAATTTATTATAAATTAAACTTTATGTTATTTCATGAGTTATTAGCTTTATGTTTAGTTTGTAATCTATCGTATATATTTTATAAGTAGGATGTCTAACTAAATGATATAAGACATATAGATATAAAATAGATACAAAAATGTAGGAATGTAATAAATATATATTGATGATATTAAAAGATCAGCATAGAACAAAACTTATCATAATCAAATCAATCAACTGTGACTGATGACTTGAATAAATGATCAGAAAATTTAAAATGATACCACATACTATATGCAGTGGATGTTCATAGGCAAATGGTGATAAAATATTTCACTAAAAAATCAAATTCATGAAAAAAGTTACATATGACATGAAAAAGATAATTTTTGCTTCTTACCAACAGTGAAATGAATGTGCATTTTCATAATATTGTCATACGGTAAGCCACCTCTTGCTGTGGACCATATTCCAGTGGTTTGCTATAATACAAAATCAAACTTTCTACTACTGGAAAATTTACAAATGAACACCGGGTAATAACAATAACAGAAAATATTAACAAATTAACAGTGCTTATTGTTTACAAATTTATAAAATTTCTATAAACAATATTTAACTCTAATATTGCTTTGCAATTTGTTTCATTAATGATTTCTAGTTAATCAAAAATATTTATATACAAAATCTAAACTTTTAAAATAACATTTTTTTTAAATCAGACAAAACTAAGGTGAATCAAATTTAAAATTATATTTTCAAAATATTACTTTTGAAACAGGATATGAAGGCTATAAAAAGTAATTTTGAATAGACTTAATCAGAACTTACAAGAATATCTATAATTGATTTACTGCAAAAGTGATAACTTTACTGTTTTTGCTAATTGTAACTAAATAATGTTCATGAATTTAGCTTACTAACAACAAAAACATCTACAATGAAAAGCTTCAAAACCCTGAATATTTTTAGCTGTTTTTAACACAGCTCTAATCCCAATCATCACCACAGCAACACCACACAACACCATTGGTCTGCTCTGTGCTAGTAGCAGCTAAAATAAAAATGTGAGCACATACAGCAAACAAACAAAACCATGCACCATCCTTTTTAGTTCCTTGTTGAAATTTTGGATTTAGGACTGTTGTAACATGAAGTTGTGTACCTCCCTTTTGATTGGAATCAACTGAACCAAAAGAAGATTTTTTTTGAATCAAAATTCAAAAAATTTGGATTTTATTTTGGGCTTTTTCTTAACTGCAGTAATAAGTCCTCACTGAGAGCTTTTCAACAACATATTACAAATGGTACTTTCAGTTGGTTTCAGAATTATAGCCAAATAAAATTTAATTAATGAAATATTTGGATCTTAGGGAAAGGCACATCGATTCGAATCAGACTTTGTACTTTTTAAAAATATTTTTTTACTAATAATTATTAACGTGCTATTGTAAAAAAAAATGTACGATCATTAGTTATTAATGGAATTAAATTTTATGTACTTTACATTTAAAAAAAAAAATGTGTAAATGTAATTTAATAAGCGTTCAAGGAATTCATGTGGTCTCCACATCAGATTTTTTTATGGAGAGTGTAGAAACTGTATGAGGAATTTAAAAAATATATATTTATTCAGATCTGTAATAAAACTACAACTAATTGCTCCACCAAGTACATTGATAAATAATCGGAAATTATGGTAAAGTTACATCTGTAACGATCATGCAAATCACCAACCATCTCAAACTGATGATCGCTTAAGAAATTATCAACCACTCTTAGTTGCAAACATTAGCAGGAATATACGTCTACCAACAGTAACACCTACGCCCATTCACCATACCCGCATAGGTGGGCAACTTGCCAGGTTCATTAAAAACCTACACACCATGTTGGGCTACAAAGCCCTCAACCAACTTACTACTAACATTGGTAAGATCACTATGCCACAAATGTGACTTAGCACTGACGCCTGCACCAATAAGGATTGGACTCTGACCAGAGAATCTGAGAATCCTATCCCAGACCTCAAGATGACGATCAGCAAGTTCACGGTACTGAAAATATGAACTTGCTACATGAGTTCAGAATATCCAAATGATTGACAACATGATGCTCGTTAAGAGAACTGCCAAAGAAAAACACAATCTAATTCTCTTCTGCACAGAACAGTGGACATACTATTAGAATCATGAAAAAACTTTTCCCAACGAAAGAAATCTGACAGATCACCAGAAACAATGTAGGGATGTTGTAATAAAACAACATCCAAACTTCTACGTAGAGCAATCTCACTAAGTTCTACCTCAACAATGTATGCACCTGTGAGCTCAACTGACTGAATTTAACCATGTAAACCTATAGAATTGTGAAAACGCTTGCAATTAATGCAAATAGGACCCTCATGACGTCTTAGGGCACCCCTCACTGATGCTCTTCATCTCAGCACAGATCACAGCCAATTGTTTACAATTCTTATCATACTGGCAGCACTTGAAGCGCTGGACATCTAAGTATTCTCTAATCCTGCATGAAGAAAAGTCTAACAACCTGCCTTGTTTCACAAAGCTATAAAGAATCTCAGGAGTAACCTCAAATATGCCATGATAAACCTCTGCCTCACGCCTACCCGATTTAAATAGCAACCGACATCCGGCTTTGAAAGTGACCTCATCCATCTGAGTATTCTGCTGCCTCAAAATAAATGAATATATAAAATATATGAGTCAGCAGCTCATCCTCAGACAGCTATCGATGGTCGTATAACTCTTAGACGCCTCAGTCGTTTTGGGGCAACTCTCATGTTGTATGTACCAACCTCTAAAAAGTCTGAAATAACCTTCACCAGCCTCCTTGTCTACAACAACGACCACCCCCTTTTGAGTCTCTTTGATATTCCAAATCCTCAGGTTCGGCCTCGCCACGCAAGACTGCTTGAAAGTCATCCTTCATCTGCTTGCTAGTCTTTGCTGCAGCCTCTTCTTTTAAATTTACGAACAGGACCTCAGGTTGCTGATGAGGTACTTCCTTTAAGTACTTCACTCAATTGCTAACAATCTGCACATTCATTCAATTGTCATGAAACTTCATATATAAAATTATTTTAAAAAATAGTTCAGTTTGATCCATCTGTAGCTACAATGTTTCAGCAACAGGTGAAAGTATTCCTTTAAGAACCCAAGCCAGATCTGTTCTCATATAACTTTTTAGCATTAGTAGTAAAAACCAATTTTCTCAGAAGATAATGTGCATTCATTATACAGTTGGCCAGTTCATGACTTACTTTCTGCCTTTTTTGGCTAATATGTTGATGTATGGCAAGTTAAACCTTCTTTTAATTGAAAATTCTGACGAGAGAAGTGTCTTCATCATACTCAATTAGAAATGTTATGGTTTTTAAGCAAATATATGTATACAAAATATAAACAAGGTATTTTGATGATTATATTTGATCTACCGCTGATTACAAATTTCAAATACATTGGATAATACTTAATTTCCCACTTACCAATAAAAAAAACATCATTTCTTCTTGAAGATGATTAAAATCCCTTTCAATTTCTAAGGCTGGAAGATATATTATTTAATCAATAATAAAATCAAAACCAATAAATACAGTATAATTAGTAGAGAAACAATTGTAGTGCTTTCGAAGTCAATACTTCATCATCAGCAATTAAAATTAATAAATTTAGGCAAAAAAAAATAACTACATGGTATCACAATTCAGTTATGCCATGGTATTGGACAGAGGTTTTAATAGGAAATAATAAAAGAATTACATGCAGATATTTTTAAGTTTAATTTATAATTTTAACTGCTGACAAAGGATTGACTTCGAAAGAGTTACAGTTGGTGAATGTCTATTAGTTTTTAATGTATTTTATTTGGTGGTTTTGATTTTAAATTTTTATTATTGATTAAATTATAATAATTCAATAGTGGAAAAAATGTCGAATGTGAAATATAGGTCGAATTCAGAATATTTTCTCTCTTTGAAGCCTATTAAAAAAAAAAAACTGTGCACCTTTTCACAATTACAAAACTCCGATTTTTTTTCAAAACAAAATGAAAAATTTCAATCTGGATTGACTGAATTGAACAATAAACTTCTTTTTAAGATTATTAAAATTTAAATAATTTTTTAATATTTCTCTCTATTATTATCTTTTATGATCGCATAGGATCACTTTAGTCAGTCCATTATCAAAGTCAATGGGACTGTTTGGGCCTTGCAGTCCTCCCAGTACTTTAATATACATTCCAAATTTTTATGCCTTTTCTAGTGTTGAGTTTTTTCTGGCGAGTTTGTTCTTAATTTTCTTGTTCAATTTATCTCATTTGTGGTGTTTTCTGGTGTTAGACCAAATTCCTTTAGATCCTCTCTTATTTCTCTAATCCATTTGTATCCTGTTTTGGTGTTTTTTCCAGTCGAGATTGTACTGCACTAGCCATTACAGAAGTTTTTCAATCTTGCATCGTCATGACTTGTCCAAAGAATCCTAGTCTTCTCTTAAGCATGGTATCAGGGATGGGTTCTAACTCTTTATACACAACATTGTCAGGCACAATCCACCAGTCTGATTGTTCAGGAGGAAAAGTGTTTCTACTGCATGGCTTATAGCTTTTTAGTCTTATTTTTGCATTTATCGATAGGCATTTTTTATTGTAAATGTATCAGGTTAATTTTTGAGCTTTAGCTAGTTTATTTCTTCTTATTTAGATCAAGGTTTCTTCATTTAGGTTTTGTTATTATTTCTCCGAGGTATTTAAATTGGATTACTATTTTAATTTTATTAGAGTTTATGTTTATTTCTTTTAAATATGTTGGTTTTTAGGGCTAAAATTTCTGTCTTTTCAAATGATATTTTGAGACCAATTTTATTTGCAATGTTTTGAAGTTCTAATATTTATGATTTAGCTTAAGTCGATGTGGTTCGCAAGCAGTGCCAAGTTGTTGGCAAAACCAAAACAGTTTGTTTTGATTTTTCAGCCTATTTTTACTTTTGAGCCACTCCTCATTATCATCTCCAAAGCGCAGCTGAATAATAGCAGTGTGAAGATGGTAAATCTTACCTTCAACTTAATGTTAGCGAGGGTGTTTTCATGTTTATTAATTCGGTATGTAGTCCGAGGTGTCTTATAATTTTTACTAGGCATTCTCTGTGGATGCAGTCATAAGCTTTCTTGAAATCTACAAATATTATCTATCACCATGTTTCTGTTTCTTTTCCTGTTACAACAATATTAGCTTGAGACTAATGATCTGATCAGAACAATTCCTCCAGGATCTGAAACCTCTCTGGTATTCTCTATTTCTTCCTCTCTATAAATCCTCCCCAGTAACAATTTCCACACCTTTAATCCGCATCATATTACACATGGTCACATAATTGTATCTTATATCACATCATTATACCTTTTTTATTTTATCATTCCTAAAAATGTGCTATGTTAACCGAAATATGACAATCAAAAGTGTTCAACAACCTAACTCAACCAATTTTTGTGTAAAAAAAAAATTTGCAAGCAATTCATTAGAACTTTCTAAATTACATCAGTTTATATTTCTGAAAAATCCATATTAGCTGCAAGTAATTCATCTATCTTTATGAATCACATCTCTCTTAGCATGTGATCATTATAAACAATAATTGATCTCAGTTTTTATTATACACCTCCAAATTTCATGAAGAAAAATTCAGGGCACATCATTACATCTTATATAACTTTAATTTTAATGCAGTATTTAAATTTCAACACTGACCATGATATTTCATGACATAATATTATTGAATCCCCAGTGAGGATGTTGAAGTAAGTATTCATTAACAGAAAAGGGTACAGTAATTTGTTGCTGCTATACACTATCTATCCTAGTCTTTCTAATTTTATGAATCTCATTTGTTAGCCATAGGCCAAATGATGAAAATCTCCAAACTGGCTACTACATGTTTTTAGTAGATGCTAATGCAATATTTTATGAGATAAAATCTTATACTCCTTCCAGGAGTATATAAATTGTTGTTTAGTTAAACTTAAACTATATGGTTTTTTTCTTAAAACTGGTTACAATTTATCTATTTTTTGCGACTGCTGGTTGGTTGCTAAGCGGAATTGATTTTTATTTATATTTACTCCAATTCTTGGTAGATGAAATTTATATCTGCTGAATTTTTATAAATAAAGTACTTTTATAAAAACACAATAAAAGCTGATTAATACTAACGATTCTTTTTTAGCTTATCTCTATTTGATTTTTATTAATGAAAAATAAAAATAAGTCAAATTTAAGAATTAAACCCTGATATTTTGTTCCTAGTAAATGAACGTAGAAAATCACACAAAATGCGATAACCATACAGAGTCTCAGTGTCCTACAAATGAACTGAAAGTAAGATTCCAAATAGAATCGCATGGACTAATGTTGATGTGTCATAAAAATCTGTGTGCCAGTTAAGTTGTTACACCTGTTCCTACGGTAAAAAGAGTGAAGTATCAGTTTTAGAGCATTCTGTTGAGCTCAAGTTGTCAGCGATATTATGTTCAACAGCAAAGACGACCTGTATATATTCAGTACAGTAACGAAGATAACTCTTCATTCCTCATTTTCCAAGTAAGCATGGCATAGGAATTGTTATTCTTGAAACAATGGGTTGTGTTTTATATCACATCACTTATAATCATTACAGTTATGGTACAATATTTCTAAACATTGATTATTGGTAGAATATTAAGAAAATTTTAAAAGTAGATTTTATCACTACATTTGAGAACCATTAGAAATACAAAAAAGATTTGAATACAAAGTTGTCCAACTTCAAAACTTCTGTTTGCAATAATTCTTCTGTTTGTTTCAATAATTCTTCTTCTGTTTGCAATTAATTTGAGCAATACCAAATTTAATTGTTTCTAAACTTTCTATTGTAATGGATTTTTATCTTTCAATATTTTATATATAAACAGGATGTCCGAAATAAATAAAAAAGTTAAAGTTTACATATATCCTTACATCTCATTGCAATTTTTGCCTCTACAATTATCTTCTTTGTTTTTTAATTAAAAATTTTTGTCTGTAATATAGCTTGATGAATTCTATGTATAACTTACCCAACCGCCATGAGTTTGTCAAACATGAAAAGTTTGGCAAACACCTTCCAGAAGATTGCATATATTTTTGCATATATTTTCAGATTTTCACATTTAAAAAATAGTAAACAATGACACCCTACAGTCCTAGAAGTATATCTCTTTATACCAACCCATAATAATTAAATTTTTTATTAAAGTCCTCCTATTGGAGCATTTTTTTCATAACCTGCCTGATAACATAAAATGTGAATACTGATGTATAAACTACAAAAAAAAAAATAATAATAAAAACGGAGAAAGAGTAAACTAATGTATTTAATTAAAAAATATTTTTATTTTGTCCAATTTTTACAGCCTCTACTGATTTAACTAATCTGGCAAAGTGATATTTCACTAAAGATGTAATACTGGGTGATTCAAGAACTTCACAAGAATTTATCTAGGTAACTTAGCAAAACATATCAAGTTTTGTCTCAAGAGGTTCACTAGTACCGAATTTGGGCACCAGTGTTGTTAAAAATGGATACATTTACTGGTGCGGCACCATGGCGGCGTTTTGGTTTCATGATTTCAGTCAGCAACTGCATTTTAATGTAATTGTTGTAGAGAATATGGTAGGGAGCCTACAAGCATACAATTTACTCTTGATACCAAACCTTCTTTGAAACGGGTTGATCTTTTAACATACAAAATCACCAGGACACCTGCGCATCCCTGAACTGCTGTAAAGTAAGTTAGCTTTGAAGCTTTGCACGTAGTCCGAAGACTATCTTACCATATCGATGGTAAGTTATTTAGTTAGTGAAACTTTGCAAGATATTCGTAATAGCTTTAAGGTCAATGATTTTTGTACCCTACGCAAACAAAGACTGTTCTTCTTCCAGGAGGCAACATGGATTGTATCTTTTGTCTGGATATGCTTCAAAATGTTCTAATTCCTCAGACAATGACATCATTACTAACAACAAGATTACCACCTCAACGTCATCAAATTTCTTTTTGTGGGGTTTCATTAAAGATTGGGTTTATGTACCATCTTTGCCTGCTGATCTTGTTGAGCTAAGACTCCCAACTTGCTGGCTACAGTCTGGAATGAAATCAACTTCTGTTCCATTACAAATAGAATCTATATCAAACCAGAAGTGAATGTTAGGTGATAAACTTTGTGTTTTTTATGAAATGAGACCAAACTGAATTTAAGTTATATATATACTTATTACTTATATACTTTTAAAGTTGTGTTGTGAAGTCCTTTTTGAATCACCTGGTATAATAAAATTTGATAACTATCTGGTAGTTGGCAGAGTGCAAGCTTTCTCAAAACTCTCAAATTTTCTTTTTCTATTTAAATAATTAATTTACTGTGAATTAGATTAATTTAAAGCAAACTTTCCCATTTACAAACTGAACCACTAATTTCATAATAAATTCAAAGTTTTAAGTTATATTTGGGACCATTCTTGACTGTTATTGCTGATCTCACACTGGGGTCAGTTTTTGTAATGCCTGGGGTTTTTTTTTAACTTTGGCAGATGTTTAGAATATGAATAACATTTAAATAATAAATAGCACTTAACACCAATAATAACTGTTTTCTTAACATACAACATTAAACATCAAACAATTATGTAAAAAAATTATTCTACTCAGTAAAATTATGAGATACAAAACCATAGGAATTGTATCGCACCAATGATCCATATTCAAGTCATTTGAATTTGGGATTATCTATATTCAAATGATCCAAAAAGTTATTTGAATCATCCAAAATCAAACTCTGACATACCAATACAATGCAAAAATATCCTAAACTTTATGTGTGATTATACAGAAACAGTTTGAAATCTATTAGAGGTATCAAATAATAAACACGCCAACATATTTACATCCTTCTGGAATTTTAATGCTATAATAGTTGATTTTTGGTTAGAAATTCATGGAATTTTGTACGTCCACATTTTGAACAAGCAAAAATTATTGAACAAACATTATATTACAAAAATAGTATTCTAAAGTATTTCACTATTCCAACTTTATATGCAGAACATCATCTATTACAAAATGTGGTGTACACTATTTATTTTAATCAATAACTACCATCTCTTATTCCTAAATCAGCAAATGTACAGCCTTAACTCAATATATATTTTGGAACTAAACCTGGAAACCGATCAGCAAGTTACTTATAAAATTTATAAAACTGTTAAGGATGAAATGATTTTCAATATAGTGGTGCCAAACTCTTTAAGATGCATATAAATACAGATATCATATTCAATCATTTACATAGTTTAATAAAAAGTCACTGTCAATAAGCATTGCTTTGTCACACGACTGTCATTATATAAATTATCATTTATATGGTAATGAAAAGATTCAACTCATTTCTATGGGCCTTGTTTTTATTTTTTATTTTATTCTGAATAGATTTGGCAACAAATTACTTCTTTCATAATTATATTATTATAATTTCCCAGCTGCACTGGTCACGTCATTATTACCAAAATAAGATTTAAACATCAAAATCCTCAAAGTTTGAATAAATTTGTTTTTGATTTTAGGAGCTTCCTTACTCTGTAGGGAAAATTGTATTTTTAAAGAAGTGATTCCTAAAAAAATTTAAATGGATTGTTTAAAAATATTGAAAAAATATGTATCTTTTATAAAGGTAATGAAAAATATTACTTCTCATTTTAGGTCTGAAATTTAATACAGGTGCAAAAACTACTTTAATTTTAATAGCCCTTTAAGTGATTTTTTTTTTTTTTTAAATTAAATATTAAAAGAATTAAGAGCCAAAAAGCAAATATTCGTATATATTTTTTAGAGGTGGGGAATAAATTAAGAAAAATTATTATGTACAGATGCTTAACAGATTTGCATAAATTTTCTGTAAATCTAACATCCCCTTCAATACATGTGGTATAAACTTTACAAAATTCATTGAAAAATATTTAAACCAAAGGAATATTATACAGTTTAAAACGTTTAATTATATGCCTATCTCTCATATGTAAACTGCTAGAGAGATCCATGTACAGCCTTCCAATAGTGAACTAATTAAATAGGCGTGTTTACAGAACAGAACTGAAGGAATAAGAAGTTCCATGTACACATATTAAGAGAATGGGTAGGGTAATGGAATAACTACAAATACGAGTGATAGATTATATAATGTGACTAGCAGATTCAAAAACAGAACTTTATAAATTATTGATCTAAAAATAAGACTAATATAATAAGTTTAGTAAACAAAATAAGAAAACAAGTACATAATCTTTTAAATAAGCAGTTTTCATGCTTTTACAAGGTCAAATCTTACATTAACTTATCAATCACCCACCCTCCTAAAAAAAAAAAGACTGGTAATAATTCTTCTTTTTCATTATACATAAATAAATTCATACACATTTATACATTTTTAACATTTATTTTTTATTAATTTTCATCTGAAAATACAAACCATCAGCGGAAGTCGCTTGCTTATTAATTTGTTTGTGCCGCTCTCTGCTTACACACTCTTCAATTATTTCACCGTCACCTCTAATTAATCTATGTCGACCGGATTCTGAATCGTAAACACGTTTAATTGTACTCTGTCGTTTTTCCCATTCTTCTTTTGACATCGGTGCCATCGCTTTTGATCTTTCTTGCAAATCGTCAGGAATTGCAGGACCAAAAGATGAAATATCATTGTCTTTATTTATATCGATTCTTTTAATATCTGCCGATTTTTGTTTTTCTTTCGATTTTTTCTTTTTCATTTTCTTTTTTTTACGATATTTTTTGCCTTCGCCTGAATTCAAGGAATCATTATCATCATCATCATCATCGCTGCTGCTATTACAGTCATCATCATGTTTATTGCTTTTATGTTTTTTCATTTTCTTTTTCTTACTTTTTTTCTTCATTTTCTTTATCTTTTTTTTACGATGATGAGAATTCAATTCATTATCAAGGTTACTAGCACTACTGTCGCTTCTTGATCTTTTTTTAATTTTACTCGCACTTCTTTCAGATATAACCTTAAAAAAAGTTATACATAAAAATTAATAGAATATAATAATATAATAACAACATGTTCACAACGGCATTATATTTTCAAGGTGATATAGATCTGTTCAAATATATTCTATTTTTCATTTATTTACGGGAAATACATTTAAAACCTACTTGGATGGAAAGAAAAAGTTTTATATATGAGTATATATAAAAGAATTGCATGACTTTCCTTGATATGCTGGTTAAATCATACAACAATACCTTGCTGAGGTTTTTCATAATAAAACCTTTCCGGCAAAGCCAGAAAGTTTTTCCAATTCGATTTTTATTTTCATAATTACAAAAAAGATTTTGATTTTTTTTAAATTTTGGGGCCTCTCTATCAATGAGACTTTTTTAAAATTATTATATTATCAAAATATGATTTAAGCAAAAAAGTTTTGTTTTTGGAGGCTCCTTACTCTGGTGACCAGTAGTAAAAACATTTTTAACAAAAAAAGTTTTAAGAAATTTTTTAAATAAAGTAACAAAATTCTTATTTTGGGCCCAGGGCATACTTTAAGGGCTGAAACTACTTAAATTTTAATTGCTCTTAAGTGATTACTTAAATTTTTTTAATAAAAACTAAAAGTTGAAACTAAAAACATTAATAAATTAAAGGTAGGGAATAAAATATTTATAAAAATATTCATATATAGGTTAATCTTAAAGTTTCTCTAAATATAATACCCCCTCCAATAACGGCTGATACAGAACATAAAAATTTTCTGTTTAAATTTTGAATTCATAATTTTGGAAAATTGTAAATATTTTTTGATATCAAACTATATATAAAAAAAAAGAATTCTTTCAAGATATTAAAATGAAAGTGATAGTTTAAAAAACACAATTTCAATTTAAGAGGTGAGGGAAGTTTTTTTGGATTATTTATATACGTATACAATTTGCCGAAGAAAGTTTTTTTCTAAGGTGCCTCAGAAGAAAATTGAATTTTGTTTTTTTTTGGATATTCTCAACCCAGAAATGAATTTTGAAAAAATTAATATCATTAATGTCCCATATATAGAAATACTTCAGCCAAATTTGACGAAAATCAGTTTGGTCACTCCAGAGAAATAAGGCTTAAAAACAATGCGATGCACGTACGTACATGTTTTTTTTTTGGTATAGGTGAACCAGTTGGACCAAAAAACTGTAAAAATTTGCAAACAACTTGATATCCCATTTTTGATATGATCACCATACTTTACCCTTTAAGATAGCTATTCTATTATATATATAATAAATATTCTATATATTAGACATGTACACAATCAATTTGGTTAAAAACTGTTCTATCAAATTTAATTTTTACCACTTATTTAGAAAACAAAATTTATTCCTAAACCCAAAATCTAATAAATTAGAAAAACAGAACATACCTCTATATATTATTTCAGTTTGTAACCAGAACCCGACGCAATAAATGTGGATACCAAATAATTCCCATTTTATTAAAATGACAATTTAAAAATTATGTAATAATAATAAATCAACACAAGTTTTCAAAAACCTAATATGTTTTATTGAAAAATAACAAATACTCATTTTAAATGTAACAATTGATTTTTCATGAAAATACAGTTTTAATGGTTGGTTAAAAACATTTCCATCATTGTGTTCACAAATACACACATCTCCCAAAGAAACACAATAATAAGTAATGACCTTTTGACCAGAGAGACATTTTAATATTCATTAAAAACGTTGACTTTTTGAAGATAAATATATTTTTAGACATTAATAGTATTAACTCTAACAAATAGATAATTTATGACAAAGAGGTTTCATAAAAGCCTCAAATTAATGGAAAATGAAAACGCTTTCATCATTTTTTCAGGGAATCTTTCATTTTCTACAAGACTACTCGCTTTTAGAGTAAAACTTAAATATGGAAACATCTCTCTTTAAAAAAAAATGCATAACTGTTATTTTATAAAATTTTCTTAACTCATTTCATTAATAATAATTTAAGATATTTATGAAAAAAATTTTTCACACCTCTTTGACATTGTTTTTGGAGGCATTGTTTTTGAATTTAATCAAAACTTCATAATCCTAATTTTACTGGGCTACAAGGAAAACAACCTCATTAATAACCATTTTCTGAATATAGTGAAATGATGATGATCATTATTTTTGTTATGTGACCAGCATCTCGTTTCCTTATTCACACAACAGAGATTTTGACCAGTTTTATTAATTTACTTTCAAAAATGATGTCAAATCTTACCAACAGAATCCTAATCAGTGGTTGTACATACAACTTTCACATACTTTTAAAATATTGCATTTCTAGCAATACAAAAGATCTGATGTACAAGGTTTGATAAAAAATAGGTAGAATTTTAGTTTCTCCAAATATCTTTATTTATTCATCAATATTGATTTTGTCACCTACAAAGTACTCCTTTTCAGATACATTTGTGCCAGTACTTTTTCTAATCTTCAAAGCATATCTGGAACACAGTTTCCGGTATGGCATTTAGCTTCTTCAGCGATTCTGTCTATCTCTTCAATGATGGCAAAATATCATGTTTCATGATCCTTTTCAACTTTGGGAATTGGAAGAAGTCACAGGGGGATGTCTGGTGAACATAGAGGCTGAGCCACCATAATAGTATTGTTTTTGCCATAAGTATGAGCAAGAGCATTATTGTGGTGCAATTGCTGTGAATTGTTTCATCACAAATCTGGGCGTTTTCTTCAGAATGCTTCACACCAACTGTGTAGAACTTCCAGGTAGTAATCTAGGCTCTCTGATAGCAATTCAACTTTTTCAACGCCAACTGGGATGTCTAGGGAACTCATCATCTTCAATGTCTTCACGACCCTCTTGGAATCGTTGGTACCACTTGTAAATGCTGTTTTATTCATAGAAGAATTGTCAAAAGCTACACTCAACATTTCCAATGTGATTCTGCACTTTATTCCATTCTTAAAGCAAAATTTAATGCAAATTCTTTGTTCAATTTTTTTTCCAATAGTTAAAAATCGCTAACCATATAAACACGTATAACCTTTTCGACAGCCAACAAACTAAGCATCCAATATGGCTACCAATGTAAGCATAAGTTAAGGGCAAGTGTACAAAAAAAAAAGACAAATAAAAACTGACCATCTGATTTATACAGTCTGGGAAATTTAAGATTTCCATGTATTTTTTTATCAAACCTAGTTGTTTATTCTTGGAATATAATTGTTTAAAAACAAGAGCTTTTTCTCTACTATTGAATATTTTATATACTTATTGAATTTTATACAATTATAAATGATTTAATGTGCCGCTTATCATGATGAAGTACTTTCTCTTAAAAGAAATTAAATATAAATTACATTAATTTAATACAAGATCATTATTTCTATTTTAACTTTTCTACAACAGACCACATATCCAAACATTTTAGATGTGTTTCACTTTCAGTCAAATACATAACAATAATAACATTTGTTTTACCAAATGTCAGAAAATTAATATTTATACTTATCAAGTTACCTACAGCTGAGAGTTTTTATTTGAACAAATTTTTTTCAAGTATGACAGTTATAAAATTGTATAAAATTATTATTATATTACTTATGAAATCAATTAGCAGTTAAAGGTTGAACCTCTTCCCTCACCTTGAGACCTTATACAATATTGGTTTAAGTCCCTCACACCACACTGCATACTGTTGATTGTAAATAGCTGTATATTACAATTTGTTTCTGCTCCAAAAGTATGGTCGCTCCATACAAGTAATTTTTTGATCTTTAATTGAAATTATTAAAATGTTTAATGAAGAGACTAATTCAAATTCTATATGTTTAAGTTCTTTATTATTTTCAAAAAAAGAGAAGCTTTTGTAAAAACATTATTTTCTAATATAGCAGATGTAGAAAAAAAGAATATCAGAGAGTTATTTGTTATAATACCTTTTGGATGAGATGTACAGTATTAAGACAAGAATCAAAGAACAAAACTGACAGTTTTAGTTAATTGAGTGGATGTAAATTAATTCCCTTATCTTTCCACTTGACAGTGCCACTAACACTAGCAAAGAAGAAGAAAACTCCTAAATAGAAAGCTTCCTGTGTTTTGTTTCTAAATGAGAAATCTGTAAAACTATAATATTCCAGTTGACAATAAAATTTGTATTTTTTTTTTTTTTTTTGTCTTCAGTCATTTGACTGGTTTGATGCAGCTCTCAAAGATTCCCTATCTAGTGCTAGTCGTTTCATTTCAGTATACCCTCTACATCCTACATCCCCAACAATTTGTTTTACATACTCCAAATGTGGCCTGCCTACACAATTTTTTCCTTCTACCTGTCCTTCCAATATTAAAGTGACTATTCCAGGATGCCTTAGTATGTGGCCTATATGTCTGTCTCTTCTTTTAACTATATTTTTCCAAATGCTTCTTTCTTCATCTATTTGCCGCAATACCTCTTCATTTGTCACTTTATCCACCCATCTGATTTTTAACATTCTCCTATAGCACCACATTTCAAAAGCTTCTAATCTTTTCTTCTCAGATACTCCGATTGTCCAAGTTTCACTTCCATATAAAGCGACACTCCAAACATACACTTTCAAAAATCTTTTCCTGACATTTAAATTAATTTTTGATGTAAACAAATTATATTTCTTACTGAAGGCTCGTTTAGCTTGTGCTATTCGGCATTTTATATCGCTCCTGCTTCGTCCATCTTTAGTAATTTTACTTCCCAAATAACAAAACTCTTCTACCTCCATAATCTTTTCTCCTCCTATTTTCACATTCAGCGGTCCATCTTTGTTATTTCTACTACATTTCATTACTTTGTATATTAAAATTTGTATATAGCATATGAAAAAACCTGATATCTGTGTAAAGAGAAAACTACAGGAACGACAGAGTATTTCTGAAGAAACTGTTGAATATAACCTGGATTCTTTCCTTCATAGTCTAAAAAAACTTTTCAATCTTCCTGTTTTTAGTGATAAAATCAACATTTCATCTTAGTCGAAAAAAGTTAACGTGCAAACTTATTCTGGGCCAGAAAATCCCCATAAACTAAAAATTAAATGTTTTCTATACATATCAAATTTACAATCAGTTCCATATTTCACTGAAGCAAGCATAACAGGAGTTTCTTATTTGGATATCCTGCACTCATGGATCCTTCATCAACACAATGATGGTTCAAAAAATTTTATTTGGCAACAAGATGATGCGCCTTTTCACTGGCATAACTCCATATGAGATCAGTCAGCATGAACCTGATGATGAAAAAAGATTTTTTATGGTGGCCTCTAACTTCTCCTGATCCAATCTCCAAATTAAATTTTCCTTTGGTGTATTGTAAAGGTTCTTGCGTGTGTGCCTCTTCTAAAACTACTGATCTACCAGATTTGAGGCACAGGATTGAAGTGGCCGTCATTTCCATCACTCCACAACATGCTGCTGAAATAAAGGATGAACTTTCCTGTTGGCTGGATGTGTGCCCTGCGATATTCTTTTTTTGTGCACCTGTATAAATATCTGCATATGACTATTATTTCATATAAATTGTTAAAAATTGATTAGAATTTAATGTAATCTTTTTTTGTTTAGGCTATTCTTCTTGATCTATTAAAGACAATATTTTTTATAGTATAAAAAAGTCTAAAGCGGTAATAAAACTCAGGAGATAGTTGGAAGCAGTTAGCAACAATATTTTTAAGAACTCATTTTATCATTTTGATAAGAATTTAACTATATTACTTCAATATTATAAAACGATGATTTTAGTGCATATAAATTGATTTTAAAAAATTGTGATTTTAGACTTATATCAATCGATTTGCGCTGTACTTCAGCGTTACAGTTTTAAGGATATGTGTAAATGGTTGGATCTCCTTTATCTATACAGCATATAATATTTTATACATATCTATTTAAAGAAACTCTTACTGAATAAAACTGCTCTCGCATATATCTAGATGAACGAGTTGAACTCTAAAAACACAAAGATTTACAAAAAGAAACAGATACCCCATTTTAACACAGTCACCATACTTTACCCTTTAATATAGATAATCTAGCAGTATTTACCAGGAAAGTAAAAGGAACTGTATTTGTTTGAATGAATCAAAGAAAACTGTGGTAAAACCATAAACAGAGTAATCCTATTATAAAACACACAATTATAATAACGTAAATATATATACATGATATACATGATACTAAACAAATAAAATCTATACAGAATAAATAAGTCTGAAAATGTTAATGAAAATTATTTGAACAAATATTTATATACGCTTTAAATGGAGTTGAAAATTAAGTTTTTTTCTTATATAAATATTTTTTAAAAACTTGACAGAATATCGTTACTGAAAAAAAAAAACATTTATTTTAAATAAATTGGTGGGTCTTTATAAACACGTTTAGAATTTATTAACAACAGCAAGCATAAGGATACCTTTCTCATAAGCCAAACAATTATGCTGAGTTAAATTAAAATAGTTTTGATTTATATATTTTTTGATAATAAATGACTTTCTTTCTTTTTTAGCAAACATTTCACATTTAAAATTATTAAACACACGGAAAAATTTGCAATTTATTAAATATCAATTTACATAATTTATAAATATAACAATATTTATAAACATATATGAATAACAAAACTTTTTGTATTTAATAAAAAAATTCTGATATGGACACCATATGACTTCCTTATATGACTACTAAATTACATACACACATTTTTTTTTAATGAAAATATCACTTCTGATATTTCTTCATAGTTTTTTTAAATTTATTACTTAATTATTTATTGTAAAAATATTTTTAAATAAGAGGTTAAAAAATTATTATAAAACAATATATTTAAATTAAAAAGGAAAAAAAAGTTGAAAAAGTCCGATTTGAACTGATGTGCCTTCCCCCCTTGTAAAATCCAAATATTAAATTAATTAAAATTTGTCTATAACTCTGTAATCAATTAAAATAAGTACCACTTATAATATATCATAATGAGGACTTTTACTGCAGTTACGAAAAGGTCCAACATCCAATCGTTTTTTGGATTTTGGGCTTTTCTGGACACTTTTGGTCCAGTCAATTGCAACCAAAAGGGGAGGTGCACAACTAGATGTTTCAACAGTCCTAAATAAAAAATTTTAACATCCTACGGCTAATTGTTTTTGAGTTACGCGAGATATATATGTACAGATGTCACACCGAAACTAGTCAAAATGGATTCAGGGATGATCAAAATATATATTTCCATTGAAATATGAAAACCGAAACTTTTTGTGATCACAATACTTCCTTTACTTCGTGCAAGGAAGTAAAAAGGAGGATTAGAAGAGAGGGTAATTGCAATCTGGGATAAACACACAGTTGCAACAATGAATTATTAATTTAAGGAAAATTAAATAAAAAAATTCATAAACATTAATTAAAAATTTTTTAATAATTAAAAATGTACATGTACATGTGTATGAGTACATACAAAAATTTATTTAATACAGATTTTCTTCTATTAATTACATAATTTATATATATTACACAAAATAGTTTTAACTAGTCATGCATCAAAAATCTTAACTAGAATTTCTATACAGAAGAATTCAGAGGAGAGTGGAAGAAGTGTTAGGAGACTAATTTGGTTTCAGGAAAATTATATGGACAAGGGAAGCAATTTTAGGCCTCAGATTAATAGTAGAAGGAAGATTAAAGAAAAACAAACCAACATACTTGGCATTTATAGACCTAGAAAAGGCATTCGATAATGTAGACTGGAATAAAATATGTTCAGCATTTAAAAAAAAATAGGGTTCAAATACAGAGATACAAGAACAATTGCTAACATTTACAGGAACCAAATAGCAACAGTAATAATTGAAGAACATAAGAAAGAAGCCGTAATAAAAAAGGGAGTCTGACAAGGATGTTCCTTATCGCAGTTACTTTTTCATCTTTACATGGACCTAGCAATTATTGATGTTAAAGAACAATTTAGATTCGGAGTAACAGTACAAGGTGAAAAGATAAAGATGCTACGATTTGCTGATGATATAGTAATTCTAGCTGAGAGTAAAAAGAATTTAGAAGAAACAATGAAATCCTACAATGAATGAAGGATTTCAAATTCAATGAATGTAGGATGAAGTCCTACAAAAGAGATACCGCTTGAAAATAAACAAGAACATAACAAAAGTAATTAAATGTAGTAGAAATAATGAAGATGGACCACTGAATGTGAAAATAGGAAGAGAGTAGATTACGGATTTAGAAGAATTTTGTTATTTGGGAAATAGAATTACTAAAGATGGACAAAGAAGGAGCTATATAAAATGCCGAATAGCACAGGCGAAACGAGCCTTCAGTCAGAAATATAATTTGTTTACATCAAAAATTAATTTAAACATCAGGAAAAGATTTTTGAAAGTATACGTTTGGAGTGTCGCCTTAAGTGGAAGTGAAACTTGCGACGATCGCAGTATCTGAGAAGAAAAGATTAGAAGCTTTTGAAATGCGGTGCTATAGGAGAATGTTAAAAATCAGATGGGTGGATAAAGTGACAAATGAAGAGGTATTGCGGCAATTAGATGAAGAAAGAAGCATTTGGAAAAATATAGCTAAATGAAGAGACAGACTTATAGGCCACATATTAAGTCATCCTGGAATAGTCACTTTAATATTGGAAGTACAGGTAAAAGGAAAAAATTGTGTAGGCAGGCCACGTTTGGAATATGTAAAACAAATTGTTAGGGATGTAGGATATAGCGGGTATACAGAAATGAAACGACTAGCACTAGATAGAGAATCTTGGAGAGCTGCATCAAACCAGTCAAATGACTGAAGACAAAAAAACAAAATAAATGTCACTATTTTAATGAAAAATATAAAAACGAGCTGTGTTAAAAACTGCAGAGGGGAATATCAGATAGGGAGTGTGCGACTTTTGCCTGCTAATTATTTGCAAATACATTCTAATCATAATAATAATTTTTTTTTATAAAGCATCAAATATATATATATATATATATATCACAATCACAAAACTGTGAAAAGAATAAAAACCAAGAAAAGCTACAGAGTTCAACAAATTAAAAAAAACGTTCCATAATTCCATAATAAAAACCATTGTATACCGAATCAAATTATGATTTAACAACAAAAACAAGATTTATGATTTTTAGCAAATCTCAAAACTGAGGACATTTTTAATTGCTAATTGAAGTGTAATTAATTACTTAACAGTGATTATCCGAAGAAATAAATAATTGTTTGTTACAGGAATCAGCATAGGAATGGGAAAGCTTCACTCTAATTATGTATATTGTATATTTCTACAGTGACCATTTTTCATTAATCCTAAAAATAATCTATACAGATTTTACAGGATTTTTATATATAAAAAAAAAATCACAATATCCTTGGATCTGTGTTTATACAAAATAATTCATGAAGAATGTAACAAACTTTCAGGACACGTTTTATTTATGAAAAATAAAGAAGTTTGTATAAACATAGGTTCAGCAACACTTCTGTAAAATTACACCTGACTGTAATTCTTGGGACCAAAACTAAGAGGTACATAAAGTCGTTTTAAATAAATCTGACCAGGAAAAAAGTCCCGGAACTGTATTTTTAGTAGTTTTTAAGAAAGCTGGAATAAAAGATAAAATATTGCGGATCAATACAACACATATTTTAAACACAAAGTTTAAAAAAAAAAACTTGTAAAGAATTTGATTTTGAGTAAAATTTTCTACGAATAAAGGGCATACAAACTTTAAAAATCTTGCACTTTACTAAATGCTCACTATTTATTAAGTGTGTATCAATATTCATTTAAAATTCGGGGATAAGGAACATCCTTGTCAGACTCCCTTTTTTATTACGGCTTCTTTCTTATGTTCTTCAATTATTACTGTTGCTGTTTGGTTCCTGTACATGTATTTGAACCCTAATTTTTTTAAAATGCTGAACATTTTATTCCAGTATACGTTATCGAATGCCTTTTCTAGGTCTATAAACACCAAGTATGTTGGTTTGTTTTTCTTTATTCTTCATTATACTATTAATCTGAGGCCTAAAATTGCTTCCCTTGTCCCTATACTTTTCCTGAAACCAAATTGGTCTTCTCCTAACACTTCCTCCACTCTTCTCTCAATTCTTCTGTATAGAATTCTAGTTAAGATTTTTGATGCATGACTAGTTAAACTAATTGTTCTGTATTCTTCACATTTATCTGCCCCTGCTTCAAAAAAATTAAAATTCAAAAAATCATGGTGGTGATGAACTAAATGATAAAACAATTTTTTCACTAAAATTTTCTTTACTGGTTTTTAAACGCATAACATTAGTGCTTAAATATATCTTTTGTAGAAACAATATTAACCTATCAATAAATCTTTACAGATAAAAAAAAAAATGAATTTTCTACATCCTGTTCTAACATATATATATAAATATGTGCTTAAATCATTTTCATTAACACCTGAATTGTAATTTATTTTGCATTTATTTTTTTTTACAGTTAATATCTTCCTGTATTTGCCTTACACATTATTTCTTGGGTTAATATTTTAAATAATTAAATATAAATTTACATTTATTTTTTATTTTATAATTTTGTAACTTGAGATGCTGCTCTGATCCATCCTTGATCAAATTTCATGCTTGCTTTGATTTCCCTTGATCCATCCAGACAAATGCTACAACAGTTTTTTTATCTGTTCAATGCCTTACCAAACAAATTTCAATGTGATCTATATATTTCATTATGTACTGATACTAATACAATCCTTTCTGACTAAATCATGTATTGTAAGGGTATATATACATATGAGCTGGCTCATCTAGCCAGAACCTGGACCCTCAGGGCCCAGGTGAATCTCGGAGCCAACTCTGGGCCTACCCCATGGCCAACTTTCCAGGGTGACCGGCACCATGGACACCCACAGAACTTGCTTTGGTTGCCATTCCCATCTACCAAGAGGGTTCCACCCTCTGGACCCCCTTACTGTACTGATCAGGTAGACTTTCTATCTAATAGATCATGGTTATTCAGAAATATATATGTACATACACAACTTCTTAACCATTCTGTAACCATTTTCATGGCTGACAGAATACTGATAAATAATAATTATAGTATTCAGGCTTTATAGAAACCTAAAAAAGAAACTAAATTATAAATGAATAATAGTAACTATGATAACTGAAGTGCACACAAGTTTGACGATGAAAAATTCAACTTATTTGCTATGGTGGCAGAAATATAATAAAGTAAAAGAATTAATTTATTTTTTCCTTAATGAATATCTTTAATTTACAACTTCACCTTCCTAGGGAGCGAAGAAATAATGAATATTTTTAATATCTTAACCTTCAAGGGAGCTAGGGCCTTGGTTGATGGGTTAAAACCTTCCCTGGGTAACACGAATGTATCCTGAAAATTTTAAAGTAATTGGTCGATTGGTTCTTGCCTGATGCGATAACAAATACAAAAATTTTATATATATATATATATATATATATATATATACATACACACACACATTTCTGAATAACAGTCATCCGTTAGATCGAGTGTAGCTGATCCATGTAAAAGTTGAATTTTGAAAATCAGACAATTGTTTGTAGAGATATAATTGCACCTCCCAAAACAGTGTTCCAGGAGCACCACATTTGTTACTAGTTGATGATGATGATTAGCCTAGCCTCCTGCGATCTGCTTGCATACCTCTCCACTATAACCTCACATGTAGTCCCCACAGGAAGTCCAATTATGATAAACAAAAATATTTTAAATTTATTTAACGTAAATTTAATTCTATTGTTTTTATAATATTATTCATTCGATTGATTCCAATCATTCAGTTCAAACCCAGATCACACAGTGACACTCGTTCACAGTTCATTAATTCAATTCATTAAGAGTTTGTGCATCAACTGGCAAATTTCCACTAGTACAGGATGATTTTTTAGTCCTGTTACCCAATTGTTAATGTCTGGTAATTTTTTTCTAAGAAAGGGAAATTTTATTTTCAGACACGAATTTGGTAGCACTACTCAACTGGTATAGATACGGCAGTGTGAGTTGATTCTCCTTGAGCGGTGTAAACTTTTGTGCCGTTTCCGGTCGTGTTACGAACAGAATGTCTTACCATAGAACGAGTTTTCATTCTTGAACAGTATTTTGCTACGAAATCGTACGCCAGTGTAAAAGAATCATTTCAAATTAAATTTGTTGGTGTTCCTTCGCCAGAAAAAATGTCAATTTCTAGGCTAGCAAACAGATTTTCAAGAGACAGGTAGAGTTTGCGACAGAAAACATAGCGGTCGACCGACTAGCTGGACAGATGACGTTTTAGAGAATGTAAACAAGACTGCTCAATTCTCCATGGAAAAGTTAAAGAAAACTTTCCACGCAAGTCAGTTTGTCATATTTGAGTGTTCAGAAAACTGCTAAAAAATTGAAATTTTATCTGTATCGCGTGCGATTAATACAAAAGCTTCAGCCTCCAGATTTAAACAAGCGATTGCAATATTGCCATTGGTTTAGATCAGTCGTAAATGATAACAGAATTGAATTTTTAAACCGTGTTCTTTAATGATGAAGCTTGGATCCATCTCAATGGTTATGTGAACAGTTAAAACTGTCGAATTTGGAAGGTTGAAAATCCTAGCACTTTACAAGACAAATCTTTGCATCCTAAAAGAATTGGTGTGTGGTGTGCGATATCTTGTCATCGTATAAGTCAGACCCAAAATCTTTGAACAGACAGTAGTAAATGGTAAAGTATACAGGAATATTGTGTGCCAATTTGTGTCCCTCCTGGAACCTCAAGAACAGTATTGCTGGTTTCAGCAAGATGGCGCTGTATGCCAGATGTCTCAAGAAACTGTAGATTTTCTGCAAGAGTTCTTTGATGATCGAATAATAAGCAAGGGCTTATGGCCTCCAAGGTCCCCAGACCTCACACCTCCTGACTACTATTTGTGGGGCTATATTAAGTTCAAGGCCTTCAAAAAAATCCTTACACTATTGATGAACTTAATATTACAGACTTAATCACGAATATTTCAAATGCAACTCTTAAAAAGGTTTCTGCTAATATGCTGAAAAGAGTGTGCGTGTATAACCACAAGGGGTGGGCATTTTGAGCATATTTTTTTAACAATTATGTAAGTAATAGCTTTTTATTAAATCTCTCTTGCAAGTAACAAATACATTTTTTTATTCTACCTAAATTTCCCTTTCTTAAATTGCATTTAAAATTGGGTAACAGGACTAAAAAATCACTCATATATTTTAGAGATTTTTCAAGATATCTAAAAACCTTCTCAGTTATGCCAAGAAACATGGGAATTTTGGTTGCGATTGAGCAAGTAGTTTTTTTGTTTATCCCAAACAAACAAATAAAAACCCTCTAACTCTTTATATAATAGTGAAGATATTACAGATAATATATAATGACCCTTGAATGAAATAGGCCAAATATATAAAACAAGTGACATACTAATGTAATGTAATTAAATGATTAACAGAAGAAAAACTGACTCCTCAAATCATTTATCCAGTCAAAAGTTACTTCTTCTAGTCAATACCAATAATACATATGAACATAACCACTTTGTTTTTTGGGGTCCCTGGGAGATGAAATGTCATAAAATGTAAAAAAAACCTATACCCTATTAAATTATGTGAAAAAAATTTGACTCATTATTAAATAAAATTTTGCGAACAGGATCTACGATGTTCATATCCCCGTACCCACTCAATCAATTGTGACCAAAATGAAATTTGCCCCATTACAGCACGTCAAATTTCATTCAGATCAGTAAATCCAATCTAGAGATATGAATGAAGCAGACAAACATATACTTACATACATTTATCCTTCTGGAAACTTTTCAATGCTAAAATTATGTGTATTCGTTATGTTTCTTCACTTAAAGAGTGAAGAAACACAAAGGTCGGCAAAATACACGTAAAATTTGACCCGATTAACATACTTTTCCTATATAGTAAAACGTAGTCATTCGGTATGCTGGGAAATTAAAAATAAATCATAAAAACATATGTCTACACCTTAAAAAAAATCCTGTACCATCTAAGATAATGTAATTACAAAACTGATGCCTTAGTGAACATGCTGAAACAGTATATTATTATACAAAATTAATTCAGAATAGCTTTTGAATAGTTCATTAATTAACATTCTGACAGCTGAATTACATAATGAAACTATACCAAGTGATTGATAATTCATGCAAAAATAAAGAGAAACATTTTATTTTCAGTATGCTTAATTTTCCATCGATTTCAATGTTTTTTCTTAGAAATTCATGACTTAAAAAAGTGAATTATAGATTTTTAAAATAAAATCTTTCTGTGATTTTTACCATTAAACTAAAAATGTAATAATACTTCTGTTAGCTCTACACATCTAAAATTATAGGGATGCGATTACAAAAATTATTTAAAAAAAATAAAAATTACTTTGTTCAAACAATCCAATCAGAACATCGAATCAAATACAGCCCAAAATATAATTGAGAAAATCTCCCTTTCCAAATTGTTTTTACAGTTCTAAAAAGGCTCACAAAACCACCCTTCATTAAATACAGCATTATATGCTTTTGTCATTTGGGAATGATTTATTATCAAATGTGATACTATGGTCAGGTTATACCCTCATAACTTGCATCAAGGAGAATGTGACTTAGACAAGGGGTGCATAACTGAATTTATCACCAGGATTCAAGAAATACACATTTTAATTATGCATGTCATAAATGAAAATGACAAAAGATCACTTCTTCATGGTGACTGTCTTGAACAGCTGTTTCGACAACACACTAGTTTTAATGTGACATAGCTGACTGCCTGAAACATTCAACCACTTTTTATGCTGACTGACCATTAGCATAATTTTAAAAAGCACAAACATATTCAAAATTGATAACATGCTTGATGAAGAATGGCTGTTTGCAAGCTTCCTTACAGCTGCATTGGCTTTCACTGCCTGAAATTCCTGTGTAGAACCAAGAAAAAAATTACACGTTACTAAAAAAAGAGCAATGTAAACGTTCACAATTATAGGATATCAATATGGCAAAATAGACTAGATATGATAGTGGGCACAACTGAAAGTTTTCTCTTTAGCAGCCATTTCTTCTCTCTAAGAAGTCCTTAAATTTATTTTTTTAACATTATAGGAACTTTTATTAAATTAATTTTATGACTTAACAAAAACATAATTCTAAAGAATTTTATTTCTTAAGCACAAAATCATCTGGTTCTTAAAATGAGAAATTATATTTTCTGGTTCTACAATTGTTCAAGCATATTGAAACTAGAATAATCTTGCTTATCAGTTGAAATGTCAATTTTTGTTAATTTTTACTGGTTATTACACTAATATGGGCCTCAAGCGAAACAATTTATAAATTTCTATTATCTTCCCCACTAAGATATAAAGCATCAAGAATTATATTTTGAAAAATTCTGTTCCTTTAATCTTTTCTAAAAAAATAAAGGAAGAAGGCATTACAGACTTCATAATTCAAAAATAGATTCTTAGAAATATATTAAGAAGGGTGTGGCAAATTAGAACTTCACAAAGACCTATTTGTGCAAAAATTAAAATTTCTACATATTCTAAAAACTCTGATTCAGAGAAGATTATATGGCATAAATAGACAAGGTAGCAAAATGATGTATACAAGATCTCATAATTTTTGTGTAGAATAGTTTCTGAGATACTGGAATTATCGCAAATTCCAAATTTTTTTTAAAAACTGGCATATGGAAAGAGCATTGTAAAATTAAACCCAGTACATAAAAACTTTAAAAAAAATTGATTTTGAAATCTTGAAATATGAGAATATAAAAAAAAAATTACAAAAATCAAAAATGGTCAATAATTTAATTCTATATTGGGTGAACTGATTTGGAATGATCCGCTAGAAATTAAGATAGCAACCATTACGACCAACAGGCTTGTTAAAGAAGCATTTATAGGGATAAGACTGGAACTTCTTTGTGGTCATCAACCACTCTGACTGAAGATCTGTGAAATGTCCATCAACACTACGTTTTTTTCATAGCATTATGAAGAAATTTAACCTAACATTATTTTATGTGAATAAAGGATAAATGAAACATTTAAAAACATAATTATGTTTGAACTGTAAAATGTTTTTTTTTATTTCAGAAAATTGTTTTACAATTTAAAAAAAACAAATTTTAACATATATTGCAAAAAAAAAAATGTTTAATCACTATCTTCCAAATAATGTTGAATAATATCAGTAGAAACAAAAAATTTACGCAACTTTTCTAAAACATTATTTTGTATCCAATCGACATCTTCTGGTGGACAATAATCATCTTCACTAGACCTTGATATTGTTATTATATTGGGATTTTTCGGAAGAACTTTTAATAGACTATTAAAAGAATATTCAATTAGATAACTAATCTCTTCTTTTGTTGACACGTGATCTGGTAATTCGGTATCATCACAAGTCATACCAGCATCATGTATCATTTCCCAGTCAATATCATTATAAAATGTTTTAACCTTTGTTGCTAATTCTTTAACACGATTAAAATCAATGTCAAAGTTGTTTCCTTCGTTTGAATTCTGTTGAAAATCATAAAGATTATCATGTGTTGAGAGATGTAACCATAACTTCTTCAATAAATTAGTTTGCCCTTCACGAAAATCAACAGCAATTTTAATTTCATCAACATTCACTTTATTAACAGGGCCTTTGTATTTATAAATACTTTTTAATTCTTCATACAGATCAGCATTTTTATATAATGATTTAAACGGATTTCTTGTACTAAAAAAATCTAAATCTATATCTAAAATATACGAAGAGTTGAAATTAATCGTAGAATTAACGACTTCCTCAATATTGTTTAAATCATCTTTTAATGTTGAAGTAGAAAAATTATTACCAATCGTACAAACATAAAAATTTAATGATTTACAATTTTCTAAATCAATATCAGCAGCATATAAACAGTCACTTAAAAAATATGATTCCGCACAGGTTACTCTTATAGTTTTACTACTTTTA
The DNA here is from genome assembly GCF_047948215.1 of Lycorma delicatula. Taxonomy (NCBI): domain Eukaryota; kingdom Metazoa; phylum Arthropoda; class Insecta; order Hemiptera; family Fulgoridae; genus Lycorma; species Lycorma delicatula. The sequence goes on from NC_134467.1 coordinate 18,229,093, forward strand.
TGTTTACCAATAATAAAACTATACAAACCATCGTTAAACTGTTTTGCCCAGTACGGTTTACACCATATTATTGTATTAAAATGGCCAGCATAAGCAGCGGGTAAAATCCAATTTTCAATACTTAAGTTGTTAAAAAGTTCATACTTATCCCAAACAATATCTGCAGACATATTTTTCGGTATAAGCATATCAGGATGAGAATCTAAATGTACTAAAATATTGTTTTCTAACATAAGATGTTTTGAACCGATACAGCGATAAATAAATGGTATTACTTCATTATGATCTTCAACTATATAAACTGGTATTTTTTTAAAACTTTTAAGTTTTGTAATTGAACAACTTGAATCAACAACTTTCCTAACATTAGTAGTATCCATATCTACGCAAATAATATACAGATAACATTAATTTTAAACATATATATATATAAATAAACAAATATATTAGATCAACTTACAAGAGAGTCTCTAATTGTTGGATTTCCATTTTTTTGTACAGAATCATCTTCCGTGCTTGTTTTATTACTGTTATCCATTATACTACACAATTAATAAATAGCACAAGATTGAAACCAAAATATAGGTACTCGCAAATTATATCATAATATTCTTCTAATCTTATTTTCTTTACTTTTATCAATTCCTAGCCGTAGAAATAAGCCTTACTAACATGACAAGAGAAACAACAAATATTACCCAATTCTTATTTTCATTACCAACATTACAAAAACAAATTCATTGAAAAATTACCATTTGATTTATTTATTAAATTAGTAAAATAACTATAAATAAGCAATAAAAATAACATTTAAAATAAATTTTATTTATTCAAAAAAAATTTATATCTATAAATGACGAATCATTTTACACAATTTAATATTACTAAAACTAAATGACTAACAAGTCCATTTAAAAGAAATATATTAATTATTCTATACAATATTATTTTAATTTAAAAATTAATTACAATACAAACTTTTGCTACGAAAAACAGAATAAAATTATATACTGATGATAAGGAAGTAAAAATAGGTTATAATGATTATGAAACGATGCTTATTCTGTATTATTTTGTCTTTATTTTTTGAAACTTTCAACCCTTCGTATTATTGTTTCTAAAATCTGAGAATTATGACCTAGAAAGAAATTCTGCCGTTTCCCAAGTTGAGCGTCATATCTCTTTCTTTTTCCTGTTTAGCCTCCGGTAACTACCGTTCAGATAATACTTCAGAGGATGATATGTATGAGTGTAGTCTTGTACATTCTCAGTCGACCATTCCTGAGATGTGTGGTTAACTGAAACCCAACCACCAAAAGAACACCGGTATCCACGATCTAGTATTCAAATCCGTGTAAAAATAACTGACTTACTAGGACTTGAACGATGGAACTCTCGACTTCCAAATCAGCTGATTTGGGAAGACGCGTTAACCACTAGACCAACCCGGTGGGTTGAGCGTCATATCACGAGAAACTGCAAGTAAACGGGTGGTGCATTGCTCGTGCATTAAAATCTCAATCTGAACAGCATTTTGATAGTGTTTTTGAAGGAAAAATCAGCAGAAGCAGATAAATTTTAAGTTATACATGGTCCGGCATATAAACCTGACGATTTTTGAGGGATAATAATTAAACTGTGTTTCGTACTATTAAAATATTTAATATATCAAATTACTTGGGCATATACAGTTTTCACCATATCTTTACGTTTTGACATCCAAGGAACCCAAAAACCAGATGGAAATTTTTCAATGTTTGTATGTATGTTCAGTGTCGCAATCTAAATCACCTTATATCTCCAGAACTACTGGACCGATTATGACCAAACTTGGTCAAATTACTTCTACTTATAGGGCATTGATGCCATTAAATTTTCAACCTAAAAGGTCAAGGGGGTAAGGCTGTAGAGCAAGGTCATTCTCATTTACATTATTTGCAGTGACTCGTGTAGTGCTCTCCAAGCGTTAGAAAAGTTTTATTCGAAACATCCAGTCGTCATTGAAATTTACGATGCAATCGCTGAGTTAGGTAATCGCAACACAAAAGGAAGTTTATGCTGGGTCCCTAGCCATGTCGGGATCCAGGTAACGAACAAGCCGATTATGCTGCCAAAGAAGTGTGTATTCAACCTCTTTTCACCACCCGAGTTAGTACCTTTGATTTTATTAATCGTGTAAAACAATCACTGAAAGCAAGGTGGCAAAGTGACTGGGCGACTACCGTCGATAATAAACTCCAACGAATTAAAGATTCAGTGTTGCCATGGGGTTCCTCTTGCAGAAAAACTCGTCTTGAGGAAGTGGTCCTCTGCCGGTTACGGATAGGACATATGAGGATCACACACGAGTACCTAATGTCAGGAGGAATCGCATCCCTATGCACGCGATGCAACTGCTGCATGACTGTGCACTACATTCTCGTGGACTGCATATGTTATGCGGCGTTGCGTAGTAAGTTTAATCTATCTAGAAACAACCGTGATATCTTGTACAATAATAACAAATTTTGGACCGGATGTTTCTGTTTTTTCATAGTACCAGGTTGCTGCAAAAAATTTAATATTATCATATATATTTTTATGTTAGAAGAGTTGTTGATAATTTTTAACCTTTACTTCCAATTTTGATTTTATTGGTTCTATGTCTTTAATTTTATTATCCGAGAACGAAGCTTTTTGCACAAACTATCGGAATTGGGTAAATTTTATATTTTTGTTTTTGTCTTCGTCATTTGACTGGTTTGATGCAGCTCTCCAAGATTCCCTATCTAGTGCTAGTCGTTTCATTTCAGTATACCCTCTACATCCTACATCCCTAACAATTTGTTTTACATATTCCAAACGTAGCCTGCCTACACAATTTTTCCCTTCTACCTGTCCTTCCAATATTAAAGCGACTATTCCAGGATGCCTTAGTATGTGGCCTATAAGTCTGTCTCTTCTTTTAACTATATTTTTCCAAATGTTTCTTTCTACATCTCTTTGCCGCAATACCTCTTCATTTGTCACTTTATCCACCCATCTGATTTTTAACATTCTCCTATAGCACCGGATTTCAAAAGCTTCTAATCTTTTCTTCTCAGATACTCCGATCGTCCAAGTTTCACTTCCATATAAAGCGACACTCCAAAGATACACTTTCAAAAATCTTTTCCTGACATTTAAATTAATTTTTGATGTAAACAAATTATATTTCTTACTGAAGGCTCGTTTAGCTTGTGCTATTTGGCATTTTATATAGCTCCTGCTTCGTCCATCTTTAGTAATTCTACTTCCCAAATAACAAAATTCTTCTACCTCCATAATCTTTTCTCCTCCTATTTTCACATTCAGTGGTCCATCTTTGTTATTTCTACTACATTTCATTACTTTTGTTTTGTTCTTGTTTATTTTCATGCGATAGTTCTTGCGTAGGACTTCATCTATGCCGTTCATTGTTTCTTGTAAATCCTTTTTACTCTCGGCTAGAATTACTATATCATCAGCAAATCGTAGCATCTTCATCTTTTCACCATAATTGCTAGGTCCATGTAAAGATTAAAAAGTAACGGAGATAAGGAACATCCTTGTCAGACTCCCTTTTTTATTACGGCTTCTTTCTTATGGTCTTCAATTATTACTGTTGCTGTTTGGTTCCTGTACATGTTAGCAATTGTTCTTCTATCTCTGTATTTGAACCCTAATTTTTTTAAAATGCTGAACCTTTTATTCCAGTATACGTTATCGAATGCCTTTTCTAGGTCTATAAATGCCAAGTATGTCGGTTTGTTTTTCTTTATTCTTCATTATACTATTAATCTGAGGCCTAAAATTGCTTCCCTTGTCCCTATACTTTTCCTGAAACCAAATTGGTCTTCTCCTAACACTTCCTCCTCTCTTCTCTCAATTCTTCTGTATAGAATTCTAGTTAAGATTTTGGATGCGTGACTAGTTAAACTAATTGTTCTGTATTCTTCACATTTATCTGCCCCTGCTTTCTTTGGTATCATGACTATAACACTTTTTTTGAAGTCTGACGGAAATTCCCCTTTTTCATAAATATTACACACCAGTTTGTATAATCTATCAATCGCTTCCTCACCTGCACTGCTCAGTAATTCTACAGGTATTCCGTCTATTCCAGGAGCCTTTCTGCCATTTAAATCTTTTAATGCTCTCTTAAATTCAGATCTCAGTATTGTTTCTCCCATTTCATCCTCCTCAACTTCCTCTTCTTCCTCTATAACACCATTTTCTAATTCATTTCCTCCGTATAACTCTTCAATATATCGACTTTACCTTTCGTATTATATATTGGTGTACCATCTTTGTTTAACACGTTATTAGATTAAAAAATTTATGTACCCCAAAATTTTCCTTAACTTTCCTGTATGCTCCGTCTATTTTACTAATGTTCATTTTTCTTTCCACTTCTGAACACTTTTCTTTAATTCACTCTTCTTTCGCCAGTTTGCACTTCCTGTTTATAGCATTTCTTAATTACCGATAGTTCCTTTTACTTTCTTCATCACTAGCATTCTTATATTTTCTACTTTCATCCATCAGCTGCAATATATCGTCTGATACCCAAGGTTTTCTACCAGTTCTCTTTATTCCGCCTAAGCTTGCTTCTGCTGATTTAAGAATTTCCTTTTTAACATTCTCCCATTCTTCTTCTACATTTTCTACGTTATCTTTTTTACTCAGACCTCTTGCGATGTCCTCCTCAAAAATCTTCTTTAAATTCTCTTCCTCAAGCTTCTCTAAATTCCATCGATTCATCTGACACCTTTTCTTCAGGTTTTTAAACCCCAATCTACATTTCATTATTACCAAATTATGGTCGCTATCAATGTCTGCTCCAGGGTAAGTTTTGCAGTCAACGAGTTTTATATAGTTTCTTTATTCTATTATTTTAACTTTTATATTTTAAATGCTTCGTCTCCGATATTAGTTTTGATTTTTATTTCACTTTTTTTACTTTTGTTTTAATAAATTTTTATTATATGATTAATATTAATTTTACATCTTTAAGTTTTATTTTTTTGGAGTTATTTTACCCTTTTATTAATAAAAATTCCGGGCGATGATAACGCTCAGGCGTTATTCGCCCCAAATCCCCCCCCAAAAAAAAATAAAATAAAATAATTCATCTCAATATTAACTTAGAAATTTAAAACTAAATTTTTAATTTAAAGTTCGCGCGGCTTCTTCCTACTGATAATCGATAGTTGTCAAACGGGTTTTGACAGATTATATTTGTTGAATACCTCTACAGTATTAGTCGATTACTAGTTTTTTTATCGATTGTGTAACAGTTTAGGATATTGGGCAATGTTTAAATATCGCTAATTTAATTAAAGTAATTACATACGAATTGTATTATGCATTAAACGATTGAATTAATTCATGGTTTTGATATAATTTTTGTGTAAGGCCCAACTCGTTAGAATAAATTTTTTTTATATTAAGATTTAAAAACTTCTATTAATTCGAACATAACCTTCGTGAACATTTGTGGGTTTGAAATTAGTTTTACTTCGTTTCATAATATATTATAACATATAAATAAATAATATATAAAATTCATCATGGGTAAAGGATTTAATAATTATATGTGTAAAAAGTTTTTCCATCCAGCGTCACGAGATAATCTTAAAAGAGTAAGTAAGATGTATTATGTATAGTAGGTTAGTGTAGGTTTAAAAACTTCTTTTTTTTCATTAAAACTGTAAAATTTATTTTAAAATCAATTTTGTATATTTTAAATTGTATAAAGTTAACCAAATAATTATCTGAACAAAATATTGTAAATTACAATGGTATTGACCGTTGTAATAGATAAGAACAATTGTTATGCTTGTATATTTAAAATAGGTAAATAATTATGATTATATATTAATAACAATATCTTTACAAATAAGTAGGGAGGAACTTTGTGTTGCTTTTTATGAATGAATATATTTGGGCTAAGTAAATGTAAAATACTGATTTCAAACAAAATTTCAAGGATAAAATATAATAAAAGTACTTGTATGACATTAGGTTAATTAACTGTCATAATATGTACCACACTAACTTTTCATAATAACTTAAAAATATTAACTATGAACACTTTAAAAGTTGTAGTAAATGTGTTATTTTTAAGCAACTTATGGAAATATCAAAATGCCAATTGATACAATTTTAATCTTGTATATAATTATGATTACCTTGGTGAGAGTGTATTCACTTTATAATTTTAAAATTTTATTAAAAAAAAAATTGAATAGGTGGTCACCAACAATTTCTCATTAGATGAACATGAAATATTTGTAAAACAATATTAAGATTTATATGTTGAAAAGGTATATTTAATTAAAATATTAATTCATTACTTTTTATTAGGTATGGATGGCAGAACAGAAAGCTGATTCATATAAAAAGAAACAAGATGAACTGCGGGTTCAGTATGAAAAAGAACAGGATCTATACAATAACAAGTAAGTTGCTTTATGTATTATACTTTTCTGAATGATGTTTGGTTAGTAATTTTGAATTATTTTGCCATTAAGTTGTAATTACATCTATTAAATCTTTCATGGATCAGAAAATAAGTTTGTATTTAAAGTGAAAAAAAAGGTCAGTTTTTTAAATGTTTATTCTTTTCTGCAATATAGTTAGTTATAAGTTAAAATTTATTTTAAAAAAATGTATAATAATAATAATAAGTTGTCATTTCCTGTTATTTAATTTCAATGTTCCACAGCAGTGAATAGTTTTATCTGTTACCCAAGTTTATCAGTTTTTTTACGGCTATTCAAAAAAGCTTGGGATTGTCCTACATTATTCTTCCTTCCCCAACTATTTTGTGCATATTTCTGGCAGAAAATTACACTAGCGTTGAGGGATTTAAAAAATTCATAGATTGTTACTTTACATTTAAAAAGAATTAATAAAATTCAAATAGGCCTAAACGTTCAAACATTTTTAATATACCATGAACACCCTTTGCTACTGAGGTACTGCCAATATTATTATTCTTCCTCCTTGTGAATAGAGACTCTCTGATCTCTTCTGGCAAACCTGGGCCACCAATTACACAAATTGATTTTAAAAGCTTCTTGGCATACATGTCCCATAGGTAATTTCTCCGATCGACAGCTGTGTTATTAATATTTAATTCGTGTTCGCAGAAGGCCTCAATCATTTTATAGCTCCTTGAGTAAATAAATAGTGAAATTTTATCAATGCAACTATGTGTAGGTCTTATTTGCATATCGACTTGCAGTACCACTGTTCTCGATCATTCAAAATATTTAACACCATGTAGTGCTCCTGATTACACAGTTTCTGTTCTGGTAAAGTAAAAGAATGTTGAAACAAATGAACACAATCCATTTTATCCCTTGATAAAACAAATGATTCAAATATATTTGCATGAACTTCTGCAACAATGCCAAATTATAATTACTCCAATGGTGACATGGAACAAAATAGTGTAGCACTGCTCAGATAACTACAATGTACTGATGTAATTTTAGAAATAGATTTCAAACAAACCAAATAACAGTATGCACAGTACAATGATTTAATCAGACAAGCATGAATATGCTAGTTAAAGTCTTTACTTAATAATCATGATTTACCCAACCTCTTAGTGGGGACTATTTTAAACTTAGAATAGCCAGGAATGACATGATGTTGAGTTGTAAATTTTGTTAGTAGAATATTTTATATGTGGAGCAACAAATATAATATTAATCGTGGGATAATGATGTTCAACAGATTAGGGGAAGGATAATAGAGAATGAGCAATCTTTGCTAACAAAATTGATAGTTGGAATTTAAGGAATACATTTTATCAACACTATTATGTTAAATAATTTTTTTAATAGAGGAATGTAAAAAAAAAAGATTACTTATTAAAGAAGAATTTCTGTTAAAATAGATGGGAACACATCCCATCTGTTCAGAAACCATAATTACTTATGTAAGTATAGAGTACAGTGCAAACATATTTATCAGTATAGTTATTTTGCTGCAGAACTCTGTAAAGTGACAGAATTCTTCTCTAAAGACAGCCTGATATTACTGGTAGTGTACAATTCTTTTTTATACTTTTTTAATTGTAATTATTGAAGTTTCTATATATAATTTTCAGACTTATGTTAGAAAAGTAACAAGATTTAATATGAAATAAAACTTAGATTTTCATTTAGTTATTTATAATATATTGGGGTTTTTAACGTTAATTTAATTAATACCATAATTAAAATATGGAAACTGCTTCATATTTCAAAACTGAGGGATACTTGCAGGTAGAAATAAGTGTAGATCTGTAAAATTTCTACTTTGTTTCAAAATTTTTGTCCACCAAATTGAATTAAACTTTTTTTTTTAATAGTAAGGTGGATGTGTTGGGCAGTACGTCACCATTATCTAAGGGCACAGCAAAATTTAAATAAAACATTTCCATATCATTGGATATGTCATAGAAGATCTGTCTACTCTAGAATATATATATATATATGTGTGTGTGTGTGTGTGTGTGTGTGTTAAATATTGTAGTTAATGATTTAATTATTTTATAAATTGTAACAGATATAATTTACAATCTTTTTTTTTTTTTACAGAGCAATGTTAAGTAAGGAAAGTAAAGACAAATTAAGTGTTAATTTTATGTATGAACCTCCACCTGGCGCAAAAAAGGAAAGGGAGAGAGAAGATAATGAACCTGAATATAAGTTTGAATGGCAACGGAAATTCAACGCACCACGAGAAGAGTAAGTAATTTATTATTCATTCCAGTAAAATTTTAATTGAAAAACTTATAAACAATTTAAATTAATTTTTTTTATTACTAAAACTTTAATTTTTGTTCATTTTCAGTTACTGTAAGGGCGATTCTGAAATAAGAGATCAACCATTTGGTATTCAAGTGAGGAATGTGAGATGTATTAAATGCCATAAATGGGGTCATATAAATACAGGTAAATCCTTGATAATTTTACTAAACTTAGTTTCTTATTAATTAAACGTTTTCTGCTAAGGGGTTTTTAGAGTTAATCTATTAATTCGTATAGTGAAACTTCTTTTAAAATACCTGTTGGAAATATTTAAGTTTATAATCTAGTAATAGTGAGGGGGACAAAAATAAATATTGGTTTTAACTTGCTTACCATTATCGTCTGGAAGGGGTGTTGTTTATTATATGAAATGCTTAAACATAGTTTATTATTTATTGTCTATTATATATATTTAACAAGTATTTTTTTTAAAGACAATTCTAAATTAATAACAGATTTTGATAATAGACATGTAGTGTCTTACCTTCTTTGATATCAGTATTGTTTTTTTAAAAACAGTTTTATCTGCATTACAGAAATTTTTGTTTTTTAAGCAGAAGAAACAATATCTGTGAGACTTACCGTACGGTTTACAATTTAATTGTAATTTTTTGGATATGTATTTCGCTTATATATCGATATATAATAATATAATCATCACGAGACATGTACTAACGAATTGGGAGTACGTGGTGTAGTTTCTTTCTGTAGCGACTATATTTCTGTTAAATCATAAATTGGGTCAATTGTCCTACGAGATAGTGTTGCCATACCTTTGTAATTTATTCCTAATCTCTCTTCATAAAATGGATTAGCATCTGAACAGGTCTCAATAGCTCACAAAACTGATAGATTAAAGTACAGCTAAAGTGGTGAAGATTTTGAACTTGCACAAACCTGCTTTTTTACATTTAGATTTTATGCTTTCCTGATCCGGAGCATATCTATTACGATAAATTAAAGTATGAACAAAATTGAAGTTGATCAAGTAATTTCTCAGAATTACCAATTATTCTTGTGTTGTCATATTTTGTTATGCCATTTCATTTATTTTCATTATTTTGAATTGTAAGAAATTGTGTGATGGTCATTAGTAATGAAATATCTAATTTTTTTTTTTTTTAATTTCAGATAAGGAATGTCCGATGTATAATCAATCAAGTACAAGTCAAATGCTTAATTCGTCAGATCCATTACAATTGATACAACAAATGAGGGAAGATGGGTTGACAATTAAACGTAGTGTATTAGAAGCACAGCAGCATTTGCATGTCCCAGTTGCAAATCAGAAAGTATGTATACTGTTGTTTTTTAATCGCATCTGCTTTTTAATTAATTTTTAACATATGTCCAGTTTTTAACATTTAATTTGTACAATAAACATATCGTGTCTGGGCGATGATAACACGAAAGTGTTTTTAGCTCTGAAAAAAAATTTTGATTTTCACAAAATTTATAATATATGACAGCTATGAATGTACACAGTATGAATGTTAAATACAGAATACAAAAGCTTCAAACAAGGTAAATACGTAAACATAATGAGTAACAGTAGAGAGTGTTCCTGTGTATCAGTAATGTATAAATTTAACAGTAAATACTGTTGGTCAATTAAGAAAAAGGGAAATATTAATTTCCAACGACTCAAGGCTCGAACCTTTATTTTCGACTTGAAGTATTTTGAAATTACGATTAAAATCATGATTTTCTTCAATTAAATGACAGAGATAATTAGAATCCCTCTTGTTATTGGATGGAAAAACAAAATTTGTGGTCCCTCATATTTTTTTATCAAAAGATCTACCGGTTTGACCATTATAAATGTTATCACAAGAACCACATTCAAGTTTGTAAACTTACTCTTAATGAATTTACCTAGAGAATTATCAGATTTGAAAGCGATATCAAAATCTAATTCTGTTAAGATTTACTAATTTCCTTTGTTGATATTTATGCTAGTGTATGAAATTTCTTTTGTTGCAGTGAATTACTTTGCTAAGGAATAACTTTGCTAATTGCAGTTTTCTAGAATTTATTCTAAAGCATTTGATTATTACAATTTGACTCATTTGGTAACCATTATTTACTAGGGTTATTTTTTTTTTTTTGATGATTAATTCACCATATAAGTTCGAATCTTGTGTATGGGAATATGAATGAAATGGAATATTTGTGTAGCTTATGAGAAATGGTATGGCTGACTAAGATTCAAACCCGGGACCTCCAGATGAAAGGCAAAGGTCGATAATTTCTCAAAATTATCATCTGACATCCGAATATTTAACAATCGATAAATAGTTTAACTATAGAAAGCCACTAATTTATGTACAACTGAATATAATGATGCACTATGAATGACAGCATTATCTGTGTGTGGGCGTGTGATGTATATTAAAATTTTATTTTTATTTTCCTTTTGTTAATCTCTTGAATTTTTTTTGTTACATGGATTTTAGCAATTTTTTTAAAGCCATTAGATAGTAAGGCTGATCACAATAGGATACTATCATGATATTCTAATTAGTGATAGATTGTGTTGTATGGCTTACTAAACCATTTTATTGAAATGAACCATAGAATTTGAATGGATTAGTATTTTAGAATAACTCGCTGATCACCAAAAATAATAGCAGTTTGTGTAACTTTAGATGTAGATTTAATTTGTTTAAACATAAATATTATAAAATAATAGTTGAAACATATTCAACTGCACAATATAAATTAATCAGTAGTTTTTTTTTATATTTTTACCTTCTTTAATTACAGGGAATTGTTTCATCATCATCAGATGAAGATGACGAGAAAGGGGTTACTCAGACAGAGAAGCAATTTTTAAAATCATTGACCAAAAAACAGAAGCTTAAATTATTGAGGTATATAAATTTAAATAACTTAATTGTTAATAAAAATTTCATATTGTTGCAATGTTTAAGATTTAATTGCATTGAATTATTAAACAAAATTGATTATGATTTAAACATCAAAAATAATTAAAATTAATCATAAATCATAATGTTTAATTTTTCCATGTTAAATTAAAGCAGATGAACTTATGTATGTATGCCCATTGGTTTTGTACATTTCAATTTTTATCTAATTTGCATCTGTTAATTCAGAATTACATGTAAAGAAACTGGGGATGATTTATCCTATTTTTTAATAGTTACCATCATATATACTAGAAAAATTAATTATCATCATATTTGAGGTCTTTTCAGAAAATAACCAAACATTTTTAATTGCACAGAAATTTGTAATTTTCTGTAATTGTAACACCAATTTGTAATTTCCTGTTATAACTATAGCTGGGAAAGTAAAAATTATGAATGTGAGGTGGTCTGTACTAAAAATATTCTGAAGGAAATATTTTATTTAGGGTAGATGACAAACAACATATTATTTAGGGTAGACGACTGTGAAATTGTTTACCAATAATAATTGTTTGACTTGTCTCATTTCAATATTGTTTATTTGGAAGCTATTTTTGGGAAACTCAACAATAATTTTTAGCGACCATAAGGAGTGTTGAAATATTATAAGTCAACATAGAGGCCTATTCAGAAAGTAAGGAACGTTTCCACCTGATGCCGCCAGGCACACGCCAATCGCGTATATATTGGTGTGCTCGTGCTCGGCACCTCAGTCAGCGTCCAGCCGCGACAACGGGAACATCTCCGCACTGCCCGTTTTTTTTATGTACAAATTTGAAATGTGTGCTGCAATCGAAAATCCCGCCAGTTGTGAGGTGCGGCCTGTGATTTGTTTTTTGTCGGCAAAAAACTTAAAACCAATAGAAATTGGGAACTGTGTGAAGTGTACGGGAACAACATAATGAGTGAAAGTTCTGTCAGGAAGTGGTGCATTCAGTTTAAAAATGGCCGAACAAACGTTCACGATAAAGAGATGAGTGGACGTCCGAGCATTGTGACTGATGATCTGGTCTCCAAAGTTGACGAAAAGATTCGTGAAAACCGCCGTTTCACAATAACTGAGCTTTCTCTATGTTTCCCACAAGTTTCACAGACTTTTGTTTGAAATTGTTTCACAGAAGCTAGGCTACCACAAATTTTGTGGAAAATGGGTGCCAAAAATGCCTACAGATCACCATAAAGAACAACGAATGGGGGCAGCTTTGACGTTTTTGGAGCTTCCACAGTCATGGAGATGCTCTACTGGATCGAATCGTAACAGGGGATGAAACCTGGGTGAAACGTGTGACTTGTGAGACAAAATTACAGTCTATGGAGTGGGGGCACACAAGTTTCCCTAAAAAACCATGGCAATGTCTGCAAACTTTGTCGGCAAGAAAGATCATGGCAACAGTGTTCTGGGACAGGCAAGGTGTTCTTCTTATTGATTTTCTTGAGCGTGGTGCAACAATAAACTCTGAGCGGTACTGCCAAACATTGCAAAACCTTAGGAGAGCTGTCCAAAACAAGCGCCAAGGAAAATTGTCATCCAAAATTTTGCTTTTGCATGACAATGCCCGACCTCACACGGCAAACTGTACGCAAGAACTCTTGAACTCGTTCAACTAGGAAGTTTCATCCCCCCTACAGTCCAGATCTTGCTGCAAGTGATTTTCACTTGTTCCCGAAAATGAAGACATGGCTAGCAACACAGCGTTTTGACGACGATGAGGGTCTCCAAATTCGGGTCACTGAGTGGTTGAGATCACAGGCGGCAGAATTCTATGACACAGGAATTTCAAAGCTTGTCCACCGCTATGATAAGTACCTGAATTTGTATGGTGATTATGTTGAAAAGTAGTATTTTAGTCCCTCTTTCATATGTATATAATAAAAAGTTTTTCTTGTACATGGTTTTTTAAAATTCCAAAACGTTCCTTACTTTCTGAATAGCCCTCGTATATAATCATAAGAGAAAATGATGAATGGTTTGTGTATATTTGTTTGTTAATTATGTTCAATAAACATGTTAAAGGGTGAACTGCACGTGTAATTTTGTAGGCCCTTATCAGAAGCCTATACAAAGGTTTAAAGGTTATGTAACATTAAATTAAAAACTATAGTAAAGGATGTTGCACAAGCCTCTACAATATCTATTAGTTCGTTTTTGTATTATGTAACATAATAAATAAAAAAGTAAAGTAAATTGATTTAAAACAATAAAACTGAAAAAAAAAACAAAATGTGTTGATCTTTGATGTATTTCATTATTAAGAAGTTAATAATTTAAAATTATTAAAATTTATAATTTTCTGCTAAGATTGTCATCAATTTTTTATTTTGAGTACATTTATCTACCTTCCTTAGCTTTATAATTAAATCATCTGTTGACTTGTTTTGAATATATTCCTTTTTCTAAACTCTCTTTGTACTTGTGTGCAGCAAATTTTCAAAAGGTGATTTAGTTAAGGTAAAGCTAAGGTAGATAAATTTGCTCTGTATAAAAATTAATAATATAATCACGAAATATGTTGTATAATACGCATTTTTTTTTTGTTCTTGCAGAAAACTAGAAAAATTAGAAAAGAAGAAGAGATTAATGACAAAAAAACAAAAAGATAAAAAAAAGAAAGATAAGAAGAAAAAAGAAAAGAAACATAAATCTACAAAAAGGGCAGCAACCTCTTCCAGTTCTTCATCAAGTTCCGATACAGATGAAACTACAAGCGAAGAAGAAAATAATACTAAACGAAAATATAAACATTCCGAAAAAGAAAAATCTCGTAAAAATCATACGAAAAGTCATTCTGATAAATATTCAAATGGAAGGAAAAGTAGCGATTCAGATAGTTCAGAAGACAGTGATAGGAAACCGAAAAAAAGTAATAAAAGAAAACATGAAAAAAATGGGAAAGAAGAAATCAAAAGCAAGAAGAAACGTAGATAATTAAAATATTGTTTTGTCAAATGATTGAAAACAAAAGAAAAAGTAACAAGAAAATATGTGAGAGAAAAAAGTAGGGAGAAACCTATAATAACCTAAATAATTAAAAATATTGTATCATGGTTTATATTTCTTAGAATTACTGATTTTATGAATTATTTTAATGTAAAATAGAAGTTATATCCAAAAATTGTCTTTTTTTATTATATTAAATCATTTAACCTATTTTTCTCTTTTGTCACCTCTATGTCCACATGGAATATTATTGCCGATCTCCATTGCAGAGATCGGCAGTTTGCACATTGCACATTCGGAAGTTCTGAGTTCAAATCTTGGTCAGACATGGCATTTTTCACATATTACAGAATTCATTATCGTCAATCGGTAACTGTTATTAGTTATCAGCCTATTATTATTGTTGTAGTAATAAATAAATTAAAAATTATTTACTGGCTTTGAATCTGATGATGTCTGTTTATGGATAACAAGTGGTTTTTTTTTTTGACAGAGCTTTAAGTGTGGCTTAATCAGTATAAAAAGATACACATTGAAGATAGCTTAAAATCTTCTCCAGGTTCAATGAAAGAAAACAGTTTATAATAATAATCAAATATTTATTAACCAGGTGCTGTAGATCTGCCATTGATTCTTAGTTGCATACAAACCATACTAAATTATGTAATTTTCATTATCAGCTGTTTTTTACACAACTGCCCAAAAAGGAGTGTAATGTATTGAGGGTGTATATATATGTTCCACCGTAGCAATTCAATGGCTGAACAGATTTAGATGGATGACCCTGAATGGAATCCTTATGTTACCGGGAGTTATATAGGGCATATAAATATGTATGCATGTATATATATATATAATATACACAAGTGTAAGTTTAAAAAAATCATATGATTTTTAGACGGGCAGTGTGTTTGATCATGTAAGTATGTTCTTTCTTTTTGTTCGTATGTATAATTTTGCACTTTATAATTTTTTCAAATTTTTTAATTCTATTTAAATTATTACATACATCTGTAAACAATTTATATATTGTTTAAATAAATTTATCCAGAAAATTGACTATACATATACGAGGGTTATTTTTTTTCACGGTCCGATCGGTCGCGAAATAAAAACCCGCGCAAAAATCGGATGAACCTTTGCGCATATGTGTTGCGCAGCATCTCTAGTATGGCCTTCAATCACGCTGCATCATTTCGTTTAGTTCTGAACATGCAGCTAGCACGTAAACATGTCTACAACAATAGCATCTCCCGCCTAGGGTGAAGTGCGTGCGGTAATTTGATTTCTTCAGGCTGAGGAGTGTAATGCAGCTGAAATTCATAGACAAATAAGTAATGTATATGGTGAAACTTCAATGAGTGACAGCCAAGTGCGACAATGGTGCAGGACGTACAGATGTTCATAATGCAGGTGGTCAGGCCGCACACTGCAGCTGTAACAAAGAAGCTCCTTCTTTTTGTTGGGAAGTGTTTGATCACCAACCATACAGCCCGGGCTTTGCTCTATCTGATTTTCACCTCTTTGCTCACATGAAACGCTGGCTAGGAGGACAACATTATGGCACAGACATCGAGCTGCAGACCAGTGTAGAAATATGGCTGAAAACATAGGCGGCTCAGTTCTATGATGAGGGTATTGGAAAGTTGGTACCATGCTACGACAAACGTCTAAATCGGAGTGGTGACTATGTAGAGAAATAAGGCAACTATGTAAGTACTTGTTTCAAAAAAAAATTTTTTAATTTCGTGACCGTTCGAACCTTGAAAAAAAATAACCCTCGTGTATATATATATATATATATATATATATATATATATATAGTTAAAATAAATTTAAAAAACTAGAAAAAAAAATTATACTATATATAAAAATGTCACCTGCACGCTCTTTAATTATCCTATATTAAAGCACAATATTTTTTTGGCAGTTTTGTTTTTAATTTTTAATATTTATTATAATTTTTCTAGAACTTGCTCATTTCCCAAATTCATGTTCATTGTTAAAAAAAATTAGTGTATGTTCATTTTTTTACCAGATATACCGCTAAGAAAGAACACAATGCTTCAAAAAAAGTTAGGTAGGTAGACAAATATGAAGTTTACAATATATACAATGCCTTGCATAATAAAATTGTTGTAACCTTTTATGATTGGATGGTAGGAGATTACTACCCATTTTAATAAATGACTGATAAATAATTTTTTATTCATTTTTATTTCTCTGCTAAATAGTTATAATGTATATAGCTATACGGTAATATAATGTAACCGAGTATGCTAATTAGGTTAAATTTTGCATGTCAGTTTTTCATTTCTTTATATTTCATAGATGCCTCTTTACTAAATAAAATATTACACTTCATCTTTTTTTTTAGCTTGAGATCTCCAGACTAGAAGAACCGATTTTGATTAAATTTGATCAAGAAAGCAAGGAGATATGGACCTTATGGGTTCTATATCTCAAAATTTTACTCTAAAGGTAGGTAGATTTTTTCATATAATTAGATCCCCCTTAGAGAATTAAAATAAAATGATTGATTTTATTCAAAAAGAAATGGAAGGAAAAATCCTTAAATATATATTTTTTTTTACATAGTTTTTATTCAATTAAATCTTGGTGGAAAATGAAATCTAATTTATGAAATGTTTAGATAAATTGAAAGCTCTTCAATTATTATTCAAATATTCGGTTGTCATTAAAATTCTTGTTCTACATTTTCTTGCACTACAGGTTATACGAGATGTGGCTATTAAATAAGACCAATACTGTAAAATATTCTATTTTAAATTTATACATATTTAGTTATTATCCCCTTCAATATACATCTCTCCTCTATCCCTACAACGCTCCATATGAATTTTCCATTGTTCAAAACAGTGCTGAAAGGCTTCTTCTGTGAGCTTTTTCATGACGTATACCACTTTTTCTTTCACAGTTTCAACTGTCTGAAATCTTGTTTTTTTTTTTTAATGGAAATTTGACCTTGGGAGACAGATAGGTCATATGGTTCCAGGTCAGACAACACTGGCAACTGGCTCACACTGCATTGTCTGTTAAGACAATGCAGTGTGAGCCGGTGCATTGTCCTGATGAAGAACCCATGACTTATTCTTCCACAATGCGGGTCGTTTTTTTCTTATTTTTTCATGGAGTTGAGCAAGGACCTTGAATAAAGATACGAATAGTTAACAGACAGTCAGATCGGATCAGATTACCAGTTTTTTCAATATTTTTATCTGTTTTTGACATGGAAGGGCAACCCGAGTGAACATCATGTTCAACCTCTTCTCGGCCATCTTGGAAACACTTAAACCACTCAAAAACCCGTGCACATTATAAACATTCATTGTGCTATATATTTTTTTTAATAAAAGATAAGTTTTAGTAGCGGTTTTTCCAAGTTTCATATGAAATTTCACAACAATTCTTTGCTGTAATTAAACACATTATTTTATCGGCAAAAGAAAAAAAAAGATGTTATCCAAACAAAGGCCACAGCCAGACTAATATGTCTATAGAAACTGTAGTCACAAGAATCGAAAGAGAAAGCTTCATGCTACACAGCTATCGGTTATTCGAATTTGGTGCATGCACAGTTCAAATGTAGCAGCATTAGTTTCGTTATTTTAATAAGCCACATCTTGATCGTTGGAGCGCGACCGCACCCCCCGGGACAAGGATAACCATGCCCGTTGGCAGCGGCCGCAACTCCGCCGACAGCTTTATTCCAACTCAAAATATCACCACTTAGATCTAACCGAGGCACGCTGCCTACCTTCGGCCAGTCAACTGCCCAGGCGGTCCCTAGCCACCCAGGGTCCTATCACCTACTAAATCCCTTCGGCAGTCCTGCTCAGGGGGAGGAAGCCAGCAACTATTGTCCACTCTCTACGAATCCTCCAATTGACTCGTAGATCCAAAACAGAGTTTACTCTCTCGAGTTCCCTAATAACTCTGGTACGCTCAGCTTCGTACCTGGGACATATGTGTAGGACATGGTCCACGGTGTCATCGACCCTACAGTCCGAACAGAAGCCGGAATCGACCAACCTAAACCTAGCCAATTTATCCCTAAAGGCACCATGTCCAGAGAGGAACTGCGTCGTGTGCCGATTGGGGGATACCCAGCTAACCGCTCGCAACTCTCTAACATTGGAAAATATACCATGCGTATAACGACCTGTTGAAGAATCGTTCCACCTATCTTGCCAAGAGTCAAAACCTTGGTCTTCGATCTCACGCATACGCCCTGAAGTAAGAAGGCCTCCCTTCTTTGCAACATACCGCTGGCTACGTTCTGTAGCAGAAATATCCAAAGGTTTGATGCCTGCGATCACAGTTACTGCCTCTCGCGAGACAGTCCTATAACCGCCGACAACCGCTAATAAAAGAAGACACTGGGCTCTTAATAGAATATCCCTATAACATTGGTACCGCATACGATGAGCCCATACGGGCGCAGCGTACAACATGATGGCCTCGCAAACACCTTTGTAAAGAATCCGCATGGTACGGAAATTCAACCCCCAATCGGGATGGACTACTCCACGGACGCCGAAGAAAGCATCAACTGCCTTCTTTGCCACATACTGCAGGTGCTCCTTGAAGAGAAGCCTCTCATCAAGGATAATACCCAGATACTTTTGGAGAGTGACATACCTAATTGAACGGCCGTCCATCACAACCCGCGGGTGGCGAGTTGCAGCTAACCGGCCCTTCAAAAACATCATAGTGGTTTTCTCCGCATTGAAAACCATCTTATGCTGAAGACTCCACAACCGCAATACCCTACATGCCTGTGCCGCTCTAAGCTCTATCTCACCACGCGAACCGCCCTCGACCAGCAGCAGCCCATCGTCGGCGTAAGCCACGACGCGACAGCCACCGGACAAACGCAGCCGCATGAGAGAATCGAACTCGATGGTCCAGACGAGTGGACCTAATACACTGCCCTGTGGACATCCTTTAGACAGGGTCTTTCCTATTTGCGAACTGCCGTCACGAAGGACAACAGTTCTATCGCTGAAGTAACTCGAGAGAGTGCTAATCTCATTCCACGTGCAACCACGCTTCTGCAATTGAAACAAGGCAGAAGGCCACCACAAGTTATTAAATGCCCCGTATATGTCCAAGAAGACACCGAGTACATATTTGCACTCACTGCCTGAAGCCAGATCCAAGACCCTAAGAATCGCGTCCTCCGTACTCTTGCCGGGTCTAAAGCCATACTGGTCGTCCATTAGCATGTGATTATTAGTCAACCTACTATTTATGCGGATACTATTTACCTCCGCATAAATAGTAGGCTGACTTCTAATCACATGCTAATGGACGACCAGTATGGCTTTAGACCCGGCAAGAGTACGGAGGACGCGATTCTTAGGGTCCTGGATCTGGCTTCAGGTAGAGTACCTTTTCGAAAACCTTTCCAACTGGCAAGAGCATCAGAGGACGGCAAGAAGAACTGACGGTGGGGTCCTTGTCGCCACCCTTGAATAACAGCTTCAAGATACCACGTTTCCAGGAAATATCCAGCGAATAAACACCTATTGAACACCCTAGTCAATGGGCCGAGAATCACAGGCAGGGTGCGAACAAGGAGTTCCACCGTAATACCATCATATCCGGGGCTTTGTTCCTAGCCAGGCTACAGATTACTTGGCGGACTTCCGCCTCAAGTGATCTCCGAAGACACAGAGTCTGAGTCAAAACCTACAACCGCCGCTCGAATTCTCCGATGATACGTGGTCTCACCAACCTCTATATCATCGGGGAGCAGATCGTCCATCAGAAGAGATAGAACACGATCTTTCTCAACTACAACGCCGTCTTGGGTCGAGAGAGGCGACAGAAGATTGTCCTTTTTCCGCTTGTGACCAAGTACTCGATAAACAACACCCCAAGGGTCTTTATTCCCTTGCTCTTGAACAAAAGAGCGCCAGGAATCTCGCTTCGAAGTCCTTATACTATGAAAATACTCGTTCCTTTTCTGACGATACTCCGCAAACAGGACCGCACAGGATACTCCGTGCACCGGTCTGGATCACGGGCACGCTGTGCGGCTCTCCTGAGTCGGCCCACGGCCTGCTTTATCGCAGTCAAGTCCCGAGTCCACCAACCAGCTACTCTCTCTCTCGACCCGTGCTCCGGGGGATTGAGAGTTATGCGGCTTCAACCACCGCAAGAAAAATTCTCTGCCAGGTTATCTAAACGGACCTCGTCCAGGGTACAAGTGAACACCCGCATCCTGCCCGCAAGAATGTTAGAAAACTTGGGCCAATCCGCCAGCCTGTGCAAGAAGCGCCCCTGCTGAACAGGAGCGTCCGCCCTAAAGACATCGCGCAGCCCACGTATCCAATCAAAAACTATGAGCCGATGATCGCTTTCGCAATCATTGACTACCGACCAATTTAGAATCCTACCAGGGATTTCCTTACCAATGGTAACATCAATGTTGGTACCATGGAAGGCCCTCCGCAATCCTACTGCGCCGGCGAAAGTAGCCAACTCGCCGGCGACATTGAATACTTCAAATCGGTGCTGCGCGATGAAGCCTTCTAGAAGTTCACCGCCGTCGTCTGTGATCCCACTGTGCCAAAGAAGCGATTTGGCGTTCGCATCAACTCCTTTAAGAATAGGAAGACCAGCTATCAGCCTGATAATTCTATCCCATCTTTCCAAGTGTAAGTCAGTGGGATCTCTGTACTGAAAGTACGAACTAACCACAACTAGGTCGAAACCATCCACAGCAAGCTTAACAACGACGTGATGCGTGTCAGAGGCTTGCCGTATAAAGACACTATCTATGGACTTCCTGTACAGCACGGCGGACTTGCTTTCGCCAACATGTAACTTATTCCAGCCTGAAAAACCTGGCAGGTCACCCTTGACAACATACGGGTGTTGTAGAAGTAAAACATTGAGGCTCCGCTTTTCAACGACGTTACCTAACTCTACTTGGACCGCATAGGCACCCTGGGCATTGAGTTGGCTGAACCTAACCATCGAGCGAATTGAAGTAGACCTCAACCGCTCTTAAATAACTACCACACTCCCTACTGTTGATGGAGTGCCTATGATTCTTACATAACCGCTTGCAGTTAACGCAAGTCGGAGCCTCTTTCTTTTGCGGACAATCATCACGCTTGTGGCCCTCCTCACCACAATGCGCGCAGACCGACGCATACTACTTACAAAACTTGGTCCTGTGGCCAAACCTACAACATTTGAAGCACCTCTGCACGTCAAAGTATTCCTTGATGCGACAAGAGGCAAAATCAATGAAGACTCTACCCTCGGACACAAACTTTTGGTGGAGACCAGAGCCTAATTCAAACACTCCGTGATACCGAGGGGCACCACGCTTTCCAGTCTTGAAGACTAGCCTGCACTGCTCTTTGAACGAGGCCTCGTCCAAATCAGTATTCTGCTCCTGAATGAGAGACAGAACTTCGTCATCGGAGAGACTCCGCTCGATGTCATATATAATGACACGGGGCTTCCTCAACCGCTTGGGATCCACCTTAACCTCAAGCTTTTGTACGCTGGAGAGTCCTTGATGACTTGGACCGTCTCCTTATTGTCCGCAACAACAACTAACCCTTTGCTGGTCTCTCTAATATTTAATAGCCACAGCTTGTATGCAACACTGTACTATACTTTTAAAAGAAAAAAAAAATACTGAATAAACTTGATTTGAAGAAACATTTTATTTTAAACAGCTGACAAAGTATTACTTTTCATTATGAGAAACATGGATTCTGACGATGTGATTTTGCTTGAGTTACATAAAGTTTTAAAATATTACTGAATCATTGTAACACATCCAAATTAATTATAGTTCTTCTCTCTAACTTAATAACACCTCTTGAATGATGAAGAACGAGGGAATCATCCATCTGAAGTCCAACTCTTAACCTACTATCATGATAAGCAAGCAACGGCACGAAGTATAACAGAGACTAAAGACCAATACAACTGAAAAGATTCTGTACAAATGTTACAATAACAGAATATGAACTCTTGAAATAATACTAAGCATGAACTTTTGAAATACTTTCAAAACTGAAATAAACCTTATTCCAAAATTTCATAGTAGTTAAGGTAAATATGATTTATCGTTATGAACTGTTATATACCCAGAGCGGCAGAAACTGTGACCCATTTTAAACATTATATTTAAGCACGAAGAATTATAACTATGTATTATTGTTGTACACTGTGTGAAAGAACACCTCATACTGATTCTTTTTGTAAATTATGTCCTTTGAATGACCACCATTCTTGGCAATGCAGTCTTCAGCATGAGCACGCACACTCACCATAACCTTACGCAGAATGTCTCTTGTTATGGCCTCAATTTTGGTTAAATTCTGAATATTTTCCGGCCTGTTAGTATACATTTTGAATTTCAGGAATTCTCACAGAAAAAACACACACCAATAAATCAGGAAAATGTGGCGGTCAGTCGACAAAACCAGGAATAAGATACTCTGTAAACATTCTTCATAAAGTCATTAATATTCTTGCTGTGTGAATGTGGGTTGTTCCTTCCTGTTAGAACCTCATGAGAGCATATTGATATTCTTAAGCGCATTTGTAGTATTATGAACTGTTGTAACATAACATCATAAAGATTTCCTGTGACAGCATTGCTTCCATCATTTTCAAAAAAATAGAGGCCAATAATACCCTGAAAAGACACTTTACACCATAAAGTAATTTTTCACTATGAAGTCGTTTGTGAAGCTGATTGCGAGGTGCCCCCCATGTACCTAAAGTTTTGTTTGTTTATACAGCCAGATAAAAATGAAAATGGGCCTTGTCGACATCATCAAATTGTTGAGAAAATTGGGTTGTTTTCATGTCTGGAAGCTGTGTACAGAATTTTGATGCGTCTCTTGATCTCTAGGCAATAATTCTTGCACCACTTTCATCCTGCATGAATGGAACTTAATATACACAGACTTCTATCCAATATGTTAAGGGTTTACAAATGACAACGAACTGATTGCATTAGACTTTGCTCTGAAGCAACCTTACTGCTGTAATATTGTCCAGCATGCAAACTGTACGTGGCCTACCAGGAAACTTTTTGATTGAAGCAGATACTGTTGTTCTGAACTCCGTGACCCATCTCGTAATTGCCTTCTGTGATTGAGCTTGACCACTCTGGCTGATATTGAAAAGTTATGGAAAATTTTCAATTGCAAACAGATGATGTTCATTCGACCAGCACTCATTTACTAATTGCCAAGATCATGTAATATGGCAGACAATAATCTCCTGTCAATGGTTATTTCTGCATAAAGAGCTCCACGGTGACAGTGTTCTTAATTGGACGAAGTTTATTGTTCATGCAACGATCCCATTTACTCATCATGAACACCTACCCTCTTCAGGAAACAGACAAGCTTGTTAAAAGCAACACAATTGGTAAAAGTATGCTGAAAAGGGTCCAAGCCTCTTTTGCTGCACTATCTGTGTGCTCATTGTCTGAAATTCCTGTATGGCTGGAGATCCGGTAGAAGCTCACTGTTTTATTACATTTGGTCATTTGTAAAATAATTGAAGGCACTCAGGGAATGCCTAAAACATAATTTTTTTTGTTTTACCGATAACATAATATAGTATATCGATGGCTACAGAATACATAAGGTGCAGAAATTTTTTGTTATTCAGCACTATATTAAAATATTACTGATGAGGCATTAAGGAATTATTGTAATAGCAAATGATGAACACTCAACATTGTTTTTATCTCTAAAGTTAAGTGTTGACACTTATTCGTACTTCATATCCCTCCATTCAATTTGCAGACTATAACTCGAACAGATATTCATCATTACTCATTCAGCTGATTAGCTTTTGTCTTGTAATCTAGGAACTCAACATCAAATCTTACATGAAATGTAACAAATTTTATTATCAACATGAAAGCACATCTTACTGAGGTTTAGGAAGGTAAAGATGATCAAGGGTTAGAAACAACCTTCAGTAATATACAATAAATATAAGAAAGAAAAGTAAAACAAAACTACATTATTAAGATGAACTTGCTGTATTTAAATTTTTAACATGTTTGTTTGTATTGGAGCGAAGACCTAAATTAACAAATGTTTTAGAATCAACCTTTCGAACTGACCTTTTTTCAATATCTCGTCGTTTTTTGTATTCACCTGATGATTTCCAAAATGTGTTACGAGTATTTGGTGCTTGATACCTGAAATAATCAATTCAGCACATATAATTACATTTTTTTTTTTTAATGGAATGAATATAGATAAACTAAAAATGCTGCCTAAGTATTGCTTGACTTTTCTGACTATTAATAATAAAAATTAAAAGCGTAAGAGCCAAAAAAAACAAGTGTATATCTTTTAATGATTGGGAATAAAGTTTTCTAAAAATATTCATATATAGCTTAAGCTTAACAAATTAGCTTAAGTAAAGTTTCTCTAAATCTAACACCCCTTTGATAGAGACACAAGAAAAAGAGATATTTTGGAAAATTGTAGACATTTTTTGTTAATCCTATCTAACAATACCAAAAAATTGTTTAAATTATTAAAACTGAAGGGAGATAAAACAAAAAAACCAAAAGCATATATTTCAATTTTAAAAGGTGGCAGTTGAGTTTATGAAAAGACTTTTTTGAATTATTACAGATGCAATATAGGAAACTAATTTTCCAATGTAAAGTTTTTACTAAAGTGCCTATGAAGAAAATCAAATTTTTTTTTGTGATGATCCCATATTCAAAATGAATTTTGAAAAAGAAAAAAGATTAATTCTCCATATATATAGAAATATTTGAGCCAAATTTGAAGAAAATTGGTTTGGTCAATCTCGACATGTAAGGTCAAAAGCAGTGTGACATACACATACATACGTTTTTTTGATGAATTAGTTTGACCCAAAATTGTAAAGATTTTCAAAGAATCTCATACCCTATTTTTGACATGATCACCATACTTTCCCCTTTAATAAGGTGCTCTTCTAGCTATATTTGCTGGGAAAGTAAAACCCAAAGAAACAAAATGGTGACCTAATATAAATGAACTATTTATAAAAAAAACCTGATGGGAATGATACAAGGGTTATTTTTTTTCATGGTCCTATCGGTCACGAAATTAAAACCACAGTGAAAAAAAAATTTTTTTATTTGTAACAAGTACTTACATAGTTACGCTATTTCTCTACAATTTGCCACTACGATTTAGACATTTGTGGTAGTGTGGTACCAACTTTCCAATACCCTCGTCACAGAACGGAGCCGCCTGTGTTTTCAGCCATGTTTCTACGCTACTACTATTTGGATTGTTCTTTTGTTTCTTCAGTTTCGAAATGAACCCATGTCTCGTCCCCTGCGACAATTTTGTTCAAAAAATCTTCTTCATTGTGGTATTGCTGGAAAAAATTTAGGGAGGTGTCCATTCTCATTGTTTTGTGATTGTTAAACAGCATCTTGGGAACCAATCTCGCACACAGTTTGCGGTACTGAAGTCTCTCACTCACAATGGTGTAGAGAGCTGACCTTGAAATTTCAGGAAATGAATCACTCAATACAGAAATTGTGAACCGATGATTTTCTTGAACTGCCTCATCCACTCGCTCAATAAGATCATTGGTTGACACTCACTTCCTTCCCTGACCGCCTGCATTATGAACATCTGTATGTCCTGCTTTAAAGTTCCTGCACCATTATCACACTTTGCTGTCACTCATTGAAGTTTCACTGTGCACATTACTTATTCGTCTATGAATTTCAGCCACATTATATCCCTCAGCCTGAAGAAATCGAATTACTGCATGCACTTCACACTTGGCAGGAGATGATATTGTTGTAGACATGCTTATGTGCTAGCTGCGAGTTCAGAACTAAATGAAGTAACGCGGCGTGATTAAAGGCCATAATAGAGATGCTGCGCAACACATATGTGCAAAAGTTCATCTGATTTTTGCGCGGGATTTTTATTTTGCTACCGATCGGACCTTGAAAAAAATAACCCTCGTATTAGCATTCTTCAACAAGTCATATAACAAATGAAAACACAATAAGTGGTTTTAAAGAAGAAAAAAAAAACAAATGGTAGTAAAAACCAGCCATTCAGAGTAATAAACTAATGCTAATTAACAATAATACAAAACATTTGTAATGATGTTAAGATCATCTGCAATACTTAAAAATCGACTATCTCAAAAGACTCAATATCTTGAAAACATTAACTTCGAACAACTGGCGAGCAGAGCAAGATGTTAATGACATACTGTGCCTTAGTACAATTTAAACTAAATTATGGCTCTATAGTTTATAACTCAGCGAAACCTAAGTTTTAACAAATATTAGAACCAATATACAATGTTGGCGAATGGAGCATTCCGAACTAGCCCAATAGAAAGTATATTATGTGAAGCAAATCTTAGACAACTAAAGTACCGTAGAAAAATACTAACATTAAATTATAGCATATCGACAATAGCAACACCATCCAACATGGTTAATGACAATCATGCAATCCATATAATTCTCAATCAAATACAAAAATGCAAAAAAATTGCCTAAAAGACTCGAAGATGTAAAAAAATACCTCAATAATCTCAACACAATTAAACAAGAATTTGTAAAAACACTAAAAATACTGAAAGTCATTGCGGTCATTTCTAAACATGACTAAGGATAATATAATCATAGACAGACTACCAGCTGATAATTATGCAGATTATGTACATGTATACACAGATGCGTTGAATCCAAAAAAGGTACAGGCTGCGCAGTAGTTTTGTCAGAAATTAATCTTTTATTCAAACTCCCAGATGATGTTTCTATCTTCAACAGTGAAAGTTTGTCCATTCTGCAAGCATTTAAAACACATCAACGAAGCTGATATAAAAAAAGTAACAATCTTTACAAAAAATAAACAAAATGTACGACCTAATCGGAGCCAAAAGATCTTCTGCAGATATCAAATCAGCTGGATATAAGCTGTTGAATCCCATGAACACTTTCTGCAATTGAACATCTTGGTGACATTTAAAGAAGCTCAAAAATTAACCAAAAATAAAGTAAATCAATAGCTGGAACGAAAAATGGCAACAGATCAAACTTCAAAAACTCCATCAAATATGAAAAAGTACTTATCAAGAAACCCTGCATTCTCATTTCTCAGGAAACAAGCCATCATAACTCGATTGAGAATAGGACATGATAACTTCAGCCACGTACATCTCATATTGAAAAAAGAGTGAAATCTATGTGAATATTGCCAGGATTATCTATCAGTAAATCACATTATTACAAGCTATTCACAATATCAAATGGAAAGAATTACACAAAGATCAAGAAAAGTGCTTAAATAATGTGACAAATTGTGAAAAAATTCTTAATTATGTGAAGTACTTGAATTTTCAGCATTTTATATAAATATAAATTACACGTAACAAATTCTATTAGACATCTGTCTTCTAAATCTGTGTTAAACCCCCAAATTGTACTTACTGCTACAAGCAGCATTCTGTGATTTAATATTATATGTGTGTGACCCGCTAGGTGTCACTAATGACTAATAAGGTTGATGCGATTTAACAGAAATCAAAAATAGTTATAAAATAAAAATACGTTGGAAAAAAAATATGTTTGGAAGCAGAATCCTCATCTCTGGAGGTCTAAGAAAAGCACAGAATTACAAATTTTTAAACATTTCTTTAAAAAAAAAATTCCCAGAAATATCCTATACTGTATTTGGAAACTTAATATTTTTGGAACCTTTAAATAAATGTTAAGTATATTATGTTTATCTGATGATGGATTACCAAAGAAGTAGTCTGAACAAATTATTATGAAGAAAATTAGTCAAAGTAGAAATCTGTAAGAATTGGAGAAAAATATGGTCATGATACAGATATTTTGAAAAAAGAATCTGGGAATTGTTGAGCTGAATGAATGGATAAATCTTTTCAACATAGTACTTATACTTAATTAAATTTTGTTTCAGACAAGAGAGAATATTTGAATGACAACAATTCTAGCAGTTTTATTAGTATGATATATATATATATATATATATATAAAACAAGAAGCATCACAATGTCATGGAATAATCATCTGGTTACAGAGAGCTAAAATATATCCTTTATGCAATAAATGAGGAGGAAAACATATTCTACTTTTTGGGAAGGTGTCAATCTTTGATGTATTTAGAATATATTTTGTTACTAAATGGCAACCTGGCAAAGAAGACCTCTCTGGGCTATGTTGCAAGGGTGGTAGTAAATAAAGAAGGTGTTATATTTTATTTATATAAACATTATTATATTTTCTTTCAGTTTACTCAAAGGGCAAAAGGAAAGTTTTGCAATATGGTGAAATGGATCATCACAGGCGTGTTTAGACAGATCTAAACCTGCACTATAGCCGTTCTAATCATTTGCTTTTTAGCTCAGTGTCATCTCTGACACTCTCAGTGTCATTTGCTTTTTAGCTGTTAGTGAAAAGAGGTAGTTATGTCATTATGGCCAAAAACTTAATACTGAACAATTTTGGTTTACAATTTTGCATATGGGTTAACTTGATCAGTGATTAGAGGAAACGACTCTCATGTTTTGAGAGATTGTTTTCATCATATAATATTCAGGTAGTACTGAGAGTGAAAAAGGAAATTTCGGCCTTGAGGGCATTCCAAGATCAGGTTGACCACTTCATCTAAGAATGAGGGAAGAAACTTTGCTGTAGTATGAAAAATATTTGAGACATATAGATGTGATCTACCACCAAATAGAGGTGCCTTTGGGCATTAATGCACCAATAGTTTGTGCTATTCTGTGAGATTAACTTCAAGTTGATCTCGCTTTATACCCTTTCAATCATAACTTGACTTGTTAAATCAAGACATTTAACCTGATGGCAAATCATGTTTCATGGTGTTATAATATGCTGGAAAAGTTTTAAAATGGGAAATTTTGGAAATGTGAACAGTATTTTGACAGGTGATGAAACTTGGCTGTACTATTATGATGTCCCAACCAAGACTAAGAGAGTTTACAGAGGTGTATGGCCCTAAGAGTGTGCTTCGCAAACAGGACTATCTCAGCTGAGGCAGTCTTTGTTATAGTAGGAACACCACCAGTCGAGTTGTTTGCTAAACTGAGATGCGTAACTTATTCAGGTATGAAGAAAAGTGAGGCGTTTTGTTAGAGCGATGGCAGGTCCGTCGTTGTGAAGCGTCCACTGGTGTGTGGACTAGACACTTGATCAATGAGGTTAAGCCACGGGTCCTGAGGGGATTTGGTAAGCTTAGTTACGAGCTCACACAGTCCCTGACGGGCCATGGCTGTTTCCGCCAATATCTCCACAAGTTCAAGAGAGTGGATGATAACACTTGTCCATATTGTGGAGACCTGGATGATGTTGTGCTCCACTGTTTACGTTGGGAACCCTTGAGGCATAATTACAGACATCTGGGTCCTCTCACACCAGAGAATATAATAAAATACAATGAGGAAACATGGGATTCCGTCACTCATATGGTAACCCGTATTATTAGGAGTAAGGAGTCAGATGTGAGGATAGAATAGCCTGAGAAAATCCTAGATATTCCAGCTGCTAGGTGAAGAATTAGACCAGAGATTGAGGGGGGTATTGACTGCCTCCTATGGAGCTGTAGCTTGTTTGCACTTGCGTGGATGGGCTATGGTGATGATGCACTAGGACTCCCAAACCCCTGAACCTGAAGGCACCTCCACAGGGCTGAGAGTGCTTCATTGTAGCCCGGCCCAGGTGGGAAGTGGTGGGATGGTGTTAGTCGGTAGGGTGCAGGTATACATATGCTCTTAACAACATCTAGCAGACCTGCCTGAGTCTGACATTGCCAGATTGATGGGGCGTGCGTAGATGGTATTTCTGACTTAAAAAAAAAAAAAAAACAGTATTAAGAATAACATGTGGGTATTTGAAGATGAGGAGATCCATGTGGTTCATACACAGGGTTCCCCACCAAATTTTTTAAATTTGTTTTTTCTGACCAATTTAGTAAATATTTTGTGACTCATAATGTTACGTTACTGCCGTTTACTCTGCAAAATATATACATATTTTATTTTTTACAGCCGCCAACATCCCCACACCTACCCAACTCATGCCACTTTTTATTATTTATTATTATATTCATTTTTAAAGTATTTTTTTAAAAATTATTGTTTTATAATACATATTTAAAATTAGCCTATTTTTTATGATAAATTGTTTCACTAAATTACATGTTATACGTCTGTTAAAGAAATAATATACCAATATTATGTTTTACCGATTCCTCTATGAAACTCTTAAATATGTTAATATGACCATGATATACGAGGTGCGACAATAAAGTAATGAGACTGATTTTTCTTTGCAAGATGTGGCAACCCTGCAGCTTGCGTAGGCACACCATCTTTGACCTTGGTCTATAAGCTACTTCTAGTCCAAGCGGCACATTGATGTAACTGCTCAGTCGTGAGTTGTGCTGTTATAAGTGAACACGTGTTTGTGTCTCTCGTCACAGAAATGAAACCGCAAAATACTGCGCATCGGCATGCCATTTCTTTTTGCATTAAATCAGGTGAAAACACGACGACAACTTATGGTAAGCTTCAGCAGGCTTTTGGAGAGGAGGTTATGTCAAGAGCTCAAAGTTTTTCAGTGGCATAAAATTTTTAGTGAAGGCAGAACAAATGTTGAAGATGAAGACCGCAGTGGACGACCATCAACCTCACGAACAGATGTCAACTTGACTGGGGTGCGTGAAATCGTACAATCTGATCAAAGATTATCTGTGAAAATCATTGCAGAAGAACTCAACATCAATCGAGAAACGGTTCGTCTAATATTAACTGAAGATCTTGGTACGAGAAAGATTTGTGCAAATTGGTCCCCAAAAATCTCACACAACAGCGAGAAACACGGAAAAATGTGGCAGCCGATCTGTTAGAGCGAACGGAAATCAATCCAGATTTGTTGAGCCGTGTTATCACCGGTGATGAAGGTTGGTTTTTTCAATACGATCCAGAAACAAAACGCCATAGTTCGCAATGGTGCTCAAAGGGATCACCCAGACCAAAAAAAGCTTCTTCGATTCCAAGGGAATCGTTCATAAAGAGTGGCTGCCTCCTGGACAAACAGTTAACAGAGATTTCTACAAAGAAATTTTAGACAGACTTCGTAAATGAGTTCTTCGTGTCTGTGTCAACATTGCTGATAATTGGATTCTGCATCACGATAATGTGCCATCCCATACTGCTCTGTCAGTACGGCAATTTTTAATTTCAAAACAAATTTCAGTACTACCACAGCCACCTTATTCACCAGATATCACTCCGTGCGACTTTTTTCTATTTCCAAGTGTCAAAATGGCGGTCAAGGGACACCATTTTCAAACAACACAAGATGTCCAAAAAGCTGTGATGAAGGACTTGGAGGATATATTACAGAAGATGAGTTCCAGAAATGTTACCATCAATGGCAGAAGCGCTGGAATAAGTGTGTGCAATCAGAGGGGAACTACTTTGAAGGAGACAACACTAAACATGACTAAAACGGTAAGCAACATTTTTTTTCACATGTCTCATTACTTTATTGTCGTACCTCGTATGCTTCTCCATCCTAAATTATATGGTCTGATTAAATTATGAGTTTCTTATTCTTTTTCTTGTTTTTTAAACATTAAGTCATGATAAAAATTTTTCACAATTACAAACCTGTCAACTTGAATGCATAAGGACAAAAAGTCCTTTATTTAAGTGATAAAATGGTTTGATTAAGTCAAAGTATTTATTAATCCTTAATCTTCTGTCATAATGATATTCAATTCGAAACTTTAATAATTTATTATAAATATATAAAAACACAATAAACTTTATTTTATAAAAAGCAAATAATACTAATTAAATATAAAAAAAGAAGCAATTAAATTACCCAGGTTCTTTATTATTAAGCTGTTCTTTGGACAAAAGAATATGAATCGTTGGAATTTCACGTGTAACAACTAGCTCGTCAAGATCATCTCTTAGAGGTGTCCAGTATTCTTGTACTCTAAAAAAAAAATTACACCAAATTGGTATAGATTATAAATTCTTATGTTTCAAAAATTAAATTCGTATAAGAATTTAATACATTTAAAGTAAAAATAAAAGAAATTTTTACTAAAAATATTTAATAGCTGTTCATTAATTATGTAAGAATGAATGGTAGGAAAATTCACAAATTCTTAATAGAGCAGTCCAAAAAGTAATGAAATAACAACTGTAATTCAAAAAAAGTCTTTATTCTGAATCTACATCTTCCTTTTTCAAAATAGTTCATTTAAGCGCAATACAATATTTTCAGCATTTGATCCACTTTTCAAATACAAAACCTAGGGCATCTTTTGAAAGTACTTTGCAATTCACTTCCGCAGATTTTATGACCTCTACCTGATTTTTTTGAATTGCATAACATCAATTGATATTTTTTCCACGTAAGGCAATTACCCAATACACTTAACATGAATGAACACCGAGACTCAATGACAACAATCAATTTGAAATTGACATGGGAAGTAGACAACACATCTGCGTATGCCTGCTACTTTGCATGCTTTAATTTCACTAAGAAAATTAGCCTCGTTACTTTTTGAACTGCCCTCATACAAGGTTTCTTCAGAAAATAACTGAGCATTTTTAATTACACGCCAATGGAGATATTTCATGATGTGCGGTTAATAGCATTGTGTTCTACATTGCTTCCTCTGTAACCACATGTTCTTGGACTGCCAATATCTTGTTTAGTTTTTGTGTTATTTTTATTTGAGTGCAACGTGTTTAAGTATTAGTAGTGATTTTTGTAATGTGCGATTCTGAGGAGCAACGCTACAACATAAAATTTTACATGAAACTGGGAAAAACTATCACAGAAACGTTTCAATTTTTGAAATAAGCTTATGGAGATGATGGTCTGGGTTTCATGCAATGTTACGAATGGTTTTCCCAATTTAAAAGTGGTCATCAGTTGACTGAAAATGACCCTTGCTCAACCAGGAAGGCCTTCGACTTCAACTGATGACACCTGTTTTCAGAAAATCAACGATCTGGTGCATGCGAATCGCCAACTGACTGTCGGAGAACTTGTAGAAGAGGTTAGCATCTTGATTGCATCATGCCATGACAGTTTGACTAAAAAATTGACATGTATCAAGTTATAGCAAAGTTTGTTCTTTGTTTGACGACTGAACAGCAGAAAGAACAAGTGGACGTTGGTTGGCAACTTCTTGAATAAGCTGATGATGATGAAATATTTGTGCAAAGGATCATAATGGGAGATGAAAGCTGGGTTTATGGTTACGACATCGAGACAGAAGTTCAATCATTCCAATGGATTGGCAAAGGATCTCTACGCCACAAGAAAGCACATCAGTCTTGATCCAATGTCAAAATGATACTCTCTGTTTTTTCGATTTTATTGGAATTCTGCATTTTGAATTCTCGCCTCTAGGTGAAACAGTGAACCGTGTGTACTATCAAGGCATTTTACAATGGTAATGTGAAAAAATCCACAAAAAAAAGACCAGTGTTGTGGCAAGACAACTCATGATTCCTTCACCATGATGATGTGTTCGCACACTCAGCTTCGTCATTTCATCAGTTTTATGCCAAAAATCTAATGACTGTCCTCCCTACTCACCAGACCTGGCTCCTTGCAATTTTTTTCTTATTTCCGAAATTAAAATCTGTGATGAAAGAACGCCATTTTGAGACTATTGATGACATTAAAGCAAATTCTTCACAGATCTTACAGACCATTTCAAATGAATCTATACAGGGCTGTTTTGCGAAGTTGAGACACCCTTGAGAAGAGTGTGTGAATGGGGAGTACTTTGAAGGAGCCAATGACCAATAATCTGTAAAATGAATAATAAAGATTAGAAAAATAAAGTTTGGTAATTTTCTGAACAAACCTTATATTTATAGGAAAGTATGATAATCTGGTCAAAATTTTCACATTGAGGTTTTTGCAGATGATACATTGAGGTATCTTGATGATACATGGTCTAACCAAAAAACACATTTTTACAGGGTCATTCGCAAAGTTCTTGGCCTAACAAAGCAAAAACTCAAGATTTTACAAAAATTTTTTTCATTTTTCAACATAAGTCACCTTGCCAGTTCAATACATTTAGACCAATAACTTTCCATCTTATTAAAATATCCTCAGTATAATGTGATTGGTCCAACTCAGCTTTGACTTCATCATTTCAATTTAACATTCATTCAGCAAACCATTTTTTCATGTTTGAAAAGAGGAAGTAACCTGTGGTAGACAAATCCAGTGAATAAGGTCCATGTGGAAGCACTTCAAAATGTAAGTCATGGAGTTTTGCATTAACAATTCAAAACATGTGTGCAAGTGCAAGGCTAGATGTGGGCATTTAGCCTGAATAACATTCTTCAATTAATTGGTCCAATAGTTTGGCATAATACTCCGCTGTGATGGTCCTGGTTTTATCCAAGTAGTATATTAGCACCACATCATGAGAATCCCAGAAAACCACAGGCAAGATGTTTTCTACAGACGGTACTGTTTTTGTTTTCTTTATCATACTTTCACCTGATCCCGCTCACTGTTTGGTCTCTGGCATGAAATTATGAATCGTGTTTTCTCCTCCTCAGTGTTTCCCATTATAAAACATCAAAGAAATTCAATAGAAATGTGTTAAAATTAGTCTAAACACCCTGGAGAAGTGTTCAATGGAATGCGTTTTGGTTGATTGTTAAGAAATGTGGTACCCATTCAGCAAAAAGCGTTTTTATATCCAAAAAATTGAGGAAACTCCAGTGGATATGAGCTATCAAGATATTTCCAATGACAGTATGCTTGCGTACCTTTCAAACAGCATCCTTTCAAACAGTCAGCGATCATTTAAAACAGCAAAATTTTTGTAAATTTTATATGACAAAATTTATTTATTTATTTTTTTGTAAATTTTTGTGACAATTTCATTGGTTATAGCAGTTTTTGGGGTCCATAATTTTGAATGAATTATGACCACTAATGAATGTATTCAACAGCACAGTTTTTTACAAACAAATACCAAGGGAAAGAATAATAAAAGAAACTCTTTTCGTACAGCTGTTATGATTAAACCTCTTAAAGTGACGTAAATTATAACAACTGGAAGTTCAATTTTATTCATTTTTCAGAAAACATCAAACCTTACTTGCTTTACACAAAGCCACAAACAAGCAACTAATTGCATGCATCTGCATCTTCATAGGAACAAACTTGATTACTATCATCATAGTTATTTGATCATGCTTGCACCATTTCTGTCAAGTTGAGAACTTTCTGAATGGTCCTAGCAGCATTGAAAAATTCTAAAAGGATGAATGTATTTGGCATGTCTTTCGTGTTCTCTCAGAAATGGACGGAGCGATTTGGATCAAATTTGGCACAATGATTTTGTAATAATCCTGTCATACATTGGTATATACTGGTCGATGATGTTATTAAAAAGCTAAGGGCTTATTAATAATTTTCCTCCTTAATAGTAGTCTGCCGAGGATAAAGCCCTTTGTAGCCAGATCACTATTTTCCATTTTTTTCAACAACAGAATACTTAGTTCTAAGCTTGATAAACATATTTTTTTAAAAACTTTAAAACTTATAAAAAGTTTTGTTACATTATTATGAAAAAGGACCTAAAATTTGCTCTTATGTTATTTCCATTAATTCTGAATCTACTAATTTTATAAAATTTTCGTCTGTTATCATGTCAGTCAATATTATAAAAGACTTTCAGTTGTCAAATTGCATTTTCCACCAATTAGCTTCACTAAGAAAATCTTTGGTTTTCTTTACCTAAGCTGGGTTTTGTGTTTTAATAGTAGAGAGAATAGAAGAGGAAACAAAAAAACAGGAAGGAGTGAAAAGAGGTAGTAAAAGAGAGATAAGGGTTGAAATAAATGGAAGGTAAAAATAAAATATAAAAGCATAAAAAAAGAGCATACTTGCGGTAACATATTTTGTTGATCTGATGAACACCTTTATGTCGTTTTTTCATTATTTCTGCACAACTTACTGTTTTACCTACTGCTGCTCCAGAACCTGACCATAAAACAACGCCAGTTTCTTTGTAAGCACTAATTGC
The DNA here is from genome assembly GCF_047948215.1 of Lycorma delicatula. NCBI lineage: Eukaryota > Metazoa > Arthropoda > Insecta > Hemiptera > Fulgoridae > Lycorma > Lycorma delicatula. The sequence continues at coordinate 18,265,925 of NC_134467.1, forward strand.
ATATTCAAGTAAATTGTACATTTTGCTTCCACCTTTTACCTGTAAGATTATTCAATAATAATAATAATTATATTAAAAATATTATAAAAAGTTAATGTTTAAACATAAATTATTACAAAAAAATTATAACAGATCCTGAATATTTCTAATATATACAAGTTCTATACTGACAGCAGACCAGGTAAAAGAAATTTTCTGCAAGTATTAAGATAAATGATGTCATTAAAAAGATAAAATCCTTCAATTTTCTAGGATTTGGCACAATCACCAATGTGATATAAATGAAATAATAATTAAAATTACATATTTTTTTTAATTTTCTGTTTAGCCTCCGGAACTACTCTAAGGTACAGGTGATTCAAAGAATCGGGAAATTTTAAAAATTAAATAATGTTAATGAAAATTTTGTTTTAGAAAATGAATTTTATTTCATGTAATTGTAGAAATGTTGCCATTTTAGAATACAAACATTTTAGTTTATTTTTTAAAGATGACATCTTGCAGGTGACCTCCTCTTCTACGTAAACACTCACGAAGTCTCTTCGTTAAATTGTTCGTGGTTTGACGTAACATCTCGACTGGAATTTCCGCGATTGCTTCTCGGATCTTTGCCTTCAGTTCTTCCGTTGTAGCAGGACTACTGTGGAACACTTTGCTTTTAAGGTGACCCCGCAAAAAGTAATCGCAAGCTGAGAGATCAGGCGATCTGAGAGGCCATCTAACGTAACCATTTCATGAAATGACACGTTGTCCAAACAATCGGCGTACAGCTGCCATCGATATTCGTGCAGTATGTGACGTTGCTCCGTCCTGTTGAAACCAGGCTGTGTTAAGAATCGGTGGAAATCTCTTTTGTTGTTCCACAACAAAGGTTTCAAGCACGGCTATGTAACGAGCCGACGTCACTGTAATCGCAAGACCGTTGTCATCCTCAAAAAAATAAGGGCCTGTAACACCGTAAGATGACATAGCACACCACACGGTCGCTTTCTGGCTGTGCAACGGACGCTGGTGTAGCTGCGTAGGATTTTCTTGTGCCTGGTATCTGAAATTTTGCTCGTTAACAAATCCACTGAGGTGGAAATGCGCTTCGTCTGACATCCACAGTTCGTGAACAAACTCTTCGTTATCATTTATCTTCTGAAGCGTTGCATTACAGAATTGTGCTCGCACAACCCCATCGTTCGGTTTAAGTTCCTGGACGATCTGCAACTTGTATGGATGGAATTGCAAGTCCTTCATTAACATTCTTCGAACACTTGAAATATGCGATTGTAAAGATGCTGAGAGACGACGGATTGACCGATGTGGACTTCGTGTGACAGCATCTTGTAAAGCTTGAACATTCTGTGGTGTATGGACGGTTCGCTCACAACCTGGAGGTTTCTTTTTCATTGCTGAACCGGTTTCCTCAAAATTAGATATCCATGTTTTAATTGCATGTGCTGATGAAACATGGTCGTGCTGTCCCAGATTAAACTGACAGCAAAATTCTCTACGCGCTCCCTCCACACTGTCATTGGTTTTGTAAAACGCTTTGATAGCAAATGCACGTTGCGCACCACTCCAAGAATCCATGACAACTAAATGGCAGGATAGGTTAGAGAGGCTGGCGCCACTTATCAAGTGGTACCAATCGCCCACGGCTACCAACACAACTTTCAAAATTTCCCGTTTCTTTGAATCACCCTGTACTACTTCAGAGGATGATATATATGAATGTAAATGAAGCGTAGTCTTGTACAGTCTCAGGCCGACCGTTCCTGAGATGTGCTGTTAATTGAAACCCAACCACCAAAGAACCAAGGCATCCATGATCTAGTATTCACATCCGTATAAAAGTAACTGCCTTTACTAGGATTTGAAGATTACAACTCTCGACTTCGAAATCAGCTGATTTGCAATGACGAATTCACCGCAAGACCAACCCGGTAAGTTACAAGATTATATATTTATTTTACATTAAAATCACATATATTAATAAAATGGTTACTAAAGGGTGCATTTAATACAACCTAATAAGATCCTAATCGTAAATAAAATTCTATGTATTTTGATTTTACTTTCATAGTATTTTGCTGGGAATTACTATCATAAATTAAAAAAAAAAATCCATGAAAAATCTTGGAGGACATAGGCAAGTACGTTTGTAAACCTGCATTTTGTTAAATAACTCTGGACTGTCTGGATGTTAAAACTTGAAATTTGACTCAAATATTTCTATATATTGGAGAGGGGGCATTGATAGCATTAAATTTGAACATCAAAACTTTTCAGAATATTTAAATTAAATATTACAATCACAGTGATAATTCTTATTTAAAAATTACTAATACTAAAAAATATTTCAACAATATTTAAAGGCCATTATAAAAACCTATTGTTTAGATCAATAAAAAAATAACACCAGTAAATTAATTTCTTATTGATCTAGCAACCACCTTCAAATATCTCTTTTTTTATGAAGGAATTTTAGATCAATATTAGGAATATACTTAATAATACACATCATATTAGGATTCTTCTTGGCTGTACAGATTCACCAAATATTAACCCCAACTTAATTTTTAAGGCTTTGGGGGCTGGCATCCCCGTGACCTTAGCCTACGCAACTTTTCTTCTCACTACACACTAAGCTGCTTAGCTTTTACATTATATACATATACCACACCACAAACACCGTGCAAATTATAATGAATACCCTTTCTTAACAATACAACATCTTCAACTTTTTTTTTAACCTCCACACCCACCGTTAGATATTGCTTCAGAGGATGAGATAATGACAATTTTTGTTGCGAGTGAAAATGCTATGCCTGACCAGGATTCGAACCCAGGACCTCCACATGAAAGGCTGAGACGCTACCACTCATGTCACGTGAGGCCTGAACATCTTCCACTTACTCTCTGTTAAGAACACTGTGTCACCGTGGAGCTCTTCGGCCAAGAGTAAGCATCAAGAGGAGATTATTATTTGCCATTTGCGATTGGGGCACACTAGACTCACTCATGAACATCTCATGACTCAGATCAATGTACCTGTTTGTGTTCATTGCAATTGCCAACTGACTGTACACCACATATTTGTGGACTATGTCTGTTAAGCATCGTTGTGTTGGAAATGTAAATTAGGGGCTTACATTCAAAATATTATAGGGAACAATATGATAATGTTATCTAATGTCTTCTTGTTTTTTAAGGCTGTGCATCTGTATTCAAATCTATAATGTTTTATAACGTGTTTCAGATTTCTACTATTTTGCCTATTGTGCTTTTTTTATTTTATTTGTAATCTAGCTATTGCTAGATTTTAGTATATATATATATATATATATATATATAGATTAAATGAACACAATTGAAAGTTTGATAAAACATTATTATACTCACAAAATTTAACCTTTCCCTTTCCTTTTCCACATTTTCATTTTACCATATTCCCTTTCCCCATTTCTCTTTCCCTTATCTCCTTTTCTCCCTTCCTCGTTCCCCCTTTTCTTTTTTCTCCTATATCCTTACCATTTTCCTTCCCCATTCCGTCTTTTTCCATTTTCCCCGTCTTCCCTTTTACCTTTTTCAATTTTTCCCTTTCTCCCTTTTTCCCAGTATGTAAATTGGTCCAGTAGTTTTTCAGTCTATAGTGGACACACATATCAGAAACACTGAAATGGAATCGTAAAATATTTAGTACAGCATGTGTTGCTTTTACGTCCAACAGATGGTGCTGCCATCTGTTTTTTTAAAAAAAGCATGTTTTTACCTGTCACAGGTGTGAAATCTTAGGTGTATAAAAACAAGAACTTATTTAAATGCAACGTTGTGTCAAAATTTCAAAGCATTGGTGAAGAACATTTGGAGATTTAAGATTTTGAACAAATGAACATTTACATTTTTATTTATACAGATATTGTTATTTGGTTTATATATCAGAGATTTAGCATTTTTCATTATAAAACTAGTTTATTTATTGTAGAAGCATTGCTTTTGGGCGCTAATAACAAAGGGTACATCAAATATTAATTAAGCATTTAAACGTACTGTACATGTATTCAAAAAATAAATTGTGAACAAATCTGAAGTATTCTAGCAAATGGAGAATCAATATTTTAATAATTTGCTCAGTAAAATAAAGACAGCATTTAAATAAGCTGCCCAGCTTAAAAAGATTTTACTGTACACATTATATTATTATAAATGCATCATCAAATGCCATGATAAATTACAAAAGTAATAATAATAATTAACGTGTATTTTAAAATCTACATACATGCATCCAAGTAAAATTTTCAGGTAAATCTGGAATTGGTATTTTATCTTTATCCCATTCTTCTTCAACATTCTTTCCTTTGGAATAATTTTCCATTGTAATATCTGTAAACATATGAATAAAACTTCCATGTATATCAGGCAACACATATACAATTTAATTTTACAGTTTTTTACAAGTTTTTAATTTTAACAGGGCTGAAACGGTAAGGTAATAGAAAAAATAAAGGGACTGGAAAGAAGACCTATAAAAGAATCAGTTAGACCTATATAAGAATCAGAAAGGAGTAAAAAGGCAAGGTACAGGATAAGGATCTTGTTTTGAGAATTTGCAGCCACCAAAACCTACAAATAAGCAAAAACAAGTCATGATCAAAAAATAACAAGAATTTTTAATTTTTTTTAAAAGTTAAAACTTATGCCACCATTTCTTTTAATCCTTAATACATTTGTGGAAAGCATTTTTTTTTTTGTATAGATTTAAGTTCACTTAGTGATTTCTTTATTTATTTCATTTATCATACAATTTAATGCCGCCCTTTTAATTTTTTCTTAATCAATGGGAACAAAAAAAATGTTGCAGGATGATGTATTTGGAGAATACAGAGCAGTACAATGTTATTTTTGGTCAAATAATCACAATTTATAGTGAAGTGTGAGTTAGAGCATTATCTTGCTGCAAAATAAAACAATTGTTTTTCCACATTTATGGTCTACAAACTTGTGAAAGAACTCATAATGGATGATACCATAGTAATAGAAAAACATTAAAAAGAATTTTAATGTTCAATCAAACTCTATGTACTTTATTTGGTTCTGGACCTTCTTTTCAATATTAATTTTCCATCTAGATAGCAGTATAGCTCTAGAAGGGAAAGTATTGTAATCTGTCCAATTTGGGCATATGTGGTTTTCACCAGATCTTGATGTTTTACCACCTAAGGAACAAAACAAAACTGTACAGAAATTTTCTGAATATTAATATTCATATGTATGTATGTGTGTGTTCAGTGATGGCCTCTAAATCACCTTATATTTTCAGAAGTACTGGACCGATTTTCACCAAACTTGGTCAGATTACTTCTACATATGGGGCATTGATGCCATTAAATGTTCAACTTAAAAAATCAAAGGGATGAAACTGTAGAGCAAAGTCACCCTAAGTATTTCGAAATTTCACTCAATTTAGTTCATATTTTTCTTAGGCACATCTGTTAATGATTAAAAAATAACAACATCTGGAAAAAAAATTACATAATCGCACTCCCACCCCAAAAAATGCTGTTGTGGTCGTCTGCTATGTTTAGATGTCACAGGTGAGCGCGGTAGAATCAAATAAACGAATAAAATTTAAAGTGTAAAAAAGTAACTCGGTCTGGCCAAATCTCGAACTTGACTGTCCGGTCGACTCAGTATTGGTATTTGGTGCGGCCGACCATACAAGCAAAATTTGTTGTAAGTTGTTAAATTACATTAGTTTAGTCAGTGCCGACTGTCGCTGCCACACTGTTAGAATCAATGAATTAAATAAATGAAAGAATATTATATTTAAATAAAATGATAAATACTTTAAATTTAGTTGTGTGTGTATGTGTGTGACGGGAAAGTTCTACAAGTGTGTTATCAATTTTTCATAACCATACACCTACAGTACATCATTTATTATGACAAGTTATTGTAATTCTAGGTCATCACCTGTCAGAAAACAATTTTTCTGTTCTGAAAAATCAAGATTTTTAGAACAAATTTTTCCGTTTTTTGTTTCATACCAAAAATATCAATTTAAATTGTTTCATACGAGCAATAAGAGATTCCCACCTCTTCACAAATTTCTCTGTTAGTGATAATCAATATTATCAACCACAATGTCCTTTATTTTATTGATATTTTCATTAGTTGTAAATGTGTTACAATGGCCAACCATTTTGTCATCTTCAATGTCTACATCGCTATCTTGAAAATGTTTGTATGAAATTTTGCACTGTTTCATAATAGTTGATGAAACTAGGTTACATTATTACTAACCTGAACTTAAGAGAAGTCAAAACAGTAGGTTATAATCAAGGAGCTTGCTCCAAAGAAGACGAAAACCATTCCATCAGCAGGAAAGGTGAAGGTTGGTGTCTTTTGGAATGCTTGTGTTATAATCTTCATTGACTTCTTTTAGGTAAAATGATATAATCATTCAATATTGTGTATCTTTATTGTGTAAAAGGTGGGGGGGGGGGGATTGTATTTGATGAAAAAGAAATTTCTTTTCCACCAGGATAATCAATCAGCTCATTCTTCTGTGACTGCAAATTGTTTGAATTACGCTACAAAATTTTTCTGAATTCCCCTATTCACTATACATCTGGTTTATTATACGTTTCAAAATATGAAGAAATGGTTTACTGTTAAGAGATAATTATTTTGTAGAAAGTTTTGGTACGGAAGGGATCAAAAAAACTTTGTTGGACTAAAAGTATTATCTTGAATGGAGATAATATTAAAGAAAGATTTTTCCTGAAAAACTGTCACTTCATATTTGCATAACTTATCAAACGCTCAAAGAATTTGGTAAAAATGAGGTAATATTATTCTGACTACCTATTAATTTAATTAACTTAACCTAATTATCTACAAGTTTAACTTGTATGGCATGTATATTCTTTTTTCCAAGCAGCTAACATTATGAAGAGGTTTTCTTTTATTAGATGAAAAGGATTAAAAACTCATCTACATATTTAAATGGGAAAGGCCAAATCACTTAATATCCTTTACTGAATATCTAAAGAGGTGAACTTTGACTCATTTATTTCAGAGATACTACAGAAAAGTGTGCAATATTTGATTTTATTAACAACAAATAAAGAGGTTAAATTAAAAATGAATAGCAAAGAAAGTTTTGAAAAAATACTGTAAAACTGACATGGATGTCAATTCAACGGATTCCATACTCTTTAAACAACCCTTAAAAAGATTAGAAATAGTTATATATCTTTAATATATGCAATTAAACCAATTCATGAAATAACTTTTGAACAAAATAGGTTCATAATTAAAAAATGTAGCATTAAATTAACCTGCTAACATAAATAATTACTAACTTATTTAATTAGGAAACTTAAAACTAGTACGTACATGATAACCTCACTTCGTACAAGTCCGAACTAATAACATAATAAAAGGTTAAATTTTCACAAACCAAAAAATGTTTTAAATTATATACCGTAACAACAAATAAAAATACTTTATCACAGCACAACTACATGATAAAATTTACTAGTTGATAATTTGTAATGAAAACATTACACGTTACACACTTTCACAAGATTACAGATGAACAACTCGATCTTTCCAACATATCGATTTTATTTTGTTTCCTCGCTAACATACAACAGAACCACCCTTAAAAAATTACGAAAACAATTTATCTTAATCATACTAATTCGTGAAATACTTTTAAAATAAATGTATTAAAAGCAAAAATTGCTGAGCTTAGAATATGGATTTAATGCATTAATTTTATTCTTACCAAGATTCCACAATTTTCATAGTCTTACCCACGTTTATTGATAATTTAAAGAGTGAATTAAATACTTCGATTGAGATTTTATGATAAAGATAATAATAAAATTGTTTACATTATATACTCTTTAAAAAATTTATCCGTTCATCAATCGTAAAAATACTATTTTTATTTATTACTTATTTTGTAAAAAATATCTTTACTTTAAATTACCCTTCAAATAGGGTTGCCGATTTTTCCACGTTTATTGATAATTTAAAGAGTGAATTAAATACTTCGATTGAGATTTTATGATAAAGATAATAATAAAATTGTTTACATTATATACTCTTTAAAAAATTTATCCGTTCATCAATCGTAAAAATACTATTTTTATTTATTACTTATTTTGTAAAAAATATCTTTACTTTAAATTACCCTTCAAATAGGGTTGCCGATTTTTCTTTGTAGTCGTTCATTTTAACGGACATTTACGAAGTTTGCAAAGAAAAAATATCCATTTTCAAATTAAGTAATTTTGGTTGAAAAATGTCAGTTACATTTTTTTTTTAATTATAATTTTTTAATAAATTTTAAAAAATCAGCACCCAGATCGCAAAAACTGTAAAAAATTTACAATGAAAATATAAAGAATTTTGTTAAGTTTCCATTTTTGAGTGTATTTCATATCTATACACTTTGTTCAACAAACAGAACTACCAATTAATTAATTATATTATAAACTAGCAGACCTGGGAATGCTTCGCTATGGCTAGATTTCAGTAATATATATATATATATATATATATATAGATTAAATGAACACAATTGAAAGTTTGAAAAACATTATGGAACTTCACAAAATTTAATCTTTCCCTTTCTTCCATTTTCCTCTTCTTCCCTTTTACCTTTTCCAATTTTTCCAGCACGCAAATTGGTCCAGTAGATTTTTAGTCTATAGCGGACACATTGAAATGGAATCGTAAAATATTTAGTATAGTGTGTGTTGCTTTTACGCTCAGCAAATAGTGCTGTTTTTACCTGTCACAAGTGTGATATCTTAGGTATATAAATAGTGCTGACCTCTGTGGCGTGAATGGTAGTGTCTTGATCGTTCATCCAGAGGTCCAAGGTTTGAATCCCAGTCAGGCATGGCATTTTCACATGCTACAAAAATTATCATTCATTTCATCCTCTGAAGCAATACCTAATGGTGGTCTCAGAGGTTAAAAAAAAATAAAGGTATATAAATAGTATCTATATAAAAACATGCATATTTGAATGCAATATTGTGTCAAAATTTCAAAGCAGTCGGTGAAGAACTTTCAGAGATTTAAGATTTTGAACAAACATTTACATTTTTATTTATATAGATAAACAGAGATAGATACAGGTTTAATAAAATATATATATACACACAATAAACAAACTATATGCTTATTTTAGCGCAATAACTTATAGATTAATGTGCTATAAATTTAATTTAAAGCATATAAAGTTATCTCATAACCTTTACATTTATTTGTAATTATAATAATGGAGTGAACTTAGTAAATAAGTAATCTATTATCTTTTCAAACACTTATTTTTCTTAAAAATGAATTAATATTCATTATTAATTGTATATAAAGAATGTGATTTAATTTAATTCCAGCAAACACAGACTTAAAACCAATAACGAATTCATTCCATTTATTAACTCAAGATATATATTTTAAATTGTATGAATAATGATAAGTTTGACATGAACTTGAACCCAAAACTTTCCAGATGAAAAGTGAAATGGCATTACTCTGTCATAAGTCAGTGCAGTGGTATACAATTATTATAAATAAAAATAATTTTACAATTACCTTACATAGAATAATAGTACTCTGTTAATAAGTTTTACTTTCTGGCTAAATAGTTTTAATGATTGACTATACTATTTGAAAAAGAAGGCTTTAGTATTGAAAAATTCCAGAAATAGTACAAATGTTAGCCTGTTTTTTGCTTTATATCCCTGGGCTGGATCGTCGTAACTGCGCATCCTTTGCTATGTTAATTTTAGCTGTATTGAAGAAGACCCATTATCTGAACAACTATTAATGCTACAGGTTTCAAATGTTTTCTAGATATTTGGCATTGTAAGTAGATTAGATGCATCTAGAATTATAACTATAAACCACTTCCCTAATGAAATATAAATTAATAATTAGAATTCTTTTTCTTCTATTTTTTAGGAATTGTTTTTTTTTTAAACAGAAATTGTTTATATATTTTCATAATTCTAGATGTATTGAAAGATATACAGATAGAATGACAAAAAAATATCCAAGTTGTTATCTTCAGTGGTTCCTAAGAAAATATAGTAAAATAAATATAGAAAAGATGATTTTTGGAAAACAGATTTAAAAATTACATAAATGAGATTTTTTAAGTTATCTGTTTTAAAATTGCCTGGCTTCATAATCTAGGTCATCAGTGTTAGCATCCTGATCTTCTAAGTGAAGCTTTTTATTTTGCTAGTCTGTCTTGCCTTTTTTCTGTATTTTTTGAACTGTTTTTTCCGCCTCGATTACCCAGAAAGGATGCTTCAAAGACTTTTAGTAATGTGTGAAATTAATCAAAAGATTTAAAACTGATCTGGAAATAAATGCTAGAATGGGAGATTACTTTAAAATGGGAACAGTATTCATTTGAACACTGGACAGGAATATTATTTTATTAAATTGATGGTTCTGAAAAAGACAAAATGAACAAAGCTCCAGGAATGAATATAATCCCGTACAATTAATATTAGTTTTCAGAATATAATTTCTGATGACTTTCAACAGCTTTCAAAGAATCCATAACATTTCTAATTTATAAGATGGGAAGATTTTGTAAATGTAATCAATTATTGGGATATTTCTTTAGGTTATAAAAAAAATTGTTTGGTATTTTTTGAGTAAAAAAAAAAGGGAAAAATTAGGTATTTAATGGAAGAAATTAAGTCAGATTTCATTAATGTTACTTGATGAAATAATGCAGATTGGAAAAAACTAGGCAGATGAGTCTATTCATAGTCAATAAATTTAAATATTTAGGTATTAAGTTATCATCTTCCTAATAATGTTACTTATTTGGAAATATGAGCAGGTTTGCGCTAGCATTTTTTCTTTAAATTACATGTGAACTACATATTAAAAAAAAAGCTTGTGTGTACTTATTTACACAGGTAAGAAGTTATACTTCTTTGGTGTGAATAAAAAAATAATTTTTTTACGCATTCAAACAAATTTGAACTCCCAAGTCAAACGATCGATAGATGACATTAAATACCATAAATAAAAGTAAAATAATATTTATTTTATACAATTTAAAAAGTACTGAAGTATTCATTGTCATATAAAACAAAGTTCATAGAATATATTTTGATTAGTTTAGTTCCATTAATTCTTCGGATGACGATTGAATAGGCACGAAGGTTATCAGTGGCTTATGATATGAAAAATATGATACAAAATAGTTTTATTTTATAATAATGTATTTTTTCAAAAATTCTGTTTTTGATAAATTTAAAATTATTTACGCAAAATCAAGAATATATCTGACGTGTGCTATTTTCTGTGTCATTAAAAAGTAAAACTTTACTCATAAAAAATAATACTTACATAAATATAATCCCAAATCTTGATACACAATTTTCAAAAAAAAAAAATATATATATATATATATACGCTGCAATATAAATAAAGTTTTATGAATATGAACAACAATATTCACAGTTTAAAATATCCGTCCTCATAAATCCGTGTATATAAATATATATTTATTACGACTCAATATCTGTTATGTTTACAACATATGCTAATTATGTAACTGCACTGAACGACTGATTGAATTAGACACTACACACATATGCGAGCAAACTGATCCACTTGGGCCTGGCAAATCTTCATGGTGTGTTACATTGACGTGCGCAACTTCTGTAAATTTCTGAAAATACATGTTAATCAGTTTCTCCTAATGTGCCAAAAGTACAATTTCTAAAAGCTTGTATTTCTAGGGAAAAACTAAATAAAGAAGTTGGCAAAAAAAAACAAGGTAGTTCAGAGATTGGGTGGAAATAGAAGCTAAGTATAATATAGAAATTAGAGAGATGAAAGTACAGAGAAAAAATCCCTAGAGTTTTCAGTTATGAGGCAAAATGTAGGACTTCCAAAGGCTCTGTGGTCACTTCTTGATTATTATTATCATCATCATTAAGTTCACTATGCATTATTACAGATATGTTGTTTTGTCTGATTAAACAAAAATAATGTTACAAGGGTTATTTTTTTTTTCAAGGTCCGATCGGTCATGAAATTAAAACCACAGTGAAAATAAAAATTTTTTATTTGTTAACAAGTACTTACATAGTTATGCTATTTCTCTACATAGTCGCCACTCCGATTTAGACATTTGTCGTAGTGTGTTACCAACTTTCCAATACTCTTATGGAGCCGCCTGTGTTTTCAGCCATGTTTCTATGCTGGTCTGCAGTCGATGTCTGCGCCAAAATGTTGTCCTCCTAGCCAGCGTTTCATGTGAGCAAAGAGGTGAAAATCGGATGGAGTCAAGTCCAGGCTGTATGGTCGGTGATCAAACACTTCCCAAAGAAAATGCTGCAGGAGATTCTTTGTTACAGCTGTAGTGTGCAGCCGAGCATTGTCATGGAGAAAGACAATGCCTGATGACAACATTCCTCTCCGCTTATTCTGAATTGCCCTTCGTAGACGTTGCAGTATGAGGCTGCAGTGATGGTCATGCCATGTTCCATGAATTCCACCAAGAGAACTCCATTCCGGTCCCAGAACACAGTAGCCGTACACTTTCTGTTGGAGAAGGTTCGCTTGAACTTCTTTAGTTTACTGGGAGAATGAGAATGCATCCACTGTTTGGATTGCTCTTTTCTTCAGTTTCAAAATGGACCCGTGTCTCGTCCCCTGTGACAATTTTGTTCAAAAAATCTTCTCCTTCATTGTGGTAGCGCTGGAGAAACGTTAGGGAGGCATCCATTATCATTGTTTTGTGATGGTCGACAGGATCTTGGGAACCCATCTCGCACACAGTTTGGGGTACTGAAGTCTCTCACTCACAATGGTGTAGAGGGCTGACTGAAATTTCAGGAAACGAATCACTCGATACAGAAATTGTGAACCGAGAATTTTCTCGAATCGCCTCATCCACCCAACGAGATCATCGGTTGACACTCGCTTCCTTCCCTGAGCACCTGCATCATGAATATCTGTATGTCCTGCTTTAAAGTTCCTGCACCATTGTCGCACTCTGCTGTCACTCAATGAAGTTTCACCATACACATTACTTATTTGTTGATGAATTTCAGCTGCATTACACCCCTCAGCCTGAAGAAATCGAATTACAGCATGCAATTCACACTTGGTGGGAAATGCTATTGTGAAGACATGTTTACGTGCTAGCTGCGTGTTCAGAACTAAACGAAGTGACGGGGGGTGATTGAAGGCCATAATAGAGATGCTGCACAACACATCTGCGCAAAGGTTCATCCGATTTTTGCGTGGGTTTTTATTTCGCGACCAATCAGACCTTGAAAAAAATAACCCTCATATTTTCAATACGACATTAACATTAACTATACATCATCAAAGACATCATGAAAAATGCCACAGATATTCACAAAATGTCTGCTATTTATTTTTTATGATTTCAAATGAATTCTGTTATAATAACTCTTAAGATTTTAAATCTATTAATACACACAATCATAGCCATTTTTACCATGTGTAAATACCAAAACTTTTTTGTTTATTGTATAAAATTGATCTGAAAAATGATTCTGATAAGCGATAGCTTCTTTTTATTTTGTTTACTTTGTATTAATGTAATTTTTACAAATTAAATGCACTTTTATATTTAATCAATAAAAAAGGAATATATATATATATATATATATATAATTTTTTCCTGGCTTTGCTTTTGACATATTTAAATTTCAAATGTCATATGGTTTTTAAATAGTAATAATTTCATTATGCAATATTTATAGTAAAATTGTAAAAAAAGATCAAAATATTCAATAAAAAAATACTGGATTCAATTTGACCCACTTGATCAAATGATGATTTTACCTTAAAAATTATGCAATATTAAAAATATAATTGAAAAAAATTTCTTAGTAAAATATTTTGGGTCTCAACTGACTAAGTACGAGGCATGTTTTTACAGATTTGGAATTAAAATAAAACAAGAATACTATTCTTAACAATTTTATTTTTACGTGAAAGCCTGTCTTTAATCTAATTTTCTACGTAATTGCCACCAATATTAAGGCACTTGTCGTATCATGCAACTAGCTTTTGAAGACTGTCATCATAGAAGTCTGCCACCTGACTTAATAACCAAGTCAACATGGTCGCTTTGACACAATCATCATCAATAATTTAAGCGTTTGGTTACAATTCCACAGACAACACTTCTTGAAACTCTTCAGATAGCAAAGAAATCATAAAACATCTGTTCTCTCTCACTTTTTCATCAACTTTCTGCACCAAATCTTCAGTAATAACAGAAGGTTGTCCATTCTGTTCATCATGAACATTCTGGTGGCTATCTTTAAAAGCTCTAACTCATTTTTGTACCATTCCATGGCTCATAATGTTTTCTCCATACACTTCACTAATCTGATGAATTTCAGCTGCTTTCACGTCTTTAGCACTAAGAAAATGAATCACACAATGTTTCACAGTCGGCGGGATTCTCGATCAGCAGAGACATTTTACTTACAAACAAACATCAACACAGTTGAATATTTCTGTAATGGCATCTGTGGCTTGGCAACTGATGCGGATACACAGTGTGCATGTGTGGAATGCCAACTGCAGCGGCGGAATTTCAAAACCGTACTTTACATGTCTCGTATTTTTATATCTAGCATCTATATTTTACTTGTTAATGTAAATAAGTTTGATATTTAAAAAAAAAACTATTTAATTTAACAAAAACAATCATGAAGTACTTATTGAAACATTTTTTTTAAAAGTATTATCTCTTTACGCATTACAAATATGCTGGTCAATGAATCCTAGCCAATGCAACATCAGACACTCTGACTAACATGTTTGATTTTATAAGAGTTTCCTCCAGTTTAGAAGCTTTCATGTTCCTATGGCATAAAAAAAATAAACACTAAAACAAAAAACTTGCATTACATTAAGTAACTTTTATTGTTTGATATTTCATTAAAAAAAATATATATATCTGTTAATTCATTATGAATTAACAGGACATCAATCTGAATACCCAGAATAATATCTATCATTATTGACAATTTTCCAAGTCATATCAATTTTTTTATCAGGTAACATTAATGATATATAATTAATAACATCAATGAAAATTTTCATAGTATAAACCAGAACAGAATGCACAGTGCAATAATTTATTTGATGTGGATTCCATATGCATAAGTTTTGGACTGCTTATCAAAGCGAAGTTGAAATTTCTTATGTAAATTATATGACAGGCTATGAAGTTAAGTTTTTTCTACAATATTAGAAAGCAAACGGTAATATTCTATGGAACAGTATCAACTTCGTGCATCAACAAAACTTAAAAGGTTTAAGCTGATGTTCTGAACTCAGAAAATCATTAAGATAATCTAGAACCCAATTGATTTCACTCCTTGTAGCATTTTTAAAGTGATCGCATCAAGCGATTCTAACTTCTAGAGGAGACCTATTTGTTTGCTGATGTGATTCTTCTCTAGATCAATGCCTGGCCCCATATACTGCAGGTAAAATAAAAAAAATGACTCCTTTAACATTTACCTAGGAAAGAAGTTTCTGACCGCCCATTCTATAGCCTAGTCTTGGCTTCTAGTGATTTCCAGATTTACAAGATATTGAAATCTACTTTATTTTTTTTTTTTAAATATATATTTATTTGTTACTGAATCAGTATAAAAAAAGCGGTTAGATTTATCTCACGATACTGATGTCCTTGACTGCAAACAGCACCTAGTATTTTTATTAAATATACAATAATTTTTCCAGCTGAATTTAAACAGAGTATGTAACATCTTTACAACAGAAAGAATATTTGTTGGTTTACACTATTACAGTGTTTTTTGTATCTTTGATGCATATATAAGAACCCGAGGTGCAAAAGTTAAAAAACAGATTAAAATTGATTACTCATGATTGAAGCAAATATTCAGTACCTATACAGGGTTATCATAAAAGAATGGTACGGTTTCAGTAATTCATAGGAAGAGTGTACAGAAATTTCTAGATGTTATATTGGTATCCCTGAAAGCCTCCAACCCAAATGTTTGTTTATCAGCAGTTGTAACTACGTCAGTTCTTGTATTGTTGTTGTGGTGAGTTTAGCGAGTTACTTCTCGGATAAAGACAAAGCAAAGTGTGTTTTATTGATCGCCGAATTAAAATCCGTAATTTTAGTTCAACGTGAATTCGGAAGAGATCCACCACACAAAAATAACATAACACGTCGGTTAAAACGATTAGAAGAAACTGGATCGATTAAGAAACAGAAATCAACCAGCAGACCAAGTGTACTGGAAGAAACGATTGAACTAATTAGACGATCGGCAACTAGAAGTCCTGGGAAGTCCTTCCCCATCGAAGTGTCGAATTAGGTATTCCAAAATCAACAGTTCACAAAGTTTTACATAAAAAACTGAAATTACAAGCTTATAAAATCCAGATACTGCAGGAATTGAAACCCGATGATGGTGTAAAACATTACAATTTCACTGTTGAAATGTCAGACAGAATAAGTGAAAACGAATTGTTTTTGACGATATAATTTTTATAGATGAAGCTACATTCCATGTGAACGGATGCGTTAACAGACACAATTCACGGATATGGGGCTCTGAAAACCCACACGCAATTATGAGAAACAACGCGATTCACCTAAAGTTAATGTTTGGTGTGGTGCGATGAAAAATCATGTAATAGGGCCTTTCTTCTTTGTTGGAAAAACAATTAATGGAGTCGCGTATCTTGACATGTTAACAGATTATTGCTTTCCTCAGCCGGATGAACTCGAAAACATTCATCAACTTCACTTCCAACAAGACGGTGCTCCCCCGCACTTCAATGCATCGGTCATGGATGCTTTGAACGAAAAATTTGGAGATCGATGGATAGGCCGGCAAGGACCCATACTTTGGCCTCCAAGGAGTCCAGACCTGACATCTTGCGATTTTTTCTTGCGGGGGTACATCAAAAGCATTGTTTATACACAAAAATTTGCGACCTAAACCGCTTAAAAAACAGGATTAATAAAGTGATGACAACCATTAACGAAGAAATGTTAACTAATGTTTGGAGAGAAGTTGAGTATCATTTGGACATTTGTCGAGCGACTAAGGGCGCACATATTGAAATTTATTAATTATGTAAAAAAATGTTTCGAGATGACAAATTTGAATAATAAAAAACATAAACTGTAAGTAATTCTGTTTTAATTTAAACCATGTTCAAAACCGCACCATTCTTTTATGATAACCCTGTATTATGGCAATCTTGGCATTCTGAAATGCAATTATATATCTTGCCCTGTGAAGATAGCAAAGGAAAACTTCTCCATTTTTAAATCTCCCTAGCAATGTTGGTATGGTATGCTTGTTATTCTTGAAAATGTCTGTTACTTTTTTTTTTGCAGTGACTAGCAGAGCAGTTTAATACATGACACAATTGTAAATTACAGTTATGGCACTTAACACGCAGAATAATTTTGTAAAATCTTGTCAATTTATAACACTGGTCATCAAATTTAGTAAAATGCAGAATTAACTTCAATTATTGAATCCTACATGATTGTCCTTACTCTTTTCGATCTCACAGCCATACTAAGAAACACAACACATTTAACCACTTTTTTAACAGTTTATTGATATAATTTTATCCTTAATCTGTAAATTAAATATTTATCGAGGTTACTGATATAATTGTAAACTGTATCCTTTACAATTTGATAAACCTGAAACATATCAAGAAAAAAATCTTGGAAGCTAAAGGATAAAAAGTAAGGGTAAAAGTCAACAGCCAAATCCATCTTCTTAATCACTTAAGCTGAAAGAATACAGAGTGAAATTTCAAGTTGGCATTTTTCAGTGGTTAATAACCAAAGTAAGGAAATGATATTTAGTAACAAACAAATAAATAAATAAATTATAATACTTAAAAAAATCTCTTTATTTTTTACTGAATGCTCAACTAATAAAGCATAGTTATCAAATTATCATAGACAGTGAAAACATGTCACCTTAACATTCTATAATAAACTAATGCTTTTTTTCCAACTGTGTAACATTTTGAACAATAAATTGCAAACTTAAATGATCACTTCTAGTCAGAGATTAGCTACTCACTTATGCAGGAAAGATTTCATTTCTCACATTCCACCGTTTTACCAACCTCTTAAATGTAACAAAATCATTGTAAACAAAAAAAAAAACTGAAATCAAGAATTGATAACTGAAACAAGTCTAGTTTTAAAAGTTGAGCATTCTAAATACATCTCACTAATCTCTTCAAAGAGAATGTAACAGCGAAGTATAGGCAATTATTTTGTTAACAATGAATTTGACGTTTCTAATGGAAAAAAGAGAAATAATATGTGTGTATGTAAAGTAAATAATCATAACCATTTTATAATAATGTATATGCAGGAAATGCTGCTTCAACAGGTTCCTTCAGATCAGTAAGAAAGTAAATAATACCTGCAATGCCTATAAAAAAAAAAAAAACAAAATTACATTTTCTCATCAATTATTAATTAGAAAATATATTAAATTTTTAATAAAATTAAAGAAAGATGAAAGGCGGCAAAGAAATGATTCATGTCAAAGCCGGGAAAATTCTGGCAAACTACTACAAGGTCTTTCACTGTTTTGTCCGAGGTAAATCGACGGCCACTTAATGCTTCTTTGAGTGAACCAAACAAGTGGTAGTCAGAAGGGGCAAGATTTGGACTATATGGAGGATGAGCCAGTACTTCAAAGTTGAGTTTCTGGAGTGTTTCAGCAGTGCGGGCAGCAGTATGTGGATGGGCATTGTCGTGCACCTTTCAACAGCAGTCCTTGGCATTTGCTTCGAATTGCAGGCTTCAACTTGGCAGTAGGCATCTCACTGTAACGTGCACTGTTTATTGTTGTGCTCCTTTTCTCATAATGTTCCAGTACTGGGCCTTGTTGAGTCCCAAAAAACATTAAGCATCAGTTTTCCTGCAGATGGTTGGGTCTTGAACTTTTTTTTGCACGGCAAATTTTGATGTTTCCATTTCTACTCTGCCATTTACTCTCCAGCTCGTACTGATGGATCCGTGTTTCACCAGTGACGATTCTGTCTAAGAAGATGTCCCGTTTGTTACCATAGCGATCCAAATGTTTTTGGCAGATGTCCAAGCGCGTTTGTTTATGCAACTGTGCGAGTTGTTTTGGGATCCATCTTGTACAGACTTTATGAAACCCAAGTCTGTTGTGGGCGATTTTGTAGGCAGAACCATGACTAATTTGCAGACGATGTGCCACTTCATCAATAGTTACTCGTCTGTCTAAGAAACTCGTGTCACGTAGATGCTCAATGTTTTCCTCATTTGTGGAATTTTGGCCCATGATACACCTTCCAACCACAAAAAACAGATCACTGAACGTTGATCTGCTTTGGTGAAAACAGAAAGCGGAGCAGCCATGGTTAATGGCAGGGCAGTGATAATAGAATTAACCTACCAGCATCAAACCAGCACAGACATAACAACAATTAAACCACGTATGCAGCATCTATGCAACACGACAGTACTATAAACATAAACAAAAATATAACTAAATATTGGGTAATAATTGACCTACCCTCGTATTTTGTGAATAATTTAAAAACTTTTCTAAACATTACCAAATAAAAAATTAAAATATACCTTTTTAACTACATATTTTTTCAAAAACGTTTATAAATAAATCTGATTTTAAAAAAATAATAATTTTGTAAAGGATGATAGTCAATACAAGTAGTAGAAGTGATGTAACGTTAGAACAGGAATAGCTAGTTCACGCATGATGTGGAGAGAACTAGTTTAGAAGTGTTTAAACTGTCCACATAAAACATGTTAAATTAAAATGTTTGTTTCTTATATTCTAGTCTAAACATTTCCATGAAGATTTGAAAAAAATAATTAAAAAAATTTGTTTGCAATTTATTTTAATTTTATAAACAAAAAGGTTTCTGTTTAATGAGAAAAATAATTTGATGCTACATATCTCTGACTAATATCACTAACATGTCTACAGAGTTTTTAACTGTTATTATGATATAGACCAACAAAAGCTTATTTATTTTACTCGTGACTTAATTGTAAATGAGGATAACTTAAACTAAGAGTAAACCTTAAAAAAATGGTTTAAAAACAAAATTATAAAAAATCCTTTCGTATTATGCAAATCAACAATAAAACAGGTAAAAATTTTATTGGTTTTTTAATAAATAAGATGTTTTACATGTTAAGATAAAATTACTGAGCGATCAAATATCTTACCTTCAAATAATGAAAATGGCCGATCTGGAGGCAAATTCTGATTAGCTGGCCAGTTTGTACACCATTCTCCAAAACATGCAGCGCGATGCAAATGTTTAAGATCCTGTAATAAAAAAAAATTAATGATATTCAACTGATTAATAAAAAAACTAGGCATTTTCTAGAGTTAATTATTGATCAAACCAAAATCATACGAATCATAAAAATAAAAAATTTAAAACTGAGTTGTATAAGGACTGAAAAAAAGTAATGTTTTCTACATCGTTCCATTTTACGAGAGTCATATACTTTCAGAACAGTAAGTTGGTAACCCTGTGATAATTTTTGATCAGCTGTTTCCGGAAAATTTTTTTTTATAACCTCTATGATTTTATGATGGCAAGTCCTCTTGAAGTTTACAAATTAGTTGGAACAGTATGCAATAAATAGTTTTTTGCTTCCTGAGGTGAAAAACCGGTTAACATTTACTATTATATAACTAAACAATACAGAGAAAGAGTTGTACACAGAAATTTTTAAAAGTGGACAGAAAGATTTAAATATGGTCGAACTTCAGTGGCTGATGAACACCTGTTTTGGAAATCCGATTGAAGTTTCAACTCCAGCGCTTGAAACTCGCAAGACTCTCTCAATCAAGAAGACTGACAGATTACAGTTGCGATAATAGCTGGAAAATAATAACAAGTAAGTGTTGGTAGATTTCAAAACATTATCACCATCAAGCTTGAGATGGGAGGACAAATCGCCATAAGGAGAAAAACTTCACATATGTACAGAGCTGAAAAAACAGTACGGGTAAGAAGGTGATGCTTTTTTGCACAGTAATCTAATCCGTGATTCACCATTACGAACCAGAATCAAAAAGACAGAGCATGGCATGGAAGCACATGAAATCACCTGTCAAGAAAAAATTTACAAACCCAACCATCAGCAGGAGAAATCATTGATTATGACAATCTTTTGGAATGTAAAAGGTCTGGAGGTTTAAGTCAATTTTCTAGAAAATCAGTGAACAATAAACAGCACATATTACTGTTAAATGCTTATCGACAAAATGAAGGTAGCAGTGTAGAAAAAATACCCTGGTATCAGTATACAGGCATCATTCTGTTTCACAATAAAACCCAGTCTCACACTGTTCAGATAATTTTAGAAACCATCTACAAATTGCATTGGCAAGTGCTACCTCGACCTCCATACTTGTTCCCATCAGATTTCCACTAGTTTCATCCACTCCAAGAGGTGCTACGTGGTAATAAGTTTAATGGCAATGATGATGTCAAAGAAAACGTGCTAAATTAGATCAAACATAGAGACAAAAATTTCTTTCCAGCAGGCATAAATAAACCGATTCAGAAATGAAAAAAGCGTATTAACATTGCTGGAGATTACCTTAAACCAGTGAAAAAAATGTCACATTGATAAATCATTTTATGTTTACAGCAATCTATGTCTTAATTATTGAATGACCCTTATGGGTTACAAAATAAATTCTCATTTTTTAAACTTTAATTTTCAAGATTGAAATCCGACTGTATCTAATATTAATGTACATAACATCGGAACTTTAAAAAAAGGGATTCCCAGTAGACCTAATATGAATTACATTTTTTAAAAAATAATTTCTCATATTTTTTTCAAATTATGGCTGTTATTAAAAGTGTTATATAATGAAGCTGTCAAGCAAGGGGGTAAAAAATGCGACCCAAATTTTTTTACTAAAAATATTTTTATTTTTTTAACAATCATATTCTAAGTCAAACTTAAACTTTCATGTTAAAAACTTCTTTCAATTTAAGGGAATCAACGGTAACCTTTGCTTAGAATTTTGATTTTTTTTTTTCAATTATACTTTAGGTACTGCATAATTTTTTTCGTAAAAATGTCATCTGATCAAGGAAGTGAAATTAGACCCAATTTTTTTTTAAAGAAAATTTTGATCTTGTTCACAATTGCAATCTAAATAATAATTATAAATAATTACATTCTAAATTTTTGTGTAACACATGTATAACTTTATTTATTTATGTATTACTAATTAAATTAATTCTGTACATTTTTAACGAACAAGCAGTTTATTATTGAATTAATTATGCATATGTGAACACTTTTGGTCTCAGATTTTGATTAAGAATCGTTAGTGGTACAAATATGCATGAATGGTTGCGATTGGCCATCGGGTTCACCGCAAAATGGCTACAAAAATTATAATTTTGTAATCATCATTACGCAATAATGGAGTAAACTATATCAAATTTGTTCAAATGTATTAAAGTAAGATTTACTAAAAGGCATAAAATATATAAATTAAAAAAAATAAAATGTAAGGTCCCAAAGTGACAAAAAACTTGTTAATAATTGAAAAAAAAGCCATACCACCAAGACACTAGATAAATAAATTATATTACCTTATCATATGTAGGATACCGTTAAACAATTTTTTTTTGTCTTCAGTCATTTGACTGGTTTGATGCAGCTCTCCAAGATTCCCTATCTAATGCTAGTCATTTCATTTCGGTATACCCCCTAAATCCTACATTCCTAACAATATGTTTTATATATTCCAAATGTTACCTGCCTACACAATTTTTTCCTACTACTGTCCCTCCACAATATTAAAGCGACTATTCCAGGATGCCTTAGTATGTGGCCTATAAGTCTGTCTCTTCTTTTAACTATATTTTTCCAAATGCTTCTTTCTTCATCTATTTGCCGCAATACCTCTTCATTTGTCACTTTATCCACTCGTCTGATTTTTAACATTCTCCTGTAGCACCGTATTTCAAAAGCTTCTGATCTTTTCTTCTCAGGTACTCCAATCGTCTAAGTTTCACTTCAATATAAAGCAACGCTCCAAACATATACTTTCAACAATCTTTTCCTGATATTTAAGTTAATTTTTGATGTAAGCAAATTATATTTCTGACTAAAGGCTCGTTTCGCCTGTGCTATTCGGCATTTTATATCGCTCCTGCTTCATCCATCTTTAGTAATTCTATTTCCCAAATAACAAAATTCCTCTACCTCCATAATCTTTTCTCCTCCTATTTTCACATTTAATGGTCCATCTTTGTTATTTCTACTACATTTCATTACTTTTATTCCAGTCTATGTTATCGAATGCCTTTTCTAGGTCTATAAATGCCAAGTATGTCGGTTTGTTTTTCTTTAATCTTCCTTCTACTATTAATCTGAGGCCTAAAATTGCTTCCCTTGTCCCTATACTTCTCCTGAAACCAAATTGGGCTTCTCCTACCTAACACTTCTTCCATTCTCCTCTCAATTCTTCTGTATAGAATTCAAGTTAAGATTTTTTATGCATGACTAGTTAAACTATAGATTAAAACAGTTATAAGGATTTATTAAAACGATAACGTTGTCATTTGTGTCACCTGCAGATTTTAAAAAGAATTTAAAAAATTTAAAATTAGAGAAATATCTAACTTTTTAATTGTAACAGAAATTCTGAAAAGGAACCCATGTCACGTAAGACTGTAAATTATTTTAACCTAATATGTGAGTAATGATTCGATCAACAACTAAATAAAGTTGGGTCATGTGACCCAAAGGGAATTCTAAAACATAAAAATTATCCCTTAAATTCTTTAATCTAATCTTAATATACAATAATGACATTATTCAACCATTTATATTTTATGACAAATTAAATATAATTTTATATATAGTATTATTTATATCCTACTTATTTAATATAGGAACATAATTACGTGATGTTTTAAATTTAAATCATTCCAGTTGGCAGTGAAGTTGTGCTGTTCAGGTTTTGTTGGTGTATTTATGTTTTCTAAAGTTTTAAGTTTTTTGATGTAATTGTACAATTATGTATAGACTGATGGGCAGGATCCTACAAAAGTTGAAAATTAATATTAGTTCTTTAGCTTTTTCTGTTATTGTGTTTGGTGGTTAATTTGTTGTTTTTTGAGGTTAATTGGTAGTGGTCAGTATGCTGAATTATTTGAATTTTCAGAAAGTTATATATACGGGTGTTCTAGGACGTATTCACTGTGAACTTCAGGAACTGATTTCAGGACACCAAAATAAGTAAAAAAGTTCACATCAACGTAAGTCCTATTTTGCTTTGTTATCCTTTTGGACACCATTTTGTGATTTTCAACAAAAAAAATATTTCTTATGAATGGGTAAGCCTACTTTAATTAGATTCGGCAAATCTAAGACTAGTATCTTATTCTACAAAATAAAAAATGTTGAAAACCTCACCTTCAAAAATGTAAAAAAAGGTGGCCATCTTAATTTTTTAATCTTAAATATCTTGTAATTTAATTTTTATTAATTTACTAGTTACTGTTAGTAAATAAAATTTGAATATCTTGAACTTTTCTTTATTTTATTAAATTTATCTTGCACACAATTTTATTACGAATTAATTTCTAGGTCTTATTTAAAAGTTTTGAATGTTTATTACTCACTTAATTAAATTTATTGTACTTCAATAAAAAAAAAACAGTTTTTTTATCTCAATTTATTGGTTTTCATCCCAGACTTCTCAAAATTTACTACAGATATGGTTCTGGGATATATTTTATTTAATTTTTCAATTAAAAACGATAATAAATCACTAATTTGCGTCTTTAACTCCTTAACGGTACTTTATTTTAGTGGAAAATCATATTATTATGCCCTTTTTTTCACTAAACCTTTTATCCCGCCCATTTCTTTTTTTTTTACATATATTTGATTTATGCAATGAAATTTGTCAAAAGACTAATTTAAGGAGTTCTTTTTTCTAGTTAGCCTCCGGAACAACTGTAAGGTATTATATCAGAAGATAAATGAGGATGATATGTATGAATGTAAATGAAGAGTTAGTTGTATTGTTCATCCTCAGGTCAGCCATTCCTGAGATGTATGGTTAATTGAAACCCAACCACCAAAGACCATCGGTATCCACGATCTAGTATTCAAATCCTCTACTAGGATTTGAACCTTAGAACTCTTTGACTTTGAAATCGGCTGATTTGCAATGATGAATTCACCACTAGACCACCAGCCAGGTGAGCTTAATTTAAGGACCTATTTATGTACTTTTTTGTTATGCAATATAAAAAATAAAATGTCAAAGTTCAATTATATCACTATCATCATTTACATGTGATTAACAGGTAATTTTGTATTAATAAATAATCACTTACAATACCTAATGATCATAATAATAACATTGTAA
This sequence comes from Lycorma delicatula, assembly GCF_047948215.1. Classification (NCBI taxonomy): domain Eukaryota; kingdom Metazoa; phylum Arthropoda; class Insecta; order Hemiptera; family Fulgoridae; genus Lycorma; species Lycorma delicatula. The sequence continues at coordinate 18,291,427 of NC_134467.1, forward strand.
AATATTAGTAAGTAATTTAAATAACATCATAAAGATCGTTTTATTATATAAAAAATTAAAAAAGTTAGGTTAAAAAAAAAATTAGGTTATAGTAAACAACTTTGTTATTTCGTATTTATATATAGTAACATTCCCAGACACAAACAGTTGGAAATAAAAATATGACATGAAAATTACATGAAAACAATTTAAAATTATAACGCTAAAAAAAAAAAAAAACAATAAATAACACAAAGAAATAATAAAACTAACACATACGCAACTCAAAAATGATCAAAACAACAAAAACAAATGCATGGTATAGCTGTTCAGGATACGAAACGAGACGTATAAAATAGAGGAGCGATATGGTACAAGCGCTTGACTGAGTAAAAATTAAACTGCTTACACGCACTGGAGTAATTTGCCAAAAAGAAGAGAATAAAATAGGTCAAGTCATAATGACAAATTATTTCGTCAGAGGTACTTTTCAGCAAAAAAGTGGATGACAAGTTATTTCATCAAGGGCAATTTTTATCACGGTAATTAATGACAAATTATCTTGTCAAAAACTAGTAAGGGGTTAATTAACGTCCTAAAAATTTCAGTATGACCTCATTTCACTAAGGTAGCTGAAATCCAAATAAAATCTTTCACTAGCCGTTAACTCACAAATGAAGCATTTTAGGGCATATGTTATACGTATTTTTCCCATTATTTTCACGAGTAGATTAGGTTATGAAAATCCTGGGAGAACTTTGTGATACACCCAGCATATACTCAGATATACTATACATACATATAAAATTTATAAATAGCAATTGTATTAAATCAAACAATAATATTCAAATATTTTATAAAAACATGTAATTTATAACAATCTTGAGTAAAGTAAACGTTAGAGATGGATTAATAATTGAGAGAGAAGTAATAATCATAAGAGTGATCATTTAGGAAAGTCTTTTCATTGATAACTGGTTATTTCATAACAAATTTATAACTTATTGTTTAAGTACTAATCTATTTTATGTATTTTTTGCACAATACTAATAATTTATAAGGAGTAATTTTTTTTTATTGGTAATTTTGGAGATAATTAAATAAAATTTTGTAATTTAATAAGTTATAACAAAACTAATAATTATAAATGACAAAACAAACCAAAATTATTTTAAAGTAATGTATTTTAAACTTATTTCATACTGCTTTTAACTACTTTCTTTTTTGATAATAAATAAAATGACATACTTACAATCTGATAAAAAACGTATGTTTATAGTGGATTGTTATCTATTTAACCAAACAGAAATTTTTGTTAATATATTTAAAAGAAGTAAAGGTACATAAATCAAATATGGCTAAGTTTCAGTAGGAAACTGGAAGGGATTGCAGAGTCGGAGTTTTTTCTGTTTCCCAAACAATTTACTGACAGTTTCAAAGGCATAAGAGAACTGTTATATTAAACATCTAAGTTAATATTATACTATAATGGATAAAAAAAAAAAATACTTACACCAGTAATTTGGTATAACTGTAAGAATGTATAACCGTTACCAGAGACACCGTGACATATTGAATAACCTTTTGATAAAAGCCCACGTCTCCAAACAACTTCACCAGACTCTAATGCTGCTTTCAAATATTTTTCTTTCCCATATACCTAAAAAAAATTTACATCAATTTGAAATACTTCACAACTATGACACCATATATGTATATAAAATAAAGTGCGAGTTCGAAAAGTACATCTGTCATGAACTTATACAATATATAACGTTGACTAACCTTACAATAATTTTTGGAAATGGTCCTCGGAAACATTCAGACATATATGTGCATTTATTTCTTCTTGTTCTTTAAAAATTTCATAAGTCCTTGTGGAATGTTCTTAATGAAATCATGAGTAGTAGTTTGAAGTCCCTGAAGACTGTAGAGGTTTCCTCAATAAATATTACTTTTCACATAACCCAGAAGTAAAAATCTGGTGGGCTTAAGTCCAGAGTATGAGGTGACCGCAAGCCCTCAGAAATGATTCCGACTTCAAAACCTCTAGCAGTAACTTTATGGACAACCTGGCTACACGCGTATTAAGGCCATCTTGTTGGACCTAAGCATTATTAATTTTGTCCTCAATAACAAGCTGGATTTATTGTTTGTGCGATGAATCTTGAGCTAACTACACTTCTCCTCAATACTGCATCCAGGCCCCGATCTTCTAGTCATTGTGAGGAATTTCATCTATGGCATTTGGGTTTTTGGCAGACCATAAACAAGAGTTCTGTACTTGCACGTAATCTGATAAATGGAACCGTGTCTCATAGGTATAGAAATAAACTAAAATAACATCAGAATTATCTATATTCATACCATTATCAATATTGAATTTGTTAACAGTCTATGGCCGATTAACGTTTGAACACCTAACTGTGTTGTGTCCAGTTGCAGCACTAATGTTTTTCTGTTTGACGAATTTTTGGATACACTTGTTGGGCCTTTGTTGCATAGCAGTTGATATGTCTTGTAGTTTTCTTCGAGTATTGAGGCGTAACATATCACACATAGTCCTTTACAGATCCCATCACCTCAATTTCTTGACTAGCAACTGGAGTAACTGGAAATGTTAACAGAAAACTGGTATTTCACTGTCTGTGTGTATTCACCTGCTTATGAAGTTAACACCATTCTGAATGCATATGGAAAAACACAGTTTCAGTTGTTTAAAGCCGATTAAGAGACAATAAACAACAAAAAACCAGACACCTTTTTGTCTCAAGATCACTAGCATAACTGGCTTGTGGAGACAAATTTCATTACAATGCAGGATTACAAACCTTTAAGAAAACATTATTCGCAGCGCACGGAATACAATCCCTTGACATAGTCATGATACACATGACTAAACTTACATGTTGTTTGACTTTATAAGAAGTTCATGAACTACACATAGCAATTGAAAACAATATAAAATTAAAATTACAAATATTCATAAACATAAATTCAAACAAATATTTAAATTATTTTTAAAAAAATCAGTTCTCACTCATTAGACACAAAAAATTTTTGTAGGTAACTGTAATACATGAATACAAAGTTACTGGGATTCTTGTCCAGGGCAAATCACACCAAACATATTTTTTTGTTTTGGGGGTTCTGTTCATTGACACATTTCTATTGCTTATTCAGTCTGTGATACAACAGTGGCCTTTGATTTTATTTTCAACATACTTAATAATAGAAAAAAAGTAATCCATTTTAAGAAAAAAAAAAAAAACAAACAATATATATATACATTTTTTAAAATTAATCTATATTAATTTTGTGTATACACACAAGGTATGTTTTAAGTTTTTACTTGTCTGGGGCATATTTAAAAGAAAAAACACTGAAAAAGGAAATATTCTATTAATTTATTTAGCATATGGCAACAAAGCAAAACACCAATTACAGTCAAAAATTACAAACAAAGATTTAACAAATTAATGGGGTTTAAAGCTAGTTCGCCTCTACATGGTGCACCCTGGGTAACACTAAATGAGCTAGCAGATACTGGCAATCAGACAAACCAAGACACAAGCCTTCAGTATTATGAACTGCAGGCCATGATGATAGATATTCTATTAATGAAACTTACAACAAATTTTGTAAAAAAGATTTCTTTAAATTTAAAATGATGGAAGATAATAGTCCAATGTTCTCCAGAAGTAGTTTTGTTACCACGTAAGAATTCATTTAAACAAACGATTTTACATGGCAAAACAAAAACACAATTTTTAAAATATCAAAATTTTGTATAAATTTTTAATTTATTTTTTATTTTGGATGGATTTTTGTAAAATACTTTACACAATAATAATTAAATTAAGTATTAAACACAGTTAAAAGAAAAATTTCATAATTTTTAACAGAGTATTTTCTTTTCATGGTAATAAACACAGATGGATGCAAAAATATTAGGTATTTATTATGTATAAAAAATAAATTGTAATTGGTTCTGACTTTACATTATCACATCCCTTCTCTATTCATTTCTCATGCATCTGAGCCCAGCCAATTAATATAATATTTGGAAGAGATATCTGCCCTTTGTACAACAGAACACAGAACATTAACACAGCTATAGAATACAAGATTTGAAATGTTCATTATCAGTTTGTTGGATTGGCGTCACTGTGATTTTCTAATTTATCATCTGTTTATATCTTTATCCCTTGTTATTGAACATTACATGAAAAAATAACACACTGTTATAGTGAAAACGTATTACAAATAAGAAAAAACATATTACTTGGAAACAGTTAAAAACTTTTGAGATGAGTAACAGCAGTCAGCATTTCAGAGACCAATTCTGGATGGAGTAAACAAGTTTGATTCCACACATTAAATCACTTATGTGTTAACTTCTTTTAGGTATTAAATCCTGTGTTTTTACAGTACACCCTTTAGTTTCTAGACTGAGTGTTTTAAATTTTTCATATTTTTGCGACAAATGAAACTATATACATTCTTTTTCACCCAAATTTGAGAAGTATATAGTTCCATGGAGAAAAAAGATTAGGTAAAATGTATAAATTGTTATTTTATGTTTTAATGCATAAAGGAATAAATAATACCTGATAAGCCTTACTCAATAGCTGGACAAATCCAGGTGCACCGTGGCACCACTGTACCAATCTGTCTTTGTCATTACCAAGTGAAGAAGGAAAATTACCTGAACGAAACTGCAATTCTAAAAGATGATCTATTGTTGGAGCAATTAAAGTTTCTAATTCACTTTCCATTAAAACATCCTTTGCCTGTAAAACAAAAAAAAAATATTTAAAAAAACATTGGTTTGTGTGGAACTACATTACGCACAAGATTTGAGCGTGACAACGTTATTGAACTACTAGCTACAGGGCGTGCCTCTGGCACGGTTCCGCAGCTAGGTCCTCCGAGCGGGCTGCCCTGGCGGGTGACATCTATGAATGGGATTATTAGGTGTCCAAAATTGATTACCTTTTGAGTAAAAATTTTATTTTTGAATAATGAAAATTGATCAAGGAAAAGCGAAAAAAAAAAAAAAACAGCAAATCTTTCCAATTAAATTTGGTTTAGATCGGTTTAGGCATCTTTTAAAGATTGCACACTCAATATTTTCATTAAGATCTATAATATCCATAAGTAAATTCACTCAATACGAGAGCTGGAGGCTTAAATATAGATTAAAATAATTTGTTTATTAGTTATATATTATATCCAGTTTATCAAACAAATTATCGTAATATGAAACTAACCTTCCTTGATACAATAACAAAAGAGAAGTTAGCTTCAAAATCAATAAATCGCTAAGGAGGAAATACAGGATTCAAGATTCAAAAGAATAAATAATGAAAAAATATAAAAGTAAAGTAATTAAATAATGAAAAGTATAAATAATGAGGATTTTAAACCCTCATTATTTATACTTTTATTATTTTCTATTGTGTTTTATTTATTATTATTATTAGGGTATTAGTGAATCTATAGTATTTTCAGTATCAATTTATTTGCATCGAGAAGAGTTGTTTTAAGATCTGCTACGATATTCAATGAATGAATTACGATAGTAAAATTTATTAATTTATTTTACAATTATTATTACTGTTGTTATTTATTGTTTATAAATATTTAAGAAAAACTTTTATGATTTTTTGACAGGCAGTATGTTCAACAATGTAAATATGTTCTTTTTTTTCTCATATTTGCAGGTGTTACTTCTTACTTATTGTTTATAAATTGTAATGTCGCAAAAAAAAAAACTTGTTATCCTTATGAAGTAAACACATGTTTTTTGAGAAACTGGCGTTGGGCTAGATGAAAATACCAATTGATTAAATTCATCCATGATTTGGATGTTTTAAAAAATTACTTGTTTAAACAAACAAATTGAATCGAAGTGATTGTTTAATTTAATGAAACACGTTAATATCCCATTTTTCATTTTATTTAATAATAATAATAATTAATATTAATAATTTTTGCAAGTTTAAATTGAATGATTTGTTCAAAAATAATTATGAACAATTTGTTATAGAAATAAACTTTAATCAAATTAATGTTGATAAAGTGTCAATTTAAAACGATGAAATTGAAATCATAAATCAAATTCATGAAATTATTGTTTATGAAAAGCCCGCCAAAACCTGCTTCACATGATAGTATATTCCATTGCACGACGGTTCGGCTCAGCTCAGGTGGAAGGACAATTTTTCGTGTGTGCTGCCGGCGTTCATCGATTTATAAGACGTTGTCACGTCAAAAAAATGAACACAGTATTATTATTATTTTTGGTCACTTTTTAGTGTAATTTGTTTAAAATAAGAGTGAACATTGTTTTTATTTGCTTTCAATTGAGTTTAATTATATAAATTCTCTAAGAATATTAATTTATCTGTTTGTTTTTATTTATTCATTGTCAGTTTAATGACGTAAGGCTGAAGCATTAAAAATTGAAATTAAATCCACTGAAAAGGTAAAGATTTAAGAGAAAATTTTTGGCATGGAAGATATATCGATGCTGGCAGTTTTGAGTAGTACAAATGGACTCAATATGGGCTGTGAAGATGTAAAAAATGATGTATTTTGGACATCCCAAAATATTGCTAAAATAAAGGGCATTGTGATGAATAATTACCAAATCATGTGGGATTCTCTTATAATTTGTGTTAAACAATTTTGACTAACATTTATGATATTCATAGATTACCAACAAAATTTATTCCAAAAGTGTTGAATTTTCAACAAAATCAACAACTCAAAAAAATTTCAAAACAATTGTTAGCTGCTGCTGATGGCTGAGAATTACTCAAAAACTGGTGTGTAATACAGGTGATGAAACTTAGTTTGTTATGGTATTAACGATTATGGTATTGAAATGAAGATCCGATTATCATCTCGATGGAAGCCTCCTCAAGTATCAAGAATAAAACAAAAGCACACAGGAGTTTGTTTGAATGTTTTTCTTTTCTTTTTTTAAATACAATGCTTTCATCTATTATGAATTTTACCACTAGGTTGTACCGTAACAAACTATTTTTCTTAGCATTTCTGTGCAGCAACCTGAAAAACTGACCACAAATGTGGGCAGAGAATCCTTGATTTTTGCACCACGATAACGCTTCAGCTTAATTTACAATTGACAGAATTATTTAGGTAAAATTAACACCATACTGATATCATAAGCTACATATTATTCTTCAGACATTACACTTGTCAATTTTTCTTGTTTCCAGTGATTAAAAGAAAGGAAAATTATATGAGATAAAGAAAGAAATGTATGCATTGCATCTCTGAAGGACTAGATTGAGAGGAACAAAATCAGTATAGAACAATAAATACATTTTTTTGATAAAAATTAAAATTTTTGTTATCTGTTGATCAAATCTCACAGCAAGGTTTGTTAAGATAACTGAACTTTATTTTTTTAATCTTTATTATTAATTTTACAGATTATTGGTCTTTGTCCAATTCAAAGTACTGCCCTCCCCTACATACACACTTTTCCCCAGCTGTGTTTCTACTTCGCAAAGCAGTCCTGGATAGCTTCAATTGAAATGGCCTTTAAGGTCTGCGATGAATTGGTTTTAATATCAGCAACAGTCTCAAGATGGTGTCCTTTCATCACTGATTTTATTTTCGGAAAAAAGAAAAAATGCAAGGAGGTCTGGCTAGTAGGGAGAGTAGTGCATAAATATGGGAGGGGCGTCAGTTTTGCCCTCCGCTTCCGCTGGGAGGGCTGGTGTCGCGTCCGCCATGTTGGTTTTTCCCTGTGGGAATTTCCCTTTACCTGAGCGGGATGTTTGAAATTCTGCAGGGTTGCCAACTTTGGTAATATGTGTTCGCTTTGAATATTATTTATAATAATTAATTCAAAGGTTGGTACCGCTGTTGTGTACCGGTCGGTTTGAATTAAATAAATAAATAAATAATATTTAAAGTGAAAAAAAAACCAGGTCGGCTAGGGATCAAACCGAGTCACGGCGGGACGCGACTGACTGACGCCTTAAACCAATCTGCTGAAGTGGCTCCTCTACGTATTGTGCGAAATAAGTTGCATATAAGTCGTCGTCGTCGTCGACGACGATGGCGGCGGGCAGTCCAGCCGCCATCTCGTGACGTCACACCTAGCGCGCAATACGTATGTCATCGTTTATGGTGATTATGTGTGTGTTTGTGAAATAAACGTGTTTTAAGATACTCACCATACTGTCATAGTGTCCGATGGCTGCGCGTGCGTGCGTCCGCGGACACAGAAATCTTTACCGTGCACGATCCAACGCTCAACTGAATAAATGACGTAATGATTTTAGTTTAGGTGGAGTAGTTTTTTTTCACTTGCCATGCTGTCCACCAATCACAATGTCTGAAACCTAGTACCCACCTCCTCGACTTGTGATATATACAACCGCATTAAACCAGTTCACACTGGTGAACAACCGACCCAGTCGGATTAATATGGATAATTAAAGAAAACGGTTACATTTTTTTAATCAGTTCCTTTCGCGTGTATATATAAAGCATTCGCAACATTTAGTCACTTTTTCACTAACTGTTGAATAGTCAACATTGTGTGTAAAAAAAGTATTATTTGCTTGTGAAAGCGGTATTTTTGAAGAGCGATCGTAGATTGTAAAAAAGTATTATTTGCAAAATCGTTACCTAGAAGAGTGAACAAGGATTGTAAGAAGAATACTATTTTACAAGAGTGTTATTTGCAAGAGTGCTGTTTAGGTAAGTCTAAATACATAAGAATACTTTTTATTTTAAATATGACATGGTATGATAAAAAACAAAAACAAGTAGAAAAAAAGAAATTTAATAATAATATAAAAAAATAATAAAAAAATGAAAAATACAAAAAATAATAATTAAAAAATCGAATAAATATAAAAGTGAATAAATAATAAAAGTTCGAATAAATATATCTTCATGTTCCATCACCAATTGTCACTGAAACACACAAAAAATAATTACTATTAAGCTTATCTAAAAAAAACATATGTTAGTATAAATATTTTGTTTGTTTGTTAGAAATCATCAAAAAATTCAATCAAATTTAGTCGTCGTCCTGAGATGAGATGTACCTTCTGTCTACACTTCAACGATACCCGGCTGATATCCTAAACCGTTTGAAGGAAGAAGTAAGACGTTTAGACGGCAACGTAAAATGGTAACTATTTACAATTATCAATTATTGTTAGTTATATTAACAATATGTTTTATTTATTTTACAGCTATAAAGAAAAAATATATAGTTGTAAACATACTAAATACTTTTTTTATTTTTTTACAGGTACGTTGCAGCAAATGTCGAACTAACAAAGCAGATGCCTCTCAAAGGTGGAGTAGAGACTGCATATACAAAAGTATATTTGCACGCAAAGACGAAAACTACCATAAATATAGAGAACATGGACGTTGTTGATGAACAGTGGACGGAGTCCGTCGAAAAAATCATCGAGACGTTGACGAACTTCATCAACAACGGTAGCGGATGGGTAATGCTTAAAATTATTTCTTTAGATCTTAATATTGTTCGTTACCGTCCGCTATACGGTACTTCTTCCTCGTTTATACGTACTCCGGTCAAATTAGTAAAAAGAGAGGCAATAATTAACGTAACGAATTCACACGACCGGAAATGTTTTCTCTGGTCTGTGTTAGCATACCTCCATGACCAACCAGGTGTAACTATCGTCGGAGTTGGTATGCTAGGTACGAGCGTGATAATATGACTGGGATATTACACCCCGTAAAAGTAAGAGATATTAATCGCTTCGAGTTGTTAAATCCCACAATAATCGTCAATGTCTACGGGTACGAGGAGGAAAACGATCGTGTCTATCCGGTGCGCGTTACAGAAAATCACGATCGTGACAACTGCATACACCTATTGCTGCTTACAGGGGAGACGAGAGAAAAATTTCATTATTGTCTGATTAATACCAAACCAGGTAAAAACGGATTATCTCGACCCCTTTCGGGTCTTACAAAGGGTCGCTGTAGCAGTAAATACTGTCCTTACTGTTTGCACCGCTTTAGTTCATCAAACCCATGTGTAGCCGCACGAAATCTAGACAAACATCTGATCGAGTGTAAGCGACACGGTGCACAACGGGTAAGGCTACCCAACCCGTAAAACCAAAAGGAATGCATAATGAAGTTTAGGGACTATTCGTCCACGCTTCGCGTTCCGTATACGGTGTATGCAGACATTGAATCATTTGTACATCCGATGGACACTGCCACCCCTAAACCCTGCACTAGTTTTATCGATAAGGTAGCCAATCATCTTCCGTCCGGTTACGCCTATGTAATCGTTGATGAGGAAGGGCAGATTTGTGAAGGTCCTATAGTCTACCGAGCGAGAACCGATGGTGACGATATCGTTGGAAAGATGCTGGATGAACTGGTTGCACACGCCGATAGATAGCTAAAAATTATGATTACCGAAAAACCAATGGTGATGACGCCCGAAGACACGGAAACATTTCAAAGGGCTACAGAGTGTTTTCTTTGTCATTGTGAGTTGAACGACGACCGTGTACGTCATCACTCGCATACCACAGGACGGTTTCTCGGTGAATGTCATAACGAGTGCATATTCCGGTATTTTTTCATAACCTCCGCGGATACGATAGTCACCATATAGTTCAAGCTTTGAAAAAATACAAAGACCAACACAAAATAAACTGTATCGCCAACACGTCCGAGCGATTACAGTCACTGTCCATCGGACCATTGAGATTCTTGAACTCTTTACAATTCCTTCCGTTGTCCCTCGAAAAACTTGTAGAAAATGTAGTAAAAGATTGTCAGAACAAAGACGTCGTTTTTAAAACACTCACAACTTGCTTCCCGCTACCAAAAAAAGGGATTGCTTAATCCGAAAAAACGTCTACCTGTACGAATACATGACCCATGTAAACACGTTTTTCGTAACCCAACTTCCACCGCAGACGGCATTCTACAGCACGCTAAGAAGAGAGAACATAATAGACGATTGCCCAAAACGTATGGGAAACGTTTGATTATGTTAGGCGATTACCACGATCTGTACATTCTTAGCGACGTACTATTGTTGGCGGACGTGTTTGAAAAGTTTCGGAATACGTCTATGCAATATTACGGTTTGGACCCCTGTCACTTTTACTCCACCCCCCCCATTTCACGTGGAATGCCATGTTAAAATTTACCCGTCAAAAATTGGAACGGTTGACCGACATAGATATGCATGTTTGTTGAAAAAGGTACACGAGGCGGTGTAGCCATGATTTCAAACAGGTACGCCAAGGCGAACAATCCAATCATTCCAGATCAGTATGACTCATCCGAACCCACGTCCTGGGTTCAATACTATGATTGCAACAACCTTTACGGGAGAGCCATGGTTGAACCCTTACAATATGCCAATTTTAGGTGGTTGTAGTGAAGATGAAGAGATTAACAATCTCGACATCAACAATGTTGACGATCGTGGAGAAAAGGGCTATATATTGGAAGTGGATCTCGAGTATCCGCAACACTTACAGGATTGCCATAAGGATTACCCTCTTGCGCCCGAACGACTAGTACCATCCGACGAAATGTTGTCTCCTTATTTGAAGGATGTACAAAGATGCCCCGTAAATAAATTAATGACAACACTGTACAACAAAGAACACTAAGTCGTACACTACAGAAATCTAAAACTGTACGGTCGTCTTGGTTTGAATGTGAAACATGTTCACAGAGTTCTGGAATTCTCCCAATCGCCTTGGTTGAAACCGTACATCGATTTCAATACCGAAAAGCGTGCACAAGCGCGAAACAGATTTGAAAAAGACTTCTTTAAGTTGATGAATAACGCGGTGTACGGTAAGTCATTGGAAAACGTTCGTAAATGATTAGACTTCCACCTGATCGCTAACGAGCATAAACTGGATAAGGTGATAGCCTAACCGAGAGTTAAAGCTTGGTACATCTATAACAAAGATGTTGTGGGAGTAATTCTGAAGAAAACGCAAATATCCCTCAATCGTCCGATATACATCGGATTAACCGTATTGGACATTAGTAAGGCGATCATGTACGAATTCCACTATGGTTACATGGTGGAAAAGTACGGTGATAGCATAAAGCTTCTAATGACCGATACGGATAGTCTGATGTATCATATCGTGACGGATAACGTTTACGACGATATCCTTCACGATATAGATCGGTTCGATACTTCAGACTACCCCCGCGAACACATGTGCTATAGTAATACGAATAAGAAACGCCTTGGTAAATTTAAGGAGGAGATGAATGGAAGAGCTATTGTCGGTCTTCGTGCTAAGATGTATAGCATTCTCGAATTCGACAAGAAGGAGAAGGTTGCAAAGGGTATTCCTAGAGTATCCATAGCAAATGATCTAAGACACGAGCTGTACAAATAGTCTTTTTAAAGATAAGGTTACGTACACTAGTGCGTATGGAATCAGAAGCACTTTGCACAATATCCATTCCATTAATTAGTCTAAGAAGTCGCTTTCACCTTACGACGACAAACGTTTCATTTTACAAAACAAGATAAATACAGTTCCATTCGGTCATTACAGTGTAAATAAAACTAAACGTAAACCGCCCCAAACCTCCGATAACCCTAACCAACAAAAGAGACCAAGAGCCGATCACGTTGTTCTCATATTCCACGGTCACGATTATTTATTTTAGTTATTGCCTCTTTTTTACAATCAAAGGTTAAAAAACAAACTGTAAATACATGTAATATCCACATAAATGCAAAAAATGATATATACTAATGTATTTAAATTAGAAAAAAATGTATAGAAATATATATTGTAGAAAAAATGTATTTATTAAAAATACTTAAAAAAACATGTGATATAAGAATTATATACTTAAAAAAGGTATTTGTTGTAGAAATAAAAGTAATATATATATCGTATTTATTAAAAATACTTAAAAAGTGTAGTTATTGTAGAAAAAAATATATGTAAAGTATGTAATATATTTATTGTAGAAAAAATATATTGTATAAAAAATGTATTTATTAAAAATACGTAAAAAATGTAGTTATTGTAGAAAAAATGTACTTATTTAAAAAACAAACATGTAAATAGATGTAATAAACATAAATAAAAAATTTATTTTTTACATTTTTTATATTTATAAGAAAAAAATAGTTTTTCTCAATTGAATTGATGTGTATATAACAAAAAACCTCATCTACTTACTCACTGTCACTGTCACTGTCACTGTCAATAAACCACGAAGGACTCTTCCATAGATTCTTTATGTTTACCAAAGAGCGGTAACGACTACGTTTATTAGGACTGGATGGATCCCACCATTTAGTACTAAGACGTATTCGACTATTACGACCAAATCGCTCTCATGGTAAACGTACATCATAATACGGAATATGTATACATTCACCTTTGGGACGCGATTTGGTGATCATAACCATCGTTCTTAAGTATCTCCTTTCGCCAAACAAAAAAGAATCTATTAAGTCCGTGATGGGTGATGGGGATGAATGTAATTCCCAAGAAGGAAAGCTGTAACCGGTGTTTATTGGTATTTCATCCATCTTTCACAACTCAGGCCCCGCATCGTCTTTAATGAAGGACGTCCGAAAGATATGCCTAAGCATATCTCTCATTCGTCCTCCACCCGCTTTGTTTCGGGTGGCGATCATAAATAGTTCGTTATAATCGCCACCCATAAAATGTACGCTAACGACGGAGCCGGCATGATGATTTAATAACAAGTGAATAATATCTCACTTTTGGTTGTACTATATATATACAAAACAAGAATTATAAAAAAAAATTATAAATAAAAGAAAAAAATGAATTAGTACATACCTCGTTCGAAGCTGTCGGTACGAGTAAGACGCTCGCCGAAAGAGCGCACATCGTCCGGACTCCATAAGCACCCGGACGGTGTACGGTTCACAGAAGGGATGATCACACAGATGTAAGATCACTTCTACCCTATCTAACATACAGATAGGGCAGATGTCCTCATCCATGTCGTCATCGCTTCTGTGAAGCGATAGTCGACGAGCAACCCGTCGACCAATCGCTCTGTGTGGTGTCGCCCCTCGCCTGATGCGCCTTGTAGATGGCGGTGGTGGAGACGCCGGCGTGTATTCCACCCTGTTTCACCGGTGACGTCGGCGCCTCCCCATCGAGTCGAAGGTCCTGGCGACGGTTATGGAGCCGGTGCTGCTACTGATAACGCTGGTGGTACTGACACCGGTGTCGGTGATGGTGTAAGTGACTTTGCCATCGGTGGTGCCCTCGGTGGTGGTACCATTGCCTCTGCTAGTCGTTCCGCCTCCACCAAAGGTTCATTTGTTCGTATGCACATTAGACACCGTCGTTTTAGCCGGCGGAGGCAATGGACTAAGTCCACCACACTATAAAACTCCTCTGTCCGATGATCCTGATTTCTTTCGCGTCGCACACGACAGCGATCGAGATCATAACACCCCGCCACTGTCTCCCTACCATTAACATCATCACCGGACATAATAAATATTTAAGTAAAATATTAAGTAAGTTAAGTAGTGTTTAAGACGAATATAATACAAGACTGATATAAAATTATGTTGCACGCAGCTAATATATAAATAAGTGAGTAGAAGAAGATAGAAAATGTTTTATGTATATTTCTTCTGTCTTTGTAAATCGCAAATAAAATAGTATACCATTCTACACACACACACACACACACACACACGCACACACACACACACTCATAATACATTAGGTAAATGTAATTTTAATTAATTAAAAAAATTGAAATAAGGTTTAATCGCAAAAAAGAGATGCAAAATAAATAGTCTATCATTTTATTTTATATACAGTTAATACATATAATTTTAAATGCATCAAAACAAAGAGAGAAGTAATATTTCTTTGTTAAATGCAAATAAAAAGAGATGTGACTGTGGAGTTGGTTTAATTGGAATGCGGTTTTCAAGAGAGAGAAATAATACTTCTTTGTTAGATGCAAATAGAAAGAGAGAGATATGACTGCAGTTGGTTTAATTACATGCGGTTCTCATGAAAGAAATGAATGGGGAGATAAACGCACTATATATAACCGCATTTTAATAAAAAAATATCGTATGTTACATTGTAATTGGAACATGCGGTTTTTTCTTTGTCGCTATCTAACAGTTAAAATATTATTTCTTTTAATAATTGCATCCGAAATAGAAAATAAAAGGGGAGATAAAAGTACCACCATATTTATAATTTGTGTCGTACAATTTATTTTTGTACTAAAATATTTCTACAAGATAATAATAGTTAAAATTGCATTTTATTCAAAGCGTGTTCTTGTTTTTATCTGTACTAGTATTATGTGTAATAAATTATTTAAACTACGGAGAGCTAAAAGGATATATTACCGACAATTTATTTTTTTATAAAACATATATATATAACTGATAATTTATTTTACACAGTTGACTATCAAAGTCATATATCGCACACACATGATAATAATTTTTCTGTTATTTGCAGCTGGTTATCGAATTATTTTATACACCGCATATGATAATAATTTATTTGTTAAATTAATTGTATTGCACGTAATAAAAACTTATTAAAGTAAACTAAATTTCTTATTAGCGGAAGATGCATTCAAATAAAAATAATTGGAAAAGAAAACAAGTAAATTTTTTAAGAGATAAAAAATATTATTCGAAACTATTCATTCTTTCGTAAACACTCAATCATAATTTCTGACCTTTTTCAAGCCGACCTTGTAGAAATGGGACAGTACGCTAAATCAAACAAAGGCTATCGATACATATCGACGATGATAAATTGTTTTTCTAAACTAGCATTCGCCGTACCGGTTAAAACTAAAACAGGTTCGAAGATCGCTAAAGCCCTCAAACCTATTTTGGATAAACACAAGATGCGTCATTTTAAACCGATTTGGGTAAAGAGTTTTACAATCCGTCGGTTAAACGACTATTACATTCGTACAATATAAATCACTATTCCACGTATTCGGATAAAAAAGCGTCGATAGTCGAACGATTTAATGGAACACTGAAAACGATGATGTGGAGAAAATTTACCGAAGGAGGAACCTAAAAGTGGTTAGAATTACTACGAAAATTGATCGCAAAATACAACACCAGTCATCGCACTATCGGAATGAAACCGAAAGATGTAAATAAGCGAAATCAAAACGCTGTTTTACAACGATTAAATACGGTACTCTATCAAAAGCCTATTTTACCGAAATACAATGCTAGAAGGAGCGAGGTGTCAGTATAGTGATCACGGAACGAACTATTCCGATCAGATCGCCCAAAATCGCTAAGCGATTGTACCGCTTAGCGTTATCATTCGGTAGAAAATGCTTTGTGGACACGGCTTACGGAGAACAATTTACCGACGAAGTACCGGAAACATTACCCATAAGACGAGGAGGATTACCGTTCGACATCGTGAACAACAGGGCGCAGGCGCTCTTTTCCGGTGAGTTTCTACACGAAGCGCTACCTAAGTTGCCGATGTGTTCGGATTGAGGTACAACGAACGACGCGAACTTTTTTTTTTATTTTTTTTATTTTTAGGGCGAAAAACGAGCGGTCGTTATCATCGCCCGGAAAATAAATAAAAAAATAAAGATAAAAGTAAAAGTAATTAAAACTTAAAACTACTATCACAGTAAGCAAAATCCGGAATGGGTGTAAAAGGACCATTCTCGGATAACAAAAAAACTAACATGTAACTTAAAACTACGTTAAAAAATATCATATTAAAACTAAATAAAACTTAAAACTAAAAAGAGAGATAAAACTTACAACTAATATCACAAAAATCTTACAACTAATATCACAGACGAATTTAAAAAACATCAAAAAAACAACAAAATATGAATATATATATAAAGAAAATTACGATAAGGAGTGTAAAAGGCTCGCTACTCGGATAACAAAAACAATATATAGGACTAGAGTAATTAAATTTGTTGTATTAACCCTACACTACGCAAAAACAGAAACATCCGGTTTAAAACCTCTTTATCATTACACAAGATACCACGGATGTTTCTGGGTAGTTTAAATTTACGACGCAATGCCGCATAACATATGCAGTCCACGAGTATGTGGCGAACAGTCACGCGGCAGTTGCATCTTGCGCATAGAGGTGGTTGTCTCTTGTAAACAGATACTCGTGTGTCCTATCCGCAATCGACAGAACTACTTTCTCACGCCGGGGTTTTCTGTATGAGGAGTCCCATGGTAACACAGAATCTTTAATCTGACAGAGTTTATTATCAACGGTAGCTGTCCAATCACCTTGCCACCTTGTTCTTAATAATTGTTTTACATAGTTAATGAAATCAGAAGTAGCAACTCGGGTGGTGAAAGGAGGCTGGTTACATGCTTCTTTGGCAGCGGAATCTGCATGTTCATTACCTGGAATCCCTACGTGGCTAGGGACCCAGCAAAAACTTAATTCTGTGTTGCGATTATTCAACTCAGCGATTGCGTTGTAAATTTCAATGACGATAGGATGTTTGGAATAAAAGTTTTTTAAGGCTTGGAGAGCACTACACGAGTCACTGCAAATAAGAATTTTTCTATATTTAGGGTTAATGATGTTAGAGCCTTATTTATAGCGTATAGTTCAGCGGTAATACCGGGTAGACCAGACATATAAGTTCTTTCATTGACAACAAATGCACACCCAACTGTATCGTTTTGTTTCGATCCATCGTTGTATACAACCGCGTCTGGTTTCATCTTGGAGAGAACACACTGAAACATTTAGATGGTGTTGATTGTTTACTGTATGCAGTCAGGTCATAATTAAAATTTATAAGGTTTATTCTCCATGAAGGATATGAGCAAGGATACATAGGAAAGAATGACGGTGTGTCAACATTTATATGCTGCAGCAGACGCCAGGTACGGACACCTACAGGTGCAGTACGACGTGGATGATCCTCATACTTTCCTAGATTAGGATTTCTAAAGAGCGAGTCAAGAGCCGGGTGATTTGGATGTCCTCTGACACGAGCAAAATAAGATAATAAAAGCTGGTCTCGTCTATCCCAAGGTGATGGTTCACCACAGTCTACAAGTAAGCTTGCGACAGGACTTGATCTAAACGGGCCTGTGGCAAACCGCAGGAAAGCATGATGTACAATATCCAGCATTTTAAGCACGAATTGACGAGCTGAAGAGTAGGACACGAATTGACGAGCTGAAGACACAACCATAATCTAAACGGGAGCGAACAAAAAAATAGTAAAAACGTATCATACATGACCTATCGGCTCCCCAGTTGGTGTTAGTAAGGACTCGCATCATATCTAGAAGTTTGGAACATTTTGTTTTCAATTCTTTTAAATGTTTGACCCAAGTAAGACGGCTATCAAAATATAAACCTAAAAACTTGACGTAAGTAGAGATAGTAATAGTCTCACCGTTCAGAAATATTTGCGGAATAGAAGGGTTTCGTAGCAGAGAAAAACTACACATTTTGTTTTTTCGGATGAAAATGTGAAACCAGTAATCCTGGACCAAGCTTCAAGGTGAGATATAGTGTTCTGCAGTAGTCTCTCTGCTGTAGGTGTTGAACGGCTTGCGATATAGATAGCAAAGTCGTCAGCGAATAGAGAACATGAGACAGGAGCCTGCACACATTTGGTAATATCGTTTATGGCTACAGAAAATAAGGTGGCACTTAATACACTACCTTGGGGCACTCCATTCTCCAAGATGACACTATCTGAGAGCGAATTATCTACACGAACACGAGCCGTTCGGTGATTTAAGAATCCCCGGATAAAAGCAAGCATATTGCCCTTGATTCCCCATTCTTTGAGAGTGTTAAGAATACCACGTCGCCAGGCTGTCATACGCCTTTTTTTATATCGAAGAAGATAGCGACGAGGTGCTGCCGATTTAGGAAAGCGTTTTGTATGGCTGTTTCCAGTGACACTAAATGGTCAATAGAAGATCGTCTTTGTCGAAAACCACACTGTTCTGGAGATAGAAAGCCATGTTTCTCCAAGTACCATGTAAGTCTGCGGTTTACCATTCTCTCCATTATTTTACACAAAACCTCTCCTACTATTAACGATGGAGATGGTATTTGAGTAACGAGATTTGAGATATCTGAAGCACTGAACTCAGTGTTCGGTGAGAGATACAGATTGCAGATATGCAATTTCAAGGGAATAGGGACCTTTACTACTTTACTGATTTTACTGCAATAGCAGGAATGACAGTGGTTAGTTGAATTCTTGTAGCAGACACCCCATTCTTCATGAAAATCGCTACTCCACTACTCTCCCTACTGTCTACTAGGCAGTCGAATCTCTCACAGAAGTATTTTCTAAGTGTAATTGGGTCATGTTGTAGAAGGTGAGTAGTTTCTTGGAAACACATGATTAGTGGATCATGTGCGCGCGCTAGTACTCTAATATCTTCAATGCGGGACCGAATACCTCTACCATTCCACTGAATAATGTTCATAAGTGTAAAAAAATAAATAAAAAAATTAAATTTCGGAAATTATATAAAAATTAGTTGTACGTGATTCGGTTTTTATTTTTTGTATTTTTTATTTTAAAGAACTCCGATGCTTTAGGGTTGGGTGGTTCTTCAAACATATCCTCCAGTAAATGAGGTGATGGTGGAGGATATTTATTTTAATGGGATCTGTAGTTAACATTCCAGAGGTGGTGGTTATGTGGGTTCCCTTTACGGAAAGCTTATTAGGTGGCTTACTGCCAGCTGTGATAGTCGCTACTCGTGCCGGTACGACTTTGGGAGCAGGAACTTTCGTGTGTATCACACTGTTGGATTCACTAACTGCGACGAAAGACGTTTTCTTCATCTTTGTCAGCTCTGAGATAGTGGCTGTAAGTGAAGCTACTTGATCAGAAAGATTCTGAACAAGTTTTTTAAGCTCATTGCAGGAACCGCATTGCTGATTATTAACATTTGTAGGAATTTGTTTAGATGTAGCGGTGGCAAAAGATACATCTGGTTTAACCAGGTTCCGTGAATTATTTAACTTTTTGTATTCTCTTCGTGCGGCCGGGAAAGATAGCTTTTGCTCCGTAGAGATTTTGAGAATTGCCTTTTCTTCTTTAAAGATTGGGCAATCTCGGGAGCGGGCTGTATGTGGACCACTGCAGTTTGCGAATTTTTCACTTTCTTCGCAATTAGTGTCATTGTGACCTTCTTTAGCACATCGGGCACAGATCTCAGTTTTTGTACAAGATGTTGTAGTGTGACCAAAACCTTGGCATCTGAAACATCGTCGTGGGTTGGGTATGAATGGTCGTACCCGAACCGAGAGGTAACCCACTTTAATCTTTTCTGGTGGAACAGGGAGATTAAATGTTAATATAAGAGACGGTGTCGGTTCTTGTGTTCCGTTCTGCCGTTTCATAATACGTTTCACTTCAACAACATCTTGGTGGCAAAGCTCGTCAACTATTTCATTGACATGTATATCTAAAAGGTCTCGAAAAAAATTACACCCCTGCTCGTATTTAAAGTTTTGTGGCTTTCAGCACTTATATTTATACCACCCATATTACGGCGACGTAAGATTGATCGACTCTGTTCGTCGTTGAATGTTTCAACCAGAATCGATCCGTCGCGTAATTTCTTGATGTTCTTCGGGGAGCCACTTGCACCTGTTACAGTTTTATTTATTAGGAAAGGTGAAACCTTTTGGAGGGAGCCACCTTCCTGACTATTTCGGAGAACAACGAATCGAATATTTTTAGTGTTAAAGTCTAAAGATTTGTAGTTCTCTTCCATAGGACTTTTATCCTTGTCAGACAAAGCTGATCGAGGTCTCTTCGCAAGATCTAATTTGGTGGTTTTTTCAGATGGACCACCAACCATCTTGGGGTTTAATATAGGATCAGAAATTTTGGTCAAACGAGTACCGGCGAAAAATGGACCACTACAGCAGAGCGCACGCGTACTGGAGCAAGAGTTAAGTACAATTGGGTTCACCCTGGTGCCCAGAGGACATCGTTCAAGACTCACTACGTAGAGCCATTCACCCATCGGCACGATTTGTTCCCACCTTGAGTTACGGTTGTATTTCGTAAGATGTCGCAACACCACCGAGTGTTAATGTAAGAAATATCAGTGTAGGATGTTGTCGTGTAATTGTGTGAGTGTGTATGTTGTAATATATGTAGTGTTCTTGGTGTAGTATATGTGTATAATGCAAAGTGTTCTGCAGCTCACTGTATAGTAGGAAGAATAGCTGCAGAAGCTAGGCCCGTGGAGACGCCAACCCCCAAAGTCTTAAAGATAAAGACTCCCCGTCGGGGAAACGACGCGAACTGATTGAAATCCAAGTTGCTGCGAAAATGGTGTAAATATAAGAGGATGCAAAGGTAGTGGGTGAAAAGGTGGAGGTGGAAGACACCGACGGTTATGAGAAGACTAAAACACCGCTGTTGGAAAAACAGTTCAAACCGGTAGACCCATCGACACCGAAAACGTTGGGTTTTCGTGCAAAACATTTCTTGGATTTAGCTGAATAGGAATTCGATGACGATGGTACAACATTTGGTTACGTTAAGAAGATGTTCGTAAAGCAAAGCGAATTGAATAATAAATACTTACCGACGGTTTCACTGATGGACAACGCACTTTCCTTTTCAAAGAGGCGATTGTGCGATATCGCCGATCCAATTGAAAAACAAACATCGTAATTGTCGACTATTTACGGAAAAACCTTTTCGATAAAAATGAGATAATTAACGCGAGGATGCGTTATCGCAAATGCTGGTGTGCCAATTAATAGTACGGATCTCACTACAGTCATACGTAGACAATGTGGAGTCAAATCAACGAAAATTATTGTATAAAGTGACAAATGGGATTTTAACGTTTAAAAACGGTGTTGTAGATATCGAAAAAAGTGTTATAACGAACGCCAAGGCAGCTGTACAGTTGACTGACCTTGCGACTAAAGGATATGTCGATATAATGAGGGAAGAGTTGAGGGAAGGGTTGGCGGAAGAGTACGTAATGCATAGCGATCTAAATAGTGTAATCTTAGCCAAAGTTTCACCGTCAGATGTCAACGCAGTCAGTTATCAAAATAAGCGAATATCTGGTTTTGGTGATCCTGTCGAAAAGGCGAACGTCGTTACTCTCAACTATTTACGAACAAACCTTTTCGATGAAAAGAAGATAGTCGACGCTACAGAATCTGTTATCACTAACGCTGGCATACCTAAGAATAGCACCGATCTTTCAACAAAGTCCTACGTGGACGATATGGAATTACATATACAAAAATTACTACTACGACTAAAAAAAAAATTACGACTAAGGGATATATTGATGACACACTATTTAGGTTTTACAAATTTCTATTAAACATTAACGACAACGCTAACAGAAACTTAAATCAACAAACGCTTATGAGTGTACTAGCCGCTGACAAACATCACCAAAGCCATTCTGCAAACACAGATCTAAGTAGTAAAGATACAAAGGAGGACGAGGATGTGACAAAAAATATGGTGCGTCCTCCGATCGCTAAGACAATGCAGAATGAGGATGTGAATAAAAATATGATACGTCCCCCGGTCTCGGATACAAAAACAGATAAGATGACAACGAAAGATGATGATGTGAATAAGAATATGTTACGATTGCCGAACACGGATCCAATCTAAGATGGTGGAATGTTGTAAACAAGTTCATTGTCTGTCCGACGTGGCAAGAGTGAGGAGGTCAAAACGTTCTTCTGATCGAAAGGGTAAGATGAGAAGATCTTAACGAATAGCCAGTCTTAAACGAGGCGGTGGACTGTTACCTCAGCAGGGGCTGCAGGAGCGTTAGGATCTTATATTGGTGATAACTTTAAAAGGTGTCATAAAGGTGGTGGGTACGGTTTTAAACAAAAAGATCGATTTATTACCGATAAATACATATTCCGGGATATCAGTACTGCGGACCGGGAACGGATTTAAAAAACGATTAAAGAGAGGCGATCCCGGTGTAAACAAGTTGGACGCCGCTTGTAAAGAACACGATATCTTATACGCAACGTACAGTGATAACGAAAGTAGAGCGGCAGCAGATCGTAAATTAGCCGATAGCGCTTGGGAAAGAGTTAAAGCTAAGGACTCGAGTTTTGCGGAAAAGGCTACGGCATTGGCGGTTACAAACGCGATGAAGTTAAAAGCAAAGTTCAGCGGTGGAAGAGTAGGAAGACGATCAAAAAGGAATAATAGAAAACGCCTTGTTGAAATGATGAAAAAAAAGCGGGCACTGCTGGGCGGGGATTATACCTTAAGCCCTACCTTTTGACTGGATCGAGGATGGGCGTACAAAAAAACATCGTCGCAGTCTCCAATAAAGGGAATACCAGTGCGTCCGCTATCGAATATAGAACTCGTATATCGAATATAGAACGTGGTACGCGAGAAAACTAAATATAGCCGATTTTCGAGGAGTCTTCATGTTGAACGCATTACCCACACAACCGAAGACCAACGAATCTGCGATAGTTAATCTTGACCGCAGTACCGGTCATAAAACACATTGGGTATGTTAAAGAAAACGTGGACGGATGGTAGACTATTTCGATAGTTTCGGTAATTTGCGTCCACCTAACAAATTGATGCGTTGTTTTCCACTCGATTGGATTATAAATTTCAATTATAACGCCACACAGAGTATAAACACGGTTATCTGTGGACATTTATGTCTTGAATTTCTCAGTCGTGGTCCATCGGTCTACAGGTAAACATGTTCTGCAAGTCCGATGGGGACTGGGAATTGGCGTTGATAAACCTAACCACATACAACTCGATTCCGAATGTCGAATTGGGAATCAACAACACACTTACCGTTGTTCCAAAGAAACCTCAAAAACCGATTAAGTTGGCACTAGCGACCGGATCGTACGAAGTGGATGATATCGCCAAAGGCTTGAGCGATGAACTCAAAGTCAAAAGCAAAATAGATTTACTTATGTGTCCGAATAACAAAACGTAAAAATGCGAACTTAAATGCAGTGCTGCGAACGATGACATCAACAGATCGTTTGGCACCGATGTTGAAGTTCGAGAAAACTAATCTGACGGAGAATATATGGCACGAGTCATCGAAGCCGGTCGCCATTAACAACGTGAACACCATACAGGTCGAATGCAACCTTATACGAGGATTCTATACGAACGGATCTGAGTGACACGTATTACACGAATTCACGCTAAGCGTACCGCCTATTATTTTGAATTTTGAATCGCCGAAGAATATAATCTACTACCGGTGAATACGAAGAGCTTAGACGAGATCGCTATAAAGTTTACCGATCTAGACGGAAAACCGATAAATTTTCGCGGTGAAACAATTACGGTGAGATATCATTTACAAAGGAAAACGAAGTAAAAGGAAAGTCAATAAATGGGGTAAATATACAATAGCGGTGGTACAAGTAGCGAAACGACGCGCAAGTAACGCGCAGTCGACGTGTAAACACCAAAGCATTAACATCGCGTAACGTGTTGTTTCTTCGAAAACTTGGTTTTACAGTTTTGGTGAACCGTAATGGCAGCGATAGAAGCGAATATGTTGGACGTCGGTGAAAGTGTTTCGTTCGACAACACGATCACACAGTACGAATATCATACCCATCTACCGTACGCTTCGTCGACTTACAACAACAACGATGAAATCCGGATACCGATACACCAAACCATCAGATGTGTAAACGTTACCGCATAAAAGCTATTTGATGGTCGAAGGGACGTTAACTACTAAAGCGGGCGATAAAAAGGCAACGGAATCGTGGTTAACAAATAACGCGATACCATTTCTCTTCGAGGAGATACGATACGAAATAAACGGCACGGAGATGTGTCGCGTACAAACGTTAGGAATAACGACAACGATAAAGAATATTCTTTCGTTGCGTAAAAGCGAAGAAAATACAATGGAAAATTTCGGGTGGAAGTTCAAAGCGACGGATAAGTTTGATTTGGATGAAACCACTGGAAGACTTTGTTTCTACGTAATGCTGCGTATTCTGATGGGTTTCGCCGAAGACTACAAACACATAATATTGAACGTCAAACAAGAATTGGTTTAGCTTAGATCTTCTAGCAACGTGAACGCACTAGTGTCGTTCAAAGAGGCGCCCGATTCGAAGTTGAAAGTGACTAAAATAGCGTGGAAGATTTCGTATGTTCACGAGATAGACCGTTGGCGATAGCCTTTCGTACACGGCAGATCCACGAATATCCAGCTTTAGCACAAACAAACATACGTTCATGGACGGTTAAGACATGTGCGCAAACGGAGAAACCGATACGTGATATTCGGTTTACAGACGAACAGAAAGGACAAAGCTACAAAATCATTGACGCTCTTCGATATGTGCGATTTGGTGAACGTTCGTCTGTATTTGAATTCGCAGTACTATCCCTACGACAATCTACAGGCAGATGTGAAAATGATGTATGAAATGTTCGCCAGCTTTCGGTCCGTTATTACAACAAACCAGAGGACGAGTGTCCCGCTTACAGTTTGGCAGATTTCAAGACTAGTGTACCGTTAATAGTTATAGACTGTTCTCGTCAGAACGAATCGCTTAAAACAGGTACCGTAGATGTACGTATCTATTTCGATACCAAACACAATATACCGGCCAACACGACCGCCTACTGTCTCATTATACATGATAACATTGTGACATACACTCCGGTCACTGGAATAGTGAAAAAACTTGTTTATCGGGAGGTATTTAAAATCGATCAATCAGGCGGTGGTAGTTACGATGGAGGGAGAAAAGAAGCTAAAAAGCAAATATTAGCAACGTGGCGACGGTTTACGAAATGGTTGATAACATTGAGTGTATTTAAAACAGGTATTGCAGTTGGTATAATTGTAACATTATTACTGGGCGACTTTTCGCATGAATCTTGTACAACGATGAAACCGATACGGTGTAGAGTGACTTTTTCCACACAATCGCCGGTTAACATACTGTTAGTATGGTGTAATTCATCGTCCGTGGAGGTGTTGTCAATTTTTTACAACGCTACCGTATCACTATTATCTTAGAAAAACCTGTCTGCTGACGTAGTTAGTAATATCCCTACATCGTCACCTTCAGAAAAAGCAATAGTGTTACCTTCGGCGAAGACAACAGTATTACCAAAGGTAAAAATCGACACAACTACACTGATGAAGAAAGCCATAGTGATTGTAACGACATCACTACCTTCAGCGAAGACAACAGTTTTACCAAAGGTAAACGCTACCAGAATCTCATTACCTAACATAACGTTACATGCACATGATGATGATGATGATCATGATGGATTTCTAAAAGAGGATGAAGAAGACTCTTCTTCTTCATCCTCTTTGGTATTGTAGGGGGTAACCCCCTCCAATACCACAATAGTATAGAAAAAAAATTACAACAGACGACGGAGATCGACAGTTGAGAGTCAGCCATGGAGGGAGGAGGAGTGTCGAGTTCATCAGACGATCAGCTGTTGTTACCGATCGCTGAAGAGGCGTTACATAACGATATCGTAGATCAGTCTTCATTAGTTAACAAGAAGAAAACATTTTCGAAGCCGACAAAAAAACAGCGGTGAACAGAAAAAAAAGAAACCGCGTAATAAGCCGTACGAACGATCGTCGACGGGTGAAAACACTAAAATTAAAAGGGTGAAAACACTAAAATTAAAAGGGCGAAAAAACAACAATAAGAAGACGATACCGTCAAAGAGGAGCGACGAAAAACAAGAAGACAGAAGGTCGTGCATAACACCGTTGGTCTTAAATAAGGACGAATTAGCCAAACACGGTATTTACTGTTCCTTTGATGACGTATACGAATCTTTATACGATCGCACGCAGTAAATATTTGGTGCGTTTATGGTGAGGGGTTGTGTATCCCCACCACAATTGTAATTACACTTTAATAAACGCCTAAAGAACGATTAAAGAACTTACGTCGATCCTCATACGCGTGAGTTGTCGTCATGGAACGAGTGATCGAGTATCACGGCTTTCTCGGCAAACGTGGAGCGTTTATAATCAAAGAACTCGCTGTTGTTGGAGAAGAATGCTTCTTCACTTTCGATCGCCGTATTCAAAGTCTGAGTTACAATCTAAGTACAAACGGATGGCCGGATGGTTGGAGAGAAATTTTCACAAAATCAGTTGGGATTACGGTGAGGCGGTATACAGCGATATCATGAAGGCGTTTTGTTCACAATTCGGTACAATATACACTAAAGAACTGGAGAAAGCAGATTTCTTGCGTCGATTTCATTCCGAAGTACGTGAGATACCGGAAAACGCACCAAAACCGAAACATAATTACATCGTAAATTGTCCGTACCACAACCTCCATGTGAGTGGAAAATGTGCGCTGCATACTGGTTGTTTCACCATGCAGTAGTTGAAGTACTCTAATAAGTCGTTGTATCTGGCGAGAGACGCCGATCACCTGCGTACTTTTGAACATACAAACGCTAAAAACAAAGACGAAGTGGCTAAAAACGGTTATTACTACTATTTCGACGACATGCGCATCAAATGTTGTTGGTGCAACGAAAGGATTGACTCGACTCTGACTCAACACTTGGTGCGTTGTCGAAACTGCATAAAGGAAAACGTTCCTCTTTCGTTCGAGTCTATTGTTTTACGAAGAAAGAACAATATGTCGTAATGAAATAGCACTGTTAGCTTAATGTTTGTAATAAATCAAGTACAAACATTTGCGAGGAACAAAAAAAAATAAATAAATCAAAACAAAAAAAAAATATTCGAGTGTTAAATAGTAGGCCTATCGAGGAGAGATTCACTCATGTAAAAAAAATCTCAACGCACCACGGTTGCTACCTCCTGGGTGGTGTGGAAATGTAACCGACGAAGACAATGGTAAATGTATGTATAGGGAGTTTAAAAGGGAACTAATACTTAATTCCATTAGCAGTTTAACGATGGATGTAGATATATCCGCATCGGTTTGGATGGTTAGATTTTTTCCACGTCATCGTGTAAGATCGTTGCGACATTTAACGAAACTTACATCCGCGGCGTTTCCGCTCCTACAAGTATAAGTGTGGATGTTGATCGTTTCAATAATGTTAGAGTGCATTTCAATTACGCAGCCACATACGCTGAAGTTCACAACGGATTACAAGAATATTTAGACAGTTTAAAAATCGATACTGTAGCGATGAAAACGTTTACAGATTCGGTTAACGAATTGAGATTTATTGCATCGCATATCTGTAAATATAGTTTTATGATGCTTGTCGCCTACTCTGTTCAATGTGACGATGAAATAATACATACCGTCGATTGTAAGAAATTTGGTTACAGCGGTCGTGGACTACCGAAATACCTTTGCTCCTGTGAAATGATTATTGAAAACGCAAAAAGGTTGTACGCTACAGTACGCGCTAATAAATATGAACTGTTATGGAAGAATCAATTCGCTGTTCAGTCATCGATGATAGCGGTCTTTATCGATTATTTTGTAAAATTGCTGACAAAAGTATGTATACGGTACTGATCAGTCGAATGTAAACTCTGCGAGTGTGAAGATGGATGCCATATAGTTTGTTAACGCTTTCAACGATGACGTTTGTTTTCTCAAGAAACTACCGTGGAAACGGTTGACTGATCTTCGCACCGGTGTAGACTACGTAATATTGGATATGAGAAAGGTATTTACATCTTTAAATGAGTATCGTATTTATGCCATATTATACGACACCGTTGCCAACGAGCTGGGTTGCTTTCAAATCTATTTACCGACCAGATATACAAACAGATTTACCGATGACGAAATGGCTGTTGTAAGACGACATTCGATGAAATTAACATATTACGGAAAGAAAGACGATGGATTGACCGAAGACTTAAAAAGTAAGTTTGTAATATCTTACAGTTACCGGTGTGGAAATGTAAAATTGCTGACAAAAGTATGTATACGGTACTGATCAGTCGAATGTAAACTCTGCGAGTGTGAAGATGGATGCCATATAGTTTGTTAAAGCTTTCAACGATGACGTTTGTTTTCTCAAGAAACTACCGTGGAAACGGTTGACTGATCTTCGCACCGGTGTAGACTACGTAATATTGGATATGAGAAAGGTATTTATCTTTAAATGAGTATCGTATTTATGCCATATTATACGACACCGTTGCCAACGAGCTGGGTTGCTTTCAAATCTATTTACCGACCAGATATACAAACAGATTTACCGATGACGAAATGGCTGTTGTAAGACGACATTCGATGAAATTAACATATTACGGAAAGAAAGACGATGGATTGACCGAAGACTTAAAAAGTAAGTTTGTAACATCTTACAGTTACCGGTGTGGAAATGCAACTCATCACAATAAAAAAAAAAATTTTGTAACTATGATCTGGTGTAATAGCTTTTTTTATTCAGTTAATATTATTGTTTCTTTAAATAAAATATTTTTTTTAAATCGAGTCAGTTGAATGCAAGTGGTAGATAAGCAGGTTCAAACTTGTTCGTTTCCTGTTTAACGGGAAAAAAGGTTATTTATTGCATCAGTTCTTGGAATAGCAGATGTGTTAGTTGATAAAATAAAACATACTTATTTATTGCGTTGTTTCTTGGAAGACCGGATGTTGATAAGCACGTTCAAACTTGTTCGTATCCGGTTATTTATAGTTTCCCGTTTAACGGGAAAAACGGTTATTTATTGCATCTGTTCTTAGAATAGCAGATGTGGTAGTTGATGAAAAAACATAATTATTTATTGCGTTGTTTCTTGGAAAACCGGATGCGGGATGTTGATAAGCAGGTTCAGACTTGTTCGTTTGCGGTTATTCAAGAGGAGGGGCAACATTATTTTTTTTTCATCTAGTGAGTATAAATAGTGCTTCCTAAACAGCATAAGGGTCATTCTAACGCTGACTACTGGTACATCATGACAGACGACGCATCGACAAGAAAAACATTCGTTGAACGGTTAAATACCAAAACTGTTCGTGTAACCGAAACTAAAACTGTGACGGCGATGACGGTTGGTAAACCGTATGACATATCAGCATTGAAGACCGTAGACACAAAATATGGTAAGAGTATTGTGTGTACTGTAAGAGGCAGCGGCGAGGAGGAACCGTTTAATGTATTCCTACCAAAGCGGTTCTCTTCGACTATTGAAGTGGGCGAGTTCCAGTCGATATTAGACATGAAACTAACACTCGTATTTAAGGGTCGAGTCGGCAATGCGTACGATATAGTATTCGATTAGACTTGGAGGTATTAGAAAAAACAATGGTCCTTTTCAGGAATACAACACATTAGACATTCAACACAATCTTACACATATATACACAAAACAAAAAACACTTTAAACCCCCATTCAATAAAAACCGTGACTATTGTTTTTTGAAAAATGTTTTCTTTTAAAGAAAACGTCATTTATTTACGTTTATTGAATGCAGTGGTTCAAGGCCCGCGACATGATCTGGTTATAGATTTATCTACTATCGGATTATGTTGCAAACGGTAAGGAGAGTGTTTAAAAAATTCGGGTTTAGAAATTTGTTCACTTTTTTTGAAAAAATGTTACATTGAAAAAAGATTGTAGTTTCAAATCATACAAAATGCAGTTGTTAGGATATTTTATATCAGATGGTTTTTTTCCCACGTTGAGGGGGAAGTGGGGGAAGAGAATTTGACGTTCCGAATGGTAGAGTGTAGGGGGTGGCTGTTGTGGTGGGGATGAGCTTATAAATATAGTGTAACCGAGCGAATTAGTTTATTCTTTGAGAAGTGTTCGAGGTGTAAACATCATCATCATGATTCCGGTTACTGAACAAGATATACGCGTACGTGTCGGTAACCATGTCTGACGCCTGTGTTTTAAATTAAAACAGTTTTTTGCATACATTGTCGATTTATCTGAACACGATTTCGACAAAAACGGCGATAACTTAACCGTGAAGATAATTTTGAACGATGATTTCGCATATGGACAAAAGTATTGTTGTGAATTTGAATGCGGTGATAAAGCTATCGGGCTTATTGACAGTAAAGAGGTACTATTTTCCGGATTCTACGGTGACGACGGGAACGTAAAGGCGTTCAAATTAAATCAATCGTCGAATATGAAGTTGTCCGCGTCGGCGTTAAAAGATCTCAATACGTCGCATCGCAAAAACAACGTACTCGCTGTAAACATTTTTGTTGCGTACGAAAAACGAAGACTAGCCGCTAATGTGGAAACGGACGGATGGCTTTTCTTTAAGACGCACGATGAGGTAGATTGTTCTGCCGCTCGATGTGACCGGGTGTGGTGGTGATGATACCTATCCGCTGATGGTCGCGTACGACACGGATGAAAATTCAGAATTTGATTACGTTAAAACCAATCGATATATGAGAGGACGTTATATCGCTTCTCTTTAGTTTATTTTATACAAGACTACGAAACGCAAAGAAAATGACGACGAAGAAGAAAACCGTCATTCATCAAAACGAATATTTTTTAATTTAACCGATTTTAAAAAAAAAAACTCCTTTTAAGTACTACAACACATTACACGAACAAAATAAAAAAATTGCACTCAATCACAAAACAAAAAAACACAAAAAAACACTTTAAACCCCATTCAATAAAAAAACCTGTAACTAACTATTTAAAAAAAAAAATGTTTCGATGTTGAAAATCGATGTTTCGATTGATGAAAAAATCAACGTCTCGATGATTTTTTCGACGGACTCAGTCCACTGTTCATCAACAACGTCGTTCTCTATATTTATGGTAGTTTTCGTCTTTGCGTGCAATACACTTTTGTACATGCAGTCTCTACTCCACCTTCGAAAGGCATCTGCTTTGTTAGTTCGACATTTGCCGCAACGTACCTGTAAAAAAAATAAAAAGAGTATTAGTATGTTTACAACTATATATTATTTTCTTTATAGCTGTAAAATTAATAAAACATATTGTTAATATAACTAACAATAATTGATAATTGTAATAGTTACCATTTTACGTTGCCGTCGAAACGTCTTACTTCTTCCTTCAAACGGTTTACGATATCAGTCTGGTATCGTTGAAGTGTTGACAGAAGGTACATCTCATCGAAGTCAGTTAGGTCCCATCGAAGACGGACGACGACTAAATCTGATTGAATTTTTTGATGATTTCTAACAAACAAAAAAAATATTTATAGTAACATATGTTTTTTTGTGTGTTTCAGTGATAATTGGTGATGGAACATGAAGATATATTTATTCGATATTTTATTATTTATTCACTTTTATATTTATTCGTTTTTAATTATTATTTTTTGTATTTATTCGTTTTTTTATTATTATTTTTTTAATTGTTATTAAATTTCTTTTTTTCTACTTTTTCTTCTTTTTGTTTTTTATCATACCATGTCATATTTAAAATAAAAAGAATTCTTATGTATTTAGACTTACCTAAACAGCACTCTTGCAAATAACACTTGTAAAACAGTATTCTTCTTACAATCGTTTTTCACTCTTCCAGATAACGATATTACAAATAATACTTTTTTACAATCGACAATCGCTCTTCAAAAATACCGCTTTCACAAGCAAATAATACTTTTTTTACAAACGGTGTTGACTATTCAACAGTTAGTGAAAAAATGACTAAATGTTGTGACTGCTTTATATATACACGCGAAAGGAACTGATTAAAAA
Organism: Lycorma delicatula; assembly: GCF_047948215.1. Lineage (NCBI taxonomy): Eukaryota > Metazoa > Arthropoda > Insecta > Hemiptera > Fulgoridae > Lycorma > Lycorma delicatula. Next base: position 18,324,148 of record NC_134467.1, read on the forward strand.
AATGTAACCGTTTTCTTTAATTATCTATTTTAATCCGACTCGGTCGGTTGTTCACCAGTGTGAACTGGTTTGATGCGGTTGTATGCATCACAAGTCGACGAGGTGGGTACTGGGTTTCAGACATTGTGATTGGTGGACAGCATGGCAGGTGAACAAAAACTACTCCACCTAAACTGAAATCATTACGTCATTTATTCAGTTGAGCGTTGGATCGTGCACGGTAAAGATGTCTGTGTCCGTGGACGCACGCACGCGCAGCCATCGCACACTATGACAGTATGGTGAGTTCGATCCCTAGCCGATCTGGTTTTTTTCACTTTAAATATTATTTATTTATTTAATTCAAACCGACCGGTACACAACAGCTGATCAACAGCGGTACCAACCTTTGATTTAATTATTATAAATAATATTCAAAGCGAACACATATTACCAAAGTTGGCAACCCTGCAGAATTTCAAACATCCCGCTCAGGTAAAAGGGAAATTCCCACAGGGAAAAACCAACATGGCGGACGCGCCACTAGCGCTCCCCGCGGAAGCGGAGGGCAAAACTGACGCCGCTGCTCCCCTATTTATACACTACTAGGGAGGACAGTCATCTGATTTTTGGCACAAAGCCTAGTGTACGGATGCATTATTGTGATGAAGGAACCATGAGTTGTCTCGCCAGAACTCTGGTTTCTTTTGTTGCGTTTTCACAACAAACTGTTGTAAAACCCCTTGATAGTACGCACAGTTCACAGTTTCACCTTGGGGCAAGAATTCAAAATGGAAAATTGAATTAAAATTGAAAAAATAGAACATCACTTTGACATTGGATTGAGAATGACGTGCTTTCTTGGGGTGTGGAGATCCTTTGCCATCCACTATAATATTTGAAATGTTTTCTCAATGCCATAACCGAAACGCAGCTTTTGCCTCCCATTATGATCCTTTGCACGAATGTTTTGCTGTCATTAACTTGTTCAAAAAGTTACTGACAAACATCCACTCGATTCTTTCTGCTGTTCGACCATGAAATGTAGAAAAAACTTTGCTGCAAGTAGATGTATGTTCAATTTTTCAGTCAAAATGTCATAATATGATCCAATCAAGATGCTAACCTCTTCTGCAAGTTCTCTGACAATCAATCGACGATTTGCACGCACCGGATAGTTGATTTTCTGAACGTGGGTATCATCAGTTAAAGTTGAAGGCCTTCCTGGTCGAGGGTCATCTTCAATTGATGACCACTTTTAAATCATTAAAACCATTTGCAACACTGCGTACAACTTAGAGCATCATCTCTGTAAGCTTGTTTCAAAATTTTAAACAAGATTCTGTGGTAGTTATCCCTGGTTTCTGCAAAATTTTACTTTGTATCGTTGCTCCTGAAAATAACATATTACAAAAATCGCTACAAACACTTAAACATGTTGCACTCAAATAACAATAACGAAAACTAAACGAGAATTAACTAACGAATTAACAAACCAAGAACATGCATTTATAAAGGAGGTTATGCTGAACAATGCTGCCAACCGCACATCCTTAGATATCTCAGTTTGTGCGTAATTAAAAATGTTCAGTTAGTTTCTGAACACATGTTATATATATATATATACATAAAATAAAAAACAACTCAATAAACAAAACATTGTAACAGAAAAACCTAAAAAACTAATACCAATAGTTGACTTTCGCAGGATCCCGCATTGGTATACAATTCTATAATCACATCAAATAACAAAAAAAAAAATAAAAAAATTTGGAAAACAAAAACATCTAAACAACCAGAAAATATATAATAACATAACTAAATTGCCATTACTGGGGTGATGTAAATGTTTATTTTTTTTCTTCCTACGTATAAAGTGTAACAGTAGTGCAAGTCACCCAAAGAAAATTCTTTGGGGGCTGTACTGCTGGTGGGGGTGACAATCAAAGTTTAAAAATATAATTTTAAAAAATCTTTTAGTTTATTTAAACTTTTAATAATAACATTACATTACAAATTGTATTGTGCGACCTCATGTGGTCACACTATAACAAGTGAAGCATTTCTTTGAGTAAGGCATAACTCATGAAATTGTAAGACAGTTGTGCTACTGATGGCACTGTATGATCAGAAACTACCACAATTGGAGCATCAAGCATCACAGAAACAGAAAAAATAGAATGGAAATACTTAGAAAAATTTTGGAGCAGTATACAGAGATGGCATATGGATGAAGAGACCAACCAAGAAATTATATGAATGAACGGACACACTCTCACAGACAGATCAGAAAATGCACTTAAATTCTACGGGCACAAACAGCGAATGAACAACAACAGAGTCATGAAGAGGATCTTTCATGTAGTGAACGGCTCAATCAGGAAACCAATTGACATCATGAAAAAGAAGAGGACTTTTTTTTTTGGTTTTTCCGAGAAAATAATGCTTCAGCATTACAGCACTATAATCGCCTGAACACAATGAAAGTATTTTAAAAACTATGTCAAAAAAACAAAGTTTACAATTAAAAATTTAAAAGAAACGCCCACAAAACGAAACATGCAATATAAACAGAGAATAGTATACAAAAAAAAATTAAAATTTAAAGGAGAGATTTAAAAACAATTCTGAAACAAACTAAAACATTAAAATAAAGACAAAACAAAACGTAAAAAAAATTTAAAAATGCGTAAAATATTAGCACCCTGAAGAAATAAAAACACCCGGTCTAAAACTTCTTTATTATTGCCCAGGATTTTACTGGTTTCAAAATTTTAAAGTGGAATTTTTTTTAATCTTTTTTAATTCGACATAGTAAACACTAACAAATCAAACATTTTCTTGAGAAGTAATTTTAGGGGAGGAGACATATTAAAAAAAAATATTGATTTTTTGAATTTTTTTTTAACATTTTTCATGTGTCATTATTTTTTCACTATAGAAGAATAAATAACCAATGCCAGGAACGTGTAACAATTTTGTTGTCAGCTTCTTAAGATGTTTATCTACAAAAATATCTCATGAGTAACATAATGTAAAAAAAAAAAAAATATAGATTTGAAAGCATTTTGAGAATATTTCACTGGAAAAATATTTAACTTACTTGTAACAGCATATATAAAATTCCAGCTGTTCCATGAGCTCCGCCTAAATAATTCTTTCCATGCCACTCATATTGTAAAGGTGAAATTTTTGAAATTCCTTTTTCTTGTGCCAATTGTTGTCCTGACTGTAATACGGCCATAACAACCTGCAAATACAAAAAAAAAAATGCACAGTTTTCACTTATACAATTATGTATCGATAAAAAAAAATCTGATGTGGACACTACATGACTTCCTTGTACGCCTATTAAATTACATATATACATTTTTTAAAATGAAAAGTACATAAAATCTTATTTCATTAATAACTTCTGATATTTTTTCATTTTTTTATATTGTTATTATTGAATTATTATTTATCATAAATTTTTTTTTACAATCGGAGGTTAATAATTATTAATAAATCAATATATATGTAAATTAAAAAAAAAAATTAAAAAAAGGAGATGAAGTCTCCTTTTCAGAAACTTACAAATAGTCACCTAAGGCACTGTACAGTTTTTAAGCATGCGATTTTATTTTAACCATCTCCAAAAAAGGTCTGATTCTCAAAAGGTTAAGGAGCAATATATTTACCAGCTACTTTGCTAATATAATATCAGTTTTAAATATATATATATATATATATATCTGTAATTTTAATTTTTAAATTATATTTTTAATTAAATCACTTAGAAAGAAGTATTTCTGATGAAGACTGCAAAAACAATAAATGTGAAATAAAATACACAAGCATTATTAAGTGCAAAAATGAATTTTTACAAATAATTTAATCTGGAATATACAGAATGTTTCTAAAATGGTGGGCTGGCTATACTTTTTCGGATTCTACTTGAAAAACTAAACAAACAATATCCCTAGGAAAAATGGAAATTTCTCCTTCGTTTTTTCCCCTGTCCACCATATTGTTACTTTTATATAATAATTTATATCTCAAGTTCAGATAGACGAATCTCATTAATATTTGGTAAGCGTCTCGGTAATTTAAAATTAGCAAAAAATCAAGGCTTAAATGCCTTTGCAAATTACAAAATGGCAGCCATGTTTATTTTTCAATTCGTTATATCTCCATAAATATTAGTTTTATCAAAATTTTTGTTATTTGCTAATACAAGGTTATCATAAAAGAATTTTTATGATAAGCACAGTCTTCTTGGAAATGAAGTCGATGAAGGTTTTAGAGTTTATCCGGCAAGATACACGACTCCATTAATTGTTTTTCCAGCAAAGAAGAAAGGCCCTATTATATGATTTTTCATCACACCACACCAAACATTAACTTTAAGTGAATCGCGTTGTTTCTCAATAATTGCATGTGGGTTTTCAGAGCACCATATTCGTGAATTGTGTCTGTTAATACATCCATTCATATGGAATGTAGCTTCGTCTGTAAAAATTATATCGTCTAAAAATGATTCGTTTTCACTTATTCTGTCCGACATTTCAACAGCGAAATTGTAACGTTTTAACACCATCATCGGGTTTCAATTCCTGCAGTATCTGGATTTTATAAGCGTGTAATTTCAGTTTTTTTATGTAAAACTTTGTGAACTGTTGATTTTGGAATACCTAATTCGACGCTTCGACGGGGGATGGACTTCCCAGGACTTCTAATTGCCGATCGTCTAATTAGTTCAACCTTTTCGTCTGGTATACTTGGTCTGCCGGTTGATTTCTGTTTCTTAACCGATCCGGTTTCTTCGAATCGTTTGAACCAACGTGTTATGTTATTTTTGTGTGGTGGATCTCTTCCGAATTCACGTCGAAAAGCACGTTGAACTAAAATTACGGATTTTAATTCGGCCATCAATAAAACACATTTTGCTTTGTCTTTTTCCGAGAACATAGTAACTAGCTAAACTCACCGCAACAGCAATACAAGAACTGACGTTGTGGTTACAACTGCTGATAAACTTTTGGGTTGGATGCTCTCAGGGATACCAATATAACATTTAGAAATTTCCCTACAATCTTCCTATGAATTACTGAAACTGCACCATTCTTTTATGATAACCCTGCATATTAAGCCTTTTATTTTGAACCAAATGACTTTTTTTTTTCTTCAATCAGTTAACAAATAGTCAAGTTATGGGAGAAAACTGATTTGCATTTTTGTGTCATAATTATTAGGTTTATTATTGTGAGAAAATTATTACTTAAATTGATACTAATTCACAAAAGTAGAATTAATAATAAATAAAAACAATATTTCATCGACTGAATGTAAAGTGGAGGGCATGAAAACACACACATAAATACAACATTAATTTTCTGCCATAACTCAACTATTTTTAACTGATTTTCAAAAATAAAATATCATTTTGTTCAAAATTAAAGTCTTAATATTTATGGATATATAACGGGTTGAAAAATAAACATGGCTGCAATTTTGTAATTGCGAAAGTTTTTAAGTCTTGATTTTTTGCTAATTTTAAAACTTTATTACCAAGACCAAATCAAATATTAATGTGATTCCTCTACCTGAACAGATATAAATTATTACATAAAAGTATCAATATGGCAGACAGGGGGAGAATGAAGGAGGAGAAATTGCCATTTTTCCTAAGGATATTTTTTGTTTAGTTTTACAAGTAGAATCTGAAAAAAATATAGTCAGCCCATCATTTTAGAAACACTCCGTATATAGAACATCTGAAGGTTAACATACATCAATTACATACGTAATATTAAAGTGTGGTTTTTAATGATAAGATTTAAAAAAAAATTATGGCTACTTAAACAACAATGTAGTAAAATAAAAGTTAAATAAGTAACATAAGTTAAATAAATTAAATTTGTTTAATAAAAAATGCATTTTAAAAATGGAAAATAATAAACAAATATTTTGGTAATTAGTATAGCAATAAAGAAAAATTTGATTCTTAAATGAACAGATTACAAACTTTTACATAAAAAATCTATCATACAATTAACAAAAAGAAAAATTACCAAAAACATTAGTTTGATATAGAGTAATTAATTATATAAATGACAAAAACAATTATAATAGGGCAGAAAATAATTAAATTATAAATAAATTCTAAAAATCAATAAAATTAATAACCTATATAAATAAAAAAAATGAAAAACTAATCAGTAAATTGCATTAACATACTGTAAAATAATTACTAATAAAATTAAGTAAATTTGTAAAAAAATATATAAAATCAGCATAAAAATACGCATTAAATTTAAATGCAGTAATAAACAGAGCGATAAATTTTATATTCATAATAACAAATTTATTAAAATATAAAAGATTACAAAGTACGAATGTATATTTTCTAATTATGCACGTTGTGTTCAATTAAAAAAAAATTAAAATGCTGATATATCTCACATGCTGAGTCCATTTAAATTAAACTTAATTAAAACTCCTGATATTACTGCCATCTATAATAAAAAAGATTATCATTTATTTGAGAGATATTAAAAAAGATTTACTTTTTATAATAGGTGCCAATCATTGTGCAATGCTTATTCCAACAAGCATACTATTGTGCGAATTAATTGTGACAAAGTAAAAAAAATACTCTTTTTCAAATAACTATGTTTTTATTCATTCTATGCTGTTATATACACTGATAAATACATGTATTAATATGAAGTATGTGCTCCTTTAACACAAATTATATCTTGAAGATGTTTTGTTATTGACTCCACTAGATTAGTGCATTTATCATCTTGGAACCAAACTTTTGTAGAACTAGTTATCGTGTTTTGTCATAGTCCTTACCTAAACAAAATCTCTTCATAAATATTCCACAAGTTCTAAAGGGGATTTAAGTCTGGTAAATTTCCAGGCCACTGAGCACACTGATTTGATTTTCCAGCATGAAAGTCTTGACCGATTTTGAATTATGACAAGGCGCCAAGTGATGTTGAAATGTCCAATCAAATGTTTGCACGAATCGAACAATCCTACATCTTAATATTTCTTTGTACTTGGTTGAATTCATCATACCTTGAACAGGAACTAAGCTTCTAGTGCTATTTGTCATAAAAAAAACTCCAAAACATGTTTCAGAGGATGTTTTACAGTTTGTTAGACTCGCTCAGGTCTCAAAGGTTCAGTGTCACCTTGTTTCAGATTTGCTTTGTAACCCTGTACAAATAAATGAGTTTCATCACCAAAAATTACCTTCTTCCAGTAGTTAGTAGTCCATGATTTTTATTTCTCAGCCCATGCTAAACGTTTTTCTTCATTTTAGAAGTTAAAAATTTTTTTTTTTTGCTGGTCTTCCTGCCGGCTTCCAGCACACACCTGAACTACTAAAATCAAAACCGGTTGCCAATAAATCTCTTTTAAGATCTGAGCTTGTTTTCCTTGGATTAATTTTACTATTTCTTTTTAGAATTTTATCAGTTCTTGGAGTAGTTTTGCATCTTTGCCCGCATTTTCCTCTCCTTTTTGGAGACGATGATCCAAATTTTTTGAATGTTGTCAGAATTTTTGATACAACTGATTTGCCTGTACAGACTACAGAAATGATAACTCTCACCATCGTAGATGAGTATCTTTAAGAGCAATAATTTTTGCATGCTTTCTCAGAGTAATATCCATTTTTAAACTCATGAATTAAACTAACATTCACCTACCACACTCAGACTCACAACTGAAGCTAATTTCCACTTTAAAATCAGTCAAAACAGTTTTCTTATTGTCAAGGTTGAACAGTCACATCACCTCACAGCAGATAAAACCGATAGACAGTTTCAGATTCAACTGGCAATCGCATAACAATCTAGAGAAAAAAATAGCTTGTCCTAATTAACTTGCACAGTACAGTATTACCCAATGACAACTTTCAGAAACATAATGCCATTTAACATGTTACACTACCATTGTTGAGCTACAACAGTTGGATTAACCTCTCATTAGATTTTTAATAAAACGAAAATAAAAGATCTGGAGAAAGAACAACATACTCGAAAAACAAGTTTGCTTCAAACTCATTAAAACTTCCAGATATTTAATAAAAAAGTGCTTCAATAAGCATTTCGGGAAAACTATGTGAAAAGATTGCAGTACTATGAATGATTCAATTGTTTTAAAGGGGACAGAACACTGATTGATGAAGATTTCAGATCTGGACATAATTCCATACTAACGATAAATAATAAACATTAATGAAGTTTGTGCTATGAATTATGAAGATCACTGTTTAACTGTCTAAGATATCGCTGAGGAAGCGGGGATCGGCTAAAATCATATCATTTAATCTTAACAGAAAAGCTTGATATGTATTGCATCAGCAAAACGCATGCCGCATTTACTTAAAGAAAGAAGAAAATCATGTTAACATCCGGCAAAACTTTCTTGGCTGTGCAATGCTGATGAAAACTTTTTGAAAAAAAAAAAAAACATTATAAAAGGAGATGTGACTTGGCCTTATGGCTGTGATATGGAAACAAAAACGCATAGTGTGTGAAAAAAGTATCACAGTGACCAAAAAGATCCAGCATAAAATAGTAAAAAATAAAGGTGATGGTGGTTTTTTTGACTGGAAAGGTCCATTATGACTTTGTTACACATGGTAAGACAGTAAAAAAGGAATTATTCTACATAAAAGTTTTGCAGCATGTATACAAACAAAGGTGGGAAAGCTGGAAGTGAATATAGCACTGAGAGATTGCACCAGCTCATTTGCTACATCTTATTTTCTGTTACTTGGTAAAATATGAGACACAATTTTCGTGCCGCCTCAACCATCTACTATTAAGACTCAAAACTCCCCAGTAGGCTTTTCTTGTTTTCCAAATTGAAAGTACTGTCATTCTCAAACCATAAATAAAATTGAGCAAAATATAATACAAGAGACTCCATTAACCCCCCCCCCCCTCGCACCCACCATACCCACAAATGTGTTCAGGAAATATTACGAAAATATGGAAGAAACATTGACAGCAATATATTGGATTAACAATGGGGATTTTGAAGGGGATAAGCCAATTTAAAATTATAAATACATTAATAAAGTTGTAATTAGACAATTTTAGTTCTTTTTGAACACCTTAATTGAACAACATTAACGAATATAACAATTTATTTAATCTCTCTCTCTCTCTCAATAGTTACAAGTCTTAGCTCAATTACAGCTACCCTACTCCTTTTTATTAATTCAATTTTTGAACCCAAAACTTTCCGAATGAAAGGCAGATACTGCCATGGGTTTGGCAATAATAAAAAAAATACACAAATTTGTTTCTAGTGTCAGTTCTAGATGTAAAATACTAATACTATTATTATTTTCTCTTATTGTACCTTGTACATGAAAGAATATATTAAAAATAATCAGATCAATTACCTTGCGTATAACTTCTGGATTTACAGTGTTTGGGCCGATATATTTATTAACAAACAATAACGAATATAAATAACCAACACGTCCATACAATAATTCATCGGGCGTTTCAGCAGATTTATTAATCACTTTTAAATGCAACGAAACCAATCTGCAAAATATATAATTATCACTTTAATTAATTGTGACTGCTTATAGAAATATTTTTTACAGAAATGTGTAATATCAATTATATGTTTTATTTATGATTAACGTTAATAATGAATATTGCAAAATAGATATTTCAAAATTATATATATATATATATATATATATATATATATATATATATATATATATATATATACAGGGTTATCATTAAAGATGATGCGGTTTCAGTAATTCATAGGAAGATTGTAGGGAAATTCTAGATGTTATATTGGTATCCCTGAAAGCCACCAACCCAAAAGTTTGTTTATCAGCAGTTGTAACCACAAAGTCAGTTCTTGTATTGTTGTTGCGGTGAGTTTAGTGAGTTGCCATGTTCTCGGATAAAGACAAAGCAAAGTGTGTTTTATTGATGGCCAAATTAAAATCCGTAATTTTAGTTCAACGTGCGTTTTGACGTGAATTCGGAAGAGATCCACCGCACAAAAATAACATAACACATTGGTTCAAACGATTCGAAGAAACCGGATCGGTTAAGAAACAGAAATCAACCGGCAGACCAAGTGTACCAGACAAAACGGTTGAACTAATTAGACAATTGGCAATTAGAAGTCCTGGGAAGTCCATCCCCCGTCGAATTAGATATTCCAAAATCAACAGTTCACAAAGTTTTACATAAAAACTGAAATTACACGCTTATAAAATTCAGATCCTGCAGGAATTGGTGTAAAACGTTACAATTTCATTGTTAGACAGAATAAGTGAAAACAAATCATTTTTAGATGATATAATTTTTGCAGACAAAGCTACATTCCATGTGAATGGATGTGTTAACATATACAATTCACAAATATGGGGCTCTGAAAACCCACACGCAATTATTGAGAAACAATGCGATTTGCCTAAAGTTAATGTTTGGTGTGGTGTGATGAAAAATCGTGTAATAGGGCCTTTCTTCTTTGCTGAAAAAACAATTAATGTAGTTGTGTATCTTGACATGTTAACCGATTATCGCTTTCCTCAGCCGGATGAACTCGAAAACATTCATCGACTTCATTTCCAACAAGACGGTGCTCCCCCGCACTTCAATGCATCGGTCACAGACACTTTGAACGAAAAATTTGGAGATCGATGGATAGGCCGGCAAGGACCCGTACTTTGGCCTCCAAGGAGTCCAGACCTGACACCTTGCGATTTTTTCTTGTTGAGGTACATCAAAAGTGTTGTTTATACACAAAAAATTTGTAACCTAAACCACTTAAAAAACAGGATTAATGAAGCAATGACAAACATTAACGAAGAAATGTAAACTAATGTTTGGAGAGAAGTTGAGTATCGTTCGGACATTTGTCAAGCGACTAAGTGCGCACATATTGAAATTTATTAATTATGTAAAAAAATGTTTGCGATGACAAATTTGAAAAATAAAAAACATAAACTGTAAGTAGTTCTGTTTTAATTTACACCAAGTTCAAAACCGCACCATTCTTTTATGATAACCCTGTATATATATATATATATATACACCCTCTTAACTCTTTTAAAACTAAGCTCATGGATCCCCAGACTGATGTTTTTCATCTTTTTTAAAATCATATCAAATTTTCATTTTAAACTAGGTTATGTAATGTTATTGTATTAAATTAAAGACCAGAACTTGGTGTTTCTACTAAAATAATGTTTAAAACACCTGATGTTTTATGTTTTTCAAAATTAATTATTGAATAATATTATGTTTCCCTATCTGCGTTACTTTTTAATCTTCACATGGAACTAGCAGTTAATGATGTTAAAGAACAATTTAGATTTGGAGTACCAGTACAAGGTGAAAAGATAAAGATGCTACGATTTGCTGATGATATAGTAATTCTAGCCGAGAGTAAAAAGGATTTAGAAGAAACAATGAACGGCATAGATGAAGTCCTACACAAGAACTATCGCATGAAAATAAACAAGAAAAAAACAAAAGTAATGAAATGTAGTAGAAATAACAAAGATGGACCACTGAATGTGAAAAGATTATGAAGGTAGAAGAATTTTGTTATTTGGGAAGTAGAATTACTAAAGATGGACGAAGCAGGAGCTATATAAAATGCCGAATGGCCCAGGCGAAACGAGCCTTCAGTAAGAAATATAATTTGTTTACATCAAAAATTAATTTAAATGTCAGGAAAAGATTTTTGAAAGTATATGTTTGGAGTGTCGCTTTATATGGAAGTGAAACTTGGACGATCGGAGTATCCGAGAAGAAAAGATTAGAAGCTTTTGAAATATGGTGCTATAGGAGAATGTTAAAAATCAGATGGGTGGATAAAGTGACAAACGAAGAGCTGTTGCGGCAAATAGATGAAGAAAGAAGCATTTGGAAAAATGTAGTTAAAAGAAGAGACAGACTTATAGGCCACATATTAAGGCATCCTGGAATAGTCGCTTTAATATTGGAGGGACAGGTAGAAGGAATAAATTGTGTAGGCAGGCCACGTTTGGAATATGTAAAACAAATTGTTAGTGTAAGATGTAGGGGGTATCCGAAATTAGACGACTAGCACTAGATAGGGATACATGGAGAGATGCATCAAACCAGTCAAATGACTGAAAACAAAAAAAAAAAATACTGTTTACCCAATTTTGAAAAATTATTCACGATAAAAAAAAAATTATAAAACCAAAATTCATATATACCAATAAGGGTTTTATAGTGCCAGTATATGCTACAAACTGAAATAAGTTGTCTTGAAAACTAGTGTTTAGCCGTGGAGCTTGATGGCTTCTCACAGAGAGAACAGCACAATACATAGATTACAGAAAAAAAAAAAAAATCGTTAGAATTGAACAGAACTAGCAACTAGCGACAACAATGTAAAGAAAATGAACTGTATCAGTTGATACTGAAGTTAGTAAACGAGTCGCATATGGGAAAACTTATTTAGAAATGGAATCCCAGCACTGTATCTCATCTGGTTGCCAGCTGGTGGACTAAAAAATTGTGTCATATGTACAGCTGTTGACTAAAAGGTTTTAAAAGAGGTTATTGAAAATGTTGGTCTCACTTGAAACATGCATAGTGGAAAAAGGTTTGCTGTGATAAAATATATATATTTTGAAGGTGTAAAACCGGACAAAACTCACTAGTATAAAACAAAAATAGGATAAAAATTTTATTAACATTTTAACAAATTTTTTATAAAAGTTAATTTATATTCTCTAATGCTTGTGCAAGCTGTAACGCACTTTAATGTCCTCTTTAAAAAGAAATCAAGAAGATTCATATCAGATGCAGGTGGGCATGCTGATTGATCTACTATTAGGGGAAAAATGTTCTATTCAAATAAAAAAAGAGATGGTGCTCCAGTTTATTAAATACTTAAATTAGAATCAACAGAATTATTTATCTTACAATTAATTAATAACACCCAAAATCCAACCATGGTTAAAGGAGGTATTATTTCATATGGCAAAGCTTAAAATCGCTTACATAGAAATTTTTTTAAAATTTTGTGACAAACAAGAACAACCCAAGAATGTTGGTAAGTACCAAAGTAAAATGGGCATTCAGTCTCGGGTGAAGAATTTTCAACATTAAATATTTTATTTTGTTTTTTGTCTTCAGATATTTGACCTGTTTGATGCAGCTCTCCAAGATTCCCTATCTAGTGCTAGTCGTTTCATTTCGGTATACCCTCTACATCCTACATCCCTAACAATTTGTTTTGCATATTCCAAACGTGGCCTGCCTACACAATTTTTTCCTTCTACCTGTTCCTCCAATATTAAAGCGACTATTCCAGGATGCCTTAATATGTGGGCTATAAGTCTGTGTTCTTTTAGCTGTATTTTTCCAAATGCTTCTTTCTTCATCTATTTGCCGCACAACACCTCTTCATTTGTCACTTTATTCACCCATCTGATTTTTAACCTCCTCCTATAGCACCACATTTCAAAAGCTTCAAATCTTTTCTTCTCAGATAATCCAATCGTCCAAGTTTCACTTCATATAAAGCGACACTCTAAACATATACTTAAAAAAATCTTTTCCTGACATTTAAATTAATTTTTGAAGTAAACAAATTATATTTTTGACTGAAGGCTTGTTTCGCCTGTGCTATTCGGAATTTTATATCGCTCCTGCTTTGTCCATCTTTAGTAATTCTACTTCCCAAATAACAAAATTCTTCTACCTCCATAATCTTTTCACATTCAGTGGTCCAACTTTGTTATTTCTACTACATTTCATTACTTTTGTTTTTTCTTGTTTATTTTCATGCGATAGTTCTTGCGTAGGACTTCATCTATGCCGTTCATTGTTTCTTCTAAATCCTTTTTACTCTCAGCTAGAATTACTATATCATCAGCAAATCGTAGCATCTTTATCTTTTCACCTTGTACTGTTACTCCGAATGTAAATTGTTCTTTAATATCATTAACCGCTAGTTCCATGTAAAGATTAAAAAGTAACGGTGACAGGGAACATTCTTGTCAGACTCCTTTTATTATTACGGCTTCTTTCTTATGTTCTTCAATTAATACTGTTGCTGTTTGGTTCATGTAAAAGTTAGTAATTATTCTTCTATCTCTGTATTTGAATTTTTTTTAAATGCTGAACATTTTATTCCAGTAAAGAAATAAAATTAATTTATAAAACAATATATTTTTTTCATATTATTTTGTTATAAATATCAGAAACTGATTTTATCACAAATTTTATAATGAAATCTTATTTTTATTTTATGTGAGCAATAATTGTAAAATTCTACTGATAATGAAGTGATATTTCAAAGAGCAGTAGTATAATAAATGATCTTATTTTGTTTATAACAGTGGATCATATTTAAAAGTGATAATAAAATAATAAAATTGATATAATGGTAAAAAAAAATTATAAAAAGTACGTAAGAAAATAAGAATTTCTTAATTCTGCGTATTATGTCTTTTTGACAGTTTGTCTCTTTCCCATGTTTTGGCGGCATAATATATAATGAATATACATATTTTCAGCCACATTAAACGTGTAGATCAAATTTGGCAGCAAAATTTACAATTTTACATTTTACAATTATTTTATTATCTTGTTTGAAAATGACAGAACAAAGAATTTGCAATAAAAATGTAATAAAGTGCAGTAAAATATTGAAGATTTTAGAGAACGCTTTCAGGAAGGATATTAACTTGAGAACATATCTGATTGAATGATTTGCAAGTAATAATGTCAACAAAAGGATTGAATGTTCTAATACATCAACAAAACAAGATAAATATTAAAAAACACAACTACCAAAAAAAAGATTTTTTTAATTTTATATATATGAGGGTAATTTTTTTCAAGGTCGCAAAATAAAAACCTGCGCAAAAATTAGATGAACCTTTGCGCATATATGTTGTGCAGCATCTCTAGTATGGTCTTCAATCACGCCGCGTCACTTCATTTGGTTCTGAACACGCAGCTAGCACGTAAACATGTCTACATCAATAGCATTTCCCGCCAAGTGTGAAGTACGTGCAGTAATTCGATTTCTTCAGGCTGAGGGGTGTAATGCAGCTGAAATTCATTGTCAAATAAGTAATGTGTACGGTGAAACTTCAATGAATGACGACAAAGTGCAACAATGGTGCAGGAACTTTAAAGCAGGACGTACAGATGTTCAATATGCAGGTGGTCAGGAAAGGAAGCGAGTGTCAACCGATGATCTCATTGAGCGAGTGAATGAGGCGATTCGAGAAAATCATCGGTTCACAATTTCTGTATTTAGCGACTCGTTTCCTGAAATTTCAAGGTCAGCTCTCTACACCATTGTGAGTGAGAGACTTCGGTACCGCAAACTGTGTGCGAGATGGGTTCCCAAAATGTTGTCTGAAAACAATTAGAATGGACGCTTCCCTAACGTTTCTCCAGCGCTACCACAATGAAGGAGAAGATTTTTTGAACAAAATTGTCACAGGGGACGAGACACGGGTCCATTTTGAAACTGAAGAAACAAAAGAACAATCCAAACAGCGGATGCATTCTCATTCTCCCAGTAAACCAAAGAAGTTCAAGCGAACATTCTCCAACACAAAGTGTATGGCTACTGTGTTCTGGGACCGGAATGGAGTTCTCTTGGTGGAATTCATGGAACGTGGCATGACCATCACTGCAGCCTCATACTGCAACGTCTACGAAGGGCAATTCAGAATAAGCGGAGAAGAATGTTGTCATCAGGCATTGTCTTTCTCCATGACAATGCTCGGCTGCACAATACAGCTGTAACAAAGAATCTCCTGCAGCATTTTCTTTGGGAAGTGTTTGATCACCGACCATACAGCCCAGACTTGACTCCATCCGATTTTCACCTCTTTGCTCACATGAAACGCTGGCTAGGAGGACATTTTGTCACAGACATCGAGCTGCAGTCCAGCGTAGAAACATGACTGAAAACATAGGTGACTCTGTTCTATGACAAGGGTATTGGAAAGTTGGTACCTCGCTATGACAAATGTCTAAATCGGAGTTGCGACTATGTAGAGAAATAGAGTAACTATGTAAGTACTTGTTACAAATAAACAATTTTTTATTTTCAGTGGATTTAATTTCATGACTGATCGGACCTTGAAAAAATAATAACCCTCGTGTATATATATAGGATCTTTAGAAACAATTTTGTACATAGTATAATTTTATTTAATCATATAAATATATATAGTGCCATGACACTCCTGATCTTTAATATAGGATAATTGCTGTTCAGAGCTCTTTAATGTTAGATAATTACTACTCAGAGATCCCTGACTGTATTTAAAAAGTTTCATCGAAGGACAAAATTTTCCTATTGACGTAAGACCCGGTGAGAACTTAATCATTAGACAGCCTTAAATGGGGTTATTTCTACAACTTGAAAAATATATTTAAACAAATTAAAACTGTCTTATAAAACCATATGATTTTTTCTTAAATGTTTATAAACAATAAGGAAGAACAAGCAACACCAAAAAATAGGAACAAGAAGAAAAAAACATGTTTACATGATCGAACATAGTGCATGTAAAAAAAAATCATATTCCTTTTTAAATATATATAAAAAACCTATGAACCTCCCAGTAATGTATGGATTTCAACATGGGGTCACACATCTAAATCAGTTCAGCTGTTGAGCTGATACGATGGAACATACAGACAGACACACACACACACACACATACACATACACGCATACATACATACATACACACACCCTAAATACCTTACAGTACTATTTGAGCAGTCGAGTAAAAAAGAACATTGTGATCCCAAAGAAATATTAATTTCATACAGCTCATATGAAGTGATCTTTACTAATATTTTTTGAACATGATACAGGTGACAGCCAAATTTGTTCCAAAACTGCTAAATTTTCAACAAAAACACAGCATCAGATAACCACCGCTGAACAAATACTTACTGACATTGTTGATGACCCAGACTTGCTCAAATGTGTTATAACTTGATGAAAAAACGCAGACATACGGTTACAATGCTGAGATGAATGTTCAATCAGCTCGATTGAGGAGCTATGATAAAAAATATACGTGTCAAGTCCAGTCATATATGAAAGTTCTTGTATTTCCTTCGACTACGATGGAACTATTCAACACAAATTCCTAGCCCAAGGTACTACAGCCAACAAGCAATACTACCCAGCAATTCTACGCAATTTGCGTGAGGAATCCGAAGAAAACGACCTGAACTTTGGAGACAACTTATGGGTTTTGGACCATGACAAAGCACTGGCACACCACCGCTTTACTTATTCAACAGTTCTAGGTGAAAAATAATACTGTTATAATGCTGCTCCTATTCTCCAAACATGACACGTTGTAACATTTTTTTATTTCCCAAACTTAAAAGAATAAATAATTCTTGAGAAATAATTCTTGTTACTTTTTGATCAAACCTCGTAACGAGAAAATTTTTGAAGGTTCTAGGAACATAAGTTACATTTTTTGCCCATACTTATGTAACAAATAACATGCTGGAATTCTATGAGTATACTGTTAAGCAGACAGGAATATAAACAAATCAAACGAACAGAAATGACTAATAAAAACAATATTTAGAAAAAAATACTTACCTGTCCAAAAACACTTTACTCATTTCAGGATTCTGATCACTAAATATAACAGCACCTAAAGCCAAAGGTCCTCCATCACCATTTAAAAAGCACTCACGACGTCCTTTTAAATTTTTAAATATACTTGCCAAATAATTTTGTGGCCACTAGAAAAAAAAATAATACAAAAATTTGTAAAAATATCATTAAATAGAATATTTAATTTATAACATCAACCTTCATGAAGAAGTGATTAACTAATTAAATAAATCTTTTATTCTGATTGGTATACAATAACACATTATACAGATCATGTCAAGAATGAATAAACATGCTATTTCAGAAGATAAAAAAGTATTGCATCAGCATTTGCCTGGATGAATCACAAAGGAAATCACAGTAAAACATTGATCAAGGCAGTATTAAAAAATACATGATTAATTATAAAAAAATAACTACATAAATAATATTTTAATTTGATAAAAATACACCTAATTATTTAAAATATATAAACACATGAAAAAATGATAAGGTAATACTTAGGATATTAAATATAAAAGTAACAACAAAATAATTCATAATTCAAAAAAATTAATGAAGATTACTTGAGTGTATATTCATGAAAATGTTGTACAGGATGCAGATTATTCAGAATTATTAAATTTTTTTTTAACCCTTTTAATGCTATGTAATTGCAATACATTTTAATTGTAAGTAATTGCAATGTAGCCTACTGAATATCAAATGCTCAAATCTACGGTCTGAAATTCTGATTTTATTTCCAGTTTGAGTTACATGAACGGTGACTGATATTACACTCTTGCAATATGTTTTACTTCTTTACAAAAATCACATAAAATAAATGAAATTACAAAAATTTTGAAATAATATAAGGAGGAAACAAAATGATTGCAATAAAATAATTTTCAAACATGGAGTAATATAGTTGTATGTAATCATCGATAATTATATACAGTAAATTCAATAAAGAATAGAGGTTCGAGTGCACTATAAAAAGGCAAAATGTAGGTTTCTTTACAAATGTAATTTTTTGTAATTCCTAAATTTTTCCTCAAATTCACAAATTTAGCACAGAAAATAACTAATCTTCATCACGTGGTTTATAAAACATAAATCTCTAAAGACAGCTTATTGTTTTTGTGATACTACTATTAAATATAAACAACCAAAGATTTAAAATAAATATAAAAAAAAAATTTTACAAATTAATAATATCAACTTACCATTAACAACTCTTTGTTTTTAGTTTTAATCGCCAAAAAGAAATGTAATAAAGCGATTCCCGATGAACCAGTATAAACTGATATATCTGATGAACCTTCCAATCGAGGTAATTCTTTTTCCAATTTTGATAGTAAAAGGCTAATTGTTTCATCATAACGACCTTTCATTGTCTGTGAAATCTAAATTTAACATAAATAATAATTAATCAAAACAATAATTAAACTAAGTATAATAACATATGTGAGGAAATGAAATCCTAAATTGTGATGATTAACTTTAGTTCTAAAAATATGTTTTAATGTTGGAAAGTGTCAACTATGGACTTTTTGACAGAATGCTGCATTTCAAAATGTTACAATAAAAAAAAGAAGGGCATTTTAAATAATGTATAAAAAAGTAATACCATTCACAAAATCTCTTAAAAGTAAAGTACTAATGAATATCTACCACACAAGAATATAGCAAATTGGAAAACTTACAACAAAACCAATGGCAATTGTAAAATTTATGGTTTAGTGATCTAGAATCGACTCATGAAATACAGATTGCAATTACTTAGAAAAAAAATTATTTGGTGTTACACAAACATTTTAAGAAAGGGAAATTCAACACTAATGTAAAACTTTTCACGTAATTGAATTGATTATATTTTAGTTTATATATATATATATATATATATATATTTATTTATATACACTAGCAGGTCATATATACAAACCCACCGGCTTTGTCTAGTGGTGAACGCGTCTTCCCAAATCAGCTGATTTGGAAGTAGAGAGTTCCAGTGTTCAAGTCCTAGTAAAGTCAGTTATTTTTACACGGATTTGAATACTAAATCATTGATACCGGTGTTCTTTGGTGGTTGAGTTTCAATTAACACACATCTCAAGAATGGTTGAACTGATACTGTACAAGACTATACTTAATTTACACTCATACATATCATCCTCTGAAGTATTATCTGAAAGGTAATTACTGGAGGCTAAACAGGAAAAAGAAAGAAAGATCGTATATACTAAACGTCTAGTTAGTGGGCTTGGCCCTGCTATGTTCATTATCCTTATGAGAATAAGACTAACAATTTGTTAGTATTTGGTGTAAGAATAATAATGATAAATAACAATTATTAAAACTTCAGGATGGTCTTGAGCATACTTGACCAGAGAAGCTCAACATATCACAGGATGCTCTTGAATGTATTTGGCCACAGCAACCCTATTAATCTACAGTTACTTTGGGAATACTTGACAACAGCAGCTCGGTTAAAGTGAGGATATTTTTTTTGTATATGTCTTAACTGCATTTTTGAGTTGCTTCCTTCTTGTCACATCAGTAAATCTTGCTTGGCATTTGTGTATTTTCTTAGAATGTGACTGAGAGAGAGGATAGAGGTGACACTTTGAGAGTCTTCAAACGAACTGGTAAAAGCAGATACAGCATCGACCTCTATTGAGATACTCATATGGCAGTCTTCCTTGACAATAACAGAAAACCAGTTTTAAAAGGGTGATGGGTTTAATGTTCACAAAGATGGAAAAGGTGGTTTTGCTTGTTAGAAGTCACATGGGTGTATCAAAATGCTTCCAACATAGGTTGGTAGCTGTAAATCTTATGAAATAATTGCACAGTAAAAAACCATCTAGGATGAATTCATGGATTTTTCCAGCAGCAGTCAACTCACAAAGACCACCATCATAAGCTGAAGGTTGAATTATATCACTGAAATAAGCTTTTTTATTTATGAATGTCAATTCAGCTGTTATGCATCATAAATAAAACTCTTCATGCCAATTATCATGGAGATACAATACGGGCTTGATTATTTTGTGCTTCTGCACCTGTACCATATTAGAAAAGATATGGATTGGAACAGGGCCAGCTCCATTGCCAAAGCAAATGATATTAAAGATATTCATTAAAGAAAAAAAATTAATCATTTTACTTATATAATAATCCAACTGTAGGGTATGAATATTTTCATCCCTTTATGGAAAGAATTTTGAAAAATCTTTTCTTAATGGGTGCTTCCACTCCTAAGGGAAACTACATATGAAATTCAAGTTTCTAGGTCTAGCGGTATGGAGTGTGTGTTGATGAGTGAGTGAGTCAAATTGTTTATATATGGGTCAATCCATTTGAAGTGATCCAAGAGTGGTTACTTACCCCACTGGCTTGGTCTAGTGGTGAACGCGTCTTCCCAAATAAGCTGATTTGGAATTCGAGAGTTCCAGCATTCAAGTCCTGGTAAAGTAAGTTATTTTTACACGGATTTGAATACTAGATCAAGGATACTGGTGTTCTTTGGTAGTTGGGTTTCAATTAACCACACATCTCAGAAATGGTCGAACTGAGACTGTACAAGACTTCACTTCTCTTTACACTCATACATATCATCCTCTTAACTATTATCTGAAAGGTAATTACTGGAGGCTAAACAGGAAAAAGAAAGGGTGGTTGCTTGACCAATGCAAAAAAAATCGAAATTTACCCAATTGTTTCCTACCTGTCTCAGGTTCTTAAAACTATTTTTTTTAGTAGTTTATTTGTGGTGGCCATTTTTGTTACGGTGTACACACCTATTTTTCTGATTGTAAGGATTTACGGAAAAAATCATACGAGGTGCGAAAATAAAGTAATGAGACTTCTTTGCAAGATGTGGCAACCCTGCAGCTTGTGTAGGCACACCACCTTTGACCTTGGACTATAAGCTACTTCTAGTCCAAGCGGCACATTGATGCAACTGCTCAGTCGTGAGATGTGCTGTAATAAGTGAACACGTGTTTGTGTCTCTCGTCACAGAAATGAAACCGCAAAATATTGCGCAACGGTATGCCATTTCTTTTTGCGTTAAATCGGATGAAAATGCGACAACAACTTACGGTAACCTTCAGAAGGCTTTTGGAGAGGAAGTTATGTCAAGACCTCAAGTTTTTCGGTGGCATAAAATTTTTAGTGAAGGCAGAACGAATGTTGAAGGTGAAGACCACAGTGGACGACCATCAACCTCACGGACAGATGTCAACTTGCCCAGGGTGCGTGAAATCGTACGATCTGATCAAAGATTATCCGTGAAAATTATCGCAGAAGAACTCAACATCGATGGAGAAATGGTTCGTCTAATGTTAACTGAAGATCTTGGTACGAGAAAGATCTGTGCGAAAATGGTCCCCAAAAATCTCACACAACAACAGTGAGAAATACGGAAAAATGTGGCAGCCGATCTGTTAGAGCAAACGGAAATCAATCCACATTTGTTGAGCTGTGTATCATTGGTGATGAAGGTTGGTTTTTTCAATACGATCCAGAGACAAAATGCCAAAGTTCACAATGGTGCTCAAAGGGATCACCCAGACCAAAAAAAGCTCGCATGTCAAAGTCAAAAGTGAAACGCATGCTTGTGTGCTTCTACGATTCCAAGGGAACTGTTCATAAAGAGTGGGTGCCTCCTGGACAAACAGTTAACCTATATTTCTACAAAGAAATTTTAGAAAGACTTCATAAACGAGTTCTTCATGTCCGTGCCAACATTGTTGATAATTGGATTCTGCATCATGATAATGCGCCATCCCATACTGATGTGTCAGAACAGCAACATTTAACCTCAAAACAAACTTCAGTACTACCACAGCCACCTTATTCACCAGATATCACTCCGTGCGACTGTTTTCTATTTCCAAGAGTCAAAATGGCGGTCAAGGGACACCGTTTTCAAACAATACAAGATGTCCAGAAAGCTGTGACGAGGGTCTTGGAGGATATTACAGAAGATGAGGTCCAGAAATGTTACCATCAATGGCAGAAGCGCTGGAATAAGTGTGTGCAATCAGAGGGGAATTACTTTGTAGGAGACAACAGTATACATGACTAAAACGGTAAGCAACATTTTTTTTTGACATCAGTCTCATTACTTTATTGTTGCACGTCGTAACTAAAAAACTACTGGTCCTGGAAAGAAGAAAAAAAGCAATTTAATCATATTTTCTCAAGGTAAAGATTGGTCCAGTGATTTATTTACCTATCTTTCTTCTTTGTATGAGAAAATTAACAATAAAGTTGAACATGAAAAACTGTGAAAATTCACTTTTCGTAATTTTTTTCAAGAGGCAGGAATAGCATACATTTAAATTATTTTTTTTATATGTAGCTATATGTTAGTAGTTTAACCATAAATAATATTAATGGTGATATACTTACTCCTAAATTGTTATGAATTTTTGAAAACTAATTTTGTTTTAAAAATTCAAATTTTTGATTCAAATAACTCTGATGAGGCTGGTGACATGGTTAAGCAAACATTTAGAAATCAACTTGTTGACTGCAGAACTTACCCTGGAGCAGACATTGATAGCGACCATAATTTAGTGATAATGAAATGTAGATTGGGGTTTAAAAACCTGAAGAAAAGGTGTCAGATGAATCGGTGAAGATTTTTGAGGAGGACATCGCAAGAGGTCTGAGTAAAAAAGATAAGGCAGAAAATGTAGAAGAAGAATGGGAGAAAGAAAAGTGTTCAGAAGTGGAAAGAGAAATGAACATCGGTAAAATAGACGGAGCATACAGGAAAGTTAAGGAAAATTTTGGGGTGCATAAATTAAAATCTAATAATGTGTTAAACAAAGATAGTACAGCGATTTATAATACAAAAGGTAAAGTCGATAGGTGGGTGGAATATAGTGAAGAGTTATATGGAGGAAATGAATATATACGAGAAGAATAGATTAGAAGCTATTGAAATATGGTGCTATAGGAAAATGTTAAAAATCAGATGGGTGGATAAAGTGACAAATGAAGAGGTATTGCGGCAAATAGATGAAGAAAGAAGCATTTGGAAAAATATAGCTAAATGAAGAGACCGACTTATAGACCACATTAAGGCATCCTAGAATAGTTGCTTTAATATTGGAGGGGCAGGTAGAAGGAAAAAAATTGTGTGGGCTGGCCACGTTTGGAATAAGTAAAACAAATTGTTAGGGATGTAGGATGTACGGGGTATACTGAAATGAAATGACTAGCACTAGGTAGGAATCTTGGAGAGCTGTATCAAACCAGTCAAATGACAAAAAATAAACAAAAAAAAAACAGTTTTTGTAGATGTTTATGGCAAATAAAAAGTTTCTTGTGTATTGTACTAATAAGAATGTTTCTTGTTTGTTGTACTAGTAAAAAAGTTATAACCCCTCAAAAACATGAAAAACCTGTTAAAGCAATACCATTTTTACTCACTAAATGTGCTCCTAGGGGGGTTTCTTGTCTTCTTGGCACTTTAACATTTTTACACTTATTACTATAGTTTAAATCGACTTGTTCGAACCATTCAACTGCAGTGTTCATGTTAAAACAGGTGCTTGAAGTCATTTCCAGTCGTCAGCAAAATTCATGTTACAACAAGCTCATTTATGCTTGTTGAATTATTTAGCTTTGGAGTTACAGACTGGCCAGTCTGCCATTAGTCAGTGATCTGTTTGCATCTTTACCGAGTGTCTCAAATTTCACCCTGTGTTTGGAAGTGTTTATTAAATAAATAGGTTTTACTTAACAATACTATAGTTGCAAATTTTAATATCAGTTAAATTTTTACATTATTTTCAAGAGATTTCACATAAAACAATGTTCCATTGGAATTTATATGAATGAAGAGTGTCATAAAACAGTGTAAAGTAGTACAATGCCAAAAGAACTCATTAAAATTTGTGAATTTAGTGATGAAAACCAACCACTTATTTTTTTTATGTGTTAATTCAGATGTCACCTTAGTTTGTAAATATCACAAAAAAACGTTTTTGTCAAAATTCAGTCACCTGTATGAACAATTCTGTTGTGGTCCTTTGAGAACTCATAAAAAACAGTTGAAAGACTTACTTAAGACAAATAACATTAGAGCAAGCTCTTAAAGAACGCAATTTTCTATATTTAAATTTAGTTCCTGGAAAGTCTCTTTGGGTTAACTGTTTAAAAGTATTTTTTCTTGGCGAGAATAAAGAACTATATGAATATGAAGACAAAGAGCAATGCACTGCCCCACATCACAATATTGAAAAATTGGATGGTGTTTGTAGCATCTTGGGTGTATCACCTACATCAACTAGCTAACTACAGTGACAGGCCGTTCTCATACAATTTTAAGAGATTTATCAGAAGAGATACCACAGCTGTTGGTTAACCACACTAAATAATAAACTTTCATTGCTACAAAAACAGTTTATTTCATTGAAGAATAATTAAAATTTTGCCACAATCTATCTTTTCTTTGATAGTGTTTACAGAAACAAACCAATATAAAAACAGAAATGAATTCTTGAAAAAAGATGTAGGCTACTCATTGAAATCTCAGTTTTGGTAAGTTTTACGAGTATTTTTAATCAAAATTATATTAGGTTACTGGTATTGGTTAAGTTATCATTAAATTACAACCTAACATTAATAATTAAAAAAAATCATTTTAAAAATATTGAAAACATCAGCTTTTTAACTTATGAGCTAAACATACAAATCTAAGTGCAAAGGCGATCAGAAACCCCCTTGGAGCACTTATTTAGAGAGTCAAAATGGTATCGCTTTTAACAGGATTTCATGATCAAGAGGTAATAACTTTTTTATTAGTACAATACACAAAAACCGTTTTTACTTGCCATAAACATCTACATAAACACTGTAAGTTGTGCAAATTTGAAATTTTTATCACTAGCCCCATCAGAGTTATTTAAACCCAAAATTTGAATTTAAAAAAAAAAATTAGTTTTCAAAAATTCATAAAAATTTAGGGGTAAGTATTAATATTATTTATGGTAAAACTACTATTAACGTATACCTATATATAAAAAATAATTCTAACCGTGTATGCCATACCTGCCTCTTGAAAAAAAAATGATCAGAAGTGAAATTTCATTGTTTTTCATGTTCAAATTTATTGGTAATTTTCTCATATAAAGAAGAGAGATAGGTAAATAAACTACTGGACCAATGTTTTACCTTGAGAAAATATGATAAAATTGCTTTTTTTCATCCTTCGAGGACCAAACGTTTTTTAGTTATGATTTTTTCCGTAAACCCTTACAATCACAAAAATAGGTGTGTGCACTGTAACAAAAATAGCTGCCACAGGTAAACTACTTAAATAAAAATAGTTATAAGGTCCTGAGACACGTAGGAAACAAGTGGGTAAGTTTCAATTTTTTTTTGAATGGTCAGCTATGGTTTTTTGGGACACTTCAAATGGATTGACCCCCATATATATTTTATTTTATTTACTGTATGCCATAAGCCAACAAAGTAGAACGGTACATATTATTAAACTAAGGCTAATAACATAATTAAAACTCTTCAGTCAGGTCAACTTATATTCATCACTCTTTTAAATAGAATTAATTTACTTTTGTAAAATAATACAGTATAATTTAATGAAAATTGTTTTCTTTTTTTCATTTAATAAAATTAAATTCCATACAATAAAATTGTTAAACAATTACGTAAACGAAGTAGCTGATATGAAACTGATAACTTAACTAAAAAATGTAAACAATAACAATATATAAACATCTATTACGTAATTTCTTTTTATTTCATTCACTTCATTTTCAAAACGTTAAAGGTAATAATTTATTTTTACAATATTAAATCAGAAAATTTTTTATCCAAGACCAAGAAGTTGAATTGTACATTCAACAAATAAAAACAGGATGAATACAATAGCTTATTATTAACACAATTATAGACTTAAAAATACAATTTTACTTACATTTTTATCTAAAATCAAAACACTGTTTGGAGAATAATCATCGTATTTGTTAACAAGCGCTTCTTTACACTCATACATGTTTAAAATTTTCGGCGTTACCAAAGCATTGATTGAAATTAAGTAAAACACTCGTTTCAGGGCTTGATTCGTAGCCGGTATCATCATAAGTAAATTGCTGTATGCTCAATGCAGGGCGTACTAGTTGGATAAAAACTGTGGTTGACATATGATACATTTTTAGGACGATGTATTAACTCAATCTTTTTGTGTTTTAGATAAAATCATGATTTTAAAGATAAAATAAAATAAATAAATAAATTAAAAATGTAATAAAGGGAAAAAGCTTATAATTTAGTAAAAAAAATTACTTTGCAGTATAAAAATGTTGTAAAAACTTCATTATAACTTTTTTTTTATTTCACAATTAAATCGATTTAAAGTTTTATTATTGTACTACTACATAAGAGGATATTATTATAAGTATTATAAATTATTTTTAAAAAAATTATGATTTCAAAAAGTACTATTCCATTTTACTTTTATAAGTTGGCTGCATAGTTTTAAAATTGTCCTCGTACGTAAACCAACGCTGTTTGTGTTACGTATTTTGTGATTTTACTGGTTTTTTGCGCGGCAATACTTCGAGGAAATAATATAGAAAACTTAGGAGGTATTTTATAGAATTATGTCATTTTTACAACCATTAAAAATGTTAGAAATATTTATAACTAACCTTTTCTTTGTAACAAAAATATTTTCGAACATTCAAGTACTAAAAGTAAGTAAAAGTTAATTAACAAAATTCGTTCTTAAAACGTAAAGCATGCTCAAATAATTTTTTTAAATATAATTATTAGTATTTAGATATTAAATTATTGATAGATTTCTATACTTACCTTTTGTGGTACAGCAGCTAAATTTAGGATTTGTAAAGAATTGTTTTACAAATAATAGAAGGCGTATTAACGGATTAAAAAGATATTGCAAGCTATTTGCTTGCAGAGATGATAAATGTGTTATTATAAAATAATTATAATAAAATCTACTTTAGGGTAAAGGGAAATTAGTTTTTAGACAAATATATATGAACCTACATATCATCTTACAAACAATATTATAACTTGCTACAAAAATAAAGATAACTTTCAAAGTGCATCATGAAGGTCATCAGCGGTTAAGTTACAAATTATAGTTCAAATTTCCATATTTTTTAAAGTGTTTGAAAAAATTATGAAAAATATACTTTTAACTTTTCTTGAAAAGTTTTTTTTTGTCTTCAGTCATTTGACTGATTTGATGCAGCTCTCAAAGATTCCCTATTTAGTGCTAGTCATTTAATTTCGGTATACCCCCTATATCCTACATCCCTAACAATTTGTTAGGGATGTCATATTTCAAACGTGACCTGCCTACACAATTTTCTCCTTCTACCTGTCCCTTCAATATTAAAGCGATTCCTTAATATGTGGCCTATAAGTCTGTCTCTTTGTTCAGCTATATTTTCCAAATGCCTCTTTCTATTTGTCACAACACCTCTTCATTTCTTACTTTATCCACCCATCTGATTTTTAACATTCTCCTATAGCACAACATTTCAAAAGCTTCTAATCTTTTTTTCTCAGATACTCTGATCGTCCAAGTTTCACTTCCATATAAAGCAACACTAATCATATACTTTCAAAAATCTTTTCCTGACGTTTAAATTAATTTTTGATGTAAACAAATTATATTTCTTACTGAAGTCTCGTTTCGCCTGTCCTATATTGTTCTAAATTGTTCTTTAACATCATTAACCGCTAGTTCCATGTAAAGATTAAAAAGTAACGGGGATAGGGAACATCCTTGTCGGACTCCCTTTCTTATTATAGCTTCTTTCTCTTCAACTAATGTTGCTGTTTGGTTCCTGTAAATGTTAGCAATTGTTCTTCTATCTCTGTATTTGAACCCTAATTTTTTTAAAATGCTGAACATTCTATTCCAGTCTACGTTATCGAATGCCATTTCTCGGTCTATAAATGCCAAGTATTTGGTTTGTTTTTCTTTAATCTTCCTTCTACTATTAATCTGAGGCCTAAAATTGCTTCCCTTGTTCCTATACTTTTCCTGAAACCAAATTTGTCTTCTAAGCATAGTGTATAATAAACAAACTTTCAACAGGGTTTTAGGAAAATAATTGTCAACTGACAATAATTTCTCACTTTCTGGAAAATATTTTAAATTTTACAGATAACAGAGAGATCCCGTATTCTTTTCTTTTGTTTTTTGCAATCTCAGTAAAGTATTTGATTCCACATGTTTTACTGATGAAAACGTTTAGAAGCTAAGGAAGTGTCAGAGCTGCTTACAATTGGTAACTTAAATCATACCTTACCAAGGGTAAATAAGAAGTTGAAATTCCATCTATTGGTAAGAATATATATTTAAAATTTAGATTCCGACTTTAAGATGTAGAATGTGGAGTGCCACAGAAAGTAATTTTGGTCCTTTGCATTTTTAGTTTTTGTTAATCTGCCACAAAATCTTGATTTTTTCATTGCGATTGTTTTCACAGATGACACTACTGTGCCTATACCTGAAGATAATTATTTAAAAGGAACTGAAAATTGTATATAATTAAATTGAAAAACTATCTAATGGAGAATTATAAACATCAAATTTTAAATGTGGATAAAACCACAGCATATTGCTTCTCAAGTAGATGTATCATTGCTGTTTGCATGGATAGATTTTCAATTTATAATGATAGTATTTCTGTTAAACGTTTGAGTGATTTATTAAATAAAAATTCTCTTAGGATGATCAGATTGATTTCAAATTCAACATTTGTTTTAAGCTTATTTAGTAAAAGGCTAATATTGTCAATATTTTTAAATATTTATTATTTATCTAACTATTATATAAAGAAAAAGAGTGTTTTTGTTTATCAGGATAAACAAAAAAACTACTCAATTAGTTGCAACCAAATTTTT
The DNA here is from genome assembly GCF_047948215.1 of Lycorma delicatula. Classification (NCBI taxonomy): domain Eukaryota; kingdom Metazoa; phylum Arthropoda; class Insecta; order Hemiptera; family Fulgoridae; genus Lycorma; species Lycorma delicatula. The sequence goes on from NC_134467.1 coordinate 18,353,692, forward strand.
ACTGTTTTTGGCATAACTGAGAAGGTTTTTAGATATATTTTATCTCAAAAAATGTATCTATATGTGTATGTAGTTGTGGAGATTTGCTGATTGAAGCAGAAACTTTAATGAATTGAATTAATGAGCTGTGACTCTGTCATTGTGTTTGAACTGATTAATTTGAATCAATCGAATGAATAATATTACAAACATAATAGAATTAAATTTACGTTAAATACAATAATATTAAATAAATTAAAAAAATTTCTGTTTATCAATAATGGGCTTTCGGTTGGGACTACGTGCAAGGCTAGAGTGGTGAGGTATGGGAGGCTAGAACAATCAACACCATCAACCGGTAACAAACTGGGTGGCTCTGCCCCTATTTTGGGAGATGCAATGGGGTGCTCTTATAATATCTCTGTAAATAATCGTCCAATTTTCAAAATTCAAACGGGATATTTGTTAGTACGTTGAAGGATATTACTACTGCATGAAGGATACTTTTACTTTACTGCGATATAGATAAGGATACCTATGTGGTAAGGATACATTACTGTGTTCAAGGATACTTTTGCATGCATCAGGTTCACTCTCGATCTAACAGGTCATGGTTATTTGGAATATATAAAATTTGTCTATTTGTTTGTTATCGCATTACACAAGAATCAACCAACCGGATTACTTTCAAATTTGTAGGATACATTCATGTTAATCCTTGTTAGGTTTAAGCCATCAATTGAGTTCCTTAGCTCCCGTAAAGGTTAAGATATTAAAAATATTTTTTATTTCTAGCCCCCCCCCCCCCAAAGGAGGGTGAAGTTGTGAATTAAAGATATTCAGTAAGGTTAAAATAGGTTAATATTTTTACTTCATTATAATATTTCTGTCACTATGGCAACAGAAATAAGTTATCAAGTTTTCATTGTCAAAGGTATATGTACTTAGGTTACCATATTTACTATTATTCTGTCCACCGGGTTGGTCTAGTGGGGAACATATCTTCCCAAATCAACTGATTTGGAAGTCGAGAGTTCCAGCGTTCAATTCATAGTAAAGTCAATTATTTTTACACGGATTTCAATACAAGATACCGGCGTTCTTTGGTGGTGGTTAGGTTTCAATTAACCACACATCTCAGGAATGGTCGAACTGAGACTGTAAAAGACTACACTTCATTTACACTCATACTCATCATCCTCATTCATCCTCTGAAGTATTATCTGAAAGGTAATTACCGGAGGCTAAATAGGAAAAAGAAGAGAAGTAATAAAGAGACTACTAGACTCGGGTTGGTGTAGTGGTGAATGTGTATTCCCAAATCAGCTGATTTTGAAGTCAAGAGTTCTAAGGTTCAAATCCTAGTAAAGGCAGTTACTTTTATACGGATTTGAGTACTAGATTGTGGATACCGGTGTTCCTTGGTGGTTGGGCTTCAATTGACCACACATCTCAGGAATGGTTGAACTGAGAATGTACAAGACTACACTTCATTTACACTTGTACAATTCTCATTCATCCTCTGAAGTATTATCTGAATGGTAATTACCAGAGACGAAACAGGAAAAAGAAAGAAGTTACTATAATTCTGTCTTTTGTAATTTAGTTTCTTTTTCAGGTTTCTATAAAGCCTGAATATATTAATTCATTTTTATCAGTATTATTCTTACAACCATGTGGGTAACAAACATTGCGGTGGTCCAGGGTGTGGATCCCTTTGGATAGATAGAAATGGCGACCGAAGCAAGCTATGCAGGTGTTCAGTTCCCCGGTCACCATGGCAAATTGGGAATGATGAGCAAAGTGAGCTCTGCGGCCATGGGGTAGACCCCTTGGCCATTGGAGGCTACAAGCAGCCCCTGAGTTGGTTTCAGGATTCATCTGGGCTGACCTGAGTCCTGAGGATGCAGGTTGTGGCTAGGGTGTTTGGTTGATGTATATATATATATATATATATACAGAGTGATTCAGGAGGATAGAGCAATACTTTGACAACTCATTGTAGAGGCTAAAAATAAGAAAAGAGTTCATATAAACATAGGTCCGAATACGCTTCGTTAGCGAGTTTTACAAAGTGAAAGATTTCGCTCGAGTTTCAGTTCCCCCTGTGAAATTAAGGCTTTCTGAAATTCTGGGAAGGTCAATTAAGGGGCAAATTCAATTGTTTCTTATGGTTTTTGAGCTGGGAAATCGAAAAAAATAGTTCCCAGAACTGTATGTCTCTTAGCTTTTAAGATATCCCTTGTAAAACGCCAAAAATAGGGTCAAATTGTTTTACATTTTTTTACGTTTGACGTGCATCTCGATTCCCCCCCGAAGGGAGAAGATCCCACCTCGTAGCGTGTCCGTTCGCTACACCACCCCCTCCGTTCCTAGCCAGTAGTGGTTTTAACGGAGAACATCTTCTCGCCCTCAAACTGATTGCGCACCACAGCTTTCAGTCCAGGCCCCGCAGAGATGCCACCGATTCAGATGCCCCGAGGGACATCTGCATCGGTAAAGTTCACCCCGAGATAGTTTTACGTGTTTATGGCAACGGACACCTGCAGCTACCACGTCGCCCTCAGGAACTAAGCTAGAAGCCTAACCGCGGAATGAAGACCCCGCGCCTAGTCCTAACTATTAAAGAGCCAATTACTGAATGTCTCACAACCGTACTAACAGCCTCAATAACAAACTTTCCCACTAAAGTTTCACACAGCGAAATTTAGAACTACTTCCCTTAAGAACCCCGCTTATTACTCAAAATGAGTTTCTATCTGACTCCGCTCCGGTCCGCCCGGGAGAGGAGAATAAACGCCTACTCTCGCACAGCGCCATCACGGAGTCCCGCGTGACATTCACCATCTTTCACAAACCGCCGTCAAGACTCCCCTGCATACCACCAAAGCAGTACCCAGAGACGCCCCGCCGACATTGTCGTTAGCTCCTAAATGCCCTCGTCGGGGCGCGATCGCACCCCCGGGCAAGGATAACCATGCCCGTTGGCAGCGGCCGAAAACGTTTGACGTACAGTAACGTTGTTGAATTGGCAATAAATCGTACGGGGAGGCGGCGCAGTCTTTCCAACCTTTTTTTTTAGGTCGGCCATCTTGGATTGTGACGTCGGTGGCGCCGTAACCACCAGTCTTTCCAACCTGTTTTTTTAAGACGTTCCTCGAGGATGATCCGAGCCGTCGTAGTCGTTGCACCAGGAGGCGTCGCCCGCCCCGCTCGAGGTTTTCGCTGTGGCTCGTGCACCGGGAGGTTGTGTCAGAGAAAAAAAAATTTAGATGTACCTCGAGGATGAGCCTGGTAGTCCAGGCGACGGCGTCGGGAGGCGTCGCCAGTCGAGAGGTTCTCGTCGTAGATCGTGCACCGGGAGGCGGTGTCTGCTGCGCGTGTGTTTGTGTGCGGAGCGACGTAGAGAGAGATTAAAACAATAAAACAGGAAAAACCCTGCTTATCTATTGTCCACACACATCCGCTCAATTTTTTAACAACTATTTTTCCTTATACATATTATCGGTTCACACATACTTTGTTACCTGTAAATAAAAAAAATAAATGGTTGCATTTCCACACCATTCAGGAGGTAGCAACCGTGGCGCATTCAGATTTTTTTAACGAGTGATCTCTCTTCTAGAGGTCTACAAAACACTCGACTATATATCTTAAGAAATATCTTCATGATACTTCTTTACAAGACCGGGATGTTATGAACGACAAATGCAGATGATGAGTAATGATAAACTTGCACAAGAAAGCACAGCTATGTGAAACAAAAAAATCACATTTAATAAAGATAACTCTCTAATTTATGTATGCGATACCCGCCTTCTTGTGCAAGTTTATCATTACTCCTCATCTGAGTTTGTCGTTTATAACATCACGCTCTTGTAAAGAAGTAAGGAAATAATGTTTCGCATACATAAACGTAATATTGCAAACTTGCACGCATATGTCTATCGTACCACTCCTCTTTTTTTGAAAATACCTAAAATTTGTTAAACACTCTCCTCACCATTTGTAACACAATTGATAGTCGATAAATCCAATATCATATCGTGTCACGGGCCTTGGAACCACTGTATACAATAAATGTAAATAAATATAGTTTTAAAACAATAGTTAGTTACGACTTATTGTATGGGGGTTTAAAGTGTTTTTGTTTTGTGTGTGTGTGTAATTTTGTGTTGTTTGTGTACTATGTGTTGTAGTCCTTAAAAGGACTTTTTAAGAAAAACTGTTTAAATTTAAAAAAATTCGTTTTGATGTTTACGTTTCGTATTCTTATATAAAATAAAAAGAATATGACGTCCTCTCATATATCGATTGGTTTTAACGTAATCGATTTCTGTATTTTCATTCGTGTCGTACGCCACCAAGAGAGGTTGGGTATCATCAGCACAGTTAGAACAATCTACCTCATCGCGGGTCCTGAAGAAAAGTCCTCCATCCGTCGCTACATTAGAAGTTACTCTTCTTTTTTCATTTGCAACATACACGTTTACAGCGAGTACGTTGTTTTTTCTATGAGACGTATTGAGATCGTGTAACACCTTCGAGTCCAAATTCATATTCGACGATTGATTTAATTTGAACGCCTTTACGTTACCATCGTCACCGTAGAATCCGGAAAACAGCACTTCTTTACTTTCAATAAGTGCAATAGCTTTATCACCGCATTCAAATTCGCAGTAATATTTTCGTCCACATCCGAAATCGCCATCATTGAAAATTATCTTCACCAATAGGTTATCACCGTTTTTATCGAAATCGTGTTCATTTAAGTCGACAACACATGCGTAACTGTGTTTTAATTTAACACATAGGCGTCAGACGTTGGTCACCAACACGTACGCGCACATCTTCTTCACTAACAGGAATCATGATGTTTACACCTCGAGTGTCACCCAAAGAATAAACTACTTCGGGAATGGAATGGAATGCAAAGTTGGCAGGAGTTTATTACTCCCTACTCCATCGCAGAACCTGGACAGAGTCCCTTGCTGCTGGATCATTCTAATCGGGCTTGTTTTTTAAAAGGGTTATTTTTAATCTCGGATCTAGTTTTTCAAGTTTTGTCTATTATTAATTTAGTGAATTTAAGACGGATTTAATTGCATTCCAATCCGTTGTTAAACCAGCGTTATCGAACCCATTTCATGGGCCGACCGCGGAAGGCTAGGCTTATAAAGCCTGTCCTCCCGACGTAATTCCCCTCAACTACTTCACCCGGTTACACTGTATTTATATGATATTCCCCACCAGACCTACCACGCCCTACTCTCTCTACCAATCAGAACGTCACAGTCTCCCCACACACGACGCGGGAAAGTCATCTGATATCCAGACAACAGCAATCTGAAACATTTTCAAAAGAATAGAACAATGTATTAAACACTCTCCTCACCATTTACAACATAGTTTGATAGCAGATAAATCTATTACCACATCATGTCGCGGGCCTTGGAACCTGCATTCAATAAATGTAATTAAATGTCGTTTTCTTTAAAAGAAAACATTTAAAAAACAATAGTTAAAGTTTTTATTGAATGGGGGTTTAAAGTGTTTTTTGTTTTGTGTATGTATGTGTAATTTTGTGTTGTTTGTTTAATGTGTTGTTCTTAAAAGGGCAGTCTAAATAGCTACCGGTTAATCATTATTCGAATGCTACAGCGAAAGCTTTACCAATTAGTCCTTTAAATATGAGTTTTAATTTCATAGATACCATTGTTTCTAATTCATCCTCATTAAGCGTTTCGGTACGTTAAATGGTTGTTCTTCTTCGCCATCTCGTAAACGACATATGCTCTTCCCATAACGTGTAGCATACGTGAGCACTATCTCACGCACTACTTCCACGTCTACTGTATGGAAGAAAATTCGTGCAATCTTCGGATCACCGAAACAATCTATTCTTGGTCTTATTGATGAAGGAGAACTCCTTTCATCATCGTCGGAAGTGGCAAATAGTCTAGCAAAATCTTTCCGCTCGGTGTCTCTCACCTCATCATATAATTACGATTTTCAACGGTACAAGATACAAATGGAGGTGTTTTCGTTAAACATTGGTGATTCGGTTGGTGAATTAAACACTCCATTCGTATTTAAAGAATTGTTACATGCACTTAAAAATTCACGGGACACTTCCCCTGGACCGGACAACATTCGCCTTTCCATGCTTTCACACCTTCCTAATTCGGCACTACAACAACTTTTGAATATTTTCAACGGTTTATTCTCCGAACAAGTCTTCCCACCCGGCTGGTCAGAAGCATTTATTATACCAGTACCAAAACCTGGTAAAGACCAGACGAACCCCTCAAGCTATCGCCCTATTTCATTAACAAGCGTTTTGTGTAAAATAATGGAGAGAATGGTAAACCGCAGACTTACATGGTACTTGGAGAAACATGGCTTTCTATCTCCAGAACAGTGTGGTTTTCGACAAGGACGATCTTCCATTGACCATTTAGTGTCACTAGAAACAGCCATACAAAACGCTTTCCTCAATCGGCAACACCTCGTCGCTATCTTCTTTGATATGAAAAACGCGTATGACACAGCCTGGCGACGTGGTATTCTTAACACTCTCAAAAAATGGGGAATCAAGGGCAATATGCTTGCTTTTATCCGGGAATTCTTAAATCACCGAACGGCTCGTGTTCGTGTGGATGATTCGCTCTCAGATAGTGTCATCTTGGAGAATGGAGTGCCCCAAGGTAGTGTATTAAATGCCACCTTATTTTCTGTTGCCATAAATGATATTACCAAATGTGTTCAGGCTCCTGTCCCATGCTCTCTATTTGCTGACGACTTTGCTATCTACATTGCAAGCCGTTCGGCACCTACAGCAGAGAGACTACTGCAGAACACTATACATCACCTTGAAGCTTGGTCCAGGATTACTGGTTTCACATTTTCATCCGAAAAAACAAAATGTGTAGTTTTTTCTCGGCTACGAAACCCTTCTATTCCGCAAATTTTTCTGAACGGTGAGACTATTACTATCTCTACTTACGTTAAGTTTTTAGGTTTAATTTTTGATAGCCGTCTTACTTGGGTCAAACATTTAAAAGAATTGAAAACAAAATGTTCCAAAATTCTAGATATGATGCGAGTCCTTACTAACACCAACTGGGGAGCCGATAGATCATGTATGATACGTCTTTACTATTCCTTTGTTCGCTCCCGTTTAGATTACGGTTGTGTGGCCTACTCATCAGCTCGTCAAACCGTGCTTAAAATGCTGGATAGTGTACATCATGCTTTCCTTCGGCTTGCCACAGGCGCGTTTAGATCTAGTCCTGTCGCAAGCTTACTGGTAGACTGTGGTGAACCATCACTTTGGGATAGACGAGACCAGCTTTTATTATCGTATTTTGCTCGTCTCAGAGGACAACCAAATCACCCGGCTCTTGAGTCTGTCTTTAGAAATCCTAATCTAGGAAAGTATGAGGACCATTCACGTCGTACTGCAACGGTAGGTATCCGTACCTGGCGTCTGCTGCAGCATATAAATGTTGACAAACCGTCATTCTTTCCTATATATCCTTGCTCATATCCTCCGTGGAGAATAAACCTTATAAATTTTAATTTTGACCTGACCACATACAATAAACAATCAACACCATCTATTGTCTTTCAGCAAATGTTTCTGTGTGTTCTCTCCAAGATGAAACCAGACGCGGTTGTATACACTGATGGATCGAAACAAAATGATACAGTTGGGTGTGCATTTGTTGTTAATGAGAGAACTTATGTGTTTGGTCTACCCGGTATTACGAGTGTGTTTACCGCTGAACTATACGCTATAAATAAGGCTCTAAACATCATTAACCCTAAATATAGAAAAATTCTTATTTGCAGTGACTCGTGTAGTGCTTTCCAAGCCTTAAAAAACTTTTATTCCAAACATCCTATCGTCATTGAAATTTACAACGCAATCGCTGAGTTGAATAATCGCAACACAGAATTATGTTTTTGCTGGGTCCCTAGCCACGTAGGGATTCCAGGTAATGAACATGCAGATTCCGCTGCCAAAGAAGCATGTAACCAGCCTCCTTTCACCACCCGAGTTGCTACTTCTGATTTCATTAACTATGTAAAACAATTATTAAGAACAAGGTGGCAAGGTGATTGGACAGCTACCGTTGATAATAAACTCCGTCAGATTAAAGATTCTGTGTTACCATGGAACTCCTCATACAGAAAACCCCGGCGTGAGGAAGAAGTTCTCTGTCGATTGCGGATAGGACACACGAGTACCTGTTTACAAGAGGACAACCACCTCTATGCGCAAGATGCAGCTGCCGCGTGACTGTGCGCCACATACTCGTGGACTGCATATGTTATGCGGCATTGCGTCGTAAATTTAAAATTCCTAGTAACATCCGTGGTATCTTGCGTGACGATAAGGAGGTTTTAAACCGGATGTTTATATTTTTACGTAGTATAGGGTTAATGCAAAAAATTTAATAAGTATGTATTCTTTCGTAATTGTATGTATTGTCCTATGTATTATTTTTGTTATCCGAGTAGGGAGCCTTTTACACTCCCTATCGGATTTTATTTTTCTATATTTATATATTCATATTTTTTTTTTTTTTTTTAAATTTTTCTGTGATATTAGTTTTAAGATTTTTGTGATATTAGTTGTAAGACTGTAAACGTAATAGTTTTAAGTTTTATCTCCTTTTTTAGTTTTAAGTTTTATTTATTTTTAATGTGATAGTTTTTAACATAGTTTTAAGTTACATATTAGTGTTTTTGTTGTCCGAGAATGGGCCTTTTACACCCATTCCGGATTTTGTTTCTGTTATAATAGGTTTAAGTTTTAATTTTATCTAAAAACCTTAAATTATTTTTATTTATTTATCTATTTATTTATTTTCCGGGCGATGATAACGTTCAACCGCTTTTCCCCTCAACAAAAAAAAAAAAAAAAAAAAATTACATGTAGCGATTTTCCTTAACCATACATTTTCATAAGGTTTACCGTTAGTGAGATCACCAACGCTTTTTGTTTTGAAGTTGGTAGCCATAAGTCGCTTGTTCAATTGCTGAATATAATCTTTTCTGTTACCGTCAGTCATGGTGATGTTTCTATTACAAGAGTTGTAGTTAGAATGATTCTAACACGGATACGAGTGGCTATTTATACTCCCGGTACATCCGCTTGTCAACGAACAAGTAGATATAAATCGTTATTACTTTCCTTATGATAATGCTAAATAACCAAACAATCATGTTTTGACCTGCTTATCTATTGCACACACATCCGTTCAAGTTTTAACAACTATTTTTTCCTTATAAACAGGAAACGCGTATCACCAATCACATCCGCTCAAGTTTTAACAACTATTTTTTGCTTATAAACAGGAAACGCTGCTTATCAACCGCATGAACATGTTTTGACATCCCTATCAACAATCACATCCGCTAGACTCCGATTAGAACGAAAAAAAATAATCTTTTCCTTATAAAACAGGAAAACACAATCAACCCTCCACATCCTACCAATTTTTATAAATAGTGAAGTTTAACTAGTACACTTCCACCTCAAAAATGGACCTGTTAGCATATGAAGAATTTGTAGTGTACGTAATTGAGAGCGATACACTTGAAAACTTTCTCCTAATATTGATGAAGTATATGATTATTTTGAATCAGTACGTAATACATATATGTACCAAAGAAGATGTTTTAAGAAAAAAATTTAAAAAAAATTATTGAATATGATAAAATATATAAACCTTTACATATATAACAATCCTTTTATCCAAAAAATCTTGCACGCATATGTCTATCGTACCACTCCCCTTTTTTTGAAAATACCTAAAATTTGTTAAACTCCCCTCACCATTTGTAACACAATTGATAGTGGATAAATCCAATATCATATCGTGCCACGGGCCTTTGAACCACAAAATTCAATAAGTGCAATTAAATATTGTTTTAAAACAATAGTTAGTTACAACTTTTTGTATGGGGGCTTAAAGTGTTTCTGTTTTGTGTATTTGTGTGTGTGTTTTTGTATTAAGTGTTGTAGTCCTTAAAAGGACTATTTACACATTACATGTCTACTACGATCACGTATTCCTTCTTCTTTTTATTGGTCTTTGTAATCGTCTGTTCAGATTTATCATAAGATTTTTTACGCGGATTTCTCCTTTTGCGGATCTTCGTTGGTTTCGATTTCACCTCCTTCTCAGCCAACTTTGTAACTTCCGGTTGGGTTGTTTTGAGGTTATGTAAAGTTTATTCCATGAATAGAAAGGATTGAGTGTCGTCTGGTGAATAAGAACCTTCTCCTTCCATGATGGATGGCGATCAACTACTGATTTGTATGCGCGCAGTCGGATTAAGCCTTTTTATACTTTCAAAGTAGAAGTGGTGGCGGTAACCCCCTCCACAGTTTCTTCTTCCTCTTTTAAAAATCCATCATAGTCATCATCATCATCATCATCATTATGTGTACATGTGACGTTATGTAAGTAATGAGATATTGGTATTAGTAGCGTTTAATGTTGGTAACACTGTTGCCTTCGCTGAAGGTAATGATGACGTAACATTCACTTTGGTTTTCTTCAATGTGCTTTTATCGTGTAACGTTACGTTAGGTAATGAGAATCTCGTATTAGCAACTTGAACCGTTGGTAACACCTTTGCTTTCTCTGAAGATAGTGATGCAGTGATGTTGCTAACAGTATCAGCTGACATGTTTTTTGAAGATGATGGTACGGTAGTGTTGTAAAAAATGGTCAACGCTTCCACGCACGATGAATTACACCATATTAACGGTACCGACGGCTGTGACGATGAAAAAATAATTTTACATCTTATCGGTTTCATATTCGGACATGGTACCGGATAGATGTTAAATAATACTGACACAAGTAATCCGATCAATAAGCCTGTTTCAAATACTCCCAATGTTGCCAACCACCAATTAAACGACCACTACCACCATCGTGATGCTGAACGTTCATCGTACCCGCCTCCCTTTTTTCATCATCAAATGTAAACGGTTCCGTCATTACATATCCTTTTTCACTATTCCAGTTAGCGGAGTGTATGTGACGATGCTATCATGTATTATGAGACAGTAAGCGGTCGTGTTTGCCGGTATATTGTGTTTGGTATCAAAATTGATACGTACATCTACGGTTCCTTTTTTAAACGATTCGTTCTGACGGGAACAGTCGATAACTATTATCGGTACACTGGCTTTGAAATCTGCCAAACTGTAAGCGGGACACTCGTCCTCCGGTTTGTTGTAATAACCGGACTGAAAGCTGGCGAACATTTCATACATCATATTCACGTCACCTGTAGACTATCGTACGGATAGTATTGCGAATTCAAATACAGACGAACGTTTACCAATTCGCACATATCGAAGAGCGTCAGTGATTTTGTAGCTTTATCTTTTCTGTTCGTCTGTAAACCGAATATCACGTATCTCGGTTTCTCCGTTTGCGCACACTTCTTTTCCGTCCATGAATGTATGTTTGTATGTCGTAGTGCCGGATATTCGTGGATTTGCCATGTACGAAAAGCTATCGCTAACGGTCTATCTCGTTCTACTACTTTTAACGACTCCAATCGCATCGTATCTGAAACATGAACATATGGAATTTTCCACGCTACCTTAGTCACTTTCAACTTGGAATCGGGTGCTTCTTTGAAAGATATTAGTGCGTTCACGTCGTTGGAAGATCTAAGCACAACAAATTCTTGTTTGACGTTCAATATTATGTGTTTGTAGGCTTCGGCGAAACCCATCAGCATACGCAGCGGTACGTAGAAGCAAAATCTTCCCGTGTGTTCTTCCAAATCGAATTTATCCGACGCTTTGAACTTCCACCCGAAGTTTTCCAACGAAAAAATATTCTTTATCGTTATCGTTATTCCTAACTTTTGTACGCGACACATTTCCGTTCCGTTTATCTCGTATCATATCTCCTCGAAGAGAAACGGTATCGCGTTGTTTGTTAACCACGATTCTGTTGCCCTGATATCGCCTGGTTAGTAGTTTGCCTCCCTTCGACCATCAAATAGCTTTTATGCGGTAACGTGTACACATACTTTTGGTGTATCACTATCTGGATTTCATCGTTGTTGTTGTAAGTCGACGAAGCGTACGGTAGATGAGTGTGATATTCGTACTGGGTGATGGTGTTGTCAAAAGAAACACTTTCACCGACGTTTAACATATTCACCCCTACTCTTGCCATTACGGTTCAGCAAAACTGTAAAACCAAGTTTTCGAAGAAACATCACGTTACGCGATGTTAACGCTTTGGTGTTTGCACGTCGACTGATCGGTGTGCGTGTCGTTTCGCTACTACTACTACTACTACTACTACTACTACTAATACTACCACCGCTATTGCATATTAACCGCATCGGTTGGTTTTCCTTTGTAAATACAGTCTCACCGTTACCGTACACCGAAAGTGAAGTCACCCAAAGAATAAACTACTTCACCCGGTTACACTGTATTTATATGATATTCCCCACCAGACCTACCACGCCCTACTCTCTCTACCAATCAGAACGTCACAGTCTCCCCACACACGACGCGGGAAAGTCATTGATATCCAGACAACAGCAATCTGAAACATTTTCAAAAGAATAGAACAATGTATTAAACACTCTCCTCACCATTTACAACATAGTTTGATAGTAGATAAATCTATTACCACATCATGTCGCGGGCCTTGGAACCTGCATTCAATAAATGTAATTAAATGTCGTTTTCTTTAAAAGAAAACATTTAAAAAACAATAGTTAAAGTTTTTATTGAATGGGGGTTTAAAGTGTTTTTTGTTTTGTGTATGTATGTGTAATTTTGTGTTGTTTGTTTAATGTGTTGTTCTGAAAAGTGCAGTCTAAATAGCTACCTGTTAATCATTATTCGAATGCTACATCGAAACCTTTACCAATTAGTCCTTTAAATATGAGTTTTAATTTCATAGATACCTTTCTTTCTAATTCATCCTCATTATGCGTTTCGGTACGTTAAATGGTTGTTCTTCTTCGCCATCTCGTAAACGACATATTATGCTCTTCCCATAACGTGTAGCGATTTTCCTTAACCATACATTTTCATAAGGTTTACCGATAGTGAGATCACCAACGCTTTTTGTTTCGAAGTTGGTAGCAATAAGTCGCTTGTTCAATTGCTGAATATAATCTTTTCTGTTACCGTCAGTCATGGTGATGTTTCTATTGCAAGAGTTGTAGTTAGAATGATTCTAGCACGGATACGAGTGGCTATTTATACTCCCGGTACATCCGCTTGTCAACGAACAAGTAGATATAAATCGTTATTACTTTCCTTATGATAATGCTAAATAACCAAACAATCATGTTTTGACCTGCTTATCTATTGCACACACATCCGTTCAAGTTTTAACAACTATTTTTTCCTTATAAAACAGGAAAACACCTGCTTATCTATTGTCCACACATCCGCTCAATTTTTAACAACTATTTTTTCCTTATAAACAGGAAACGCGTATCACCAATCACATCCGCTCAAGTTTTAACAACTATTTTTTGCTTATAAACAGGAAACGCTGCTTATCAACCGCATGAACATGTTTTGACATCCCTATCAACAATCACATCCGCTAGACTCCGATTAAAACGAAAAAAAATAATCTTTTCCTTATAAAACAGGAAAACACAATCAACCCTCCACATCCTACCAATTTTTATAAATAGTGAAGTTTAACTAGTACACTTCCACCTCAAAAATGGACCTGTTAGCATATGAAGAATTTGTAGTGTACGTAATTGAGAGCGATACACTTGAAAACTTTCTCCTAATATTGATGAAGTATATGATTATTTTGAATCAGTACGTAATACATATATGTACCAAAGAAGATGTTTTAAGAAAAAAATTTAAAAAAAATTATTGAATATGATAAAATATATAAACCTTTACATATATAACAATCCTTTTATCCAAAAAATCTTGCACGCATGTGTCTATCGTACCACTCCCCTTTTTTTGAAAATACCTAAAATTTGTTAAACACCCCTCACCATTTGTAACGCAATTGATATTGGATAAATCCAATATCATATCGTGCCACGGGCCTTTGAACCACAAAATTCAATAAGTGCAATTAAATATTGTTTTAAAACAATAGTTAGTTACAACTTTTTGTATGGGGGCTTAAAGTGTTTCTGTTTTGTGTATTTGTTTGTGTGTTTTTGTATTAAGTGTTGTAGTCCTTAAAAGGACTATTTACACATTACATGTTTACTACGATCACGTATTCCTTCTTCTTTTTATTGGTCTTTGTAATCGTCTGTTCAGATTTATCATAAGATTTTTACGCGGATTTCTCCTTTTGCGGATCTTCGTTGGTTTCGATTTCACCTCCTTCTCAGCCAACTTTGTAACTTCCGGTTGGGTTGTTTTGAGGTTATGTAAAGTTTATTCCATGAATAGAAAGGATTGAGTGTCGTCTGGTGAATAAGAACCATCTCCTTCCATGATGGATGGCGATCAACTACTGATTTGTATGCGCGCAGTCGGATTAAGCCTTTTTATACTTTCAAAGTAGAAGTGGTGGGGTAACCCCCTCCACAGTTTCTTCTTCCTCTTTTAAAAATCCATCATAGTCATCATCATCATCATTATGTGTACATGTGACGTTATGTTAAGTAATGAGATATTGGTATTAGTAGCGTTTAATGTTGGTAACACTGTTGCCTTCGCTGAAGGTAATGATGACGTAACATTCACTTTGGTTTTCTTCAATGTGCTTTTGTCGTGTAACGTTACGTTAGGTAATGAGAATCTCGTATTAGCAACATGAACCGTTGGTAACACCTTTGCTTTCTCTGAAGATAGTGATGCAGTGATGTTGCTAACAGTATCAGCTGACATGTTTTTTTTAAGATGATGGTACGGTAGTGTTGTAAAAAATGGTCAACGCTTCCACGCACGATGAATTACACCATATTAACGGTACCGACGGCTGCGACGATGAAAAAATAATTTTACATATTATCGGTTTCATATTCGGACATGGTACCGCATAGATGTTAAATAATACTGACACAAGTAATCCGATCAATAAGCCTGTTTTAAATACTCCCAATGTTGCCAACCACCACCTAAACGACCACTACCACCATCGTGATGCTGAACGTTCATCGTACCCGCCTCCCTTTTTTCATCGTCAATTGTAAACGGTTCCGTCATTACATATCCTTTTTCACTATTCCAGTTAGCGGAGTGTATGTGACGATGCTATCACGTATAATGAGACAGTAGGCGGTCGTGTTTGCCGGTATATTGTGTTTGATATCGAAATAGATACGTACATCTACGGTTCCTTTTTTAAACGATTCGTTCTGACGAGAACAGTCGATAACTATTATCGGTACACTGGCTTTGAAATCTGCCAAACAGTAAGCGGGACACTCGTCCTCCGGTTTGTTGTAATAACCGGACTGAAAGCTGGCGAACATTTCATTCATCATATTCACGTCACCTGTAGACTATCGTACGGATAGTATTGCGAATTCAAATACAGACGAACGTTTACCAATTCGCACATATCGAAGAGTGATTTTGTAGCTTTATCTTTTCTGTCCGTCTGTAAACCGAATATCACGTATCTCGGTTTCTCCGATTGCGCACACTTCTTTTCCGTCCATGAATGTATGTTTGTTTTTCGTAGTGCCGGATATTCGTGGATTTGCCATGTAGAAAAGCTATCGCTAACGGTCTATCTCGTTCTACTACTTTTAACGACTCCAATCGCATCGTATCGGAAACATGAACATATGGAATTTTCCACGCTACCTTAGTCACTTTCAACTTGGAATCGGGTGCTTCTTTGAAAAATTTTAATGTGCGTTCACGTCGTTGGAACATCTAAACAAAACCAATTATTGTTTGACGTTCAATATTATGTGTTTGTAGGCTTCGGCGAAACCCATCAGCATACGCAGCGGTACGTAGAAGCAAAATCTTCTCGTGTGTTCTTCCAAATCGAATTTATCCGACGCTTTGAACTTCCACCCGAAGTTTTCCAAAATATTTTCTTCGCTTTTACACAACGAAAAAATATTCTTTATCGTTATCGTTATTCCTAACTTTTGTACGCGACACATTTCCATTCCGTTTATCTCGTATCGTATCTCCTCGAAGAGAAACGGTATCGCGTTGTTTGTTAACCACGATTCTGTTGCCTTGATATCGCCTGGTTAGTAGTTTGCTTCCCTTCGACCATCAAATAGCTTTTATGCGGTAACGTGTACACATACTTTTGGTGTATCACTATCTGGATTTCATCGTTGTTGTTGTATGTCGACGAAGCGTACGGTAGATGAGTGTGATATTCGTACTGGGTGATGGTGTTGTCAAAAGAAACACTTTCACCGACGTTTAACATATTCACCCCTACTCCTGCCATTTCGGTTCAGCAAAACTGTAAAACCAAGTTTTCGAAGAAACAACACGTTACGCGATGTTAACGCTTTGGTGTTTGCACGTCGACTGATCGGTGTGCGTGTCGTTTCGCTACTACTACTACTACTACTAATACTACCACCGCTATTGTATATTAACCCCATCGGTTGGTTTTCCTTTGTAAATACAGTCTCACCGTTACCGTACACCGAAAGTGAAGTGTCACCCAAAGAATAAACTACTTCACCCGGTTACACTGTATTTATATGATATTCCCCACCAGACCTAACACGCCCTACTCTCTACCAATCAGAACGTCACAGTCTCCCCACACACGACGCGGGAAAGTCATCTGATATCCAGACAACAGCAATCTGAAACATTTTCAAAAGAATAGAACAATGTATTAAACACTCTCCTCACCATTTACAACATAGTTTGATAGTAGATAAATCTATTACCACATCATGTCGCGGGCCTTGGAACCTGCATTCAATAAATGTAATTAAATGTCGTTTTCTTTAAAAGAAATTATTTAAAAAACAATAGTTAAAGTTTTTATTGAATGGGGGTTTAAAGTGTTTTTTGTTTTGTGTATGTATGTGTAATTTTGTGTTGTTTGTTTAATGTGTTGTTCTGAAAAGTGCAGTCTAAATAGCTACCTGTTAATCATTATTCGAATGCTACATCGAAACCTTTACCAATTAGTCCTTTAAATATGAGTTTTAATTTCATAGATACCATTGTTTCTAATTCATCCTCATTAAGCGTTTCGGTACGTTAAATGGTTGTTCTTCTTCGCCATCTCGTAAACGACATATTATGCTCTTCCCATAACGTGTAGCGATTTTCCTTAACCATACATTTTCATAAGGTTTACCGATAGTGAGATCACCAACGCTTTTTGTTTCGAAGTTGGTAGCAATAAGTCGCTTGTTCAATTGCTGAATATAATCTTTTCTGTTACCGTCAGTCATGGTGATGTTTCTATTGCAAGAGTTGTAGTTAGAATGATTCTAGCACGGATACGAGTGGCTATTTATACTCCCGGTACATCCGCTTGTCAACGAACAAGTAGATATAAATCGTTATTACTTTCCTTATGATAATGCTAAATAACCAAACAATCATGTTTTGATCTGCTTATCTATTGCACACACATCCGTTCAAGTTTTAACAACTATTTTTTCCTTATAAAACAGGAAAACACCTGCTTATCTATTGTCCACACATCCGCTCAATTTTTAACAACTATTTTTTCCTTATAAACAGGAAACGCGTATCACCAATCACATCCGCTCAAGTTTTAACAACTATTTTTTGCTTATAAACAGGAAACGCTGCTTATCAACCGCATGAACATGTTTTGACATCCCTATCAACAATCACATCCGCTAGACTCCGATTAAAACGAAAAAAAATAATCTTTTCCTTATAAAACAGGAAAACACAATCAACCCTCCACATCCTACCAATTTTTATAAATAGTGAAGTTTAACTAGTACACTTCCACCTCAAAAATGGACCTGTTAGCATATGAAGAATTTGTAGTGTACGTAATTGAGAGCGATACACTTGAAAACTTTCTCCTAATATTGATGAAGTATATGATTATTTTGAATCAGTACGTAATACATATATGTACCAAAGAAGATGTTTTAAGAAAAAAATTTAAAAAAAATTATTGAATATGATAAAATATATAAACCTTTACATATATAACAATCCTTTTATCCAAAAAATCTTGCACGCATGTGTCTATCGTACCACTCCCCTTTTTTTGAAAATACCTAAAATTTGTTAAACACCCCTCACCATTTGTAACGCAATTGATATTGGATAAATCCAATATCATATCGTGCCACGGGCCTTTGAACCACAAAATTCAATAAGTGCAATTAAATATTGTTTTAAAACAATAGTTAGTTACAACTTTTTGTATGGGGGCTTAAAGTGTTTCTGTTTTGTGTATTTGTTTGTGTGTTTTTGTATTAAGTGTTGTAGTCCTTAAAAGGACTATTTACACATTACATGTTTACTACGATCACGTATTCCTTCTTCTTTTTATTGGTCTTTGTAATCGTCTGTTCAGATTTATCATAAGATTTTTACGCGGATTTCTCCTTTTGCGGATCTTCGTTGGTTTCGATTTCACCTCCTTCTCAGCCATCTTTGTAACTTCCGGTTGGGTTGTTTTGAGGTTATGTAAAGTTTATTCCATGAATAGAAAGGATTGAGTGTCGTCTGGTGAATAAGAACCATCTCCTTCCATGATGGATGGCGATCAACTACTGATTTGTATGCGCGCAGTCGGATTAAGCCTTTTTATACTTTCAAAGTAGAAGTGGTGGGGTAACCCCCTCCACAGTTTCTTCTTCCTCTTTTAAAAATCCATCATAGTCATCATCATCATCATTATGTGTACATGTGACGTTATGTTAAGTAATGAGATATTGGTATTAGTAGCGTTTAATGTTGGTAACACTGTTGCCTTCGCTGAAGGTAATGATGACGTAACATTCACATTGGTTTTCTTCAATGTGCTTTTGTCGTGTAACGTTACGTTAGGTAATGAGAATCTCGTATTAGCAACATGAACCGTTGGTAACACCTTTGCTTTCTCTGAAGATAGTGATGCAGTGATGTTGCTAACAGTATCAGCTGACATGTTTTTTTTTAAGATGATGGTACGGTAGTGTTGTAAAAAATGGTCAACGCTTCCACGCACGATGAATTACACCATATTAACGGTACCGACGGCTGTGACGATGAAAAAATAATTTTACATCTTATCGGTTTCATATTCGGACATGGTACCGGATAGATGTTAAATAATACTGACACAAGTAATCCGATCAATAAGCCTGTTTTAAATACTCCCAATGTTGCCAACCACCACTTAAACGACCACTACCACCATCGTGATGCTGAACGTTCATCGTACC
The DNA here is from genome assembly GCF_047948215.1 of Lycorma delicatula. Classification (NCBI taxonomy): domain Eukaryota; kingdom Metazoa; phylum Arthropoda; class Insecta; order Hemiptera; family Fulgoridae; genus Lycorma; species Lycorma delicatula. The sequence goes on from NC_134467.1 coordinate 18,373,048, forward strand.
CGCCTCCCTTTTTTCATCATCAAATGTAAACGGTTCCGTCATTACATATCCTTTTTCACTATTCCAGTTAGTGGAGTGTATGTGACGATGCTATCACGTATAATGAGACAGTAGGCGGTCGTGTTTGCCGGTATATTGTGTTTGATATCGAAATAGATACGTACATCTACGGTTCCTTTTTTAAACGATTCGTTCTGACGAGAACAGTCGATAACTATTATCGGTACACTGGCTTTGAAATCTGCCAAACAGTAAGCGGGACACTCGTCCTCCGGTTTGTTGTAATAACCGGACTGAAAGCTGGCGAACATTTCATTCATCATATTCACGTCACCTGTAGACTATCGTAGGGATAGTATTGCGAATTCAAATACAGACGAACGTTTACCAGTTCGCACATATCGAAGAGTGATTTTGTAGCTTTATCTTTTCTGTCCGTCTGTAAACCGATTGCGCACACTTCTTTTCCGTCCATGAATGTATGTTTGTTTGTCGTAGTGCCGGATATTCGTGGATTTGCCATGTACGAAAAGCTATCGCTAACGGTCTGTCTCGTTCTACTACTTTTAACGACTCCAATCGCATCGTATCGGAAACATGAACATATGGAATTTTCCACGCTACCGTAGTCACTTTCAACTTGGAATCGGGTGCTTCTTTGAAAAATATTAGTGCGTTCACGTCGTTGGAAGATCTAAACAAAACCAATTCTTGTTTGACGTTCAATATTATGTGTTTGTAGGCTTCGGCGAAACCCATCAGCATACGCAGCGGTACGTAGAAGCAAAATCTACCCGTGTGTTCTTCCAAATCGAATTTATCCGACGCTTTGAACTTCCACCCGAAGTTTTCCAAAATATTTTCTTCGCTTTTACACAACGAAAAAATGTTCTTTATCGTTATCGTTATTCCTAACTTTTGTACGCGACACATTTCCGTTCCGTTTATCTCGTATCGTATCTCCTCGAAGAGAAACGGTATAGCGTTGTTTGTTAACCACGATTCTGTTGTCCCCGACGGGGAGTCTTATTCTTTAAGACTTTGGGGGTTGGCGTCCCCACGGGCCTAGCCTCCGCAGCTTTTCTTCCCACTATACAATGAGCTGCGGAACACTTTACATTTTACACATATACTACACCAAGAACACTACATAAATTACAACATACACACATACACAATTACACAACAACAACCTACACTGATATTTCTTACATTTACACTCGGTGGTGTTGCGACATCTTACGAAACGCAACCGTAACCCAAGGTGGGAACAAATCGTGCCGATGGGTGAATGGCTCTACGTAGTGAGTCTCGAACGATGTCCTCTGGGCACCAGGGCGAACCCAGTTGTATTTAGCTCTAGCTCCAGTACGCGTGCGCTCTGCTGGAGTGGTCCATTTTTCGCCGGTACTCGTGGGACCAAAATTTCAGTTCCAATAATAAACACTATGATGGTTGGTGGTCCATCTGAAAAAACCACCATTTTAAGTCTTGCGAAGAGACCTCGATCAGCTTCGTCTGACGAGGATAAAAGTCCTACTGAACAGAATTTCTTAAAATCAAAATATAAAAATATCAGATTCGTTGTTCTCAAAAATAGTCAGGAAGGTGGCTCCCTTCAAAAGGTCTCACCGTTTTTAATAAACAAAACCATAACAGGTGCAAGTGGCTCCCCGAAGAATATCAGGAAATTACGCGACGGATCGATTCTGGTTGAAACATTCAACGATGAGCAGAGTCGATCTATCTTACGTCTCCGTAGTATGGGTGGCATAAATATAAGCGCAGAATGCCACAAAACGCTAAATACGAGCCGGGGGGTAATTTTTTGTAGAGACCTTCTGGATATAGATATCTCTGAAATAGTTGACGAGCTGTGCCACCAAGATGTTGTTGAGGTGAAACGTATAATGAAACGGCAGAACGGAACAGAAGAACCGACACCGTCTCTTATATTAACATTCAGTCTCCCTGTTCCACCAGAAAAGATCAAAGTGGGTTACCTCTCGGTTCGGGTACGACCATTCATACCCAACCCACGGCGATGTTTCAGATGCCAAGGTTTTGGTCATACTACAACATCTTGCACGAAAACTGAGATCTGTGCTCGATGTGGTAAAGAAGGTCACAACGACACTAACTGCGAAGAAAGTGAAAAATGTGCAAACTGCAGTGGTTCACATACAGCCCGCTCCCGAGATTGCCCAACTTTTAAAGAAAAAAAGGCAATTCTCAAAATCTGTACGGAGCAAAAACTATCTTTTCCGGCTGCACGTAGAGAATATAAAAAGATAAACAACTCACGGAACCTGGTTAAACCAGACGTATCTTTTGCCACCGTTACAACTAAACAAATTCCTACAAATGCTAATAATCAGCAGTGCGGATCCTGCAATGAGCTTAAAAAACTTGTTCAGATGCTATCTGATCAAGTAGCTTCACTTACAGCCACTATCTCAGAGCTGACAAAAATGAATAAAAAGTCCTCCATCGCAGCTAGTGAATCAAACAGTATGATACATACGAAAGTTCCTATTCCCAAAATCGTACCGCCACGAATAGCGACTATCACAGCTGGCAGTAAGCCACCTAATAAGCTCCCCATAAAGGGAACCCACGTAACTATCTCTTCTGGGATGTCAACTACAGCATCCCATTCAAATAAATCTCCTCCACCATCTCCTCATATACTGGAGGATATGGTTGAAGAACCACCCGACCCTAGGGCATCGGAGTTCTTTAAAATAAAAAATTCAAAAAAGAAAAACCGAATCACGTACAACTAATTTTTATTTAGTTTCCGAAATTTATTTTTTTATTTGCTTTTTACACTTATGAACATTATTCAGTGGAATGTTAGAGGTATTCGGTCCCGCATTGAAGATATTAGAGTACTGGCGCACACACATGATCCACTAATCATGTGTTTCCAGGAAACTCACCTCCTACAACATGACCGAATTACATTTAGAGGATACTTCTGCGAGAGATACGACTGCCTAGTAGACAGTAGGGAGAGTGGTGGAGTAGCGATTTTCATGAAGAATGGGGTGTCAGCTACAAGAATTCAACTAACCACTGTCATTCCTGCTATTGCAGTAAAGGTCACTATTCCCTTCAAATTGCATATCTGCAATCTGTATCTCTCACCGAACACTGTGTTCAGTGCTTTAGACGTCTCAAATCTCCTTACACAAATACCATCTCCATCGTTAATAGTAGGAGACTTCAATGCCCATCATATTTCCTGGGGCTCAACCTTCTGCTCCACTCGAGGAAATATGATAAACAGATTGAGACAAGATTTTGACCTTTGCCTACTGAATAATGGATCACACACATTTATGTCCTTATCAACTGGTGCTGCATCTAACCTTGATCTTTCCATATGCTCACCGAATGTACTCCCTCATTTTAATTGGTCGATTTGTGATGACTATCACGGCAGTGATCATAGACCAATTATTATTAGTTTCGGTGTAGACTGCGAGATTAAAAGAATGCCACGGAGATGGATTGTTGAAAAGGCAGATTGGAACGGATACTGTAAAGCATTCCAATCTCAGTATGACGATGGAGCGAACATCCTCGACCAATATTCTTCTTTTACGTCCATGATACTTAAGAATGCCAACAGATATATCCCACAAACATCGGGTAATCCTAGACGTCCTTTCGTTCCATGGTGGAACGATGAATGCAAAATTGCTATTAGGAATCGACGGCAGGCACTACGTAAATTTAATCGTAGGCCCACAACAGAACATCTAAATTTATACCGCAGGGCTAGAGCGGTGTGCCGTCGAGTATTCTTGGACGCTAAGAGGAATTCATGGACGAAATACGTGAGCACTATCTCACGCACTACTTCCACGTCTACTGTATGGAAGAAAATTCGTGCAATCTTCGGATCACCGAAACAACCTATTCTTGGTCTTATTGATGAAGGAGAACTCCTTTCATCATCCTCGGAAGTGGCAAATAGTCTAGCAAAATCTTTCCGCTCGGTGTCTCTCACCTCATCATATAATAACGATTTTCAACGGTACAAGATACAAATGGAGGTGTTGTCGTTAAACATTGGTGATTCGGTTGGTGAATTAAACACTCCATTCGTATTTAAAGAATTGTTACATGCACTTAAAAATTCACGGGACACTTCCCCTGGACCGGACAACATTCGCCTTTCCATGCTTTCACACCTTCCTAATTCGGCACTACAACAACTTTTGAATATTTTCAACGGTATATTCTCCGAACAAGTCTTCCCACCTGGCTGGTCAGAAGCATTTATTATACCAGTACTAAAACCTGGTAAAGACCAAACGAACCCCTCAAGCTATCGCCCTATTTCATTAACAAGCGTGTTGTGTAAAATAATGGAGAGAATGGTAAACCGCAGACTTACATGGTACTTGGAGAAACATGGCTTTCTATCTCCAGAACAGTGTGGTTTTCGACAAGGACGATCTTCCATTGACCATTTAGTGTCACTAGAAACAGCCATACAAAACGCTTTCCTCAATCGGCAACACCTCGTCGCTATCTTCTTTGATATAAAAAAGGCGTATGATACAGCCTGGCGACGTGGTATTCTTAACACTCTCCAAAAATGGGGAATCAAGGGCAATATGCTTGCTTTTATCCGGGGATTCATAAATCACCGAACGGCTCGTGTTCGTGTAGATGATTCGCTCTCAGATAGTGTCATCTTGGAGAATGGAGTGCCCCAAGGTAGTGTATTAAGTGCCACCTTATTTTCTGTAGCCATAAATGATATTACCAAATGTGTTCAGGCTCCTGTCTCATGCTCTCTATTCGCTGACGACTTTGCTATCTACATTGCAAGCCGTTCGGCACCCACAGCAGAGAGACTACTGCAGAACACTATATATCACCTTGAAGCTTGGTCCAGGATTACTGGTTTCACATTTTCATCCGAAAAAACAAAATGTGTAGTTTTTTCTCGGCTACGAAACCCTTCTATTCCGCAAATTTTTCTGAACGGTGAGACTATTACTATCTCTAATTACGTTAAGTTTTTAGGTTTAATTTTTGATAGTCGTCTTACTTGGGTCAAACATTTAAAAGAATTGAAAACAAAATGTTCCAAAATTTTAGATATGATGCGAGTACTTACTAACACCAAGTGGGGAGCCGATAGATCATGTATGATACATTTTTACTATTCCTTTGTTCGCTCCCGTTTAGATTACGGTTGTGTGGCCTACTCATCAGCTCGTCAAACCGTGCTTAAAATGCTGGATAGTGTACATCATGCTTTCCTTCGGCTTGCTACAGGCGCGTTTAGATCAAGTCCTGTCGCAAGCTTACTTGTAGACTGTGGTGAACCATCACTTTGGGATAGACGAGACCAGCTCTTATTATCTTATTTTGCTCGTCTCAGAGGACAGCCAAATCACCCGGTTCTTGAGTCAGTCCTTAAAAATCCTAATCTAGGAAAGTATGAGGATCATCCACGACGTACTGCACCTGTAGGTGTCCGTACCTGGCGTCTGCTGCAGCATATAAATGTTGACACACCGTCATTCTTTCCTATGTACCCTTGCTCATATCCTCCATGGAGAATAAGCCTTATAAATTTTAATTTTGACCTGACTACATGTAATAAACAATCAACACCATCTATCGTCTTTCAGCAGATGTTTCAGTGTGTTCTCTCCAAGGCGAAACCAGACGCGGTTGTATACACTGATGGATCGAAACAAAACGATACGGTTGGGTGTGCTTTTGTTGTCAATGAGAGAACTTATATGTTTGGTCTCCCCAGTATTACGAGTGTGTTTACCGCTGAACTATATGCTATAAATAAGGCTCTAAACATCATTAACCCTAAATATAGAAAAATTCTTATTTGCAGTGACTCGTGTAGTGCTCTCCAAGCCTTAAAGAACTTTTATTCCAAACATCCTATCGTCATTGAAATTTACAACGCAATCGCTGAGTTGAATAATCGCAACACAGAATTAAGTTTTTGCTGGGTCCCTAGCCACGTAGGGATTCCAGGTAATGAACATGCAGATTCCGCTGCCAAAGAAGCATGTAACCAGCCTCCTTTCACCACCCGAGTTGCTACTTCTGATTTCATTAACTATGTAAAACAATTATTAAGAACAAGGTGGCAAGGTGATTGGACAGCTACTGTTGATAATAAACTCCGTCAGATTAAAGATTCTGTGTTACCATGGAACTCCTCATACAGAAAACCCCGGCGTGAGGAAGTAGTACTCTGTCGATTGCGGATAGGACACACGAGAGTCACACACGAGTACCTGTTTACAAGAGGACAACCACCTCTATGCGCAAGATGCAACTGCCGCGTGACTGTGCGCCACATACTCGTGGACTGCATATGTTATGCGGCATTGCGTCGTAAATTTAAAATTCCTAGTAACATCCGTGGTATCTTGCGTGACGATAAGGAGGTTTTAAACCGCATGTTTATATTTTTACGTAGTATAGGGTTAATGCAAAAAATTTAATAAGTATGTATTCTTTAGTAATTGTATGTATTGTCCTATGTATTGTTTTGTTATCCGAGTAGGGAGCCTTTTACACTCCCTATCGGATTTTTTTTTGTTTTTTTTTGTATGTTTTTTTAAATTCGTCTGTGATATTAGTTATAAGATTTTTGTGATATTAGTTTTAAGTTTTATCTCCTTTTTTAGTTTTAAGTTTTATTTATTTTTAATGATAGTTTTTAACATAGTTTTAAGTTTTATTTATTTTTAATGTGATAGGTTTTAACATAGCTTTAAGTTTTATTTATTTTTAATGTGATAGTTTTTAACAGAGTTTTAAGTTACATATTAGTGTTTTTGTTATCCGAGAATGGACCTTTTACACCCATTCCGGATCTTGTTTCTGTGATAGTAGTTTTAAGTTTTAATTTTATCTAAAAACCTAAAATTATTTTTATTTATTTATTTATGTATTTATTTATCTATTTATTTATTTTCCGGGCGATGATAACGTTCAACCGTTTTTCGCCCTTAAAAAAAAAAAAAAAAAAAAAAAACGATTCTGTTGCCTTGATATCGCCTGGTTAGTAGTTTGCTTCCCTTCGACCATCAAATAGCTTTTATGCGGTAACGTGTACACATACTTTTGGTGTATCGGTATCTGGATTTCATCGTTTTTGTTGTAAGTCGACGAAGCGTACGGTAGATGAGTGTGATATTCGTACTGGGTGATGGTGTTGTCAAAAGAAACACTTTCACCGACGTTTAACATATTCACCCCTACTCCTGCCATTACGGTTCAGCAAAACTGTAAAACCAAGTTTTCGAAGAAACAACACGTTACGCGATGTTAACGCTTTGGTGTTTGCACGTCGACTGATCGGTGTGCGTGTCGTTTCGCTACTACTACTAATACTACCACCGCTATTGTATATTAACCCCATCGGTTGGATTTCCTTTTTAAATACAGTCTCCGTTTAAACCGTTTCGGTTTCACCGCGGAAATTTATCAGTTTTCCGTCCTGATCGGTAAATTTTATAGCGATGTCATCTAAGTTCCTTATATTAACTGGTAGGTATATTATAATCTTCGGCGAATCGATTATTTTGAAACCAGGCGGAATGCTTTGCGTAAATTCGTGCAACGAATGTCCTTCTAATCCGTTCGTGTAGGAGCCTCGTATCAGGTTGCATTCGACCCTTACGGTTTTCATGTTTTTAATGGCAACCGCTTCGATGACTCGTCCCATATATCTGCCGCTAGATTAGTTTTTTCAAACCCCAACAACGGTGCCAGACTATCTTTTGACGACAGATCGATCACAGCGTTGTATTTAAGTTCGCATTTTAACGTATTGTTATTCGGTCGCATAAGTATATCTATTTGGTGTTTGTCATTGAGTTCATCGCCCAACCGTTTAGCGATATCGTCCACCTCGTACGATCCGGTTGGTAGAGTCAGTTTAATGATTTTTTAGGTTTCTTTGGAACGGCAATAATTGTGTTGTTGATTCCCTCTTCGACATTCGGAATCGAGTTATATGTGGTTAGGTTTATCAACGCCAATTCCTATTCGCCATCAGACAAATCTAATGGTGGAAAGATTGTAGCGTTTAATAGCGATGTATATCCACTTATGCAGAACATGTTTATCTGTACGCTGACGAATCACGACTGAGAAATTCAAGACATAAATGTCCGCCGATAACCGTGTTTACACTCTGTCTGCTTTTATAATTGAAATTTATAATCGCATCGGATGGAAAATAACGCATCAGTTCGTTAGGTGGACGTAAATTACCGAAACTATCAAAATAGTCCACCATCCGTCTACGTTTTCTATAACATACCCAGTGTGTTCCATGTATGTTACCAGTGTTACCCACTGGTAACATACCAGTTCCGGTACTGCGATCAAGATCAAACTATCGCAGACTCGTTAGTCTTTGGTTTTTTGGGTAATGCGTCCAACATGAAGACTCCTCGAAAATCGGCTGTATTAGTTTTCTCGCGTACCATATCAGTAATATATTCGATAGCGGACGCACTGGTATTACCTTTATTGGAGACGACGAAGACGTCGTTGGCGTTTTTTTTACCACCAATCTTCGATTCGGTCAAAGGGTAGGGTTTAAGGTATAATCCCTGTCCTGCAGTGCTTGCTTTTCTTTTCATCATTTCAATAAGACGTTTTATATTATTCCTTTTTGATCGTCTTCTTCGTCTTCTTACTCTTTCACCGCCGAACTTTGCTTTTAACTTCATCGGGTTTGTAACCGCTAATGCCGTAGTCTTTTCTGCGATACTCGAATCCTTAGCTTTAACTCTTTCCCAAGCGCTATCGGCTAATCTACGATCAGCAGCCGCTCTGTTTTCGTTATCACTGTCCGTAGCGTATGCGATATCGTGTACTTTATAAGCTGCGTCCAACTTGTTTACAGCAGGGTCACCTCTCTTAAATAGTTTTTTTTAAATTCGTTCCCGGCCCGCAGTACCGATAGCTAGGAATATGTAGCTCTACGGCAATAAATCGATTCCTTTGTTTAAAACTTTACCCATCACCTTTTTGACATTTTTTAATGCCTTATCACCGATATAAGATCCTAACGCACCAGCAGCTCCCGTCGATAGAGATGTTTACAGTCCTCCGCCTCGTTTAAGACTGGCTATTCGTTTAGATCTTCTCACCTTACCCTTTCGAACAGGAGACGTTTGGACCTCCTCACTTTTTTTTTAGGGATTTTTATTTTATTTTATTTTTAAGAAAAAAAATAAATAAAAGTAATTAAAGCTGTTTGATAAAATTAAAATTTAAAACTACTATCACAGGAAACAAAATCCGGAATGGGTGTAAAAGGCCCATTCTCGGATAACAAAAACATTAAAAAAGAAAAAAAGGAAAAACATTAACATGAAACTTAAAACTACGGTAAAAACTAACATATTAAAAATAAATAAAACTTAAAACTAAAAAAGGAGATAAAACTAATATGTTTAAAGACTTACAACTTATAGCACAAAAATCTTACAACTAGTATCACAGACGAATTTGTAAAACATAAAAAAATTATGAATATATAAATATAGAAAAATAAAATTTTATAATATATATATATATATATATATATATATATATATATATATATATATATTATAAAATTTTCAAATTCCGATAGGGAGTGTAAAAGGCTCGCTACTCGGATAACAAAAACATTACATAGGACTAAAGTAATTGAATTTTTATGTTATGTTATTTTTTGTATTAACCCTATACTAAGCAAAAACAGAAACATCTGGTTTAAAACCTCTTTATCATTACACAAGATCCACGGATGTTTGTGGGTAGTTAAATTAACGACGCAATGCCGGATAACATATGCAGTCCACGAGTATGTGGCGCACAGTCATGCGGCAGTTGCATCGTGTGGATAGGGGTGCTTGTTCTCTTGTCATCAGGTGCTCGTGTGTGACCCTGGTGTGTCTTATCCGCAACCGACAGAAGACTACTTCCTCACGCCGATATTTTCTACATGAGGAGTCCCATGGCAACATAGAATTTTTTCCCCGACGGGGAGGCTTATTCTTTAAGACTTTGGGGGTTGGCGTCCCCACGTGCCTAGTCTCCGCAGATTTCCTTCCCACTATACAATGAGCTGCGGAACACTTTACATTATACACATATACTACACCAAGAACACTACATAAATTACAACATACACACATACACAATTACACAACAACAACCTACACTGATATTTCTTACATTTACACTCGGTGGTGTTGCAACATCTTACGAAACGCAACCGTAACCCAAGGTGGGAACAAATCGTGCCGATGGGTGAATGGCTCTACGTAGTGAGTCTCGAACGATGTCCTCCGGGCACCAGAGCGAACCCAGTTGTATTTAGCTCTAGCTCCAGTACGCGTGCGCTCTGCTGGATTGGTCCATTTTTCGCCGGTACTCGTGGGACCAAAATTTCAGTTCCAACAATAAACACAATGATGGTTGGTGGTCCATCTGAAAAAACCACCAAATACAGTCTTGTGAAGAGACCTCGGTCAGCTTTGTCTAACGAGGATAAAAGTCCTACTGAAGAGAACCACAACTTGTTAGAATCGAAATATAAAAATATTAGATTCGTTGTTCTCAGAAATAGTCAGGAAGGTGGCTCCCTTCAAAAGGTTTCACCTTTCTTAATTAACAAAACCATATACCAGGTGCAAGTGGCTCCCCGAAGAATATCAGAAAATTACGTGACGGATCGATTCTGATCGAAACATTCAACGATGAACAGAGTCGATCTATCTTACGTCTCCGTAATATGGGTGGTATAAATATAAGTGCAGAATGCCACAAAACGTTAAATACGAGCCGGGGTGTTATTTTTTGTAGAGACCTTTTAGATATAGATATCTCTGAAATAGTTGATGAGCGTTGCCACCAAGATGTTGTTGAAGTGAAACGTATAATGAAACGGCAGAACGGAACAGAAGAACCGACACCGTCTCTTATATTAACATTCAATCTCCCTGTTCCACCAGAAAAGAAAGAAGTAGGTTACCTCTCGGTTTGGGTACGACCATTCATACCCAACCCACGGCGATGTTTCAGATACCAAGGTTTTGGTCACATTACAACATCTTGCACGAAAACTGAGATCTGTGCTCGATGTGGTAAAGGTCACAACGACACTAACTGCGAAGAAAGTGAAAAATGTGTAAACTGCAGTGGTCCACATACAGCCCGCTCACGAGATTGCCCAACTTTTAAAGAAGAAAAGGCAATTCTCAAAATCTGTACGGAGCAAAAACTATCTTTTCCGGCTGCACGGAGAGAATACAAAAAGTTAAACAATTCACGGAACCTGGTTAAACCAGACGTATCTTTTGCCACCGCTACTTCTAAACAAATTCCTACAATGTTATGTTAATAATCAGCAGTGCGGATCCTGCAATGAGCTTAAAAAACTTGTTCAGATGCTATCTGATCAAGTAGCTTCACTTACAGCCACTATCTCAGAGCTGACAAAAATGAATAAAAAGTCCTCCGTCGCAGTTAGTGAATCAAACAGTATGATACATACGAAAGTTCCTGTTCCCAAAGTCGAACCGGCACGATTAGCGACTATCACAGCTGGCAGTAAGCCACCTAATAAGCTCCCCATAAAGGGAACCCACATAACTATCTCCTCTGGGATGTCAACTACAGCATTCCATTCAAATAAATCTTCTCCACCATCACCTCATATACTGGAGGATATGGTTGAAGAACCACCCGACCCTAGGGCATCGGAGTTCTTTAAAATAAAAAATACAAAAAATAAAAACTTTTATTACTAAAAATTTTTTTATTTATTTTTTTACACTTATGGACATTATTCAGTGGAATGTTAGAGGTATTCGGTCCCGCATTGAAGATATTAGAGTACTAGCGCACACACATGATGTGTTTTTAAGAAACTCACCTTCTTCAACATGACCGAATTACACTCAGAGGATACTTCTGTGAGAGATACGACTGCCTAGTAGACAGTAGGGAGAGTGGTGGGTAGCGATTTTCATGAAGAATGGGGTGTCAGCTACAAGAATTCGACTAACCACTGTCATTCGTGCTATTGCAGTGAAGGTCTCTATTCGCTTCAAATTGCATATCTGCAATCTGTATCTGTCACCGAACACTGCGTTCAGTGCTTTAGATGTCTCAAATCTCCTCACGCAAATACCATCTCCATCGTAAATAGTAGGAGACTTCAATGCCCATCATATTTCCTGGGCTCAACCTTCTGCTCCACTCGAGGAAATATGATAAACAGATTGAGACAAGATTTTGACCTTTGCCTACTGAATAATGGATCACACACATTCATGTCCTTAGCAACTGGTACTGTATCTAACCTTGATCTTTCCATATGCTCACCGAATGTGCTCCATCATTTTAATTGGTCTGTTTGTGATGACTTTCACGGCAGTGATCATAGACCAATTATTATTGGTTTCGGTGTAGACTGCGAGATTAAAAGAAGGCCACGGAGATGGATTGTTGAAAAGGCAGATTGGAACGGATACCATAAAGCATTCCAATCTCAGTATGACAATGGAGCGAACATCCTCGACCAATATTCTTCTTTTACGTCCATGATACTTAAGAATGCCAACAGATATATCCCACAAACATCGGGTAATCCTAGACGTCCTTTCGTTCCATGGTGGAACGATGATTGCAAATATGCTATTAGGAATCGACGACAGGCACTACGAAAATTTAATCGTAGGCCTACAACAGAACATCTAAATTTATACCGCAGGGCTAGAGCGGTGTGCCGTCGAGTATTCTTGGACGCTAAGAGGAATTCATGGACGAAATACGTAAGCACTATCTCACGCACTACTCCCACGTCTACTGTATGGAAGAAAATTCGTGCAATTTTTGGATCACCGAAACACTCTATACACGGTCTTATTGAAGAAGGAGAACTCCTTTCATCATCCCCGGAAGTGGCAAATAGTCTAGCAAAATCTTTCCGCTCGGTGTCTCTCACCTCATCATATAATAACGATTTTCAACGGTACAAGATACAAATAGAAGTATTATCGTTAAACATTGGTGATTCGGTTGGTGAATTAAACACTCCATTCGTATTTAAAGAATTGTTACATGCACTTAAAAATTCACGGGACACTTCCCCTGGACCGGATAACATTCGCCTTTCCATGCTTTCACACCTTCCTAATTCGGCACTACAACAACTTTTGAATATTTTCAACGGTTTATTCTCCGAACAAGTCTTCCCACCCGGCTGGTCAGAAGCATTTATTATACCAGTACTAAAACCTGGTAAAGACTTAACGAACCCTTCAAGCTACCGCCCTATTTCATTAACAAGCGTTTTGTGTAAAATAATGGAGAGAACGGTAAACCGCAGACTTACATGGTACTTGGAAAAAACATGGTTTTCTATCTCCAGAACAGTGTGATTTTCGACAAGGACGATCTTCTATTGACCATTTAGTGTCACTAGAAACAGCCATACAAAACGCTTTCCTAAATCGGCAGCACCTCGTCGCTATCTTCTTCGATATAAAAAAAGCGTATTACACAGCCTGGCGACGTGGTATTCTTAACACTCTCAAAGAATGGGGAATCAAGGGCAATATGCTTGCTTTTATCCGGGGATTCTTAAATCACCGAACGGCTCGTGTTCGTGTGGATGATTCGCTCTCAGATAGTGTCATCTTGGAGAATGGAGTGCCCCAAGGTAGTGTATTAAGTGCCACCTTATTTTCTGTAGCCATAAACGATATTAACAAATGTGTGCAGGCTCCTGTCTCATGCTCTCTATTTGCTGACGACTTTGCTATCTGTATTGCAAGCCGTTCAGCACCTACAGGAGAGAGACTACTGCAGAACCCTATATCTCACCTTGAAGCTTGGTCCAGGATTACTGGTTTCACATTTTCATCCGAAAAAACAAAATGTGTAGTTTTTTCTCGGCTACGAAACCCTTCTATTCCGCAAATTTTTCTGAACGGAGAGACTATTACGATCTCTACTTACGTCAAGTTTTTAGGTTTATTTTTAGCCGTCTTACTTGGGCCAAACATTTAAAAGAATTGAAAACGAAATGTTCCATACTTCTAGATATGATGAGAGTCCTTACTAACACCAACTGGGGAGCCGATAGATCACGTATGATACGTTTTTACTATTCCTTTGTTCGCTCCCGTTTAGATTATGGTTGTGTCGCCTACTCTTCAGCTCGTCAATTCGTGCTTAAAATGCTGGATAGTGTACATCATGCTTTCCTTCGGCTTGCCCCAGGCGCGTTTAGATCAAGTCCTGTCGCAAGCTTACTTATAGACTGTGGTGAACCATCACTTTGGGATAGACGAGACCAGCTTTTATTATCTTATTTTGCTCGTCTCAGAGGAGAGCCAAATCACCCGGCTCTTGACTCAGTCTTTAGAAATCCTAATCGAGGAAAGTATGAGGCCAATCCACGTCGTACTGCACCTGTAGGTATCCGTACCTGGCCGCTGCTGCAGCATATAAACGTTGACACACCGTCATTCTTTCCTATGTATCCTAGCTCATATCCTCCATGGAGAATAAACCTTATAAATTTTAATTTTGACCTTACGACATACAATAAACAATCAACACCATCTACTTTCTTTCAGCAAATGTTTCAGTGTGTTCTCTTCAAGATGAAACCAGACGCGGTTGTATACACTGATGGATCGAAACAAAACGATACAGTTGGGTGTGCGTTTGTTGTCAATGAGAGAACTTATATGTTTGGTCTATCCGGTATTACGAGTGTGTTTACCGCTGAACTATACGCTATAAATAAGGCTCTAACTTCATTAACTCTAAATATAGTAAAATTCTTATTTGCAGTAACTCGTGTAGTGCTCTCCAAGCCTTAAAAAACTTTTATTCCAAACATCCTATCGTCATTGAAATTTACAACGCTATCGCTGAGTTGAATAATCGCAACACAGAATTAAGTTTTTGCTGGGTCCCTAGCCACGTAGGGATTTCAGGTAATGAACATGCAGATTCCGGTGCCAAAGAAGCATGTAACCAGCCTCCTTTCACCACCCGAGTTGCTACTTCTGATTTCATTAACTATGTAAAACAATTACTAAGAGCAAGGTGGCAAGGTGAGACTGGACGGCTACCGTTGAAAATAAACTCCGTCAAATTAAAGATTCTGTGTTACCATGGGACTCCTCATACAGAAAACCCCGGCGTGAGGAAGTAGTTCTCTGTCGATTGCGGATAGGACACACGAGGGTCACACACGAGTACCTGTTTACAAGAGGACAAGCACCTCTATGCGCAGGATGCAACTGCCGCGTGACTGTGCGCCACATACTCGTGGACTGCATATGTTATGCGGCATTGCGTCGTAAATTTAAACTACCCAGAAACATCCGTGGTATCTTGTGTAATGATAAAGAGGTTTTAAACCAGATGTTTCTGTTTTTGCGTAGTATAGGGTTAATACAACAAATTTAATTACTCTAGTCCTATATATTGTTTTTGTTATCCGAGTAGCGAGCCTTTTACACTCCCTATCGGAATTTTCTTTATATATATATATATATATATATTCATATTTTGTTGTTTTTTTTTGATGTTTTTTAAATTCGTCTGTGATATTAGTTGTAAGATTTTTGTGATATTAGTTGTAAGTTTTATCTCTCTTTTTAGTTTTAAGTTTTATTTAGTTTTAATATGATAGTTTTTAACGTAGTTTTAAGTTGCATGTTAGTTTTTTTGTTATCCGAGAATGGGCCTTTTACACCCATTCCGGATTTTGCTTCCTGTGATAATAGTTTTAAGTTTTAATTACTTTTATTTATTTATTTATTTTCCGGGCGATGATAACGACCAATCGTTTTCCTCCCTAAAAAAAACAAAAAAAAAAAAAAAAAAAAAAACAGAATCTACAGTAGCCGTCCAGCCACCTTGCCTCGAGTGGTGAAATGAGGCTGGTTACATCTGGAATGTTTGGATTGTTCGCCTTGGCGTATCTGTTTGAAATCATGGCTACACCGTCTCGTGTTCCTTTTTCAACATACAGATGCCTATCTATGTCTGTCAACAGTTCCAGTTTTTGACTGGTAAATTTTAACATGACATTCCACGTGTAATGGGGGTGGTGGAGTAAAAGTGACAGGAGTCCAAACCGTAATATTGCATAGACGTACTTAGAAAATTTTCAAATACGTCTGCCAACAATAATACGTCACTAAGAAGTTAAAGATCGTGGTAATCGCCTAACGTATTGCAGTCAAACGTTTCCAACACGTTTTGAGCGTGAACGTAATCATCGTCGTTATGTTCTCTCTTCTTAGCGTACTGTAGAATGCCGTCTGCGGTTTGTTTCGAAAAGTTGGGTTTCGAAAAACTTGTTTATATGGGTTATGTACTCGTACGGGTAAACGCCTTTACGGATTAAACAATCTTTTTTCTCGGGTAGCGGGCAACAGTTCGTGAGATGTTTAAATACGGTGTCTTTGTCCTGACAATTTTTTACTATGTTTTCTACAAGTTATTCGAGGGACGACGAAAGAAATTGTAAATAGTCCAAAAACTTCAATGGACCGATGGACAGTGACTGTAATCGTTCGGACGTGTTGGCGATACAGTTTATTTTTACATCGTCCTTATATTTTCCCAAAGCTTGAACTATGTGATGGCTATCGTAACTGCGAAGGGTATGAAAAAAATACCGGCATATGCTCGGTGTGCTTACAATTTAAATTGCACTCGTTATGACATGCACCAAGAAACCGTGCTGCGGTATTTGAGTGATGACGTACATGATCCTCGTTCAACTCACAATGACAAAGAAAACACTCGGTAGCCCTTTGAAATGTTTAAGTGTCTTCGGGAGTCATCACCATCCGTTTTTCGGTAATAATAATTTAAGCAATCTATCGGCGTGACCGAGCAATTCATCCAGCATCTTTTCAACGATATTTTCACCATCGGTTCTCCCTCGGTAGACTACAGGACCTTCGCAAATCTGCCCTTCCTCGTCTAGGATTACGTATGCGTAACCGTACGGAAGATGATGGGCTACCTTATCGGTAAAACTAGTGTTGGGTTTAGGAGTGGCAGTGTCCATCGGACGTACAAATGATTCAAAGTCTGCATACACCGTATAAGAAACGCGTAGTGTGGACGAGTAGTCCCTAAACTTCATAACGCATTCCTTTTCTTTAGCGGGATCGGGTACTCTTATCCTTTGTGCACCGTGTCGCTTACACTCGATCAAATGTTGGTTTAGGTTTTGTGTAGTGATAAGTGGGTCTGATGAACTCAAACGGTGCAGGCAATATGAATTGTATTTACTGCAGGAATTAGCCTTTGTGAGACCCGAAAGGAGACGAGATAACCCATTTTTACTCTGTTTGGTATTAATAAGGCAATTTATCTCTCGTCTCCCCTGCAAGCAGCAATAGGTGTATGCAGTGGGTACGATCGCGGTTTTCGGTAACCCGTACCGGGTACACACGATCGTTATCTTCCTCATAGCCGTAGACATTGACGCTTATTGTGGGGTTCAACACCACGAAGCGATATGATATGTCGGTCATGTTAATTTCATGTTCGTACTTTGCATACCAAACCTGTCGTTGGTGTTTGCCAAATTGATTGTAGAGGTATGCTAGTACGGACCATAGGAAATATTTTTTATCATGCGGATTTTTTACATTAATTATTGCCTCTCTTCTTACAAGTTTTTTTAATGTTTTTATAAATGAACTAGAGGCACCGTGCAGCGGACGGTAACGGATAATTTTTAAATCTATATAAATTATTTTACTTACTACCCACCTGCTGCCGTTGTTTATGAATTTGGTTAGTGTTTGTATGATCTTTTCCACAGATTCTATCCAAGATTCTTCAACAACGTCAGTGTTATCGTCCAAATTTATAACTGTTCTAGTCTTTCCGTGCAAATATAAATTAGTGAATGTCGTCTCTACTCCCTCTTCGAGACGTTTCTGCTTCATCAATTCAACATTTGCAGCAACATACCTGTAGAAACAGAATAATTTTAGTACATATTGACTACTAGTTTTTAAAGATATAAACAATACATGTACAAAAAAATTAACGTTTTTTTATTACCATTTTATGTTACCGTCAAAACGTCTGCCTTCTTCCTTCAAACAGTTCAGGATGTTCTTCTGATACCGCAGAAGGGTAGAGAGGAGATACATCTCCTCAAAGTAAGACAAATCCCATCGATGACGGATGACATACGATCGATGTTCGGATAACTACCGGTGATAGCATTTTAGATGATAACGTCTAAAACAAATTAAGATAACATATCGTAACATTGTTTTTTTTTTTGGTGTGTTACAGACAGTAACAGAAGAAGACATTTATATATTTTATTTATTTATTTTTTTAATTTATCTATTATTTATTTGATTGAATGTCATTTAATCTTATTTTAGTCATATTAAAAAAATAACTTATATTCAAACTTACTTAGTGGCTTAAGGTGATGAAAATACTACACGTAATAGTTTTTTAACTTTATAATAATACCGTGTTCACTGATCACAAGTCTGTAAATGAATGAAACAATTTTGCAAAGGGGGAGGTATATATATATATATATATATATATATATATATTGTATCAACCGTTCGTGTCAGTCGCACTCGAACTCCCACAGCATTAACATCGTTGGATGTAATTCTCTGCAACTGCGTACATACACACACACACACGCATGTGTGTGTGTGTGTGTGTATGTCTGAGTGACCGATAATATGTATAAGGAAAAATGGTTGTTAAAAATTGAGCGGATGTGTGTGGACAATAGATAAGCAGGTTTTTTCCTGTTTTATTGTTTTAATTGGAGTCGAGCGGAAGTGAGGGGTGATAGGCAGCTGTTTCTTGTTCATGAGTCACGCGTAGGCCGGACGGTTTGTCATTTGAGCACCGCATCCCGCACGGTAAACATCTTTCTCTACGTCACTCCGCTGACGCACGCATGCAAACACACGCGCAGCAGTCACCGCCTCCTGGTGCACGATCTACGACGAGAACCTCTTGAGCGGTAATGCCTCCCGACGCCGTCGCCTGGACTACTAGGATCATCCTCGAAGTTCGTCTCGCATCACCTCCCGGTGGACGAGCCACAACGAAGACCTCGAGCTGGGCGGGCGACGCCTCCTGGTGCAACGACTACGATGGCTCGGATCTTCCTCGACGAGAACCTTGTCATCGACGCTACGACGACTAGGATCATCCTCGAGGAACGTCTTAAAAAACAGGTTGGAAAGATTGTGGGCTACGGCGCCACCGAAGTCACAGTCCAAGATGGCCGACCTAAAAACAGGTTGGAAAGACATCGTTTCCTCCCGGTGCACGATCTATTACGACCAGGATCATCCTCGAGGAACGTCCTAAAAACAGATTGGAAAGACTGCGGGCTACGGCGCCACCGAAGTCACAATACAAGATGGCCAACCTAAAAAACAGGTTGGAAAGAATGCGGGCTACGGCGCCACCGATGTCACAATCCAAGATGGCCGACCTAAAAACAGGTTGGAAAGACATCGTTTCCTCCCGGTGCACGATCTATTACGACCAGGATCATCCTCGAGGAACGTCCTAAAAACAGATTGGAAAGACTGCGGGCTACGGCGCCACCGAAGTCACAATACAAGATGGCCAACCTAAAAAAGAGGTTGTGGAAAGAATGCGGGCTACGGCGCCACCGATGTCACAATTCAAGATGGCCGATCACCGCCATTTTGGAAAATGGTGGCTAAGATGACGGACGGCCGCCATCTTGGATGACGCCATTTCCGGCGTTCGTACTCCTATTTCCGTACTACTCCAGCACATATCAGTCAGTTGATATCAGATTTTGTGCATGAAAATTGTTATGAAAAATTGGCAGGCCGTCGAGGGGGCCAGTGCCCTCGCTTACCCGATCATCTGACTTAAACCCTCTTGACTTCTACCTGTGGGAGTATTTGAAAAATATTATTATTTATTCAACTCTACATTGAGGACATTCAACAAAGGATCCAAAATGAATTTCAAGAAATTAGGAATACTTCCAGAATTTTTTTACAGTTATCTCTCATAAAAACATTGAAGACTTATGTAATTTCTAATGGTGGACACTTTGAACATCTCTGATAACTTTTAGCAATTTTTTACTGTTTAAGCATAACTAATTTTCTACAATAATTAACGTAAGATTATCACAGGTAGTTAATTATTAGGTCTATTATCGTAAAAAAATTATTACTTAATTTGTTATTAATTTACAATACTAGAACTACAATAAATAAAAACAATTAATATTTAATAGATTTGAACGTAAAGTGGAGGACATGAAAACGGACACAAAATTATAACATCAATATTTTGCCATAACTCGGCTATTTATTAACCGATTTAAAAAAATAAAACGTAATTTTGTTCAAAGGCTTAATATTTTAGCAAACACACATTTTGATAAAACTAATATTTATAAAGATATAACGGATTGAAAAATAAGCGTGATTTTGTAATTTGCGAAGGTATTTAAGTCCTGATTTTTTCTAATTTTAAAACTTTATTACCAAGGGGCTTATAAAATATTAATGTGATTCCTTCATCAGAACTTGAGATATAGATTTTTATATAAAAATAACAAAATGGTGGACAATGGGAGAAGAAATTAGAAATTACCATTTTTTTAAGGATTTATTTTTTATTTTTACAAATAAAATCCGAAAAAGTATAACCAGCTCACCATTTTAGAAACACTCTGTATATATGTATTATTAATTTAACTGGTAATTTTGTTGACCCCATTGTTTGGTTTACCGGAGTAATAAATCAATTAATAATTGATATTTATGGAGTAGAAATTACTAATCACAATACATTTCTACTAAGATAAATGTTGTTGCTATTTATTTTTCTTTCGGCTTTGTAAATACATTAATAATATAATGTAGATTATTTATCTTGTTCGGAATACAGTATATGCCAATTTTATTAATATTGAATATTTTACAACTTAAAAAAAATATATATTAAGTTCATCGATTTAAATAAATGTTTGTTAAATTGCATAATTTTTTATTTTATTTAAATGTACTAGAAATGAGAAAAAAATTTATTTTAATACAAAGAAAGAGCTACGCGTTATTTGAATAAATTATAAAATAAAATAACGCTCAAAGATTTATTTGTAGTAAAAATTTATTTTTACATTTCGATGATCATCTTCAGTCGATATACGGAGTGATTCACGAAAAATATAATAGACTTTAGGGATATGTTTTACTGTGAAAGTTCATATAGATATCGGTTCGGATACGTATCGTTAGCTTGTGTCGGCTGATGAAAGATTTCGGCGCCGTCGATAAAATAAAGCTAATCTTAATTTTTGGAACATAAATAAAGGGGTAAATATAGTGGTTTTATAAGAAATCTGACCCAAAAAAATGAAAAAAAAAAAAAAACAGGTCCAAGAACTGTATTTTTAGTGGTTTTAAAGAAATTTAAGGTAAAAGACTAAAATTTGTGGGTTGTCGAAAAACACTAATGTACTATTAGTTTCAGAGACGTAAGTGCGGTGTCATTTTATAACTTATACGGTCAGCTCGCCGATACGACTTTGAGTTTGCGTCACTGGCGAACGGATTGGCCGGGAGGGGGCACCGCAGATATTCCAAAACTGGCTCTCTCGCTCATTTCCATTCAGTATTGCTCACGACTTAGATGTGATAGCACGGTGTGCTTGTATTTCCGAAATTGATCGATTTAAGTAATAGTAACTGTATTTTGAATTATTTTTTTGTATAAAAAATGAAAGTAGTCGCGTAAAAAAGTATAAAAAATTCAATATGTCAGCCTCAGCCCGCGCAAAATCCAGCCGGAAATATAAATTCGTTGGACAGGAAAATCATTGTCCAGAGAGGTTATGGGCCATGCAGAGGTAATCCCGATGTCCGCTGCCGAGCCAGCGAAACTGTTTCGGGAGCGTCGCAATGCTCAGGAGCGGCGGGCTCAGTGAACGATGCCGATGGCGCGAGCTGCTCTACTACTACTTATTACGCGATGTCTCTTACTTTTCATATTGCAGACCGATTTTGAACAAAATGTCATCGAATATTAGTCGAAATAAATATCATGTACCATTTAGTGTCTGTTTTATGTTAAAATTAATTTTAGTACGCATTGTCTCGTTTTTATTTCAATCCGATACATTAAAAGTGACGTGACTCGCTCACATGTAGACCGACCAATTTATCTTCTGTTGAGTTGGCCAAATGAAAACTAAAATTTTTCATTGGAGATTTTTGGTTTTGTTAAAAAAATACGACGGTGTCTCTCCCACTTAATTCTTGGTAGCTCGGAGGAACTTCATCCAAGGTCTGTAAACGTTTCACGTTAAATCAACGGTCGTGCGCCCCGACACAGACCCGATTTTTTTTTTTACTGTGAATTAATTTACCACAGAAGTTTACCGAGAAGTTTTAGGTATAAAAAATAGAATTTTGTAGCTACAAAAAATGATTGACCGTGGATTCTCTGGATGATAAGTCATGACAATACCATCTCGCCACGTAATGGTATAAAATAAATGTATTTTCGTTATTTTATTAAGTGTAATACCTTTTTTTTTTGTCTTCAGTCATTTGACTGGTTTGATGCAGCTCTCCAAGATTCCCTATCTAGTGCTAGTCGTTTCATTTCAGTATACCCTCTACATCCTACATCCCTAACAATTTGATTTGTTTTATATATTCCAAACTTGGCCTGCCTACACAATTTTTCCCTTCTACACCTGTCCTTCCAATATTAAAGCGACTATTCCAGGATGCCTTAGTATGTGGCCTATAAGTCTGTCTCTTCTTTTAGCTATATTTTTCCAAATGCTTCTTTCTTCATCTATTTGCCGCAATGCCTCTTCATTTGTCACTTTATCCACCCGTCTGATTTTTAACATTCTCCTATAGCACCGCATTTCAAAAGCTTCTAATCTTTTCTTCTCAGATACTCCGATCGTCCAAGTTTCACTTCCATATAAAGCGACACTCCAAACATACACTTTCAAAAATCTTTTCCTGACATTTAAATTAATTTTTGATGTAAACAAATTATATTTCTTACTGAAGGCTCGTTTAGCTTGTGCTATTCGGCATTTTATATCGCTCCTGCTTCGTCCATCTTTAGTAATTCTACTTCCCAAATAACAAAATTCTTCTACCTCCGTAATCTTTTTTCCTCCTATTTTCACATTCAGCGGTCCATCTTTGTTATTTCTACTACATTTCATTACTTTTGTTTTGTTCTTGTTTATTTTCATGCGATAGTTCTTGCGTAGGACTTCATCTATGCCATTCATTGTTTCTTCTAAATCCTTTTTACTCTCGGGTAGAATTACTATATCATCAGCAAATCGTAGCATCTTTATCTTTTCACCTTGTACTGTTACTCCGAATCTAAATTGTTCTTTAATATTATTAACCGCTAGTTCCATGTAAAGATTAAAAAGTAACGGAGATAGGGAGCATTCTTGTCGTAGTCCCTTTCTTATTACGGCTTCTTTATTATGTTCTTCAATTATTACTGTTGCTGTTTGGTTGCTGTACATGTTAGCAATCGTTCTTCTATCTCTGTATTTGAACCCTAATTTTTTTAAAATGCTGAACATTTTATTCCAGTCTACGTTATCGAATTCCTTTTCTAGATCTATAAACGCCTTTTATGTCGGTTTATTTTTCTTTAATCTTCCTTCTACTATTCATCTGAGGCCTAACATTGCTTCCCTTGTCCCTATACTTTTCCTGAAATCAATTTGGGTCTTCTCCTAACACTTCTTCCACTCTCCTCTCAATTCTTCTGTATTGAATTCTAGTTATGATTTTTGATGCACGACTAGTTAAACTAATCGTTCTGTATTCTTCATATTTATCTGCCTCTGCTTTCTTTGGTATCATGACTATAACACTTTTTGAAGTCTGATGGAAATTCCCCATTTTCATAAATATTACACACCAGTTTGTATAATCTATCAATCGCTTCCTTACCTGCACTGCGCAGTAATTCTACAGGTATTCCGTTATTCCTATTATGTAATACCTATTATACATTAAAATGATTTCCAGCACATATGATAAACATTTTTTTAAATGTTTCAATTATCCGTATTTTTGATTTTCTGATTCGACCTTGTAATTATCAAAACGGATAATCGACGTTCTATTATATATATTATACAATGCTTCTATAGTCCAGGTTTTATCATTCTTTTTCCTTTTAAGTCAGGTACCTTTCATCAGGATAAAATATCTTGCTTATCAACTATAATAATCTGCCATAAAGTTATTTTAATAATTAAAAAAATTTTTAGTGTATATAAAGAATTCGTAAATCTTTATAGTTTTTTTTTTCTCTAGTTTGTTCTCCCGTGAGTAAAGGATATATAAAACTAGCCCTCTCTGTTTATTACATTCTTTATCTTTGTTTAGCTAGTTGCGATTTGTATTGCAACAACTTAATAATAATAATAAAAATATTAAAACAGCTGGTGGATAGTGGCAATAAGGCGGGCGAGTATAGGCAACCCGCAACAGTCGTAGAATATTACAAGTGTACGTATTACAAACACACGTTAAAAATAGTTGTTGTATTAGTGCCGTTCATTTTATTCAGGTTTTGTATGCGGTGCATATTAGTACATTAATTTTACCGCTATGTAGCGCTAGTAATCGAAAGAACTTTCTCCTTTATTTTGTTAGTTAGCCATCCACCTCCTTCCTTACCTTAACTCACCATTCACTTGATTCTTAAAGGTACAGTGCAGTTTCTTTCAGTAGTAATGTGTCTGTCATGGCGCAAACAGGATGTAAATTGATTTCAAATTGTAAATATTTTAATAATACATTTTGTAATTTTAATAATTGTTTATTATATTACGTGTTGTTTTTATTTCATCTGCTTATTTTGAATTCAGGTACGTTTGATATATTAATTAATTAATACATATATATAATTTATTAATTTACTGTTTTATTTTTTAATTAGAATTTAATTATATTTTTATTTTAAGCTAATTATTAAGAAAAAATAAATAATTATATGTATGTGCTTATATATTTTCATATGCGTATATTTTTTATAAAAGTATTTATGATTTCGTTTTTAACAAGGAAGTGTTTTCTGTTATCACTTTCTATTAATTCTTCATGATTTTGTTAAATACTTTTATTTATTTAGAATAAATTTGAAAATACCCTTTTTCAATGTTTAAGTACTTTTTTAT
The DNA here is from genome assembly GCF_047948215.1 of Lycorma delicatula. Lineage (NCBI taxonomy): Eukaryota > Metazoa > Arthropoda > Insecta > Hemiptera > Fulgoridae > Lycorma > Lycorma delicatula. Next base: position 18,398,348 of record NC_134467.1, read on the forward strand.
TTTTAAATTTCTCGCGTAAGAAAAAAACAATTTATTTTTTTAAATAAATTGTTTATTAAACATTTTTTTAAATACGATTTATTCGAAAGGAGAAATTATTTATCAATTTTATTTTTTAGGAATTTTAAAATCCTTTATTAGTTTATTGGAAAAAAAAAACTTATACCGGTTAATAATTAATTTTAAAACAAAAAATTCAGTGAAAGTTATGTAAAAAAATTATTTTCGTTTCATGATTTTAGTGTTGTTTTTAAAAATATACTTTTATTAAAAATAAAAAAAAATTGAAAAAATTCTTACAAATTTTTATTATAATTCTTTTTTGAAACAATTTTTTTTTTTAAATCTGTGGTGAATTAAAAATAATTTATATGTCTTATTAATTAGGAGGATTAATTAAAAGAATAACAGAAACGGACTGTTTTTCCTTTTTTTAAAAGTATTAGAAATATTATAATTTCATTTGAAAAATAGGTAGATTTTTCAATATTCATGAAAAAAATGAATGGCATGGATGAAGTCCTACGCAAGAAATACCGCTTGAAAATAAACAAGAACAAAAAGAAAGTAATGAAATATAGTAGAAATAATGTAGTTGAACCACTGAATATAAAAATAGGAAGAGAAAAAATTATGGACGTAGAAGAATTTTATTATTTGGGAAGTAATAAAAAATGGACGAAACAGGAGCGATATAAAATTCCGAATATCACAATCGAAACAAGTTTTCAGTCAAAAATTAATTTATACGTCACGAAGTCATTTTTGAAATTATATGTTTGGACCGTAGCTTTTTATGGAAGTGAAACTTGGTCGATCGGAGTACCAGAGAAAAAAAGATTAGAAGCTTTTGAAATGTGGTGCTATAGGAGAATGTTAAAAATCAAATAGGTGGATAAAGTGACAAATAAAGAGGTGTTGCGGTAAATCGATGAAGAAAGAAGCATTTAGAAAAATATAGTTAAAAGAAGAGGCCGGCCTCAGTGGCGCGAGTGGTTGTGTCTGAGCCTTTCATCCGGATGTCCCGGGTTCGAATCCCGGTCAGGCATGGCATTTTAACACACGCTAAAAATCATTCTTCTCATTCTGTGATATCCTTTGAAGCAATATCTATCGGTGGTCCGGAGTTTAAACAAAACAAAAAAAAAAAAGAAAAAATACTTATAGGTCCAATATTAAGGTATTCTGAAACAGTCGCTGTAATATTAAAGGGACATGTACATGGGAAAAATTATGCAGGCAGACAACGTTTGGAATATATAAAACAAATTGTTGGATGTATGGGGCTCAATACTTACAATTAATTAAATTAAATCAGCAATTGCGAAGAAGGGGGCGCATTGCCCCCTCCAAACAGTTAGTGCCCCGTTGTGGCATATTCCTGCTAGCCTATGAAGCGTTAGGGGGCACAGGTTTTAAAAGCTTAGTCTCCCGCGGTCGGACCCAGAAACGGGTTTGAGAACGCTGGTCAAAAACGGATATGGAATCCTAATCACAAATCCGTCCATAAAATATAACAAAACTTGATACTTAAACCCGACATTAAAATAAACCCTTGAAACACGCCCGATTAACAGAATCATACAGCAGCAAGGGACACTGTCCAGGTTCTGCGATTCGAAGGGAGAATTTGTGAAACTCCCGCCACTTTTGCGTTCCGTTCCGGATGTACGGGGTGTACCGAAATGAAACTACTGGCATTAGATAGGGAATCTTGGAGAGCTGCATCAAACCAGTCAAATCACTGAAGATAAAGAAAAAAATGAAAAAAAAAAATTGAAATGACCAAATAATATTTAACAATGAGTTAAGATGTAGTGGAATATAATAAATACTATGTAATATGTATTTTTAAAATATTTCTAGTTTTCTATATATTTTTTTATAGACTTTTCTAAAAAAAATTACGGTTTCTGTATAGCATAATGGGAAAGTGGGAGTTGATAATGAATTTTCAAAATGTAAATTTGAAAGCATGAGGAGTTTGAAAGTACCATTTACTTAAAATAGGGTTTCCATATATATATATATATATATATATATATATGGAAACCATTTAGTTTCCATATATATATATATATATATATATATATATATATATATATATATATATGGAAACCATTTAGTTTCCATATGTGGCCAAGAATTAGCCACAAATTCTATAATTAGCCCAATATATACATATATATATTGGACTAATTATAGAATTTGTGGCTCGAAAATCTTCAAAACTATTTGATCAATATAATTCAAATTTAGATATGTTATAGTAGTGTATTTCAAGATGTGTATATGAAAATTTTACGTATATTGGTTGAGTCGTTATTCAGTTACGTTCAATTTAATGTCGAAAAAATTTGAGTGAGGCAAATTAAAAGCCTGGTTCGTTATGTTGCTACAAGTTGAAACGTTGATGTTTCTTTATCTACGTGCGGTATCTATTGTTAACAATATTAAACGAAATTAAAAAAAAAATTATTTAAATATTAAAACTAAATTAAGTTAAAGAAAAGTCGGTCTTCTTGAGCAAAACTGCGCTAGATTTTTTCCTTCCATTTTTGGCGCGAAATTATTTTAAAATATGAAGCTTTTTCGGTAAGCCGGTATCAATTTTTTTTTTCTTCCAAATCAGTGTGTATTTGGAAGTGTTTGTAGAGAAATTATATGTATAATTAATCAAATTTAACCTACGCTTGCTTTGCTCGCTTGACACGATTAGCGGGTACGGTTTTTTTTTTTTTTTTATTAAACCCACCGGGTTGGTCTAGTGGTGAACACGTCTTCCCAAATCAGCTGATTTCAAGGCCAAGAGTTCCAGCGTTCTAGTCCTAGTAAAGCCAGTTATTTTTACACGGATTTGAATACTAGATCGTGGATACCGGTGCTCTTTGGTGGTTGGGTTTCAATTAACCACACATCTCAGGAACGGTCAAACTGAGAATGTACAAGACTACACTTCATTTACACTCAAACACATATTATCCTCTGAAGAATTATCTAAACGGTAGTTACCGGAGGCTAAACAGGAAAAAAGAGAGAGATATTTATAATTATAAGCAATATTGCTTGTGTTGGACCTCCCTCAGGTACATGTGGAAGATCTGTGTTCGAATAAAATCCACGAGTAGAAATAAAAAAAAAATATGGAAGAGTAATCAAAGATTGATTATTAATATTGAAAATTTATCCTTTTTCGGAAAAAATGTTATTGGGTTGTTGTTATATAAATGTAAAAATCTGATGTAAACACCACATGACTTTCTTGTACGCCTATTAAATTACATATACACATTTCTAACACATATACACATTTCAAATTCATAAAATTTTATTTCATTAATAACTTCTGATATTTTTCATATTTTTTTTTTGTTTGTTATTGAATTATTATTTATCGTATTTTTTTACAATCAGAGGTTAATAATTATTAATAAATCAATATATTTAAATTAAAAAATAAAAAAGTTAAAAAAAGGAGATTAAGTCATTCAAACCGATGTGCCTTCTCCTTGTAAGATCCAAATATTTCATTAATTAAAACTTAATTTGGCTATAACTTTGGAACCGATGAAAATAACTACCGCGTATGGTATATCGTTGAAATACTCTCAATTATAGGACTTATTACTGCAGTTAAGAAAAAGTCCAAAATCGAAATTTTTTGGACGCTTTTGGTCCAGTCAATCGCAATGAAAAGGGGAGGTGCACGACTAGATGTTACAACAGTACGAAATCCAAAATTTCAACATCCTACGGCTGATCGATCGTTTTTGAGTTATGCGAGATACATACGTACGTACGTACAGATGTCAAGCCGAAACTAGTCAAAATGGATTCAGGGATGGTCAAATGGTTATTTCTGTTAAAATCTGAAGACCGAAAGTTTTCGCGATTGCAATACTTCCTTGTTATAATAATTTATTAATCAATAATAATAATTTACAATTTGGTTGTCCTGCATCGCAAACATTTTTAATTTTATATTTTATCTAATATTAATTATTTTTTGTTTGAAATAATTTCTAATTTAAAAAGTTTTCACTAAATAATAGTTTGGATTTTTCTAAAATTGAAATTCATATATCTCATTACGAATCATGTTGTTGTGAACATCTTCGGATGGTAATTTCGAGAAGAAAAAATAATACTTCTACTATTTTTCCTTCTAGTAGAAAAAGAAAATAGAAGTATAAGAAATAGAATTTTTCAATTTTTTTTATTTTATAGAAGACAAAAAAAATAATTCTATTTTTCTTCGGAAATTTTTTGGTAAAACATAATCTCTATAGATAGTGATGTAGCACAAGAAATTTCCGCTTAGGTCTAGGTACTAGACCGCTTAGGTCTAGGCTGTTGAGATTTATTAAAAGATTTTGTGTTATCGTGTATTGTAATACTATGCGTAGTAAATTTATTTACAATGTACTGCAGAGGAACAGAATTACCTAACAAATTTGAAGACATACTCGGTCTATCAAATGATAGTAAAACGTGGTAATGATGGTTGTGCCAGTTTCACCGCTTTATTTAAGCAAGATACAGACGTAACGCCGAAACTAGTCAAAATGGATTCAGGAATTGTCAAAATGGATATTTCCGTTGAAATCTAAAAACCCAAATTTTTCGCGATCACAATAACCAATTTCGAACCAATCAAAATAAGTACCACTTATGATATATAATTGAAAAGCACTCAATGTGGGCTAAATACTGTAGCTAAGAGAAAGCCCAAAATCCAAATGTTTTGGATTATTTTGGACACTTTTATTTCAGTCGATTGCAATCAAAATGAGAGGTACACAACTAGATGTTACGGAAGTCCTACATCCAACATTTCAACATCCTATGGCTAATCGTTTTTGAGTTATGCGAGATACATACACACGTACGTACAGACGTCACGCCGAAATTATTCAAAATGGATATTACTGTTGAAATTTGAAAACCGAAATTTTTCGCGATCACAATCCTTCCTTTACTTCGTATAAGAAAGCAAAACCCGATTTTTAAAAGTTCTTATTGGCTGTATTTACTTTGATTTTCTTAGAATTAAATTCTCTACCAGTTTTATTACTAAATCTTTCTCATTTATTGGTCATTTAACAAAGCTACAAAAACCTAAAAAAATCTTATTTTTCGACATGGAATTTAGTGTTTTACGTCGGATATCCTAAAAACTACTGGAGTTACAGATTTAGGATCTATTTTATCGTATTTTTCAGCTAAAATTACCCAAGAAACCATCAATTTTACTGCTTAATTTGAACACCAAAAATTACAGTAGGGCTTCCTTTTATTAGAAGAGCTTAAATCCGGACGAAATCTTTCGCTAGTCATAACTCGAAACCAAAATGTTTTCTGACCTATGTTTATATGAATTTTTTCATCATTTTCACCAGTAGAACATGTCCTGAAGGTTTATTCTTGGGACATCTGTATCTTACTTTTTCCTGTCTCAGGGAATTACCGTCAGGTATTACTTCAGAGGATGATATACGAGGTGCGACAATAAAGTAATGAGACTGATTTTTCTTTGCAAGATGTGGCAACCCTGCAGCTTGCGAAGGCACACCATCTTTGACCTTGGTCTATAAGCTACTTCTAGTCCAAGCGGCACATTGATGCAACTTCTGAGTTGTAAGTTGTGCTGTAATAAGTGAACACGTGTTTGTCTCTCGTCACAGAAATGAAACCGCAAAATATTGCGCAACGGTATGCCGTTTCTTTTTGCGTTAAATCGGGTGAAAACGGGAGAACTTACGGTAAGCTTCAGAAGGCTTTTGGAGAGGAGGTTATGTCAAGAGCTCAAGTTTTTCGGTGGCATAAAATTTTTAGCGAAGGCAGAACGAATGTTGAAGATGAAGACCGCAGTGGACGACCGTCAACCTCACGCACAGATGTCAACTTGACCAGGGTGCGTGAAATCGTGTGATCTGATAGAAGATTATCCGTGGAAATGATTGCAGAAGAACTCAACATCGATCGAGAAACGTTTCGTCTAATATTAACTGAAGATCTCGGTATGAGAAAGATTTGTGCAAAAATGGTCCCCAAAAATCTTACACAACAACTGCGAGAAACACGGAAAAATGTGGCAGCCGATCTGTTGGAGCAAACGGAAATCAATCCAGATTTGTTGATCCGTGTTATCACCGGTGATGAAGGTTGATTTTTTCAACACGATCCACAGACAAACGCCAAAGTTCGCAATGGTGCTCAAAGGGATCACCCAGACCAATAAAATCTCGCATGTCAAAGTCAAAAGTGAAACGCACGCTTGTGTGCTTCTTCGATTCCAAGGGAATTGTTCATAAAGAGCGGGTGCCTCCTGGACAAACAGTTAACCGATATTTCTACAAAGAAATTTTAGAAAGACTTCATAAACGAGTTCTTCGTGTCCGTGCCAAAATCGCTGATAATTGGATTCTGCATCACGATAATGCGCCTTCTCAAACTGCTCTGTCAGTACAGCAATTTTTAACCTCAAAACAAATTTCAGTACTACCACAGCCACCTTATTCACCAGATATCGCTACGTGCGACTTTTTTCTATTTCCAAGAGTCAAAATCGCGGTCAACAGACACCATTTTCAAACAACACAAGATGTCCAAAAAGCTGTGACGACGGTCTTGTAGGATATTACAGAAGATGAGTTCCAGAAATGTTACCATCAATGGCAGAAGCTCTGGAATAAGTGTGTGCAATCAGAGGGGAACTACTTTGAAGGAGACAACACTAAAAATGACTAAAACGTTAAGCAACATTTTTTTTCATATCAGTCTCATTACTTCATTGTCGCATCTCGTATATGAGTCTAAGTGAATTGTAGTCTTGTACAGTCTCAGGTCGACCATTTCTGCGATGTGTGGTTAATTGAAACCTAAACACCGGTATCCACGATCTAGTATTCAAATCCGAATAAAAGTAACTGGCTATACTACGATTTGAACGTTGGAACTCTCGACTTCAAATCAGCTGATTTACGTAGACGCGTTTACCGCTAGATCAACCCGGTGGGTGGGAAATTGTATCTGGTGAGTAGTACCAACTCTATAACATAACATTTCCCTAATGTTACAGAGAAAAATTGAATTTTGAGATTATTATGTATTATTAGGTTATTTCTTCACAATGTTACGTAAAGATAAAAAAAAGGATCGTTAAATAATCCAAGTAGATCATTAATTTTTTGTTGAAAAAAAAAATCGCCTGCTAATTATATCAGGAAGAAACTTACTAAAAGACTATCTCGGAGGAAATTTTCTATAAAATAAATTAAAAATGATCGAAATCGGTTTATTTCATGACAAAATCGAACGAAAAGGGAAGAAAACCATATATTACGTAATATTTGTTGAAATCGGTTAAAATCAGCTTTCATTTAATATAAGAGAAAGTTAATGGAATTAAAATCCGACATACGTGATGAAAAGGTAGAGTATTATTTTTTATCCGGGAAATCCTTGGTTTGAATCCCGATCAAGAGTGGAATTTTTTTAATATTTTTCAGTATAAGCCCCAAGTTTATGTGGCGAATAATTTATCTTTTAAAATAATGTAACATATTTTGTTTTTTATAATTTTTTTTTGATTCGGTATCAGATTAAAAAAAAATTTGGTATAGTAAAATTTTTTTAACAAGAAATTATTTTAATAACTTGATGTCCCTGTAGTAAACCTACACATTAATTAGTATTGGGCGATATAGAGCACGTTGGTGTAGTAATAAATAAATTAAGTGTTAACACGCGTCATTAAAACGAATTTGCTTAAATTATGAGAGTAGTGAAATTATACAGCGTGTTTCACGAAGAAACGGAAATAATTTTACGAGATAAAGACCGTTTATTTATTTTCTCTAAAATAAAGACCGTTTCATTGTAAAAAACTTTATTCTGAAAATGTTATAAATATTTTTTATTTCTGTTAAACTAAATACCTTTACTACTTCTCTGTATAATCACATGAATAAAGACATTTGTTGTAGTGACACACCGGTTTCAATATAGCCTAATCGTATTCTTCTGCCGCCAATCCATTTAGCCACTGATTAACATCTTTTTTAAGTTTATCGTCAGCCACGAAGTGCTTACCACTCAAAAATTCGTGCAATTTCCAAACAAATGATAATGAGAAGGAGCTAAAGTCCGGACTATATCTTGATGCGTGTAGGGTCCAGGGAGGCAGCCTCTATGACTAGGGCGTTCGGGCCTACTCACGCGCAAGAGTGGGAGGGTCGGAGCTCTCCGATGATTCCATAGGGGACGCGTAACTCTGAAAGGCAAACGAAATGTGTGTCTTGATGAGGTATAATAGGAACGGGAAGGGTAGCTCTCCTGCGGAGAAACATTCTGATCACCGAAAGAGGTGATAAGTGTGTTTTCGAGGACGCCCAGGAGACCCCGATGGGATGTCCGAGTTTAGACGAGCTAGGGAGGGCAGACTGCGTCTCCATGAAACCCTGAGGCGACTGTGTTAAGCTTTTTAGCGTGGGCCGGTCGTCTAAGGGGAGTTTAATTCCCACGGGAAATTTTATATAAGTCCGGACTATATGGTAGGTTATCGTAAATTTCCCATCTAAATGTTCTCGTCCACGTGTTGCGTTCGAATTCGCAACACGTGGACGTGTTGTAGTTGTTAGTGTTGGGCGTGTGTCGGCTTCTTCATTTATAGTCATCCCATGTGGGATGAAATCGATCAGCAGTGTGCCAAACCGATTCCAAAAGACTGTGGCCATCGGTTTTCGTCCAAATGACTTTGTCGATCTGGTTGGTGATTGAGGATGACGCGATTCACTTGACTGCCGTTTTCTCTTTGACGTGTAATACGAAATACATGTTTTATCACAGGGAACGATTGAATTAAGGAACTCATCACCTTTTTATGTGTAGCGCATCAAAAATTCCAAAGCACATCCCATTCGGATTTTTTGTGGCGTCCCGTTAAGACGTGTTGCACCCGACGTGCACAGACTTTTTTGAAGCCTAAATGGTCATGAACAATCCGACCGATAACAGCTCTCGAAACATCAGGAAAAATAAGGGCCAAATCGGTAATCGTTGAGTGATGATCTTTTCTCAACAAGTGATTATCGTGAGCCTCCCAGAACGTTCTTCATCGTGCACATTAATTCTGTTATTTCTAAACCTTACACAGCATTTTCCGATGTTTCTTTCGTTCATTACATTATCACTGTACACAGCAACCGACTGCCTATGAATTTCAGCCGGCTTAACGTTTTGATGGTTTAAAAAACGTATGACCACGTATTTCACAGTAGGCGGTAATATCGAATTTCCTATTCATTTTATAACGTAATAACTCACACGTAATCAAAGGTACTACAACGCGACAACTTACAAACAGCAATGCAATGTGTACATTACTAGAATGGCCATGAACTACACAGGTTCGCTAACCTTAAGGAGAAAAATTTCCCACCGGTCTTTACTTAAGATATATCTCTCGTATTATTTACAAGTTACCTAAAAAACAGATCGAAAATACTTGCGATCGGCAAAAATAGTTGCATAAAGTGCTCTACTAAATACGGATTACCACAAGGATCAGTATTATCCCCTGTCTTATTCGTTTTGTAAATAAATAACTTATTAAATCTAAAAATAAAAAAAAAGAAGTGATATGATGTCTTTCGCTGATGACACTGCCTTCATTTTCACGGTCTTCTCATGGGATGAGATTTTAAGATCCGCTGAAGAAAGTGTTAGGAGTGTCAAAGCTTGGTATGACCGCTGAAATATAGAAATACTGGAATCGGCACTGCCTATGTCCAACGTGAGCTCATAACGAACGTGAGACAGATAGATTTAGAGGTGTAGTTGTCATTGTCGCACAGCGCATGCGCATTGTACCTAACGTACCGTCCCTTCAGAAAGTGATTCCATAAAACTTAATTGTAATTCAGATTAAGTGATGAAATCTTATAATTCTATTTAATTAATAGAAAAATTTCAATGCTTATGAATATTAAATAAATTTTGAGGTACATTTATATGATTGTATCGTATAAAAACTTTCTACAATAACTTGAATTATGAAAGATAACTTGTGATTTGTGATGAGAAGATCGTCACAAACCTTTTGGACGGACTGTAGAGAAAGATAGGTATACCTCTAAATCTGCTATCTTGGTTGGCACGGATTTCTAACGCTATTGTCCATTCCAGTATTTCTATATTTCAGTGGGTTTGACGAACATTTACTAACCTAAAATGTTAAAAAAAGCGTGTTTAAGACGTTTTCTACAAATCACGGTAGTCAGCCTCCTAACATAACGTATTCAATAAACTGCAAAAGGCCAACTTTTATTCCACATTTATGTCCCAAACAAGAAAAAGTAAATCCAATAAAATATTTTGACGTCTGCATAGATCAATCGTTTTCAAAATGGGTGGTAACGCTCTTCAGACGCCGTTCAGACCCTCTAAGAAGGCGATGGTTGATTAAAAATACAGGCAAAAATTATGTTTTTCTGATATTTTAAACTAAAATTAAATAAATACCTAATACACTAGTACAAAAAATTAACGGGACACCTATATTTTACGATAAAAAATGATTGTATTCAAACTACTTTAACTTTGCAACCAAGAGGCTTAGAGAGACGAATAAAAAAAGAAATTAAAGCTTGAATACTCTACTTTTTTACAGTATACTTCAGATTTTAAAAATCATCAAATTAAAAAAAAAATCAACGAAAAGTAAAGTTTTAAAAATTTTAAAAATTAATGAAGTATTTGGATCGTGCAAGGGGAAGACACAGCGGTTCGAATCAGACCTTTTCATTGCAATCGACTGGGCCAAAAGCGTCCAAACAATTTCGATTTTGGATTTGTTCTTAACTGCAGTAATAAGTCCTCATTGAAAGTATTTCAACAATATAAGTACGTGGTAGTTATTTTCATCGGTTCCAAAGTTACAGCCAAATTAAATTTGAATTATTAAATATCTTACAAGGGGAAGGTTTGACTCATCTCCTTTTTTTAATTTTTTTTTAAATTTAAATATATTGATTTATTAATAATTATTAACCTCTGATTGTAAAAAAATATTTACGATAAATAATAATTAAATAATAACAAAAAAAAGATAGATATTAAAAGAATATGTAACAAAATATATATTTAATTTATTAGGCGTACAAGGAAGTCATGTGAGGTCCAGATCTGATTTTTTTAAATTTATTGAAAAGGTAAATTTGTTCTAAATAAAAGGTAAATTTATTAAGATGTAATCGAAATTACTTTTAGAATATAGATTTCATTACAATGTTCGGCAAGGAATTATTGATGTTTTTTTGCAACAATATTCATTTTTTCTGAACGATTTATTGTAGATGTGTAAATATTACTTTCCTGTCTACATAGCGCTATAGTGGAACTATAGCTCTAGAAGGGAAAATATTGTAATTTGAGCACATGCAGTTTTAACCGGAGTTTAACGTTTTGACACCTAACGAGTCCAAAAAACCGGTTGGAAATTTTCCGGGTGTTCGTATGTATATGTATGCATATTCGGTGTTCTCTTAATCATCTTATATATTCAGAACTACTGGACCGATTTTAACCAAACCAGATTACGTCTGTATATGGAGCATTGATGCGATTAAATTTTCAACTTAAAAAATCAAGGGGCTGAGGCTGTGGATTAAGGTTACCCTCAGTATCTCGAGATTTCGACTAATTAAGATCATATTTCTCTTAGGCACATTTGTTAACGATTAAAAAATAACAATATTTACAAAAAGAGATTTTTCCAGAATCGCACCCCACCCCAATCAAAAAATGTTGTTGTAGTCGCCTGTTATGTTGTGACGTCATAGGTGAGCGGTAGATTTAAACGAATGAATAATATTAAAGTAATATTAAAACTGTATCTTGGTGTGGCCGGATCTCAAATTCGATATCGCCCGGTTGACTCTGTATCTGTTGCGTTATGCCTCGCGGCTACACCGGTTTACCGATCATAAACGTGAAATTTGTTCTTGTAATTGTGTAATAAAATTAGTTTAGTTATCGACCGTGGATGATAGTACTACCACATCTGTGCGAATTAAGAAAGTTATTCGCGCGCGCTTTAGTTAGAATAATTGAAGTAAATGAATAAAAAAATATTATATTTAATAAAATGATCAGAAACAATTGTGTTGCCAGTTTTTTTTTGCAAAATAAAATAATATTTTAGAATTTTTTTAGGTAACAAGTCTGCGTATAACTTTTCAAAAAAATAAAAAATATTGGAGTAAATATGTTTTCATAAAGAATTTTAGAATTATTTGATTATAATTTAAATGGGTAGGGTCATCCTGATAATACCGGGTTTGAATCTTAGTCAAGTACGAAATATTTGTTTTATACGCAACAAAAATATTTGTGCGGTGAAATAATCATATATAAAAGAAAGAAAATAATTTATCTAACTTACTGTATTGGGCGTGATTGATCAATTAATTGGCTTTCAAGGTCATTTGACTTTATACCATTCGATTTCTTTGTTTAGGGTCAAAGGGTAAAATTAGAAATTTTGTATATGAATAAGAATATTTAATACAAGTGAAGCGTTTACATTAAAATTAACAACGGCAGTTAAGTTTTACAGAATATGATCGATATAATATAGAGAGAGTCGAATAATGTAAATTTCAAATCAAACAGAGCGTTGTGTAAAGTGTCGAAGGTCATTTTGAAAGATTATTATATAATTATACCTTTGTATTTTATTTTTAGTAATTTTAATTCTTTTGCTATATTTTTCAAAGTAAAATGATTTTAATTTGTTTTAAAACCAGTATTTTTCTACCACGTTATAATCTGTTTTATTTTAAATAAGTTTGAGTTGAAACTGTTATTAGATTTCGTAACAAAACTATCTATTGTAATGGGTACTATGATTCGACTTACGGAAAATTTCGACATATCTTCGCGTTTTACATCACCCAGAACCCAAAACCACCGTCAGTTCAAAAGTTATATATATATATATATATATTTCACTTTCTTGTGGATACGATAACTGCCGTAATTTTGCGCCGATTACTTTCAAATTGTTCCTTAAAAATAATTCGTCCCAAAATCTCACTCGAGTTCGTTAACGGCCAAAATCGGACCATGAAGGTGGAATTGAGGAGGCTTTTTCGAAAAAACAAAATACAGTTATAACTTTTTTATTAAGTAAAATATCGAATTCGTTTAACGTTCTTACTATTCTTTGGGTAAGGGACTAAAACTTAGCTAAGTAAATATTTTTGATATCACCAACCGTTGGTGGCCCAGGGTGTGGAAAAAATGGGGTTTCGAAGATTAAAAAAAGCATACCTCTCTTAATAGGTACAGTATCGAATCATTTTAAAGTGGTCGTTAGTTCTATAAACGTCACCTAAAACTTTTGTCTGTAACAATTTTTGATGTGATTAACCCTTACGGCAAGGGGATGGTCCTGGAATTGTAAGAAAAATGGGGTTTGTATGCTAAACATGTGAAACATTTTTCACATATAGCTGTTAACGTATTGAGTAAATTTGAAGTTTTTCTTAACTTTAAGGTGGACATCTTTTTTATCCCCTACTTAACACCGGTTAAATCTATCTCCGCCTTCCGGCGTGCCGAAAGGGATTTTTTGTTTGTTTATTTTTTAATTAATTTTCATAGAATTAAATCATTTAAAAAGATTTTGTATGTTTTTTTGGGTATTTAAGAAAATATAATTACTATAATTCTTTAGATTACAAGTTTTTTGAATATATAATACTTTTTTTTCGGTAAGTATTGGATGTACAAAGTTATTATTCAGAAAGAATGTAACAAAATTTCAGGACGAGGTCTACTGATGAAAATAAGAACCGTTTCCCAACCTATGTTTATATAAACATAGGTTGGGAAACGGTTCTCGATAGCGAGTGTCGGCTGGCGTCCTGATTTTTCGCCTTGATAAAATTAAGCTGAACTGTAATCCTTGGGACAAAAAATAAGTGGTAAATTTAGTGATATAATAAAAAATACTAGCCGACCCGGCAACGGTTCTTTATTACTAGCTTTGAATATAAATATATATATTAAATGAACGCAATTGAAGGTTTGATAAACATTATCAAAATGAACATTAAAGAACTTCACAAAATTTAACCTTTCACTTTATAAAAGTCAGAATGTAAATAAATCCAATTCTTAACTTAATTATATTTAATTTATATTATTTGTAAAATATGAAAGATTAGGTGTCCACAAGGGTCTTGCCCGTTTTGTGGCACCATCCCTTTTCTATTAATCTTTTTAGTTAGTGTAAGGGGAAAAAGTAAACAGTTTTATCTTATATAGGAGGATTAGTTTTGGTTCAATTCATCATTTACTCTGGTGGAAACTCATATTTTCTGCAGTTAAGTATAGAGAAGATCAATCGTCGTCAAATATTTATGTTTACTAATAAACCTTTCATCCAGTGCTACCCGTTAAGTTATACGAGGTGCGACAATAAAGTAATGAGACTGATTTTTCTTTGCAAGATGTGGCAACCCTTCAGCTTGCGTAGGCACACCATCTTTGAACTTCGTTTCTAAGCTACTTCTAGTCCAAGCGGCACATTGATGCGACTGCTCAGTCGTGAGTTGTGCTGTAATAAGTGAACACGTGTTTGTGTCTCTCGTGACAAATGAAATCGCAAAATATTGCGCAACGGTATACCGTTTCTTTTTGCGTTAAATCGGGTGAAAACGCGACGACAACTTACGGTAAGCTTCAGAAGGCTTTTGGAGAGGAGGTTATGTCAAGACTTCGAGTTTTTCGGTGGCACACAATTTTTAGTGAAGGCAGAACGAATGTTGAAGATGAAGACCGCAGTGGACGACCATCAACCTCACGGACAGATGTCGACTTGACCATGGTGCGTGAAATCGTACGATCTGATCGAAGATTATCCGTGAAAATGATCGCAGAAGAACTCAACATCGATCGAGAAACGGTTCGTTTAGTATTACCTAAAGATCTTGGTACGAGAAAGATTTGTGCAAAAATTGTCCCCAAAAATCTCACACTATAACAGCGAGAAACACGGAAAAATGTGGCAGCCGATCTGTTAGAGAAAACGGAAATCGATCCAGATTTGTTGAGCCGTCTTATCACCGGTGATTAAGGTTGGTTTTTTCAATACGATCCACAGACAAAACGCCAAAGTTCGCAATGGTGCTCAAAGGGATCAGCCAGACCAAAAAAAGCTCGCATGTCAAAGTCAAAAGTGAAATGCACGCTTGTGTGCTTCTTCGATTCCAAGGGAATTGTTCATAAAGAGCGGGTGCCTCGTGGACAAACAGTTAACCGATATTTCTACAAAGAAATTTTAGAAAGACTTCGTAAACGAGTTCTTCGTGTCCGTGCCAACATTGCTGATAATTGGATTCTGCATCACGATAATGCGCCATCCCATACTGCTCGTCAGTACAGCAATTTTTAACCTCAAAACAAATTTCAGTACTACCACAGCCACCTTGTTCACCTGATTTCGCTCCGTGCGACTTTTTTCTATTTCCAAGAGTCAAAATGGCGGTCAAGGAACACCATTTTCAAACAACACAAGATGTCCAAAAAGCTCTGACGAGGGTTTTGGAGGATATTACTGAAGATGAGTTCCAGAAATGTTACTATCAATGGCAGAAGCGCTGGAATAAGTGTGTGCAATCAGAGGGGAACTACTTTGAAGGAGACAACACTAAACATAACTAAAACGGTAAGCAACATTTTTTTTCATATCAGTCTCATTACTTTATTGTCGCACCTCGTATATGTAAAAAATCTATTACTATGTTAAGACCAATAATATAAAACATTATAATTAATTATATATATAATCGTAAATCACGTAATTACATGTAACATACTTTCAGCGTCAGCAATATTAATTAGCCATCGTCGTAGTAGCTTTAAGAAAGCGTTTAGGTTCCTACTGGTCTTTATATGATTAGGAAGTATGTTATACAATCTAGGAGCAGTACTCGAAAAGAACTTCATATAACTCGTTTTATTTGCTCTGCGGACATATACATTCCTTTTACTTCTAAGTTCGTACTCGGTTCTGATAAAGAAAATTTTCATTACTTTATAAACATATAAATAACGTAGCGGTAATATAGACAATTCCCTAAATATTGGCAAAGAATGATCCGTAGTTCTTTTTTTACTTATCGTTCTAACGAATCTTTTTTGGATTTCGATTATGGAATCTAAATTTGTATCATAAGTTCCTCCCCAAGAGCTGATGCCGTAGTCTATTCGACTATGCGCAATAGCAAAATAAAGTTTTCTCATGGTTATTTTTGGGAATAGTTTGTTTAAAAAATAAAATATCCTAAGATAGCTTAAAAGTTTTTGCTTTAATAGCGCAATATGATTCTTCCAGGTTAGCCCGCTATCTAACACAATTCCCAAGTATTTACAAATATCACGTTGTTCGATCTCACTACATTCTAAACAGTCGGATTTATTTATTTTATTATATTGTAAGTGGCAATTTTATTTTCCCCTTTAAGCAGAAGTTTATATACAAAGATTTTTCAACGATCAAGATCATATAATGATTTGAAAAGCATAATCGCAGTGCGTCCAAATCTGATTGTATGTCCTCAGCCACTTCTATCCAGGTGTTACGGATATAACACAAACCAGTATCATCTGCAAACGGATTATTTCGATATCCTCCGAAACCAGGTGGCTTGTCACCGCTTGACCCGAGCTAGAATTTTCCATTTTCAGTTTTGTTCAAAATATACGACGTTGGCTATACCATTTAATTCTTGGTAGCTCGGAGGAACTTCATCCAAAGTCTGTAACGTTACATGTTAAACCAACGGCCTTGCGGCCTGACACCCCGACGTTTTTTATTATTGATTTTAATAATGAAATTATTTGAGTAAATTTAAATAATAAATCCAACGGTAAAATTATAATTTTTTTCCCCTTGATGATGTCGTGATATAAGCTTGAAAGTTTACGCGTGAGATATGGAAATTAAATTTTTGTAGCGTATTAAAAATGCCAGGGATTTGAACCCCCGGGATCTCCGGATTAAAGGTCGAGATGATAACTACTTCGCCACAAAAATCGGCGGTTTTGTTTTTTAAATGGGCTTAACAGTTCTTAAATTATAATTTAATGTTTTTACGTATAAATAAAGGAATGCTCAGATATTCTTCTGATTTATCTAATTTATTTTAAAAGAACATGAATGACCTTCGTATAGGATCTATAAGAATTTATATATATATTATTTCTTATCGTTGTTATTACACTACTCTATTATGTTCTATTGTGCTCAAGTTAAAAAATGGAATGGTAGCTTTCAGAAGTTATGTTTTTACATCTGTCAGTCCACATTTAAATGAAGGACATTTAAATAATATATATATATATATATATATATATTATAAATGAAATATTAATTATTATGTAATTTACATAACAGTGCAACCTAAATGTAAGCAGTATTCTATTGTATTGAGTTGTGTAAAAAAAAATCGCAGTTTTTTGTTAAAGTTATCCGTTATCAAGTATATTTATAAATGTACAATTTCCGTTACATCGTGGTGGCGTTTACATAAAGTTATTTATAATTCTTTTATATATAAAATTATACAGAGTGTTTCTAAAATGGTGGGCTGGTTATACTTTTTCGGATTCTACCTGTAAAATTAAACTAACATAATGAAATGTAACGTAATCCCGATGTAGTGACATCTCTAATACTCGATTCTCGTCTCTAAATTATATTCTATTTTATATTATTTAATTTTCATTTCTTCTTTTTTTCTACAAAGAAGTAATAAATTTTTTTTTTAAATTATTGTAAAAAAAAAAAAGGTGACGAGGTTTTAACGTTTACGTAGAGCTTTAACGTTTTTTAAGAAGTTTTAACGGTGGTATATAAATGAAGGTTTTGTTTTAAATATTAATTTAATAATTTTAATGGCTTATCTATATTAATTACGCCTAATTAACTAGATATGTATATTTAAAAAAATTGGATTAATAAAAATAAATTAGTGTTCTAATATAAATAAATAAATGATAAGAGACTTTAATAAATGTGTAGATGAAAAGGTGGTTTTTTATATTTTAAATAATTAAAACTATTTATAGAGTGTTTCTAAAATGGTGGACTAGGTATACTTTTTCGGATTCTACTTGTAAAATTAAACAAAAAATAATTTCTCCTTCGTTCTCTTACTGTCCACCATTTTGTTTTTATATATAGAAATTTTTATTTCAAGTTCTGATAGACGAATCGCATTAATATTTGGTAAGCGTCTGGGTAAATAAAGTTTTAAAATTATAAAAAAATCAGGACTTTAATATCTTTGTCAATTACAACATGGCGGACATGTTTATTTTTTATCCGTTATATCTCTGCACTAGATAGGGAATCTTGGAGAGCAGCATCAATCCAGTCAAATGACTGAAGACAAAAAAAAAAAAATATCTCTGTAAATATTAGTTTTATCAAAATTTATGTTTTGTTAAATTATTATGCCTTTTATTTTGAACAAATTGACATTTTATCTTTTAAAATCTAGTTGTCCACCTACCCTTTTGATTGCAATCGACTGATCCAAAAGTATCCAAAAAAGCTCAAAATCCAAAACAAATTGGATTTAGACTTTTTCGTAATTGCAGTAATAAGCCCTCATTGAGAGATTTTCAACAATATAACATAAGTGGTATTTATTTTCATCGGTTCCAGAGTTATAGTTAAATAAAATTTTAATTAATGAAATACAGAGTGTCCTATATAAAACGCAACCCATCAATTGCTCATCCATGAAATTTCAAAAGTCAAGCTTACTCCCCTACTCGTTACTGAAATGGAAATGGACTCGTCCAACATCTGATCATCGCGGCGACGCAGTAGAACACTACCGATAGTAACAACAATGCAATCATAACGTTCAGTGTATCGCTTGAGACAAGGTGGTGTCTTGGCTAGATGAATGTGTTTTCATTGTAGAGTCGTACTTCAGTACGAAATCAGCGGTTGCAGTGCAAGATTGGTTTCGCCATAAGTACCCGGATAAACCGGCTTCTAACAAAACATCAGTATTAAGGTTAGTCGCAAAATTTAGAGAGACCGGTTCTGTTAATAACCACAAACACCAAAAGATCTGCGTCGGTGTTGAATGATCTTGTCGGCGACAGATTCAGTCGCTGAAATCAAAGACCGATTGCTCGCTTCGCCAACTAAATCGATCAGACGTTTGTCAGCCGAAATTAATTTGTCTAAATCAACCGTTCATCGGGCGACCAAACGATTACAATTACGACCTTATCGCATTCAAACGGTTCATCGACTTCTTGAGAGCGACAAAGAAAAACGGTTACAATATTGTCAACGGTTCCGTCGATTTCTGCGCGAGGGAATTAACGTTACGGATTCGTTATTTTTCACAGATGAAGCTCGATTTCATTCAGATGGCTACATAAACAGCCAAAACAGTAGAATTTGGAGCGCTGAAAATCCCCTCGTTTATCACGAAAAACAATTACACCCGCAGAAGTGGTTGGGCATGTGGTGCGCGATATCGCGGAAGAAAATAATCTGTCCTATTTTTTTCGAGTACACCATTATTGCAGAACGATATCAGGATATTTTATTTCGGTTCATCGCACTCTTGGAAGAGGAAGACAGACGCTGCCGGCTACAACATGACGGTGCGACATCGCACTACGCAGGTTCAACTTCTGATTTCGTTGAGGAATTCTTCGGTAATCGTGTTATCGGTCGAGGATTGTGGCCACCAAGATCTCTAGATTTGACTGCGGCGGATTTTTTTCTACGGGGTTACCTCAAAGAAAAAGCCTACAGCGACAAACCACGAACACTTGAACGATTGAAAGTCAATATTGAACAAGCTGTATTAAATATCCAGCCAGAAACTTTGAAAAAAGTTGCAAGAAACGCTGTAAAAAGAATTGAAACTTGTATTCAAGAAGATGGCGGCTACTTCTAACATTTACTCTAAATGAAAGGTAATGGATGGTAATAATAAAAATTACATTTACATTTACACATGCCTTTTTATTATTTCAATACCTACCAATATAAGGTTGGGTTGCGTTTTACATGGGACATCCTGTATTTGGATCTTACAAGGGGAAGGCACATCGGTTCGAATCCGACTTCATCTCCTTTTTTCAACATATTTTTTTAAAATTTAACAGATGTATTAATATTTATTAACCTCTGATTGTAAAAACATTTTTACAATTAATAATAATTCAATAACAATAAAAAAAAATTAAAAAAGTATCATAATAAAATAAAATTTTATGTACTTTTCATTTAAAAAAAATGTGTATATGTTATTTAATAGGCGTACAAGGAAGTTATGTGGTATCCGCATCAGTTTTTTTCTCTTTAATGTTGACCTGTGTAGGTAGGCCACGTTTGGAATTGTAAAACAAATTGTTAGGGATGTAGGATGTAGAGGGTATACTGAAATGAAACGACTAGCACTAGATAGGGTATCTTGGAGAGCTGCATCAAACCAGTCAAATGACTGACGACAAAAAAAAAAAATGTTGACCTTAAATCAATACTTTACAGTTTATCTAAGAAATTATAATAAATTAATAACCCGATATTCTTTTTTGAACATGCGGTATAATTAAATTCTATAAATAAATTACCAATTTGTAGTAAATTTTTTTTTTTTAATGTTTGAATTAAAAAAAATAAATTTGAAATTGTTTGTTTTATTGGCTTACTTATTTTAATTATGCGGTAATTTTTTTTTAATAAAATTGGGAATTTTCTGTTTTATGGTAAATTCTTTCATAATGTGGTAGCACTTATTTATGTAAAAGTATTAAAAAAGTAATAGTAATAAAAAGAGTTAAAAGAATGGATGTCGCTGATACAAGTACAACGTTATGTATCCGGCATACTAACCTATAACTGCAGACGTCTATCTGTGTGAACGTTTCACTCTGTCACCCTCCCCTCCTACTATCACACAATTTCTATTTACATCAGCTGGTTGTTAATGTTATAATGCCTTAAAGCTAACAGCTGATTAATTTCCTGTTTATTTTTTTACCGATTTATTTTTAACTTTAAAATACGTACCGTTTTATACGTTATTTAACGATAACTCAGTAATAATAATTATGACGTAATCGATGTGTAAGTTTCTCCCGAAAAATCAAAAAAAAGAAAAAAAATGTTGTAAAAAGGATATTGATCCTTCATTTTTTCATAGATTGTGTAAAGATGTTCCTGTAGGATAATAATATTTATTATCATTCTTGTAATACGTCAAAAAAAGTATTTATTGTGAATTTTATTCCCATTAAATTAATATTAAATTCACGGCGTGTAAATCACAAAAATCCTTGTCTCTCTCTCTCTCTCTCTCTCTATCTGTATAAAATAGGGAGAAGAATCTCCCGATTTGAAATCTCGAAACAGTTTTGAGGTGAAACGTTTAAAGACGTTTTATTTTAAGTAACGAAAAGATCTATATCGTCCTGCCTTAATAACTCCATAAATATTAGTCTTAGAGACGAAAATGCGGTGTCATTTTATAAATTACATTATCAGCTCGCCGATAAGACTTTGAGTTTACATCACTGGGAAGCGGGTTGGTGGGGAGAGGGCACAGTGCAAATCGAACAAAACTGGCGCTCTCCCTCATTTCCATTCACTGTAGCTCAAGACTTAGACATGGTAATTGGATGATTCATGCGTTTATGTTTTGAGTTTGTCCAGGTAGATCGATTTAAGTAATAATAAATGTACTTTTAACGATATTTACGTGTAAAAAATTAAATTAAACGTGTAAAAAAGTATAAAAATCCAATATATTAGCTTCAGCCCGCGCAAAAGCCGGCCGGATATATAAATTACGCATATCGTTGGAAAGGTGGGATTTTGAACTATGCACAGGAACCTTGATGTCCGATGCCGAGCGAACGAAACTATTTCGGAAACGTCACAAATCTGGCATGGAGTGAACGTCGCCGACGGTGCGAGCATCTCTACCGTTACTTATTACGCCTTACATCTCATATCAAAGATCGATGTTGAACAAAATTGTCGTCAAATATTAGTCGAAGTAAATATCATGTACCATTTAGTGTCTGTTTTATGTTAAAATTAATTTTAGTACGCATTGTCTCGTTTTTATTTCAATCCGATACATTAAAAGTGACTCACTGACATACTGATCGACCAATTTATATGTAGAGTTGACCAAATGAAGGAAGTAAAAATTTCCATCGGAGGCTTTCAGTTTTGTTCAAAAAATACGATAGTCTGTCTCCCATTTATATCTTGGTAGCTCTAAGGAAGTTCATCCAACGTCTGTAATGTTGCACGTTAAACCAACGGCCGTGCGCCACCACACAGCCCCATCCAACTTTTGTAAGGAGAAGGAGATTTGGTCGCACTACTCTAAAGAAGAGCAACATGTTATTTGTTGTCCTGTTAAAAAGGAGGGTGACTCACCTACTTGTACAAATTTTTCCAAGTTTAGAAAGCCGAATGGGCACGATGGTAAATTGAGTGATTGTCATGGGTACAAGCGAGTGTGGGAGTTATTAATTAGTCGAATTGATAAATAAATTGTTTGGAATTTTAGTTGTCAGTTGTGTAATTGCTTTAATTTACAGTTTACTTTAGTATTGTAGGTTTTATTTGTTATTCCTGTCGCTCTCTTTAATGTGCTTTCTTTTACAGAGTTTTCTTTAGTGTTCTGTTTGTTGGTCAGGTTTTGATAACATCAAGTATGTTATGTTGTGTTTTCTTTACTGCCCTATTGCTTTATTGTTCATATTTTCAGTTTTTATATTTGTTTCATTTCGTACTCTGTTCTGTTTTTTTAATTTATGTTTGCTTCTCACTTTTGGAATTAGGTTTATTGATCGTTTTTTTGGGCACGGCGCTATCTGTGACTTGTTCTGTCATCGGATAGGTTGCTTTCAGCTCAATCGGATGTTCTTCTTTAAGACTTGTATAATGTCTGTAGGATCTGTTTAAGAGTAGTACACCGATGGGAATTTAAATATTGGAAAGCAGAATTCAGTCCCATAGTATGATCGTTAGTCTTAACACTTTTAACCACTAGTTTTTTATTAACAACAATAGTATTATAGATAAGATAAGTATAAAGTTCTTTCACTGCAAATACTTCTGCTATTCACAAATAAAATTACCCTAACAATTTATGAATGAAATTTAGTACATTATCTCTTTCACTTATAGACAAATAGTATCTCACCGAACCACTTCTTGTTTTCATATACTGGAATTACTTGTGACGTCACCTTAATCGCGTCGAACTTATACGAACTAGAAATTCGCTCCTTCATTGACCTGGCAGAATACTGTCGCTTCAAACTGGCATAATAACTTCTCGCTTACAACTCTCTCTCAGAATGTCAACTGGTCTTCCCCGGAGTATTTATACTCCCATCCTCTTGATCTCCAGAACTAGAATCCAGTTAAACGCGAGAACGATCGACCGAGCCCATTCAGTTTCCCATGTATTCCTAACTTTTCTTTATTTTTTTTCTGTTTAGCCTCCGGGAATTGCCGTTCAGGTATTATTTCAGAGGATGAATGAAGTGTAGTCTTGTACAGTCTCAGTCCGACCATTCCTGAGATGTGTGATTAATTGAAACCCAACCATCAAAGTACATCGGTATCTACGATCTAGTATTCAAATCCGAATAAAAGTAACTGGTTTTAGTAGGAATTGAACGCTGGAACTCTTCGTTTTGCAAATCGGCTGATTTGGGAAGATGCGTTCGCCACTAGACCAACCCGGTGGGTTATGTATTCGTACTCTGGGTCCGGTAATTCTCACAGAACAAAATCTTTTTAGGTGTGTCAGCGGGCGGTATTACAAAAGACGATTGTTAAACGGACCTGTTAATTTTACTAAAAGGATTTCTTTTAGTCTCTTTCTGTATTCCTCTCATTTTTATATTTTCTACTAATTTCTTCTTAATTGGTACGAATCCGTTACTCAGTCTGCTATACCGGTCTTGTTATAATATATTAAACAAATGTTATACTGTTGATTCTTTGTGTTCATATTATACTTCCTTTTAGTGACAACGCGTTTGTTTATATATTTTTTGTATTATGTGAGTACGCGCGTGAACGAGCGTGCGTGTTGGTGTGTGCATGTGTATATATATATATATATATTTTTTTTTTTCTTACACAGTTAACTTAATGATTCTTCAAGGTAAAAACTAATATAGATATTTTAATCAAATTTAAACGCGTGCGTGTGTGCATATATATATATATATATATATATATATATATATATATATATATATATATATATATAATATACTGTAATTCTTAATGCATCAGTGAATGAGATATTTTAGTTAACTCTATTAGTTAACTCTTAAGTATTCAGCTTTCACATACATACATATATATATATATATATATATATATATATATATATATATATATATATAGACACTAAATGTTGAGGTTATCTGTGTGGAGATTAGTTTATAATTAATACTACTTTACTTTGTTTTATATATATATGAGAATTTATTACTATTATTTTACACTTGAAGTTGTATCTTGTTTTAAAATTCATCCTTGCTTTTATTTAACGTATTTATTTATTTAAAAAATATGTTCTTGAACTTTAATTGTCTTTAAAATACCAGTATTATTATTATTCTATATTTATGTTGTTCATTTATTTTTTTTTATTATCTTTTTTTAATTTTTATTACTTCCATGTTATTCTAAATAAATAATAAATCGTTTCTAATATCTATACTGTTATTAAAAGTTGTGTGTGTGTATATATATATATATATATATATATATATATATATATATATGAATATTTGTCTGTCTGTATGTCTCTTATGCCTTCCTAAACCGTTCTTCCGATAGCGATGAAACTTTGGAGAATGGTTGGATGCATACCAGGGAAGGTTTTTGAGTTTAGTTTGGACACGCTAGGTGGCGCTGGCATTTAAACCCACCGGGTTGGTCTAGTGGTTAACGCGTCTTCCCAAATCAACTGATTGGGAAGTCGAGAGTTACAGCATTCAAGTCCTAGTAAAGCCAAATATTTTTACATGGATTTGAATACTAGATCGTGGATACCGGTGTTCTTTGGTGGTTGGGTTTCAATTAACCACACATCTCAGGAACGGTCGAACTGAGAATGTACAAGACTACACTTCATTTACACTCATACATATCATCCTCTGAAGAATTATCTAAACGGTAGTTACCGGAGGCTAAACAGAAAAAAGAAAAAAAAAAAAAGAAAAAAAGAGAAGAGAAGAAGGTGCCGCTGGCATGACCCACCGGGTTGGTCTAGTGGTGAACGCGTCTTCCCAAATCAGCTGATTTGGAAGTCGCGAGTTCCAGCGTTCAAGTCCTAGTAAAGGCAGTTATTTTATGCGGATTTGAATACTAGATCGTGGATACCGGTGTTCTTTGGTGGTTGGGTTTCAATTAACCACACATCTCAGGAACGGTCGAACTGAGAATGTACAAGACTACACTTCATTTACGCTCATACATATCTCATCCTCATTCATCCTCTGAAGTATTATCTGAATGGTAGTTACCGCAGGCTAAACAGGAAAGAAAGAAGAAGAAAGGTGGCGCTGGCATCGAGATATATCGAAAAATTGTATTTATGGTCCGATGCGCCTCATATTCAGAATACATGTTACTATACATGGAAAGAATTACCTCTGCAAAAAATGGACCCGCTAGATGGCGCTGGGGTTGAGTTATTTAGAAAAAAATATATTTATGGACCGATTTGTTTCATATTCAGAATAAGAATGTTAGTTAGGTGAAAAGAAATATTTTTGCAAAAACTATACCCGCTAGGTGGGGCCAATGTCGAGATATTTACGCAACAAACAAATATACAGACTTTTTATTTCTATATATATATATATATATATATATATATATTTATATATATATAAAAGACAATGTTTGTATGTGTGTCCGCTCAGACCAAAAAATTAATGGACCGATTTACCCGCGCGCAAAAGGAAAAAAGATTGACTTTATCTTATCTCAATCCAAACTTAATATATAAATTTGTATATAAAAATAACAAAATGGTGGACAATGGGAGAACGAAGCAGAAATTGCCATTTTTCCTAAGGATATTTTTTGTTTAGTTTTATTAGTAGAATTCGAAAAAGTATAGCCAGCCCACCATTTTAGAAACACTCTGTATATACTCAATTCTAGCAATAGCGAAGCATTGATGGGTCTGCTTGTATTTAATAAAATTCATTAAAATAACCCGTTCCGGCCGGTTTTTTCAATTTACATGTAGGTTCAGAGATGAACCAGTTTCTTCGAGTTGTCTTGCATCCTCCAATCGTTTATCCTCACACCTTTTACATACATACAAACGTGGAAAGTATTATTTAATACATCGCATTGCGGACAAATAGCTTTGTAATACAATAACTTAATTATTGACTAAATGCGGAAGATTTAGTCAAAAACTTGTAGTGAATTTTAATTTCGAGAAAACTAATGTAAATGCAGCCAATAAAAGCTTTTAAATATCGGGTTTTTTTTCGAAGCAAAGCAGACCGAAAAATAGATAGGAAATCGTATAGTTCTTTCTGAACGTGATAAACATAATTCTTAATATAGTAAAATAAAAAAGTAAAATACATGATATGATAAATTACAAACCAAAGAATTTTAGTATGATTTACTGTCATAGACGGAGCAGAAAGCTGGGCCAAATGTTTTTATATTTATATGCACTTTTTTTACTTCCTTGTACGAAGGAAAGGAAGTATTGTGATCGTGAAAAATTTAGGTATTTAGATTTCAACGGAAATATCCATTTTCAACATCCCTGAATTCATTTTTACTAGTTTTAGCGTAACGACTATACGTACGTACGTATCTCGTATAACTCAAAAACGATTAACTGTAGAATGTTGAAATTTTGGATTTAGTATTGTAACATCTAGTTCTGCTCCTTCCCTTTTGATTGCAATCAAATGAACCAAAAGTATCAAAAAAAGCCCAAAATCTAAAACATTAGGATTTTGGATTTTTTTTAACTGCAGTGATAAGTCGTCATTGAGAGCTTTTCAACGATATATCATAACTGGTACTTATTTTCATCGGTTCCAGAGTTACAGACAAATTAAGTTTTAATTAATGAAATATTTGGAACTTACAAAGGGAAGGCATTCTCCATACTCAAATCATTTCTTCTTTATTAATTAATTGAACTGCCTTCTTCTTAACTCCTTAATATACAGAGTGTTCCATATAAAACATATCCCAACCTTATATTGGTAGGTATTGAAATAATAAAAAGGCATGTGTAAATGTAAATGTAATTTTTATTATTACCATCCATTACCTTACATTTAGAGTAAATGTTGGAAGTGGCCGCCATCTTCCTGAATACAAGATTGAATTCTTTTTACAGCGTTTCTTGCAACTTTTCAAAGTTTGTGGCTGGATATTTAATACAGCTTGTTGTTCAATATTAATTTTCAATGGTTCAAGCGTTCGTGGTTTGTTTCTGTAGGTTTTTCTTTGACGCAACCCCGTAGAAAAAAATCCGGCGCCGTCAAATCTGGAGATCTTGGTGGCCACAAGCCTCGACCGATAACACGATTACTGAAGAATTCCTCGACGAAATCAGAAGTTAAACTTGCGTAGTGCGATATCGCACCGTCATGTTGTAGCCGGCAGTGTCTGTCTTCCTCTTCCAAAAGTGCGATGAACCGAAATAAAATACCCTGATATCGTTCTGCATTAATGGTGTACTCGAAAAAAAAAGGACCTAGTATTTTCTTCCGCGATATCGCGCACCACACCCCCAACTTTGCGGGTGTAATTGTTTTTCGTGATAAACCTGGGGATTTTCAGCGCTCCAAATTCTACTGTTTTGGCTGTTTACGTAGCCGTCCAAATTAAACCGTGCTTCATCTGTGAAAAATAACGAATCCATAACGTTAATTCCCTCGCGCAGAAATCGACCGAACCGTTGACAATTTTGTAGCCGTTTTTCTTTGTCGGGCTCAAGAAGTCGATGATGTTCCTAGTAAAGCCAGTTATTTTTACATGGATTTGAATGCTAGATCGTGGATACCGGTGTTCTTTGTTGGTTGGGTTTCAATTAACCACACATCTCAGGATTGGTCGAACTGAGAATGTACAAGACTACACTTCATTTACACTCATACATTTCATCCTCATTCATCCTCTGAAGTATTATCTAAACGGTAGTTACCGGAGGCTAAACAGGAAAAAGAAGAAGAAGAAGTCGATGAACCGTTTCAATGCGATAAGGTCGTAATAGTAATCATTTGGTCGCCCGATGAACAGTCGATTTAGGCAAATTAATTTCAGCAGACAAACATCTGATAGATTTATTTGGCGAGGCGAGTAATCGGTCTTTGATTTCAGCGACTGTATCTGTATTCAATACCAACGCAGATCTTTTGTATTCCTTGTTATTAACAGAACCTGTCTCTCTAAATTTTGCAACTAACCTCAATACTGATGTTTTGTTAGGAGCCGGTTTATCTGGGTACTTATGGCGAAACCAATCTTGCACTCAACCGCTGATTTCGTACTTAAGTACGACTCGACAATGAAAACACGTTCATCTAGCGAAAACACCATCTTGTCTCTAGCAATACACTGAACGTTATGATTGCATTGTTGTTACTATCGGTAGTGTTCTACTGCGTCGCCGCAGATGTTGGACGAGTCCATTTCAGTAACGAGTAGGGGAGTAAGCTTGTCTTTTGAAATTTCATGGATGAGCGATTGATAGGTTGCGTTTTATATGGGACACTCTGTATATGAAGTTGTTACAATTCAGTCAGTAGCTGTTATTATTTTAGTTTTTATTAATTTTTTATATTACTTAATTCAAGTTCAGATTTCAGGGAATAAACAAGATGTTATAAGTTTTGAATCAATGTACAGAAATACTGTATATAAGATTGTTATTAACCTGATTATATTTATCATCTAATATTCATTACAATAAAAAAGGTGTTAAATATAAGTATAAAGGTTTTAAATTCATTAGATTATTTCTTTATCATAAGTATGAATCGGTGACGTCAAAATCAAGGAACAGTTCACCAGGGACATCGGTTCAAATCCGACTTCATCTGCTTTTTTTAAATTTAAATATATTGATTTATTAATTATTATTCTTTCATTGTAAAAACAAAATGACGACAAATAATTATTCAATAATAATTAAAAAAAAGAAAAAATATAAATTTTTTAATGAAATAAGATCTTGTATACTTTCCATTTTAGAATTATGTGTATATGTAATTTAATAGGCGTACAAGGAAGTCATGTGGTGTCCGCATCAGATTTTTTGTGGAAGTAAAGCAGAAGAAAAATCTTATTATTCTTTCTATTCGTGATAAACATTATTCGTAATATAGTAAGACAAAAAAAATAAAATCATGATACAATAAATACAATAAATACAAAGCAAAAAATTTCAGTACGGTTTAATTTCATAGAGGAAGCAGAAAGTAGGGTTAAATATTTCTATGTGCATATGAACTTTTTTTCTTATTTTTGGCTACAGAATCATCTAGCGAGAGATTGCCAGGCAATTTGAAATCACTCTGTATATAACGATAAAAATATTAAATTAAAGCTCTATTTAAGTATCGGGAAAGTTTAAGCAACATTATTGCCAGGTTTTATCTCTTAATAATGAGGTCAAGCTACAAAAACAAACATCCTGTATCATGCGCGCGCGTGTGTTTGTGTGTGTGTGTGTGTGTGTGTGTGTGTGTGTATATATATATATATATATATATATATATATATATATATATATACATGTTACTTAATTTCAACAGAATAGATTTCTAATATTTTATACAGTATAATTCTACGTATTTAAAATTAATTCATAAAAATCCTTTTTCCCGCTCTTTTATACATAATTTATGTTAATCTGATTTTATAAGTAAGTAAAACGTATATTCATACTTTTGTGTTTGTGTGTGTGTGTCTTTTTGTATAAATAATTATATAATTAATACACACATTAATATCCGGTGGAGTATACATCATACTTTAATTTGTTAATCTTGTTACTATACAGAAGAATTGAGAGGAGAGTGGAACAAGTGTTAGGGAAAGATCAATTTGGTTTCAGGAATAGTATAGGGACAAGGGAAGCAATTTTAGACCTCAGATTAATATTAGAAGGAAGATTAAAGAAAAACAAACCGACATACTTGGCATTTATACACTTAGAAAAGACATTCGATAACGTAGACTGGAATAAACTGTTCAGCATTTTAAAAAAATTAGGGTTCAAATACAGAGATAGAAGAACAATTGCTAACATTTACAGGAACCAAACAGCAACAGTAATAATTGAAGAAAGTAAGAAAGAAGCCGTAATAAGAAAGGGAGTCCGACAAGGATGTTCCCTATCCCGTTACTTTTTAATCTTTACATAGAACTAGCAGTTAATGATGTTAAAGAACAATTTAGATTTGGAGTAACAGTGCAAGGTGAAAAGATAAAGATGATACGATTTGCTGATGGTATAGTAATTCTAGCCGAGAGTAAAAAGGATTTAGAAGAAACAATGAACGGCATGGATGAAGTCCTACCCAAGAACTACCGCAAACAAATAAACAAGAACAAAACGAAAGTAATGAAATGTAGTAGTAATAACGAAGATGGACCACTGAATGTAAAAATAGGAAGAGAAAAGATTACGGAGGTAGAAGAATTTTGTTATTTAGGAAGTAGAATTACTAAAGATGGACGAAGCAGGAGCTTGTATATATATATATATATATATATATATATATATATAGGGTGAGTTTTTAGTCCTGTTACCCAATTGTTAATGTATGGTAATTTTTTTCTAAGAAAGGGAAACTTTGTTTTGTGACTGAAAGTTGGTAGCGCTACTCAACCGGTATAGATACGGCAGTGTGAGTTGATTCTCCTTGAGCTGTGTAAACTTTAGTTCCGTTTCCGGTCGTGGTACGAACAGAATATCTATTACTATAGAACAACGAGTTTTCATTCTTGAACAATTGTTTGCTACGAAATCGTACGCGAGTGTAAAAGAATCATTTCAAATTAAATTTTTCGGTGTTCCTCCGCCAGAAAAAATGTCAATTTCTAGGCTAGTAAACCGATTTCGAGAGACAGGTAGTGTTTGCGACAGAAAACGTGTAGCGGTCGACCGACTCGCTTGACAGATCAATTCTCCACGGAAAAGTTTTCGCAAAACTTTCCACGCAAGTCGGTTTGTCATATTCGAGTGTTCAGAAAGCCGGTAAAAAATTGAAACTGTATCCGTATCGGTTACAATTAGTCCAAGAGCTTTAGCCTCCAGATTTAAACAAGCTATTGCAATATTGCCGTCGGTTTAGGTCTCTCGTAAACGATAACGGAATCGAATTTTTAAACACAGTGTTCTTTAGAGATGAAGTTTGGATCCACCTCGACGGTTATGTGAACAGTCAAAACTGTCGAATTTGGACGGTTGAAAATCCTAACGCTTTACAAGATAAATCTTTGCATCCTGAAAAAATTGGTGTGTGGTGTGCGATATCTCGTCATCGTATAGTCGGACCCGTATTCTTCGAATAGACAGTAAACAGTGAAATATACAGGAATATTGTGCGCCAATTTGTGTCCCTCCTGGAACCTCAAGAACGGTATTACTGGTTTCAGCAAGACGGCGGTACATGCCACACGTCTCGAGAAACCGTGGATTTTCTGCAAGAGTTCTTTGATGATCGAATAATAAGCAAGGGCTTATGGCCTCCAAGGTCCCCAGACCTCACATCTCCTGACTACTTTTTGTGGGGCTATATTAGGTTCGAGGCCTTCAAAAACAATCCTCACACTAATCCTTATCTTCATCACAATCCTCATCTTCACACTATGAACTTAAAGTCAATTTACAGATTTAATCACGAATATTTCCAATGCGACTCTTAAAAAGGTTTCTGCTAATATGCTGAAAAGAGTCCGTGCGTGTATAACCGCAAGGGGAGGGCATTTTTAGCATATTCTTTAACAATTATGTAAGTAATAGCTTTTTATTAAATCTCTTTTGTAAGTAAAAAATACATTTTTTTATTCCACCTAAATTTCCCTTTTTTAAATTACATTTAAAATTGGGTAACAGGACTAAAAAATTACTCTGTATATATATACGATAAGGAAGTAGTAAATGTTTTTGAATGATTGATATAGAACAGAAATAACATCAGACCAGTCGAATGAATGACAAATCTAAAAAGAATATATAATGTGTGAAGAGAGAGACAGAAAGGGAGAGAGAATGAGTTAGAGAGTGGTAGAGCGTTGTAACGATGATGAGTGGGGATAAGCAAGAGCACCCGCACGTAATATGTGCAAACGAAATGAAAAGTTAAGTTTCTTCGTGTTGAACGATGGAAGCGAAATGACCTTGGCGGGATCGCTTGACTCTAGGAATTCTCAAACTTTCGCTGGCGGCTGTGTCCTCTACTGTATTTTTCTTTTCTTTGTAATAGACTTATACTAGCCATAAAAATAATTCCACGTATTCTAATTTAATACAAAATCTCATTTATACTTGATTAATTTTATATTAACCTAAAAATATCCGGTATATAGTTTTCGATCTGGTTATTAAATTCTTTCTTTTGTTTTATTTAAAATTAATTTTTTAATTATTTTTTTTTATTGTAAAAAGAAACAAGGATATTTCTATTTGTGGTTGTTATATTTATTTATATCTATGTAACTCTAGAACGATTGAACTGATTATTTTGACGGATCAATCATGAACAAAAATTTTTTTTGAATATTGGAAAATATAATTAAAAAAAAAAACTGATGTGGACACCACATGATTTCCTCGTACGCCCATTAAATTTATTTTATTTAGCATGGCCCGTTGGTATATATAATATAAAAATATATGACTTATAATTCCGCTTACCAACCAATTATTATGTCTAGCGCTTTCGGATGTTATGTTTCCATCTTCAGGAACATCTGATAAACTTGAATATAAGTATTCACTTCGCATATTAATTTGATGTTTTTTTTTGTCTTCAGTCATTTGACTGGTTTGATGCAGCTCTCCAAGATTCCCTATCTAGCGCTAGTCGTTTCATTTCAGTATACCCTCTACATCCTACATCCCTAACAATTTGTTTTACATATTCCAAACGTGGCCTGCCTACACAATTTTTCCCTTCAACCTGTCCTTCCAATATTAAAGCGACTATTCCAGGATGCCTTAGTATGTGGCCTATAAGTCTGTCTCTTCTTTTAACTATATTTTTCCAAATGCTTCTTTCTTCATCTATTTGCCGCAATACATCTTTATTTGTCACTTTATCCACCCATCTGATTTTTAGCATTCTCCTATAGCACCGCATTTCAAAAGCTTCTAATCTTTTCTTCTCAGATACTTCGATTGTCCAAGTTTCACTTCCATGTAAAGTGATACTCCAAACATATACTTTCAAAAATCTTTTCCTGACATTTAAATTAATTTTTGATTTAATTTGATGTATATTAAAATAAATATAAAATTTCCATAAATATAACAAGCGATCATCATGATATAAAATAAGTAAATAAGAAAGAATTATAATTTATATACGCCTATTAAATTACATATACACATTTTTGGTGCATTTCATTTAAATTTATTTCATTTGAATGTAATACGATCTTCCAATTCTTTAAAAAAGTGGACAGTTACACATTTACATTGTGGTGAACACCACATTGTACCACATTTTTTCTGTGGTGTGCATATCAGAATTTTATTTTTTTTTATATATTAATTTTGTTTCACGACGTCGCTCAAGTAGTTATGTGATATAAGTGAGAACGTGTAGGATCCGTAACCATCGGTTCGAATCCGACTTCACATATATATATATAACTGTTTTTGTTTTAATTTAAATATA
The DNA here is from genome assembly GCF_047948215.1 of Lycorma delicatula. Taxonomy (NCBI): domain Eukaryota; kingdom Metazoa; phylum Arthropoda; class Insecta; order Hemiptera; family Fulgoridae; genus Lycorma; species Lycorma delicatula. The sequence continues at coordinate 18,432,353 of NC_134467.1, forward strand.
TTGATTTATTAATAATTATTAACTATGTAAAAATTTTTCAATTAAAATGAAAAGTACATAAAATTTTATTTCACTAATAATTTCTGAATTTTTATTCATTTTTTTTTTCAATCGGAGATTAATAATTATTAATAAATAAATATATTAAAATTAAAAAAAGGAGATGAAAATGGATTTGAACCTCTTTCTCCTTGTAAGATCCAAATATTTCATTAATTAAAATTTTATTTTGCTATAACTCTGGAACCAATAAAAATAAGTACCACTTATGATATATCGTTGAAAATCTGTCAATGAGGGTTTATTACTGCAGTTAAAGAAAGTCCAAAATCCAAATATTTTGGATATTGGGCTTTTTTTTGGACACTTTTGGTCCAGTCCATTGCAATGAAAAGGGGAGGTACACCACTAGATGTTAACAACAGTCCTAAATCCAAAATTTCAACATCCTACGGTTAATAGGTTTTGAGTTATGTGAGATATATATACATACGTACAGATGTCACGCCGAAACTAGTCAAAACGGATTCAGGGATGGTCAAAATGGTTATTTCCGTTGAAATCTGAAAACCGTAATTTTTCGCGATCACAATACTTCTTTTACTTCGTACAAGGAAGTAAAAAAGTTAATTTTTTGAAAATATTTTGTACTGGATTCTGTTCTGGATGAAGCATTGACATTTCTTCAGAAACTATGGATAAGTAATTTTACAACTTATTTTTTTAACTTTTTTTAATTTGAATTTTTTTTTGTTTCAGGTAAATTAGTGTTAATTTTGAATACGAATATAATGGAAGTGTTTATAGTAAGTAATTTTAATTAATATTTTTTTATATTTTAAAATTTAAATGGTTAAATTTAAATACCCTTGAATAGTTTAAAAAACATTAAAATTCTTAAAATGATATATAAAGTATTAGTAAGTAGTAAGCAGTGTGACACACTGAAGAAATTTCTAGCGTAGGTCAGCATATACTGTAATATGCTATTCAATATACGTGTATAATTTTTGTTGATTTCTTTTTCGCATGAAATCTGTCCTTGCATGTAGCAGGCAGCTTTTAATATATTACGTACATTACACACACCTTCCGTTATTTTAAAATTTTTGATGTTTAATTTAAAATTAAAATTAAATTTATTTTCTAGAAATACTTGTATATAAAAAAAAAACGGTTATCTATTTTTTTCCATCTAAATTAAACACCTTCAGTCTATTTTTACTCTTTACTAAAATTGTTCATGCAGAGCCTTTTACCTCGTTTTATTGTAAACACGATTATTTCGTCATTTTTTTTTGTCTTTAGTCATTTGACTGGTTTGATGCAGCTCTCCAAGATTCCTATCTAGTGCTACTCGTTTCATTTCGGTATACCCCCTACATCTTACATCCCTAGCAATTTGTTTTACATATTCCAAACGTGGCCTGGCTACACAATTTTTACCTTCTACCTGTCCTTCCAATATTAAAGCGACTATTCCAGGAAGCCTTAATATAAGTGTGTCCCTTCTTTTAGCTATATTTTTCCAAATGCTTCTTTCTTCATCTATTTGCCGCAATACCTCTTCATTTGTACCTTTATCCACCCATCTGATTTTTCACATTCAAAAGCACCACATTTCAAAAGCTTCTAATCTTTTCTTCTCAGATACTCCGATCGTCCAAGTTTCACTTCCATATAAAGCGACACTCCAAACATACACTTTCAAAAATCTTTTCCTGACATTTAAATTAATTTTTGATGTAAACAAATTATATTTCTTACTGAAGGCTCGTTTCTCTTGTGCTATTCGGCACTTTATATCGCTCCTGCTTCATCCATCTTTAGTAATTCTACTTCCCAAATAACAAAATTCTTCCACCTCCATAATCTTTTCTCCTCCAATTTTCACATTCAGTGGTACATCTTTGTTATTTCTACTACATTTCATTACTTTTGTTTTGTTCTTGTTTATTTTCATGCGATAGTTCTTGCGTAGGACCCCATCTATGCCGTTCATTGTTTCTTCTAAATCCTTTTTACTCTCGGCTAGAATTACTATATCGTCAGCAAATCGTAGCATCTTTATCTTTTCACCTTGCTCTGTTACTACGAATCTAAATTGTCCTTTAACATCGTTAACTGCTACTTCCGTGTAAAGATTAAAAAGTAACGGGGATAGGGAACATCCTTGTCGGACTCCCTTTCTTATTACGGCTTCTTTCTTATTACGGCTTCTTTCTTATGTTCTTCAATTGTTACTGTTGCTGTTTGGTTCCTGTACATGTTAGCAACTGTTCTATCTCTGCATTTGAACCCTAATTTTTCTTAAAATGCTGTACATTTTATTCCAGTCAACGTTATCGAATACCTTTTCTAGGTCTATAAATGCCAAGCATGTTGGTTTGTTTTTCTTTAATCTTCCTTTGTTAATCTTCCTTCCACTATTAATCTGAGGCCTAAAATTGCTTCTCTTGTCCCTATACTTTTCCTGAAACGAAATTCTTCTTCCCCTAACACTTCTTCCACTCTCCTCTCAATTCTTCTGTATAGAATTCTAGTTAATATTTTTGATTTCGTTATTACAACTTTGAATGATTATAGCTCGATAACGAAGAGATGAACAGAAAAACTGGTTTCATCACTGTTGTAAAATTTTAAATCATGTGTCATATGTCCACCTTCCTATTTAAAAAAATCTTTTTCGGCACGCCTAAAGGCGGTGGTAGATTTCACCAGTCCTATGTAGGGGATAAATGCCCTGGTGTCTCGGTTCCCGTGATGGAGCGGGGACTCCTGGGGTCTGTTAGGTGTGAATGAATGAAAAGACCGAGACCTGGCCGGCGGTGTGGGTTCCGGTGTGGGTTCATACGCTTTGGCGGCTTCGGCTCCTGCGCCGTCGGTTTGGCAAAAGGAAAGACCGAGATCCGGTCTCCGGCGGGGGGGCTGGGAACGGCATAGCCGGGCCTGCTTTCTTCCGTTGGAGATTAGAGGCAGGCAATTAAAAGATCCGGAAAGGACACGTCCTCGAGTCGAGTATACTTAATTGGATGTCCGGCTCGGGGATGTAGGGGAAAAAAGTAGGTGATAAAAAAGATTTCCACTTTAAAGTTAAGAAAAACTTCGAATTTATTCAATACGACAATGTTTGCATATTTAGAATACGACAAGCCCCATCTTCATACAATTCCAGCAATATTTTGGTCATCCCTTGCCATAAGGATTGATCATATCAAAAATTCTTTCAGATAAATGTTTTAGGTAATATTTAGAAGATTAACGATCACTTTAAACGGACTCGATACTGTGCATATTAAGGGAGGTATGATTTTTTTTGTCTTCCAAACCCCATTTTTTCCACCGTTTGGGGCAATGATTGGTGATATCAAAAAAATTTACTTAGATAACTTTTAGTCCCTTATCTAAAGAATAGTAGAAACTTTAACCGAATTCGATATTTTACTTAATAAGAAAGTTATAACGAAATTTTTGTTTTTTCGAAAAAGTCGTCCCCCCATTGCCACCCCTATGGTCCGATTTTCCCCATTAACGATCTCGAACGAGATTTTTTGTCTTTATATTTTATGTATTAATTTGAAAGTTAGCGCAGAATTACGGCGGTTATTGTGTCCACAAGAATGTGAAATTCTTGTGGACACAATAGCCGGGCCAAGGGGGTAGACCCCTTGGCCCGGCTACAAGCAGCCCCTGAGTTGGTTTCAGGATTCATCTGGGCTGACCTGAGTCCTGAGGATGCAGGTTGTGGCTAGGGTGTTTGGTTGATGTGTATATATATATATATATATATATATATATACAGAATGATTCAGAAGGATAGGGCAATACTTTGACAAATCATTGTAGAGGCTAAAAATAAGAAAAAAGTTCATATAAACATAGGTCCGAAAAACGCTTCGTTAGCGAGTTATACAGGGTGAAAAGATTTCCCCCGAGTTTCAGTTCCTGCGGGTAAATTAAGGCTTTCTGAAATTCCGGGAAAATCAATTAATGGGTAAATTCAATTCTTTCTTATGGTTTTTAGCTGGGAAATCTAAACAAATAGGTCCCAGAAATGTATCTCTCTTAGTTTCTAAGATATCCCGTGTAAAACGCCAAAAATTGGATCAAAAAACACATTTTTTTAAGTTTGACGTACAATAACGTTGTTAAATTGGCAATAAATCATACATTTTTTAAACATAAATTCTAGAGAATTTAATTATGAGAAGTTGATGTAAATAATGTCGACAGAAAACAAATAAAATTTTAAACATGTCGACTTTTATTAACAACAAAACCGACGAAAACTTAGAAGAAAATGTTACAATAAAAGAAAACAGATGTGTCTAATAGGTACAATAATTTTAGACTACGGAAAACAAGTTGGCAACACTGATTTTTTTCATCACAATTTGTTTAAATCCTACTCATTGTTGTCAGTTAATCGTGGTTACGTGTTAAATAACTTTTCGCTGATCAATCGTGTTTGCAGTATTACGTCGCATTCTTATCGTAAAAATTACAGAAAACCGTTAAGAAATGTAATTTTGTATTCGTTTTACAGCGCATAAAAATCAAGTCTGTTAAAAAAAAGTGAAATTCTGTAATCTTCACTAATGCCGAATATGCCGACGTGATTTTCATCTATGGATTTTGCAATGGAAGTGCTGCGGCAGCGGTTACGGAATATGGACATAGGTATCCTGGTCGTGTTGTACTATATCGTAAAGTATTTATTCGAATTTTTCGATTTCCTAGCTCAAAAACCATAAGAAACAGTCGAATTTGCCCCTTAATTGACCTTCCCAGAATTTCAGAAGACTTTAATTTACCGGGAGGAACTGAAGCTCGGGCGAAAATCTTTCACCCTGTATAACTCGCTAACGAAACGTTTTAGGAGCTATGTTTATATGAACATTTTTCATATTTTTAGCCTCTAGAATGAGTTGTCAAAGTATTGCCCTATCATCCTGAATCAATCTGTATATGTATAAATGTATATATAAACTTTTATACTGGGGGTGTGAAACGCGTTGATAAGTAGAAATTTTGTGGATGTCGAATCATGGTGCCCATTACAATAGGTAGCTTTCTTATGAATTCTACTTAAAAATTAAGTTTGATTCAACGCGGCGGATCGAAGTTGCCGGACAAAAATTAAAAACTCAACATAATGCAGATTTTTTTAACACCTTTTCTTTCTGCTTCCAAATATCTTTCTCAGATATGTCGTATAAATTAGTTTACATTCTTAAATTATCAGCCGGTATTTTATTTTTCTATAAATAATAATAATAATAACAAAAAAGGAAAATGTAAATAAATATAAAAAATAAATAACCTTGATTTTTTTTTAAATGTTTAAATATTAAGAACAATAAAAAATAATTTCAATGTCCTTATAAGAAAAAAATTAAATGTATTAAAGAGTCGAGGTTGTAACAAAAAAATATTTTTTTACTGAAACTAATGCGGTTGAAAAATTTCATTTTAATTGTCTTTTCTTTTTTTTTGTTCTTTTGCCTTCTTTTGCTTATTACAACTGATAATGACCTTACGTTCCGTTATGTTTTATTTATTTAATTCTTTCTTTTTTTAATGTAATTAGTTTTTAATCTGATTAAAAAAAAAAACATTGAAAATATGTATAAACTAGCTCTACCCGCCACGCTTCGCTGTGGCACATTGTGGTTGCATGGATGAGAAATGAGAAACAAAACAAAGCATACGTTTCATAGAAGTTTGCTTGTGGATACTTGTGGATATACAATATTTTTTGTTTTTCCACTGTCTGCGTAGATATAAAGGCTATCTGGTTTGCCGACTCGGAAAACACGCAACATACAGTTGTCTATGTGAGAAGCAATCCGCATCTAAATCTAAACCACACAATTCTAAAGATTGACCTTGAGCTTTATCGATTGTAATTGCAAATGCCGATCGAATTGGGAATTGCAATCTTTTAAATTAAAATGGTGTATCGGTCGGGATTACGGGTATTCGAGGAATGAGGACATATTCACCTTTGAAAGGCCCCGTTAAAATCGTTGCTTCCACTACGTTATTCATCCATTTCTTAACTGCAAGTCACGTGCCGTTGCAGAATTTTGGCCGATTAATATTCCGCAACAGGATAATTGTCATTTTTTGATCGAACCGTTGCTAGAATCAATCTAATGAGGAATGTTTTCCCAGTTCCTCCTGGTGCATCCAAGAAGAAGGTCCCCCCAACTCCGTCATTTATCATTTGCATTATGCGATCATAAATGCCTTTCTGTTCACGCGTTAATTTGGGAATGTTTGATCGGACATATGACTGAAGATCACCGATGTTGTAAGTCTGTTCACGGCGTAAATCGACATCAAATGAAGCGATTGCAGCTCGGGTGGGTGCTGGCATTCCCGATCGAGTAAGAACTTTATTTGCAATAGCTAAGCACTTGTCTTCAATATTTATTAATGCTTCGTTGTAAATGCCTTTTGTAAATTCCACGGTCATATTGGTATTTTCTAGGCCTACTCTATGGAAAATATCCTCAGCCATATGCGATCGATATCTTTCCCGTAACTCTGCGGGAGATGAAGGGAGAATCAAGCGGTCAATATAATTGCGAATAATGCGCGAATTTGGTTTGGATGTGCAGTGTTGCACGCGTCATTAATACATATATTCCACTGTTGGTCGTTTTCTAATAAATTCAGAGCTTGGTGAAAGGCGCAGCTCAATCGCGACACGATCACACAAAAGTACCTCGATTAGTGAATATTTAATTCAGATTGTATAATAATGAATCAGATGCAAGCGGATACGTTTTTTTTTTTTTTTTTTTGCTAATAAACAATGTAATTGGGAACAGGTATTGTTTCACTAGTGACTGCGGTTGTCGTTAGCTAGTATGGCGAGTGTTCCCCTCGCTTCCGGCAGATGGCGTGGTCACTGGTACATAGCTGACCGTTAAAAAAACAGATTTCTTGCAGTCGCGGGTATGTAACTGATGCGAAAAATAGATAAAAACAATCTTTGATGCGGGTTATATATCGTGCTAAAATTTGAGCTTAATCGGTGCAGAACATTTTGAGATTTTGAACCCATACACAAACGAACTTAACATTTTTATATATATAGATAAGTTCATTAAATGTTTTATTTTTTCGTAGTTTTGTAAGATATAAAATAGTTTCACAGGTTTATTAATTTAATTAAATCATTCATATAAAAATATTAGTTATTTATTAATTTTTGTTTTGTTCGTCCGGACCAGTAAGGATCTCATTTGCATAATCGTTTGTTACTTTCATTTTTTCACCCTGTTGTTGTTTATCTTCCTCGGTAAAATTTCTTCCTGTACTTCTAATATCCTTCTTCTCTAGAAACCATAGATTCTTTGATCAATTTTTTAAATCGGTCTCTATTTAAACAGGTTTCGTTGGAGATTTGTTTTCTACTTCTTTAAACCGGTTAGTTTTCATACTACCGTTAAGATAATTCCTCAGAGGAAGAATGAAGATGATATGTATGAGTGTAAATGAAGTGTAGTCTTGTACATTCTCAGTTCGACCGTTCCTGAGATGTATGGTTAATTGAAACCCGACCACCAAAGATCACCGGTATCGTATTCAAATCCGTATAAAAATATCTGGCTTTACTAGGACTTGAACGCTGGAACTCTCGACATCCAAATCAGCTGATTTGGGAAGACGCGTTCACTACTAGACCAACCCGGTGGGTAGTTTTCATACTTAAATATTGGTTTTGTTAATCTGTTTTTCCTCGTTCTGTATAAATACCCATGCGAGGTCTGTTCAGAATATATTCGAACATTTCTAATTAGGCGCCAACGGAGATATTTAGTGACGTGCGGTTGGCAGCAATGTGTTACACACGACCACCTCTGTAACTACATGTTCTCGGATTGTTGATATCTCGTTTACTTTTTGTGTTATTGTTGTTTGAGTACAACATGTTAGTAGCGATTTTTGTAACGTACCATTTTTTGATGATTGAACGTCTGAATATCGTAGCGGTAAACTCGTTTTTCGTATCCCATTACGATCCTTTGCGTGAATGTTTCATCGTCATCGGCTGGTTGAAGAAGTCGTCAAAAATGCCCACTCGATATTCTTTCTGTTTTTTCGGTCATCAAACGAGGAACAAACTTTGCTGAGAGTCAATGCATCTTCAATTTTTAATGTTCAGAATTAGATGTTACAACAGTCCTAAATCCAAAATTTCAACATTCTTCGGCTAATCGTTTTTTTGAATTATGCGAGATATATACATACGAAACTAATCAAAATGGATATTTCCGTTGAAATCTGGAAAAATAAATTTTTCCCGATTAGAATATTTCTTTTATTTTGTACAATGAAGTAAAGAGAGAGAGAGAAATAGAGAGAGAGTGATATTAAATTTAGTAAATCACAAAATTACTTTTTGAGGAAGTCTATATCGATATCGAAATTCAATATTACTGAAACAATCAAAATTGTATTAAATACGTAAAATAGTTCCCTGTAATTTTATTATCAAATAAATTTGTTTTTACGTACATCACTACAATGATACTAAATGATATTTTATAGACAATGACCTTTTTTTTTGTTTTCAGTCATTTGACTGGTTTGATGCAGCTCTCCAAGATTCCCTATCTAGTGGTAGTCGTTTCATTTCGGTATACCCTCTACATCCTACATCCCTAACGATTTGTTTTACATATTCCAAACGTTGCCTGCCTACACAATTTTTTCCTTCTACATGTCCTTTTAATATTAAAGCGACTATTTCAGGATGCCTTAATATGTGGCCTATAAGTCTGTCTCTTCTTTTAGCTATATTTTTCCAAACGCTTCTTTCTTCATGTATTTGCCGCAACACCTCTTCATTTGTCACTTTATCCACCCACCTGATTTTTAACATTCTCCTATAGCACCGCATTTCAAAAGCTTCTAATCTTTTCTTCTCAAGTACTCCGATCGCCCAAGTTTCACTTCCATATAAAGCGACGCTCAAAATATATACTTTCAAAAATCTTTTCCTGATATTTAAATTAATTTTTGATGTAAACAAATTATATTTCTGACTGAAGGCTCGTTTCGCTTGTGCTATTCGGCATTTAATGTTACTCCTGCTTCGTTCGTGTTTTTTGTGTTTTATTAGCAGCTATAATCTCTTGTAAACTAATACGTTTATTTCTTTTTAAAGAAATGATGGGAATTAAAAAAATTGTTTCGTCTTCAGTATTTTCATTTAATATTAAAACAAGCTGTAGTGTATTTTCTTTATTATTTCAAGTACGTTATCAACTTTTTATGATATGCTACCTAGTACTATCAAGTACTGCTACCTAGCGGCGAAATTCGTAAACCCACCTTTTTGAGTAAAAAGTGCCATTTTCGAGTCCAGCGGTTCATCTTTTTTTTTTCATTTTCAAAATTGGAGGTATTTTTTGTAAGTATTCTTTATTACAAGTCTTAATTGAAATGAAATATAATGTTTTCATGCTTATTTTTTAATTTATTTTCCAAATTTTCATTTCACTTTTAGGTTAGGTCATATTTTGAACTGTAAACACAGTTCGTTGAGTTCGGCGTGTCCAGTTTTGCGAACTCTTACCGGTGATTTCTAGCGAACTTCGTGATTTCCCAGCTCAAATTACATAAGAAACTTCCAAAATTAGTCTTTAATTTGGGTCTTAAAAATTACAGTTGGGTTTGTTCTTTTTTTTATTCACTAGCCGTAACTCGAACACAAAGCGTTTCCAACCTATGTTTATATGAAATTTTTTAATTATTTTCACCAGTTTAACATGTACTGAAATTTTCTCCGTTTCTTTTCATCGCCCGGAATTTTTTTTTTTAATAAAAAGGTAAAATAACATTAAAATAATTGAACTAAATAAGGCTTAAAACTAATATAAATTATATAATAAAAAATTTAAAACTAAGTTAAAACAAGAGTTAAAAAAGTGAAATAAAACTTAAAACTAATATCACAGATAGAATTTTTAAAATATAAAAGTTAAAATAATAGAAAAATAAAAGAAAAGTTTCTTTGTGGAACAGTCTGTAGTAATGAGATTTCGTTATATAGAAAATCTATATGTTAAAAATATTTTCAACTTCAGTTATTTATTTAACGTAGTGTAAAACTTTTTAACATCTATTCATATGTTGGGAAAGTTGAACAACTCAGTTTATTTTATTTTATTTATTATTATTATTATTATGTTGTTTTGATAATAACTTTTTTTTATTGTACCCCTGAGTTTATCCCCCCGCTGGAGCCGGATCTGCAACTAAGCTTGTTTTGATAATTAAAAATTCAAATATTAAGTTATAAATTATTTAAATAAAATGCAACTAACTGATTTAGGTCAGAAGAAATTTAAATATATTAATATAAATGTATATTAATTTATAGTGGATTAAATCATTCTACATTGCATTTTTCATAGTATAAACTGCGTTTTTAATACATTTATTACAGAATAAATATTTTATTATATCAAGAATAATAAATATAAATATTATACATTAAGGTAATTAGTAATAGATTTTATTTTTTCCCAATGGCAAGTGTCCTGAATTTCTATGTACAGAACAATACAGAGTGTGTCACGAAGTTCTCCCGGGACTTTCTTAACCTATTCTACTTGTGAAAATATTGGAAAACGTTCATATAAACATATGTCCTAAAATGATTCGTTTGCGAGTTACGGGTAGTAAAAGATTTCGCTAGGATTTCAGCTACCCTGATGAAACGAGGTCGTATTCAAATTTTTAAGTTGTCTATTAGTGATTTCTTATGGTTTTTGACCTGAAAAATAAAATAAAATACGTCTCGGAACCGTAAATGCAATAAGTTTTGAGAAATCGTCGGTGAAAATCAAAATATTAGAATAAAAAACGCTGCCTTTTATTTTTGATGTACAATTACGTTGTTAAATGGTTTTTTTTTTGTCTTCATCATTTGACTGGTTTGATGCAGCTCTCCAAGATTCCCTATCTAGTGCTAGTCGTTTCATTTCAGTATACCCTCTACATCCTACATCCCTAACAATTTGTTTTACATATTCCAAACGTGGCCTGCCTACACAATTTTTTCCGTCTACCTGTTCTTCCAATATCAAAGCGAACTATTCCAGGATGCCTTAGAATGTGGCCTATAAGTCTGTCTCTTCTTTTAACTATATTTTTCCAAATGCTTCTTTCTTCATCTATTTGCCGCAATACTTCTTCATTTGTCACTTTATCCACCCATCTGATTTTTAACATTCTCCTATAGCACCACATTTCAAAAGTTTCTTAAATGGGTAAGAAATGCATAAAACTGTTAAACTATACTTGTAGAGAATTTAATTCTAAATAAAACTGTAAGATAAGTTAAATAACAAAAAGAAAAGTTAAAAAAATTCGAATTTTATTTAAAAACAGTACATTTGTCAGAAAAGTATTTACTTAATGTAAACAATAAACAAATTCTTTTTTGGTGATGTGAAATATTTGTTAAAATTATAAAAAAGGATGGTGCGTGGGGTTTTTACGTAGATTTCATAAGAAAGCTACGTATTGTAAATGAAATCATGATTTGACTTCCGAAATATTTCGATATATCTTTGCGTTTCACATCCCTTAGACCCAAAAACCACAGTCAGTTCAAAAGTTTATTACCAAGACGCTTATGAAATATTAATGTGATTCCTCTAACCGAGCTTTATAAATTTTTATATAAAAATAACAAAACGGAAAACTCCATTTTCTCCAAAGAGGAGAAATCGCCTTTCCCCTCCCCCCAAGGATACTTTTCGCTTAATTTTACAAGTAGAATCCGAAAAAATGTAGCTAGCCCACCATGTGTATATCACTCTATGTATGTATGTGTATCACTCTGTGTGTATATATATATATATATATATATATATATATATATACACAAATGTCTATTAATAACATCATAATATATTTTTTACCTCCTTAGAGAGTAAAAATACAAGTTTTTTTATTGACCTAATTTGTATTCGTGGTTTTATATACTTATACATTAATTACTTATATTATAAAATTTGGTTATTATCACGTGTATAAAAGTAATGAATATAAATTTTTCTATGCATTTTACGACCCAAAATATATTTTATATGATTATTATAATACTATAAACCTCTTTTATTTGATATAAATTAAATTATACAAACGGTCTTTTATTATGCAGTTTGTTAAAAAAAAAAAAAAAAAAAAATGGTTTTTTATTACTCTAATTTTTACGTAAGTAGGTAAACTAATAATCTCTACCTCGATAAATATTAAATTTTGCCAATATATTTATGTATATATAATTACTTACTATTATATATTTTAAGGTGTAATTTATTCTTATAACCTAGAATATTCATATTTTGATTAGGTAATACATAAAAAATATACATTTTCACTTCAAGAAGTTGAAAAGGTGGTGTGCCTCAGGGAAGTATTCTTAGGTCCCTTGCTTTTTTTTATATTTACAAACAATAACTCCGTCGGATTATTGTTTGTGAGGATAGTTGAAAAATGAGGTTCACAGGCAAAAAGTAGACACACGCGATGAACTGATTGCTTGCATTCTCAACGCTGCAGCTATAATCAAGGAACGCAAAGATACCGTTAGATTAGCAACACAAAATCTAGTAGAACGCGTTGAAAAGTGCATTGAAAACAACGGTGGCATTTTTGAAAGTTATTACACCACATGAAATACTAGTTGTAAGCAGCATTTTATCATTATCATAAAAAAAACAGTAAGTATTCTTTCTTCCTCCAGTTATTTTCTACTGTACATAACGAAAAGTTTTTCAATCTGTTAAAAATTAATCTGTTTTGTTGTTAATAAAAGTCGACATGTTTAAAATTTTATTTGTTTTCTGTTGACATTATTTACATCAATCTTCTTATAATTAAATTCTCTACAATTTATAAATTGTATGATTGAACGTGTTTTCATCGTTGAGTCGTACTTCAGTAGGAAATCAGCGGTTGCAGTGCAAGATTTGTTTCGCCATAAGTACCCAAATAAACCGGCTCCTAACAAAACATCAGTATTAAGGTTAGTCGCAAATTTTATTGAGACCGGTTCTGTTAATAACAAGGAACACAAAAGATCTGCGTCGGTGTTGAATACGGATACAGTCGCTGAAATCAAAGACCGATTACTCGCCTCGCAAAATAAATCGATCAGACGTTTGTCTGCTGAAATTAATTTGTCTAAATCGACTGTTCATCGGGCGACCAAACGATTACAATTACGACCTTATCGCATTCAAACGGTTCATCGACTTCTTGAGCCCGACAAATTAAAACGGCTACAATATTGTCAACGGTCCCGTCGATATCTGCGTGAGGGAATTAACGTTATGCATTCGTTATTTTTCATAGATGAAGCACGTTTTCATTCGGACGGCTACGTAAACAGCCAAAACAGTAGAATTTGGAGCGCTGAAAATCCCCGCGTTTATCATGAAAAACAATTACACCCGCAGAAGTCGGGCGTTTGGTGCGCGATATCGCGGAAGAAAATAATCGGTCCTATTTTTATCGAGTACACCATTAATGCAGAACGATATCAGGATATTTTATTTCGGTTCATCGCACTCTTGGAAGAGGAAAACAGACACTGCCGGCTACAACATGACGGTGCTATGACTATTTATTTACATTTTTAAGATATTTTATTCTTTATTATTATTATTTATAATATTATTATATTTATCGTACAGTATTTCCAACTTAGCAGACTTGCTTTTACCTTGTGTTTGTGTGTGAGAACGCACGCGTGTGTTTGTTCTTTTATTCTTTGACAAATTAAAAAAAAAGTCTTCCGTACTTGTTATTAATAAACACTTATTCATTACTATTTATGTAAAATAATATTTTAATAAATATTTATACGTATATATTTTTTTTCGGTTTTGGCTTAATGCCACGTTTTTTTTTTAAATACTTGCAATTATTTAAAATTTTCTTTTCTTATTTCAATTTGTCATTATTTTATTATCATTTTAAGACTTTATATATATTTATGTATGGTATGTGTGCGTGTGTGTACTTGCGTTAATATTTTGAAATGATGTATTTAAATTTATATTGAAAATATTAATTATGTAAATATATATATATATATATATATATATATATGTTTGTACATGTGCCTCGGTTTATACGCAATACATTTGTAAAAGTATTACTTTTGTTTATATGTCACTGTATTTTTTTTTTTGTGATAAATGTTTGTAATAATTTATAAATCGATGGCACTAAATAACCTTTTATTTATATTCGTAAATACTTAAAAGAAAAAAAACATAAATATAATTATTTTTTTAGATTTTGTTTCATTAACATAGTTATCATATATAAATTTTAAAATAAAAAATTTTTCAGTTATTTATTAAAATGTCATCAGTCTTAAAAATATAATCTATTTACATAGTGAATTTAGAAGAATATGACAAACATTCAGGACATGTTCTACTGGTGAAAATAAAGAAGAAAGTTCATAAATTCAGAAACGCTTTGATGAGACGTAAGATTTACCTTTTCATAAAATTAAGTCAGACTATAATTTTTAGGATTTTATATGAAATTTTACAAGAGAAAATAAAAAAAAAAATTCTGAAAACTTTTTTTTACTAGTGTTCGAGAGATTTGCGATAAAAAATAAAAGATTGGGGTCGAAAAACACACTATGTTTGGCATAAAATAACTTTATACAATACGTGAGCTGAAACTTTGCCCCTCGCCAACTGATATGTCTAGTGTATTAGTCATTGTATTGGACTAGTCTTTTGTGTCTGCATTTTATAAACAAATGTTTCATGTTATTAGTAATCAGATGATGTAATCTGGTTACATAGTACAGCAAACCCCGCTCGCCCGTCCACCCAAAGCCAGCCCACAGTTCGGTTGAGAAAGACAGGAGCAAACCTTCAGCTCAATTAGTGTAAATGGGTAATAAACAAATAAAAAATGAATTTTCAGAGTTCATTAAATGAAAAAAAAAAGTTAATGTTCGTATGTACGCGTGTGTTCGGTGTTGGCATCTAAATCACCTTTTTTTTATCTTCACTCATTTGACTGGTTTGATGCAGTTCTACAAGATTCCCTATCTAGTGCTAGTCGTTTCATTTCTATATACCCCCTACATCCTACATCCCTAACAATTTGTTTTACATATTCCAAACGTTGCCTGTCTACACAATTTTTTCCTTCTACCTGTCCTTCCAATATTAAAGCGACTATTCCAGGATGCTTTAATATGTGGGGCCTATAAGTCTGTATCTTCTTTTAATTATATTTTTTCAAATCCTTCTTTCTTCATCTATTTGCCGCAACACCTCTTCGTTTGTTACTTTATCTACCCATCTGATTTTTAACATTCAAAAGCACCACATTTCAATAGCTTCCAATCTTTTCTTCTCAGATACTCCGATCGTCCCCAAGTTTCACTTCCATAAAAAGCGACACTCCAAACATATACTTTCAAAACTCTTTTCCTGACATTTAAATTAATTTGTGATGTAAACAAATTATATTTCTGACTGAAGGCTCGTTTCGCCTGTGCTATTCGGTATTTTATATCGCTCCTGCTTCTTCCATCATTAGTAATTCTACTTCCCAAATAACAAAATTCTTGTACCTCCATAATCTTTTCTCCACCTATTTTCACATTTACTGGTCCATCTTTGTTATTTCTACTACATTTCATTACATTTGTTTTGTTCTTGTTTATTTTCTTGCGATAGTTCTTGCGTAGGACTTCATCTATGCCGTTCATTGTTTCTTCTAAATCCTTTTTATTCTCGGCTAGAATTACTATATCATCAGCAAATCGTAGCATCTTTATCTTTTCACCTTGTACTGTTACTCCGAATCTAAATTGTTCTTTAACATCATTAACTGCTAGATCCATGTAAAGATTAAAAAGTAACGGAGATAGGGAACCTCCTTGTCGGACTCCCTTTCTTATTACGGCTTCTTTCTTATGTTCTTCAATTATTACTGTTGCTGTTTGGTTCCTGTAAATGTTGGCAATTGTTCTTCTATCTCTGTATTTGAACCCTAACTTTTTTTAAATGCTGAACATTTTATTCCAGTATACGTTATCGAATGCCTTTTCTAGGTCTATAAACGCCAAGTATGTCGGTTTGTTTTTCTTTAATCTTCCTTCTACTATTAATCTGAGGCCTAAAATTGCTTCCATTGATTTATTAATAATTATTATCCTCTGATCGTAAAAAAAAAATAAATAATAATTCAATAATAACAATAAAAATATGAATATATATTGGAAGTTATTAATGAAATAAAATTTTACGTAGTTTTCATTTTATAGGCGTACAAGGAAGCCATGTATGTAATATCCACATCAGATTTTTTACGGTTATTGAATCATCTTCAGAGAGATTTCTATGAAATGTGAAATAACTTTGTAAACCAGATGTAACTTAATTAAGAAGAATCTATTAGTATTTTTTTTTTATACATTTAATTCATAAAATTATTTGTAACAGTTATACAAATGTACAGGGACTAAAAATTAAATAAACGATTTAAAAAAATATTACAGATAAAGAAACAGATAAAAATTGAAACCATTAAATCAAGGTAAACAAAAAAAAACTGCATCAAATTAGGAATCATAGAAATATTAAAAAAAACAAACAAATATTAAGTAAACAGTAACAAAAAAATAAAAATAAAACTGTTTAAAAAATGGATAAATTACCTTGATTTTTGTTAAGGTTTTTAACATTAAGAAAAAATGAAAAAATATGTCCTTATAAAAAAAATGAAATGCAGATTAAAGAATTAAGGTTGTAACAAATATATTTTTACTGAAACTAATACGCTGAAGAATTTCATATTAAATGTTTTTGTTCTTTTTTATTATCATCCTTCTGCCTATAATAACTGATAATGACCTTACATTCCGTTATTTTATTTTAACGATCATTTTATCTAGTCATATATATATATACAGAGTGATTCAGGAGTATAGGGCAATACTTTGACAACTCATTCTAGAGGCTAAAAATAAGAAAAAAGTTCATACAAATATAGGTCCGAAAACGCTTAGTTAGTGAGTTATACAGGTTGAAAGATTTCGCCCGAGTTTCAGTTCCTCCGGGTAAATTAAGGCTTTCTGAAATTCTGGGAAGGTCAATTAAGGGTCAAATTCGATTGTTACTTATGGTTTTTGAGCTGGGAAATCGAAACAAATAGCGCCCAGAACTGTATCTCTGTTAGTTTCTAGTAATCATCTAGCGAAAACACCATCTTATCTCTAGCAATTCACTGAACGTTATGATTGCATTATTGTTACTATCGGTAACGGTGCGTCGCCGCGATGTTCAGATGTTGGACGAGTCCATTTCAGTAACGAGTAGGGGAGTAAGCTTGACTTCTGAAATTTCATGGATGAGTGATTGATGGGTTGCGTTTTATATGGGACACCCTGTTTTTACAATCATTATTGGAAAACATTACAAATGTTACAGGTACGTAACAATGTTATTGTATTGCAAAGCTAAAAAAAACTTATTTTTCGACACCGGATTTTGAGTTTAACATCGAATATCTGAAAAACTATTGGAGTTAAAGTTTTGGGACCTATTTTATCCTGTTTTTCAGCTGAAATTACATAGATACCACCAATTTTACTTCTTAATTTGGTCCCAAAAATTACATTAGGGCTTCTTTTTATTAGAAGAGCTGAAATTCGGGCGAAATCTTTCGTTACCCGTAAGTCGAAAATAAAGCGTTTCCGAATCTATGTATATATGAACTTTTTTCATTATTTTCACCAGTAGAACATGTCCTGAAAGTTTCTCCGTTCCTGCGTGGGACACTGTGTATAATCGATTGGTTTGAGTTCTTGAATAATCTGCAAATATTACGGATAGTAAAGACCTGCAACAGTATTTTTATTTATGTTTGACTAGGAACTGAAGGAGTATGGGGTCGTACAGTTTCTATATCGTCTGGAGTACGAACGGTCTGCGCACCGACCACAGGTTTCTTTTTCATTTCACGTGAACATTTTTCCTCAAAATTTAGTATTGATTTGTTAATTGTATATAGTGACGTACACGATGATCGCATCCTAAATTAAACTGTTGGCGACAAGTTTTACGAGCAGATTCCAAATTGTCATTATTTTTATAAATTAACCTTAACGGCAAAACCACGTCGAGAATAATCCCAAATATCTATGATAACTAAACGGCAAAATGGTTTGATTTGGGCTGCTATAACTTTTTCAGTGCTGATACTCGCCTAGTGGTACAAATTTTAAATTTTCCCGTTTCCCATGAGTAAAATTACAAAGAAAATATAAAGTATATATATTTTGATTTATTGAAAAAAATTCGTTCAAAAAATTAAAAAAAAACTCTTTCGTAGAACTGCGCAAGACAGTTCTAAGGTTCAAATCCTTATAAAGGCAGTTACTTTTATACGGATTTGAATACTAGATTCGTGGATACCGGTGTTCTTTGGTGGTTGGGTTTCAATTAACCACACATCTGAGGAATGGTCGACCTGAGACTGTACACGATTACACTTCATTTACACTCATACATACTATTACTTTGTATTAATACAAAGGTATTACTTTAAGGTATTACTTTGAAGTAATACCTTATGGTGGTTCCGGAGGGTAAACAGGAAAAAGAGAGAGGATTACGTAAGAAGATCCACTTCTCGTTTTTGACCCCCTAATTATTTTGCAGTTAAAACGTACTGATTTTCTAGTACAATGCATAATATAGTTTCGTTTTTACTTCCTTATACGAAGTAAAGGAAGTATTGTGATCGCGAAAAATTTCGGTTTTCAGATATCAACGGAAATATCCATTTTGACCATCTCTGAATCCATTTTGAATAATTTCGGCGTGACGTCTGTACGTACGTATTTATCTCGAATAACTCAAAAAGGATTAGCCGTAGAATGTTGAAATTTTGGATTTAGGACTGTTTTAACGCCTAGTTGTGCACTTCCTCTTTTGATTGCAATCGACAGGACAAAAGAAGTCCAAAAATGCTCAAAATCCAAAAAAAAATGAATTTTCGAGGTTTTCTTAACTGTAGTAATAAGATCTCGAGAGCTTTTAATCGATAAGTCGTATTTATTTTCATCGGTTTCAGAGTTATAGCCAAATAAAAGTTTAATTAATGAAATATTTGGGTTATACAAGGGGAAGGCACAGCGGTTCGAATCAGAGTTCACCTCCTTTTTTTTAACTATTTTTTATTTAAATATATTGATTTGTTAATAATTATTAACCTCTGATTGTAAAAAAATTACAATAAATAACAATTCAACAATAACAATAAAAAATAAAGATATGAAAAAATATCATTAATAATTAATGAAATAAAATTTCATGTAATTTTCATTAAAAAAAAAAAAAATGTATATATAATTTAATACGTGTACGATTAAGTCATGTGGTGTCAACATCAGATTTTTTTTGGTCTTGATGATATCGCCACATAAGCTTGAAATTTGTGCGTGGGATATGGAAATAGAATTTTGTATCGTTTGAAAAATGCCATACCTAACCGGGATTCGAACCCGGGACCTTCGGATGAAACGTCGAGACGTTACCACTCCGTCACGGTGATCGGCTAGTATATACTCTCATCGTGCTTCACCTCAGTCACCACTGTGATTCACTTTATAAACGCGTATTAAAAATACACCAATACAATCTCAAAGTGAGTTTATGTATCTGTTGTCGATCTTAAATTAGGCTTAACTCAGGAACGACTCAAGTAATCTTCATAAGCGTTCTTCGTGCATTACTTCAGATACAATATTACAGCATACTTCAATCTTAATGGAATTGATCGAATAGTTATAGGGATTTTTGAATCGTAAAATTTTATATTTAGGTCGCCTATAAATATATAAGGAAATCCCAATTTTAAGTGAATGATATTTTTTAATTCCGCATATCTCAAAACGTAAAAAGAATTAAATTTCACCATCCATTCCCATCGTGCGACCGATAGAATACCGTAATTTTTTTCGAAAAGTCGGTAAAAATAATTCCTTTGTACAAACTGGTTTAATAACTCCCCATCAGTATTATAGTACCGTTTTCTTTTACTATTGTACAGAAAAAAGCAGATAATCATGAAAAAAAACTTTCCGCTTATCGCCATAGTTAAGTTTTTTATCTCACAGTCGTTGACAGAATAAATTTATTCTTTGGTTCATTGAATTTATTCAGGAATTCTGCTTTATCTAAAAATCTCTCTTGGTGTAATTTGTTAGTTAAACGTGACTTCTAGTTGTTTTCTTCTTTCTTTAATATATAATTCATTCTTTTTCTTTTAAATTGTTTGTTGTAATTAAAACAAATTAAATCATTCTTTTAACGTATTCTAATTTTTTTTTTTTAATTAAAAAAATAATTTTTACTTTCTCGTCTCCATAGCTGTATTTATGCTACACCAACTTACCAGTAAAAGGCATCAACCAAAATTTTGGGTATAATTTTTTTAAACAGATTTCATAGGAAAGTAACCCACATCCCCAGACCCCAAAACCACCGTACCTCAAAAGTTTATATATACTTTTATATATATATATATTATATATGTTTCACTTTCTTGTGGACACGATAACTGCCGTAATTTTGCGCCAGTCACTGTCAAATTGTTCTCGTCCCAAATCTCAATCGAGTTCGTTAACGTCCAAAATCGAATCATGGGTCTGATTAAGTTATAAATTAAAAGTTAAAATTAAGTTATAAATTATTTAAATAAATGCAACTAACTGATTTAGGTCAGAAGAAATTTAAATATATTAATATAAATGTATATTAATTTATAGTGGATTAAGTCATTCTATATTGCATTTTTCATAGTATAAACTGCGTTTTTAATACATTTATTACAGAATAAATATTTTATTATATCAAGAATAATAAATATAAAAAATATAAATATTAAGGTAATTATTAATAAATATATTTATTTTTTCCCCTATGACAAGTGTCCTGGATTTCTATGTATAGAACAATACAGAGTGTGTCACGAAGTTCTCCCGGGACTTTCATAACCTATTCTACTCGTGAAAATATTGGAAAAAGTTCATATAAACATATGCCCTAAAATGATTCGTTTGCGAGTTACGGCTAGTAAAAGATTTCGCACGGATTTCAGCTATCCCTATGAAACGAGGTCGTATTCAAATTTTTAAGATGTCTATTAGTGATTTCGTATGGGTTTTGACCTGAAAAATAGAATAAAATACGTCCCAGAACCGTAAATGCAATAAGTTTTGAGAAATCGTCGGTGAAAATCAAAATATTAGAGTAAAAAACGCTGCCTTTTATTTTTGATGTACAATTACGTTGTTAAATGGGTTTTTTTTTGTCTTCATCATTTGACTGGTATGATGCAGCTCTCCAAGATTCCCTATCTAGTGCTAGTCGTTTCATTTCAGTATACCCTCTACATCCTACATCCCTAACAATTTGTTTTACATATTCCAAACGTGGCCTCCCTACACAATTTTTTCCTTCTACCTGTCCTTCCAATATCAAAGCGACTATTCCAGGATGCCTTAGAATGTGGCCTATAAAAGTCTGTCTCTTCTTTTAACTATATTTTTCCAAATGCTTCTTTCTTCATCTATTTGCCGCAATACCTCTTCATTTGTCACTTTATCCACCCATCTGTTTTTTAACATTCTCCTATAGCACCACATTTCAAAAGTTTCTTAAATGGGTAAGAAATGCATAAAACTGTTAAACTATACTTGTAGAGAATTTAATTCTAAATAAAACTGTGTAAGATAATTTAAATAACAAAATGAAAAGTTAAAAAAATTCGAATTTTATTTAAAAACAGTACATTTGTCAGAAAAGTATTTACTTAATGTAAACAATAAACAAATTCTTTTTTGGTGATGTGAAATATTTGTTAAACTTATAAAAAAGGATGGTGCGTGGGGTTTTTACGTAGATTTCATAAGAAAGCTACCTATTATAAATGAAACCGTGATTTGACTTCCGAAATATTTCGATGTATCTTTGCGTTTCACATCCCTTAGACCCAAAAACCACAGTCAGTTCAAAGGTTTATTACCAAGACGCTTATGAAATATTAATGTGATTCCTCTAACCGAGCTTTATAAATTTTTATATAAAAATAACAAAATGGAAAACTCCATTTTCTCCAAAGAGGAGAAATCGCCTTTCCCCTCCCCCCAAACCGTAAATGCAATAAGTTTTGAGAAATCGTCGGTGAAAATCAAAAAATTAGGGTTAAAAACCCTGTCTTTTATTTTTGATGTACAATTACTCTGTTAAATATGAAGAAATACATAAAACTGTTAAACTATGCTTTTAGAGAATTTAATTCTAAACAAAATGGTGTAAGATAAGTAGAATAAAACAAAATGAAAATTTAAAAAAATTCGAATTTTATTTAAAAACAATACATTTGTCAGGAAAGTATTTACTTAATGTAAACAAAAACCAAATTCCTTTTTTAGTGATGGAAATATTTGTGAAAACTTGAATTCATAAAAAAGGATTTTTTTTTGGTAGGTTTGTTTTGGTATATTAAATAAGAAAGCTACCTATTGTAATGGGTACCACGATTCGACTTCCGGAATATTTCGACATATCTTCGCGTTTCATATCCCCCAAACCCCAAAACTACCGTCAGTCAAAAGTTTATTTATACATTTATATATTTCACTTTCTTGTGGACATGATATCTTTCGTAATTTAGCGCCAATCATTTTCAAACTGATACGTAAAATATAACGACCTAAAATCTCAGTCGTGGACGTTAATTGGAAAAATCGGATCATGGGGGTGGAAAAGGGGAGCTGTTTTGAAAAGAAAAATATCGCTATAAATTTCTTATTAAGTGAAATATCGAATTTCTTTGTTTGTATTCCAGCGTAGTTAACAAATTTTCCAATGTAATGTTTTTTCTAAAATGCCTATGAAGAAAATCGAAATCTTTTTTTTTCGTGATATTCTCCAGAACTTGAACGAATCAAAAAAAAAAAATTGTAATATAATGAATGCCTTTCACATTAGAAATATTTGAATAAAATTAGAAGAAAATCGGTTTGGTCAGAAAAACAGTGCGAGAAACATATTTATTTCGTTCTAGACGAGCTAGTTGGACCCTAAAACGTAAAGATTTGCAAAAAAACACGACACCCCATTTTTGATACGACTACCATGTTTTCCTAATTAAGATCTCGATTCCTCATTAATTCAAGATATATTCACAGGGAAGTAAAAAATAGCTAATAAAAATATATTTAATCTCCGGGACCACCTTTAGATATTGCTTTATTGGATGAG
This sequence comes from Lycorma delicatula, assembly GCF_047948215.1. Classification (NCBI taxonomy): domain Eukaryota; kingdom Metazoa; phylum Arthropoda; class Insecta; order Hemiptera; family Fulgoridae; genus Lycorma; species Lycorma delicatula. The sequence goes on from NC_134467.1 coordinate 18,455,707, forward strand.
ATGAATAACAAATGTAACGCGTGTGAAAATGCCATGCCTGACCGGAATTCGAACCCGGGTTCTTCGGATGAAAGGCCGAGACGCTACCACTCGCGTCACGGAGGCCGGGAATAAAGATATACAGGATGATTCAAAGAAACGGGAAATTATAAAAATTAAATAACGTTAATGAACAATTTTTTTTAGAAAATGAATTTTATTTCATGTAATTGTACAAATGTTGCCATTTTAGGATACATACATTTTAGTTTATTTTTTAAAGATGACATCTTCCAGGTGACCTCCTCTTCCACGTAAACACTCACGAAGTCTCTTTGTTAAATTGTTCGTGCTTTGACGTCACATCTCGACTGGAATTTCTACAATTGCTTCTCGGATCTTTGCCTTCAGTTCTTCCGCGTTGTAGCAGGTCTATTGTGGAACGCTTTGCTTTTAAGGTGACCCCACAAAAAGTAATCGCAAACTGAGAGATCAGTCGATCTGGGAGGCCATCTAATGTCACTATTTCGTGAAATGACACGTTGTCCAAACAATCGGCGTACAGCTGCCATCGATATTCGTGCAGTATGTGACGTTGCTCCGTCTTGTTGAAACCAGGCTGTGTTAAGAATCGGTGGAAATCTCTTTTGTTGTTCCACAACAAAGGTTTCAAGCACGGCTACGTAACGAGCCGACGTCACTGTAATCGCAAGACCGTTGTCATCCTCAAAAAAATAAGGGTCTATAACACCGTAAGATGACTTAGCACACCACACGGTCACTTTCTAGCTGTGCAACGGACGCTGGTGTAGCTGCGTAGAATTTTCTTGTGCCCGGTATCTGAAATTTTGCTCGTTACAAATCAAATGCGCTTCGTCTGACATACATAGTTCGTGAACAAACTCTTCGTTATCATTTATCTTCTGAAGCATTACATTACAGAATTGTGCTCGCACAACTGCATCGTTCGGTTTCAGTTCTTTGTGTTGATGGAATTACAAGTCCTTCGCTAACATTTTTCGAACACTTGAACTATGCAATCGTAAAGATGCTGAGAGACGACGAATTGACCGATGTGGACGTCGTGTGACAGAATCTTGTAAAGCTTGAACATTCTGTGGTGTACGGACGGTTCGCTCACGGCCTGGAGGTTTCTTTTTCATTGCCGAACCGGTTTCCTCAAAATTAGATATCCGTGTTTTAATTGCACGTGCTGATGGAACACGGTCGTGCCGTTCCAGATTAAAATGACGGCGAAATTCTGTACGCGCTCCCTCCACACTTTCATTGTTTTTGTAAAACGCTTTGATAGCAAATGCACGTTGCGCACCACTCCAAGGATCCATGACAACTAAATGGCAGGTTAGGTTAGAGAGGCTGACGTCACTTATCAAGTGGTACCAATTATCAAGTGGTATCAAGTGGCCCACGGTTACCAACACAACTTTCAAAATTTCTCGTTTCTTTGAATCATCCTGTATTAAACTTTATTAAAAAACCTGTGTAATATCTTTTTTAAATTCCCAAAATTTTGGACTGAATTCGAACTGTTTATAAAACTGTTTCTCTACTTTTATTTAAACAAAAAAATTTGAAAAAGATTATATTTTGATTTTTATTATTTTTTAAAAAAAGCCGAAGTTTATTTACTTTAACTGATCCGGGTATTTAAAAAAAAAATTTTATTACGTAATATTCTGAATGACATTTAATTTCGAAATTATTATATTTTTAAAAAATAAATTGAATTAAATAGAAAAACTGTTTTAAAGACATTTAAAAGATAAACAAATATAAATCAAAACAATAAACAGCACGACATATAATTATGAATTACATACATAATTTGATAAAAAGGTATAATTATTTTTGAATATAAATACACGAGCGTGCGCGTACGTGTGTTTATTACAACAATGATAATGTTAAGTAGTTTAAACTTATTTTTTTAATATTTAACCCTTTGATAATTGTTGAATTAAAGTGTGAGTGACCTGCTAAAGGTGAAATAGTTCAACTAAGATTATTATCACGCCTTTTTTTTTTATAAAATTAAAAAATTATATATTATTATATTAAATACAAACACAAATATACAAACGTATATACGCGGACAAACATATAAAAATACATGCACTTTAATGTAAACTGTTATTATATAATACTAGTTTTTATAAAATTATATATAGGTGTACTTTATAATAATATAAATCTTTCGTGACTTGTTTATAAAATTGTAAATACTTGTATTCCAAAAATTATTTTATAATATTTAATATATAAAATGTGTTTCTTTTTTTTTGCTTTATTACAGTTAATCTTGTGTGGAAAAAACTAAATCAATATAAAACTATTTCTAATGACCTAAATTCAAGAAATATCTTTTTTCTTTAAGATAAAAAATTTTCTTTTTCTAAAATTGTTCCCGAATTTATTATTTTTTTTTTCCCCCGAAGTTGTATGTACTCTAATATTTAACAATTATATCAAACTATCGATTTACTTTGTTGTTGGATTTGGATGAAATGAAACATATCTCGTGTTGTATGTATGTGTATACAGAGTGTTTCTAAAATGATGTGCTGGGTATATTTCTTCGAATTCTACTTGTAAAATTAAACAAAAAAATATCCTTAGAAAATATGGTAATTTTTCCTTTGTTCTCCTACTGTTTTTTGTTATTTTTATATAAAAATTTATATTTCAACTTCGTTTAGAGGAATCCGAAGAAAACTAGATCGTGAATACCGGTGCTCTTTAGTGGTTGGGTTTCAATTAACCACACATCGCAGGAATGTACAAGACTACACTTCATTTGCACTCATACATATCATCCTCTGAAGTATTATCTGAAAGGTAATATCCACAGGCCAAACAGGATCAAGAAAATAAATACTAGAATAACCATAAATAAAAACAATTAATAATATTAAATCGATTTGAACGTAAAGTGGAGGAAATGAAAACAGATACAAAATTACATTATCAATTTTCTGCCATAACTCGGCTATTTGTTAACCGATTTAAAAAAATATAATATAATATTATGTAAAATAAAAAGCTTAATATTTATGAAGATACATGGTGTCCCATGTAAAACGCAACCCATCAATCACTAATCCATGAAATTTCAAAAGTCAAGCGTACTCCCGTTCTCGTTAATGAAATGGACTCGTCCAACATCTGAACATCGCGGCGACGCAGTAGAACACCGATAGTAACAACAATGCAGTCATAACGTTCAGTGTATTGCTAGAGACAAGATGGTGTTTTCATTGTTGAGTCGTACTTCAGTACGAAATCAGCGGTTGCAGTGGAAGATTTGTTTCGCCATAAGTACCCAAATAAACCGGCTCCTAACAAAACATCAGTATTAAGGTTAGTCGCAAAATTTAGAGAAACCGGTTCTGTTAATAACAAGGAACACAAAAGATCTGCGTCAGTGTTGAATACAGATACACTCTCTGAAATCAAAGACCGATTACTCGCCTCGCCAAATAAATCGATTAGACGTTTGTCTGCTGAAATTAATTTGTCTAAATCGACCGTTCATCGAGCGACCAAACGATTACGATTACGACCTTATCGCATTCAAACGGTTCATCGACTTCTTGAGCCCGACAAAGAAAAACGGTTACAATATTGTCAACGGTTCCGTCGATTTCTGCGTGAGGGAATTAATGCTATGGATTCGTTATTATTCACAGATGAAGCATTTGGATGGCTACGTAAACAGCCAAAACAGTAGAATTTTGAGCGCTGAAAATCCCCACGTTTATCACGAAAAACAATTACACCCGCAGAAGTCGGACGTGTGGTACGCTATATCGCGGAAGAAAATAATCGGTCCTATTTTTTCGAGTACACCACCATTAATGCAGAACGATATCAGGATATTTTATTTCGGTTCATCGCACTCTTGGAAGAGGAAGACAGACGCTGCCGGCTACAGCATGACGGTGCGACATCGCATTACGCAGGTTCAACTTCTGAATTCGTCGAGGAATTCATTGGTAATCGTGTTATCGGTCGAGCCTTGTGGCCACCAAGATCTTTAGATTTGACTGCGGCGGATTTTTTTCTACGGGGTTATCTCAAAGAAAAAGTCTACAGCAACAAACCACGAACACTTGAACGATTGAAAGTCAATATTGAACAAGCTGTATTAAATATCCAGCAACAAACTTTGAAAAAAGTTGCAAAAAACGCTGTAAAAAGAATTGAAGCTTGTATTCAAGAAGATGGCGGCCACTTCCAACATTTACTCTAAATGGTAATAATAAAAATTACATTTACATTTACACAAGCCTTTTTATTATTTCAATATAAGGTTGGGTTGCGTTTTATATGGGACGTCCTGTATAACGGATTGAAAAATAAACATGGCCGCCATTTTTTAATTTGCGAAGGTATTTAAGTTCTGATTTTAAAAAAATTTAAAACTTTATTATAAAGACGCTTACCAAATATTAATGTGATTCCTCCATTCGAACTTGAGATATAAATTTTTATATAAAAATAACAAAATGGCGGACAGCGAAGAACGCAGGAGATATTTCCATTTTTCTAAGGATATTTTTTGCTTAATTTTACAAATAGAATTCGAAAAAGTATAGCAAATCGACCATTTTAGAAACACTCTGTATACATATATATATATATATATATATATATATATATATATATATATATATATATATATACATAAAAGATAATTTATTTAATGATTATAATGTACTTCACTCATCATTGGCTCACAATCTCTCTCTCTCTCCCTCCCTCCCTCACTCTCTAAAAAGAAATTTTAATCTATACTGTGGTTAGTTTATGCTTAATTACTTCTTACATTCGTAAACCATTCCTCCGGTTGCAATGAAGCTTTGATGAGTTGTTATGCGCACGCCCGCCAAGGTTTATGAATAAACTCACCGAGTTGGTCTAATTGTGAACGCGTCTTTCCAAATCAGCTGATTTGGAAGTCAAGAGTTCCAGCGTTCAAGTCCTAGTAAAGTCAGTTATTTTTACACGAATTTGAAAACTGATCATGGATACCGGTGTTCTTTTGGTGGTTGAGTTTTAATTTACTACACATCTGATGAATAGTCGAACTGAGAATGTACAAGACTACAATTCATTTACACTCTTACATATTAACCTCATTCATCCTCTGAAGTAATATCTTAACGGTAATTACTGATGGTTAAACAGGAAAAAGAAGAAGAAGTATCTTTGTAATAAAGTTTTAAAATTAGCAATCAAAGGATTTAATAAATACCTTCGGAAATTAGAAAATGGCGGTCATGTTTATTTTTAAATTCGTTATATTTTCATAAATATAAGTTTTATCTAAATGTATGTCATTTGCTGAAATATTAAGCCTTTTATTTTGAACATAATGATATTTTATCTTTTAAAATCGGTTTCGCTCGGATTTCAGCTACCCCGGTGAAATTAGGTCGTGTGAAATATTAAGACCGTTTAGTGACAAATTTCTCATGGTTTTTGACCGGAAAATCGTTTAAAATAAGTCCCAGAATCGTTTCTTAGTTCTTTAAAGAAATCTGAGGTGAAAACCAATAAATTGTGGTAAAAGACGATGTTTTTTTAAGATTGACCTACAATAACTTTGTTAAATAGGTTATAAATCAATAAAATTGTTAAACAAAACTTGCAGAGAATTTAATTCTGAAGAGAATGGTGTAAGATAAGTTGGGTAAAACAAAGAAAAGTTAGAAAAATTTTAATTTTATTTAGAAACAGTAAACTAGACCAAAGTTCATTCATTATACGTGTAGCAGTTCATAATAAAGTTCAAAAATGAGTACGCCACGTTCAGCACATTTTTTAAATCAATACCAGCGTCGTGTTTGACAGATATTTCGTAGCTGGTGCGAATGCTTAACCTGTCAACCTAATTTTCCTGTTTAGCCTCCGGTAATTACGTTTCAGATAATACTTCAGAGGATGATATGTATGAGTGTAAATGAAGTAAGTCTTGTACAGTCTCAGGTCGACCATTCCTGAGATGTGTGGTTAATTGAAACCCAACCACCAAAGAACACCGGTATCCACGATCTAGTATTCAAATCCGTATAAAAATAACTGATTTAACTAGGACTTGAACGCTGGAACTCTCGACTTCCAAATCAGCTGATTTGGGAAGATGCGTTCACCGCTAGACCAACCCGGTGGATTAAACCTGTCAACCTGTATCTCGAAGATTGTCCGCAGTAATTTTTTTGGGATCTGGTATCCTGTGATTCGGAAAACATATTTTACATTCTACAGCAGCAACTAATGTTTTACATTACCATGACAACAAATGTATACCATATCAGCGTGTTCCTCTCTTGTAAATAAGTACGGCATTAATTCATTGACAAACTAAAAAACTAAACGTTTTTTACTACGTTCAAACTAAAATTTACAGAAAACCTTACAGTTCACAGTACCAATATACCGTATTTATTCGAGTACCCCCCGCACTTTTTTTCTTTGAATTGGAGAAAAAAAATAATGGTGCGGGGCTTACTTGAAACATAACCTTTAGCCAGGATAATTTATGTAAAGTAAACGTTTTCTTAGAAGTACCTAAATTTAATCACATAAATTTAGTTACATTAGGCTTTCGTTCATCAATACCGGATGCCGCTTATACAGAATACATCCTTAATTATTAACATCCTGTTCATATTATCGATAGGAACGAAGTTACGGTATTTTTATCAAACCGATTCATTCTGTACAGGCTGCATCCGGTTCTAATGACACTACAGTTACAGTATCAGTTACCCATCGTCGTCTTGTCTATTCGCCGTAGTCATTGTACTGTTTGTATATGTGGACGGTTATGTGCATTTTATTTATTTAGTTTATCTTGTAAAGTTTAATACGGTGATTTATTTTAATTACGGCATTAAAATGAGGACAAAAGGACATCGTCTACGATCTTTTACAGTAAATGAAAAACGACGCGTTATAGAAGAGGCTGAAAAAATTGGAAATCGGGCGGCAGGAAGAAAATTTGACGTAGATGAAAGCCCCATTCGAGACTGGCGTAAGAAGAAACAACTTCTGATGAAAGGCACTGGTAATAAAATGGCTTTTCGTGGCTTAAAACCAAAATACACAAACATTGAAAAAAAAAAAAAATATGACTGTTATGGAAAAAAGGAAATGCAATTATGCTGTCACGACAGAAATGTGTCGATCATATGCTCGTGAAATCGCTAAATCGTTGAATAACATTGATTTTAAAGCAAGCCGTGGATGGATAACACGATTTTTTTTGCACGAAATGATTTGTCAATAACACGAAAGACGACCGTTTCTCGACGACTTCCAGACGTTTATGAACAAATACATAATAAATCTTAGAAAAGATAAAGGCTATTTGCCTTCTCAAATAGGAAACGCTGATCAAACCCCCGTATATTTTGAAATGCCGTTTGACAAAACCGTAAACAAAAAAGGTGAAAAAAGTGTTACGATTCGAACTGGTGGTAATGAAAAACAAAGGTGTAGTGTTACGCTTCGCATTACTTCTGATGGATCAAAATTACCTCCGTACATTGTTTTTAAAAGAAAAACTCTTCCTACCTTACAGGTAAATGGAGTTATTATCAGAGCACAGGAATCGGGTCGGATGGACGAAACCTTAATTTTAGATCGGGTCGAGTGTGTATGGCGAAAGCGATCAGGAGATTTACTTAATAAAAAAGATATCGGTATGCTAGTAATGGATCGTTATCGGGGGTATACGACCGATAAAGAGAAAGATATTTAAAAAAAGGGTATGACAGACCAAGTAATAATTCCAGGCGGATTGACATCTCAATTGCAACCATTAGATGTCTGCATTAATAAACCGTTCAAATCTGCATTAAAACCACTGTAAAGTAAACGGATTGCTGATGAAAATTTCTTTCTCGCGCCGACAAGAAGAATCAAACGCCCAGATTTTAATTGGATTTGTGCTTGGATAAAAGATGCTTGGGAAGGTATTTCCGCGGATTTAGTAAGGATAAGTTTAAAAAAATGCGGAATATCTAATGAACTTGATGATAGAGAAGACGATCTACTATGGCAGAGCGACTTGGAGATTACCGGTAACTCTTCTACAGACATTGACAGTGATAGTGATTAATTAAAAATAAAATCCCATATTAAAAAGCGTATTGAAATGATCCTTTTCAACATGATACTTTCTTTTCGTTTTACTGACCTACTGATTCTGAACTAAACTAGTAGTTACGGTAATTAATTATTAATGTAATATTAATATTGTAATTTAAATGAACGAATTAAACGCTTTACTTTCTGAATATTTTCGTATTTTTTTATCATATCTGTTGCACTTTAAAATACCGGTATATATACTCGATTATTTTTTTTTTTTTGGTCCGGAAAATCGAGGTGCAGGGCTTATTCGTGGGCGGGGGGTACTCGAATAAATACGGTACGTAATGTACCTTACAAAATGATTTAAACTCTAATAGAATATTAAGCAGTGTTGATCTGCTGTGTTGTTATTTTACTGCCAACTTTGAAATAATTATTGTATTTCTGTTGTTAATAAAAAAAAAATAGTATTCAAGTAATTTTTATTTTACAATTGTGTAATTTCCAATTTTTAACAGCAGTTTTTATCCATAAATTATGTTTTTACTTATTGAAAAATACCAAAAAGGATTTGGTTTTTGTTTACGTACATTAAATAAGTTATTTTCTGACAATTGTAGTAATATACTCCTTTTAAATAAAATTCAATTTTTTTCTATGTTTTATTCAACTTATCTTAATTGATTTTGTTTAGAAATACATTCTCTACAAGTCTTATTTAAAATTTTTACATGTTTATTTCGCATTTAAGAAAGTTATTGTCCGTCAAACATAAAAAGAAGAGGGGGTTTTACCTCAATTTTTTGGTTTTCACTTGATTGTACAAAAACTACTCTAAATAGTGTTCTGAGAACTGTTTTTTTGGATGTTTCAGGTAAAAACCCATAATAAATCACTAATTCTATCCCTTAATTAACATCCCACAAATTTCAGTTCGACTTCATTTCAGTGGGGTAGCTGAAATCCGGGCGAAATCATTCACTAGCCGTAACTCGTAAACGAAGAATTTGAAAATATATGTTTATACAGGGTCATTCACGGGAACCGGATGTTTTTGAAGTGGGTTGTACTCGGGCGTTCGTGGTGGGAGGGGCACGTGGCTGGTGTCTGGCGTTTCCTTTGTTCATAGCATTTACATTTTAGTCGTTGAGATAGAGCCGTGGACGCTAGACCAACGCCTGTACGCATATGACAGTTTTGTGCGAAATGACGAATCCGTAACTGCTGTTCAGCTACATTTCCGCCGTCAGTTTAATATCCATCGTAATGCAAGCGTCCCTTCTCGTAACACAATATCGCGACGGGTAAACAACCTTCGAACAAGGGGTTCAATATTGAAGAAAAAACCACCGGGACCCCGACGAACTGCTAGCACTCCGGAGAACATCGAACAAGTGAGGGAAGCCGTCGTCAGAAGCCCACGCCGCTCTATTCAGAGGCATTCAGCAGCGCTTCAAATGAGCAAAAGTACGGTAAGACGAATTCTGCATACAGACCTGCATTTCCATCCTTACAAGATAGCCGTCGTGCGGCAGTTAAACGAGGAAGATTTCACGCAGGGATTACAATTTTGTCGACAAAGACTTACCGTTTTTGAAGAAAATGAAAATTTGTTATCGTTAATGAGTGACGAAGCCCGTTTTCATCTGAATGGCTTCGTCAACAAACAGAATTGCCGGTATCGGGCAGAAAAAACCCGCATCGGCTTCACGAGAGACCACTTCATAACCCAAAGGTGACTGTCTGGTATGCAATAAGAAAGGTCGGTGTTATTGGAGCATATTTTTTTGAAGAAAATGACGCTGCCGTAACTGTAACGGCTGATCGTTACATCGCGATGTTGAATACGTTTTTCATCCCTGAGTTACGAAACCGGGGAATCGATTTTCAAAATGTGTTATTCCAGCAGGATGGAGCTACAGCGCACACAGCGAGGGCAACGATGGCTGTTCTCCGTAACTTGTTTCCGGGACGGATCGTTTCCAGATTCGACATTCCTCGGCCCCCTCGGTCCCCCGACTTGAGTAGTTGTAATTTGTTTCTGCGGGGGATTCTGATTGATCTGTCACCCAGATTGATGTAGACATGCCGCAAAGAATTACGGCCGGTTACCGTGAAAGGCTACAACAATGAATTGCGCAAAATGGACATCACTTGCCGGACATAATTTTTCGTTCATGAGTAAGTAACAAATGCTTTGATTTAACAAGTGTTTCAGTACCAATAAAACTTTTTTAAAGTAGATATTCAATTTTTTATGATTATTTTAAAAACATCCAATTCCCGTGAATGACCCTGTATGAATTTTTTTCATCATTATTACGAGTACAATAGGTTATGAAAGTCCGGGGAGAAATTCCTGATACACTCTGTATATAATGTTAAGTTAATGATTCGTTAGTTAAGACTATCGTAATGGGTACCGTGTTTCGCCTTCCGAAAAATTTCGACATATCTTTACGTTTCACATACTCCAGACCCGAAAACCACGTCAGTTCAAACGTTTATTCAGCTGTTTGTAAAATGATGGGCTGACGTATTGGAATGCAATGTTGTTTCAAAATTTCAAAGCAATCGGTGAAGAACTTTCAGAGATTTAAGATTTTTAATAAATGAACATTTACGTTTAATTAGATAATAATTAAAAATTAATTTAGACTTAAAATCTGTCACATTTTGATATAATTTTGTTTTTAACAATCTGAAATATTGTATTTAGTTTTTACGAACTTTATTCGTATCATTTTATTCAAAATTACATTCTCTACAAGTTTTGTTTGTTACTTTTATGTGTTTATTACTCATTTAACAAATTTATTTTACGCTAAACATAAAATAATATGTTTTTCTGTGTTAGATATTTTTAACCCGATTCGTTTTGTTTTTTAAAGATTTTTTTTTGATTATATAAATAAATAAGAAAATATAAGACTTTGTATAAATAATTATAATAATAATTTTCAGCTTTAATTATAAAAGAAATATTTATTAAATTTTAAGCTCTATTTATATGACCAGAAAATTTTACAACATTATTGCCAGATTTTATATAATACGACTTTTAAATTTCAAATGCTAGAATATATATTATGAATTTACCTGTTTAAATCTACATTTATTTCTAATTTATAGTTACGTAAGATTCCTATGATCTAAGTAGAAATTTATTATGTTGTCTTTCTCTCTCTCTTTCTCTGTATCTATCAATTTGTATATAATGTATGTGCGCTAGTAGATCTTAAATAATTATTTTCTCTTCAGGGTATTAAAATGATATTTCAATATATTAACATGACTCAATATTTACCATAAATTTGTTTTGTTTACAAATAAAAAGAAAAAGAAGAATTTGTGTTTTTCTTTCAACCGATATGTTATATCCACTTGGCTTGGTTATACCTAGTAAAAATTAATAAAATATATGCAACATTAATTTATTGTAGTTAGTTTAAAAATCAACCATAAATATATATATATATTTATTAATCGTACGTATTTTAAAATGATTTGGTTTTTTCTTATGAACTAATATTTTTATTATTTTTTTTTTAATAATAATAAACTATCTTTTTTTTTGAATCAGTATAGATTTCGTGCATGTATATATGCGTATAAAAATCTACTGCAAACTATTTTTATAACCTTCAAATTGCGTAATTTATATAGAAATATTTATATGGAAGAAAAAAATGATTAAACGCCGACTAAGATGTAGTTATACTTTTTAGGTATTTCTATAAAACATTTATCTTCCATAATAATATGTTATTTAAAGAAAAAAAATATACAGATGGAATTTCTCTATTATATCTATATATATATAAAAATGAATGTCTGTCTGTATGTCTAAACCGTTCATCCGATTGCGATGAAACTTTGAGGAATGGTTGGACGCATTCCAGGTAAGGTTTCTGAATTAGTTTGGACCAGCTAGGTGGCGCTGGCGTCGAAATATTTCGAAAAATTGTATTTATGGTCCGATTTTTTCATATTCAAAATATGAATATTAGTTAGGTGAAAAGAAATATTTTTGCAAAAACTCTACCCGCTAGGTGGGGGCGGTGTCGAGATATTTACCAAACAAACAAATAAATATACAAACAGACCTTTTATTCTAATATATATATATATATATATATATATATATATATATATATATATATATATATATAAAGCATGTTCGTATGTGTGTCCGCTAAAGAACAAAAAACTAATGGACCGATTTACGCGCAAGCAAAAGGGGAAGAAGAATAAGTGAAAGGTAAAATTTGTGTAGTACAGTTTTTAATTTTTTTATCAAATTTTCAATTGTGTTCATTTTAACTCTCTCTCTTTCCCACACTCTCTCTTTCTCACTCTCTATTTATATATATATACATATACTACCTCTACCCGCCACGCTTCGCTGTGGCACATTGTGGTTGCATGGATGAGAAATGAGAAACAAAACAAGGCATACGTTTCATAGAATTTTAATTTTGCTTGTGGATACTTGTGGATATACAATATTTTTTGTTTTTCCACTGTCTGCGTAGATATAAAGGCTATCTGGTTTGCCGACACGCAACATACAATTGCCCATGTGAGAAGTAATCCGCATCTAAATCTAAACCACACAATTCTAAAGATTGACCTTGAGCTTTATCGATTGTGATTGCAAATGCCAATCGAACTGGGAATTGCAGTCTTTTAAATTAAAATAGTGTTTCGGTCGGGATTATGGGTATTCGAGGAATGAGGACATCTTCACCTTTGAAAGGCCCCGTTAAAATCGTTGCTTCCACTACGTTATTCATCCATTTCTTAACTGCAAGTCGCGTGCCGTTTGCAGTTTTGGCCGATTAATATTCCGCAGCAGGATAATTGTCATTTTTTGATCGAACTGTTGCTAGAATCAATCTAATGAGGAATGTTTTTCCAGTTCCTCCTGGCGCATCCAAGAAAAAGGTCCCCCCCAACTCCGTCATTTATCATTTGCATTATGCGATCGTAAATGCCTTTCTGTTCACGCGTTAATTTGGGAATGTTTGATCGGACATATGACTGAAGATCACCGATGTTGCAACTCTGTTGACGGCGTAAATCAACATCAAATGAAGCGTTCGCAGCTCGGGTGGGTGCTGGCATTCCCGATCGACTATGAACTTTATTTGCAATAGCTAAACACTTGTCTTCAATATTTATCAATGCTTCGTTGTAAATGCCTTTTGTAAATTCCACGGTCATATTGGTATTTTCTAGGCGTACTCTATGCAAAATATCCTCAGCCATATGCGATCGATAATTGCGAATAATGCGCGAATTTGGTTTGGATGTGCAGTGTTGCACACGTCATTAATACATATATCCCACTGTCGTTTTCAAAAAATTCAGAGCTTGGTGAAAGGCGCAGCTCAATCACGACACGATCACACAAAAGTACCTCGATTAATGTGAATATTTAATTCAGATTGTATAATAATCTGAATCAGATGCAATCGGATAGGTTTTTTTTTTTTTTTGTTAATAAACAATGTAATTGGGAACAGGTATTATTTCACATGTGACTGTGGTTGTCGTTAACTAGTATGGCGAGTGTTCCCCTCGCTTCCGGCAGATGGCGCGGTCACTGGTACGCAGCTGACCGTTAAAAAAACTGTTTTCTCGCGGTCACGGGTATGTGACTGATGCGAAAAATAGATGAAAACAATCTTTGATGCGGGTTATATATCGTGCTAAAATTTGAGCTCAATCGGTGCAGAACATTTTGAGTTTTTGAAGCGTACACAAACGAACTTAACATTTTTATATATATAAAGATTAATATTTGTTTTTTGAGAGCAAGATATGATATCTCCGAGACTTACTGTACGGTATAAAATTTCATTGTAATTTTTTTTTATTATTAAATTTTTTTTTTAATTTATGGGATTTTATCTAAATAATGCAATTAAATTAATTACATTTCGTTATTAATTTTATATTTTATTATTTATTTATAAACCCTGTTTAGTATCTTCTGATTACAAAGTTTTATTTAAATTGAACATATTACACAGTATATATTATTTATCCAATCATCATAATTAATCATTAAAAAGAAATTATGTATGCTTGTACGAACATAATATTATATAACAGATAGAATTACGGAAAATAAGGAATATAAATTAAATATTAATTGAATACTCAAGGTTATTAATGTATATTAAAATTATTTCTAACAGTTTTAAAAAGCGTTTTAAGTTGTATTTTAACAATTTAGATATTTAAAAAAAAAAAATTGTGAGAAAGTGTTTATTGTAATATTTACAATTTAATCTTTTAAACAATAATGTCTTTAAGTTGTGAGAAACAGGACATTGTCGCCGAGTAGTTATTACGGATTAAAATAATTACATATATATATTAAATGAACCCAAATGAAAGTTTGATGAAACATTAACAAAATAACCATTTCGGTACTTCACAAAATTTAAGCTTTTCCTTTATCCTTTCTCCCCTTTCCTCCTTCACAACCCCCTATTAACCGTTTTCCCATTTTCATTTTCACCACATTCCATTTCCCCCCATGCCCCTTTCCATTCTCCCTTTCCCATTTCCATTTCCTCCTTTCCCCTTCGCCCCAAACTTTAAATTCCTTTATCCATTTCTCTTACCCTTATTTCCCTTTACCCCTTCCACTATCCTTTTTTCATTTTATTTCTTCTCCTTTTCCCTTTCCATTTCCTTCCCGTTTTCCTCTTTTTTTTTACCATTTTCCCCTTCTTCACTTTTACCTTTTTCCCTTTTCGATTTTTCCCTTTCTTCCTTTTTTCCCTCGCGCGTAAATCGGTCCAGTAGTTTTTTAGTCTATAGCGTACACACATATCGAAAACATTGAAATGGAGTCGTAAAATATTTAATATAGCGTGTGTTGCTATTTTTCTATTCAAAAATGTCATCCTTTAAAAGGAAACCGGGAAGATTTATATCCTTCATCCACCTCATATACTGTTTTATATTTCTTTATGTTTGTTACGACTAGAAGAAGCTAATAAATAATGGCTCCATTTTCGTTTTAATTTCGATTGAATTATAGTCGAATAACTAAATAATGTCATTCCACATGCCACTTTTTTTTTACTTAACTTTTGTACTCGTTGTCTATCATATTCCGCAACAGTTCTTTTTTATCTATTTAATCCAATTAACGCGAAAGAGTTTACGTTATTTCACAGAATAATAAATATATACAACAGTAAATTAATATATTGAAGATTTACGGGGGGATGGATGGAAGTACTTGCAGGATCGGAGGCGAACTGATTTACATACATATACTTTGATGTGATCGAAATTTATTTCCTTTTAGAAATCCTTTACGGTACGTACCGAGGCCAACAAATCCGGGAACCCTACTCCTCGAACTTCCTTCGACCAGCTTAAGCCTATAAGCCACGATGAGACATCTGCCGGGGAATTTAAGCCGTAGAAGGGAATCAAACTTCACCATCCACTAGAATGGACCCAACACGTTGCCTTGAGCACAAATCTTGTATAGCGTTTCGCCTACCTCACGGAGCAGCACATCCCGATGTTTTTTTTCCTTTTATTATCGGTGTAGCGGAGAATACCATTTACGTACACACAAAACTGGGGGAGTGTTGGAATCGCACCGGTTCGGCTAGATGTTATTAAGAGCCTATATGTGCCCGCACCCTACCAACTAAAACTCTTATTTCACCGTTCCTCTCCACCCGAGGACGGATCCGTAGTTAAGCAATACGCGACCCCGAGGATGCCTTTTAGTTCGAGGGTCAAGAGTCTCTTCGTGCCTCATCACCATCGCCCATTTACGCAAGCGCGGACGAACGACGGCTCTTCACCGGTATTCAGGCCTTTATTTTCTTTTATCTTCTTCCCTTTTTCTCTTTTCTGCCCTACTTCTCTATTTTCTTATTACATCAGTTTATGATTTTTCTAGAACATGCTCTCAGGGATTCTTTTCCTTTCCTTTCTTCTCTCATTTTACTCTTCACTCGCTTCTCTGCTTTCTATTAATTCATTAGTTCACTATAAGTGCATTGTCTCTTTTGAAATTTATAAACTACAGAAGACCACCGCAGGTTATTAAACGCACCGTAGATGTCCAGGAAAATTCCTAAGATAATATATTCCTTCTCGCTAGTTTTTACCACACTAATCATGCGGAGTATGGCGTTCTCGTTACCCTTTCCGGGACGAAAGCCGTACAGTCGTGTTATGAAAAAAATTAAAAACATTTTAACACCTTTATTGAGATTACTCCGTATCCTTATTCATAAAAGGGATTTATTATCCGCACGTACGAGAGTTGTCGTTTGGTTTAAATTATTTTATCTAATGTCATTGTTTCACATTTAACATTAATGTTTTTTTAAAAGCAACCTAATAAGAACTGTCTTAAGTTATATTTAGTTGTTCATTTAGACGGCATTAAATCTGATTAATGGGTTTAAATGTAGTTAGCTGTATGTGATACAAGTTATTACGATCAGACGACATTATTTGCTTTTACTTAAGTATGCTCAGTAGGTATATATATATATATATATATATGTGTGTGTGGGTGTGTGTGTGTGTGTGTGTGTGTGTGTGTGTGTGTGTGTGTGTTTATATGTATGTATACAAAAGTAAATAAATAAATTAATTAAATTGTGTTTTATAGTTGTGTTTAAACAATTGACATTGATCTACGTTATACGTCTGTCTTACATATCCTACTTATTTATGTAGTCTACATATATGTGAAGTATAATAAGATACTGACTGTACTTCATATAAGATACTGATTTGCATCTTGTATTAGATTTTTGTTTTATTTTTTTATGACGTTTATTTATTAATATATTTCTTTTACTGTATATAGATTTTTATAATTTATCTAAGAGAATAAATAAAGTCTTTTAACGCACACTTAATTTTAATTACG
This sequence comes from Lycorma delicatula, assembly GCF_047948215.1. Lineage (NCBI taxonomy): Eukaryota > Metazoa > Arthropoda > Insecta > Hemiptera > Fulgoridae > Lycorma > Lycorma delicatula. The sequence goes on from NC_134467.1 coordinate 18,472,739, forward strand.
TATGTTAAATTTAATTGAATTTATAAATAATATTTATTGTACCGTGTGAGCGGCATAAAATTGAAGTGTTACAGAACATGTAACATTTTATAAATAAAATAATAAATCTATAACGTATATTAAGCTAAATTCTGTTTTTTGTATTATTTTTTTTTTTTGTGAATTCATCATTGGCTTATCTCTTCCACCCCGCCCCCCGGGTTCTGGATTCTTTTTTTCCTGTTTAGCCTCCGGTAACTACCGTTTAGATAATTCTTCAGAGGATGATATGTATGAGTGTAAATGAAGTGTAGTCTTTTACATTCTCAGTTCGACTATTCGTGAGATGTGTGGTTAATTGAAACCAAACCACCAAAGAACACCGGTATCCACGATCTAGTATTCAAATCCGTGTAAAAATAACTGGCTTTACTAGGACTTGAACGCTGTAACTCTCGACTTCCAAATCAGCTGATTTGGGAAGACGCGTTAACCACTAGACCAACCCGGTAGGTTACGGTGCTGGATTCACAATTAAGCATTTACTAAGCTCCATGGGGGTGCCATCGCCTCGTACTACCTCGTCGGGAACTAAAGTTTTCCCCCAGGTCTTCCGTGGCGTGAACGGTAGCGTCTCGGCTTTTCATCCGAAGATCTCGGGTTTGAGTCCCGGTCAAGCACGACATTTTCACACATACAAATCATTCATCTCATCCTTTGATGCAATACCTAACGATGGACCCGGAGGTTAGACAAGAAAAAAAGATAGCCGGGACCCGGTTTTTTAATTATACGCCATGCCTCTTATAAAGGGACCCTAAGGTATCCCCCTACCGGGACTTCGATCTTGCCACTCCTCATATGGGGAATCCCAAAGGGTTCCCCCACCTCAACTACGGTCTTTTTCCCTCCCATGTTAATGACACAAGGGTGTTCCCGTCGTCCAATCGACGAGAATAGGACACCTAAGCGAGCCACCCTTCCTGGACGGGGTTGTCCCAACCTTAGGCCCTCCGCAAGCAAAGATAACGGGACTGATATTTTGCTGCCCCAACCCCCCAAGTGAATGCCCGCGAATGTTGCATAGCAAACATTTACCTCCATTTTGTAGTCCTTCCGGAGGTACCCCTCAATTTCACAATTAAAACAACACTCCATTTTGTCGGGGCTGCTACAGGATCCTGCCTGGTGTCCTATGCCCCGAACCGATAGCATCGTTCCTCGGCAGACCTCCTCGAAACCCGTCATGATATCCATCCTACACGATGTCGGCAAAATTTTAGCAGTTCCTCGGCCAGCACTGACGGAACCGCCACTGTCACCACGTTAGTTTTCCCTTACGTCGGCCGCAGGGAGAGGACATCAACAGTGATCGAATCCCCAGCAGTCTTTGTCATGACATATAACAATTCTTCCTTTGAGGTAAGAGAAAATGGACCTGCTAACGTTCCTACCAGCGGTTTTTTGTATTAGAGGAAATTTAAATATTTGTTATTATTTTTACAAAAGATGTTCAAATTGCTGTGCCTTTGAACACAGCGATGCACGTTTGCGTTCTAATGACTATACTGAGATTCACTTGACGTAAAACATTGTTAATTCCGTCGATATTTATATTACATATTCTACTTCACTTCATCGATAGTATGGGATATCGATTCATGAATATCTGTTAAATAACCCCAGAGGAAAAGGGTCGTTTTTATTACGACTTTACAAAAAAACGATTTAATTTTTACAATGTAAAAAAATATATGAAATATAGTGTTTTATTTATATATTACAGTACAACAAAAAAAATTATAAGTTAAAATATATTATAACAATCTTTAATCTTCTAATATGAATAGATTTTCAACATTAAAATGAGACAAAAAATTATTTTTGTATTTCTCTTTAAATTGTAAAACAATCAAATAACTTCAAATTTTAAAATATTACTAATAATAAAATTAAAAAAAAATCCCTTTTGGCACGCTGTAAAGCGGAGGTAGATTTAACCGGTGCTATGTAGGGGGTTAAAAAATATTTCCACCTTAAAGTTAAGAAAAACTTCAACTTTACTCAATACCACAATGGTTGCATGTGAAAATAAGTTTTACATGCTTACAATACGACAAGCCCATCTTCTTAGAATTCCAGCCATATTTTGGTCATCCCTTGCCGTAAGGGTTGATCATATCAAAAATTATTTCAGACAAAATTTTTATGTAATGTTTAGAGGACTAACGACCACTTTCAACCGATTCGATACTCTGCCTATTAAGGAAGATATGATTATTTTTTTATCTTCGAAACCGCATCTTTTTCAACCCCTGGGCCAATGGTTGGTGATATCAAAAAAATTTACTTATATAAGTTTTAGGCTCTTATCCAAAGAATAGTAGAAACTTTAACCGAATTCGATATTTTACTTAATAAGAAAGTTACAGCGATATTTTGTTTTTTTTTCTCGAAAAAGTCCCCTCATTTTCATCCGATTTTGCCCATTAACGAACTCGATCGAGATTTTGGGTCGTTATATTTTATGTATCAATTTGAAAATGATTGGCGCAAAATTACGGCAGTTATCGTGTTTAAAAGAAAGTGAAATATATATAAAATTTTGAACTGACGGTGGTTTTGGGGTCTAAGGGATGTGAAACGAAGATATGTCGAAATATTCCGGAAGTCGAATCATGTTACTCATTATAATAGGTAACTTTCTTATGAAATCTACTTAAAAAAACTTACGCACCATCCTTTTTTATGAGTTCCAGTATTAAAAATATTTCACATCACCAAAAAAGAATTTGGTTTTTGGTTGAAAACCTGTGTTATGTCGGAATTTGGTTTTTGTTTACATTAACTAAATACTTTTCTGGCAAATGCAGTAATGTATTGTTTTTAAATAAAATTCAAATTTTTGTAACTTTTCTTTTTGTGTTATTTAACTTATCTTACACCCTTTTGTTTAGAATTAAATTCTTTTCAAGTTTTTTTTAAACATATTTTTATGTGTTTCTTACCAATTGTACAACGTAATTGTTCATCAAAAATAAAAGACAGGGTTTTTTACCGTAATTTATTGATTTTCACCCAAAATTTCTCAAACCTTATTGCATTTACGGTTCTGGGACCTATTTACTTCTATTTTTCAGGTCAAAACCTATAAGAAATCACTAATAGACATCTTAAAAATTTCAGTACGACCACATTTCACCGGGGTAGCTGAAATCCGAGCGAAAATTTTTACCAGCCGTAACTCGCAAACGAAGCATTTTCGGACATATGTTTATATGAACCTTTTCCAATATATTCACGAGTAGAATAGGTTATAAAAATTCCGAGATAACTTCGTGATAACGCCATACGGGTGGAAACGGTGGGGAGGGGGGGATTTCCACCCGTATGATCTGATTTTGGCCATTAACGAAATCGACCGTGATTTTGAGACGATTTATTTTTAAAGAAGAATTTGAAAGAGATTGGCTGAAAATTACGGCAGTTATCGTGTTCAAAAGAAAGTGAAATATATATAAATGTTTGAGCTGACGATGGTTTTGGGGTCTCTGGTATGTGAAACGCGAAGATATGTCGATATTTTCCGGAGGTAGAATTATGGTATCGATTACAGTAGAAAGGTTTCTTATGAAATTTATCTAATAATTAGTACAATTAAATAAAATAGTATAGATAATATAGAATAGTATAGATAAATTAGTAAAATAAAATAAAATTAAAATAAATAAAATTAAAAAAAAAATAAATAGAATTAAATAAAATAATATTTTAAAAATAAGAACGATAAAAAATAATTATTTTAAAATTTAAATGTCCGCTGATCATATTAGAATAAAAGATTAAAAACGTATTTTAAAGACCAGAGGGCATTTAAATTTTAAAGATCAATAACAGTTACTTTATGTCTGGAACTTTAAAAAATAAATACATTTAAAAACCGACAGTGAAAATAATCCCCAATGAATGGTGGTATTTAAAATTTAAATACTTTACGAAAATAATGTTTAAAATACTTTATTCTATTTCTTTCATTAATAAAAAAAAAAAAAAAAAAAAATGTTATCTCAATATTCTTTATTTATTTATTTCCATATCACAATTGTCTCAAAATTTCCAGTTTTTTTAATTTTTTAACAGTAAATTGTTTTTGTACAAAATTTTCACATCACAAAAAAGAATATAGTTTTTATTTACGTTAAATAAATAATTTTCTAACAAATGCAGTAATGTACTGTTTTTAAATAAAATTCAAAATTGACAGCTTTTCTTTGTTTTATTCATTTTATCTTACACCATTTTATTCAGAATTAAATTCTGTATAAGTTATAATTAAATTTAAAGGTTTTACGTATTTATTACCAATTTAAGAAAGTAGTTCATCAAATAAAAAAAAAAAAAAAAACGGTTTTTTACCCCAATTTATTGGTTTTTATTTTTGACAGATAAGACGACGTGTAACATATACTATAAAAATAATTGTAATTTCTTTAAAAATAAATGCTGTTAGAAATAATTAACCACAGTTTAGATTAAAATTTCTTTTTAGAGAATGAGAGAGAAGGGCGAGGGAGACAGGGTGGAGGGGGAGAGAGACAGACAGACAGAGAGAGAGAGAGAGAGACAGACAGACAGACAGAGAGAGAGAGTGAGAGAGAAACAGAGAGAGAGGGAGAGAGAGACAGACAGAGAGAGAGAGAGAGGGAGAGAGACAGACAGAGAGAGAGAGAGAGAGAGAGAGAGAGAGAGACAGACAGAGAGAGCGAGAGAGAGAGAGAGAGACAGACAGAGAGAGAGTGAGAGAGAAACAGACAGAGGGAGAGAGAGAGAGAGAGACAGATAGAGAGAGACAGAAACACACACAGACAGAGAGAGAAACAGAGAGAGAGGGAGAGAGAGAGAGGGAGAGAGAGAGACAGACAGAGAGTGAGAGAGAGAGAGAGAGAGAGGGAGAGAGAGAGACAGACAGAGAGTGAGAGAGAGAGAGAGAGAGAGAGGGAGAGAGAGAGACAGACAGAGAGTGAGAGAGAGAGAGAGAGAGAGAGACAGACAGAGAGTGAGAGAGAGAGAGAGAGAGAGAGGGAGAGAGAGAGACAGACAGAGAGAGCGAGAGAGAGAGAGAGAAACAGACAGAGAGAGAGAGACAGATAGAGAGAGACAGAAACACACACAGATAGAGAGAGACAGAATGAGAGAGAGAGTGTGTAAGTGAGAGTGGGAGAGGGAGAGAAAGAGTGACAGGTGAGAAAGGGGGAGAGAAAGATTGTCAGCCAATGATGAGTGAAGTACATTAGAATCATTAAATAAATTATCTTTTATGCATATAAAAGATATATATATATATATATATATATATATGTAGAATTTTTCAAAAATGGTGGGCTGACTATACTTTTTCGGATTCTACTTGTAAAACTAAACAAAAAATATACTTAGGAAAAATAGAAATATCTCCTTTGTTCTCTCCCGTCCGCCATTTTGTTATTTTTATAAAAAAATTATATCTCACGTTCGAATGAAGAAATCTCATTAATATTTGGTTAGCGTCTTGGTAAAAAATTACCAAAAAAAATCAGGAATTTAATACCTTCGAAAATTACAAAGTGGAGGCCATGTTTATTTTTCAATCCGTTATATCTCCATAAATATTAGTTTTAAAAAAATGTATGTTATTGTTAAAATATTAACACTTTTATTTTGAACAAATTGTCATTTTTATTTTTTTTAATCGGTTAACAAATAGCCGAGTTATGGCAGAAAATTGATGTTGTAATTTTGTGTTTGTTTTCATGTCCTCCACTTTCGTTCAATTCGATTAAATATTAATTTAGTTTTTATTTATTGTTTATTCTAGTATTTATTTTCTTGTTCCTATTTAGCCCCTGGAAATTACCGTTCAGATAATACTTCAGAGGGTGATATATTTATGATTGTAAATGAAGTGTGGTCTTGTACAGTCTCGTTTCGACCATTCCTGAGATGTGTGGTTAATTGAAACCCAACCACCAAAGAACGCCGGTATCCACGATCTAGTATTCAAATCCGTGTAAAAACAGCTGGCTTTACTAGGACTTGAACGATGGAACTCTCGACTTCCTAATCAGCTGATTTGGGAAGATGCGTTCACCACTAGACCAACCCGGTGGGTTTTAAATTCTAGTATTTTAAATTAGTATCAGTTTAAGTAATAATTTTCTCACACTGATTGACTTAATAATTATTACACAAAATTATAGCATCAATTTTCTCCCGTAACTCGATTATTTGTTAACCGATTTAAAAAAAATTAATGTCATTGTTTTCAATATAAAAGGCTTAATATTTCAACATAAATTTTGATAAAACTAATATTTATAGAGATATAACGGATTAAAAATAAATATGGCCGATATTTTGTAATTTTCGAAGCTATTTAAGTCCTGATTTTTTGCTAATTTTGAAACTTTATTATCAAATATTAATGTGATTCGTTTATCCGAACTTGAGATATATATTTTTATATAAAAATAACAAAATGGCGGACACGGGGAGAACGAAGGAGAAATTGCCATTTTTCCTAAGGATATTTTATATTTAGTTTTACAACTAGAATCCGAAAAAGTATAGCCAGCCCACTATTTTAGAAACACTGTGTGTGTGTGCATATATATATATATATATATATATATATATAAATACGCGGGAATCCCGCCTTCTCACACACATTAAATAAAATATTTACTTAGTTGATTTTATTAGATACAGAATTGTTTTCATACTGATGTAAAGAACATTACAAATGAATATGTAGAATCATATCTCATCTATCCAATGCATTAACTAATTTATAAAAAAAACTACGAACGAAGCAACCATGTGCGAGTACAATCTATCGTTCTTTATTATAAATTCTATATTCTTTTTATTCTATTCTCCATTCTTTATTAGTTCTTTATTCTTTTTATCTTTACGAAAACCACGAATAACGAATTATGCGTACAACTGAAAATATACAATACGTGCGTGTTTCTTGGATAATAAAAAATATATTTTAACAAAAAAAAATTAGAATCTGAGTTATTCACATGAATAAATAATTTCTTTATTTTTATGAACGCGCGTATATATGAGAAGTTGCATTAGAGAGAGAGACTGAAAGACAGAGAGAACGCGCAGGTACGTAAAGTAAAAAAAAAACATCTACATCTGTTTTCTATCTATCTCTATGTATAATTACATATATATATATATATAATATAGATATAGCTTCACTCGCAATGCTTTTTTAATAGCAAACTTATTTTTTTATAAATAAAAAATATGTAATCGACAATATTATATTTAGATTTTCATTAAATCCCGATAAAAGGTAAATTTTTATGATAAATACTAAAGGAATACGATAAACAATGAATTGTTGCCCAAAACTTAAATTAAGGAAAACAAAAAAAGGAAGATAAGAAAATTGAACGATATTTGTTAGACCGATCCGTTTTGTAAATGAATTAATATACTTCAATATAAAAGTCCAAAAATACTTACAACAAAAAATCGCTCTCGATTTATACTAAAATTAGACATTACAAAATTGTGGTTAAACCGGTAATTACTTACGCGAGCGAGACTTTATTTAGATTAAATCAGAAAAATAGGACCGAACCTTTGCTTAAAGTTGAGCCCAGGATTCTTAGAACCTGCATAAACAAAAAATATAAACACGAAAATCAGTACAGATTATCGCCTAATAAATTTCTGTACTAAAACTTGGAATCGTTAATCGTTACTACGAAAAAGAAGCGAATTTCTTTCTGCGCACACTTTTTAAGATTACCGCTGGATAGGATTACTAAGAGAATTATCGATCTATTTTGGTCTTTAAAAAATCCGCCGTTATGGATCAAAGAAATTAAACAAGAGATACAAGAATTAAATTTGACTTACGAAGATTTATTTAATAAATCCGAAAAATTAAAATTTGTTATGAAAGATCCGAATACCTACTTTAAAGTAAGAACTTTTAATTATACAAAAAGGGTTTATTCAGAAGAGGATCGTAAAGCAAGATCATTAAGAATGACTAAATATTGGGAGAAAGTAAAATCTAAGAACTTAAAGGCCAAAAGATCGGCAAAAATGACTTGAATTATTCTAATTAAAATGGTCCTTTGCGGTCTTAAAATTATAAAAAAAGTCCAATAAAGATAAACAAAATACAGAGTGTCCCATATAAAACGCAACCCAACCTTATATTGGTAAGTATTGAAATAATAAAAAGGCACGTGTAAATGTAAATGTAATTATTATTATTACCATCCATTACCTTACATTTAGAGTAAATGTTGGAAGTGGCCGCCCGCCATCTTCTTGAATACAAGCTTCAATTCTTTTTACAGCGTTTCTTGCAACTTTTTTCAAAGTTTGTGGCCGGATATTTAATACAACTTGTTCAATATCGACTTTCAATCGTTCAAGTGTTCGTGGTTTGTTGCTATAGGCTTTTTCTTTGAGGTAACCTCATAGAAAAAAATCCGCCGCAGACAAATCTGTAGATCTTGGTGGCCACAAGCCTCGACCGATAACACGATTACTAAAGAATTCCTCGACGAAATCAGAAGTTGAACCTGCGTAGTGCGATGTCGTACCGTCATGTTGTAGCCAGCAGTGTCTGTCTTCCTCTTCCAAGAGTGCGATGAACCGAAATAAAATATCCTGATATCGTTCTGCATTAATGGTGGTGTACTCGAAAAAAATAGGACCGAATTATTTTCTTCCGCGTTATTGCGCACCACACGTCCGACTTCTGCGGGTATAATTGTTTTTCGTGATAAACGTGGGGATTTTCAGCGCTCAAAATTCTACTGTTTTTTGGCTGTTTACGTAGCCATCCAAATGCTTCATCTGAAAAATAACGAATCCATAGCATTAATTCCCTCACGCAGAAATCGACGGAACTGTTGACAATATTGTAGCCGTTTTTTTTTGTCGGGTTCAAGAAGTCGATGAACGTTTGAATGCGATAAGGTCGTAATTGTAATCGTTCGTTCGCCCGATGAACGGTCGATTTAGACAAATTAATTTCAGCAGACAAACGTCTGATCGATTTATTTTGCGAGGCGAGTAATCGGTCTTTGATTTCAGCGACTGTATCCGTATTCAACACCGACGCAGATCTTTTGTGTTCCTTGTTATTAACAGAACCGGTCTCTCTAAATTTTGCGAGTAACCTTAATACTGATGTTTTGTTAGGAGCTGGTTTATCTGAGTACTTATGACGAAACAAATGTTGCACTGCAACCACTGATTTCGTTCTGAAGTACGACTCGACAATGAAAACACGTTCATCTAGCGAAAACACCATCTCTGAACGTTATGATTGCATTGTTGTTACTATCGGTAGTGTTCTACTGCCTCGCCGCGATGTTCAAGTGTTGAACGAGTCCATTTCAGTAACGAGTAGGGGAGTAAGCTAGACTTTTGAAATTTCATGTATGAGTGATTGATGGGTTGCGTTTTATATGGGACACGGTATTTATTACAATCCCAAATCTAGGATTCCTATCGCGGCTTTACTCGTGCTCTATGGTTACTTACGCTTCCCGTCACGATCAGAGGGGTCATGGCTCGCTTCGCTGTCCTTTCCCGTTTTCTCACGTTTCCCTTCCTTTCTCACGTTTCTCTTTCCCTTTTCCCATTTCCCTTCCTTTTTCCTCTCCATTTCCTTTTCCCGTTTTTTCTTTCCTGCGTTTTGCCCTTTTTTCCATTTTCCCCTTCTTCCGTTTTTACCCTCTTCCCTTTTTTCGATTTTTCCCTATTTCTCTTTTTTGATTTTTTCCCTTATTCGAATCGAAAACCGGGGAAGAACGGATTTTTTTATATAATTACTTTTTTTTTAATTATAAAAAAATAAGTTTACTATTAAAAAAGCATTGCGAGTGAAGCTACATCTATATTGTGGGCGATGTCAGGACGGGGTACGCTAGTATCATTTATATAAATGATATAATGTTAAGATGATTGAGTTGTACAGTCCATTATAAAAATATAATAAATAATCATAAATATCTGTTGATATTATCGTATAATTTATCTTAGGTTTTTTTTTCTATCGCATTTCTTCTACGTCATGCCGGGCTTAATATTACTAACGTTATAAATATATTTACTTATATTTATTAGTACATATTGTTGTTAAAATACGGTTTAACTTTCATTCTGTTTAAGTAAAATTTATTTACTTATATTCTGTTATATGTGTTTAAGCATTTGTATCATTCCCTTCTCCTCCCCCCTTATGACCACGCCTCCTCTTCTTTCATTTAATTTATTCCAGTTTAGATTTTAATATATTTATATGTTTTTGCCACCCACCCCTGCGGTGAACATGTTACAAGTACATGCAAATCATTTATTTCATAATCGTATCGTTATTTTTTAAACAACCTATACATGTATATACCGTATATTTAAAATAATGTTTTAAACTAGAATTTATTTTTTTTTATTTTGAAATGAGAATTAGTTCGAGGTAATTTCGTTTTACGTAATTTATTTTCTTTTTTGATTTATGTGTAGAAGTAAAATCTGTCAGAAATTTATTTTATATAATATAAAATAAAAACCTTTCTCTTACGTTTTACATTTAATATGATCAAATGTACTAGTTTTTTGTAGATTCAATGAAATCTACTTTAGTTGTTATTACCTGTACCTGGCGTGTCTACGGCACGGTCTCCGCAGCTAGGTCCTCCGGGCGGGCAGCGTCTCGGATTGGGATTATTAGGTGTCCAAAATTGATTACCTGTTCATCACAAGAACTAAAATAGACTTTACTGGTTTTTATTGCCCAGTTTGGACATTTTTGTTTCATAGTTTTTCAGTTATCGGTCGTTTTTCTTCTGGTTATTTTAGGAGATAATAATAATAATAATTAGTATTTCTGATTATAGATATTTTAAAAAAAGATGATATTTAACGATATTAAAACAAGAATTTCCTTTGAAAGAAAAACTACACACAATTCCCTCATAGTTCTGTGTAATGAGCTCTAAATAGAACTATAAAAATTCAATATTAAATATAATTATAGAAAACATGAATTTATAAGGTGTTACCATGAATAAAAAAATCTGATGTGTACACCTCATGACTTCCTTGTCCCTGTTATATTACACGTTCACATTTTTTTTTTTTTTTTTTAATGAAAAGTACATACAATTGTATTTCATTAATAACTATTTTATTGATATTATTGAATTATTATTTATGGTAAATTTTTTTTACAATCCGAGGTTAATAATTATTAATAAATCAATATATTTAAATTAAAAAAAAAGGAGATGAAGTCGGATTTAAACTGATGTGTCTTCCCCTTGTAAGATCCAAATATTTCATTAATGAAAATTTTATTTGGCTATAACTTTGGAACCAATAAAAATAACTACCAGTTATGATATATCGTTAAAAATCTTTCAACGAAGGCTTAATACTGCAGTTAAATCCAAATGTTTTTGGATTTTGGGCTTTTTATGGATATTTCTGATCAAGTCGATTGCAATCAAAAGGGTAGGTGAACAAATAGATGTTAGTCCTAAATCAAAAATTTCAACATCTTACGGCTAATCGTTTTTGAGTTATGCGAGATACATACGTACGTACAGACGTCACGTCGAAAGTAGTCAAAATGGATTCAAGGATGGTCAAAATGGATACTTCTATTGAAATCTGAAACCCGAAATTTTTCATGATTAAAATATTTCCTTGTACTTAATAAAAGGAAGTAAAAAAGTGTTGTCAGTTCCTTTTTTTAATTAAAACTAATATTCGATGAGTAATGAATATGAAAATTAAGTAAAAACAAAGGGACCCTCGAGGTAACGACATGGGTCGCGAGGGGTAATAGGGACATGTTGAGGACATGACGCCCATTATAGGAGAGGATGGGAAGGGTAGCCCTATAGAGGAGGGGGGCATGGGCATGCCAGAAGAGGGATGTCTATGGTCCCTGTCGATACCGTGGGGACCCCGTTGGAAGAAGTCCTAGTAGAAGGGCCAAGATAGAGGGTGGTAGTCTGCTGCCACGGCATGCCTATGGGAACTGCGTTTGCTTAACGGCGGGGACCGGTTTTCATAGGGGTGCTTAAAAAGGTTGAAAAAAAAAAAGTAAAAACAGAAGAAACAAATTTCCAGTTGTATCATGGTTAATTTGAGTAATTACTTTTTGGTTATACTTCATTATTTTATGAAGAGTCACATAAATAAAAAATCTAATGTGGACAACACATGACTTTCTTGAACACTACTGATTATTATTACATTTACACATTTTTATTAAAACGAAAAAAACATAAAATTTTATTTAATTAAAATCTTATGATATTTTTTTTTTTATTATTGATCTTAAAACTTTTTTTATGATCAGATGTTAATAATTATTAATAAATCAATACATTTAAATTAAAAAAAAAGGAGATGAAGTCTGATTCGAACCGATGTGCCTTCCCCTTGTAAGATCCAAATATTTCATTAATTAAACTTTTATTTGGCTATAACTTTGGAACCAATTAAAATACGTACCGCTTATGGTATATCGTTGAAAAGCTATCAATATGGCCTTATTAATGAAGTTAAGAAAAAGTTCAAAATCCAAATGATTTTGGGCTTTTTTGGATACTTTTAGTTCATTCCATTGCAATCAAAAGGGGAGATACAGAACTAGATGTTACAACAGTCTTAAATCCAAAATTTCAACATCCAACGGTTTATAGTTTTCGAGTTATGCAAGATACATATGTACAGAATCACGCCGTAACTAGTCAAAATATAGATTCAGGGATGATCAAAATGGATATTTCCGTTGAAATCTAGAAACCGAAATTTTTCGCGAATACAATACTTCCTTTATTTCTTACAAGGTAGTAAAAAGTATATTATTAATATATATATTTCGTATATATATATCGATATATAATAATATCACAAGTATACACCTCACCACCACGAGAAATGTACTAACGAATCGGGATTTTCCGCTAGTGATTTGTACATTCCGCTTCTAAACTAATGGAGAGGGAAATACACACAGACAAACACATCTACAAATGCCCTTTAGTAGGGTAGGTTAAATAAAACGATTAGCGTCCTCACTTCTCGGATTGGCCCGCCCTATATACATATAGAATTTATAAAACTGGGAATATAAAAATATAAAATTGCTAAATTTAACCCCCAACCCTAAAAATGGTTTTAATTTTGAAGAAGTTAGAGAAGAATTTAAGAAGTTACGCACGGGTGATTGATTTTCTTTACATTTTTAAAAAATATTTTTCTGAACAATTATAAAAAAAAATCTTTTGTGTGAAATTTGATTTGTTAAATTTAACCCCAATCTAAAAAATAGTAATAATTTTGAAACGTTGTAGAAGGCAGTACAGTGGGTCTTTTTTGTTGCAGTATTTTTTTGTATTAGCTTCTCGTTGGATCCATAAATTTGTTGCCCATCAAAGTGGGGTCTTAACCCAGCCACCCCTCCTTACACACCTACATCCCACTTAACGGCCGGACTACTTGTGTAGTCGTCTGTTATGTTGTGACGTCACAGGTGAGCGGAAAATTAAATAAATGAATAATACTTAGTGTAAAAATTTATTTAGTGACCGCTAGTACTGCCACACCCGCATGAATGATATGCGTGCGCGCTTTAGTTAGAATCATTGAATTAAATAAACAAAAAATATTGTATTTAAATAAAAGATAAATATTTTTAATTAATTTGTGTATTTCTCTCTCTCTCTCTCTCTCTCTCTCTCTCTCTCTCTCTCTCTCTCTGTGTGTGTGTGTGTGTGTGTGTGTCTGTGTGCGCGTGCGTGCGTGTAAGGCGTGCATCAGAAAAAACCGCGTGACGGGAAAGTCCTACAACTGTGTTGTCAGTTTTTTAAATTTTATTTTTAATATATATATAATAAAATAAAATAAACTGATGTAAAATTAAAGATATAAACCAGTAGTTTAACATGTTAGTTTTAAATATGACCTACAATCTGATACATTTAAACATAAATTAGATATTTAAAATGAAGAAAAGTCACGCGATTATATCATTAACCTAGTGATGTTATATTGTATGTAATTCATTTAATACATTAATAGATTGTTAATTAAAATCTACAACAAAATTAATAACAATCTAGAATTTTAGAATTTAGGTCAAAAAATACGTTTAATAATTAAGAAAACCTTTCATACTTGTTGATATAAAATAAAAATTCAAAATAAATAATTGCGCATTCCAATTTTTAAACAATCATCATCAGTATTTATAAAGGAAACAATAAAAATACATACAAATAGATTAAAAAAAAAAAATTAATAAAGAAAAAAACCTATAATAAACTGCCCAAGATGAAAGATAAAATAATTCCATTTGTGTAATATACTTATCACGTAAACTCAGCAGCATCTGGACTTAATAGATATGTATACTATTATACATAGAGGAAAAGAGTATTTTTTTTGTTTGGGATAAACATAAAAACTATTCGATTAATTGCAACAAAGTTTTTAAAATTTGGCTCCTGCGCGGACCGGAATGAAATTACGTTCCCCTTGTTATGTGACCTAAATTGGTCGATTTATTTGGGTGTAGGTCTGAATCTCTGTTTCGTAAAACATAATTTTGATTGGTACAAATTTAGCACTGATTTAATTGTAAACTCGTTTGCTTTCAAAACATTCACAGTCACGAACGGTGCTGTCAAATCTGGATTAGGCGGGGGGTTCGCGCTTCCACGTTTTCGGTCAATTATTTTGAAGGAATCATGTCAGGTTGGATGTGAAGATGTTCATACATGAAGGAAAAATTTGATTTGTATTTTACTGATACAAATGTCTGTCTAGGCATTTACATCGGTGGCATCCCGACCGAGGCCTGACTGATGACTGTGAGATGTAATCAATTAGAAGGTCTAAAAACGACTTTCGGTAAAGCCCTCAGGATTCGGAACGGAGGAGGTGGTGTGGCGACCGGTAACGTCACAAGGTGTCTTCCCCCTACGGGGTTGGGGATGCTGTTTTTGGGAGGCGCAGTGGGGTCCTTTTATAATATCTCTGCGAACAGTCGTGTCATTTTCAAAATTCAAACTGAGTATTTGTTAGTAGGTTGCAGGCTAATTTTTACATTGCATCAGGCACTTCCTCGAATTTACAGATCACGGTTATTCGGAAATATATATATAAAAATTGTCTGTTTGTTTGTTATCGAATCACGGGAGAACCGACCTATCGACTGCTTTTAAATTTTCAGAATACATTCGTGTTATTCCAGGGAAGGTTTTAAGTCATAGACCGAGGTCCTAGCTCTCATGTAGGTTAAGATATTAAAAATATTCATTATTTCTTCGCCCCCCCCCCCCCGACAAAAAAGAGTGAAGTTGTGAATTAGATATTCATTAAGGAAAAACAGATTAATCCTTTTACTTTTTTATTATATTTCTGTCACCAAAGCAAAGAAATAAGTTATGAATTTTCATTATTAAAGTTGTGTGTAGTTACTATGGTTACTTTATTCTATCTTTTGTAATTTAGTTTCTTTTTCAGGTTTTTATAAATCCTGAGTACTATTATAGTTATTATTTATCAGCATTTTTCTGAAAACCGTGAGGATAACATGCACTGCTGGGGTCCAGGGGGTGAAACCCTCTGGATAGGTGAGAATGTCGACCGAAGCAAGCTCTGCGGGTAACCAGGGCACAGGTTCCCCTGGAAAATTGGGAATAGCTAGCAAAGCGAGCTCTGTAGCCATGGGATAGGCTCCTTGACCCCGGGACGCCTGGAGGAACCTCTGAGTTGGCTCTGGCATTCGCCCCAGGGTCTAGATTCTCAATAGACGGACCGCTTAGTATATAAATGGATATACATTTTCTGATTGTTACATAACAATTAACAGTTCACGTCAGGGATGGTTTAATATAATACTCTACAATTAAAATAAAATTAGTTGTCAGGATGGCTGAGCGGTCTAAGGACCCCTGCGTTCAGTTAAAATAAAATAAACTGTCCCAGAATTTTCCTGGATATATCAAGTGAAAGCTTGGTAAAATCTTGATCGGAGATGCACCACAAAGTATTTTTAATATATATATATATATATATATATTTTTTTTTTGTCTTCAGTCATTTGACTGGTTTGATGCAGCTCTCCAAGATTCCCTATCTAGTGCTAGTCGTTTAATTTCAGTATACCCTCTACATCCTACATCCCCAACAATTTGTTTTACATACTCCAAACGTAGCCTGCCTACACAATTTTTCCCTTCTACCTGTCCTTCCAATATTAAACTATTGCAGGACTATTCCAGGATGCCTTAGTATGTGGCCTATAAGTCTGTCTCTTCTTTTAACTATATTTTTCCAAATGCTTCTTTCTTCATCTATTTGCCGCAATACCTCTTCATTTGTCACTTTATCCACCCATCTGATTTTTAACATTCTCCTATAGCACCACATTTCAAAAGCTTCTAATCTTTTCTTCTCAGATACTCCGATTGTCCAAGTTTCACTTCCATATAAAGGGACACTCCAAACATACACTTTCAAAAATCTTTTCCTGACATTTAAATTAATTTTTGATGTAAACAAATTATATTTCTTACTGAAGGCTCGTTTAGCTTGTGCTATTCGGCATTTTATATCGCTCCTGCTTCGTCCATCTTTAGTAATTTTACTTCCCAAATAACAAAATTCTTCTACCTCCATAATCTTTTCTCCTCCTATTTTCACATTCAGCGGTCCATCTTTGTTATTTCTACTACATTTCATTACTTTTGTTTTGTTCTTGTTTATTTTCATGTATATATATTTATCATATATATATAATTAAAGTCTAATTTTGGTTAAGAAATATTAAACTAAATCTAAATGACAGTTATTTTGGTGGGGTCGTAGCTTCTAGTAGGATCAGTGTCAAAAATTTAACAGAATTTAAAACTTATATAGAAGAATATTTTTTCCAAGTTTCATGAGATTTTAGTTAACCATTTTGAAAAAAAAATTATTTCTATAATATCTAAAAGAAACAATTAAGATAATTAATTTTTTTTTTTTTTTAATTTGATCGACTTAAAATTTCTTTACTGTAAAAAAATCATTTATCAAATTTTTATGCCTCCGGAACTAACGTAAGGTATTATACGTTGATACCTGATTTAGGACCGTGATTGGAAAGGAAGCACGGGGAGGTAGGATAATATGTTCCCAGCTCCTCTCTGGCCACGAAGAATACGAAGAATATACATTCAAAAGACGAGAATTTCCAAATATTGTAGAGCAGTGGATTCGCCGATACATACTTTTATTAGTGCCTGAAATGGGATAACATTAAGAAAAGAGCACACCTGAGTTTGATTACCCCGGAGAACACGATTAGACGTATGCTACGCGGCGCAGAAGAATGGAAAGGGCATTCAGAACTTGGGCCATTCATGAACAAAAAGCGGAAGGCTTCCAGGATTGGAGAAGGAATTAAGGTTACTCAAAAAAAGTGAGTCCCGGCCGTTGGGGCGGCAGCCGGGAACGGCATAGCCGAGCCCGATCCTCTCTGTTTGAGGCAGGCAATAAACTAAAGTGAAAAGACCGAGTCCAGTCTGCCTGAGCAGGGATCCCGGGAACGAACGGTATAGCCAGGCCCGGATTTACCCTTGTCAGGCCAGTTTGAGGCAGGCAATAAGAGAAAAAAGATCCAGACCGGCGGACCAACCTGCCGTGCGGGACGTACTGCGGGCGGTGGGAAGGCCCGTTAGAATTACAAGGACCACTTCCCTGGGATGAGAAAATACTTGATTGTCGATCCTATCCAGGGGAGCAGAAAAGTCGACCGTTCCTGAAATGTGTAGTTAATTGAAACTCAACCATCAAAGTTACCGGTATCCACGATATAGTATTCAAATCTGAATAAATGTAACTTTAGTAGGATTTGAACCGTAGAACTGTCGATTTCGAAATCAGCTGATTTGCGATGACGAAAAAATTTCTGTTTAGCCTCAGCTAAATAGAAAAAAAGATAAGCCTCGCACAGATTTTTTGGGACTAACAGAGTATGCGGTTTGCAGTAGTGTTAGCGCTTTCACTTGACCACTTTTGGGTGCATCTACCGCATTTCCTGTGTCTTGGAACTTGTACAGCAGCATAATGGAGGTTTTGTTTGGTGTATCCACACCTTACTTTTCTGTGAAGGCATTCTTGTGCTGGGCATAACTGACCCATCTAATGTATCGGGGGACAATGAATGTTCTCTACTGCACTGTGTAAACTATTTTCCTCAATTAAACATGCAAAAAATTCTTCCATAAGGTTGCGTCACTTTATGAACATTGTATTTACTCGTATTTGTTAATTATCGATTACTTTTGGTTGTTTTTTTTTTTTTTTAGAATTAAATAAATTGTAATTATTTGTAAATAAAATATTTTGTGGATCGTAGGCGTGGTTTGTTTTTTTGAAAAATTTTGATAAATCTTTTTTTTTTCAATTTATCACAACCAAATAAGATATAATTATATAAATTAAGAAAGTTATTTATATTCATCGTTCATAAATTGAATAATTATAATAGAAAATTATAACGTTAATAACAATAATTGTTACACAACACAAAATCAACAATCTTGTTCTTTTTTATTTTAATTTTCGCTTTAATTTGATTACTTGTTCTAGTTACTATATAATTATATTTAGCAATTTTATAATGTAAAAGGTAAAATTAAATTATTTTTTTTTTTGAATATTTGAACTAAAATTTATAAGTACAAAGTATTTGTTAAAAAAAAAAGTAATTATAATTATTTGACAAGTCGAACTTGTTTTATAATTCAATTTTTTTAAAAGTCTATTAAAATCATAATTTCTTTTCTACTCATTTATTATAATTATATCTATAACGGTAAATTTTATTATTATTGTATAAGGTTGATGTTTTTATATATTAACAGCTGCCGCAATTTTTGCAAAAAAAATTTTCTTTCGCTGCATAAGGGCGTATGAAAAATATACCATTACACAGTCAAACGTAACCTCAATTTTTCTGACCTTAAATTGAGCGTAACTCAGGTATGATTCCATCACATGAATAACTTCAGATACACTACTACAGGATAAATAAATTTCAATAAAATTGATCCAGTAGTTTTGGAGATATTTGTGCCACAAAATTCATTTTTATCCCCTTCCACTAAAACCATGAGACCGAAAGTACTTTTCTTTGAAAAGCCGGTAATAAAAGCGTATATGGTGATAAAGTTAAAAAAGATTTAAACATATCAAGAACAAAAATTTCGGACTATCAAAATCATGAGTTAATCAAGAAATTATTAAATAGATATCGAAAAAGGTTGGTTTTTTTTTTACGAAAAGGAAATTCCAAAACAAAAGTCTACTGAGAGACTTAAAAGGTATTGGAAGAGAAAGAAGGGGAGGGACGCTAAGAAAAGTGTTATACGTAGTCCATGGTTGGCCGAAAAGAAAAAATCCGATTTTAGAAGTTTTTCTTGGCTATATTATTGATTCCTCCTCTATGAATCATGAGACCTTGCCGTTGGTGAGGGGGCTTGAGTGCTCAAGGATACAGAGTAGCTGGACCGAAGGTGCAACCATATCGGAGAGGTATCTGTTGAGAGCCAGACTAAGGAATGATTCCTGAAAGAGGGCAGTAGTTGTTAGGGGCGTGAGTCAGGACGACTTAAACGGCCGTATCAACATCACTCAGTCCTCTGAGTACTGCGCAGCTGAAAGCAATGGAAAACTACAGCTGCTTTTTTTCCAAGAAAATGTGGCTCTCTGCATTTTCACATAGCAATAATGGAGGCGCC
Source organism: Lycorma delicatula (assembly GCF_047948215.1). NCBI lineage: Eukaryota > Metazoa > Arthropoda > Insecta > Hemiptera > Fulgoridae > Lycorma > Lycorma delicatula. The sequence goes on from NC_134467.1 coordinate 18,492,553, forward strand.
TTCCTTGGTAAAATATTCCGGAGGTAAAATAGTCCCCCGTTCGGATCTCCGGGTGGGGACTACTAAGGAAGGGGTCACCAGAAAATTAAAAAATAACATTCTACGAGTCGGAGCGTGGAATGTTAGAAGCTTGAAAAAGGTTGGTAGGCTAGAAAATTTAAAACAAATTGTTGGGGATGTAGGATGTAGAGGGTATACTGAAATGAAACGACTAGCACTAGATAGTTAATCTTGGAGAGCTGCATCAAACCAGTCAAATGACTGAAGACAAAAAAAAAATATTATTGATTAACCTAGATCTTTTTTATTTACTCAGTTATATAAAACTGAGGACTTGATTCTCTTCCCCATCCGGTTTAGCCATATATGTCAAGCAATTTCTTTCCGGCCGTGGTTCTTTTAAGGACAGACTGCAGAAATTCGGCCTGGTAGATTCTGGGATTTGTCCTCAGTGGGGACAATTAGATGACGCATTTTTTTCTTTTCTGCTACCCCGGGTCGGTTCAACATTCAAGTATAACTCAACCCAGGGAAGTGTCCTTCTGACTCTAACGGGCTTCCCCACCTACCGGTTATACGCCGGCACGGTAGATCGGCCAGCCGGTTCTGGATCATTTATTTATTAATTTTTGCAATGCCTCTAACTGGTGGGTTAAACCCGGGCCCGGTTATTCCGCTCCCAAGGGTCCCCGACCAAAACAGGTCTTTTCATTTTTTTTTTGTGATATTAATAACTGCTCCATTCCCGGAAGTCTTTTTCTTTTGTCATCAAAATTTTCGTCAACATGTTTTCAATTTTTTTCCACCCGTTACCACATCTAAGCATATATACCATTGTATTTTCTTGGGATGACCAATTGGATGAAACCTACCATGTTTTTTATGAGTGCTCGAAGTACGAGCTGATGTGGACGGAGACCATCTGTCGACTTGATCTCATCGGATCGGCATTGGATTTCTGTGTAAACTGGAGGAGCCAAGCCGAATGGGGGATAGTGGAGAGCTTTATAGTGTTCTTAGCAAAGGAAAGGATTACTGAGGGGATCTAAAGCCTGGATTTCTCTTGTATTCAGTTTTAGTTAATGTTTTTTTTTTTTTTTATTAATCATGTTTTTGTTGGGTTTTTTTTTGGTTCCGTAGGGGGAGGAAAAATCTCTGTCACAGCCGCTGTGGTTACGGCAGTGCCGGGCTCTCACCCGCTAAAAAAACCTCCCCTCTTTATCATGCAGGAGCCGGATCTAAGCCATATGGTATATACAGCCCCTACGTGATCATCCAGGTATTCTACTATCCGAATCCGGATGACCGGAAGGCGTCCCCAGGGGGCGATTAACGAGCGATGATTTTGAGGAGCCCCCGCCTCCCGGACCCCCAGAAGCCGGTCCCCTTGATCACCCGTCATCGAACTCCACATCTCTATAGATCCGCATCTGTTCAGCCTGTCGTCGCCTCTTTTTATTGGCTTTCTATCCTCTGATGTGATCGTAGTCGAGATACATTCCCATTTGTCGCTATTGCTGAGCATCTCCTCGATTATATTATTCGCCCCCTCTACACCTTGATCCTCGAGCATTCTACTCTTAAGTTGCGCCATCTAGGGCAAAAAAACACTAAATGCTCTGCTGTACCCAGTCCGCCGCAATTGTTGTTTTTGACTTCTATGTTTTTTTTTTGCGTTTCGTGTTGTGTGTTGAACTCTATTTTACCTTATACGGGTAAGGTAGGAGTTCAATTCCTTTAAGTATTACTTAAGACTCGATGAGATGTGTTTTGTTTTGAGTTCATTAAGTTGTAGTACACCGATGAGAATATCACTCGTGGCATCCTGGCCGAGGCGGACTGGAATATGTCAAAAGCCGAGGTTTTCTAAGATGACCTCCGGTCATCTTCCTCATGGGATTTATTGGAGGTTCCGGTAAAGCCCTTATGGGATTCACCGGAGCAATAAGAGCTCCTGTTGCCTCTCTGGCAGAGGGTGTCTTCCCCTATGGGGGTCAGGAGTATCCCTATTATGATCATTATCCTCTTGCTTCTGAGAATAATACTGATAAATAACAATTAAAGCCTGAAAAATTTATAAAAATTATCAGGTATTGTAATTTCTTCAGAGCAACAGTTTGCTCAGCATAGGACTCGAAACGTTCTGAAGTATACGGGTGGTAGAATCATCGGCCCCCGTCGTAATAATATAGTTATCGCTGGTTACCCGTACGAAGGACGGGTTTTTTTTTGTCTTCAGTCATTTGACTGGTTTGATGCAGCTCTCCAAGATTCCCTATCTAGTGCTAGTCGTTTCATTTCAGTATACCCTCTACATCCTACATCCCCAAAAATTTGTTTTACATACTCCAAACGTGGCCTGCCTACACAATTTTTCCCTTCTACCTGTCCTTCCAATATTAAAGCGACTATTCCAGGATGCCTTAGTATGTGGCCTATAAGTCTGTCTCTTCTTTTAACTATATTTTTCCAAATGCTTCTTTCTTCATCTATTTGCCGCAATACCTCTTCATTTGTCACTTTATCCACCCATCTGATTTTTAACATTCTCCTATAGCACCACATTTCAAAAGCTTCTAATCTTTTCTTCTCAGATACTCCGATTGTCCAAGTTTCACTTCCATATAAAGCGACACTCCAAACATACACTTTCAAAAATCTTTTCCTGAGATTTAAATTAATTTTTGATGTAAACAAATTATATTTCTTACTGAAGGCTCGTTTAGCTTGTGCTATTCGGCATTTTATATCGCTCCTGCTTCGTCCATCTTTAGTAATTTTACTTCCCAAATAACAAAATTCTTCTACCTCCATAATCTTTTCTCCTCCTATTTTCACATTCAGCGTCCATCTTTGTTATTTCTACTACATTTCATTACTTTTGTTTTGTTCTTGTTTATTTTCATGCGATAGTTCTTGCGTAGGACTTCATCTATGCCGTTCATTGTTTCTTCTAAATCCTTTTTACTCTCGGCTAGAATTACTATATCATCAGCAAATCGTAGCATCTTTATCTTTTCACCTTGTACTGTTACTCCGAATCTAAATTGTTCTTTAACATCATTAACTGGTAGTTCCATGTAAAGATTAAAAAGTAACGGAGATAGGGAACATCCTTGTCGGACTCCCTTTCTTATTAGGGCTTCTTTCTTATGTTCTTCAATTGTTATTGTTGCTGTTTGGTTCCTGTACATGTTAGCAATTGTTCTTCTATCTCTGTATTTGAACCCTAATTTTTTTAAAATGCTGAACATTTTATTCCAATATACGTTATTGAAAGCCTTTTCTAGGTCTATAAACGCCAAGTATGTTGGTTTGTTTTTCTTTAATCTTCCTTCTACTATTAATCTGAGGACTAAAATTGCTTCCCTTGTCCCTATACTTTTCCTGAAACCAAATTGGTCTTCTCCTAACACTTCTTCCACTCTCCTCTCAATTCTTCTGTATAAAATTCTAGTTAAGATTTTTGATGCATGACTAGTTAAACTAATTGTTCTGAAGGACGGGTAAAATAGTATTTTGCACGGTTCTTAGCATTACCCGTTAAACACAACGAGAAAGTTACCATATTTCGTTTCTCTTTTTATTTTATATTGTTTTCTGTGTTTTTTATTTAATTAGCTTTTTTTGTGGTTTTTGTGGAACACTTTCTGAACAACATAATTTAAATATTGACTTGAATACAATATTTACAGCTTTTCTTTGTGGAGTGTATACATAGCGTACCACGAAGTTCTCCCAAGACGTTTATAACCTATTATACGCGTGAAAATAGTGGTAAAAAGTTTATATATGTCCTAAAATGTTTCGTTTACGAGTTACGGCTAGCGATAGATTTCACCTCGGATTTCAACTACCTCGGTGAAATGAGGTCGTACTGCATTTTTAGCAAATTAATTGAGGAGCAGAATTAGTGATTTCTTATGGTGATTGACCTGAAAAATCGAATAATGTAGGTCCTAGAATCGTATCTGCTGTAGTTTTTGAGAAATCTGGGATGAAAATCAATAAATTGGGGTAAAGAACCCTTTTTTTATGTTTAACGTAACAATAACTTTGTTAAATGGGTATTTTATTCGGAACAAAATAATGTACGATAAGTTGAATAATATAAAGAAAAGTTAGAAAAATACGAATTTTGTTTGGAAACGGTACATCGATGAAACTGCGTTACAAGTACCAGTTGATAATGATCAAAAATGTCATGGCATGCTTCTGTACTGCATTTATTTCTCTTTTTTATTTCTTCAAGGGTGTCCTTAAGTTGCTCAGCCGTTAATTAATACCTCACGAGAATGTATTTTTGTTTTGCATACAATATTTTTCATCCTTTCCTAGACGTAAAAATGTAAAGGTGTTAGATCAGATAATCTTGGTGGCCAGGAATGTGAACCTCCACGACCGATCCATTCCTCAGGAAACGGCACAAGAAAACCGGGAAGGCACACCATCGTGTTGGAAGTATACTTGCGTCGTCTCGGCGCTAGGGAAACATCTTCAAGCAACTGCGGGAATTCTTCTTAAAAAGAGTACTCGATTAAAGGAATTCCTAATTCTTTCCTTTAATTTTAACGTCCTTAAAATTTCAGTACGATCTTATTTCATCGGGATAGCTGAAATCTGAGCGAAATTTTTCGCTAGCCGTATCTCGTAGACGAAGTATTTTAGGATATGTATTTATATGAAGTTTTTCCATTGATGTTCACGAGTAGAATAGGTTATGAAAGTCCAGGGAGAAATGTTTTTTATGTATCGCACGCTCTTTCTCTCTCTCGATTTATCGCACTTTCACACACACAACTCGTGATCACAAATATAAAAAAAAAAATATTTATTCACGTAAATATCTACGATTGTATATTTTGTAAAGTATTTTCCCACCTAGGAAATGTTTTTTAATTTTAATGTTAAGCGTAAAATTACTTTTTCATATTTGTTAGAATATATTTTTTTATTATGAAGCAAACACGCACATATTTTATATATTTAATCGTACGCATAATTCGTTATTCGTTGTTTCTACGAGGAATTTAGAACGTATATATATAGATTGTATTCGCATAAGATATCTTTTTAAATAAATAATTTTTTTTATAAATTAGTTAAAGCATTAGGTAGATGAGATGTGATTTCATATATTCATTTGTGATGTTTTTTACATCAGTATGAAAACAATTTCTATATCTATTAAACTCATCTAAGTAGATATTTTATTTCTTGTGTGTGTGTGTGTGTGTGTGTAAAAAATAATTTTATTTAATGGTTCTAATGTACTTCACCCATCATTGGCTCACATTCTCTCCCAATCTCTCTCTCACTCTAAAAATACATTTTAATGTAAACTATGATTAGTTAATATTTAATTAGTTTCAACAGGATTTTTTGAAAAAAGGAATTACATTTTTTTATAGTATATGTTCCGTATCGTCTTTATCTGTCAATCTTTTATTTTATACCATATTTACATGATTTTGTAATATCTTTATGCTTTTTTTTTAAATGTACTTAATTTATGTAATTATAGTTTTTTATTACTTATTACATAAAATTCTAGTTTTTATTTCTTAATTTAAGTTTACACACACACACACACACACACACACACACACACACACACACACACACACACACACACACACACACACACACACATACACACCAGTTGTATAAAAAATAAACATAGTATAGAAATTTTTCAAAAATACTTTTTTAGGTCCGGTATCTAGCACACACACACACACACATTCATGCACACACACACACACACACCAGTTTTATAAAAAATAAACATGGTATAGAAATTTTTCAAAAATACTTTTTAGGTCCGGGGTCTACACACACACACACACACACACACACACACACAATCTCACACACACACACACACACACACACACACACACACCAGTTGTATAGAAAATAAACATGATAGAAATTTTTCAAAAATACTTTTTTAGGTCCGGGGTCTACGTGGATACCGGTGTTCTTTGGTGGTTGGGTTTCAATTAATCACACATCGCAGGAATGGTCGACCTGAGACTGTACAAGACTAAACTTAATTTACATTCATACTTATCATCCTCTCAAGTATTAACTTACATAGGTTCCGGAGGCTAGACAAAAAGTAAAGAAGGTTCCGGATGTATAATTTTTAAATAATTGCAGACATTTCTTTATAGGTCTATCAATATATGAAATATAAAAATTCAATAAAAATTTTCAAAAAATATTTAAATCAAAGGGAAACAGAGCAAAAATACAAGAAACATACCTTCGGGTGTTCGCTGTTTGATAAGGATATTGAGGGACTAACAAACGTAAAATTTCATAATAATACAGTTTATTACCCTAAAGACACATAAACAAAATAACTATTGAAAATAATGATAATATTTTATAAATTAATTTTTCACTTGCCAACGATTTAGAAAGTGTAAATCCTAGTACTTTCGGAACTGTTACTCCATCTTCAGGGATGTTAATTTAAATTAAAATCAATAATCGTTTTTAAATTAAACTGTTATGTTTATAATAGCGGTCGTCAAGAATAAAATTAATTCGTATGTGAATAAAACAGTAACGTGTAATGTTTGTAAGATGTTTTCGACTATTTACGTTACTGTCTTATTGACGTACGAATTACTTTTATTATTCACGACCGCTATTATAAACATAACAGTTTAATTTAAAAACGATTATTGATTTGAATTTAAATTAACATCTCCGAAAATTCCTGAAGATGGAATAACAGCTCCGAAAGTACTAGGATTTACACTTTTTAAATTGATGGTAAGTGGTAATTTAATTTTTACAATTGTATAATACCAAGGGTGCCAAATGCTTAGAAAATTATATGTCATAATAGTAATATATAACATACAAGATACTAATTCAAATAAAAAGGACTAGATTTGTTTAAAGACAGTTAAATTATAAAAACCATATAATACAGCCTAATTTGTAAAAACGTTATAATGACCGCAACAACCTGATATTACATTAACAACAAGATAAAACTAGAAAAGTCTAAAGTTCATACAACTAATTTTTATTACTTTAATTCTTTACAATATCCGAACTACCCTGCACTGTATGAATGAGTAGAATACTGTGTCACGTTCACTACAGTTTACCAGTAACTCACCGAACAACTTCCTGCATTCACTTACTGTCCACGCTGGTGGAATACTCGTGACGTTACTGATTTCGCCGTCACCGCAACCGCGTCGAACTCGGGCTTGTGATACTACTCGCTGTTATCACGACTATCCCTAATACAGTGTCGCCGAAGTACTCGTCATTTGCTGGTAGCTGGCAGTATTTATATTCCCTGGCCTGTAGAACCAGTACCCACCTCATCCCTTTAATTGTTGAAGCGTAATATTTTTCATTGTCTACGCCCTTACGCTTTTTATAAATCCGGTCTGGTTACTATTTTGGTCGAATAACAGCTTTTGGAGGTTCTTTTGTCTGTATTACAAAGAACAGATTATTAAATGGATCTGTTATTTTGAGAAAAGAGATCCTTGTAGGTCCAGGTCCCTTTGGATTCTTCATTTCATTATTGTTTTCTCTTTCTTTCTTCTTAATTGTAAGAAATCCTTTACCCTGGTCCATTATACTGATCCTGTTACAATATATATAAATTTTAAGATGTAGGGGTGATTTATTTTTTTTCCTGTTTTTGTATATAGTAGGTAAACAGATTTGCTTTAATAAAGTTTTCTTTTAAATGAAGAAAATCAAAAATGGTTTTTTTCACGATATCTCCCCGCTCTCTTTATAAATTTTGAAAAAAAAATACGATTAATGCCCCATATGTTGAAGAAATATTTGAACCAAATAAAATCCGTTTGATCAATCCTAAGGTCAAGGCTAAAATCAGTGCGACACACATACATACATATGTTTTGTTTGGTGCAGATAAACTAGTCGGACCACAAAACGAAAAGTTTTGCAAAAACCAGATACCCCATTTTTGACATTAACACCGTAGTTTTTTCCCTTTAAAATTGTATTTCTAGCTATGTTCGCCGGGAAATTAAAATTAATTAGTGTTTCGTTTTTTAAATAATCATCATCAGTTAATTTAAAGAAATTAATAATAATAATAAAGATACATACATTATGCAAAAATAAATAAATAAATAGATCGTTATTAATTATTACTTAAAATTAATAATATCGCTTTGTACAATGCGATTCAGAATTACAAGTTTAGATTGTAATATTGAACATCTCGGTTACCGAATGAAGAATGCTGCTGATCTATTAGAAAGACTGTACACAGGTACAGTCTTGTAACAATGGAACTAGACCAACCAGTTTTAAATTGAATAATACGCCCTCCATCTTGAATATGTTAAAAAGCTATCTCTAATGTTCTATAACTAATTCAATGATATAAGTTATTAATTAACAATTTGGATCGAATATTAATTTAAAAATTAACTACCAATTTAGTGGTTATCATTTTATTTTATCAAACAATTAGTCATGGTTCGATTCCCTGCAAAGATCTTTTTGCTTTAATTATTATTATAAAATTCATTATATTTTGACCTATATATATATATATATTAATAAAAAATAAAAATTAAATTACGATTTTTTATTACGTGGGTTATTGTATTATTAAACGTGACTGTACTAGTTACTAGTAACGTCGTATTATATAAAAATGGAAACCAATAGTAACATCATTCGGGTCAATAGTTCATTCTTTAAGTAATAAATATATTATTACAGCTACTAGTTACTGTGTTGTATTATACATACCGTTCACTTTTTTTTTTTAACTAGTTATTCAAGTAAATTACTTTGACAGGTCCTGTGAAACCTGTGTATAATATACCTTCCAACTAATTATCATTGGATTATTATTTAATAGTATTTTTTTTATTTTATATACTACCTATTAATGTAAATATTATGCATCGTTATTGCTTATTAACTAAACAAGTCGTATATTTTTTTCATGGTATAAAATATGTGTGTTTGTATTTCTTTAGATGTCTAATATAATTTTATTTATTTTTACTATTATTTTATTTACTAAGTACTCTGTTTATGTTTGGTTCTTTTTTTCTCACGCGTGTTTGAATATGTGTGCACGCTTAAATAAGATCTGCATTTTCTGATAATATTGTGTTTTTTTTCTTATATAATTCCGAAAAAAGAAATATTTTGGAAAATATTTTCGGAATAGATTAAATATAGAATTTATAAATATTTTTTTTTTGTTTTAAAAAAGATTTATTGTTTTATGGACATCTCTGAAGTATGAACAAAAATTGATGAATAAAGAATAATTCCAATTTAAAAAAAAAAGGTGAATTTTAAGAGAAAAGGTAATTTCTTTAAAAAAAATCCGGAATAGGGAAATTTTTAAGAAAAAAAAAGATTGTAAGATTTTCAAGCGAAAATCTTATAAAATCTTAAAGTTATATTCTGCTTGCCTGATAGATGAGTTCAAATTATATCCCATTCTCAGAAGGAAATCTGGATTTTCAGCAGTTAAATTAGTAAAAAAATATAGGAAAGATCATTTAAACAAAAAAAAAACCTCTTAAAAAAAAATTGCAAAAAAGCAAAAATTAAAAAAAATAAATAAATCAAAATCAAAATGAAGTAAAAAAAAAAAATTGAACTAAAAAGAATACAAAAAAATCCCTTTAGGCACGCCAGAAGGCGGAGGTAGATTTCACCGGTGCTAAGTAGAGGATAAAAAAGATTTTCACCTTTAAGTTAAGAAAAACTTCAAATTTACTCAATACGACGGTTACATGGGAAAATAAAAAAAAAAATACAAAAAAAAAATTACAAAAATATTTGATTACATATAAAAAATTATTTTTTAAAAAAGCCTTTAACTAATTTATTAACATTAATAAAAAAAGGAAACAAATTAGAAAAACCCTCTAAAACGTAAAAAATAAGAATTTAATCAAATTGAGAATTTTAAACCAAAAAAATATAATATATTAACAAATATAAAAATGCACTGAAAAGTAAAAAATAAATTATATAAATATCTAATAAATAATCAATAAATAAATATAATAATTTTTAATTTTAAAATTAATAGTAATGAAAATATTTAGTTAAATATTTGTATTTCTTTTTTTGTATTTTTGACTTTTTAGTCTTAATGAACAATAAACTTTTTACTTCCAAAAAAAATATTCTTAATAATATATATATCTGAATATTATTGTTTGTTCAAGTTTATTTGTTCAAGACTAAAAAAAAAAGTAAAAATATTTATTTTTACACATCGAAGTTGTACCAAATTTCAATCATTTTCATACGATAGTTGATGAGAAATGAAAATTTTCAACTAAATGCATGAATTTAGCGTAGGGGTAGCGCGTGGGGGTAAGTTATATCAAATTCCGACATCGTAGTGGTGTATTGTCATCTAAGTTACATACGTATACCAAATGTCATTGATTTTCATACGATAGATTAAAAGATATAGCAGTTGCAAGATTTGATTATTCCTAAAGCGAGTTAAATAAAAGGTTTGTTTGTTTAAGACTAAAAAAAAGTAAAAATATTTATTTTTACACATCGAAGTTACATACGTGTCTCAAATTTCATTGATTTTCATACGATAGTTGACGAGAAATAAAAAATTTAAGCAACATGAATGAAGTTAGCGTAGGGGTAGCGCGTGCGTGTGGGTCATATCCAAATTCTAACACGGTAGTATTGTATTGTCATCGAAGTTATATACGTGTACCAAATTTCATTGATTTTCATACGATAGATCAAAAAATATAGCAGTTGCAAGATTTGATTATAACTAAAGGAAGTTAAATAATTTTTTTTTTGTCTTCAGTCATTTGACTGGTTTGATGCATGCAGCTCTCCAAGATTCCCTATCTAGTGCTAGTCGTTTCATTTCGGTATAACCTCTACATCCTACATCCCTAACAATTTGTTTTACATATTCCAAACGTGGTCTGCCTACACAATTTTTCCCTTCTACCTGTCCTTCCAATATTAAAGCGACTATTCCAGGATGCCTTAGTATGTGGCCTATAAGTCTGTCTCTTCTTTTAACTATATTTTTCCAAACGCTTCTTTCTTCATCTATTCCGCAATACCTCTTCATTTGTCACTTTATCCATCCATCTGATTTTTAACATTCTCCTATAGCACCGCATTTCGAAAGCTTCTAATCTTTTCTTCTGACACTCCGATCGTCCAAATTTCACTTCCATATAAAGCGACACTCCGAACATATACATTCAAAAATCTTTTCCTGACATTTAAATGAATTTTTGATGTAAACAAATTATATTTCTTACTGAAGGCTCGTTTAGCTTGTGCTATTCGGCATATTATATCGCTCCTGCTTCGTCCATCTTTAGTAATTCTACTTCCCAAATAACAAAATTCTTCTACCTCCGTAATCTTTTCTCCTCCTATTTTCACATTCAGTGGTCCATCTTTGTTATTTCTACTACATTTCATTACTTTTGTTTTGTTCTTGTTTTTTTTCATGCGATAGTTCTTGCGTAGGACTTCATCTATGCCGTTCATTGTTTCTTCAAAATCCTTTTTACTCTCGGCTAGAATTACTGTATCATCAGCAAATCGTAACATCTTTATCTTTTCACCTTGTACTGTTACTCCGAATCTAAATTGTTCTTTAACATCATTAACTGCTAGTTCCATGTAAAGATTAAAAAGTAACGGAGATAGGGAACATCCTTGTCGGACTCCCTTTCTTATTACGGCTTCTTTCTTATGTTCTTCAATTATTACTGTTGCTGTTTGGTTCCTGTAAATGTTAGCAATTGTTTTTCTATCTCTGTATTTGAACCCTAATTTTTAAAATGCTGAACATTTTATTCCAGTCTACGTTATCGAATGCCTGTTCTAGGTGTATAAACGCCTAAGTTAAATAAAAGCTTATAAATAGTTTCACGTGTTTATTATACGATAAGCCCCATCTTCTTACAATTTCTGTAACATTTTGGTCATCCCTTGTCGTAAGGGTTGATCATATTAAAAATTGTTTCAGACAAAAATTTTAGGTAATATTTAGAGGACTAACGACCACTTTAAACCGATTCGATACTGTGCCTATTAAGAGCGATATGATTTTTTATGTCTTTGAAACCCCATTTTTCAACCCCCTGGACCAATGGTTGGCGATTGGCGAAAAATTACTTACATAAATTTTAGATTCTTATCCAAAGAATAGTAGAAACTTTAACCGAATTCGATAGTTTACTTAATAAGAAACTTATAGCGATATTTTTTTGTTTCGGTCATTCCTTGCCGTAAGGGTTGGTCATATCAAAAATTATTTCAGACGAAAGTTTTAGGTAATGTTAGAGGACTAACGATCTCTTTAAAATGATTCTATACTATGCCTATTAAGGGAGGTATTATTTTTTTGTCTTCAAAAGCCCATTTTTTCCACTCCCTGAGCTAATGGTGTGTGATATAAAAAAATAGTTCCTCAATCAAAGAATAGTAGGAACTTTAATCGAATTCGATATTTCACTTAAGAAGAGTTATAGCGATATTTCTTTTTCGGAAAAGCTTCCTCATTTCTACCCCTATGGTCCCATTTTGGCCGTTAATGAACTCGACTGAGATTTTGGGACGAGTTATTTTTAAAGAACAATTTGAAAGTGATCGGCGCAAAATTACGGCAGTTATCGAATCCGCAAGGTAGTGAAATACACATATCAACTTTTGAGCTGACGGTTTTGCGGTCTGGGGGATGTGAATCGCGAAAATATTTCGAAATTTTCCGGAAGTCGAATCATGGTACAATAAGTTGCTTTCTTATGAATTCTACCTAGAATTAAAAAAAAAACCTGCGTTAAACGATAGTCAGCATCGTTCTACATACCTGCACACAGTAGTATTCTTCTCGCAAATTTTTCTGTAAAGGAAAACTAGATTTTTCAGCTGTTAAACTAACAGGAAAGTAGAAATCTTAAAAGGTAATTAACATCATTCTATATCCTGTACACAATTTTATATTCCACTGATGGAAAAAGACTTATTTCGATCTGGATAAGGAAATATAGTTTTTTCAGTAGTTAAACTATCAGGAAATAAGAATTCTAACTAAATAAGATTATTCTAAATAAGAATCATGTTAGGTTGGATGTGATGTCCATTTGACGCCTATGTGAAGGCGAAATTTGATATGTATTTTACTGATGCAAATGTCTGCCGGGGCATTTATATCGGTGGCATCCCGACCGAGTCCTGGCTGATGACTGTGAGATGTAATCCAGTTAGAGGGTCTAAAGACGACCTCCGGTAAAGCCCCTCAAGGCTTTGAACGGAGGGGGTGGTGTGGCGACTGGTAACGTCACAAGGTGGCGTTACCAGTTCCTCCGTTTTCCCCCTACGGGGTTGTGGTGGCGGTTATAAATTTTTTATTTATGGATTTATGGATTTGGTGATTTGCGTTTCTATCCCTATGGACCAGTTTGAAAATTATTAACCGGGTCTAACCTTTTGAGCTTTGTACTCCCGGCGAGATTCCCCTTCGGTCCGTCCGCTGAAGTCGTTTTGGTACTAGCACCTTACGGGCTAGCAGGAATACGCCTACCGGGACCTTAGTTATTTGGAGGGAGCCATGCGCCCCCTTTTCCGGAAGATCGCATGTGCTGACTGAATTAAATTTAATCCTTTAAACTCTGAATTTAAAAAGGAATCCTTTCTTTGTGCGTACTTCACCGTAAAAAGAATGTGCACTTAAACTTTCATCAGTTTATCTTAATGAAACATTCACGACGTGTTATTTTACACACGCGCCCGCACAAATCACAAACACACACACACACACACACACACATATATATATATATATATATATATATATATATATATATAACGGCCGGGAAAGTTAAAATAAGAACAGTAAAAAAAATAAATAAATTTGTTAAATTTGTTGTTACTTTTCGTTCATCACTCGTCATCGCGTCATGAAAATTAAATAAAACAAAGTGGAAAAATATGTGACAGGATTTTTTTTTCAAAACCACATCCTGAACCTGCTTTATATGTCCTTGGTTAATTCACGTTTATACATCTTCATGATTTTTTATTTTATTTTATTTTAACATAACAGACTTCAACATCGTTATGACCTTACATTTAACAAATGTGTCCCCATGATGCATTTGTTATCCCATCTCTGTTTTATTTTTATTTCTAGATTTAATTCTTTCTTTAATATTGCCTTGATTTTATAAAAGTCATGACCCGTTGTGGTAGAAAATATATATATATATATATTCTCTTGTTTTATGTATATCATTATACATTAAATAAAATATCTTTATTTTTTACCCTTTTTGACCCCGATTTTTCAAGGTTGTTGTTTTTACTATGTCCCAATTCAGAATAATAATTTTTGTAATTCTATAAAACTTTACGTAAAATTAAAAAAGAATCTTTAATTCCCCGACTAGAATAGTCACAATATATGAAAGGGAAAATATAGTAATATACTAAACAAGAGATAAATGTTAAAAATTTAAAAAACACAACTGCCAAAAAAAAATTCCTTACAGCACTGCTATCCCATAAGGTGCTAGTACCGAAGGGACTTCAGCGGGGACTGAAAGGGAATCACGCCGAGAGTACGCGACTCAAAAGCTTAATCTCCCACGGTCAGACCTAGTAAATAAATTCCAGGGGAGATAGATTTCACCGGTGCTACGTAGGGGATAAAAAGATTTCCACCTTAAAGTTAAGAAAAATTTCATATTTACTCAATACGGCAATGGCTGCTTGGGAAAAACGTTTCACATGTTTAGAAAACGACAAGCCCAATTTTCTTGAAATTCCAGCAACATCATCCCTTGCTGTAAGGATTGGTCATATCAAAAATTGTTCAGACAAAAGATTTAGGTAATATGTACAGGACTAAAGACCAGTTTAAACCGATTCGGTACTGTGCCTATTAAGGGAGGTATGATTTTTTTGTCTTCGAAACTCAATTTTTCTACCTCTAGCGCCAATAGTTGGTGATATCGAAAAACTTTATTTAGATAAGTTCTAGGTCCTTATACAAAGAATAGTAGGATTTTAAAGGAATTCGATATTTTACTTAATAAGAAAGTTATAGCGATATTTTGTTTTTTTTTCGAAAAAGCCCTCTCATTTCCCCGATTTTGTCCATTAACGAACTCGACCGAGATTTTGGGTCGTTATATTTTATGTATCAATTTGAAAATGATTGAAGTTAGAATTACGGCAGTTATCGAGTCCGCAAGGAAGTGAAATATATATATAAACTTTTGAACTGACGGTGGTTTTGGGGTCTGGAGGATGTGAAACGCGAAGATATGTCGAAATTTTTTGGAAGTCGAATCATGGTACCCATTACAATAGGTAGTTTTCTTATGAAATCTGTGTAAAAACATTGTTACTTAATGTAGTTTAATTACTAATATATGATAATTAAAGGCGAACGGGAAACAATTTTGTATAAAATATAATTGGTTTTTTTAATTTAGGGATTCCAACTAGGCTTCATACTTGTAAATCGGTTCAGTCGTTGAGCTGCTACGATGGAACAAACATATATACATACATACATACATACATACAGTAAACGTATTACACTCCTTTATGCGTAGTCATGTTATAAATTATATTTGCAAATACGCCGTTTGAATTTTGGAAATCGGAAGGTTGGTTGGGAAGATATAACAGAATTTCTGAATAGCCGTAATCTGTTTAGAGTGTACTTGATGGGTGCAAAAGTTAGCGTTAACCCTACTAACAAATAATTGAATTTTGAATTTAGAAAATCGGATTGTTGTTTACAGATATAAGCGCACCTCCATTGAACCTCCCAAAACAGCGCTCCCGGGGCCCCCTATTTGTTAACGGTTGATGGTGATTATTGGTTTAGCCTCACACGCCGTTCGGATGGGAAACCCATTATTATTAAACAGAAATTTTTTAAATTTATTTATTGTTTGTTTTGTATTTAACGTAAATGTAATGCTATTATTTTGTAATATTATTCATTCGACTGATTCGAATCATTTAGTTCAAACCCAGATCATTCAGTGATAGAGGCTCACAGTTCACAGTTAATTAATTCAATTCATTAAAGTTTCTACTTCAACTGGCAAATCTCCACTACTTATATATATATATATATATATGTGTGTGTGTGTGTGTGTGTGTGCGCGCGCGCGCGTGTGTGTATAAAAAACCACGTATGACACTCCCGGTAGCATAAGGATTCCAATGCGGGACCGTACATCTAAATCGGTTCAGCCGTTGAACTGCTACGATGAAACAAACATACTCTTATGTGGCCCCTAAATACATTACACTCCTTTCAGGGCAGGTGTGCAATGAATGTATTTTGTATAATGTATTAGTGTATTTAATCATTTTGTAAAATTAATGTATCAATTTTACCATTTTGGGGGTCAAATTTATGTACGTGCGAGGTTTATGTCGGACTGTTTTTAGCCTTATATTTCAGAATTGACCATAGTTAACATTTTCTTCAAATTGCGTTCAAATATTTCTTTTTGTACATAAGGCATTGGTTATATTATTTTTTTCAAAATTTTGTAAAGAAAGTGGATGGACATTATGAAAAAAAAATTTTGATTTTCTTCACAGGTATTTTAGAGAAAACGTTATTAAAGCAAATTTGTACCTAAAATGTATGTATAAAAATGTTTTTCAAAAGTAAACACCTGCTATTAAAATTTAAATATATATATTTGTTGTTCTTTTACTTTACGTCCCTTTTCGCTTTAAATATTTTTCAACATTTTTTTTTGAAAGTTTATACTTCATATATTAGCTATCAATTATCAACAATATTTTTTAAATTATTGACCTTGAACCTTAAATGTAGGAAAATTTATTATTTTCTCTTCTTTAGTTATGTTGAAGGGGTATTAGATTCAGAGAAAACCTTACTTCAGCAAATTTTTTAAGCTTAGCCTACACATGAATAATTTAAAAAAAACATTTTATTAAAATGTATTCTTCCCCCTTCCAAAAAATATATTTTTGTTTCTTTGTTAGCAAATTTTCGGGTAGCAGCTAATTAAATTATAACATTTAATTTCATTACTTAAATTTATCTTAAAAAAATGTGAATTTCAAATACGTTCAAACAGAACAATAGGATAATTTATGCACTATAAACATAATTCATTATATTTACGAAGAGATTTTTTTTTAAATCTGATGTGGACACCACATGACTTCCTTGTACGCTTCCATATACACATTTTCTTTTTGAAATGAAAAGTACATAAAATTTTATTTCATTAATAACTTCTGATACTTTTTTCATATTTTTTTATTGTTATTACTGAATTGTTATTTATTGTAAAAGTTTTTCTACAGTCAGAGGTTAATAATTATTAATAAATCAATATATTTAAATAAAAAAAAAAAAAAAAAAAAAAAAGTATGTTAAGTTTGATTCGAATTTATGTGCCTTCCTCTTGTAAGATCCAAATATTTCATTAATTAAAATCTTATTTAACTATAACTCTGGAACCGAAGAAAATAAGTACCACTTACGATATATCGTGAAAAGCTCTCAATGAGGGCTTAATACTGCTTATTATTATTACTCGAGAAAAAGTCTAAAATCCAAATGTTTTCGATTTTGGGCTTTTTTGGACACTTTTGATCCAGTCGATTGCAATCAAAAGGGAAGATGTGCACAACTGGATGTTAAAACAGTTATAAATCCAAAATTTCAACATCCTATGGATAATCATTTTAGTGGCGGTGAAGGCGGGTCAGTAGTGAGCTTTGGCATCCCCTGTATTGCTCTTAACGTCACTCAGCGACTTCACTCCTCACACCAGCAGCCAAAGAAGTGTATTCCAAAAGTCACATCCATTAATTTTTAGTGACTTGCACTGTATCTAATTATGACGTCACTATTATAGTAACGAAATATGTTCTGGTAATTTGTTATCCCATTCTACTAAAGGCATTTGTATGTATGTCTGTCTGCCCGTCTGGGTATCCGTCCGTCCCCCTTAGCTTAGCATCGGAATGTACCGATCACTAGCGGAAAATCCCGATTCGTTAGTACATGTCTCGTGGTGGTCAGGCGTATACTGGTTATATTATTTTATATTTATTACTTGTACTTGTTATTATTTATACTTGTAATACATATTTATGCAAAATATATATTAGATATTTATAGATTTTACATACACTATAACAGAAATTAAATGTTTCTTTTGAAAATTTATTGTTTTAGGTATAAATCCAAAATCTATGCGAGCTAAGCTTGCGGGAACAGCTAGTATATTATAAGTAAAATATTTGTACATGAAATCCATAATTAAAAATTAAAAAAAAATCTGTGTATTAATGTATGTTTCTTATCTCTAAAAATACTGATGTTTTTCAAGTTAATATCTATCCTTGAATATACTGGAATTAATTTTAACAATGCATGTTTTAGTCCAATAACCAATTATCAATTGATATAATTGTTTGATCTACATTCTGATCTAAACGTACTCATATAATAATAATTAAAAAATAAAATATATATAACTATATATATATATATATATATATATATATATATCGTTAATTATTTTATTATTATTATTATTATTATTATAAATAAATATCCGTGATTTAATAAACGTATTAAATTAATTACATTTTCATTTTATCGTATTTCATAAATTAAAATAAAAAAAAAAACAAAATTGTCTGATAGCTGTCATAAATATTATATTTATATAAATCGATATTATTTATGTGATTGAAAATCGATTATTTTATTTGTATCGATCATTTTATATAATTTAGTTATATGTTATTATCTTTAAATTACTTTAGTGTTATAATTATTTACTTTTACTTGTCCTATATTCTGTTATTTATATTTTACTATGTATTAATATAAAATGTTATAACAGAAGGAAAGCACAGTCTAGCGATAAAAAAAAATACAATTACACCGGATTTTAAAAAAATTTATAGTTTTCGCCTTAATTCAGAAATAAATAAAATATATTTGCTTTATAAAGTTACAAATCGTAATATTTATCTAGACGAGGACGTTTTGTTTATTTTGAGATACACAGAAGTATTTTTATAGAAAAGAGTGGTACAGTCACTTTTACTTAATGTATACGATTAGCTTACTTTTATACTACGTAGATCACGAGAATTATTGAAACAATTAATAAAATTCCTTAATGTTCGTGCAATATTATATCTTATTTTGAAATTAGTTCAATTTATGGATTAGTAAATTATAATTTGTTATTATTTTATAATAATTTTAAACGGTAATTATTTTATCTATTTCCCGGTAATTTATTTTCTAAAATATATTATCTACATTAAAAAAGATTAAACCAAATCAAAATCTATGTATTTATTATGAAAATAATAATAAATATAATTTAAAAAATAAAACTAATTTTTATTAACGTAAAAATAAAATTTCACTGGCGATTACCGTGGCAGAATGGTAGCGTTTCGGCCTTTCATCCGGAGGAATCGGGTTCGAATCCCGGTCAGGCACCGCATTTTTCATATGCTACAAATAATAAACTTATATTGAATAATATAAACAACTAGCAGACCCGGCAATACTTCGCTATTGATAAATTTGAATATATATATAGATTAAATCAACACAACTGAAAGTTTGATAAAACATTAACAAAATGAACATTACGGAACATCATAAAATTTAACCTTTACCTTTTATCCTTTCCCCTTTTCCTTTTCCTTTTCCTCTTTTTTGGAAATATGGTAGATTTTATATTATTTTGTTATTTGGGAAGTAGAATTTCTATAGATGGACGAAGCAGGAGCATTATAAATGCTTTATATTGATATATATATATATTTACCGATTTGATAATATTTGATTACTGATTTGATATATATATATATATATATATATATATATATATATATATTAAATGAACTCAATTGAATGTTTGATAAAACATTAACAAAATGAACTTCACAAAATTTAACCTTTCACTTTATAAAAGTCGAAATGTAAATAAATCCTATTATCAAAACAGCACTACCAATCGGATATAATTTAAACTACTCTGTAAACACAGTAGTCTGTTCAAAATACTCCTAACTTTCTTTCTACTGGTTAGATCGAGGATTTCAATAGTTTTAAACCTTCTCCAGGCAACGTAGACCATTTTGATAAAACCGCGCGTAAATCGGTCCAGTAGTTTTTCAGTATTTAGCAGACACACAAATGAACATTGCCTTTTGTATATATATAGAGAAGAAGAAAGTCTGTTTGAATACTTGTTTGTTTGTTTCGTAAATATTTCGACAACGGCGCCACCTAGCGGGTATAGTCTTTGCAAACATTTTTTTTCGCGTACCTGATATACGTATATTCTGAATCGGACCATAAATACTATTTTTCGAAATATCTCGATCGCAGCGCCACTTAGCGGGTCCATTTTTTTTGCAAAAATATTTCTTTTCACATACTAATATTTATTCTGAATATGAACCAAATCGGTCCTTAAATACAATTTTTCGAAATATCTCAACTTCCAGTGCCACTTAGCGGGTCCAGGTTAATTCACAAACCTTCGCACGCGTGCGTACAACTCACCGTAGTTTCATCGCAATCGGATGACTGGTATAGGAACGCATACGGGATAAACATTCATTCATTTTTATATATGTAGTTGAGTTACGCTAAATAATTATTTAAATACATTGGAAAATATATAAATAACATAAAAAATATTAAAATAAATAATATTGAAATGTTAATTTAAAATCTAAGATTACTGGGACATTTCGATTGTTAAATAATCATCTTCAGAACTTAAGGGATAGTATTTGAAATAAATGAAAATCCAAGGCGTTATATAATATACCATTGGTAAGACTTCCACTGGTTTACCCACGGGTTGGTCTAGTGATGAACGCGTCTTCCCAAATCCGCTGATTTGGAAGTCGACAGTTCTACGTTCAAGTCCTAGTAAAGTCGGTTATTTTTACACGGATTTGAATACTAGATCGTGGATATCGGTGTTTTTTGGTGGTTGGGTTTCAATTAACAACATATCTCAGGAATGGTCGAACTGAGACTGTACAAGACTACACTTCATTTACACTCATACATATCATCCTCTGAAGAATTATCTTAAAGGTAATTATCGGAGGCTAAACAGGAAAAAGAGAAGAAAGACCCCCTACTGGTGCCGGAATGTCCTTCCGGAATAAAATTTGTTTTAGCTTAAAATCTGTTTTAACTAAGTATTCAATGTTATAACATTTCTTAATGACGAATATTAACGAATATTCAAGTATTAAACGTTTTTGTGGATATTAGAATTTTTTGGTTCGATTTTTAACTCTCAATTCTCTTTTATTTTTATAGATATGTAATTAACAAATTATGAGTTGATAATAAATGTAATTTAAATTATAAGAATCAAACCGCAGAAAAATGTTCTTACTTTTGTATATACTTTGACAAACGGCGACAAACTAATTCGCTAAATCTAAATATATATAAAAATGAATGTTTGTCTGTCTGTATGTCTCTTATGCCTTCCTAAACCGTTCTTCCGATAGCGATGAAACTTTGGAAAATGGTTGGACGCATGCCAGGTAAGGTTTCTGAATTAGTTTGGACCCGCTAGGTGGCGGTGGCGTCGAGATATTTCGAAAAATTGTATTTGCCTCATATTCAGAATACCTGTTACTTACACGGAAAGAATTATCTCTGCAAAAAATGAACCCGCTAGATGGCGCTGGGGTTGAGATATTTAGAAAAATTATATTTATGGACCGATTTGGTTCATGTTCAGAATATGAATATTAGTTTCGTGAAATGAAATATTTTTGCAAAAATTATACCCGCTAGGAGGGGCCGATGTCGAGATATTTACGAAACAAACAAACAAATATACAAACAGACTTTTTTATTCTATATATATAAAAGGCATGTTCGTATGTGTGTCCGCTAAAGACTAAAAAACTAATGGACCAATTTACCCGCGGGCAAAAGGGAAAAAGGGGAAAATAGAAAACGGGGAAAAGGTGGAAAGAGAAAAGGGGAAAACGGGAAAGAATAAAAGGAAACTTGGAGAGGGGCGAGGGAGAAGAGTGAAAGGGAGAAATTTGAAACGGAAAAGGGGAAGGAGAATAAGTAAAAGTTAAAATTTGTGAAGTTCACTTTTTTTAATTTATCAAATTTCCAATTGTTTTCATTTAAACTCTCTCTCTCCCACTCCCCCCTCTCTCTCGCTATATATATATATATATATATATATATATATATATATATATATCAGTAGCGAAGCACTAGTATATAATAATTTTATTATTATCATGTGGCCCGTTGGTATTGATATAACGTAATTATATTATACGTGTAACTTCCACTTAACATCAATTTTTATTATTATGTCAGAGCGTTTTCGGATATTAATCCATCATCAGGAACATTTATGTATTATGCATTATAATTATTTCCTTCACAAATTAATGTATTAAATGAATTTTGAATTTTAAAAACCAAAATTATAAATACAACAATTGATAGTCCAAAGGTAAAAATTAATGTCGACGTTGTCCGTCTTGTCAGTATGAAGTACTCAATTGTTATACTTTGTTACGTATAACAAATAAATGCTCCGGATGATGAATTCATATCCGAAAGCGCTCGGACATAATAATAAAAATTATTGATAAGTAGAAATTATTATATAATTAATTAAATTAATTAAATTATATAATAATTCACAAAAAACGTCAGCTGCCTATGGCTGTGGACAATATACTTGCGTGTTATAATACTAAATCAAATGTTCCGGTATTTTTTCTGTTTAGCATTCGGGAATTAGCGTCAGGTATTACTTCAGAGGATAATATGTATGAGTGTAAGGAACTGTAGTCCTTACAGACTCAGGTCGACCATTTCTGAGATGTGTGGTTAATTGAAACACAACCACCAAAGAACACCGGTATATATAGTATATAGTATATATATATATATATATATATATATATATATATATATATATATATATATATATATATATATATATATATAATATTCAAATCGGTATAAAAGTAACTAACTCTGTTTACTAAGATTTGAATGAGAATTTACAAATGAACGTCTGACGTTGAAATTGGACGAAAACGGTCTAACTAAGGAAACACTATTGTTTCCTTCTATAAAATAGAACTATCCATGTCTTTCTATAAAGAAATGGTTGAAACAGTGCAAAGAGAATCTAAAAGAAGCAAAGGTAGAAAAACATAAAATCAGAAACATGTTTAGACAAAAAATCAAATTTTGTGAAGTTCTGGAAGTAAAGAACAAAACAGAATGGCCCAGCAAAGGCAAGAAAAAAATTTCATGCAGAATGAAAAATTTCTGAAAATAAAAGAAAAGAGATTCCAATAATTGAAATTATTTATTTTTGTCCTATAGAATCCTGTGTAGGTTTAAAAAAAATTACAACGAATAAATAAATCGATTCTATTAAATTATATTTTTTCTATCTGTTACACTTACACATGCGCATTCCATATTAATTTATTGTTTAACCTGTATAAATAAATAGCTTTCTCTTTACAATATTTTATGCATAAACTTCCTAATGAATTTTTGTTAGAAGTCAAATATAAATTTAGATATTGGGGTACTATATTTAACTCGTGCATATATATATATATAAAATAAAAAAAAATATTAATTTTATTCAAATTTCGGCGGTGAATTGCTGAGGGCAATTTACTGTAAAATGATATATAATAAATCAGTTTTCCATATTTAAACACACGTATATTTTATACGTATAGTATAAAATATACGTATCTAGTATATATTATTTTAAATTTTGAATTACGACAAACACTAACAAAGTACACTATATAATATACTATGACTTTCTTTTTCAGAACAATAATAATAAATTTTATAAGTATGGTGTGTCTGTGTATTTATTGGTGAAATCTAATGGAAGGCCTTAGGTTAAATCATATCTAGAATAAAAATTATATATTCTCCAACAATGTGTTTGTAAATATATAAATAAATAAAGATATATATTAATTAACTAGCAGACTCGTCGCGGCTTCGCCCGCGCTATATGGTTTCTTGCGTTTCTCGTCGCGATCAGGGAGGTTTAACCAATCTAGGCTCGTTTCATTTACCCACCAGGTCATGGGTTCATTTACCCAGGGTTGGTCTAGTGGTTAACGCGTCATCGCAAATTAGCTGATTTGGAAGTCGATAGTTCCAGCGTTCAAGTCCTAGTAAAGGCAGTTATTTTTACACGGATTTGAATACTAGATTGTTGATACCGGTATTTTTTGGTGGTTGGGTTTCAATTAACTATACAAGAGACTGTACAAGACTACACTTCACTTATACTCATATATGTTATCCTCATTCATCCTATGACGATAATTCCGTCAGATTTTTTTTTTTTTTTTGTAATTTCTCTGTGAAAAATGAAGATATCAACTTGATTTTTGGTGTGTGTAATCTTTATGTAAAAATCTAAAAATAAAGATAACTCTTAATTCCATCTTGAAAAGGGGTGAATAAAGGCAAAAAAAATTTGCCTTATATTAATATATATAATGGAACAAATTTTTATTTTCTTCATAAATATCCTTTTTTGATTTCTTTTAAAAAGAACCGAATTTATCATCATGAAACATTCTGAAGCGTAGATTTTTTATCGGAAAACTAACCGTATTTAAGGCCTTAATATTGTATTTATAAAGATAGATTTTTTATTGTACACGTTTTATTTTGGTCAATAGGCCAATTTAATATTGTCCGTCCGATTTCTTAAGTCTATTTTTTTGGAAGTCACATTCTGCAATTTTTCCAAGGTGTTCAAACAAGATTTCTTTTCTATTTCTGATTTTTAAAACCGTTTTAACATTTGTCATGTATTATATTTTTTCGTAGATTTCATAAGAAAGTTACCTATTGTAATGGGTACCATGATTCGACTTCCGGAAAATTTTTGACATATCTTCGCTTTTCACATCCCTCAGACCCAAAAACCACCATCAGCTCAAAAAAAAAATAAATTTTACTTTTTTGTGGACACGATAATTGCGCCGTAATTTTGGGCCAATCATTTTAAAATTGATACATAGAATATAACGAACCAAAATCTCGGTCGACTTCGTTAATGGGCAAAATCGGACTACCGGGGAGGAAATGGGGGAGATTTTTTCTAAAAAAACAAAATATCGCTATAACTTTCTTACTAAGTAAAATATCGAATTCGTTTAAAGTTCCTACTAGTCTTTTGATATCACCAACCATTGGCCGAGAAGGTTGAAAAAATGGAAGGTTGAAGACAAAAAAGTCATACCTTTCTTAATAGGCATAGTATCGAATCGCTTTAAACTGGTTGTTAGTCCTGTACACATTACCTAAAATTTTTGTCTGAAACAATTTTGGATATGAACAACCCTTACGGCAAGGGATGACCAAAATGTTGCTGGAATTGTAAGAAGGTGGGACTTGACTTATACTAAACATGTGAAACTTTTTTCACATGCAACCACTGTCGTATTGAGTAAATTTGAAGTTTTTCTTTTATTTAAGGTGTAAATATTTTTTATCCCTTACTTAGCACCGGTGAAATCTATCTCCGCCTTCCGGTATGCTGAAAGGGATTTTTCGATAGATTCTATTCTTTCAGAGGTCCCGGGTTCGAATCCCGGTCAGGTATGGCATTTTCATACGCGCTACAAATCGTTCCTCTCATCCTCTAAAACAATACTTAGCGATAGTCCTGGAGGTTAAAAAGAAAAGAAAAATTTATTCTTTCTGCTTTTTACGTGTCCTTCGATGATGAACAAGATAATAATGGAAAATTCGTCAAATTTAGCTCGGTTTGTATCTATTTACGATAAATAAGTTTATGTCGTATTACGACGTATTTATACGTCGTACTCTGAAAGGTCAAATCAGGAAGGATACCCAGATTATATTTTATTAATCAATGGCTCTTCCTTTACTTACATGTGGTAGTAAAGTGTGTAACAATAAATCGGATGATTCCCGTATAAAAGCGGCGGAGATGAGGTTCTTGCGGAGTGTAAAGGGTTGAACGAGAGAGGATCGTATTACAAAACACTCACGAAGAGAATAAGATAGAATCAAACAACGAAACGATCATACGATATCGAGAAAGATGAACGAATCACCTGTTATAAGAGCCTTAACATTGATTGCCATTTCGTGGATGGTATTATAAGCCGGATGGAAGAAGAGATGTAGGCAGACCGTAACGTCGATTGGCACCGGAACAGGCTAATCAGGCCTAAACCGTAAAGGAGAAAAAAGAAGAAGACTTTCGCTTGTCGTACGTAATTTTTTTCGTTCGTAACAGGGAGGTAGTGCTAAAAAAGCAACACGATTTCTTTTTTTATTTAACGTAAATACGACCATGTTTATTAATTTTCCTGAATTCAGAAAAAACAGCAAAATTTATATTCAAGTTTGTTGGTTAATGAGACAAATTATAATAGTATTTATCTAAATGAGGTCGTTCTGTTTTTGTTATGCTACAGAGAGATAAACTTATAAAAAGAGTGGTGCAGTCACTTTTATTACATGTATACGATAAGATTATGAATTAATCGTTAGCTATACCTAGGCTATGTCAATATTATTAGAATAAATTAAAAAAGTCTTATTTCTTATTTAAGAAAAAATTACGATTTATGTGCTGTTTTTTAATAAACGATTTTTGAGTCCTTTATTAAAATATAAAATTCCTTACCCCCTAAAAAAAAAACTACTTAACATCCAGTAATAAATGTTTTTTTTTAATTATTTATTTTTTTATTAACATAATTTTACAAGCAGTTTTATCAGATATAACTTACATGTAATTACCAGTTTTTAAAACTAAAATTAACGATATTTTACAATCACAGCCGGTTCTTTCCTCTTTGTCTATTGTTTTAACAATTTATGTTACTTTATGTTACTAAAGCAATGACGTCTGATTCGAACCGATGTGCCTTCCTCTTTTAAGATCCAAATATTTTATTAATTAAACTTTTATTTGGCTATAATTCTGGAACCAATTAATATAATTACCACTTATGATATATCGTTGAAAAGCTCTTAATGAGGGGTTATTACTGCAGTTAAGAAAAAGTCCAAAAGTTAAGAATAATCCAAATTTTGTGAATTTTGGACTTTTTTGTTCACTTTTGCTACAGTCGTTTACAACTAAAAGGGGAAGTGCACAATTAGATGTTTCAACAGTTATAAATCCAAAAAAAATCGCTTTCGGCACGCCGGAAGACGGAGGTAGATTTCACCGGTGCTAAGTTGGGGATTAATAAAATTTCCACCGTAGATTTAAGAAAGACTAAAATTTACTAAATACGACAATGGTTGCATGTAAATAAAAACTTTCACATGTTTACCATAAGACAAGCCCCATCTTCTTACAATTCCAGCAACATTTTGGTCATCCCTTGCCATTTGCATTACTAAAATACAAATGAATCATTTTGTCTTAACATAGGCCTCAAGTAGATATCTTCATAACAAATCTAAAATGATTCGCTCAAACTAACTGACCGAAACCGCGGAAGCGCGAACTCCGCGCCTAACACAGATTCGACAATACCGTTCGTGACTGTGAATGCCTCAGAAAACGAACGAGTTGAAAAGTAAATCCACTGCTCCACTTTTTTTTTTTGGTCTTCAGTCATTTGACTGGTTTGATGCAGCTCTCCAAGATTCCCTATCTAGTGCTAGTCGTTTCATTTCAGTATACCCTCTACATCCTACATCCCTAACAATTTGTTTTACATATTCCAAACGTGGCCTGCCTACACAATTTGTCCCTTCTACTTGTCCTTCCAATATTAAAGCGACTATTCCAGGATGCCTTAGTATGTGGCCTATAAGTCTGTCTCTTCTTTTAACTATATTTTTCCAAATGCTTCTTTCTTCATCTATTTGCCGCAATACCTCTTCATTTGTCACTTTATCCATCCATCTGATTTTTAACATTCTCCCTTAGCACCGCATTTCAAAAGCTTCTAATCTTTTCTTCTCAGATACTCCGATCGTCCAAGTTTCACTTCCATATAAAGCGACGCTCCAAACATATACTTTCAAAAATCTTTTCCTGACAATTAAATTAATTTTTGATGAAAACAAATTATATTTCTTACTGAAGGCTCGTTTAGCTTGTGCTATTCGGCATTTTATATCGCTCCTGCTTCGTCCATCTTTAGTAATTCTACTTCCCAAATAACAAAATTCTTCTACCTCCATAATCTTTCCCCTCCTATTTTCACATTCAGTGGTCCATCTTTGTTATTTCTACTACATTTCATTACTTTTGTTTTGTTCTTGTTTATTTTCATGCGATAGTTCTTGCGTAGGACTTCAGCTATGCCGTTCATTGTTTCTTCTAAATCCTTTTTACTCTCGGCTAGAATTACTATATCATCAGCAAATCGTAGCATCTTTATCTTTTCACCTTGTACTGTTACTCCGAATCTAAATTGTTCTTTAACATCATTAACTGCTAGTTCCATGTAAAGATTAAAAAGTAACGGAGATAGGGAACATCCTTGTCGGACTCCCTTTCTTATTACGGCTTCTTTCTTATGTTCTTCAATTGTTACTGTTGCTGTTTGGTTCCTGTACATGTTAGCAATTGTTCTTCTATCTCTGTATTTGAACCCTAATTTTTTTAAAATGCTGAGCATTTTATTTTAGTCTACGTTATCGAATACCTTTTCTAGGTCTATAAACGCCAAGTATGTTGGTTTGTTTTTCTTTAATCTTCCTTCTACTATTAATCTGAGGCCTAAAATAGCTTCCCTTGTCCCTATACTTTTCCTGAAACCAAATTGGTCTTCTCCTAACACTTCTTCCACTCTCCTCTCAATTCTTCTGTATAGAATTCTAGTTAAGATTTTTGATGCATGACTAGTTAAACTAATTGTTCTGTATTCTTCACATTTATCTGCCCCTGCTTTCTTTGGTATCATGACTATAACACTTTTTTTGAAGTCTGACGGAAATTCCCCATTTTCATAAATATTACACACCAGTTTGTATAATCTATCAATCGCTTCCTCACCTGCACTGCGCAGTAATTCTACAGGTATTCCGTCTATTCCAGAAGCCTCCACTCATACGAATCAAAATTATGCCTTACGCAACATAGAAATTCAAACCTAAACCCAAATAATTCCGATCCGCGCAGGAGCCGGGGACAAATCCCGCACCACTATCCGGTCCCATCATGGAGTCTCGCGTGGCATTATCAAGTCACGATCAGGACCGTCAACGACGAAGCGAAGCCACGCCCCCGGTCGCACGGGCTGCCATACCACGACTGCGCGGCCACGCCCACCACCGGCAGCCCCAAATCGAATCACAGACAACTTCGGCACGATGACAATGCGCCTACCTCCATCCGATCCATTGCCTAGGCCGGAACCGTAGCCATATCCTACCACGATGGAGCACCTAAATTAAACTTCCTCTGCAGACCTATACACCGAAAGGGCGCGAAGAGGACCGGCCACAATAGACCGCTTCTCCCGGATCATCACGTTAATACGGATATCCGGAATTGAATGTATTCTCTAAGTTCCATAACAGTTCGTGAACGTTCGATCTCGTATCATGGACAGACGTAGAGGACATGGTCCACTGTATCATCAGTCCCGCATCGACTCGAATCCATCAAACGAAACCTTTGAGCACACTAAAAGTTTCTTCACAGTAAAAGATTAACAATAATTCTCCCGATCGGTTATACGACACATTAATCAACATTAATTTCAGCAAAAGCAGTTGTACCAATTTAAAAAAAAATTCCCTGTAAAGAGAATATTTTTTGAGGTATACTGTAAGATCACTTTAATGGCTACCATTCTAGTTTGAGTTCTCATAGACTGAAATTTTTTTACGTTAAAATTTTTTGCTTTTTCAATGCCCTTAAAAATCCAACCCTTTCGAATTAATAGTTTTAAATAATTTTAAAGTAAAATTCTGAGTTTTCCCGAGGGATGCTAAGAAAAAACTCTAAGTGATTTCTATTTAGTTTTCTTGTTTCAATAAATAGATGTTTTTTAATAGTATTATTTAGTAAAATTAAAATTTTCCACGTTTAACAATTGATAAGTTACGTATTTAAAAATTATTATTCCGTTCTCACGAACTTAATTTTGCTAATTACATATTTATTCGAATAAAAGAAAAATTACACATATTCGTGTATATGTACGTATGTATACACGAGTTAATGTAAACTAGAACAAGCAATTAAACATTATAGAGACGTAAAAAAAAAAAAATTCCATTAATTACTTTGATGTAATACGGTACCGTATATGATAATCTGCTATGTAGTTTTACCTTCACTTAATTGTACGTTACTACTCGTATATCTAATTGATAAAAACTATTTGTAGGTAGGTGTATATTACAGATTATATAAAAAGTAATTTACATTCAAAAAATGTACAAGTTTATCTATTTATTTATTTATTTTTTATTATTTTTTTTATTTTAACTATAATGCAACATTTCTGAATACTGATGTCATTTTATTGAATTTTTTATTCGTCTGTAATTAAAGATAATATAAATTGTTAGAATATCCTTTAAAAAATAATAACTTTTTTTTAAATTTAATCTATCTTATTTTATAATTAAAAGTATAACATTTGTTTTAGTATGTAATTCACTCGGTCATTAAAAAACTTTAGCTGGTTATGTTTTTTAATAAATCCTACGTGTATGTGTGTGTCATACATTTTAAATTAATTGAAAAAAAATAAAATAAATTATTTTAAGTTTATTTTTTTTCTAGATTGTTTAATTAGTTCTCTAGTATATTCTCTGTCACGCGCAATCGAACACACATACACACACACGCACGCACGCACACGCAAACACACATTAAAAAAATAGTATATGCTGATGTATTTTTTCTCATGTATTATTATTTAATGATTAATATTATATATATATATATTGGGGTTATAGTTTTTTATTCATTATTTTTTTAAATAAAAATGTAATACTGGAACCATTTATTATCAATTAATTTGTGTGTGTGTGTGTGTGTGTCTATGTATATATATATATATATATATATATATATATATATATATACAAAGAAAAAAATATTTTCTAATATTTATTATTGTATAACTAATCATAGTGTGTAACTTTAAAAAAAATAAAAATAAATGTTCATTAAAATGTAATTTATGTCATATAGTATTGGAATTTTAATGAAAATTTATTACATAGGTGATCTAAATAAAGTAACCTATTGATAATATTCAGAGTGATTGTCAAAGTATATAATAAAATTTCAGGACATGTTTGACGGGTGAAAATAAAAAAGAAAGTTTATATAGATATTAATTCGTAAACGTTTACTTTAATGAGTGTCAGCTGACCGCTGATTTTTTTACGCCCTCGGTAAAATTAAACCAGATTGTAATTCTTTAGACCTAGATGAATAGGTGATAGTTTTATATGGAATTTGAGATGAAAAATTGAAAACATTGTAGGTTCCAGAACTTTATTTTTAGTACTCTTCGAGAAATCTGGGATAAAAGACAAAAACGTCGGTTAGAAAAATATGTTATTTTATATTTGGCTTAAGATATTTTTGTTAAATGCTTAATAAACGTATAAATGTTATAAAAAAAATTTTAGAGAATATGATTTTCAGTAAAATAATTAGAATAAAGTCTACAAAAACAAAATATATATATGTAAGAATTTTGAAGTTTTTTCTTTCTTCTTTGAAGTAAAGGAAAAGTATTGTGATCGTGAAAAATTCAGGTTTTCAGATTTCAACGGAAATATCCGTTGATGCTAAGATTTGCTGATGATATAGTAATTCTAGCCGAGAGTAAAAAGGATTTAGAAGAAACAATGAACGGCATAGATGAAGTCCTACGCAAGAACTATCGCATGAAAATAAACAAGAACAAAACAAAAGTAATGAAATGCAGTAGAGATAACAAAGATGGACCACTGAATGTGAAAGTAGGAGGAGAAAAGATTATGGAGGTAGAAGAATTTTGTTATTTGGGAAGTCGAATTACTAAAGATGGACGAAGCAGGAGCGATATAAAATGCCGAATAGCACAAGCTAAACGAGCCTTCAGTAAGAAATATAATTTGTTTACATCAAAAATTAATTTAAATGTCAGGAAAACATTTTGAAAGTATATGTTTGGAGTGTCGCTTTATATGGAAGTGAAACTTGGACGATCGGAGTATCTGAGAAGAAAAGATTAGAAGCTTTTGAAATGCGGTGCTATAGGAGAATGTTAAAAATCAGATGGGTAGATGAAGTGACAATTGAAGAGGTATTGCGGCAAATAGATGAAGAAAGAAGCATTTGGAAAAAATAGTTAAAAGAAGAGATAGACTTATAGGCAACATACTAAGGAATCCTGGAATAGTTGCTTTAATATTGGAAGGACAGGTAGAAGGGACAAATTGTGTAGGCAGGCCACGTTTGGAATACGTAAAACAAATTGTTAGGGATGTAGGATGTAGAGGGTATACTGAAATGAAACGACTAGCACTAGATACGGAATCTTGGAGAGCTGCATCAAACCAGTCAAATGACTGAAGACAAAAAAAAATCCATTTTGACTATCCCTGAATCCATTTTGACTAGTTTCGGCATGACGTGTTTATGTACATATGTATCTCGCATAACTGAAAAAACAATTAGCGGTAGAATGTTGAAATTTTTGATTTAGGACAGGTGTAACATTTAGTTGTCTCTTACTTTGATTGCAATCGACTGGACCAAAACCGCATACCTACCTACATGTTTAAATATTTTAATGTTTTCTGTTCACATTATTTACATCAATCTTCTTATAATTAAATTCTCTAGAATTTATGTTTGCAAAATGTATGATTTATTGCCAATTTAACAACGTTATTGTACGTCAAACGTAAAAACATGTGTTTTTGACCCTATTTTTGGCGTTTTACATGGGATATCATAGAAAATAAGAGAAATACAGTTCTGGGACCTATTTTTTCGATTTCCCAGGTCAAAAACCATAAGAAAAAATTAAATTTGCCCCTTAATTTATCTTCCCAGAATTTCAGAAAGCCTTAATTTACCCGGAGTAACTGAAACTCGGGCGAAATCGTTCGCTCTATATAATTCAGTATCGAAGCGGTTTCGGACCTATGTTTATATGAACTTTTTTCTTATCTTTAGCTTCTAGAATGAGTTGTCAAAGTATTGCTCTATTCTCCTGAATCACTACATATATATAATGTGTGTGTGTGTGTGTGTTTTGTACACATGTACACATTCGATGTTTTATGATAAAATATAAACCATATTTTCTAGTAGATATGTGTTCTATTTTAATGTTAATCCTCTTGAAGGTTTTTTTTTTTTGAAATATAAAAAATATATTAATTTTTTTCAGTGATTTTTATAAGTAAAAGGTAATTTTCAGGAATTTTAATGAAAATTTATTACATAGATAATTGATATTAAGTAATATAAAAATGTGTAACAATTATACACACGCAAACTTAAATTGTTTATACTTGAAAAAAAAATGAATTACCAAAAAATATCTGCTTGTACTTTTATCGTTAATGAGCAAGAAAAATTTGAACAGTGTTTTTTTTCTTCTTTTAATTTGAACAACCCAGACAGGTTTTTATCACCTTGAAAACACTTTCAAATAAATACTGAACAAGAACAAGCTATGAAAAAGTTGAATAAAATCTAGAAAAGAAAGATAAAAGTTGATATAAACATAGGTGTCCGGAAATAATTCCTTTTTATAGTATAGCTTGCGAAAAATTTCGCCCTCATTTTTTATTACGAAGGTTAGAATAAAACCATTTTAAAGTTAAATTACAGATTAAATTTTATGATTTGAAATTGTTTTTCACCTAAAAAGTTGAATAAAATATGTCTCGCAATTTTAATATTATTTTTAGATAATTATTAAAAACACCATAAAATGGTGTCTTTTTTTTAGGTTTGACGTAAAATAACTTCATTAAATTACTAGTAAACAAATTAAATTTTCCAATAAAAATTTTCTGACAATTTAATTCTGAAAATATCTACTATTCTTTTTCCTGTTTATCCTCCGGTAATTACCGTTTAAATAATACTTCAGAGGTATGATATGTATGAGTGTAAATGAAGTGTAGTCTTGCACATTCTCAGTTCGACCATTCCTGAGATGTTTGGTTAATTGAAACCCAATTACCAAAGAACACCGGTATCCACGATCTAGTATTCAAGACCGAGTAAAAATAGTTAGCTGGCTTTACTAGGGTTCGAGTCCTGGTAAGGTTTTTTTTTTTTAGTTTCCCGTCCAGATAGCGTTATAGTAGAGCTATAGCTGTAGAAGGGAAAGTATTGTAATCAGACCGATTTTGGGATCTGCGGTTTTCACCTTCTTTCTTTTTCCTGTTTAGCCTACGGTAACTACCGTTTAGATAATACTTCAAAGGATGATATGTATGAGTGTAAATGAAGTGTAGTCTTGTACATTCTCAGTTCGACCATTCCCGAGATGTTTGGTTAATTGAAACCCAACCGCCAAAGTACACCGGTATCCACGATCTAGTATTCAAATCCGTGTAAAAATAACTGGCTTTACTAGGACTTGAACCCCCGGAACTCTCGACTTCCAAATCAGCTGATTTGGGAAGACGCGTTAACCACTGAAAATATCTACCTACGTAATGTCAACTGAACCTTGGGGAAGACATCCCTCCTACTATTGTAGCCCTGAACGGGAATCGTCTTCAGACCCTCTAACTGATTACGCCTCGGTTGGGATGCTACCGATGTAAATGCCTCGGTAGACATTTAAATTTGTTAATTTTTAACTCGGCTTTTTCCTTCGCTGTACGCCTCATCCGGACATCTTGAATGTCTTACATTGTTGCCTCTAAACTAGCTAAGAGTTTCTAAAAGTAATTAACTTTTGATTTACAATTAAAAGGTTACTACGAGAGCTGGAAGATTAAATATAAATTAAATTAATTAATTTATTGTTTATGTATTATATTCAATTTACTAACAAATTATAATAATACAAAACTAACCTTCCGACAAAATATCAATGGATTCTAAATAGCTAATCGATAGTATATTCAGTATCGATTTATTTTTATCGAAAATAGGTTTAAGAACTGATACGATATTGAATGAATCAATGAATTACGGTAGTAAAATTTATTAATTTATTTTATAATTATTATTACTGACTGTTCTTATTTATTATTTATAAAAATTTAAGAAAAAAATCTTATCATATTTTGACGGGCAGTATATTTAATCATGTACGCATGTTTTTTTTCTTTTGCTCTTATTTGCTGGTGTTGCTTCTTCTTATTTATTGTTTATAAATATTTAAGAAAAAAAAAGGATTTTTACACACAAACACATACACACGAGCCGCGCGCGCGCACACACACGCACAAATGCTCATTAGTAGGATAGGGTAGAACAAATTTATAATATCTAGAAATTAATTTTGTAAAACCAGGCGTTTCTTAAGGAAGGAATTCATTATTTGGACGAAATTATAGTATAGCATTTTGATGATTCCATTTTTTTAAAAATAATTTTTAAATTTATATTTAAAATCTGATTGGGAAATAATAAATAATCGATTTATATACATAATCGATATATTTTTATAATTTTGATATTTTTATAAACCGTGTTTATTAAAATTAAAATTTATCGTTAAATATAAATTAATTAATATAAGTAGCATATATGTAAATAAGATGATATAAAACCTGTAACTTTATTAGATAATAATCTGTGTTAAAAACAAACCAGGATTTATCTAAACAACTAATCAATTACTTACCATATATGATTTATTTGATGAAAATCCGGATTGCTACCATTTATTTATTAAATAAAACACACACACACACACACAAATATAGAGAGGAGCGATTGAACGCAGGGGTGTGTATGCGTATGTTTAAGATGAATAATTCGGCTGACCAGTTTTCGAAATACTAATTAGGGAGAACAGAGAGTGAGAGAAAGAGAGAGAGAGAAGAGCTTCGTCTACTTGACACTTTTACATATTTTAAATTCGTTCTTCTGGCATGTATCACTCTAATTCTTATTTTTTTTTTTTATACCGGTTACAAAAGTAATTCGACTTATCAGACAAACTGAAAGATTCAGAAAGAAACATCAGCCCTTTTCAATAATTAATCGATTCAAAAAAATGTTAGCTAAAAATTAAATTTTTCTTGAAAATCAAAGTCATTTCGAAAATTAAATAAGCTTTAAGGAAGAAATAAATTTAGATTTCGTTGTAAAATTTCGTTATGTCGGAGGTCCAAAAAAATTAGCCTATGTTCACCGCAGGGATTCAAAGTGTAGGTATGCTAAATTTTAGACAAATCTATCCGGTTGATCTCGAGTTAAGTTGGAACTGACAGACAAATAAACATTGATTTATATACAACGTATATTTAACGTAATGCAACTACGTTAAACGTTTATTAGACTTCCACTCAATAAAAACAGCCTTTAGAAATATTTGTGAAAAATTTGTAGCGGAGATTTTTTATTCAATTTTTAAATTTTGATTAGGCTGAAATCTTAATTAAATTATTGATGATTAATTATAATTTTATCGTAAAGCAGGTACCTAATGAAACAAATATTGAAACGGTTTCAGGGAGCTGAGCAGTAGATATTATTCAGTGTAATTTATTTTGTGTGTTTAGGTTTAGTATAATAGACTATTATAAGGCAAAATTCAGGTTACCGTCAAATAAATCATATATGGTAGTAAGAAATTGATTGGTTGTTAAGATTAATCTGTTTTACATTTTAACACCGATTACACTACTCGCATATATATATATATACACGCACACGCACACGCACGAACACATATACATCTACATGTTCGGAATTTATTTCGAATTTCACTATTGTTATTATAGAATTTCTGTAAACGTTACAATTAATTTACAAGTCACCTGGTTTTTAATTTTTTTTTTTTAATTGACAAATGACTGAACATATAACCGGTTCTTATTAAAATATAAAAGAAATTTATTCTTGTAGAAAATTAATGATATTAAAATAAATTGGCAGTTACAAAAGAATTTTTTTTTTTACTTTACGTTATTTAACTTTAAAAAAATGGTTTATACTTGTATTTTATATTATTTAAAAAAAAATGGTTGTTATAATAAAATTAAATTGATAAAAAGGTATTTCAAATTAAATTTAATATTAAAATTTCGGTACATGATTTGATATGTTTTTACGTATAGAAGCAAACACATACACACACACACACACACACAAATTTAAAATTATGAAATATATTTTTATTACTAAATTTTTTAAAGTATTGTGTGTGTGTGTGTGTGTGTGTGTGCGCGCGTGTGTGATCCACTTTCACCGATAATCAGATCATATATTAAAAAAATCTACTATAAAAATGTTGTTATTTTCATTAAAAACAATTTAATTGTAGTGAAACTAAGGGATTGATAGTAAAAAATACCTTTACATAAACGAAGAAATAAAACAACTGTGTTTTAATATTGGTTTATTCTTTCACCAATATTTAAAATTACTAAATTTACTCCTTAATTTGCGTTCCAATAATTACAATCTGATTTAAATTTATCGAAGGTGCAGAAATCAGGGCGAAATCTTTCGCCAGTTAACACTCACTAACGAAGCGTTTTTCTGAACCAATGTTATTGAATTTCCTTCTAAAATTTAATTAATCATTCGAACTCAAAAGTACATCGCTGTACAGGGCGTTGTCTTCGAATTTTTTTTTTTTTTAAATTGAGTTAAATACAGAGTGTCCCATATAAAACGCAACCCAACCTTATATTGGTAGGTATTGAAATAATAAAAAGGCATGTGTAAATGTAAATGTAATTTTTATTATTACCATCCATTACCTTACATTTAGAGTAAATGTTGGAAGTGGCCGCCATCTTCTTGAATACAAGATTCAATTCTTTTTATAGTGTTTCTTGCAACTTTTTTCAAAGTTTGTGGCCGAATATTTAATACAGCTTGTTCAATATTGACTTTAAATTGTTCAAGTGTTCGTCGTTTGTTGCTGTACGCTTTTTCTTTGAGGTAACCCCGTAGAAAAAAATCCGCCTCAGTCAAATCTGGAGATCTCGGCGGCCACAAGCCTCGACCGATAACACGATTACCGAAGAATTCCTCGACGAAATCAGAAGTTGAACCTGCGTAGTGCGATGTCACACCGTCATGTTGTAGCCGGCAGTGTCTGTCTTCCTCTACCAAGAGTGCGATGAACCGAAATAAAATATCCTGATATCGTTCTGCATTAATGGTGTACTCGAAAAAAATAGGAACGATTATTTTCTTCCGCGATATCGCGCACCACACGCCCGATTTCTGCGGGTGTAATTGTTTTTCGTGATAAACGTGGGGATTTTCAGCGCTCAAAATTCTACTGTTTACGTAGCCGTCCGAATGAAACCGTGCTTCATCTGTGAAAAATAACGAATCCGTAACGTTAATTCCCTCGCGCAGAAATCGACGGAACCGTTGACAATATTATGGCCATTTTTCTTTGTCGGGCTCAAGAAGTCGATGAACTGTTTGAATGCGATAAAGTCGTAATCGTAATCGTTTGGTCGCCCGATGAACAGTCGATTTAGACAAAATAATTTCAGCAGACAAACGTCCGATCGATTTATTTGGCGAGGCGAGTAATCGGTCTTTGATTTCAGCGACTGTATCTGTACTCAACACTGACGCAGATCTTTTGTGTTCCTTGTTATTAACAGAACCGGTCTCTCTAAATTTTGCGACTAACCTTAATACTGATGTTTTGTTAGGAGCCGGTTTATCCGGGTACTTATGGCGAAAAAATCTTGCACTGCAACCGCTGATTTCGTACTGAAGTACGACTCGACAATGGAAACACGTTCATCTAGCGAAAATACCATCTTGTCTCTAGCAATACACTGAACGTTATGATCGCATTGTTGTTACTATCGGTAGTGTTCTACTGCTTCGCCGCGATGTTCAGATGTTGGATGAGTCCATTTCAGTAACGAGTAGGGGAGTAAGGTTGACTTTTGAAATTTCATGGATGAGTGTTTGATGGGTTCCGTTTTATATGGGACACCCTGTATATATATATGTGTGTATATATATATATATATATATATATATATATATATCATACGATTTTTTTTTAAAAAGAAAGAAGAATTGATTTTATATTCGCTTTGGTTTATTTTCTATTTAGAATTTGGATAAAAAATATGTAATTAAAAAGTAATAAAGACTTCATAAAGTATGGCAAAACAGTTGGATATTGATGGATCGACAAATTAGTAAATGTAGAGATGTTAAAGTGGATTGGTTAAAAGAGAAAAATTGATGGCAGGATTTTTTAAGGAAGAAACTAAGTTGATTGGTTACGTATTAAGAAATTCGTGTTGAATAACGTAGTGTTAAAAAGATCTGTTGAAGATAAAATCTATAGAATTTGAATATATATATATATATATATATATATATATATATGAGAGAGAGAGAGAGAGAGAGAGAGAGAGAGAGAGAGAGAGTGTGTGTGTGTGTGTAACTCAAGTATTTGTTAACCGATTTTCAAAAATAAAATATCTTTTTGTTCAAAATAAAAACCTTCATATTTTAGTAAAACATAAATTTTGATAAAACCAATATTCACGGAGATATAACGAATTTAAAAACAAAAATGGTACAATTTTGTAATTTACGAAGGTATTTAAGTCCTGATATTTTGTTTAATTTCGAAACTTTATTATCAAGATGCTTACCAAACATTAATATGATTCGTTTATCTGAACTTGAGATAACGAACGGCGGAGAACGAAGGAGAAATTGCTATTTTTCCTAAGGATATTTTTCGTTTAGTTTTACAAGTAGAATCCGAAAAAGTATAGCTAGCCTACCATTTTTGAAACACTCTCTATATAACCAGATAATGAAGGATAAAGGAAATAATAAACATGTTCAAGATAAAAGATTAACACAAAACAGATCGGAATATAGTAAGTATAAAATGGGTTAATCGATTAAAAAAAAATACTGAATTTTTTTTACAAATAAAAAAGTTTATATTTTTTATTATTATTTTTATTACTTATTTTAAAGCTTTACGTACCCGGAATTAAATATTATAATAAAAATAAAAATGGCGTAGTATAAAGAATTATTAACGTGACAGAATTATCTCAATGAATGGAATTTTTTTCTTTATTAGATTGCTCTTATTATGTATGTGTTTAAATTTATCCTTTAGAATTGTAACAATAAAAAAAAAGAAGACAAATTTAGTCTTCACATCATTGGGATTTTCCAGCGCTTACTCACACATACAAGCGTGCGCGAGTCATATATGTTTGTATAAAATATATATATATATATATATATATACATCTGTAGGTAGTGTGTGTGTGTTTGTGTAAAACTTATATGTACATAAATAAATAATAAAATGTTGATTGATATAAGGTATTTTTGACAGCCTTGATTTGGCCTTGACTTGAAAAATTATTGTATCGACACCTTGTACCATACGTGCAAGGATGATCGTCTAGCGATCACACATACCTTGTACATGATCTCTTTCTTTCTCAATCTATCTCTTTCGTTTCCTCTTTCTCTCTTACTATAAAAGGTCATTCAAAATTTATTTCGGTATCGTGTTTGTCACATGATTTATTAAAATATGTTTATATTTTATAAACATTTTTTTCTGCAGATAAAATATAAATTGAATTTTGTTTGATTTTTAAGCTATCCGGTTACGCTGATCAATTTATGTAATTTATTTTTAATCTTTATTTGTCTTTATATGGTAAAATAATTCCCTTTAAATAATAACGAAAATTATGAATTCTTTTTTGTAATATTTCTATTTAAAAATATTTATTTCTTATTTATGCTACATCATATCCTACGCTACTAAAAGGGCATTTGTATGTATGTGTGTGTCCCTTAGCTTAGTACCGGAGTATACCGATCACTAGCGGAAAAACCCGATTCGTTAGTATCAATTTCTAGAGTTAAATTTCTAATTTAACTTTCGTTATATTAATTTTCATCATTAAAAAAAAAATATTTTTACACGAGAGGTAATCAATTTTGGACACCTAATAATGTCATTCTAAGATGCCGCTTGTCAGGACAACCGTCCGGAAGGCCTAGATGTGGAGGGCGTGCCTACGGTACGCCTCTGCAGCTTGTACAATACGAGTATATAGTAATAAACATTCTGAATCTAAATTGATTTTAACCTAATATTATGCCTGACACCTAACGATTTCTTCATTCAGTTGTTAATTAACTTTTAAATGCACGATATATTAAATTAATGTTATTGTATGTGTTATATATTCCAATTTTTTTTTTTGTCTTCAGTCATTTGACTGGTTTGATACAGATCTCCAAGATTCCCTATCTAGTGCTAGTCGATTCGTTTCGGTATACCCCCCCTACATGCTGCATCCCTAACAATTTGTTTTACATATTCCAAACGTTGCCTGCCTGCATAATTTTTCCCATCTACCTGTCCCTCCAATATTAAAGCGACTATTCCAGATGACCTATAAGTCTGTCTCTTCTTTTAACTATATTTTTTCCAAATGCTTCTTTCTTCATCTATTTGCCGCAACACCTCTTCATTTGTCACTTTATCCACCTATCTGATTTTTAACATTCTATAGCACTGCATTTCAAAAGCTTCTAATCTCTATAAGCTTCTATATAATTTATATAAATAAAAATGTAAATGTGCGTTTTTTCAAAATCTTAAATCTGCGAAAGTTCATCACCGACTGCTTTGACATTTTGGCATAACGTTGCATTTGAATACGCGCGTGTTTTTATATATCTACTATTTAAATACCTAAGATGTTACACCTATGACATGTAAAAACATGTTTTTTTTAAAAAAAAACAGCGCTATTTATTGGACGTAAAATACTAAATATTTTACGATTCCATTTCAATGTTTCCAAGATGTGTGTGTCCAGTATAGACTAAAAAACTACTGGACCGATTTACGCGCGGGGAAAAAGGGAGAAATGGAAAATCAGAAAAGGGAAAAATCAAAAAAAGGGGAGAAGGGGAAATGTAAAAAAGGGAAAACTGGGAAAAGAAAAAACTGGAAAAGGTGAAAAAATAAAAATGGTAAAGGAAAAGACGAAGAGGAAAGGGAAATGGAATGGGAATTTATTTCCCTTAAGATAAATGGGGGAAGGACATGGAAATGGGAAGAAACGGGAACATAGGGGAAAGGGAAAGAAAATATAGTAAAATTGAAAACGGGAAAAGAAAAATGGGTGACGGGGGAAAAAGGAAAAAGGGAAAAACGAAAGGGGGAAAAGGGAAAAGATAAATATTTTGTGGAATTCTGTAATGTTCATTTTGTTAATGTTTTATCAAACTTTCAATTGTGTTGATTTAATCTATATATGTACTCAAATCTAGCAATAGCGAAGCATTGCCGGATCTGCTGCTAGTTAAATATAAAAATACCCCCCCCCCCCGCCCAAAAAAAAACAAATCATATTCGTATAAAAGAATACAAAACCAAAACAACTATACAACAGTTTCTGTAGTTATTATTTCTTTAAAACAAAAAAAACAAAAAACATATTATAGTATTTTGATGGGTTTTTATTTTTATTTTCCGTAGGAAGTGATAAAATTTGCCTGAACCAAACGCACATACTGGGTGTGTGGGGTTCACCGCCTGTGCGGTGGGACCTACTAAAAACCCATTTCCTTACACAGGGTGGTGCTTAAATTGACGTAAAGGGATACGTCACAGGCACACCTCTCATTCATATCAATATTTACATAACACATTCAGACACTCGATATTTACAATTAATACTATACACAACTTATAGGTATGTCGGCCTCAGATAACAGGAACGCGTCCCGCGGGAGCCATTGGTGACGCCAATGCCGAGGCACTCTCGCCACCCACCCCCGAAGGCTTGCCCCATCGCTGTCCTCAACCGACATCGTTGTCCTCCTCGCTGTCCTCATCTATAAGTTTCTGCTGTAGCACCCTTTTAAACCACCCGGTACAAGCAGTCCATACCTCACCGGAAGAGAGAAACAACCGCATGACTTCCCCCGGCGAGTTCAAATCGTCACGTAGTATCTCCTGCTTCCATCTGGAGAACACAAAGAAGGTGTGCTCCACCATACGTCATCACAATACTGGCACAGTTCTGTGCGTTTCTTTTCGATCCTACAGAGGTAGAACTCGACAACCAATGAGCCGTCCTGAAGTCCACCTTTCAATGCGGTCTATTGACCCAGACAGCCGGCTCCGGGATCAAGGTGTAGGTCCGGTTCCCCTCCTTTACACTCCGCCCCTCTCATGACAGTCAGCCAGCAAACGGCCCTTCGCCTCCTCTCTACCATCTATTTATCATTTATTTTGATGGTTGGTATACAATTAACGACACGTCTCAGGAATGGTCGGCTTAACCGTGTACAAGATTTTACCTCATTTATATTTCATACATATCATCTTCATCACTCACTCGGCCATGACGGGGAGGTTCCTTGTTCACTAGTGAGGATTGCAACGTACACATAAGGAAAATTATTATTAAAATATATATATATATATATATATATATATAAAGTTGTATGTTCCACATTACGTAGTAAATATAGGAACATAATAATAATAATTATTATTATTATTATTATTATTCTAACTTACATTCAATGAACCCACATTAGAGGTTAATGTATATTGTACATTTTTATTACTATTATCACAACTAACGTATGTAGGTCATTTATATATTTTTGAATTGTAAACTATATTTCTTTACTTTTAAAATCTTTGATAATAATAATAATATTATGATTATTATTATGTCTGAAAATATTAGTATAAAGTTGAGTAAATTAATAACACATACATGCAATTACTTATATAGGTTAAATATATATATATATATATATGTGTGTGGGTGTGTGTGTTTGTATAAAGGAAAAGTAAAATCATAACATTAAATTATAGTAATTTGTGTTGTATTACTCTTTTAAATGTCAATAAAATAGAAAATTATAATTCTGGTTAAAGTAATGTAATATCTTCTACGGGTGATGAACAAATTACATAATAATTTTTAGACCGCAAATTAGTCTAGATATCTTTTAAAATATCTACCGATTTTTATCTATAACAAACTTTTTTTCTTTATTGGACTTATTTCAAAAAAAAAAAAAAAGAAAAGAATATTGTGCAGTTTTGCGAAAAGAAATGAGTTTTCGTTTTATTATTTTTGTTTCTACGTTCAAAAAAGCAGCATTATAATAAACAGACAGACTGGCAGACACACACACACACACACTACCTAGAGATGTATATATATTTTATATAAACACCTACAACTCGCCATCAATAAATTTAAATTAAAAGAAAAAGTTAAAAAAAAAGGAGATGAACCTTTGATTAGAACCGATGTCCCTTCCCCTTGTAAGATCCAAATATTTCATTAATTAAAATTTTATTT
Source organism: Lycorma delicatula (assembly GCF_047948215.1). Lineage (NCBI taxonomy): Eukaryota > Metazoa > Arthropoda > Insecta > Hemiptera > Fulgoridae > Lycorma > Lycorma delicatula. The sequence goes on from NC_134467.1 coordinate 18,537,188, forward strand.
GGTTATGACTCTGGAATCGATGAGCATAAGTACCACTCACGATATATCGTTAAAAAGCTCTCAACGAGAACTTATTACTGCAGTTAAGAAAAAGTCAAAAATCCAAATGTTTTAGATTTTGGACTTTTTTAGACACTTTTGGTCCAGTCGATTGCAATAAAAAAGGGAAGTACACAACTAGATGTTATAGCGGTCCTATATATTGTTATAGCAGTTCTATATTGTCCCGATCAAATTTTTTCGAAGTTAAATTAATCGTAGTTCAAGAACGATTCAACTAAATATTCATCAAATTTGAATTTGCACAATTTCAGATATACTGCTACAGCGTATCTAAATTTTAATGAAATTGATCAAATAGTTTTTTAAGATTTTCGAGCCACAAATTTTAAAATATACTCTTATAATAAATGTATAAGGAAACTCCAATTTAAGTGAATGGTATTTTCGTACTCTTCATACATAAAAACGTAAAGAAAATTGATTTTCATTCCCCTCCGCCTGCTACCATGCGACCGAAAGTAATACTGTACTTTTTTCAAAAAATCGTCCAAAATATAATAATGTAAAAAAATTATATTTTGAAATTTCAACTTTTTGATTCTTTGTTTGTTAGTTTAGTAAAAGAGAAGAATTTTAACATTTGATTTTATAAAAAAGTATTAAAATTTTAAGTCACAAACAATCGCTGGGTCGACAGGATGAAAAAAAAATCAGATGTTGAAACCAAATGATTTCCTTGTACTTTTAAAAATGTGTATACAGAGTGATTGAGGAGGATAAGGCAATACTTTGACAACTCATTCTAGAGGCTAAAAATAAGAAAAAAGTTCATATAAACATAGCTCCGAAAACGCTTCGTTAGCGAGTTATACAGGGTGAACGATTTCGCCTGAGTTTCAGTTCCTCCGGGTAAATTAAGACTTTTTGAAATTCTGGAAAGGTCAATTAAGGGACAAATTCAATTGTTTCTTATGGTTTTTGAGCTGGGAAATCGAAAAAAATAGGTCCGAGAATTGTATATCTCTTAGTTTCTAAGATATCCTATGTAAAATGCCAAAAATAGGGTCAAAAAACACATTTTTTTTCGTTTGACGTACAGTAACGTTGTTAAATTGGCGATAAATCATACATTTTTTAAACGTAAATTGTAGAGAATTTAATTATAAGAAGATTGATGTAAATAATGTCAACAAATAACATTTTAAACATATCGACTTTTATTAACAACAAAACCGACGACAACTTAGAAGAAAATGTTACAAAAAAAGAAATGTGAAATGTGTAGGAGCTCCATCAAATAGGTAATACATTTCAATTCGTTTTGCTAAGAGGATATTTTCCGGCAATATAATAAATTCATTCCGTAAAAATTCCAGATAATTTCTCCCTGTCACACGATGTTGTAGTGTGAAAGGACCGATTAATTGGTCATTTATGATACCACACCAAATATTCACCGAAAATCGTTGCTGGAAATTTTTTTCCGCTGTAGCATGTAGGTTTTCTTCAGACCACCGATGCGCATTCAGTGTGTTGTTTATTCCGTTACGAGTGAAAGTAGCTTCGTCCGAAAATAGTATAAATGAAATTAAATGTTGATTCCTATTAACCCGTTGACAAAAATGCAGCCGGCTGACGTAGTCACCAGGCTGGAGATGTTGCGCTTTCTGAATATGAAAAGGATGCAATCCGTTATTATTTAATGTCTTCCATACTCTACTTTGTGAAATATTGAGCTGTGTTGCAATTATTAGTGAGGTCGTTGCCGGACTATGTTGAACCATCTGCAGAATGTTTTCACCTTCATCAGCGTGATTTGCTTGTCGTTCAGATGAAATATAAACGCTGGGAAGTGTACCGTTCTCACGAAGATTATTAAAAATTGTAATAAATACTTTACGATTTGGTACAACACGACCGGGGATACCTATGTCGATATTCCGTAACCGCCGCTTCCACTGGAAAATCCATACTGTAAATCCACTGTAAAATGAATACAAAATTACACTTCTTAACAGTTTTCTGAAATTTTTACCATACGAATTCGACGTAATACTGCAAACACGATTGATCAGCGAAAGGTTATTTAACACATTACCACAATTAACTAACAACAATGAGTAGTATTTAAAAAAATTGTGGTGAAAAAAATCAGTGTTGCCAACTTGTTTTCCGTAGGTCTAAAATTATTGTACCTACTAGACACATCTGTTTTCATTTTTTTAACATTTTCTTCTAAGTTTTCGTTGGTTTTGTTGTTAATAAAAGTCGACATGTTTAAAATTTTATTTCTTTTTTGTTGACATTATTTACATCAATCTTCTTATAAAAAAATTCTCTACAATTATGTTTTAAAAATGTATTATTTATTACCAATTTAACAACGTTATTGTACGTCAAACGTAAAAAAATGTGTTTTCTGTCCCTATTTTTGGCGTTTACATGTAATATCTTAGAAACTAAGAGAGATACATTTCTGGGACCTATTTGTTTAGATTTCCCAGCTAAAAACCATAAGAAAGAATTGAATTTACCCATTAATTGATTTTCCCGGAATTTCAGAAAGCCTTAATTTACCCGCAGGAACTGAAACTCGGGGGAAATCTTTTCACCCTGTATAACTCGCTAACGAACCGTTTTCGGACCTATGTTTATATGAACTTTTTTCTTATTTTTAGCCTCTGGAATGAGTTGTCAAAGTATTGCCCTATCCTCCTGAATCACCCTGTATATTTAATTTCACATTCTTGTGGACACAATAACCGCCGTAATTCTGCGCTAACTTTCAAATTGATACATAAAATATAAAGACAAAACATCTAGGTCGAGATCGTTAATGGGAAAAATCGGACCATAGGGGGCAATGGGGGGACGACTTTTTCGAAAAAACAAAAATTTCGTTATAACTTTCTTATTAAGTAAAATATCGAATTCGGTTAAAGTTTCTACTATTCTTTGGATAAGGGACTAAAAGTTATCTTTTCCAGCTTTAGATTTTCCAGCTCAAAAACCATAAGAAACAATTGAATTTGCTCCTTAATTGACCTTCCCAGAATTTCAGAAAGCCTTAATTTACCCGGGCACTCGGGCGAAATCTTTCATCCTGTATAACTCGCCAACGAAGCGTTTTCGGACCTATGTTTATATGAACTTTTTTCTTATTTTTAGCCTCTAGAATGAGCTATCAAAGTATTGCCCTATCCTCCTGAATCACTCTGTATAACACACAAGCATTTTGAACATTTATTGTAGAACGGTATGTTTTCATAATTTATTTCATTAGTAATTTACGGTCGAAAACATATTTAGAATTTTAAAATATTGTAATATTTAAAGTAAATATATCAGTCGATATAGCCGTTTAGTTTGTTGTTAATTATTAGTTATAGTTTATTAATATTAATATTATAGCGCTGTTTATTGTACGCATTATGGATATAAAATGTAATAAAATTGTTCATATAGAGCGTTTTACCTCGTTTTTTGATTTATTAGGGTTTTTCCGTCATTGCAAATTAAAATGCTTATAACTCAATAACAAACGCATTAACAGAAAAGCGGATTTCACCATTGTTTTTCTCGTAAAATTTTAAATCAAAATCATATGTCGTATGTCCACCTTTCTATTTTAAAAATAAAAAATAATTGATTCAATATCCAAGATGGCGGCCAAAATTAAAAACCAACTATAATGCAAATTTTTTTTTAACTATGTAGAACCTCATTTCTTTCTGTCTCCAAATATCTCTTAGATATGCAGTATAATCCTTTTTCTATTCCATACTTAAATATTATCCGATGTATATATATATATATATATATATATATACACGAGTATATATCGGGTAATATTTAAGTATATATATATAAAATGATGGAAAGCTTCCAGTTCACGTTTTTATTAAAGTAACACTTATTTTTATAAAGAAACACACCCAAGTATATTACTGATATGATTTTATATACATACATATATATATTTCTGCACCAGATATTTCATATTTTTATCTATAAATAACACAATCAAAAAGAAAGTTGCTGTTTAGAAATAACCACTTTTAAATCTACGAACAGTAACTTGATCAGGTCACTTATCACGAAGTATGAAATAAATTTAAATAATGCAACACAGTAAACTGTATACGTGTTGGTTTTTTTTTTTTTTGAACCTAAGTCTCGGCTTAATATGCTAGTGTATCACCAGAGATTGTCTGAAAAGTAATCCGTATAAACTTGCTTGTCCAGTTTCAAACAGACTTAATCCTTTTGTAATTATATACGGGACAAAATTCAAAACAAAATTTATTGGTAATTCAGCATATATATATGTGTGTGTGTGTGTGTGTGTGTGTGTGTGTGTGTGTGTGTGTGTGTGTGTGTGTGTGTATATATAAAACTGACTATAAAGTAATTTTATCCTTATTTTTCAAATGAGCTAATCAAATGATGACGTATTTATACATATCGTATCAAAGGACATTCATAGAAAAAATTCAAGCAACTATGGATTTATGGTTTAAATAACCGACTTTAGAATGTGTAAATTTTACATTAAACAGGGTGAACGCGCGCGCGCACACACATCCACACATATAAACATGTATAGATATATCACGAAGTTTGTTAGAACTTCGTCGGTAACAGGCGACGAAGTAAATAAACTACGTTTACAATTCTAAACATGACCTAACCTAACAGTGAAATGAAAATTGTAAAAAAAAAATTAAATAAGCGTGAAAATATTATATTTCAGTTAAATTCGATTAGTAATAAAGAATACTTTTAAAAAATACGTCGAATTTCGTTAGACACAGTTTTTTTATTCCATTTGATGAACCGGGGGACTCAAATATGTCATTTTATTCATTTTATTAATGTACCTTTACGAAACGCGCCGCTAGATAGCAGTACTTGATAGTACTACTAGGTAACCTGCAAAAACTTCATAAAATAATAAAATTTAGAAGGAAATATACTACAGCTTGTTTTAATAGTAAATGAAAGTACTGAAGATGAAACAATTTTTTTTAATTCCCATCACTTTTTTTAAAAAAAAAAAAGAAGAAATTATTAGTTTACAAGACATTTTACATGTTTTATTAACAAAGGAATGAATAAATTCGATTGGTAAAATCGAATTTAACGATAAAAGTCGAGGGTTACACTTATAAAATAATAAGTGCAATATTATATCACGGATTTTCGATTCGTAAAGGTCATTATACTATAGGGTGTCCCATATAAAACGCAACCCAACCTTATATTGGTAGGTATTGAAATAATAAAAAGGCATGTGAAAATGTAAATGTAATTTTTATTATTACCATCCATTACCTTACATTTAGTAAATATTGGAAGTGGCCGCCAACTTCTTGAATACAAGCTTCGATTCTTTTTACAGCGTTTCTTGCAACTTTTTTCAAAGTTTGTGGCCGGATATTTAATACAGCTTGTTCAATATTGACTTTCAATCGTTCATGGTTTGTTGCTGTAGGCTTTTTCTTCGAGGTAACCCCGTAGAAAAAAATCCGCCGCAGTCAAATCTTAAGATCTTGGTGGTCACAAGCCTCGACCGATAACACGATTACCGAAGAATTCCTCGACGAAATCAGAAGTTGAACCTGCGTAGTGCGATGTCGCACCGTCATGTTGTAGCCGGCAGTGTCTGTCTTCCTCTTCCAAGAGTGCGGTGAACCGAAATAAAATATCCTGATATCGTTCTGCATTAATGGTGTACTCGAAAAAAAATAGGACAGATTATTTTCTTCCGCGATATCGCGCACCACACGCCCGACTTCTGCCAGTGTAATTGTTTTTCATGATAAACGTGGGGATTTTCATCCCGCCAAATTCTACTGTTTTCGCTGTTTACGTAGCCATCCGAATGAAACCGTGCTTCATCTGTGAAAAATAACGAATCCGTAACGTTAATTCTCCACGCAGAAATCGACGGAACCGTTGACAATATCGTAACCGTTTTTCTTTGTCGGGTTCTAGAAGTCGTTGAACCGTTTGAATGAAATAAGGTCGTAATTGTAATCGTTTGATCGCCCGATGAACAGTCGATTTAGACAAATTAATTTCAGTAGACAAATGTCTGATCGATTTATTTGGCGAGACGAGTAATCAGTCTTTGATTTCAGTGACTGTATTTGTATTCAACACTGACGCAGATCTTTTGTGTTCCTTGTTATTAACAGGAGCGGTCTCTCTAAATTTTGCGACTAACCTTAATACTGATGTTTTGTTAGGAGCTGGTTTGTCTGGGTACTTATGGCAAAACAAATCTTGCAATGCAACCGCTGATTTCGTACTGAAGTACGACTCGGCAATGTAAACACCATCTTGTCTCTAGCAATACGCTGAACGTTATGATTGCATTGTTGTTGCTATCGGTAGTGTTCTACTGCGTCGCCGCGATGTTCAGATGTTGGACGAGTCCATTTCAGTAACGAGTAGGAGCGTAAGCTTGACTTTTGAAATTTCATATATGAGTGATTGATGGGTTGCGTTTTATATGGGACACCCTGGTTTTATTAAAAAAAGTAAAAATATATATGAAGTGAATGATCAAGGTTTCAAGCACGGCTACATAACGAGCCGACGTCACTGTAACCGCAAGACCGTTGTCATCCTCAAAAAATAAGGGCCTATAACACCGTAAGATGACATAGCACACCACACGGTCGCTTTCTGGCTGTGCAACGGACGCTGGTGTAGCTGCGTAGGATTTTCTTGTGCCCGGTATCAGAAATTTTGCTTGTTAACAAATCCACTGAGGTGGAAATCCGCTTCGTCTGACATCCACAGTTCGTGAACAAACGCTTCGTTATCGTTTATCTTCTGAAGCATTACATTACAGAATTGTGCTCGCACAACTGCATCGTTCGGTTTCAGTTCCTGGACGATCTGCAACTTGTACGGATGGAATTGCAAGTCCTTCACTAACTTTCTTCGAACGCTTGAACTATGCGATTGTAAAGATGCTAAGAGACGACGGATTGACCGATGTGGACTTCGTGTATCAGCATCTTGTAAAGCTTGAACATTCTGTAATGTACGGACGGTTCGCTCACGGCCTGGAGGTTTCTCTTACATTGCCGAACCGGTTTCCTCAAAATTAGATATCAGTGTTTTAATTGCACGTGCTGATGGAACACGGTCGTGCCGTCCCAGATTAAAATGACGGCGAAATTCTGTACGCGCTCCCTCCACACTGTCATTGTTTTTGTAAAACGCTTTGATAGCAAATGCACGTTGCGCACCACTCCAAGGATCCATGACAACTAAATGGCAGGTTAGGTTAGAGAGGCTGGCGCCACTTATCAAGTGGTACCAATCGCCCACGGCTACCAACACAACTTTCAAAATTTCCCGTTTGTTTGAATCACTCTGTATAATACATATCACATTTACAGAAATAATACAATTTTTATGATTATTCGATGTTTAATAAATGAAATCGGGCCGGTAAATGTTCTGTAACAAATATTTTTATTTATGCTTATTATTTGGAACGCTTAAACATTGTTTATTATCATCTATTGTTTTAACAAAATTCTAAATTAATAACAGTTTTTGATTATAGAAATATAATGTCTTACTTTTTTTGATATCGTTTTGTTAAGATCAGTTTTATTTATATTACAGAAATGTTTGTTTTTTGAGCGGAAGAAATGATATTTGCGAAAATCTTAACGTACGAGCACCGTTGGACTGTAGTTTTTAAACGGACATTTTATTAAGTGATCATCTAATAATACTAGAAAATATTATCTGTATTGACATTTTATTATTTATTCGGTTAAACCGAATACCGTATTCTTGAATGTGATAAAGTGTAGAATTAGATTATTATCCTGCTTCAAACTATTCTATTTGATTCATTTTTTTCGCTTCTTTTATTTTATAGAAAACTTTAACCATGAAAAGGCCTAGAAAAAAATTTGCTGGAGCAACCCCCCCCCCACCTTTAATTTTAACTACGAATCCCCACTGATTAAAAATTTGATTCTTCTTTCTTTTAGCGAACAAATCATTATTTCCAGACGCATATGTGGTACTTCATTAGGTCAGGCATTAAAGAACCGTAGAACATGACGATATGGAAAACGTTTTGTATCAGTTTACTCGCTCAGAATGTTATGCGTACTGTTTTTTGGTGTGTAACAATTCCTCCGACTGCCGCACACCAATATTTTCTCGAACGATGTGTTCACCGTAACGTCGATAATCGACCTGTTCGGTCGACCCGTTCTCGCTATGTTTTCCAAGCTCTCTCTTCCAGAGAAAAATTCGTCATCCCAAAGAAAAGTACGTGACAAACGATCTTCAGTTCATTTCCTAAGTTTCCGAAGCGGATATTTTTAAACGGGTAGAAAAAATCGTGTAACATTATCGATATTTTTTAAAACGATCAATTTGACAAGGGAACTAGGAAACATATTTTGGGTACTTGTATTCATACAGGATTGCCAATTTACGAGCATGAAATTTTCCTGTGAAAATCAAACTCGTTATTTTTTGGTCCACCTCCGTATGATTACTAATTATCTATCTGTCAATAATATTTTTATTTTATTATTATTATAACTGTTGAAGAACCTTCGAGTAAAAATGTGCCTTCAAATTTCTCTTAAAATAAGAAAATACAAGTTTAAATGTGTACTGTGTAGTTTTAATGAGGTCATTTTTCTTAACAAGACTTAAAATACGATGTATATCTGTGTCATGATATTATACATATAGTATATACCTCTTTCGAAACGTGACGAAGCGTAGGCTCTAAGAAAATGTTATACAAAATAATTATAGAAAATTATTATGAAAGTAAGATAACAATTTCATATTAAATTATTTATTGATAATAATTACACCCTTACAGCGTATGAATATGATTTAACTAAATCGAAACTTGTTACTTAAATTACTATCGATTACAATATAAAGTAATACTTTTCAAATTATCTGTTTTCTGTATATGTATATATATATATATATATATATATTAGAGTGGTCCAAATAGGGCAAAATTTTTGTCGTAAAACGTGCACCCCCTGATTTAAAAGTACTCTCAAAAACAAATTTTTTTGACGCGTTGATGAATCCTTTCCGTTCGAAAAAAGTCATCCCCCCCACTCAACTTGAATTTTAAAGGGGATTTAATGTGGTTTTTAGGTTATTTTCAAGTCGTGGCGATATAGCGCTAGCATGTTTCATCACAAAACTTCAAAAATAACGTATATAAGGGTTTTTGGGGTCGGAGAACACGAATTTGAAGTCAAAAACATATTTTGCCACATTGTAACTGTCAAAATCGCTGTCAATCAATTGACAACTAGCGTTTTTATGAAAAAAATCAATGCACAACATTACAAAAATTGTCAATAAGGTTTTCGAGGTCGGAGAACACGAATTTTAAGTTAAAAACTTATTTTGACATGTATGCTAAACCCATGTTTAGCATACACGTCAGCATACAAGTCTAAATTCCAGCACCATTTTGTTCATCCCGTATGGGTTGGTTATATCAAAAATTGTTTCAGACAGGTTTAAAGTAATGTTCAGAGGACTAACGACCACTTAAAACTGATTCAATACTTTGCCTATTAAGGGAGGTATGATTCATTTGTCTTCGAAACCCCATTTTTTCCACCCTCTGAGCCAATGGTTGGTGATATCATAAAACGTTATTTATGTAGGTTTTAGGCCCTTATTCAAAGAATAGTAGGAATTTTAAATAAACTCGACATTTTACCTAAGTTATACCAATATTTTATTTTTTCGAAAATGCCACCCCATTTCCAATCCCATGATCCGATTTTTGGTCGTTAACGAACTCGACCGAGATTTTGGGTAGAGTTATTTTTAGGGAACAATTTGAAAGTGATTGGCGCAAAATTACGGCGGTTGTCTACAATAACGTGAAATATATAAATATAACAATTGAGCTGACGGTGGTTTTGGTGTCTGAGGTATTTTTTTTTTGTGTCTTCAGTCATTTGACTGGTTTGATGCAGCTCTCCAAGATTCCCTATCTAGTGCTAGTCGTTTCATTTCAGTATACCCTCTACATCCTACATCCCTAACAATTTGTTTTACATATTCCAAACGTGGCCTGCCTACACAATTTTTTCGTTCTACCTGTCCTTCCAATATTAAAGCGACTATTCCAGGATGCCTTAGTATGTGGCCTATTAGTCTGTCTCTTCTTTTAACTATATTTTTCCAAATGCTTCTTTCTTCATCTATTTATCGCAATACCTCTTCGTTTGTCGCTTTATCCACCCGTCTGATTTTTAACATTCTCCTATAGCACCGCATTTCAAAAGCTTCTAATCTTTTCTTCTCAGATACTCCGATCGTCCAAGTTTCACTTCCATATAAAGCGACGCTCCAAACATATACTTTCAAAAATCTTTTCCTGACATTTACATGAATTTTTGATGTAAACAAATTATATTTCTTACTGAAGGCTCGTTTCGCTTGTGCTATTCGGCATTTTATATCGCTCCTGCTTCGTCCATCTTTAGTAATTCTACTTCCCAAATAACAAAATTCTTCTACCTCCGTAATCTTTTCTCCTCCTATTTTCACATTCAGTGGTCCATCTTTGTTATTTCATTGCTTTTGTTTTGTTCTTGTTTATTTTCATGCGATAGTTCTTGCGTAGGACTTCATCTATGCCGTTCATTGTTTCTTCTAAATCCTTTTTACTCTCGGCTAGAATTACTATATCATCAGCAAATCGTAGCATCTTTATCTTTTCACCTTGTACTGTTACTCCGAATCTAAATTGTTCTTTAACATCATTAACTGCTAGTTCCATGTAAAGATTAGAAAGTAACGGTGATAGGGAACATCCTTGTCGGACTCCCTTTTTTATTACGGCTTCTTTCTTATGTTCTTCGATTATTACTGTTGCTGTTTGGTTCTTGTACATGTTAGCAATTGTTCTTCTATCTCTGTATTTGAACCCTAATTTTTTTAAAATGCTGAACATTTTATTCCAGTCTACGTTATCGATTGCCTTTTCTAGGTCTATAAACGCCATGTATGTCGGTTTGTTTTTCTTTAATCTTCCTTCTACTATTAATCTGAGGCCTAAAATTGCTTCCCTTGTCCCTATACTTTTCCTGAAACCAAATTGATCTTCTCCTAACACTTCTTCCACTATCCTCTCAATTCTTCTGTCTAGTTAAGATTTTTGACGCATGACTAGTTAAAGTAATTGTTCTGTATTCTTCACATTTATCTGCCCCTGCTTTCTTTGGTATCATGACTAACACTTTTTTTGAAGTCTGATGGAAATTCTCCTTTTTCATAAATATTACACACCAGTTTGTATAATCTATCAATCGCTTCCTGTCTGGGGTATGTGAAACGAGAATGTCGAAATTTTCCGAAAGTCGAATCGTGGTAACCATTACAATATGTAGCATTCTTATGAAATCTATCTAAAACTGTAACGAATAAAACCCAGTGTACTGCCTTCTACACGGTGGTCCAGAGGTTAAACAACAAAAAAAAAAGATGGAGATTAAGGTAGTTTCATCTATTTTTCTTGGTGAGGAATTCCTTTACTTAGTGATTAGTTTTTGTTTAATAATTCATTTTGTATTATTTATTTGGTCCTTTTTTTTTGTTTCTTAAAATTTTATCTTCGTTTTTAAATTTGGCTTTAAATATTATGCAAATTTTTGTTAGGTGTTAATGATTAATATTTTATTTTCAGTGCAAAAATTCGCGTTTTTTCTATTTTCCAAGTAAGTAATTTTCAAATGAACGTTTGTAACTAAAATCGGGAAAATTCATGAAGCACAAAAATAATTTCAGTTTTCGATGATATTTTCATTTTTATTGTAAGATTAAAAAAAAAATACTAGTTATTTAAAATAAAATATTTAAAATAAAAATTAATGTAAAATAATAGTTTAAATACGAACATAATTTTTTACGGTCATCACTATAGTTATATCGTTATATCGGGAAGATAAAAAGTTGAAATTTAAGTTAATCTTGTTTTTAGGTCAAAACAAGTATTTTTATTATTTATTTATAATACAAAAAAATATTTAATAAAAAAAAATGAAATAAAGTTTGACAGAGATTATTATTTTTATATAAGATAATATATGGAAGCATACATTATTTTTGGACCAGATTGTTACTTAATCTGACATCACCCATGTTTTATTGTTATTTTACTATTAATATTATTCTTATTGTTACCATGGTAACGCGTTAAGAAAGTTACAAAATAAAAAAATAGGTGTGACTATTCCTGTTTTGACAATACGATAACGGGACATTAAATGAATGAACATTATGAAATTTTTTTATAATAAAATTTTATGACATAAAATACGCGTGCGCACACGTAAACACGCACGCGCCTACTTATATTCATATACATATACAAGTTTTAATCTAATTTATGTTAAAAAATTATGATGATATATACGTAGGTATTTCTATAAGATAAAATCTGCAAGTATTAAACTGTTTTCAAATTTATTCCGTATCTTGAAAACACTTGTATACGTCTTTATATGCTGGGATCTACTCAACTAGCTTATGTTAAGGTATTCTACGGGGTTTATTCACATACATACAAACACACGCGCACGCACGCACACACCCACATACACACATATATATAATATTCCTCTGTATATAATATTTTGGGTGGACCAAAATCAGTTAATAAGACGTAATCAGTTACTAATAAAAAAAAATTATAAAGGTTTTCTAATATTTCCTTTTTTGTTAATATAAACGGAAATTCCAAAGTACCATCCTTTAGTCCTTATAATTCTGGCACGTTTTTTTCACAAAATTATAAATTTTTTTTGAATAACGTCCCGATTTATACATTCTAACGTAGTTTTCGATCGTTTTGATTTAAAAAAAAAAATCTTGCACAGTTCTGTGCAGGAAGACCGATTTCTTGTTATTTTATTGTGTTTGAAAATACAGAGTGATTCAGAAGGATAGGGCAATACTTTGACAACTCATTCTAGAGGCTAAAAATAAGAAAAAAGTTCATATAACCATAGGTCCGAAAACGCTTAGTTAGTGAGTTATACAGGGTGAAAGATTTCGCCCGAGTTTCAGTTCCTCCGGGTAAATTAAGGCTTCTGAAATTCTTGGAAGGTCAATTAAGGGGAAAATTAAATTTATTATGGTTTTTGAGCTGTAAATCGAAAAAATACGTCCCAGAACTGTATCTCTCTTAGTTTCTAAGATATCCTATGTGAAACGCCAAAAATAGGGTCAAAAACACATTAATTTACGTTTGACGTACAATAACGTTGTTAAATTGGCGATAAATCGACTTTATTATAAGAAGATTGATGTAAATAATGTCAAAAAAAAGAAATAAAATTGTAAAAGATATATAATAAGAAACATAAAAAGAAATAAAATAAACATGTCGACTTTTATTAACAACAAAACCGACGAAAACTTGTCGGTCTAGTAATGTATCTAGTAAGTACAATAATTTTACACCTACGGAAAACAAGTTGGCAACACTGATTTTTTTCATCACAATTTGTTTAAATACTACTCGTTGTCAGTTAATTTTGGTAATGTGTGAAATAACCTTTCGCTGATCAATCGTGTTTGCAGTATTACGTCGAATTCTTATCGTAAAAATTTCAGAAAACTGCTAAGAAGTGTAATTTTGTATTCGTTTTACAGTGCATATAAAAATCAAGTCTGTTAAAAAAAGAGAAATTCTGTTTAGTTTTGTTTTGAAAAATGCCGAGTATCTTCACTAATGCCGAATATGCCGACGTGATTTTCATCTATGGATTTTGTAATGGAAGTGCTGCGGCAGCGGTTACGGAATATCGACATAGGTATCCCGGTCGTGTTGTACCAAATCGTAAAGTATTTATTAGAATTTTTAATAATCTTCGTGAGAACGGTACACTTCCCGGCGCTCATATTTCATCCGAACGACAATCAAATCATGCTGATGAAGGTGAAAACGTTCAGCAGATGGTTCAACGTAGTCCGGCAACGAGCACACGATTAATTGCAACACGCTCGATATTTTACAAAGTACAGTACGGAGGACGTTATATAATAATAGATTGCATCCTTTTCAAATTCAGAAAATGCAACATCTCCAGCCTGGTGACTACGCCAGCCGGCTGCAGTTTTGTCAACGGGTTAATAGGAATCGACATTTAATTCCATTTATGCTACACACAGCCCGATCCCGTTCGACTGAAACAACTGAGCGACGGGAAATGCGATTTGCCACCGTTACTGTATGTGTGACTGACTGCACCTGACTCCGGTTACTTGACTAATAAGTATAAAATAAAAAGATTGACCACCACGGGAAACGCAAGTAACCATATAGCGCGAGCGAAGCTGCGACTGGGAGCTAGTGTATATATATATAAACTCCCTCATCCTTTTTATGTAATAGTGTATATATATTTGTGTGTGTTGATAACACTTGAGAAAGTAAAAACAAGACATATATGTATTTTACAGTAAAATGTTTTAATTTATTTTTACATATAATGTACATTATGACAACATACCAGGTTGTCTTAACAATATCAATAAATATTAATTTAAAAAAAGAAATGTAGCATTTATGTAATAAGTATTTGTTTACATGGGTGGTCTAAATTTACAATTTAACCTATGTAATATTTACTTAGCATTTATATATATAGATATAAAATTTATTATGATAAGTTAATATTAAAAGAAATGGTTCGATATGGATAACTGACATGAAATTCAATAATAATAATAAAAGTATTAATAAAAATGAAAAAAAAAACAATACCAAATAATAAAAGTTACTCATTTGACAGTTCAGGGTGAAAGATATTGTACCTTACTTAAAGACACACCTTATTTGATCTGATTATGTATTTACTTCTTTTTTTTCTTTTCTCTTATTTATTTTAAAATTTATTAATATATATATATATATATATATATATATATATTACTTTTGTTTTAGCTGACCAATTGCCTACATTCTTAACTAACCTGTATTTTTTTTGTTAACATTATTATTATTATTATTAGAAGGAATAGTAATGCTACGTAACATAAATCGAGTGTATAGGTTATATTTATATATATATATATATATATATATATATATATATACATACATTGACTTGATATGTATTTGATTTTTATTATTTATTATTATTTAGCAATAGCGTAAAACTGAATTTTAAATAATAGTAATTAGTTATACGTATATCTATGCCGGTTAGTTTCAAAAGTTAAAAAAATATGTCATTTAAAAATTAAAGTCGAATTTATTCCTTTATCTTTTATGATTTTTTTTTATTTATTAAATATTTTTAAAAGAAATGAAAAAAATTATTGTGTATTTTTAAATATTTATATTATTTTACATCATTTTTTTACGCAAGAAATATATAAAAATACAATTTAAATGAGAAAAATAAAAGAGGTATCATTTTTTAATTTTATTTAATATTACAATATATATTCTGTTTATTAGAATTATCATAACCATAATTTTATGAAATAATTAATAATAACGAGTACACTCTTTCCACAAGAAACAAGTTCAAACTCGTTCTATAAGCGGGTATGAAAATTATAGATAACATCATTTATTGTTTAATTTGAGCGTAACTAAAGAACTACTTAACCAATCTTCATCAAATTTTCAAATGAACATTTTTATATACGAGAGTAGCTTATCTCTAAAGTAAAGACCGTTTCATTATAAAAAAATTTATTCTAAAAACTTTATAAATTAAACCTTATACTTCTCTATATAATTCAAAAATTAATTAAATGTCAGGAAAAGATTTTGAAAGTATATGTTTGGAGTGTCGCTTTATATGGAAGTGAAACTTGGACGATCGGAGTATCTGAGAAGAAAAGATTAGAAGCTTTTGAAATGCGGTGCTATAGGAGAATGTTAAAAATCAGACGGGTGGATAAAGTGACAAATTAAGAGGTATTGCGGCAAATAGATTAAGAAAGAAGCATTTGGAAAAATATAGTTAAAAGAAGAGACAGACTTATAGGCCACATACTAAGGCATCCTGGAATAGTCGCTTTAATATTGGAAGGACAGGTAGAAGGAAAAAATTGTGTAGGCAGGTTACGTTTGGAAAACGTAAAACAAATTGTTAGCGATGTAGGATGTAGAGGGTATACTGAAATTAAACGACTAGCACTAGATAAGGAATCTTGGAGAGCTGCATCAAACCAGTCAAATGACTGAAGACAAAAAAAAAATATATAATTGCCACGTGAATTAAAAGACATTTATCGTAGCGAGGCACCACCTTGAATATACTCTCGTCGTATTCTTCTGCCGCCAGTCCAATTAGCCACTGATTAACAATTTTTAAGTTCATCTCAGCTGCGAAGTACTTACCACCCAATGATTTTTTTAATTTCCCCAAAAAATGGTAATTAGAAGGAGCTAAGTTTTATATAGTTTCTTTTTTCTATTATTTTAACTTTTATATTTTAAAGACTCCGTATTCGATAATAGTTTTGATTTTTAATCCAAGTAGCATGAAATCATCTATTCCCGTAATTTTTATATTGAATGCACATACAATTATGAGTTATAATAAAACTTGGGCATTCAAAAAAATAATAATTAAAAAAAAAGTTATTATGGATGAACCAAATAAGATTAAGTAATTTTTCACGAAAAAAAAATTATTTAAAAAAAAAAACAATTTTATCTATTGTTCGATTCTACATTAATTTAGAATGACATCTAAATTCCAAATATTTAAAATTTATTTATTACTAGCAGACTCGGCAATGCTTCGCTATTGCTAAATTTGAGTGTATATATATATACTAGCTCCCAGTCACAGCTTCGCTCGTGCTATATAGTTACTTGCGTTTCCCGTGGTGGTCAATCCTTTTATTTTATATTTATTAGTCAAGTAACCGGAGTCAGGTGCAGTCAGTCACACATATAGTAACGGTGGCATATCGCATTTCCCGTCGCTCAGTTGTTTCAGTCGAACGGGATCGGGCTGTGTGTATTCGGTCGCTTTCCAATCTTGACAGTCTCGTCTTCAGTCTCTGCCGCACGAACGGTTTTCATCATACGTGCTTTTTTGTTTTTCTCCTGATCGAAGAATGTCTTTTAGGCGTGGTATGATGTTTTGAAAAAAGATCACAGAATTTAAAAGAGATCGCAGTTAAATGTTTTACACACTTTAAATTAGAAACATACACGCATGATAAACAAAAGCGGCTATTTATTTATGTTTTTAAACAGCTGTAAAAAAATTGTAAATGAATGAATCGTAAAAATTACATATGCATGTGCGCTAAATCGATTGGAACTTAGGAATAACTGTACGTTAAAACCTCAGCCCTTTCCAAAATTAATCGATTCAAAAGAATGTTAGCTAAAAATTAAATCAAAGTCATTTTGAAAATTAAATACGCTTTAAGGAAGAAATAAAGTGTGTTAAATTTCGTTATGTCGGAGGTCCAAAAAAATTAGCCTCTGTTCACCGCAGGGATTCAAAGTGTAGGTGTGCAAAATTTTAGACAAAATTTTTCCGGTAGATCTCGAGTTAAGTTGGAACAGACAGACAAACAAACATTGATATATATATATATATAGAGAGAGAGAGAGAGATATTAAATAAACACCACTGAAAGCTTGATAAAACATTAAAAAATTGAACGTTACGAACTTCACAAAATTTAACCTTTCCCGTTTACCCCTTCACCCCTTTCCAGCAGACTGTTACCAAAACAACAGTATTACCTATCGGACTTAATTCAAACCACTCTAAACACAGTAGTCGGTGGAAAATAACTTTTTAACGAAAAGAGAAATGGCTGCAAAATCATCACAACTGAACATTAAGAAACTTACAAAACATTACGGAAATTCACAAAATGTTTACCTTTCACTTTATAAAAGTCATAATGTAAATAAATCCAACTGTCGAAACAGCACTACCTGTCGGATTTAATTCAAACTAGCCTTTTAACACAGTAGTCTGTTCAAAATACCTCTAACTTTGTTACTACTGCTCGGATCGAAGATTTCAATAGCTTTAAATCTTCTCTGGACAATGCGGACCGTTTTGCAAAAACTCGCCCGTAAATCGGTCCGGTAGTTTTTTAGTCTATAGCGGATACACATACGAACATTGCCTTTTATATATATAGAAAGAGAGAGTCTGTTTGTATATTTGTTTATTTGTTACGTAAATATCTCGACACCGGCGCCACCTAGCGGCTCCAATCCGAAATTTAAATTCAAAATTTAACCTTTTCCTTTATCTCTTCTTCCCACCTTCCCTTTTTCCCTTCTTCCTGCTTTCTTTTTCCCTTTTCCCGTTCTTCTTTTCTCTCCTTTTGTCCTTACTCTCCATTTCATTTCTTTAATTTTTCGCAAAAGTATTTCTTTTCACATAACTAATAAATATTCTGAATATGAGTCGAGTCGGACCATAAATGTAATTTTTTTCAAATTTCTTAACCTCAGCGCCATCTAGTAAATCCATTTTTTGCAGATGTAATTCTTTTCACTAACTAATATATATATTGTGAATATGAGCCAAATCGGACCATAAATACAATTTTTCGAAATATCTCGACCCCCAACGCCACCTAGCGGGTCCAAACTAATTCAGAAACGTTCGCGGGCGTGCACACAACTTACCAAAGTTTCTTCGCAATCGAATGAATGGTATACGAGCACATACGGGACAAACAAACAATCATTCATTTTTATATATATATATCAACTAGCAGACCTGGCAATGCTTAGCTATTGCTAGATTTAGGTATATTATTATTATTATTATTATTATGCTTTTACGGCCAACATGGGACCACTTAAGTCAATTTTAGTTTGATCTTTTCTGAGAAAAGCGTGTTATTTTACTCTTCCGAGCTGCCCAGTATTTCTTCATCCGTTCAGATCTTGCTTTCTTTTCTTCATCTGTAAACACCCTCTTGCTTGTATTTTGTCGTTTGTCTGTCTTTTGTTTAAATCTAATGCTTTTATCTTTTAGCTTTGTAATTTTTACAGTTTTATTCTGTAGGTCGGTCAGGGAAATTCCCAATTCTTTCATATCTTCTCTAATTTCTTTGATCTATCCTACTTCTAGCTTTTGGAACCAGAGCTTTTCAATGATATTTCTTGACAGTCTTGTTTCCGGTGTCCTTATGAGATGACCGAAGAAAGAGATTCTTTTTTTCCGCATAGTATCAGTAACAGGCTCTATTTCTCGATACACCACCTCATTTGGCACAATCCACCATTGGCCTTCTTTTTGGTGTTTTTTATTGATACACGTTCTGACAATTCTCCTCTCTATTTTCAGAATTTTTTCGATTCGGTTTTTCTGAGTGATTTTGAAAAGGGTCTCGCTTCCGTAGGTGACTTCTGGCTGTACTACAGTTTTATAACGTTTAAGTTTTGTTTTAGCAGAAAGGCATTTTTTGTTATATGTTGACCAAGTTAATTTTTGGGATTTAATCATTTTATTTGTCCTGTTTTGCCATGTCACTTTTTCATTTAAATTATAAGTTATTATTTCCCCTAGATATTTAAATTGTTTTATTATTTTAATTTTCTGATTGTTTACCGTAATGTGCTCTATTATCAGAGGATGTATGGCCATTAGTTTAGTTTTTTCGAAAGAGTTATGAAGCCCTATCTTTTGTGCTAGGTTTTGAAGGCTCATGATTTGCGTTTTGGCTTCTTGAATATTATTTGCTAAAAGAGCGAGATCATCTGCAAATCCTAGGCAATTTAGTGTGATGGAGTTTTTCTTAGTACCCATTTTTATATTTTTGGGATTTATTTCATACAATTTTCTCATGACAAATTCGAGGGCGCAGTTAAAAAGGAGTGGTGAGAGGCCGTCTCCTTGCCTCAACCCAGTTTTTATGTAGAAGGGTTGAGAGAGTTCAGCTCTGAATTTCACTCAGGACTGGGTATCGGTTAAAGTTAATTTTATCATGTTTACGAGTTTAGGGTGAAGGCCCAGGTTTCTCAGAATATTCAGCATGGATGGTCGGTGCATACAATCATAGGCCCTTTTAAAGTCGACGAAGGTGATTATTAGTTGTTTTTTCCGTCTTTTATATAAGTCCATCATAAGTTTTAGGGATATTATTTGCTCCGGGCAACCTCTCCATGGCCTAAATCCCCCTTGGTATTCCCCAAGTTCCAGTTCAAGTTGGTCTTTGCATCGGTTGTATATGATTCTCGACAGGGTTTTGTATGTGCAATCCAGGAGAGATATGCCTCTGTAGTTTTCCGGATTAGTTTTATCCCCTTTTTTATGTAATGGATGAATGAGGGCTGTGGTCCAGTGTTCTGGAAGTTTTTCTTCGTTCCATATTTTCACGATGCATAGATGTAGGGAAGTTTTGACTGAATAAACTGATGAGTGTTTCCAGAGTTCTGCGAAAAGCTGGTCTTCTCCGCTTGCTTTGTAGTTTTTTATTTCATTTAAGGCTGCGAGAACTTCTTGAATAGTTGGCGGGTTGATATTTACCGGTGAAGTTTTAACTGGAGTTTCAGGGTCAATCTCAAAAAGCTCTGGGGGGTCGTCACAGTTGAGGAGTCTATTGAAGGTTTCTGCCAAAATTTCAGCATTTTCTTTATTGGTGTGGGCCATATTTCCATATTTGGGTATATATATATATATAAATTCAAAGAATATAATTGAAAGTATGAAAAAAACAATAAAAAAACTGAACACATTAAAAAAAATTATTCAGAAAAAAACAAAATTATAATCTTTAATGTAATTTAATTTGTTTTTGTTTTTTTTTCACTTTTGTTTTCAAATTTTAATATCTTGAAAAGTATTTACTAATTATTTTCGTCGTATGAAAATAATGTTTTATATAATATATGAATCTTGGAATAAAATAGGTCAAACACAAGTTTATATACTTTTATGTAAGTTTACACACACACACACACGAAAAAACTTGTATAATTTTATTAATGGGATATTCATACTATTTAACATAGTAATGTAAAAAGTAATAAATTCAGCATTTATATAACATAAAATTATGTTTTAAAAAGATAAATTTATGTTGTATGTATTATTTTATACACAAGTATGTTTTATTAAGAAAATTGAATAAATAATATAAAGCAATATCGGTAAAAATATAAAGATATTATTATGTTAATATGTAATTATGATAAATGTACATACTTGTTCAACGGCACAAATAAAATTTTACCATTCAGATATACGTAAGGCGCGCGAACGGATATACTAAAACACAGAAAAAGAGAGAGAGAGAGAGAGAGAGAGAGAGAGTGAGAGAGAGAGAGAAAAACGCTCGCGCGTATTGTACAACTTAAATAGTAAATTTTTTTTAAAAACTACTCATACATTAAATGTACTATAAAGTAGAAAATAAAAATATGTAAAAACATTTTTAAATTACCACTCTTAAATTAAACTCATTAAAAGGTAAAAAATTCCTTTCGGAACGCTGGAGGCGGAGGCACATTTCACCAGTGCTGTTTTTTTTTTGTCTTCAGTCATTTGACTGGTTTGATGCAGCTCTCCAAGATTCCCTATCTAGTGCTAGTCGTTTCATTTCAGTATACCCTCTACATCCTACATCCCTAACAATTTGTTTTACATATTTCAAACGTGGCCTGCCTTCTACCTGTCCTTCCAATATTAAAGCGACTATTCCAGGATGCCTTAATATGTGGCCTATAAGTCTGTCTCTTCTTTTAACTATATTTTTCTAAATGCTTGTTTCTTCATCTATTTGTCGCAATACCTCTTCGTTTGTCACTTTATCCACCCGTCTGATTTTTAACATTCTCCTATAGCACCGCATTTCAAAAGCTTCTAATCTTTTCTTCTCAGATACTCCGATCGTCCAAGTTTTACTTCCATATAAAGCGACGCTCCAAACATACACTTTCAAAAATCTTTTCCTGACATTTAGATTAATTTTTGATGTAAACAAATTATATTTCTTACTGAAGGCTCGTTTAGCTTGTGCTATTCGGCATTTTATATCGCTCCTGCTTCGTCCATCTTTAGTAATTCTACTTCCCAAATAACAAAATTCTTCTACCTCCATAATCTTTTCTCCTCCTATTTTCACATTCAGTGGTCCATCTTTGTTATTTCTACTACATTTCATTACTTTTGTTTTGTTCTTGTTTATTTTCATGCGATAGTTCTTGCGTAGGACTTCATCTATGCCGTTCATTGTTTCTTCTAAATCCTTTTTAATCTCGGCTAGAATTACTATATCATCAGCAAATCGTAGCATCTTTATCTTTTCACCTTGTAATGTTACTCCGAATCTAAATTGTTCTTTAACATCATTAACTGCTAGTTCCATATAAAGATTATTCGTACTTATTTTTGACTTTGATATAGGTAAAATTACTGCATAATAAAATATTATTTATAAGGTAATAGGTACATTTATTTTATGTTAATTTTACTTATAAATATGTTTTATTTATTTTAAATGTTCGACTCTTAGTAACTACTAATTCTAATATAAGAACATATGTCAGAATTTTAATTAGTTTGAAATAAATTTGCATATCGTCGGGTAGATAGATAGTTGGCTGTATTTTGTAGTTTATTTTTCACCTATTCATATATATATATATATATATATATATATATATATATATAAGGCAATGGTCTTATAACTGTCAAGTTTTATTTCTCAACTATTTTTTTTTTCCTTTGTATTCTTTTTTTAATCTCATTTAAATATAATTTATTGATGTCCCGTGTAAGTTGTACTGTATACATATATATATATATATATATATATATATATATATATATATATATGCGTGTATATATATATGTGCATATATGATTTGCTATTATATATTTATATATATAATTTATGAAATGGTCAATGAAATGTAATAAGTCATTTTTCCCCGTTTTAAATAATAGTTTAAACGTATATATATATATATATATATATATACTGTAAACAGACAGATTTAGTCCATTTGTAGATGTTTCATATTCTGTTGTTTATTCATTAATAATATATGTAGCCGTCCGTACATTATATATATATATATACACACACATAAAATTAGGGCGAAATAATTTACTATTATATTACGTAATTTACCATTAGTATATGAAATTAAGTGGAAAGGTTGATCAATATTTTTACTTTCTATTTATTGAAGTAGATTTTTTTATATTAACTAAATCAAGATTGCATCATATAATAGCAAATTTTCATTATTATATACAGGTCTTCAAAAAGGACTTCACAAATTTAAAAAGATATACAATTTTATTTATATAACTTACAGATTCGGTTGATGTCTCATTTCATAGAAAAATACATCAAGTTTATCACCCGACATTCACCTATGATTCGATATGGCTTCCACTTTTAATGCGATATACATCCCACCTTAGATTTCATTCCAAATGGCTTAATAATGTAAAAAAAATAAATAAATAAATTTATTCGATAATATCCATTTAATAATTTTTTTATGAATTTATTCGTTTACGATAACAGTTCCTTGTATTATTAATGTAATTTTGAAAAATCCAAACCTTATTCCATCGACATTTTTGATAAAGATTATAAACGAAAGGTTTTATTTACTCTAAAGGTGGACTATATTAGGTGTCTGAATTAAATCACTGAATGCGTGAAAGGCATACATTTATTACTGTAAACTAACTGAAATATATATATATATATACGAGGTGTGACAATAAAGTAATGAGACTGTTTTTCTTTGCAAGATGTGGCCACCCTGCAGCATGCGTAGGCGCACCATCTTTGACCTTGGTCTATAAGTTACTTCTAGTCCAAGCGGCACATTGATGATGCGACTGCTCAGTCGTGAGTTGTGCTGTAATAAGTGAACACGTGTTTGTGTTTCTCGTCGTAGAAATGAAACAGCAAAATATCGCGCAACGGTATGCCATTTCTTTTTGCGTTAAATCGGGTGAAAACGCGACGACAACTTATAGTAAGCTTCAAAAGGCTTTTGGACAGGAGGTTATGTCAAGAGCTCAAGTTTTTCGGCGGCATAAAATTTTTAGTGAAGGCAGAACGAATGTTGAAGATGAAGACCGCAGTGGACGACCATCAACCTCACGGACAGATGTCAACTTGACCAGAGTGCGTGAAATCGTACGATCTGATCGAAGATTATCCTTGAAAATGATCGCAGAAGAACTCAACATCGATCGAGAAACGGTTCGTCTAATTTTAACTGAAGATCTCGGTATGAGAAAGATTTGTGCAAAAATGGTCCCCAAAAATCTTACACAACAGCGAGAAACACGGAAAAATGTGGCAGCCGATCTGTTAGAGCAAACGGAAATCAATCCAGATTTGTTGAGCTGTGTTATCACTGGCGATGAAGGTTGGTTTTTTCAATACGATCCAGAGGCAAAACGCCAAAGTTCGCAACGGTGCTCAAAGGGATCACCCAGACCAAAAAAAGTTCGCATGTCAAAGACAAAAGTTAAATGCATGCTTGTGTGCTTCTTCGATTCCAAGGGAATCGTTCATAAAGAGCGGGTGCCTCCTGGACAAACAGTTAACCGATATTTCTACAAAAAAATTTTAGAAAGACTTCGTAAACGAGTTCTTCGTGTCCGTACCAACATTGCTGATAATTGGATTCTGCATCATGATAATGCGTCATCCCATACCGCTCTGTCAGTACAGTAATTTTTAACCTCAAAACAAATTTCAGTACTACCACAACCACCTAATTCACCAGATATCGCTCCGTGCGACTTTTTTCTATTTCCAAGAGTCCGTTTTCAAACAACACAAGATGTCCAAAAAGCTGTGACGAGGGACACAAACATGTGTTCACTTATTATTGCACAACTCGCTTGGACTAGAAGTAGCTTATAGACTAGGGTCAAAGATGGTGTGCCTACGCAAGCTGCAGGGTTGCCACATCTTGCAAAGAAAAATCAGTCTCATTACTTTATTGTCGCACCTCGTATATACTAATTTTCTTGTTTTAAAAAGACCTTTAAAATGATATATCAAACAAAATCATTTACAATATTTGAGTTATAACCCCCCCTTGAGCCATTCTCCCAAGAAAGGGTTGAAATTCAATTTCTCATCAAAAGGTAAAATAGTTGACCGATACATTATCCTGAAAGTCCTGAGTATTCTATCTGGAACGGTTTTAAAATTGTTTAGGGGTTTACATACTTTTTATTTTCTGAGTCAAATCTAAAGAAAATCGGTTGGGTCAAACCTAAGTTACATGGCTAAAAGCAATAGGATACAGATATTCGTATAATTTTTTGGTCTATATGAACTAGTTGCATCCTACAACTTTAAAAAATGCAAAAAAAATAATCGATTATTAATGCGATTGCCTTTTCCTTTTAGCTATTCCATCTATATCCGGCGAGAAAGTAAAAAACATTTCCCTTTACAAATGTTGACTTAAAAGGTATTAATTACCACTTGTTTCCAACTAATTTTATTACAAAATTAAAATTATTATTTAAACTATTTAATATATAAATCACGGAGTTCGTTAGAACTTCGTCGATAATAGGTGACGAAGTTAACGAAATTCGTTTACAGTTCTAAACATGACCTAACGTAACAGTGAAATGAAAATGACAAAAAAAATAAGCGTGAAAATATTCGATTTCACGTTTATATAAATAAATAATAAAACAAAAAAATAAGACCGAAGACACTACCTTGAGACACTCTACGTTCTACATTTTGAATGAAATTCAGACTTTCAATCGATTTTATTTCAGTAATCACTTGACGGTTTCCCTCTCTTTAAGTTTGTATAATACATTCTTGAGGGCATTCTTTTCTTTTCTTTTTCCTGTTTAGCCTCCGGTAACTACCGTTTAGATAATACTTCAGAGGATGATATGTATGAATGTAAATTAAGTGTAGTCTTGTACAGTCTCAGGTCGGTACATTCCTGAAATGTGTGGTTAATTGAAACCCGACCACCAAAGAACACCGGTATCTACGATCTAGTATTCAAATCCGTATAAATGTAATGCCTTACTAGGATTTTAACCGTACAATTCTCGACTTCGAAATCAGCTGATTTGCGAAGACGCGTTCACCACTAGACCAACCCGGTGGGGTAAGAATTCTGTCATAGGGATCAATAATTTTACATTTACATGAGAAGCACAATGCTTCTGTTTTATGCATCAATAGTTTAAAATACAATTTTCAATTCTTTTTAAAATTATTATCTTCAGATATATATATATATATATATATATGAATATAATTGTGGTGTCATCTGCGAAAAAATTAACAATGAATGGTTCAAGATTTTAAGACAGGTCATTAATAACCCACCGGGTTGGTCTAGTCTTCCCAAAATCTAGTCGGGTTGGTCTTTCTTCCCAAATCAGCTAATTTGGAAGTCGAGAGTTCCAGCGTTCAAGTCCTAGTAAAGACAGTTATTTTTACACGGATTTGAGTACTAGATCTTGGATACCGGTGTTCTTTGGTGGTTGGGTTTCAATTAAACATACATCTTAAGAATGGTCGAACTGAGAATGTACAAGACAACACTTCTTTTATACTCATACATATCATCCTCTGAAAAATTATCTAAACGGTAGTTACCGGAGGGTAAACAGGAAAAGAGAGAGAGAGAGAGAGAGAGCGATTGAGAGAGAGGCCTCCCCACTTACCGGCTATATACCGGCATGGCAGGTCGGACTACCGGCTAGCGCTTTTGAGAGTTCTTTATTAATATTGCCCTTTTGGAGACCACGAAAGACCCAGTGCGCCGCGACGCGGCGCCGGGTCCCTTTGGTATTCAGTGTGCTGTTACCCGTGGAGTCCTTGGTGGCTCATCAGTGCCAACACACCGCAGCATGCTAGACCTCACCAGCAAGGCTGTCCACCCAGTCCTATTCTAGCCAACACCTTGTCTTCTCTCATGGGAGTATTTCTGTAGTACGTCTCGTCTAACAAAACTAGCAATATTATTCCAGTTTAACTCGCTTCTTAGCATGTATTCTATGTTTTCTCTGGAGTTATACCTGCGAGTGCCTTACTATGTCTAAGTGTGTCCCACCTATTGCACTGAAAAAAGGTGTGCTCAGCATCATCTATCTCGTTGTAAATTGGCTCTTCTCTCTTGCCTATTTTGTGCAGGTAGTTATTGAAGGAACCACGTCCTGTAAAAAAACTGCGATAGGTGATGATCAACCTCACCAAATCTTCTCGACAACCATGGCTATACATATCACCTCTGAAGTATTATCTGAACGGTAATTACCGTAGGAAAAAAAAAGACAGGTCATTAATAAAAAATAAAAAAATAAAAACCAGGGACCGAGTACACTTCCCTGAAGCACTCCGCGTTGTAAATGTTGTAAACGTGATGATCTATATTTTACAAATGTATTCTTTAATAAAAGATAAAATTTCAATCGATTGTTTTAGAAATATAATTTTAAAATATATAGGGGTTTAAAAATTAAAGTATTCTAGAACAATGATCTAGAACATTTGTTTGTCTTCATAAAGAAAGAATCTAGCACAAATTATTTAGTAACAAGATATGTATATTACTAAAGGAAACATTATTGATATTTATCGATTAATCAGTCGATAAGGAAATCATATATGCTCTAAGAATGAGGAAGAAGTTGAGTTGTGATATATATATACATACATAATTTATATTGTGGCTTACGATAATTGTGTGAAATTGATTGACAGGTGTCTTAGAAATAAAAAAAATCTCATTGCCAAAAAGAAAGCGGCAAATAAACCTTGCTGTGTGGTGTTATTGTTGTAATATCAAGGTCATATTATCTAGTGTCAATGAACAGTTTTATTATTAATATTTTATATAATAATTTTTTTTTTATGTAGGTTCATTTATTCAACCGAATCGTTATCATAAAATTATTTTTAATTAATGATTAATTAAAATATTAATTTATATGATTTATTATTAATGGTAAGTTATTTGATTCCTGTTTAATATGTATGCATATTTTTTAATGCATTTATTCATTTACTTATTGTGAATATATGAGGCTAATATATATATACATAAACACGCACACTATTTGAATAATGTGACAAGTTCAAACCGCAAATAAATTTTAATATAAATTTACAATTCTCCTAACATAAAAACAAATTTTTTTTGCTTGATAGGTGATTTTATGATAAAGATGATGTGATTATTTCCCTTTAAAAAGCATCATTTTTATATTATCCTACAACATAAACACTCATTTTAATTGAAATTATTAAACTATTACCTGGTTAAAAAAAATAATGTAAGTTCATTCTTAAGGTTCTGGGTTCGAGTCCTAGTAAGGTCTTTTTTTTTACTTTCCCGTCCAGATAGCGTTATAATAGAGCTATAGCTGTAGAAGGGAAAGTGTTGTAATCAGACCGATTTTGGGATCTGCGGTTTTCACCTTCTTTCTTTTTCCTGTTTAGCCTCCGGTAACTACCGTTTAGATAATACTTCAGAGGATGATATGTATGAGTGTGAATGAAGTGTAGTCTTGTACATTCTCAGTTCGACCATGCCTGAGATGTGTGGTTAATTGAAACCCAACCACTAAAGAACACCGGTATCCACGATCTAGTATTAAAGTCCGTGTAAAAATATCTGGCTTTACTAGGACTTGAACGCTGGAACTCTCGACTTCCAAATCAGCTGATTTGGGAAGACACGTTCACCACTAGACCAACCCGGTGGGTGCGGTTTTCACCTGGATCTTTTATCAATATTTATGTTGATTACTAAAATATTAAGCCTTTTATTTTGAACAAAATGTCATTTTATTTTTTTAAATCGGTTAATAGTACAATCAATTTTTATTTTTATTTGAAAATCCATACCTACCGATTGATGTTTTTTCCATATGTTAGGGGTGATGAGGGAAGTTTAACTCCAGATTTTTAACATCCCCCTCCCATAGATTTTTGAAAAGAGTTTTTCTCTGAATCTATGCATTTTAGAGAAAGGTTTTTCAAACAAAAAATGTAGAACACATTCTCCTCTACAATTAATGTGTTTGATGTTATGCCGTATAATTTGAAATTAAAATACTAGGTGGCGCTGAAGTTGTAAAAAACTCGTTTTTTCGGGTTTTTCATCGGAAAAAATTGTTTTTCGTCTGTATTGCATTTGGAAAAGTTGTTAATCTCAAAAAAAAACAGATAACTTTTATTTAAACAATTTTCTTTTACGCCTTACCGTTTTGGAGCTGTAGCTTGTGAAAGTGTGAAAATGTTGTGAATTGGGCACGTGTTCAAAATCGGTCTACTCGTTTACAACGTTTTTTACAACTTCAGCGCCACCTAGTATTTTAATTTCAAATTATACGGCATAACTTCAAAGACATTAATTGTAAAGGAGAATGTCCTGTACATTTTTTGTTTGTAAAACTTTTCTCTAAAATGCATGGATCGGAGAAAAACTCTTTTCAAAAATCTATTGGAGGGGGATGTTAAAAAAATCTATAGTTAAGCTTCCCTCATCATCCCTAACGCATGGACAAAAGATCAATCGGTAGCTAAGGATTTTCAAATACAGTCTATTTTGATGACAAATTGCCTGTACTACAAACAGTCGAGTTACGGGAGAAAATCGATGTAATTTTGTGATATAATTATTAGGTCTATTATTGTGAAAAAATTATTACTTAATTTGATACTAATTTACAATACATAAAAACAATTAATATTTAATCGAATTGAACGTAAAGTGGAGAACATGAAAACAGACACAAAATTACAACATCAATTTTGTGCCATAACTCGGCTATTTGTTAACCGATTTTAAACAATAAAATGTCATTTTGTTGAAAATAAAAGGCTCAATATTTTAATAAATATCATAAATTTTGATAAAACTAATATTTATGGAGATATAACGGGTTGAAAAAGAAATATGGCCCCCATTTTGTAATTTGCGAAAGTATTTAAGTCCTGATTTATTGCTAATTTTAAAACTTTATTTACAAATACGCTTACCAAATATTAATGCGACTCCTCTATCCGAACTTGAGATATAAATTTTTATATAAAAATAACAAAATGGCGGATAGGAGGAGAACGAAGGAGAAATTGCAATTTTTCCTAAGGGTATTTTTTGTTTAGTTTTACAAATAGAATCCGAAAAAGTATAGCCAGCCCACCATTTTAGAAACACTCTCTCTCACTCTCTCTCTCTCTCTCTCTCATGTGTGTGTGTGTGTGTGTGTGTGTGTGTGTGTGTTAGCAGGCTCGGCAATGCTTCGCTATTACTAGATCTGAGTATATATGTATAGATTAAATGAACACAATTGAAAGTTTGATAAAACATTAACAAAATGAACATTACGCAACTTCACTAAATTTAATTTTTCACTTTCCTTTTTACCATTTTTCCCTTTTACTCATTTCTCCTTTTCCCATTTTTATTTTTAGCATATTATCTTCCATTTCTCATTTCCCATATTTTCCGCTTTTCTTCCCTTTACCGTTTGTTTCCCCATTTTTCTTTCTCTTAATTCCCTTTCCTCCTTTCTCTGTTACCCCTTTAACTTTTTCTTTTTTATCCTTTCCCCTTTCTAATTTTTTACGCGTTTTTTTTCTTTTCCCCGTTACTCCTTTTTTCTTTTTTATATTTTTCTCTTCTTCCCTTTTTACCTTTTCCGATTTTTTCCTTTTCCCCTTTTTCCCCGCGCGTAAGTAGGTCCAGTAGTTTTTTAATCTATAGCGGACACACATATCGAAACATTGAAATGGAATCGCACGCACACACACACACACACACACACACACACACACACACGCACGCACAGAGAGAGAGAGAGATAGACAGGCAGACATACAGAGAGAGAGAATGAGGGAGTGACAGACACACACAGAGAGAGAAAGAGAGAGAGAGAGAGATAGACAGGCAGACACAGAGAGAGAGATAGTGAGAGAGAGAGAGAGAGAGAGAGAGAGAGAGAGAGAGAGAGAGAGAAAAGGGAGTATATTAATAATTGAGGTAGGTTTTACATTAATTTCTTTTTCAAGAATACGTCTCAACGATTAATATTAAACTGTCCTGTTTTTTTGTTGCAGTTGTGTGTAATGATATTCAGTACAGTTATACTGAAAAGCAGAGATTCGATGGAACATTTAATAATCTTGCACACCCAACCTGGGGCGCCGTCGGTAAGTTAAAATTATTATTAATCTAAAGTTATTATTTTTAAAAACAAATATTTTATTTACTAGTGTATTACTAGTATACGTTTATTTTATTTTAAATTACAGGTTCATCCTGTTTGTCCTATACAATAATTTGTGCAGTTTAGTCTATATAATTTTGGATCACTATTTGTTTAATTATTGTGGTCTTTTGTAGTTTAATTTTTATTGTTTGAACGGTATTTATAGTGATATCTTAATTTTATTTTTATTATTATAATTTTTTTTTTAATAGGAGTTTTCATGTACAGTCTTGTGTCTGTATGATCAGTTAATATACTTATTATTTATTTATTTAAAAATTATAAAGTAAATTTTATATTTTACGAATTGATTGTACCCGATAAATTATGAAATTATTTATTTATAATGCGCTGTTACAAAAAATAAAATATGAGTTATGTTAAATGAGATGTTTGTTTGTTTTTACAGTACATAAATTTTATTTTCTTATGATAGACAACGTTTTCTTAATAAAAATAAACAAATAATCATTTAGATTTTTCTTTAATTGTTAATAAATTAAATTAAAATGATTTAAAAAATTAAAAAAAATTGACGGATGGATCTTAAAGAGTGAATCGATTGGTCAACTACTGGTTACTATAGCAACCAGTATCTTTTTAAATCAAATCGTATTGGTTAATGGAGTTATCGTTTCCATAGTAACAACTTTCCCCACCAGTTAGTTCTCGTTTGATAGTTCTACTAATCTAAGAATTCTGTTTATATTATAATAAGTGAGTTTAAACATTACAATTACGAAATATATATGCTTAGTAATCGACAAATCAATTAATTAGAAATCGTTTCCTTGGTTATATTAAAATTAAAAAAAAAAAATTGTATATAGATATTATTATTATTATTATTATTATTATGCTTTTACGGCCAACATGGGACCACTTGAGTCAATTTTAGTTTGATCTTTTCTGAGAAAAGCGTGTTATTTTACTCTTCTGAGCTGCCCAGTATTTCTTCATCCGTTGAGATCTTGCTTTCTTTTCTTCATCTGTAAACACCCTCTTGCTTGTATTTTGTCGTTTGTCTGTCTTTTGTTTAAATCTAATGCTTTTGTCTTTTAGCTTTGTAATTTTTCCAGTTTTATTCTGTAGGTCAGTCAGGGAAATTCCCAATTCATTCATATCTTCTCTAATTTCTTTGATCCATCCCACTTCTAGTTTTTGGAACCAGAGCTTTTCAATGATATTTCTTGACAGTCTTGTTTCCGGTGTCCTTATGAGATGACCAAAGAAGGAGATTCTTTTTTCCGCATAGTATCAGTAACAACAGGCTATATTTCTCGATACACCACCTCGTTTGGCACAATCCACCATCGGCCTTCTTTTTGGTGTTTTTTATTGATACACGTTCTGACAATTCTCCTCTTTATTTTCAGAATTATTTTGAAAAGGGTCTCGCTTCCGTAGGTGACTTCTGGCTGAACTACAGTTTTATAACGTTTAAGTTTTGTTTTAGTCGAAAGGCATTTTTTGTTATATGTTGACCGAGTTAATTTTTGGGATTTAATCATTTTTATTTGTCCTGTTTTGCCATGTCGCTTTTTCATTTAAATGTATAAGTTATTATTTTCCCTAGATATTTAAATCGTTTTACTATTTTAATTTTCTGATTTTTTACCGTAATGCGCTCTATTACCAGAGGATCTACGGCCATTAGTTCAGTTTTTTCGAAGGAGATATGAAGTCCTATCTTTTGTGTTAGGTTTTGAAAGCTCATGATTTGCGATTTGGCTTCTAGAATATTATTTGCTAAAAGAGCGAGGTCATCTGCAAATCCCTGGCAATTTAGTGTGATGGAGTTTTTCTTGGTACCCATTTTTATATTTTTGGGATTTATTTCATACCATTTTCTCATGACAGATTCGAGGGCACAGTTAAAAAGGACTTGTGAGAGACCGTCTCTTTGCCTCAATCCAGTTTTTATGGAGGAAACCCACCGGGTTGGTCTAGTTGTTAACGCGTCTTCCCAAATCAGCTGATTTGGAAGTCGAGAGTTCCAGCGTTCAAGTCTTAGTAAAGCCAGTTATTTTTACACGGACTTGAATACTAGATCGTGGATACCGGTGTTCTTTGGTGGTTGGGTTTCAATTATCCACACATCTCAGGAATGGTCGAACTGAGAATGTACAAGACTACACTTCATTTACACTCATACATATCATCCTCATTCATCCTCTGAAGAATTATCTAAACGGTAGTTACCGGAGGCTAAACAGGAAAAAAAGAAAGAAAAAGAAAGAAAAAAGAAAAAGTTTTTATGTAGAAGGATCGAGAGAGTTCACCTCTGAATTTCACTCTGGACTGGGTATTGGTTAAAGTTAATTTTATTATGTTTACGAGTTTAGGGTGAAGGCCCAGGTTTCTCAGAATATTCAGCATGGATAGTCGGTGTATACAATCATAGGCCCTTTTAAAGTCGACGAAGGTGATTATCAGTTGTTTTTTCGTCTTTTGTATAAGTCCATCATAAGTTTTAGGGATATTATTTGCTCCGGGCAACTTCTCCATGGCCTAAATCCTCCTTGGGACTCCCCAAGTTCCAGTTCAAGTTGTTCTTTGCATCGGTTGTATATGATTCTCGACAGGATTTTGTATGTGCAATCCAGGAGAGATATGCCTCCGTAGTTTTCCGGATTAGTTTTATCTCCTTTTTTAGGTAACGGATGAATGAGGGCTGTGGTCCAGTGTTCTGGAAGTTTTTCTTCGTTCCATATTTTCACGAGGTATAGATTAAGGGAAGTTTTGACTGAATAAACTGATAAGTGTCTCCAGATTTCTGCGAAAAGCTGGTCTTCTCCGCTTTCTTTGTATTTTGTTATTTCATTTAAGGGTGCGAGAACTTCTTGAATTATTGGAGGGTTGATATTTACCGGTGAAGTTTTAACTGAAGTTTCAGTGTCAATCTCAAAAAGCTCTTGGGGTTTGTCACAGTTGAGGAGTCGACCCCTTACATATATATATTTTAAGTGTTTCACAAAGAATGTAAAAATTGGTGAATTTTTCGGACCAAATTTAGGGATAAATTTGGTAATTTTATTTGAAATCCGATCTAAAAAATTATAAAAGAAGTATTTTTAGTAGATCTTGAAATATGATTACCCCAAGATTTCCCGAAATATTTACGTGGAATATTTCCGGTTTTATTTATTTATTTTTAGCCGCCGTCAAGCCCGTTCTGACGGCAGTTCGGGGTTCACACCCACTAAAAAACCTCCTCCTTTTTCCCATAGGAACTGGACATGGCTGCGAGGCATGAATACGGTTCCTATGTGACAGGTGCGGGATACACATACTGTCAACTTCTGAGCAGTCAGATCTGACGTTCACCGGGAGTCATCGGCAGGCGATGACTCGGGTGTGCCCCCGCTGTCCACTCCCGGAGACTGACTGTCACCCATTACCCGTCCGCCAGCTTATACTTAATGGTGTCCGTGATCATGCACTCTATCACAGCCCGGCTCCTCCTGGACTTGAGCATGCACCTCATAACGTTATCAGGATCTAGATTTCCCAGAGTCTGATAACAATCTGCCCGCGACTGCGGGCAGAATATTTTGTAGGTTAAAAGGATCGAGTTCATCTTTTCAAAGTATTCCGAAGTTTTTTTGACTTTTGTTTATAAGTTTTACATGTTTTATCCCCGTTTAAAAAACTTATTTTACGTCAAACATAAAAAGGTGTGTTTTACGTCCAAAAGATTTCATCTTTTACCACAGATCTCTCGAAAACTACTAAAAACGCAGTTCAGGGATCTATTTTTTTTTTTTTAACTTTACAGAAGATACGTACGTAAAATTTTATTTCATTGATTACTTCTTTTTAAATCTCTCCTTTAAGTTTCTATTGTTTTGTGTTTATAATACATTTTTTGTTTTCTGGGTGTTTCTTTTAAATTTTTAATTGTAAATTTTTTTTTATATAGTTTTTAAAAAACTTCCATCGAGTTCGGGTGATGATAACCCTAAAGCGTTTTTCGACCTGAAAAACAAAAAAAATGTTGTTGGACAGATTTGGCGATCAAAGCGCTCTCTCTCGCTTTCCGCCATCTTCTGATCGCTACTGAAAAAATAATTAAACCGGTTTCGTATTCCTTCCACCGACTAAACTAAAAAAGGGAACAAATAATGAACGTTCCATATATACGAGGAGTAAAAAAAAAAACTATCTTTCGCTAGGGTCGGCACTGCAGGATCGACAGTTCTCTCTTTTCCTCGCAGCCTCATGTGCAGCTTCCTATATGCGCATGAGCATAATAGTCAAACACCACGTCTCTGGTACTGTGAAGCGCACAGTTCCGTATAAAGATTTTTGTATCGTTTACATAAACCGGGTGATGGCTACTGATATTAAGTATAAGGATTATATATTGTGCAAGTATAAAGAAAAAAACGATTCATTATATTAAATGTTATCGATACTATCAAGAGTAGATAGGGAGTGCTGCAGTTCCACAGTGCCTATGCAAGCCGCCACCACTGAAATATAGAAATACTGGAATGGGCACTGCCTATGTCCATCGCGAACGGAAAACGAACGTGAGACAGATAGATTTAGAGGTATAGTTTTCCTTGTCGCACAGTGCAGCGCATGCGCATTGTACCTAACGTACCGTCCCATCAGAAAGTGATTCCATAAAACTTAATTGTAGTTAATATTAAGCGATAAAATCTCATAATTCTATTTAATTAATAGAAAAATTTCAATGCTTATGAATATTAAATAAATGTTGAGTTAATGATTGTATCATATAAATGTTTTTATAAAAACTTTCTACAATAACTTGAATTATGAAAGATAACTTGCGATTTGTGATGAGAGAGAACGTTACAAATTTTCTGAACGGACTGTAGACAAAGAGAGGTATACCTCTAAATCAGCTATCTTTGTTGGCAAGGATTTCTAACGCTAGTCCCCATTCCAGTATTTCTATATTTCAGTGGCCGCCACTAGGGATTTATTTACTTTTTTTAATTTTCAGGTTAGATTTCATATAAATTCGTTAAATTTACCTCTTCTTAATTTTTGTCCAAAAATTACAAAAACTGCCTTAATTTTACAGAAGGAGCAGAAATCTTTTGCCAGCTGAAACTCTTTAACGAAGCTTTTTCGTTAAAGAGTATTTTTATAAGAAATTTATTCTCACTAGAACGTGTCCTGAAAGTTTTTTTACGTACTTCATGAATCTCTGTGTACAAATATATGTACGAATGTCCCGGTATCTGTTGGCCTAACTTAAAGGACTAATTGAGAACATCAAAATAAACGAAAATTTTATACGAACAAATATCTTATGTCGCTTAATTTTCCGTATGCCCACCTTATTGTGTTTTAAAATAATAATGTAGATATATTTTAAGAACGAACTGAGAAAATATTTTAAATTAATTTTTTATCAACATTCAAATAAGATTAGGTGTAAATTGATTCATTTATTTTGATATTAAAGATAATGAATCTTCAAGATAATTATACGCATTTGAAGTTTAACTATAACCTAAATATAATTTAACATTTCATTTTATATAAAAAAAAAGTATTATAATTTTTTGATATATTTTTATATTTTTAAAGTTCACTGGTTGTCGGTTATTAATATAATTTTTTAATATATATGTATATTTTTTATTTCTTCTACCATTTTTATTTTAAATGTTAATTTATTAATGGATTTTCTTTTAATTTTACATTATTATTAACTGATTTCATCAGATTAGAACCGTCAAAAAACCGGTTTAATATATGATATTAAATAATTGTTTATTTCTATATATTAAAAAATGATACGTAACATTTTTTAGTTAATTAAAAATTACATCTTTAAAGAAAAAGTAGATAGACAGCGGGAAAAAGTTATAAATTACCCTTCAGGGTATACTAAGTGAACTGAAGATATTTTCTCCTGTCTTTCACACAACCAAAATGTCGATTGGATTAGGCGGGACGGGCGAGCGGGGTTTTTTGTACTATCTAATCAGATGACATCATCCGATTACTAAGACCTGACATATTTGTATATAAAATGCAAACACAACTGACTAGTACACAGCAGTTATCCCACCGGGTGGTTCTAGTAGTTTAATCATCGCAAATCAACTGTTTTCGCAACTTAAAACAGAACACATCTTACCGAGTGTTAAGTATAACCGGCACATTATTTTCGTGTGCAGACGATAAGAAGAACATCGTATAAATGCAGGACTGATGCATACCTGACCGGAGTAGCTCTCGGAGTGGCTCTTGGCTATGTTCGGAAACCGGTTTAATTTTGCTATATTTGTAAGAACAGTCCTCAGAATAAAAGAAGATGATGCAAGACGACTGGGATACTGAGGGTTTTAGTTTATAGCCGCCCCGTTCGTGAGGGCTCATATGCCCTGGTGTGTGGATTCCCGTAATGGAACGGGGACTCCTGGGGTCCGTTAGGTGTGAATGAATGAAAAGACCGAGACCCGGCCGGCGGTGTGGGTTCCCGGATACGCTTTGGCGGCTTCGGCTTCTGCGCTGTCGGTTTGAGGCTGGCAAAAGGAAAGACCGAAACCCGGTCTCCGGCGGGGGGCCTGGTTTCTTCCGTCGGAGATTAGAGGCAGGCAATTAAAAGATCCGGAAAAACTCGTCTCAGAGTCGAGTATACTTAATTGGATGTCCGGCTCGGGGATATAGGGGGAAAAAAAAGTAAGACCGAAAGGTCTGAACTAAACAAAGGAATTGAACTACCTACTAGAAGGTAAAATTGAGTTCAACACGCAACACGAAACGATGTAAAATTGAAACAAAACAAAGGACAAGAACATAATTTATAAAACAAAAACAAAATACAAGATAAATCCATAGAGAGCTCTATATCTCCTCAGGAATCCTCTCCTTTGCTAAGTAAATTATAAAACTCTCCACTATCGCTAATTCCTCCTGGCTCCTCCAGGGGAGATCCAACATCGACCCGATAAGATCAGTCTGACAAATGTTGCATTAACTCGTACTTCCGAGTACACATAAAGAACATGGTTGGTGTCACGCAATTATCCACACTGAGAACACATCCCAAAATATGCTAGACCGAATTTGTGCAGTCTGTCCCCAAAAGCACCATGACCGAAAAGAAATCCCGTCACATATTTATTAGGATGTACCCAAGAGGCGTCCCGTAAACCAACAAAATCTGGAAAGAGATCATTCGTATAACACACACTCTCTATCTCAGCTGCAAACGTAACACCCGATTTTCTGACTATTTTGGAAAGAAATCGATATCAAAGGGATGTAAGTCGAATTATAAATTAAAACCAGTCATTTGACTGGTTTGATGAAGCTCTCCAAGATTCCCTATCTAGTGCTAGTCTTCTGATTTCAGTATACTTCCTACATCCTACATCCCTAACAATTTGTTTTACATATTCCAAACGTTGCCTGCCTGCACAATCTTTTACTTCTACCTGTCCTTCCAGTATTAAAGCGACTATTCCAGGATGCTTTAAT
The DNA here is from genome assembly GCF_047948215.1 of Lycorma delicatula. Classification (NCBI taxonomy): domain Eukaryota; kingdom Metazoa; phylum Arthropoda; class Insecta; order Hemiptera; family Fulgoridae; genus Lycorma; species Lycorma delicatula. The sequence goes on from NC_134467.1 coordinate 18,575,926, forward strand.
ATGTGGCCTATAAGTCTGTCTCCTCTTTTAACTATATTTTTCCAAATGCTTCTTTCTTCATCTATTTGCCGCAACACCTCTTCGTTTGTCACTTTATCCACCCATCTGATTTTTAACATTCTCCTATAGCACCACATTTCAAAAGTTTCTAATATTTTCTTCTCAGGTACTCCGATCATCCAAGTTTAACTTCCATATAAAGCTGCAAACATATACTTTCAACATTTTTTCCTGACATCTAAATTAATTTTTGATGTAAACAAATTATATTTCTGACTGAAGGCTCGTTTCGCTTGTGCTATTCGGCATTTTATATCGCTCCTGCTTCGTCCATCTTTAGTAATTTTACTTACCAAATAACAAAATTCTTCTACCTCCATAATCTGTTCTCCTCCTATTTTCACATTCATTGATCCATCTTTGTTATTTCTACTACATTTCATTACTTTTGTTTTGTTCTTGTTTATTTTCTTGCGGTGGTTCTTGCGTAGGACTTCATCTATGCCGTTCATTGTTTCTCCTAAATCCTTTTTACTCTCTGCTAGAATTACTATATCATCAGCAAATCGTAGCATCTTTATCTTTTCACCTTGTACTGTTACTCCGAATCTAAATTGTTCTTTAACATCATTAACTGCTATTTCCATGTAAAGATTAAATAGTAACGGAGATAGGGAACATCCTTGTCGGACTCCCTTTCTTATTACGACTTCTTTCTTATGTTTTTCAATTATTACTGTTGCTGTTTGGTTCCTGTACATGTTAGCAATTGTTCTTCTATCTCTGTATTTGAACCCTAATTTTTTTAAAATGCTTTTTTTTTTAAATGAAACCAAAGTGAATTTCCGGTGATAAATTTGATGAGGTTTTTTGTGAAATTATATCTCAACCGAATCTGTAAGTTATTTAAATAAAGTTTTATATCCTTTTAAAGTTGTGAAGTCTTTTTTTAATCGTCCGATACTTTATTTTATTCGAAGTTTAGAATAACGATACATTTTGAGAGCAACAGCTCACACATAATTACAAAAAAAGTTTTTTTCCAATTATTGAAGTTCTATTTGCACATAGCATGGGCAAACCAGCGACTGGGGATGCTAATGCATTATTATTATTATTATTCTTGTGTATAGATCAGAAAATAATATTTATTCATTTATTATAACTTTTAATGTGGTCGGTACGTTTGGAGATTTGGCGATGTTTAATAGTAACCTACTTGTTTATGCGAGAAGAATAAAAAATCGTTTATCCATGTAAATTTTTTTAATATTGTGTGTGTGTGTGTGTGTACGTGTACGTGCGCGCTCGTGTATTTAATTTTGCACTATTGTTTTAGTAAAAACTACATTAACTTATAATGATTATTTTTTACTCTTACAATAAACATTGCATATATTCTGTACAGACACAAATTTTATGTATTGTTTATAACTAGATTTTTTTTTTATATATTAATTATTATTGTGATGCTGTAGTTATGCAAGAATTCCATTGTGTATTTTAACATACATTATTATTGCAATACGTGTAATAAATAATTAAACAGTCATTGTATGATAAATTTTATTATTTATTAATAATAAACTTTGAAAAGAAAACACACCTATGAAAAAAAATCTTTTTATTTATACCTTTTTTTAGGTATCATATATATATATATATCACTTATGGGCACGATAACTGCCCTAATTTTATGTGAATCACTTTCAAATGGATACATAAAATATAACGTCCCAAAATCTCGGTAGAGTTCGTTAATGGGCAAAATCGGACCATGGGGATGGAAATGAGGAGGAAAAAACAAACTATTACTATAGCGTTCTTATTAAGTAAAATATCGAATTCGTTTAAAGTTTCTACTAATCTCTGGATAAGGGCCTTAACTTATCTAAGTAGTTTTCTGATATTACCAACTATTGGCTAACAGAGTGGAAAAAATCTGGTTTCGAAGACAAAAAAGGAATTTTATCACTCTTAAAAGGCACAGTATCGAATCGTCGTTTTAAAGTGGTTGTTAGTTCTCTAAACATTACCCAAAACTTTGAAACAATTTTTGATAAGATCAATTTTTGGGGTTTCGAAGACAAAAAGATCATACCTCCCTTAAGAAATGACCAAAATGTTGCTGAATTGTAAGAAGATGGGGCTTGTATGCTAAACAAATATTGAGTAAATTTGAAGTTTTTCTTAATTTTAAGATGGAAATTTTTTTTATCCCCTACTTAGCACCGGTGAAATCTACCTCCACCTTCCGGCGTGCCGAAACGGATTTTTTTTTTAATTTTTATATCTATTAGTAACAGTATAGTACTACTCTTTGTTGTACTACAAGACCTGTTAGGTCTTTTAGCACAGTTAATGTTTGTATACACAAAATGTATCACGAAATCTCCCGGGACTTTCGTACCCTATTCTACTGGTATAAATAATGAAAAAAATAATATAATGCTAAAATGCTTCGTTTGCTAGTGAAAGATTTTACCTCGGATTTCAGCTACCCCGGTGAAATGAGGTCGTACTGATATTATCAGGACGTTAAAAAGTAGAATTATTGATTTAAAACCACCGGGTTGGTCTAGTGGTGAACGCATCTTCCCAAATCAGCTGATTTGGAAGTCAAGAGTTCCAGCGTTCAAGTCCTAGAAAAGCCAGTTATTTTTAAACGGATGTGATGAATACTAAATCGTGGATGGATAACCGGTGTTCTTTGGTGGTTGGGTTTTAATTAACCACACATCTCAGTAATAGTCGAACTAAGACTGTACAAGACTACACTTCATTTACACTCATACATCGTATCCTCTGAAGTATTATATGAACGGTAATTACCGGAGGCTAAACAGGCAAAAGAAATGAAATATGTGTCTGCATGATTAAAGCACAACAATTTTTGTTTGTATTAACCAATTTTAATAAAATTTTAAACAGAATCTCGTGTGTACTGGATAATTTGTTGGTAAAATTATAGGATCAATACTCTCCAGCCTTTTTTTTTAGAGGGGGGGGGGTGAATTTTATCAAAATTTAATCTCATTTTATATTAAGTTCAATATATGGGTGCATACTTATTTTACCATTTTCAAAAGGTTTGGCCAAAAACGTTTCGCTCCAGAATTCCTCCTTCCCGAAAAATAGAAAAAGAAAAATTTTTTTCTTTATTTATTGCATATTTTATAACCGAATTTTTTTAATGTCTTTCTAGTCATAGTAGTAGTGCAAGCAACCCCCAAAAAAATACTTTAGGGGCAATATCGGTGGTGGGGGAGCCTAACAGAATCTAAAAATATTAATTGTTTTAATTTTTATCAAGTTGGTATTGATTTTATACGGATTTGAATACTACATTATGGATACCGGTATTCTTAGGTGGTGGGGCTTCAATTATCACACATCTCAGGAATGGTCGATCTGAGACTGTACAAGATTACACTTCATTTACAATCATTCATATCATGCTCTGAAGTAATACTTTACGGTAATTCCGGAGGCTAAACAGAAAAAGAGAGGTAAATTTTTATTGGTTCTTTCTTTTTTCCTGTTTTTTAGCCTACGGGAATTACCGTTCAGAGGATGAATAAGGATGATGTGTATGAGTGTAAGTGAAGTGTAGTCTTCTAAAGTATCAGTTTGGCCATTCCTAAGATGTGTGTGATTAATTGAAACCCAACCACTAAAGAACACAGGTATCCACGATCTAGTATTCAAATCCGTGTAAAAATAGCTGGCTTTACTAGGACTTGAACGCTGGAACTCTAGACTTCCAAATCGGCTGTTTTCGGAAGACGCGTTCTCATCTACACCAACCCGGTGGTTCAACATTTTATTGGTTGCACATTTTTTAGTTTTTTTCATTTAACAAAGTAAACGTTGAAAATCAAAAAAAAAATCTTTGAAGAGGATTTTGAAGGCGGGAAGCAGGAAAAAATACTAATTTTTGGAATTAATTTTTTATTTTTATTTAGATATATAATGATTTTTTTTGTCTTCAGTCATTTGATTGGTTTGACGTAGCTCTCCAAGATTCCCTATCTAGTGCTAGTCATTTCATTTCAGTATACTTCCTACAACTTACATCCCTAACGATTTGTTTTACATATTCCAAACGTTGCCTGTCTGCACAATTTTTTCCTTCTATCTGTTTTTCAATATTAAAACGACTATTCCAGGATGCCTTAATATGTGGCCTATAAGTCTGTCTCTTCTTTTAACTATATTTTTCCAAATGATTCTTTCTTCATCAATTTGCCGCATCACCTCTTCATTTGTCACTTTATCCTTCCATCAGATTTTTTATATATTCCTGTAGCACCGCATTTCAAAAGTTTCTAATCTTTTCTTCTGAGGTACTCCGATCGTCTAAGTTTCACTTCCATATAAAGCGACGCTCCAAACATATACTTTCAATAATCTTTTCCTGATATTTAAATTAATTTTTGATGTAAACAAATTATATTTCTGACTGAAGGCTCGTTTCGTCTGTGCTATTCGGCATTTTATATCGCTCCTGCTTCTTCCATCTTTAGTAATTTTACTTACCAAATAACAAAATTCTTCTACCTCCATAATCTTTTCTCCTCCTATTTTCACATTCAGCGGTCCATCTTTGTTATTTCTACTACATTTCATTACTTTTGTTTTTTTCTTGTTTATTTGTATGCGGTAGTTCTTGCGTAGGACTTCATCTATGCCGTTCATTGTTTCTTCTAAATCCTTTTTACTCTCGGCTAGAATTACTATATCATCAGCAAATCGTAGCATCTTTTATCTTTTCACCTTGTACTGTTACTCCGAATCTAAATTGTTCTTTAACATCATTAGCTGCTAGTTCCACGTAAAGATTAAAAGTAACGGAGATAGGGAACATCCTTGTCGGACTCCCTTTCTTATTACGACTTCTTTCTTATGTTCTTCAATTATTACTGTTGCTGTTTGGTTCCTGTACATGTTAGCAATTGTTCTTCTATCTCTGTATTTGAATGCCTTTTCTAGGTCTATAAACGCCAAGTATGTTGGTTTATTTTTCTTTAATCTTCCTTTTGCTATTAATCTGAGCGCTAAAATTGCTTCCCTTGTCCCTATACTTTTCCTGAAACCAAATTGCTCTTCTCCTAACACTTCTTCCACTTTTCTCTCAATTCTTCTGTACAGAATTCTAGTTAAGATTTTTGATGCGTGTCTAGTTAAGTTAATTTTTCTGAATTCTTCATATTTATCTGCTCCTGCTTTGTTTGGTATCACATAATGATAAATTTACAATAAAACTTGATCATAAATTTCCTTCAACCCCCAAAAAACGAAACGTTTTTCATGTATTATTATTTTTCCATATACGTATAAGCTTAAGTAATCAATGGTAGGAAAATATTACAACTTTAATGTCAGCTTATTTCACTACGTCTTAATTTTTTTTTTTTTAACAAATTTTATTAATAAATTTTAATATTATATTGATTGATTAATAAAACATTTATTACAGGATAAGAATTAGAGTAACCAGTTTTTATTCATTTTTAGAAAAAAAAGAAAAAAAAAGGAGATAATTAAGCTTTAAACTGATCGGTGAAGATATAAAGATTATTACTACTTTTACTACGGTGGGTGGGGTGGGTGGTAAATAATGGAGCAGAATTAATTTTAAAACTGGTTTTATACATACAAAAGCGCGCACGCACACACATACACAGAAGTATACAATGTATAATTTGTGTTTTTTTCTTTGTCAAACACATTTAAATGGAATTTTAAGAAAGATTACCTAAGTATATGTATTAATACACTTATACGAGAGAAAGGCAGTGCAATTTATAATCATATTATAAATATATGTGTATGTGTGTGTGTGTGTGTGTGTGTGTGTGTGTGTGTGTGTGTGTGTGTTTCTATTCTGTTTAATATTTAGTTCAATGGAATTAATAAATTCAACGAATTTACATAAATCTTAAATTAAATACGTAAAAAACCTTTTGAAATAAAAAGTGCCGAATTAAAGTAAATTATAAAAATAAAAAAAATATATATATACATTTCTAAAAAAAAAGCAAACACAAAATAGATATTTATTACCTGTCAACAGATAATGCCAACTAATTATGTCTGATTAAATGATATACATAACTGTTTTTGTTTCTTATTTAAGAATTAAAATACCAACGAATTATTTATGTAATGTTCATACAAAGAATTTAAGTTACTAGGTTGGGCGGTATTTCAAAGACTTAGGCGTTATTGCGTCAAATATATCTTTTATACTCCTTTACCGTACTGTATTAATACATCGCTACTGGGGTTTACCTTTTGATTTTTTTCCCCCGATAACAAACCAACATAGTTGTTCTTGTTTCTGTTTACAAACAAATCAGAAATACAAGCTCATGTCTTTTATTTTTGTTTATTTATCATCTTCTCTTTTAATCTTCATGGTTTTTGTTTTTTTTTTCTTCAGCTTTAATCTTTCGCCACTTTTTTTGACACCCTTATCGATCATCACAGTTCCCCTTCTGTTTTATTTTTACTATTCTTTCTTCACGTTCTACTTCTATATTATCCTTGCTTTTTTCCATTGCTTATTCTTTAAATTTTATTATTTTTTTATTTCTTTTATCGCTTACCACGATTATATAATCTACTTCTACTTTCATAAAAACATTTACGAGCTTTTAAAAAAAAATTCAATTAATGAAAAAATAAATTTGTATTTATTTTTTTACTTAAAATACAAGGTTTTCAGTACAAGGTGAAAAGATAAAGATGTTACGATTTGCTGATGATATAGTAATTCTAGCTTAGAGTAAAAAGATTTAGAAGAAACAATGAACGGCATGGATGAAGTTCTACGCTAGAACTACCGCATGAAAATAAACAAGAACAAAACAAAAGTAATGAAATGTAGTAGAAATAACAAAGATGGACCACTGAATGTGAAAATACGAGTTAAAAAGATTATGGAGGTAGAAGAATTTTGTTATTTGGGTGGTAGAATTACTAAAGATGGACGAAGCAGGAGCGATATAAAATGCCGAATAACAAAGGCGAAACGAGCCTTCAGTCTGAAATATAATTTGTTTACATCAAAAATTAATTTAAACATCAGGAAAAGATTTTTGAAAGTATATGTTTGGATTGTCGTTTTATATGGAAGTGAAACTTGGACGATCGGGGTATCCGAGAAGAAAAGATTAGAAGCTTTTGAAATATGGTGCTATAGGAGAATGTTAAAAATCAGATGGGTGGATAAAGTGACAAATGAAGAGGTGATGCGGCAAATAGATGAAGAAAGAAGCATTTGGAAAAATATAGTTAAAAGAAGAGACAGACTTATAGGCCACATATTAAGGCATCCTGGAATAGTCGCTTTAATATTGGAGGGACAGTTAGAAGGAAAAAATTGTGTAGGCAGGCCACGTTTGGAATATGTAAAACAAATTGTTAGGGGTGTAAGATGTAGGGGGGTATCCGAAATTAAACGACTAGCACTAGATAGGGATACATGGAGAGATGCATCAAACCAGTCAAATGACTGAAGATAAAAAAAGGGTTTTCTTATGCAAAATGCAGTATTTCCTAAAAAGGATGTATTATATACAAATATATATACTAGAAGAACCAGCAATGCTTCGCTATTGCTAGATTTCAGTATATATATATATTATTAAATTAACACAATTAAAACTTCGACAAAACCTTCTTTTTTTGTTTAACCTCCGGAAACACCGTTAGGTATTGCTTCAAAGGATGTGGTGAATGATTTGTAGCGTCTATGGAAAATGCCATGCCTGACCGGTATTTGAACCCGGGACCTCCAGATGAAAGGCCGGAAATCTTTCTCTACATAATAAACATAATTCTTGATATAGTAAATTTACATATAAAATTGTTTATTAGTCATTTATTTTCTGTAGTTATTTCAGATCTTTTATAAAGCAGTTATAAAAAACTTCAAATATATCGGCAATGAAATAATGTTTTTGTATACTTACATTACACTGTATGTGCGCGCGCGCGTGTGTGTATGTATTTCTCTTTCTATCTATACGCTTGTAATTTATTTATGTCTAATTTCAGTATCTGGATGTATACATCTATCAATAGAATATTGAATAGTTTTTTTAGATTATCCGATGATAATTTCTTGTAGTTATGAAACTATATGTTATTCGGGTAATTATAATTTTACGTCAAAATAATCACGATAAGCTTTGCAATAAATTCAGTTTTATTTCTTGTTCGAAAGTAATTAAATGTTGAGCAGCTTTTTATATTATTATTATTATTGTTGTTGTTTAAAAGATATACTTTAAAGTTTTTTCTTTATTTATATTTATATAATAAGTATTTTAATTTATTATATTCATTAGTACTTAAATTTATGGATTATAAATTTAATAGTTCTTTTTATAGCTAATCCTAATAAGATAAAATTCATTTTAAATTTAATTAGCTTTTTTTAAGTCCATAAAACTTAACTTTGTTATAAACTAACGACCAAGTAAAATTAAAAATATATTTTAATAACTTTACTCATTTTCCAATTTATTTCGTACTAAAAATTTATAAATTTTCAAAAGAAAATTACATTTTATACAGAGTGATTTTAAAGTGTGGAAACTGCTTCGTATATCAAAACCGAGGAATACTAGGACGTAGAAACAATTGACACAAAAAGGGAACTTTTGAAATGCGTAGTTGGTAGCCATGTACAGTTGGCAGCACTGCTTTATCTAAAGATAATCTTGCCACTAAGTCATCATCTCTTTTTTTCTGTTTAGCCTCCAGAACCACTGTAAGTTATTACTTCAGAGGATGATATGTACGAATGTAAATAAAGTATAGTCTTGTACAGTCTTAGTTCGACTATACCTGATACGGGTGATCACCAAAGAACACCGGTATCCACGATCTAGTATTCAAATCCGTATAAAAGTAACTGCCTTTAGTAGGATTTGATCATTGGAGCTCTAGACTTCGAAAAAAGGTGATTTGTGAAGACGCGTTCACTACTAGATCAACTCGGTGGGTTGATCTATTCTATCTACACAACTATAACAGGATCAGATTCTTTCAGTAATTCTCCTTAGGGCTAAATATCTAAGGAAGCTATCAACTGCGTTCCATTTCCTTTGGATTTTCCGATTAATTGGCAGATCAAAACCAGAATTGATCTTCGCGACCTATCTAGCTACTTTGGTACGTTCAACTTCATACCTGGGGCAGATATATAAGATGTCGCGCACGTCATCAGTGGTTCTACACTCTGGACACAAGCCGAGAAAACTATCTCGAAAAGCACTATGTCCACAAAGTACAGTATAATATGCCGGGTTAAGTTACAACCAGTTACAACTATTATTTTTAAGATGGATACCGACTATTTTGTAACTCGCATTTTTCAGATCACTTAACGTTTCGGGTCCTGTGTCGACCAAACTGCTACTCTGAAGAAATTATAATACTAATTTTTATAAATTTAACAGGTTTTCACGAACATGGTTTAATGAACACAGCGGTCTTGGGTCCGACTGGCCAGGAGGCTCTGATTTAATCCATATAAATAAAAATGTTCGATTGTTCAAAAATCTTAATATCCGAAAATTCTTCACCGATTGCTTTGAAATTTTGACACAACGTTGAATTTGAATACGCCCGTGTTTTTATATACCTAAGATATTACTCCTGTGACAGGTAAAAACAGCGCTATCTGTTGAACGTAAAAGCAACACACGCTATACTAAATATTTTACGATTCCATTTCAGGGTTTCCGATATGTGTCCGCTATAGACTAAAAAACTACTGACTGATTTACGTGCGGGGAAAAGGGAATAAGGGAAAAGTCGAAAAAGGGAAATAGGGAAAAATCGGAAAAGGTAAAGGGAAGAAGGGGAAAATAGTAAAAAATAAAAAAGGGGAAAAAGAAATGGAAAAGCGAAAGGAGAAAAAAGAAAAGATGATAAGAGGAAAGAGGAATAATAGAAAGAGAAAGGGGGAAGTAAATTGCGAAAAGGAAATGGGGGAGATAGAAATGAAAATGGGAAAAATACGGGAAAAATGGAGGAAAGGTTAAATTTTGTGAAGCTCCGTAATCTTTGTTTTGTTGTTTTATCAAACTTTCGATTGTGTTCATTTAATCTACATATATATATATATATATATATATACACAAGAGGTGTGTGAGAAAAGTAATGAGACTGACTTTTTACTTACCAAAGTTTTTATTTTTTTCAAACAACAATATTTTCCCCTTCAAAGTAGTTCCCTTGGGCAGCTATACACCGGCGGAGTCGTTGTTCCCACTCCTGGTAGCAGCGCTGGAAGACATCAACTGGTAGCGCTTTTAACCGGTCGGTCTCAGTTCTTTGAATGTTCTCCAGAGTTTCAAAATGACGATTTTCTAAGACATATTTCAATTTCGGGAAAAGGAAAAGTCACAAGGACTCAAATCAGGTGAATAAGTGGGTTGAGGAACCGTAGTAATGCGTTTTGAGGTCAAAAATTCCCTGACGAAATGGCCGTGTGACTCGGGGCATTGTAGTGATGAAGCATCCCACTTGTCTGCGATGTCTGGTCTCAAGTGAATCACTCTTTTCCTGAGTCTTTCAAGGAAACCTTTGTAAAACACTTGGTTGACACTTTGTCCTGGAGGAACAAATTCTTTATGCACGATACCCCTATTGACAAAAAAGCAAATCAAAACGGTTTTGATCTTTGATTTGCTCATTCGAATTTTTTTCGGTTGAGGAGATGACGGAGCGTGCCACTCTTCGCTTTGCCGCTTTTTCAGGATCGTACTCAGATATCCAGGATTCATCACCTGTGATCACTCGATTGAAGAATTCTTGGTCGTTGTCGATCCTCTCAAGAAGATCAACGCACACATTTCTTCGATTGTCCTGTTCCGTTGTGAGGTTTTTCGGGACCGATTTCGCACAAACCTTTCGCATGTCCAAATCGTCTGTCAAAATTTGATGTACGGTGAAAGCGTTTAAATGTAACCGTTCACTCATCATCCTTATTGTTAAACGACGGTCTGATCTCACTCGAACTCTCACACGCTCAACGTTTTCGTCAGATTTTGAAATCGAAGGTCTCCCTGGGCGAGGTTGATCTTCATTGTGCTCTCGGCCTTCCAAAAATGATTTGTGCCGGTGGAAAACTTATGATTTTGATAAGCAATGTTCCCCGTAGGCCTGTTTCAACTTTTCAAAAGTCACACTCCTGGTTTCCCCAAGTGTAACATAAAACTTGATTGCACAACGTCGCTCTAAATTCCGATGCTTCATTTTCGTAACACACAATAAAAACACAACTTCACTGATGGCGCTGTCAAAAGTAATGTATTGGCTAAACGGAGTTGAAACTCGTACTGAGCATTTGGAAGGGATGAACAAACCGGTCTAGCACGCAGATCGGTTGCCTGATCGCTCGCAGTGTTACCAATCTCATTAATTTTTTCACACACCTCGTATATATATACTCAAATCTAGCAATATCGAAGCATTTCCGGGTCTGCTAGTAATAAATAAATTTGTAATAAATTTTCGTTTATGAAATTTAACGGCCCATTTATGGAAATAATTTGACCAAGTTTGGTCAAAATCGGTCTAGTAGTTCTGGAGATTTAGAGACAACACACACGCGCGGGTGCGTACATATGAACATTAACATCCGGAAGATTTCCATCCGGTTTGGGTTCGTTAGGTGTCAAAAAATCAAGAACCGGTGAAAAAACCGCATTTGTCCACATTAGGCCGATTACAATACTTTCCCTTCTACAGCTATAGTTCTGCTGTAGCGCTATCTAGACGGGAAAGTAATAAATCTTAGTTAAATATTTTTCATGTATAATTATTTTATATCCGCTATATAAGAATAAATAACCATTGACAGGAACGGATTACAACTTTTTTGTCAGAGTTTTTTTTACGTTAAGAAATGATAATAAAAAAATTGAATAAATATGAACTTTTAAAAGAAACATGGCAGGCATGGTAGTTATTTATTTTTTTATTTGTAAATAAATGAAATTTTTAAATAAAAATCAGGCAAAAAATTTAAAACAAATTCAATTAAAACATAAATAATGTAAACGAATGGTGTTAATTTTATAGAAAGATTTCGTATTTAGATGAAAAAAAAACACTTGGAGGTGGTGAAACGCGGTATGAAAGAAAAAGAAACTTGTCCAACGTTTATCTATTCATTAAATAATATATATATATATATATAAACCAGTATTTATAATGTTTAATTAATTATAATAATATTAATTTATATTGACTTTTAACATGAAATAAATTTTAAGGGACATAAATAAATCAATTCCAACATAAAGGAATTTATTATAGTTAATTTGCAAAGTTTAATTATAATTTTATAATCTAACCAACCATACTATAATTGTAATCTAACTTTAAGATGTGCGATCATCGACTGCTATGATCAATTAGTTCGAATGGAAATTTCTAGTGTATGAAAAATTCCATATTTGATCAGGATTCGAACCCAGGACCTCCGGGTGAAAGGCGGAGGCACTACCCCTTCCGCCACCAGCACGAGTAAATAACCTTTTATTATTTTAGATTTTATTTATAATTATTACTAAATGATTTAATGAAATATTTTTGTATAACAATATTATATACATATAATTCAGTAGAATTTAAGAGAGCATTAAAAGATTTAAATGGCAGAAAGGCTCCTGGAATAGACGGAATACCTGTAGAATTACTGCGAGGTGCAGGTAAGGAAGCGATTGATAGATTATACAAACTGTTGTGTAATATTTATGAAAAAGGGGAATTTCCGTCAGACTTCAAAAAAAGTGTTATAGTCATGATACAAAAGAAAGCAGGGGCAGATAAATGTGAAGAATACAGAACAATTAGTTTAACTAGTCATGCATCAAAAATCTTAACTAGAATTCTATACAGAAGAATTGAGAGGAGAGTGGAAGAAGTGTTAGGAGAAGACCAATTTGGTTTCAAAAAAATTATAGGGACAAGGGAAGCAATTTTAGGCCTAGGATGAATAGTAGAAGGAAGATTAAAGAAAAACAAACCAACATACTTGGCGTTTATAGACCAAGAAAAGCCATTCGATAACGTAGACTGGAATAAAATGTTCAGCATTTAAAAAAAATTAGTGTTCAAATACAGAGATAGAAGAACAATTGCTAACATGTACAGGAACCAAACAGCAACAGTAACAATTGAAGAACATAAGAAAGAAGCCGTAATAAGAAAGGGAGTCCGACAAGGATGTTCCCTATCTCCATTACTTTTTAATCTTTACGTGGAACTAGCAGTTAATGATGTTAAAGAACAATTTATATTCGGAGTAACAGTACAAGGTGAAAAGATAAAGATGCTACGATTTGCCGATGATGTAGTAATTCTAGCCGAGAGTAAAAAGGATTTAGAAGAAACAATGAACGGCATAGATGAAGTCCTACGCAAGAACTATCGCGTGAAAATAAACAAGAAGAAAACAAAAGTAATGAAATGTAGTAGAAATAACAAAGATGGACCACTGAATGTGAAAATAGGAGGAGAAAAGATTACGGAGGTAGAAGAATTTTGTTATTTGGGAAGTAGAATTACTAAAGATGGACGAAGCAGAAGCAATATAAAATGCCGAATAGCACAAGCGAAACGAGCCTTCAGTAAGAAATATAATTTGGTTTACATCAAAAATTAATTTAAATGTCAGGAAAAGATTTTTGAAAGTGTATGTTTGGAGTGTCGCTTTATATGGAAGTGAAACTTGGGCGATCGGTGTATCTGAGAAGAAAAGATTAGAAGCTTTTGAAATGCGGTGCTATAGGAGAATGTTAAAAATCAGACGGGTGGATAAAGTGACAAATGAAGAGGTGATGCGGCAAATAGATGAAGAAAGAAGCATTTGGAAAAATATAGTTAAAAGAAGAGACAGACTTATAGGCCACATACTAAGGCATTCTGGAGTAGTCGCTTTAATATTGGATGGACAGGTAGAAGGAAAAAATTGTGTAGGCAGGCCACGTTTGGAATATGTAAAACAAGTTGTTAGGGATGTAGGATGTAGGGGGTATACTGAAATGAAACGACTAGCACTAGACAGGGAATCTTGGGGAGCTGCATCAAACGAGTCAAATGACTGAAGACAAAAAAAAAATATATATCCGTAATTCAGGAAGAATGTAACAAACTTCAGGACAAAATGAATTTTAGGACATACGCATATGTACTAAAATGTTTTGTTTGCGAGTTACGTTTAGTGAAAAGATTTCGTTTGTATTTCAGCTACCACGGTAATATGAGGTCGTACTGAATTATTTAGGGTTTAATTAACGAGCAAAATTATTGATTTTTTATGGTTTTCGACAGTGGCGGCTCGTAGCTTAACTTAGTGGAATTACTGCTCAAAAAAATGTTTTTCTGAGTCTTTTCAAGGCCGTGGTTAAAGTTTTCTGTAAAATATAAGAATCAAATAGAATAGTTTGAAGCAGGATAATAATCTAATTCTACACTTTATCTCATTCAAGAATATGGTACACGGGTTTTAAGCACATAACGCTTAAAAACCGTATTCGGTTTAACCGAATAAATAATAAAATGTCAATACAGATAATATTTTTTAGTATTATTAGATAATAACTTAATAAAATGTCCGCCTAAAAACAATACAGTCCAACCGTGCTTAATATAAATTTATATGTACACAGATACAAATATGTAGTTATTTTTTAATAATTACATTCTCTTTCGCCCTTCCAGCGTGTTTTTAAACCTATTTGCCGTTTCAAAGAGCCCCCCCTTACTTTCCGCCATCTTATTTACTGAAAAAACAACTAAACTGCTTTTAGGGAACGGAACGCAAGATTGGCGGGAGTTTCAATATTTCTCCCTACAGATCGCAGAGCCTGGACAATGTCCCTTGCTGCTGTATCTTTCTATTTCGGGCGGATTTCATCGGTTATTTAGTGGCGGTTATAAATTTTAAATTTTATATATGGACGGATTTGGTAATTTGCGTGCCTATCTGTATTGACCATGGTGTAATTTATTTACTGGTTCTGACCGTGATAGACTAAGCTTTTGAGCCTAGTAATCCCGGCATGATTCCCCTTCAGTCCATCCGCTGAAGTACCCTCGGTACCAACACCTGTGGGCTAGCAGGAATGCGCCTACCGGAGCTCTAGTTATTTGGAGGAAGAAATGCGCCCAGTTCTCCGGAGGGAGTCGTATATGCTGACTAAATGAAATTGTGGTCTCTTCGTGGGGTGATGTCTAGCTTTTTATAGTTTTAACAAAATTTAATTGCGAAAACGGTCACTTTCGCGGCCGGAATTTTTGTGCGGTTTCCATTTATAGGTTACGCAATATAGAGGCTCCTAAGCCTGGTTTGTCATTTTTTGATTCTCGTACCGCCTCATCACGATGGTTCGTTTAACACAGTATGAGGCCGTTTTCTTATACCCTGTGGAGTACGGTCTTCTCGGCAGAAAACCGCTTTCGTATTCTTTCCACCGATTAAACTAGAAAAGGGAACGAATAAGGAACGTCCCGTACACACGCGGAGTAAACAAAAAACTACCTTCCACCGGCACGCCAGGATGGGCACTGCGGGAGCGACAGTGCTCTCCCTCACAGCTTCGCGTTCAGCTTCCTATGTACAAAACACCACTCCGCTGGAACTGTGAAGAGCTTAGTTCCATACAAATATTTTTGTATCTTTTTCTTAAACTGGGGGAAGCTACTGACATTAAGCTTAAGGGTTATATATATTGTACAAGTATAAAGAAAGAATTAAAGAAAAAAGGACTCATTATATTAAATATTATCGATAATATCGAATGGAATAGTGAGCCGCCACTGGTTTTTGATCTGAGAAACCGAATAAAATATGTCCCAGAGTACTATCTGTAATACCTTTTGAGAAATCTGGGATGAAAACTAACAAATTAAGGTGTAGTACTTTTTGAGAAATCTCGGGTGAAGACCAAATCCACCGGGTTTGTCTAGTGGTGAACGCATCTTCGCACCACTAGCTGATTTCGATGTCGAGAGTTCCAGCGTTCAAATCCTAGTAAAGGCGGTTATTTTTATACGGATTTAGATACTAGATAGTGGATACAGGTGTTCTTTGGTGGTTGGGTTTCAATTAAACACACATCTCAGAAATAGTCGATCTGAGACTATACAAGACTACACTTCAATTACACTCATACATATCATCCTGTGAAGTAATACCTGACGGTGATTCCCGGAGTCTAAACCTGAAAAAATCGGAAAGAAAAAAAGGAGTGAAAACCAAAAAATTTGCATAAAAAAACTATGTTTTTTATGTTACAAAATCTTATTAAATCGGTAATAAACACATAAAACGTTTAAACACAACTTGTAGAGAATTTAATTCTGAACAAAATGGTCTAAGATAACTTGAATTTATGCTTGTTAATATATATGGATAGCCCTAAATTTATATATATATATATATATATATGTACAGGGTTATCATGAAAGAATGGTGCGGTTTCAGTAATTCATAGGAAGTTTGTAGACAAATTTCAAGATGTTATATTGGTATCCCTAAAAGCCTCCAACCCAAACGTTTGTTTATCAGCAGTTGTAACCACAACGTCAGTTCTTGTATTGTTGTTGCGGTGAGTTTAGCGAGTTACTATGTTCTCGGATAAAGACAAAGCAAAGTGTGTTTTATTGATATCTGGATTAAAATCAATAATTTTAGTTCATTTTTAATGAACTAATCCATTCAATTTTAATTCGGAAGAGATCCACCGCACAAAAATAACATAACACGTCAGTTCAAACGATTCGAAGAAACCGGATCGGTTAAGAAACAGAAATCAACTGCCAGACCAAGTGTACCGGACGAAACGGTTGAACTAATTAGACGATCGCCAATTAGAAGCCCTGGGAAGTTCATACCCCGTCGAAGCGTCGAATTAGGTATTCGAAAATCAACAGTTCACAAAGTTTTACGTAAAAAACTGAAATTACACGCTTATAAAATCCAGATACTGCAGGAATTGAAACCCGATGATGGTGTAAAACGTTACGATTTCGCTGTTGAAATGTCGGACAGAATAAGTGAAAACGAATCATTTTTAGACGATATAATTTTTACAGACGAAGCTACATGCCATGTGAACGGATGCGTTAACAGACACAATTCACGAATACGGGGCTCTGAAAATCTACACGCAATTATCGAGAAACAACGCGATTCGCCTAAAGTTAATGTTTGGTGTGGTGCGATGAAAAATCGTTTAATAGGGCCTTTCTTCTTTGCTGAAAAAACAATTAATGGAGTCGTGTATCTTGATATGTTAACCGATTATCGCTTTCCTCAGCCGGATGAACTCGAAAACATTCATCGACTTCATTTCCAACAAGACGGTGCTCACCCGCACTTCAATGCATCGGTCACGGACGCTTTGAACGAAAAATTTGGAGATCGATGGATAGGCCGGCATGGACCCGTACTTTGACCTCCAAGGAGTCCAGACCTGACACCTTGCGATTTTTTCTTGTGGGGGTACATCAAAAACGTTGTTTATACGCAAAAAATTCGCGACCTAAATCGCTTAAAAAACAGGATTAATGAAGCGATGACAACCGTTAACGAAGAAATGTTTACTAATGTTTGGAGAGGTTGAGTATCGTTTGGACATTTGTCGAGCGACTAAGGGCGCACATATTGAAATTTATTAATCATGTAAAAAAATGTTTGAGACGACAAATTTGAAAAATAAAAAACATAAACTGTAAGTAATTCTGTTTTAATTTAAACCATGTTCAAAACCGCACCATTCTTTCATGATAACCCTGTATATATATATATATATATATATATAAAATCTAATTGTTAGACACATCACAGAAGTTTTCCCTAGGACAGTTTATGAATGGAATCCTGAAGATTACTACAGATACTATATACTATATGCAGATACTATATACAGATAATATATGCTACAGATGCAATCTGTAGGATATATTAGTTTGTTAAATCTTTGTTTGTAATTTTGACTGTAATTGGTGTTGTGTTTTTGTGCCATACGCTAAATAAATAAATAAATAAATATATATATACATACAGACACCTCGCGGCTTCGCTCGTTCTTTATGGTTACTTATGTTTCCTTTCGCAGTCAATTTCCAATTTTTTTTGTTGGTTTTTTTTAGTCGAATGACTGGAAGAAGGTGCAGACAATCGCTTCGCACATATAGTAACATTGGCAATGACTGTATTGATAGAACTGCCGCGCTATTCACTGTCGCAACCTTTAAAACACCGAAATAAAATGGTTTTCAAATATTTATATGAAAAGCATTTGCGAAAATTTACTGCATATTGGTATTTTAGGAAAAAGGGAAAATATGCAATTGTTCGAATTTTGTTTACCCCTTTTAAAAGACGAATTTCAGAAAATCTCGAAACTGGTTTTTAAATATTCACATGAAGGTTACACACACACACCAAAAATCAAGTTGTTAATTTTTAAAAATTTATTTTGTAATAGATATAAAAATTAGTAACTATTTTTTTTTTTTTTTTGTTGTCCTAGACAGACCTTTTAATTTTTTTTTTTGTATGGTGAAAGGTTAAGAAATATGAGGTAAAAGAAAAATAATAGGCTTAAACATGAGGTTAAATGTTTATAAAAAAAATTTAATTAAATTCTACTTTAAATGAAAAAAAAAAACATGATACATTTTTGTAATGTACTCAATTTTATACGAAAAAAATATACATATCGTAATATTTTAGCTTATATATATAAGAGATTAAATATATTACTGTAAAATAATTAATAGTACTTTTTTTTTTTCAATGTAAAGAATTTCATTGAAAAATACTCCCCAGAATTTTGTTCTGATTTACTTTTACCGTTAATACGTGATCGTCTATACATTTCTCTACTGGTTTAATGCGTGGTTGTGTGTCTTTGTCCGTATCCGTTATGATTTATGCTTAGTTAATTATGTAGAAGTTGAACCAAGTATATCCAGTCTCATAACATACATTCGTGTACTGATAATTTGCTTGAATATACGTTATATTACATAATTGAATATTTTTTTATAAAATAGTATTACTTCAATTATAATTGCAATAATTAAACTATATTTAAAATACTTTTATATAACATTAGCAGACCCGGTAATGTGTCGCTATTGCTAGATTTGATTATATATATATATATATATATACTCAATTTTTTAATTTAATCTATAATATACATATATATGTTTTTTAATCTATATACTCGTGTGTGTGTGTGTGTGTGTGTGTGTGTATATATATATATATATATATATATATATATATATATATATATATATATATATATCTACATACACAAGCTTGAGTATAGCTAGATATTGAGTATCTAGCTATTGCTAGATTTGAGTGTATATATATATATATATATTTTAATCTATATACTCGTGTGTGTATATATATATATATCTACTTTATATTTTTGGCGTTTTACACGGAATATCATAGAAAATAAGAGAAATACAGTTCTGGGACCTATTTTTTTCGATTTCCCAGCTCAAAAACCATAAGAGAGAATTGAATTTGCCCCATAATTGACCTTTCCAAAATTTCAGAAAGCCTTAATTTACCCGGAGTAACTGAAACTCGGGCGAAATGTTTCACCCTGTATAACTCGCTAACGAAGCGTTTTCGGACCTATGTTTATATGAACTTTTTTCTTATTTTTAGCCTCTCACACGCACAGACTGCAGAAATAAGACTTGCATTTATTTAAAGAGTAATAAAGGGACTTTTATACTATCCTAATATTTCAGGTAAGATTGTTGAATTAATAATTGTATAAATATTTGATTAATTATGTAACTGTCCACTTTATTAAAGAATTTTAGGTTCGTATCTCACTTTCAAATGAAATAACTTTAAATGAACTGCAGCAAAAAATGTGTATATGTAATTTAACAGGCGTACATGCAATCATATATTGTCAACATCAGATTTTTTTTATTTATTGATGCTAATTAAGTTATTGGGTGGGGGTAAAATTAATTAAACAGCAACATTTTTTGATTCTGGATTAAGAAAAATTCTACACACGCATGCGTGTTTATACAAGTTTATAAAACATATGGAATTGAATGATGGAATGATGTTTTAGCATAGCAGAAAAGGTAAAAATAAATAACTTGTTAATTAAATTAATATTTTATATATATATATATATATATATATATATAAGTAATTTTATATATCGATGAAGCTTAGTTTATAAGCTACTCATTTACCTTTTAAGGTAAAAAAATAAATAGTAAATAAAGACTAAAAAATTACATTTTTTTCATATGTTAATAATTAATTATATATCTAATTCTTTATTAATATATCAATATATATATATATATATATATATAAATGAATGTTTCTCTGTCTGTATGTCTCTTATGCCTTCCTAAACCGTTAATCCGATACCGATGAAATTATGGGCAATGGTTGGACGCATGCCAGGGAAGGTTTCTGAATTAGTTTGGACCCGCTAGGTGCCGCTGGCGTCGAGATATTTCGAAAAAATGTATTTACGGTCCGTTTTGCCTCGTATTCAGAATACATATTACTTACATGGAAAGAATTATATCTGCAAAAAATGAACCCGGTAGATGGCGCTGGGGTTGAGATATTTAGGAAAAATTGTATGTGTGTCCGCTATAGACTAAAAAACTACTGGGCTGATTTATGGGCGGGAAAAAGGGAAATAGGAGAAAATTGAAGAAGAGAAAAAGAGGCAAGGTAAATAGGGAAAACAGAATATAGTGAAAGGTTAAATTTTGTAATGTTCCGTAATGTTCAGTTTTTAATGTTTCATCAAACTTTCAATTGTGTTCATTTAATCTACATATACAGAGTGATTCAGGAGGATAGGGCAATACTTTGACAACTCATTCTAGAGGCTAAAAATAAGAAAAAAGTTCATATAAATATAGGTTCGAAAACGCTTCGTTAGCGAGTTATACAGGGTGAAAAATTTCGCCCGAGTTTCAGTTACTCCGGGTAAATTAAGGCTTTCTGAAATTCTGGAAAGGTCAATTATGGGGCAAATTCAATTCTTTCTTATGGTTTTTGAGCTGGGAAATCGAAAAAAATAGGTCCCAGAACTGTATTTCTCTTATTTTCTATGATATCCCGTGTAAAACGCCAAAAATAGGGTCAAAAACACATTTTTTTTTACGTTTGACGTACTATAACGTTGTTAAATTGGCAATAAATCATACATTTTTTTTTAAACGTAAATTGTAGAGAATTTAATTATAAGAAGATTGATGTAAATAATGTCAACAAAAAAGAAATAAAATTTTAAACATGTCATTTGAATCATTCTGTATATATGCTCAAATTTACCAATAGCGAAGCGTTGCCGGGTCTTTTAGTAATAACAATAAAAAAAATAAATAAATAAATAACAAATATCTGAAGTTGTTATTAATGAAATAAAATTTTATGTACTTTTAAAAATGTGTTTATGTAATTTAATAGGCGTACAAGGAAGTCATGTGGTGCCCAAATTCGTTTTTTTCCGTGCATAATTATTTTTCTACTATATAAGAATATATAACCAATGCCAAGAAAGTATTATAATTTTTCTATCAGTTTTTTTTTAATGAAAAAACAAATATTTAATAAATCAAATTAAGATAATTATTTAATAGTACAATAGAACTGACGAACAGGTCTTAAATTAATGTAAAGTGAAATCGAAACCTCAGTATAAACAAAGTTAATAAATTACGTGAGGTCGTTCTGATTATAATTAACTTGTGATATTCTCACGGTAGCATTTTGTATAGCAGTTATAAAATCCATCTTGGTAAAATAAGCTTGGAACTTTAAATTTTAAAGATTTATTATTGGGGGGGTTTTTAAACTGCAGATATTAAAATTCGGTCCAAACATTTATGTAAATCTATTTTAGTGTTACTGTAATTGGTAAATTTAAAATAATATCCTAGATTGGAAAGATCGTGCGTTTTGTTGTACGCAACTACAATACGTCTGGGAAAACAGGTTTATTAGTGGCCATTCTCACAATTAATCGACAGCGAAGATAAATGCATGAGTGTTCGGTAACAGAAGATAATTTACTATAATGCGTGTCTAATATTATTCTAATCTTAAAATTTGGTCAGGTGACGTTTTTGTGTTAATATATCGTAAAAAATCTGATGTGGACGCCACATGACTTACTTTTACGCCTATTAAATTAAAAGTACGTAAAATTTTATTTCATTAATAACTTCTGATATTTTTTCGTCTTTTTATTTTTACTGTTATTATCGAATAACCCATTACCAGTCAATCTGCATCAATCTTTACCTCAATTTACATCAATCTTTTTATGTTATGAAGATATGTTATGAAAATCCCGGGAGAACTACGTAATACACTCTGTGCGTGTGTGTGTGTGTATTATTATTATTATTATTATACCACTCTTTCAATCTTTTACAAGATGTAGCCTCTTCCAGTCTAGTTCGACAGGTAAGCCTTCAACAGTTCTCGCCATTCTTGTCTATCTTGCGTCTTCCTCTGCCAGTTGCTTTTAATGTCTCTGTCCCATCGATCTGGTGGCCTACCTTTTGGCCTTTGTCGCTCTCTTGGACTACACTCAAGAACCGCCTTTGTCGACCTTCCATCACATCTTCTCCCGATGTGCCCTGCCCATCGCCATTTCAGAGCTTTCACTGTTTCCATTACGTCATGCACTCTCGTTATGGCTCTTATGTCTTTTTCTCTTTTCCGGTCCGTCCTTATATAGCCTAGCATTGACCTTTCTTTGAGGTATATATATATATATATATATATATATATATATATATATACATACACAAGCTTGAGTATAGCTAGATACTCAATATCTAGCTATTGCTAGATTTGAGTGTATATATATATATATATTTTTTTTTTAATCTATATACTCGTGTGTGTGTATATATATATATATACACACACACACACACACACACACACACACAGACTGATTCAGGAGGATAGGGCAATACTTTGACAACTCATTGTAGAGCCTAAAAATAAGAAAAAAGTTCATATAAATATAGGGTCGAAAACGCTTCGTTAGCGAGTTATACAGGGTGAAACATTTCGCCCGAGTTTCAGTTACTCCGGGTAAATTAAGGCTTTCTGAAATTCTGGGAAGGTCAATTATGGGGCAAATTCAATTCTTTCTTATGGTTTTTGAGCTGGGAAATCGAAAAAAATAGGTCCCAGAACTGTATTTCTCTTATTTTCTATGATATCCCGTGTAAAACGCCAAAAATAGGGTCAAAAACACATTTTTTTTGCCAGTTGCTTTTAATGTCTCTGTCCCATGGATCTGGTGGCCTACCTTTTGGCCTTTGTCGCTCTCTTGGACTACACTCAAGAACCGCCTTTGTCGACCTTCCATCACATCTTCTCGCGATGTGCCCTGCCCATCGCCATTTCAGAGCTTTCACTGTTTCCATTATGTCATGCACTCTCGTTATGGCTCTTATGTCTTTTTCTGTTTTCCGGTCCGTCCTTATATAGCCTAGCATTGACCTTTCTTTGTGCTCATATATATATATATATATATATATATATATAAATATATATACGAGAGGTTATCTCTAACGTAAAAACCGTTTCATTGTAATAAAATTAATTCTGAAAACTTTATAAATATTTTTTTATTGCTACATATCTTATACTGCTTCTCTAAATAATCGCCACATGAATTAAGATATTTATCGTAGCGATACACCAGCTTTAATATACCCTCGTAGTATTCGTCTGCTGCCAGTCCATTTAGCCACCGATTAACAGCACTTTTAAGTTCATCGTCACCCGACGAAAAATTCTTTCGGTTTCCCAAAAGGAGCTAAATCTGGACTACATGGTGGGTGATGGTAAATTTCTCATCTAAATTTTCTCAGTGAATCACGTGTTGGACCCGCAACACGAGGACGTGCATTATCGTCGGTCAGCCGGCCACATCGCCAATTTTGATTGGCACGCCGTAATTTACTTAGAATTTTACAGTAGGCTTCTGCATTTATAGTCGTTCCACGTGGGTTGAAATCGGTAAACGGTATGCCAAATCGATCCCAAAAGAATGTGGCCGTCAGTTTGCGTCCAAACGGTTTGGCTTGACCTTCAACGGTCTGGTTGGTGATTGAGGATGACGCTATTCATTTGATTACCATTTTCTCTCTGGCGTGTAATACGAATTTCATATTTCATCGCCGGTAACGATTGAATTAAGGAATTCATCACCTATTTCTGTGAAATGCATCAAAAATTCTAAAGCAGATCCATTCGGATTTTATTGTGATGTTTCGTTAAAGCACCCGACGTTTACAACCCTTTCTAAAGCCTAAACAACGCGATTCATAACAATTCTCGAAAAATCAAGAAAAAAAGGGCCAGTTCTGTAATCGAACGACGATCTTTACTCATATCATCATCCACGCGTTTCAACAAGTCCTCGGTGATTATCCAGGGCCTCCCCAAATGTTTTTCATCGTCCACATTAATTCTGTTATTTCTATACCTTTCACACCATTTTCGGACGTTTTTTTCATTCATTACATTATCACCGTACACAGCAACCAACTGCCTATGAATTACAGTCGGCTTAACGTTTTGGTGGTTTAAAAAACGTATGACTTTGCGTATTTCACATTCGGGGGCAACATCTATTTTTCTATCCATTTTATAACGTAATAACTCCCAAGTAATCAAAGATATTTCAACGCGACAACTTACAAATAACAATGCAGTGTGTAAATTATTAGAGTGGCCATAAACGACACCGGTTCGCCAATCTTAAGGAGAGAAATTTTCCAGCGGTATTTACAATAGAGATATCCCTCGTACATATATTTCTTCAACTGGTTTTCCAGGTACTGCCGGGTCTGGATGTGTGTGTATAGGTAAATGGAATCACCGCTACCGGTTTGCCAGGCTTGACGTACATGTAATGTAAGTGTAAATATACCGCTAAACATGTAATCTGGAACAGACTCTGATCGACCACTCCTGAGACGTGTTGTTAATTGAAACCTAACCACCAAAGCGAACGGTATCCATAGTCTAGCGTTCAAATTCATATAAAAGCAATTGACTTTAAAAAGACTCGAACTTTAGAAATGTCGACTTAAAAAATCAACTGATTTTGTGATGACGAGTATCATAAATACAGAGTGTCCCATATAAAACGCAATCCATCAATCACTCATCCATGAAATTTCAAAAGTCAAGCTTACTCCCCTACTCGTTACTGAAATGGACTCGTCCAACATCTGAACATCGCGGCGACGCAGTAGAACACTACCGATAGTAACAACAATGGAATCATAACGTTCAGTGTATTGCTAGAGACAAGTTGGAGTTTCCGCTAGATGAACGTGTTTTCATTGTTGAGTCGTACGAAATCAGTGGTTGCAGTGCAAGTTTTGTTTCAACATAAGTACCCTGATAAACCATCTCCTAACAAAACATCAGTATTAAGGTTAGTCACAAAATTTTGAGAGACCGGTTCTGTTAATGACAAGGAACACAAAAGATCTGCGTCAGTGTTGAATACAGATACAGTCCCTGAAATCAAAGATCGATTACTCGCCTCGCCAAATAAATCGATCAGACGTTTGTCTGCTGAAATTAATCTAAATCGACTGTTCATCGGGCGACCAAACGATTACAATTACGACCTTATGGCATTCAAACGGTTCATCGACTTCTAGAGCCCTACAAAGAAAAACGGCTACAATATTGTCAACGGTTCCGTCGATTTCTGCGCGAGGGAATTAACGTTACGGATTCGTTATTTTTCACAGATGAAGCACGGTTTCATTCGGACGGCTACGTAAACAGCCAAAACAGTAGAATTTGGAGGGCTGAAAATCCCCACGTTTATCACGAAAAACAATTACACCCGCAGAAGTCGGGCGTGTGGTGCGCGATATCGCGGAAGAAAATAATCGGTCCTATTTTATTTCGGTTCATCGCACTCTCGGAAGAGGAAGACAGACACTGCCGGCTACAACATGACCGTGCGACATCGCACTACGCAGGTTCAACTTCTGATTTCGTCGAGGAATTCTTTGGTAATCGTGTTATCGGTCGAGGCTTGTGGCCGCCGAGATCTCCAGATTTGTCTGCGGCGGATTTTTTTCTACGGGGTTACCTCAAAGAAAAAGCCTACAGCAACAAACCACGAACACTTGAACGATTGAAAGTCGGTATTGAACAAGCTGTATTAAAGATCCGGCCAAAAAACGCTGTTAAAAGAATTGAAGCTTGTATTCAAGAAGATGGCGGCCACTTCCAATATTTACTCTAAATGTAAGGTAATGGATGGTAATAACAAAAATTACATTTACATTTACACATGCCTTTTTTATTATTTCAATACCTACCAATATAAGGTTGGGATGCGTTTTATATGGGACACTCTGTATATCGAGAAAATAAATTTGTAGATTTAACATACATTATTATACAATAGATAAAGAGTAGATTCAAATATATCAAATTAATTAAGCGACTAATGACAAAAAGTAAATAAATAAAATACGTGACCAATTATTATGCATTCTACACGTAAATAGGTTTGATAAAATTATCATATACTAGTACATATATATTTTTTATAGAAATCGAATGTACTATAATTAAAATTATGTAAAATTTTAATTAAAATTGTAATTAAAACATAAATAAATAATTGAAAGTTTAATAGATTAAGAAATTATAATAATTATAAGAAACGTATAATCATGTATATGTAATATATTAGGTTATGCTGATAGATTAAAAAAATAACCTCTATGTAATTTTACATGGAGATTAAAAATATAATTGTGTTACTTTCTCGTCGTTACATTAAAATAAAGATGATGTTAAACGTATTAGAATAAAATAGAATTATACAATAATTATGAAGTATATAAAGAGTTAATCTTTTACTTTTTTACAATTTAAATTAACCTTGTAGCATTAAAAAGATGATAAATTTACAAAGAGATTTTAATAATACAAGGCGGTTTTAATTATTTTAATAATAGTGTATGTACAATATGTTTGCGTATTTTTGATATGGAATAAATGGTTTTTAGTATTTTGATTGAAGCGTGTATATTATTAACTAATTATGAAATGTTAACTGTTTTTTATAACCCAATCCTGTAAAATTTTATATATCAACTTGTTTTACTCACTAGGAGGTGAAACCCTCCCATTGAGTTAATTAGCATCTAATTTTATATTGATTTAATTACATGTTTGTCTAACATTAAGTTTAACGAAATAATAAATTTGTTATCAGGTGAATAATTATTTTATTTAAGGTCCCGTCATTATATATATATATATATATATATATATATATATATATATATATATATATATATATATAAGTATTTCAATGAATTAAAAAATAATTATTAAATTTAATTTTAAAAATATTTTTGAATTTATATATACGTAACAATTTTAATACTTGTAGGCATGAGTCATCAACCAAACCCGAAAAATATATATATAAAACTATTTTCAAGAATAATAATCATCCAATTCTAGGTTTAATAAAATAATTAAGGTATGTAATGGTTTCACTTTTCTTTCTCTGCTGGAAAAGCTTGGAAAGATATTCAATATATTGTTAACCAGGGCTTCCCCCTAAACAGAACTATAAACAAAAAATTATTAAATAAATATTTTAAAAAATAAATAAAGTTATTAAACAAATTTAAAGCTAATTAAAAATTAATTTTATCAAATTTTTCTTCAAAATATTTCATAATTAGCAGACTCGGTAATTGTTCGCTATTGCTACGTTTGAGTATATATATCTAGATTAAATGAGCACAGTTGAAAGTTGGATAAAACATGATGAAACTTTACAAAATTTAACCTTTTACTTTTTCCCATCTTCTCTTTTTTCCCTTTTCCATTTTCCCTTTTTTCCCTTTCACCCTATTTCCCTTTATATTTTTCTTAGAAGAAATAACAAAGATGGACCACTGAATGTGAAAATAGAAGGAGAAAAGATTATGGAGGTAGAAGAATTTTGTTATTTGGGAAGTAGAATTACTAAAGATGGACGAAGCAGGAGCGATATAAAATGCCGACTAACACGGGCGAAACGAGCCTTCAGTCAGAAATATAATTTGTTTACATCAAAAATTAATTTAAAGTCATGAAAAGATTTTATGTTTGAGGCGTCGCTTTATATGTAAGTGAAATTTGGACGATCGGAATACCCGAGACAAAAAAGATTAGAAGCTTCTGAAATGCGGTGCTATAGAAGAATATTACGGTGCAAATAAAGAAGTATTACGGAAAATTGATGAAGAAAGAAGCATTTGGAAAAATACAGTTAAAAGTAAAGACACACTTATAGGCTACTTATTAAGGCATCCTGGAATAGTCGCTTTAATATTTGAGGGACAGATAGAAGGAAAAAATTGTGCAGGCCGGCAACGTTTGGAATATGTAAAACAAATTGTTAGGGTTGTAGGTTGTAGGGGTATACCGAAATGAAACGACTAGCACTAGATAGGGAATCTTGAAAAACTGCATCAAACCGGTCAAATGACTGAAGACAAAAAAAAATTTTCATTCCATATTCCACGTACGCGCTTCAAAATTATGCGGTGATATCAAGTAAACATAAAAAATACTAATTTTATGTGTTTTTAAACCTTATAAATTCGTTTTTTATTTTTGTATTTAAATAAATTTCCTTATTTATTCTTTAATTTTTAAATGCATTTAACATCTTATTCTGTTTATTTAACTTTTAAATTGAGGTTTAGATATAATAAATTTATGAATAAATATATTTATTTTTCTTAATTATTGATTGAAAAATAGCGTTCAAATTCAATTAACTGCGTAATAATCTGATAAAATGCATTAAAATTTAAGGATTGCGATTTGATCTGTATTTACAGTTGTCTTACCATATTGAAAATGTCCATAACAAGTTAATTGTTATATGTTCCATTTACGGTCATTAATCCGACAACATTTCAAACATATATGTCCATAAGCATCTATTATAGAAACTCATCCTTTCCTAGTGGTGAGAATCGAGTACTAGGGTGCGGCTAAGCAAGTTACACACGCAAAATATATTATTTCTATATTCCAGAAAAAGATATTAATTATATTTAAAAATAATATACAGAGTGATTCATGAACAATGTAACAAACTTTTCAGGGTAAGTTTTTTTTTGTTGTTGCTTTTACGATCTCATAGGATTACTTTAGTTCAATTTCTGAGCCAGTCCATTTTGTAATCGATTCTTCTCATTCAAATCGTAGTATCTTTATCTTTTCACCATGCACTGTTACTCTGGATCTAAATTGTTCTTTAACATCATTAACTGCTAGTTATATGTAAAGATTAAAAAGTAATGGGGATATGGAACATCCTTGTGAGACTCCCTTTCTTATTACGGCTTCTTTCTTATGTTCTTCAATTATTACTGTTGCTGTTTGGTTCCTGTAAATATCAGCAATTGTTCTTCTATCTCTGTACTTAAACCCTAATTTTTTTTTAAATGCTGAACATTTTATTCCAATCATTGTTATCAAAAGATTTTTTAAGTCTATAAATGCCAAGTATGTTGGTTTATTTTTCTCTAATCTTCCTTCTAGTATTAGCCCTAAAATTGCTTCCCTTATCCCAATACTTTTCCTGAAACAAAATTGGTATTCTCCTAACACTTCTTTCACTATCCTATCAATTCTTTTGGAATTTTATAGCGTATTATAAAATTCCTTGCCTGACCGGGATTCGAAACCGGGACCTCCGGATGAAGGGCCAAGACGTCCTTCCATTCCACCACGGAAATGGCCAATAAATTGCAATTCTCCAGATGACAAAAACTGGAGCACTGATGACACAAACGTGGCCTGCCTACACAATTTTTTCCTTCTACCTGTCCCTCCAGTATTAAAGCGACTATTCCAGAATGCCTTAATATGTGGCCTTAAGTCTGTCTCTTCTTTTAGCTATATTTTCCAAATGCTTCTTTCTTCATCTATTTGCCGCAACACCTTTTCATTTGTCACTTTATCCACCCGTCTGATTTTTAACATTCTCCTATACCACCGCATTTCAAAAGCTTCTAATCTTTTCTTCTCAGGTACTCCGATCGTCCAAGTTTCACTTCCATATAAAGCGACGCTCCAAACATATACTTTCAAAAATTATTTCCTGACGTTTAAATTAATTTTTGATTTAAACAAATTTTATTTCTGACTGAAGGCGCGTCTCGCCCGTGCTAGTCGGCATTTTATATCGCTCCTGCTTCGTCCATCTTTAGTAATTCTACTTCCCAAATAACAAAATTCATCTACCTCCATAATCTTTTCCCCATTTTCACATTCAGTGGTCCATCTTTGTTATTTCTACTACATTTCATTACTTTCGTTTTGTTCTTGTTTATTTTCACGCGGTAGTTCTCGCGTAGGACTTCATCTATGCCGTTCATTGTTTCTTCTAAATCCTTTTTACTCTCGGCTAGAATTACTATATCATCAGCAAATCGTAGCATCTTTATCTTTTCACCTTGTACTGTTACTCCGAATCTAATTTGTTCTTTAACATCATTAACTGCTAGTTCCATGTAAAGATTAAAAAGTAACTGGTAACGGCCCTTCCATTCCACCACGAAAATGGCCAATAAATTGCAATTCTCCAGATGACAAAAACTGGAGCACTGATGACAGTAATTAAGGTAAATCAATACCAGTTATAATTACTATACTCTTAATTAAATATTTACAGTACAGATGCATTTGTTAACATTATGCAAATAAGAAATATTAAGGTGTCTTCTAAGTCTTCTAAGGTGATACTTTTAATAACATGCAAAAAAGGAACAATTTTTTTTTGTTCAATAATCCAAACTTACTGCTTGTCTCATGCGGGTGCGCCTGTTACGTTATTATTAAATACCGATCAAAATTAAAAGATTTGTTTTTTGTTCCATAAAACATCTTTCTTTATTTGTTTTTTCTCCTTTTTAAGGTTTTCATTTTTTATTTTCCCATCTAGATAGGCGCTGTAACAGTACTATAGCTCTAGAAGGGAAAGTATTGTAATCGGTCAAATTTGGATACATGCGGTTTTCACCGGATCTTAATGTTTTGACATCTAAGAAACCCAAAAAATCAGATGGAAATTTTCCAGATGTTCTTATGTATGTCTGTGTTTGTTCGGCGTTGGCTTATAAATTATTCTATACCTCCAGAATTACTGGACCGATTTTGACAAAACTCGGTCAGATTATTTCTATATATGGGGAATTGATTACATTAAATTTTCAACGTAAATGGTCAAGGGGATGAGACTCTAGATCAAGATCAGCCTAAAATTCTCGAGATTTCACCTTTTTAAGGTCATATTTTTCTTAGACACATTTGTTAACGATTAAAAAATAACAATATTTACAAAAAAAAAGTTTTTGCAAAACGCATCCCCACCCTAAAAAAATGCTGTTGTAGTCGACCGCTATGTTTTGACGTCACAGTTGAGCGGTAGATTTAAATAAATTAATAAAGTATAAAAAAGTAATTCGGTCTGGCCGGGTCTCGAACTCAATCACCCGGTCGACTCGGTACCTAGTCCGTTAAGCCTCGCGGATACAGCGATCTTCCGACCGTACAAGCAAAATTTTTGTTCCTGGTTGGTATAGTGGTGAACTTGTCTTCTTAAATCAGCTGATTTGGAAGACGAAAGTTCCAGCGTTCAAGTCCTAGTAAAGGCCATTACTTTTATACGGATTTGAATACTAGATCGTGGATACCGGTGTCTTTTGATGGTTGGATTAACCACACATCTCAGGAATGGTCGAACTGAAACTGTACAAGACTACACTTCATTTACACTCATATATTGTATCCTCTGAAGTTATACCTGAACGGTAATTCCCGGTGGCTAAATAGGAAAAAGAATGTTAGTACCGACCGTTACCACTAGTACCGCCACACTCGCGCAAATTAAATATGGTATGCACGCGCCCGCTTCAGTTAGAATCATTGAATTAAACTAAAAAATATTATATTTAAATATCATGATTAATATTTTAAATTAAGTTGTATGTTTAAATATCAGAAACAACTCTTACAATTGAATTTTGTATTTTGGGAAAATCCTACAATTGTGTTGTCAATTTTTTTTGTTAGAATTAGATAAACGACGATTAAAATTCTATGAACCCAATCAATGCTAAACAAACAGATGTTCTTGAATTATGAAGATCAAGGTAGAAGAAGTGTTAACAGATAAAAGAACTCAAAAATTTCAATATAACAGAAAATGAGTTTCTAAATCGAAAAGAATACAGAAAAAAGATATTTGAATCAATGGTTCTTATAGGTGGAAAGAAAAACTCAATAGATGAGAATGGACTTAATAAAGAAAAGCCAAACGATTCGAAAAAAATGAAGAACGTCTGGAAGAAAGAATATATGTAATCATACTCTCCTGGTCTTTGAAAGAAAAAAAAGAATAATCGTTATTTTATTTAATTAGAGTTTATTTTACAAAAATAGTTGTATAAATTCGTAAATTAATAAATTATTTATATTATAAAGAAGAAGAAAAATTTTTTTTGAAATCCAAAGAGATTAAATTGTATCAATATAGAAAGATAGTCGTATTTTACGTAACCTAATCCATATTGTACATTCTTACATGTATATATTGATTAGAGAAAGTGATGTTAAATGCATATACGTACATTAAGATAAAATCATTTTAATGTTATGTTATATTAATAAATACTTATAGATGTACAAAGAGATTAAAATTTATCAATACATTTTTACTTAAGTACATTCCTTGTCCATTCGTGCAAATATTAATGTTAATTCAAAATAATCAGTGTGTGAGAACATAGTGAAAAAAATTTTTTTTAATGTTATACATTAATAAATGATTATGTATTTCCAAAGAGATTAAAATAATCCAGCATGTGTGTATATCTCTGTGTAAATTTATATAGTGCAAGGACTATAGATAATAATAATAATAATATTTACCACGTGGAATTAACATAACATAATTATTTTATTTTTACAGCAGCAGTTAGGTTTCGTTTTGAAGTCACGATTCTCTTTGTATTCAATTCTACAGCTTATAATAACTACCATACCACGCCATACTGTCTCTATACAGTAAAATACAACACAAAAAAGAAATAACAAGATAGACTACCAAACCTAACCTAGCAACATAAAATCTCATATTTATAGTCAGTCGGAGATGTTTAAATTATTACGCCAGCTCCACTATTTGTTAGTAGTAATAATAATAATTTCAACATTTTTCGTCACGATAAATATATTCTTCTCTTTTTTTTTAGTTTTTAATTTTCTTTTTTACTACTTTATTTATTTTGCTTTATCTCTTTGTATCGGTAGTTATCTTTTATTGTATTTATTGATTTAATTTGAAACAAACACAAAAGAGGAATAAAATTAATATAATAATAAATTGAAGATTTTTTTATATTATCTCCCCCTCACTCTCTGAAGCTGAATATATTTTACATATAATAATATATTATACAACGGTACATAAGGGAATAATTATTAATTTTAAATATTTGTTTTTGTCTTCAGTCATTTGACTGGTTTGATGCAGGTCTCCAAGATTCCTATCTACTGCTAGTCATTTCATTTCGGTATACCCCCTACATCCCTAACAATTTGTTTTACATCCAAACGTTGCCTGCCTGAAAAATGTTTTCCTTCTACCTGTCCCTCAAATATTAAAACGATTATTCCAGGATGCCTTAGAATGTGGCCTATAAGTCTGTCTCTTTTTTTAACTATATTTTTCCAAATTCTTCTTTCTTCATCGATTTACCTCAACACCTCTTCATTTGTCACTTTATCCATCAATCTGATCCGCTTTGGCGGCCGACGTCGCCAAAGCGTATCCGGGAACCCACACCGCCCGGCCGGGTCTCGGTGTTTTCATTCATTCACACCTAACGGACCCCACGAGTCCCCGTTCCATCAAGGGAACTCGCATACCAGAGCATGTGAACCCTCAGGAACGGGGCTGTCCGCCCAGCCCTGCTATAAACTAAAACCCTCAGTATCATAGTCGTCTTGCATCATCTTATTTTATTCTGAGGAATGCTCTTGCAAATATTGCAAAATTATGTCAGTTTCCGGACATAGCCAAGAGCGACTCCGAGAGCTGCTCCGGTCGGCTATGCATCAGTCCTGCATTTATACGATGTTCCTCCCATCGTCTGCACACAAAAATAGTGTGTTCTGCATCGTCAACCGCATCGAAGTAACAACAGATGGATTTCGTATTACACGCCAGAAAGAAAACGGCAGTCAAGTGAATGCCGTCATCCTCAATTACCAACCTGACCAACAAAGGTCAAACCACAGTCTTTTGGGATCGATTTGGCATACTTTTTTCCCCCCCCCTACTCTCCCCGACCAGATATCCAATTAAGTATACTCAGTCGGGGAGAGTGTCCTTTTACTCTCAAAGGAGGCGTCCCCCACCCGCCGGCTATACGTCCGGCACGGCAGGTTGGCCTCCCCGGTCTCGGATCTTTTGTTTTACATTGCCTGCCTCTAATCCCCCGCTTTAGAGCCAAGGTCCGGCTATGCCGTCCCCCAGCGCCTCAGCAGGGAACCGGGACTCGGTCTTTACGCCTTTGGCCTCTAATCGACAGCGCCGACCCCACAAAGAGCCTAGGCTCCCGCAGGGACGACCCCGCCGACCGGGACTTGGTCTTTTATTTTAACCCAAACTCAAACTCCTCTGGAGTTCACCCCCTTCTCAGGTACCCGCACACCAAGGCGTACAGGCCCTCCATGGAGTGACTGTCCGCCCTACCCTACTGTTTATACTCCCATTCTTCTGTCTTCATCATTTGGCATACTGTCATTCATCATTTGGCATACTTCTGATCGATTTCATGCCACGTGGAACTACTATAAATACAGAAGCCTACTGCGAAATTCTACGTTACGGCGCTCCATTCAAAATCGTCGACGTAGGCGGCTGACCGACGTCGTTCACGTGTTGCGGGTCTGATAAGTGATTTATTTAGAATATACGGATGGGAAATTTACAATCATCCACTATATAGTCCGGACTTAACTCCTTCTGATTACCATTTGTTTGGGGAATTCAAATTCAAATTCTTTTATTTCTTTCACTTTTACAAAATTAATAATTAATGGAGTAATCCTAATACTAATTATAATATTACTTAACTTTTTCATACTTAATTTAACATTTTTTTTTTGTAATACAATTTAATATTTATTACTTAACTTAACTTAATTATACTTAATTTATTTGATTTATAATCGGAAGTGAGTTTTGTAAAAGATGAAAGATTAGGTGTCCACAAGGGTCTTGCCCGTTTTGTGGCACCATCCCTTTTATATTAATCTGTTTAGTTAGAGTAATGGGACAAAAAGGAAACAGTTTTATCTTATATAGGAGGATTAGTTTTGGTTCAATTCATGATTTACTCTGGTGGAAATTTATCTTTTCTGCAGTTAAGTATAGAGAAGATCAATCGTCGTCAAATATTAATGTTTACTAATAAACCTTTTATCCAGTAATACCCGTTAAGTTATATATGTAAAAAATCTATTACTATGTTAAGACCAATAGTATAAAGCATTTTAATTAATTATATATGTAATCGTAAATCATGTAACATACATGTAACATACTTTCAGCGTCATCAATATTAATTAGCCATCGTCTTAATAGCTTTAAGAAATTGAAAGAATTGTTGAACGGTAAGCAATTCTCCGGGGACGATTAAGTTAAAAATGCTGTTAATCGGTGGTTAAATGGACTATCGACAGAAGAATACGACGAGGGTATATTAAAGCTGGTGTATCGCTACGATAAACGTTTTAATTCATGTGGCGATTATATAGAGTGTAAGGTATACCTCTATAAGCTATAGGTATAGGTATCGGTAGTATAAAGTTTTCAGAATAAATATTTTTACAACTAGCTCCCAGTCGCAGCTTCGCTCGCGCAATATAGTTACTTGCGTTTATCGTAGTGGTCAATCTTTTTGTATTTTATATTTATTAGTCAAGTAACCGGAGGCAGGTGCATTCAGTCGCACATACAGTAACGGTGGCATATCGCATTTCCCGTTGCTAGGTTGTTTCAGTCGAACGGGATCGGGCTGTGTGTATTCGGTCGCTTTCCAATCTTGACTGTCTTTCGTCTTCATCTCTGTCGCACGAACAGTTTTCATCATACGTGCTTTTTTTGTATTTCTCCCGATCGAAGTATGTCTTTTAGGCGTGGTATGATGTTTTGAAAACAGATCACAGAATTTAAAACATCGCAATTAAATACTTTACACGCTTTAAATTAGTAACACATACATGATAAACAAAAGCGGCTATTTATTTATGTTTTTAAACGGCTGTAAAAATTGTAAATGAATGAATCGTAAAAATTACATATGCATGTCCGCTAAATCGATTTAAACTTAGGAATAACTGTACGTTAAAACTTGCCCTTTTCAAAATTAATCGATTCAAAAAAATGTTAGCTAAAAATTAAATTTTTCTTGAAAATCAAAGTCATTTTCAAAATGAAATAAGCTTTAAGGAAGAAATAAAGTGTTTTAAATTTCGTTATGTCAGAGGTCCAAAAAAATGAGCCATGTTCACCGCAGGGGTTCAAAGTGTAGGTGTGCAAAATTTTAGACAAATCTGTCCGGTAGATCTCGAGTTAAGTTGGAACAGACTGACAAAATCATTGATTTTTATATACAGGTTATCATAAAAGAATGGTGCCGGTTTCAGTAATTCATAGGATGATTGTAGGGAAATTTCTAGATATTATATTGGTATCCCTGAAAGCCTCCAACCCAACAGTTTGTTTTTCAGCAGTTGTAACCGCAACGTCAGTTCTTGTATTGTTGTTGCTGTGAGTTTAGTGAGTTACTATGTTCTCGGATAAAGACAAAGCAAAGTGTATTTTATTGATGGCCGAATTAAAATCCGTAATTTTAGTTCATCGTGCGTTTCGAAATGAATTCGGAAGAGATCCACCGCAAAAAAATAACATAACACGTCGGTTCAAACGATTCGAATAAAACGGATCGTTTAAGAAACAGAAATCAACCGGCAGACCAAGTGTACCAGACGAAACGGTTGAACTACTTAGACAATCGGCAATTAGAAGTCCTGGGAAGTCCATCCCCCGTCGAATTAGGTATTCCAAAATCAACAGTTCACAAAGTTTTACATAAAAAACTGAAATTACACGTTTATAAAATCCAGATACTGTAGGAATTGAAACCCGATGATGCTGTAAAAGGTTACGATTTCGCTTTTGAAATGTCGGACAGAATAACTGAAAACGAATCATTTTTAGACGATATAATTTTTACAGACGAAGCTACATTCCACGTGAATGGATGCGTTAACAGACACAATTCACGAATACGGGGCTCTGAAAACCCACACGGAATTATCGAGAAACAACGCGATTCGCCTAAAGTTAATGTTTGGTGTGGTGCGATGAAAAATCGTGTAATAGGGCCTTTCTTCTTTGATGAAAAAACAATTAATGGAGTCGCGTATCTTGACATGTTAACCGATTATTGCTTTCCTCAGCCGGATGAACTCGAAAATATTCATCGCCTTCATTTCCAACAAGATGCTCCCCCGCACTTCAATGCATCGGTCACGGACGCTTTGAACGAAAAATTTGGAGATCGACGGATAGGCCGGCAAGGACCTGTACTTTGGCTTCTAAGGAGTCCAGACCTGACACCTTGCGATTTTTTCTTGCGGGGGTACATCAAAAGCGTAGTTTATACGCAAATAATTCGCGACCTAAACCGCTTAAAAACAGGATTAATGAAGCGATGACAACCATTAACGAAGAAATGTTACTAATATTTGGAGAGAAGTTGAGTATCGTTTGGAAATTTGTCGAGCGACTACGGGCGCACATATTGAAATTTATTAATTATATAAAAAAATGTTTGAGACGACAAATTTTAAAAATACAAAACATAAAATGTAAGTAATTCTGTTTTAAGTCAAACCATGTTCAAACCGCACCGTTCTTGTATGATAATCCTGTATATAGAAGATGAAACGGACTTTAGAGATAATTTCTCTTGGGTCTCACCGTAACAATGAGTAATTCTCTCTTTTCTTTATACCATTCTAATTTGATCAAAACCTTGAATTAGAAAGCAATAACATAATACTTTTCGGAATTATCGTTAACTAATGTTACGGATGATTTCTTCATCTTTCGTTTGTTGTTTGTTGGTATTTATTTATTAACGATTGTCGTTTATAAAACACAAGTAATGTACAACATTGTACACACAAATATAAATATTGTTAGTTAATATTTTCGTATTCCAATCATCATGAAATCGTGATATTACGTAATTATTATTTTTTTACTATTATTTTTATACGCAATGCTTGTATAATTACGTATTATAATTTAATACTATTATAATAGCCGTTAAAAAGAAACCTAAGCGGTTGAATCCCGTTGATATTTACCTTTGTTTAACGTAAGTCGAGATTATTTATATAGAGTAGTGATATTTATACAAATTTTATATGCTATTTTAACAGGTGACGGAATATTTTATTGCATTTGTAAGGATGTAGCGATTGTGTTTTGTTTGTCCGTGTTATTGTAGTAGTAAATCTGCTGATGCCAAAGCCTGACTTATTTTTATGAAACGTGCCGTGAGTAACGTATTTGACCTTGAAATATGACCTTCAAAAGTGGCACGCGATTATTGCTACAGTATATCTACAATGTATTATATATATATTTTTTTCTTCATGAACTTAAAATTCTTTTCTTTTTTTGTTCATCATACAATCACCCTGAATCACTCTCTCTCTCTCTCTTCTTCCACCTCTTTTCCAGTCTGAACATCATTTTTTAGTTATTTATATAGTATATGAAACAATAATAATTTAAAGGTTGTCAAAACGTATTTGTTTCACGTGTATTTTTGTTTTTTATTTTTTCCTTTTATAATTATTAATTTTTTATTTTTTTTGTTCCATAAATAATCTTTTATGCGACATAAAATTATGTATTTCATTTACTTTTCTATTATTTAAAAAAAAAAAACATTTCTGCCAATCTTTTATCAGTAATTTTTTTTATATTTCAAAATATATGTATTTTAAAGTTAGTATTAAATAACCCTGTATTTAATACAGGGTTATCATAAAATAATGGTGCGGTTTTGAACATGGTTTAAATTAAAACAGAATTACTTACAGTATATGTTTCTTATTTTTCAAATTTGTCGTCTCAAACATTTTTTTTACATAATTAATATTTTTCAATATGTGCGCCCTTAGTCGCTCGACAAATGTCCAAACGATACTCAACTTCTCTCCAAACATTAGTTTACATTTCTTCGTTAACGGTTGTCATAGCTTCATTAATCCTGTTTTTTAAGCGGTTTAGGTCGCAAATTTTTTCTGTATAAACAACGCTTTTGATGTACCCCCGCAAGAAAAAATCACAAGATGTCAGATCCTGGACTCCTTTGTTACATCTTTGTACTCCATTGAAAATGTTACAAAAAAAGAAATGTGAAATGTGTAGGAGCTCCATCAAGTTGGTAATACATTTCAATTCGTTTTGCTAAGGGGTTATTTTCCAGAAATATAATTAATTCATTACGTAAAAATTCCAGATAATTTCTCCCTGTGATACGATGTTCTAGTATGAAAGGACCAATTAATTGGTCATCTATGATACCATACCAAACATTCACTGAAAATCGTTGCTGGAAATTTTTTTCCACTGTAGCATATGGGTTTTCTTCAGACCACCGATGCGCATTCTGTGTGTTGTTTATTCCGTTACGAGTGAAAGTAGCTTAGTCCGAAAATAGTATAAATGGAATTAAACGTCGATTCCTATCAACCCGTTGACAAAACTGCAGCCGGTTGGCGTAGTCACCAGACTGAAGATGTTACACTTTCTGAATATGAAAAGGATGCAATCCATTATTATTTAATGTCCTCCATACTCTACTTTGTGAAATATTGAGCCGTGTTGCAATTAATCGTGTGCTCGTTGCCGGACTACGTTGAACCATCTGCAGAATGTTTTCACCTTCATCAGCGTGATTTGCTTGTTCAGATGAAATATGAGCGCTGAGAAGTGTACCGTTCTCATTAAGATTATTAAAAATTGTAATAAATACTTTACAATTTGTTACAACACGACCAGGATACTTATGTCGATATTTCGTAACCGCTGCCGCAGCACTTCCATTGCAAAATCCATACATGAAGATCACGTCGGCATATTCGGCATTAGTGAAGATACGCGGCATTTTTCAAAAAAAACTAGTCAGAATTTCACTTTTTTTAACAGATTTGATTTTTATGGTCTGTAAAATGAATACAAAATTACACTTCTTAACAGTTTTCTGAAATTTTTACGATAAGAATTCGACGTAATACTGCAAACACGATTGATCAGCGAAAGGTTATTTCACACATTATCACAATTAACTGACAATGAGTAGTTAAACAAATTGTGATGAATAAAATCAGTGTTGCCAACTTGTTTTCCGTAGGTCTAAAATTATTGTACCTAGTAGAGACATCTGTTTTCTTTTTTTGTAATATTTTCTTCTAAGTTTTCGTCGGTTTTGTTGTTAATAAAAGTCGACATGTTTAAAATTTTATTTCTTTTTTGTTGACATTATTTATATCAATTTTCTTATAATTAAATTCTCTACAATTTATGTTTAAAAAACGTATGATTTATCGCCAATTTAACATCGTTATTGTACGTCAAACGTAAAAAAAATGTGTTTTATACCCTATTTTTAGCGTTTTACATGGAATATCTTAGAAACTAAGAGAGATACAGTTCTGGGACCTATTTTTTTCGATTTCCCAGCTCAATAACCATAAGAAACAATTGAATTTGTCCCTTAATTGACCTTTCCAGAATTTCAGAAAGCCTTAATTTACCCGGAGGAACTGAACCCGGGCGAAACGTTTCAACCTGTATAACTCGCTAACGAAGCGGTTTCGGACTTATGTTTATATGAACTTTTTTCTTATTTTTAGCCTCTAGAATGAGTTGTCAAAGTATTGCCATGTCCTCCTGAATCACTCTGTATAGACATATTCAGTCTGTCCTTAAAAGGTGAGACCAAACTCTAGAAGTGATTCTACTTAACATATGGAAGAAAAAATATCCAGGGAACATACGTCCGAAAACGGATTTTTTTCTGTGTCTACCATTTTGTGTTTTTAAAAAAAAAATTATTTTTCAACAACGGTTGGAGATCGTTCTCTCTCTCTCTCTCTCTCTCTCTCTCTCTCTGTCTGTGTGTGTGTGTGTGTGTGTGTGTGTGTGTGACAGATTTTTCTAAAATTTTGCACACCTACACTTTGAAGCCCTGCGATGAATATAGGCTAATTTTTTTGGACCTCCGACGTAATGAAATTTAAAACACTTTATTTCTTCCTTAAAGCTTATTTAATTTTTTCAAAATTACTTTGATTTTCAATAAAAATCTAATTTTTAGCTAACATTTTTTCGAATCGATTAATTTTGAAAAGGGCTGAGGTTTTAACATACATTTATTCCCAAGTTTCAAACGATTTAGCGCACATGCATATGTAAATTTTACTATTCATTCATTTACAATTTTTTACAGCCGTTAAAAAACATAAATAAATAGCCGATTTTGTTTATCATGTGTGTGTTACTAATTTAAAGCGTGTAAAGTATTTAACTGCGATCTTTTATATTCTGTGATCTTTTTTCAAAACATCATACCACGCCTAAAAGACATTCTTCGATCAGAAGAAATAAAAAAAAGCGAGTATGATGAAAACCGTTCGTGCGGCAGAGATGAAGACGAAAGACAGTCAAGATTGGAAAGCGACCGAATACACCCAGTCTGATCCCGTTTGACTGAAACAACTGAGCGACGGGAAATGCGATATGCCACCGTTATTTTATGTGCGACTGAATGCATCTTTCTCCGGTTACTTGACTAATAAGTATAAAATGAAAAGATTGACCACCAAGGGAAACGCAAGGAACCATATAGCGCGAGCGAAGCTGCAACTGGGAGCTAGTATATTATAAAATGATGGAAATTAACAATCAAATGTTCCAGTCATTTTAAATTTAAAATCTTGTTACAGGTTTATTAAATAATATTTTTTTTTCATTGGATTGTTTAATTTTTAATTAATTTTTTTAATAAAAATGTAGAGTTTTTAAATGTCTATTCAAATAGCAATGGTTTGTACATTTTAAATACCATTTTTTTAAAAAAGAAAAAGATTTAATATTTTTTAAACTTTAAATGGATTAATATTAAAATAATAATTTTCATCCAAAATTTATTTTTAAAGACCTATTTAAATACCGAAATAATAACATTAATGAAGTTTATATTAATAAAATAATTTAATTATTAATATGTCTAAATATAACAACAAAAATCAACAAAATAAATTAAAAAAAAAAATGTTATTAAACATTATGTTCTCGTATTTCTTTTTTTTTTTACAAATTTTTTTCAGTAATATCATGTACGTCTGGAATGAAATGTGGTTTTGTGGTTTTGAGACATGTTATTATGTAATATAGAATATTAATTCAAACCTTACTTGTTTTCTAGGTCAGTTACATGTTTTGTTACACATTATTTACTGTAAGGTTATATCTAGCCTATTTATTATTTTAATGTAACCATATTATTAGTGTTATCTTTTAATTTATTGTATTCAAACCTATTTAAAAAAACATATTCCTTATGCCCGTATTTTAACTATATATATATATATATATATATATATATATATATATATATATATATATCAATTTAACTTTTTTTTTTTTTATTTACAGTCCGTTCTTTTTTCTAATTAACAGAACCGTCTGTGTCCTTCACATAACTATCTGATGATAAAATTGTTACAAATGAATTTAAGCAACACTGGAGTTACTTAAAAACCTTGACGGTGACCAAATAATAATATATCTATGATTTTTAAAAATGCACTGTTTTTTTTTATGCTCCTTCTGATAAATTAATTACCCTTTCTGGTGCGAAAAGGGTAATTATTATTGACCGAATAAAAATACTCATGGTTTTTTTTTTACGCCATCAAATTATATTTAAACAATTTTTTTAATCGATGAATTAATTTATATTGTACAATATAACGAAGGCATGTACATGGGAATATGAATATAGAAATTTATAGCGTACAAGAATGGGATTCGAACCCGAGATCTCTGGATTAAAATCCGAGACGCTTCCACTCTGCCCTGGAGATCGGCATTAATATATCTGTTGTAATTTTTTTTTATAATTACGTAATTTGAGGTAATTTTATCATGTTTTGGAGATTAATATTATGACATACGAGGTGTGTAAGAAAAGTAATGAGACTGACTTTTTACTTACCAATGTTTTTAAAACAACAATATTATCCCCTTCAAAGTAGTTCCCTTGGGCAGCTACACACCGGCGGAGTCGTTGTTCCCACTCCTGGTAGCAGCGCTGGAAGGCTTCAACCTGTAGGGCTTTTAATTGGTCGGTCACAGTCTTTTGAATGTTCTCCAGAATTCCAAAATGACGTCCTTTTAAGACATATTTCAATTTCGGGAAAAGGAAAAAGTCACAAGGACTCAAATTAGGTGAATAGGGGGGGTTAAGGAACCGTAGAAATGCTTTTTGAGGTCAAAAATTCCCTGGTGGGAATGGCCGTGTGACACGGGGCATTGTCATGATAAAATATCCACTTGTTTGTAATGTCTGGTCTCACGCGAATCACTGTTTTCCTGAGCCTTTCAAGGAAACTTTTGTAAAACACTTGGTTGATAGTTTGTCCTGGAGGAACAAATTCTTTGTACACGATACCCCTATTGACAAAAAAGCAAATCAGAACGGTTTTGAATTTTGATTTGCTCATTCGACATTTTTTTCGGTCGAGGAGATGACGGAGCGTGCCACTCTTCGCTTTGCCGCTTTTTTCAGGATCGTACTCAAACATCCAGGATTCATCACCTGTGATCACACGATTGAAGAATTCTTGGTCGTTGTCGATCCTCTCAAGAAGATCAACGCACACGTTTCTTCGATCATCCTTCTATTTCGTTTTCAGGTTTTTCGACAACAATTTCACACAAACCTCTCGCATGTCCAAATCGTGTGTCAAAATTTGATGTACGGTGTTAGCGTTTAAATTTAACTGTTCACTCATCATCCTTATTGTTAAACGACGGTCTGATCTCACAAGAACCCTGACACGCTCAACGTTTTCGTCAGATTTTGAAATCGAAGGTCTCCTTGGGCGAGGTTGAACGTGTTCTCAGCCTTCCAAAAATGATTTTTGCAAGCGGAAAACTTGTGCTCTTGATAAGTAATGTTCCCCATAGGCTTTTTTTAACTTTTTAAAGGTCACACTCGCAGATTCCCCAAGTTTAACACAAAACTTGATCGAACAACTTCTAAATTCCGATGCTTCGTTTTTGTAACACACAACAAAAACAGAACTTCATTGATGGCGTTGTCAAAAATAATATGTTGGCTGAACGGAATTGAAACTCCTACTGAGCATGTGGAAAGGAAGATTATGCGTAATTTATATTTCCGGCTGG
The DNA here is from genome assembly GCF_047948215.1 of Lycorma delicatula. Classification (NCBI taxonomy): domain Eukaryota; kingdom Metazoa; phylum Arthropoda; class Insecta; order Hemiptera; family Fulgoridae; genus Lycorma; species Lycorma delicatula. The sequence continues at coordinate 18,620,655 of NC_134467.1, forward strand.
CTTTTGCGCGGGCTGAGGCTGACATATCGAATTTTTATGCTTTTGTACACGTTTACTTTAATTTTTTACAAAAATATTGTCCAGAATACACTTATTATTACTTAAATCGATCTATCTCGACAAACTCTAAACACAAACGCACGAATCACCCCGCTAAGTCATGAGCTACAATGAATGAAAATGAGCGAGAGCGCCAGTATTGGCCGATCTGCGCTGTTTACCCTCCCTGCCAACCCGTTCCCCAGTGACGCAAACTCAAAGTAGTATCGGCGAGCTGAACCCACCGGGTTGGTCTAGTGGTTAACGCGTCTTCCCAAATCAGCTGATTTGGAAGTCGAGAGTTCCAGCGTTCAAGTCCTAGTAAAGCCAGTTATTTTTACACGGATTTGAATATTAGATCGTGGATACCGGTGTTCTTTGGTGGTTGGGTTTCAATTAACCACACATCTCAGAAATGGTCGAACTGAGAATGTACAAGACTACACTTCATTTACACTCATACATATCATCCTCATTCATCCTCTGAAGAATTATCTAAACGGTAGTTACCGGAGGCTAAACAGGAAAAAAGAAGTATCGGGGCGCTGACCCTGCAAGTTATAAAGTGACATCGCATTTGTGTCTCTGAAACTAATAGTTAAACAGGACGACATAGACCTTTTCCTTACGCTACAAATTTCTTTTCTGCTACCCGTATGTTTCAGTGTGATTTTAAAGACGTTTCACGTACAAAAAAAAATGTATTTTATGATTTAAAACAGAGGTTCCAAACTTATTTTTCTCATAGACCACTTTCAAAATTTTGCTGGTTCTGGTGGATCCCCTACAGCTACATTTCTACCATATTTCCAATCGACGGAAAATATGTGAAGATTAGATCTAACTATGAAAATTTGCGTTACGGCTGAGTTCCACGAACTAACAGCTTCCGAAAAAAAAGTGAGAATTGATCGGTTAATTTTTGATCGACTGTGCTGTGAGTGGATGTCAAAAAAGTAAAGTTGGCCGATCAAAAAATATGCTTCCATCCAACTTTACATTTTTGACATCTACTCACAGCACAAGAAAGCAATCGATTCTCACTTATTTTATTTAGAAAACTTCCCGTTCAGAGTGGTAAAAAGCAAAAGAAAAATAGTATATTTTTTTGTGTTGCATTTATTCAAATATGTAATCGTTACGCTATTAATTATTATTGTTATCATATCGCAATGCAATATAATAAAATTGTCGTAATATAATTAAAATTAAACATTAATAACGTAATGTAGCTTCTACAATGACAATCACAAAATAGTTACAATTTTAATGGGAGGGATGTACTTGATGGATTGACAGCAAATTATCAAGTTTTGTTAGGAATAAGCGCAAATCTCCCCGTTCTGTGATATTGAATCTGCTCCTTTTTTTTTTATAAAAGGTTTGTAACGACACTAAAACTTTTTTCGACAAGATATGACGAGGGAAACGCTATCAAACGCTTTCTCGCAATTCGCCACAGTCCAGGATATTTTTCTGGTATTTCTGCCTGCAGCCAAAATGTTTGATACCCTCTTTTAAATTTCACCTTCAGCTCCTCATTAGTGCTAAGCTCGAGTAGCTCCTCTTGTAATATAACATTCTCCACTTCCGTTTCATCAAACGGATTTATGATCCGTGGTGGTATTTCAATCGTCAGAATATCTTCAAATCTGATTTTGAAGTTATCACGCAGGGCGATTAAATGTTGAACGTATGTCTGAATATCCTCATCAAGGCATTCTACCTGTGACAAGTTTGAAAACTTGGAAAATACGCGCCGACTAATATTTTGCTTCATAAATTTCAATTTTCCAAGAAAAGCTGAAATTACACCCTTTGTTTTTATTAAATTGAGACTGTCCCCTTGTAATTGTAAGTTACAGTCGCTGAGCTTCTCAAAACATTATTTGCCTAGATTGATACGCAAAGTCAAGCCAACATTTTAGTTCTTCACTATCGAAACCAGATGAATTTTCGTGGACCCCCGCTTACGAATTGTGAACACCCATTTTTTGGTCACGCCAACGTAGACCCCCGTCGAGTCTCCCGTGGACCCCTGGGGGTCCACCTGGACCACTTTGGGAATCAATGATTTAAAATAACGAATTTTGTTGTTTTTTACAGTAATAAGCTCAAGAATTGCTAGAAATATAGATTTGGAATTTATTCTATTCAATAAAACTTGGATTTTTTCATCCTTTATCAAAGTTTAAAATATGAAAATTTATTAAAGGATCTAATTACAGTATCTCGCGATGAAATTTAATTAATTTCAGGATGTATATTTTAAAAATGAAAATAAATTTAAAATATTCTTATAAAATATTGTTTCGAAATATTTCGTTTTTGAGTTATATTTTGGGAAAGAGTTTCCTGTTTCAATGGTGTAATGAAGCCCTACTGAAATTTTTACAATTTAAATTAAGGAATAGATTTTACGGTTTCATACAGTATTAATTCTAAAAAATTGAAAAAAAACCAGTTACAAACTTCAGTACACTGAAGAATGATTTTGAATCATAACTACAACAATGTTTGAAGATTTTGTGTGTAGAGCTATGCTCTCTGGGAAATATACTCAAATTCGAATTTATTCCAATAATAATTTTACAAATAGATAAAAAAATTCGATTCTCTGGAATAAATAGAGCAAGATAAAATAGCTCAAGCGGCAAACATACCAATATGTAAATGAGCCTAATCTAAATATAGTTAATCCAAAGTTTGTCACATCGAGTCTAGTTCATATTACTAATTATTACATATAAGGAAGTGTGCGGTTCGATTCTTCAACAGTAGTGCAAATCTTTTTATCATATTGTACATTTTCAACACTTTATTTTCATTTTATTCGTTCTATTATGATTTTATTCATTCTAATTTAGAAAACAAAACACTAGTGTCCTGAACACTATCTCTTTTTTCCTGTTTAGCCTCCGGTAACTACTGTTTAGATAATTCTTCAGAGGATGAATGAGGATGATATGTATGAGTGTAAATGAAGTGTAGTCTTGTACATTCTCAGTTCGACCATTCCTGAGATGTGTGGTTAATTGAAACCCAACCACCAAAGAACATCGGTATCCACGATCTAGTATTCAAATCCGTGTAAAAATATAACTGGCTTTACTAGGACTTGATGAACGCTGGAACTCTCGAATTTCAAATCGGCTGATTTGGGAAGACGCGTTCACCAGAACACTGGAAACCCATTTCTTCACCTTTTTAATATAAAAAAAGGTATTTCTTTATTTCTACAAAATTGAACAAAAAAGTTTCCATTTTTTTGGGGAAAAAATGTGTCACATACATACATTTTTTCCTTATTTTCTCTTTGTTAATACTATAACGACAGTTACATGATATTAAACCTTTCCCCACCAAAAAAAAAAAAAATAATAAAATGGAGAATATGAGAATTTTACAAATAATTTATATAAAAATTTACAACAAAATTTTATAATTTTTGTATGTGAAGGCCAAAATTATAATGTTATATTTAAACATACAGATTTAAATAGGGTATATATATATTTTATGTAAAAATAAATCTGCATAATTTAAAACAAAATAAATTTAAAAAAAATTTATACGCTCTTGAAATTAGAGTAAATTAACGCGTTCAGAAAAGAATAACTATGCCACCCATTACTATCATATTATTTTACATAATAATAAAAATATGTAATTACCTATTATTACGCATGGCATACTTTTTAACGTGTTTTATATCTTACAATCTTGCATTGATTTGCATCAACTAAGCAATTCGCACAAGGGCTCACGTTCCAAGTTAGATATATATATATATATATATATCTCATTCATACGCTCAGGATCGCGCTACATATTCACACATAATATTTCTTTCTCCCCCCGTGGTGATTTTACTACTTACGACCTTATTCTATTTTTTCAATTTCATCTCAATGAATAGATTTATATGTACCGAGTGTATATGTAAAGTGAAACCAGGAGAATTTTTATTAAGCTAAATCTAAGTATTTCTCTCATTAAAATAATGAAAATAGTTCATATATTGAAGCGGGTTGATTAAAGCATATTTACATTCTTCGGGGATGATCTTGGTTTCTCAAATTTCTTTGTTCTCTAGTTTTTCTCTTAGTTTGTCTTTCGCAAATTTAAACATCTCTGTAAACATCTCGAGTCTTCTCCGTTTGCTTTGTTTTTTTTTTAAAGATTTAATCGCTTTTTGTATTTCTTCTTTGGTTTTAGCGCACCGATCGAAATAACTCATTTAGTGGGGAAAAAATTGTTACCTGGACTTTTATAAGTGGAAATGGTAAAGGGGCTTATAATAAATGTAAAAAAAAATAAATGTGAGCTAGGGTGGTGGAGGGTTGATTTGGGGGATTGAAAAGGGATGAAAAATGGAATTATTGCGATTTCCGGCAAAAATTGACGTCAAAAAAATTTGTTTTTTTGACGTCGTTTGATACGGAAAGGTATACTTTCACCAAGTTTCGTCAAAATTAAATTATTTTTGCGGAAATGAAAAATAAAAAACCAAAAAAGGAAGATTTTTCGCATTTTTCTTGGTTATTTTGAGGTTATATTAAAAAGTGACCTTTACAAAAGTTGTAGATTTTGCATTTTTTTCATCCCAAATCACCTCTCCACCACCGCTGCTCACCCTTTTATTTTTTTTACATTTATTATAAACCCCTTTACCATTTTCGCTTAAGTCCAAGCAAGAAATTTTTTTCTCTGTGTTATTTGGTGGACTTAAAAGGTTTAGATTCTGAGGTGTTTTTGAGGATATTATTATTTTTTTATTTAATTTTAATAAAATCAGTTTTATTAAAATTAAATAAATAATTACGTTTACAATGATTGTTTAAAACCTCTTCGTTCACTTTTAGCATAATGTTATGGTGGATTTAAAATTCCTTGAGCTGATCTTTAGTAATTAATTAGTTAGCAATCATAGTCGATGTATAAAATCCAGTGTATTTTTTTTTTTACATATTTAGATAAATAGACAAAGGAAGGTTTTTTAAAAAGTTAATTAAATTTTAAAGTATGTCACATACACTTGTATATGTCTTTATGTCCTCAATTGTATATGACATTATTTCTCTCTTTTACAAATCTACTCCTGTATAAAAATAAGTATTATATTAATATCACCAACTAAAGATTATAATAAATTATATTTTATACTCTATATATTTATATATATATATATATATATATATATATATATATATATATGAGCATAATAATATGTTTGTTTGAATTTATATACTCTTTAACCTTTATTTATTTATTTTACATTACTTTCTTTTTATCAGATCAATAAAACGAAATGAATTATTATATTAATAAAATACAAAAAAAATATGTATATGAATAAAATATTTTGAATATATATTGTTAAAATAATTACAACAAACAAGATCGGGTGTGTTTTATTGTATAAAATTTAATATTTGTTCGGTTTGATTGATTCATTCATTATTGAATCGTGCATTTGAATCGTTCATTTAGTTCATTATTGTAGTTCATTTAGTACAGTAGTTATTGAAAGGTTAGTTTATTATCTTTATATTTATAATAGAATTTATATGATAAGATTTACTAAGATTAGATTGTATGAATGATGCAAAAAAAAACCAGCTGTTTTTATTGAACAACTATAATCATATCGTACGCGCATTCACGCGTGAGAGTTCTTACATACAAATTTACATTAATATTCAGTACGGTTGTATTTTATGATCATATTTACTGTTATAACATGAAATTACTTCAGGCGGTTTCGTTTTGTTTTCGTTTTCTTCTTTTTTTTTTTTTAATATTATTCATGTAAGTTTCTTCTGTAATTCTATTTCATTTTTATTAATCTCTCCTTATATTTCTATCTATCTTTTTATTAAATTCTGCGTATCGTTCTTTTAAAATCGAAAACCGCCGCGATCTTAATATTATTGCATAATATTTCGATATTACTATTTCGCTGACAAGATATAAACGTTTTTTATTCTTAAACTGTGAATTAATTTTTATTATTACTATTATAACATGTTATTTAATCTTTCTTCTTTTATTGTGTACTATATTCGTTTAAGGATTTTTTAAATCTTTATTTTATTAGAAACAGGTGTTGCTAAATGTATATTTAAATTACATAAATATATTCTTAGAAATTTATACATATTACATTCACAATAAAGTTTTTTATTTCGTGACTGCGTAAATAATTTAATAATTCTATTATTTTCTTATAAATTAATTAATTAATATAAAAAGTTGAATTAATTGATAATTACGATATAATTAAATCAATTTTTTAATTTTTATTATAGTAAATATTATGTTAACACGTGCATGCGTATTAAAGAATTATTTTAAATAAGTAAGTATTAAAGATTTATTTATAAAATATTACATCATTTACGCTTTGATTAAATATGTTTATTTTAATTATATATTTAGTGTGTAATATGTTGTTTTTATTTTTCCTATTTTATACATTTTAATATTTAAAGTTCTACGCAGAATTTTAATATTTAAAATTTCAGTCTAGTATTTTATTTTATGTTATTTAATCATTAAGTAATATAAAAATATTTTTTATCTATTATATAGGGTGTCCCATATAAAACGCAACCCATCAATCACTCATCCATGAAATTTCAAAAGTCAAGCTTACTTCCCTACTCGTTACTGAAATGGACTCGTCCAACATCTGAACATCGCGGCTACGCAGTAGAACACTACCGATAGTAACAAAAATGCAATAATAACGTTCAGTGTATCGCTAGAGACAAGATAGTGTTTTCGCTAGATGAACGTATTTTCATTGTCGAGTATTACTTCAGTACGAAATCAGCGGTTGCAGTGCAAGATTTGTTTCGCCATAAGCACCCAGATAAACCGGCTCCTAACAAAACATCAGTATTAAGGTCAGTCGCAAAATTTAGAGAGACCGGTTCTGTTAATAACAAGGAACACAAAAGATCTGCGTCAGAGTTGAATACAGATACAGTCGCTGAAATTAATTTGTCTAAATCAACTGTTCATCGGGGGACCAAACGATTACAATTACGACCTTATCGCATTCGAACGGTTCATCGACTTCTTGAGACCGGTAAAGAAAAACGGCTACAATATTGTCAACGGTTCCGTCGAATTCTGCGTGAGGGAATTAACGTTATGGATTCGTTATTTTTCACAGATGAAGCACGGTTTCATTCGGACGGCTACGTAAACAGCCAAAACAGTAGAATTTGGAGCGCTGAAAATCCCCTCGTTTATCACGAAAAACAATTACACCCGCAGAAGTCGGGCGTGTGGTGCGCGATATCGCGGAAGAAAATAATCGGTCCTATTTTTTTCGAGTACACCATTAATGCAGAACGATATCAGGATATTTTATTTCAGTTCATCGCACTCTTGGAAGAGGAAGACAGACGCTGCTGTCTACAACATGACGGTGCGAGATCGCACTACGCAGGTTCAACTTCTGATTTCGTCGAGGAATTCTTCGGTAATCGTGTTATCGGTCGAGGCTTGTGGCCACCAAGATCTCCAGATTTGACTGCGGTGGATTTTTTTCTACGGGGTTACCTCAAAGAAAAAGCCTACAGCAACAAACCACGAACACTTGAACGATTGAATGTCGATATTGAACAAGCTGTATTAAATATCCGGCCACAAACTTTGAAAAAGTTGCAAGAAACGCTGTAAAAAGAATTTAAGCTTGTATTCAAGAAGATGGCGGCCACGTCCAACATTTACTCTAAATGTAAGGTAATGGATGGTAATAATAAAAATTACATTTACATTTACACAAGCCTTTTTATTATTTCAATATAAGGTTGGGTTGCGTTTTATATGGGACACTCTGTATAAAAGAGAATGTCCTGACTGATTCACCGACTCATAATCAACGTACAACCAAAACTATTATAGGTAGAGACTTGAAATTTTAAGGGTACCTTCGTATCTATAAGTAGGCGGGCATTAAGAAAGGATTTTACGAAATTTTGATTTTAAGGGGTTCAAATCGATAAAAAATTAAATTTCGTGTTAACAGCGCTATCTGTTGGACGTAAAAGCAACATACGCTATACTAAATATTTTACGATTCCATTTCAATGTTTCCGATATGTGTGTCCGGTATAGACTAAAAAACTACTGCAGCAATTTATGGGCGGGGTTAAAGGGGGAAAGGGAAAAATCTAAAAAGGGAAGAAGGGGAAATTGGAAAAAATAAAAAAGGGCAAAACGCAGAAAATGGAAAGGGAAGTAACGGGAAAAAAACGGGAAGGGAGAACAAAAGCGAGCCATAACCCTCTGATCGTGACGGGAAACGTAAGTAACCATAGAGCACGGACGAAGCCGTGATGGAAATGTTACATTTGGGATAGTAATGCATTTTTTATTTATCTTTATTGGACTTTTATATTGAACTATTTTAATTCGTTCATAAAACGGATCGGTCTAACAAATATTGTTCAATTTTCTTATCTTCCTTTTTTTGTTTTCTTTATTTATGTTTTGGGCAACAATTCATTGTTTATCGTATATTCCTTTAGTATTTTTCATAAAAATTTTTATTTACCGTTTTATAAGGATTTAATTAAAATCTCAATATAATATTGTCGATTAAATATTTTTTTTTTATAAAAAAATTAGTATTCATTAAAAAAGCATTGTGAGTGAAGCTACATCTATATTGTGAACGAAGTCGCGACGGGGTACGCTAGTAAAAATATAAACCCAATTTAATATCCTATTTTATAATATATTACAAAATAGCATAATTATTTTTCAAATAAACTTTATGTTTTATGTATTTTTTTTTAAATTCAGCTAAAATCGTTGTACCAATAATTTTTTTTAAATTAATTCATTTTTTATGTTTCTTACGTAAAATTCATAGATTTTTTTTTATGTTTACTTAATATCACCGCATAATTTTGAAGCACGTACGTGGAATAGGGAATGGGAATTTTTTGTTGTCTTCAGTCATTTGACCAGTTTGATGCAGCTCTCCAAGATTCCCTATCTAGTGCTAGTCGTTTCATTTCAGTAATACCCTCTACATCCTACATGCCTAACAATTTGTTTTACATATTCCAAACGTGGCCTGCCAACACAATTTTTTCCTTGTATTTGTCCCTCCAATATTAAATCGATTATTTCAGGATGACTTAATATGTGGCCAATAAGTCTGTCTCTTCTTTTAACTATATTTTTCCAAATGCTTCTTTCTTCATCTATTTGCCGCAACAGCTCTTCGTTTGTCACTTTATCCCCCATCTGATTTTTAACATTCTCCTATAGCACCATATTTCAAAAGCTTCTAATCTTCTAAGCTTCTAATCCAATATTAAAGCGACTATTCCAGGTGGCCTATAAGTCTGTCTCTTCTTTTAACTATATTTTTCCAAATGCTTCTTTTTTCATAGATTTGCCACAAAAACTCTTCATGTTTCACATTATTCACCCGTCTGATTTTTAAGATTTTCTTATAGCACTACATTTCAAAAGCAACTAATCTTTTCTCCTCAGGTTCTCTGATCTTCCAAGTTTCACTTCCATGTAAAGCTATGCTCCAAACATAATCTTTCAAAAATATTTTCATGACTTTTAAGTAATTTCTGATGTAAACAAATTATATTTCTGGCTGAAGGCTCGTTTCGCCTGTGCTATTCGGCATTTTATATCGCTCCTGCTTCGTCCATCTTTAGTAATTCTACTTTCCAAATAACAAAATTCTTCTACCTCCATAATCTTCTCTCCTCCTATTTTCACATTCAGCGGTCCATCTTTGTTATTTCTACTACATTTCATTACTTTTGTTTTGTTCTTGTTTATTTTCACGCGATAGTTCTTACGTAGGACTTCATCTATGCCGTTCATTGTTTCTTCTAAATCCTTTTTAGTCTCGGCTAGAATTACTATATCATCAGCAAATCGTAGCATCTTTATCTTTTCACTTGTGCTGTTACTCCAAATCTAAATTGTTCTTTAACATCATTAACTGCTAGTTCCGTGTAAAGATTAAAAAGTAACGGAGATAGGGAACAAATTACAATAGGGCTTCTTTTTATTAGAAGAGCTGATATTCGGGTGAAATCTTTTGCTAGCCGTAACTTGAAAACAAAGCGATTCCAGATCTATTCGTGGGACACTCCGTATGAGAAATATATATATATTTTTAATTCTTTTATTAAATGTCGGTAATTTAATTCTGTTATAAACAAAAAAAAATATATTTTTATATTAAATTTTTAACAAACTTACACTTATTTTAATTTAACAAAGCGTTTCCAGACCTATGTTTATTAGAATATTTTCCATTATTTTCACCAGTAGAACGTGTCCTGAAAATTTCTTCGTTAGACACTGTATAATTATTGTTACTGAATATAATTAAAGTTATTAACTGCTTGAAAATTTAATTAATTAGTAGGTTACAATTTAATTATAACCAGACTGTATTTCTGAACGATACATCTAATAGGTTACGTACTATAGTAACGTACAAGGTGATGTTGAGGTCGGGTGGCTGACTGAGTAAACAGTTTATTACGTCATAGTATAGGAGCCAACCTACTCAACGTAAGAATGATAATTAATTGCTTCAGTCTTTCTCCCTCTCCTTCATTCTCTTGTTATTCATCTTAATATCAAATGACCATATTATCTTACAAAAAAGATCCGGTACATATGATATTAGATTTCGTTGAACTATTTATGATTCATAAAAAAAAAAATATATAGTTGAATTATATTTAATCTGTGAGCAAAAGATTTATCTTGGTAATAATAAATTACACCTCCGGTTTCTAATCGTAATTCTTTTCCAAGAATTTTTATTTGTAAAATAAATAAAAATAATAAAAATTGATTATAATATTTTATTTACACGGAACGGGAAGCTATTATTTATTTATTTACATGATATCACAAGAATAAAAAATTTTACAATAAATAATTAAAATATAAAACCCACTTACCAAAAAATCTTTTAATACTTTCTAGCGCTTTCGGAAACGAATTCCATCTTCAGGAACTTACATTTTTTTATATTTTTCTTAAAAAACTAAAACTTTGTACGTAAAGCGTATAAAATATATAACGGTAGTCGTCACGTGGTTAAAATTGTAACGGCTTAACACGTCCTGTCATTAATATCAATCAACGGTGGAGAAATTTATAACAGGACGTTAATTTGACATAATTTTAAAACCATGACCACCACTGTTATATATTTTACATACGTTACACAAAAATGTTACTTAAAACGACAAAGTTTTAGTTAATAAAAAAATGTTAATTTCCTGAAGATGTAATTCGTTTCCGAAAGCGATAGCACGCATTAAAACATTTATTAGTAAGTTGATTTTATATTTTAATAATTTATTGTATAATCATACCGACGGGTCATATTTGATAATATTATTAAAAATATTAACTTGTTATATTTGAAACAATTTTAATTTAAATCAATCAGCCTAAGTCGTAACTCTTTTTACAATATTTTAAAGCAGAATTTTTATTTCTAAAAAAGAAATAATTTAACACAAAATTAACTGTTGCATGTTTTCTAATTGCACAGAGTGATTCACGAAGAATATAGCAAATTTTCAGAACATGTTCTACTAGTAAAAATAAAGAAAAAAGTTCATATAAACGTAGATTCGGAAACGCATCGTTAGCGAAAGATTTAGTCCTAATTTTTGGGTCTTCGGTAAAATTAAAGCAGAATATTATATAATTCCTGTGCCAGGAATTATAGTTTACCCAAATTAATAGTTAAATTTAGTAGTTTATACGAAATCTGATTTGAAAAATTGAAAAAAAAATCTGATGTAAACACCACATGACTTCATTATACGCCTATTAAATTAGATATACATGATATTTTTTTTACGATAAAAAGCGCATAACATTTTATTTCATTAATAAATTCTAATATGTTTTCATATATATTTTTTATTGAATTATTATTTATTGTAATTTTTTTATAATCAGAGGCTAATAATTATTAATAAATCAATATCCAGGGAGTTTCATAATGTTCTTCGGAGTTACAAAAATTCAGTACAAAAAACTGTTTCACTTATCTAAATGAAAGTTGTACGAAGTGATGCAGGGACTCAAACAGTTTTTGGTAAAATCTATAAATGTTCAATACGCGCTCCTCTGGTGACACGGCACACATCAACACGAAAGTCTAGCTCTTGCCAAACTCGTTCTAAGGTGTCATTTTCGATAGAGTTGATCACATTGATTATACGATCCTTTAGCTCAGGGATATCGTGCGGCATCGGTGGAATAAACACCTTATCTTTCACGTAACCCCAGAGAAAGAAATCACATCGCGTGAGGTCTGGTGATCTTTGTGGCCACAGCATAATGTGTTGGTCTTCTTCAGACGCACGTCCTATCCAGCGCCGAGGTAATGTTGTGTTAAGGTACTGTCGAACCTCGTTATGAAAACGGGCAGGACAACCATCTTGCTGGAAAATGAAGTCGTTGAGTAGCTGGAGGCGTAAGCCATAATTGTAACATATCCAGGTATATCATGCCGGTTACTGTCGTTTCGATAAAAAAAACGGCCCATACACTGCCTCACGAGAGATCGCACAAAAACCGTTTACTTTCGGAGAATCCCGAATGCGTTCTACTAACGAACAAAATCGGAAAAAGGAGAAAATTATAAAGAACTGGAAAATAGCGAAAAAGAGAAGAAGGGAAAAGGTAAAAAGAGAAAAAAGTTGAAAGGGAAGAAGGGAAATAGGGAAAAAGAGATAAAGTGAAAGGTTAAATTTTATGAAGTTCCGTAATGTTAATCTTTTTAATGTTTTACCAAACTTTCAATTGTATTCATTTAATATATATATATATATATATATATATATACAGGGTGATTCAGGAGGGTAGCAGGATAGGGCAGCTCATTCTAGAGGCCAAAAATAAGAACAAACTTCATATAAACATAGGTCCGAAAACGCTTCGTTAGCGAGTTATACAGAGTGAAAGATTTCGCACGAGTTTCAGTTCCTCCGGATAAATTAAGGCTTTTCTGAAACTCTGGGGTCAATTAAGGGGCAAATACAATTGTTTCTTATGATTTTTGAGCTGGGAAATTGAAAAAAATAGGTCTCAGAACTGTATCTCTCTTAGTTTCTAAGATATTTTATATAAAACGCCAAAAATAGAGTCAATAAACACATTTTTTTACGTTTGACGTACAATAACGTTGTTAAATTGGCAATAAATCATACATTTCTTAAACTTAAATTGTAGAGAATTTAATTATAAGAAGATTGATGTAAATAATGTCAATTTATGTATATATATACGAGGTGCGACAATAAAGTAATGAGACTGATGTGAAAAAAAATGTTGCTTATCGTTTTATTCATGTTTAGTGGTCTCCTTGAAAGTAGTTCCCCTCTGATTGCATACACTTATTCCAGCGCTTCTGCCATTGATGGTAACATTTCTGGAACTCATCTTCTGTAATATCCTCCAGGACCCTCGACACAGCTTTTTGAACATCTTGTGTTGTTTGAAAACGGTGTCCCTTGACCGCCATTTTGACTCTTGGAAATAAAAAAAAGTTGCACGGAGCGATATCTGGTGAATAAGGTGGCTGTGGTACTACTGAAAATTGTTTTGAGGTTAAAAATTGCTGTACTGACAGAGCAGTATGGGATGGCGCATTATCGTGATGCAGAATCCAATTATCAGCAATGTCGGCACGGACACGAAGAACTCGTTTACGAAGTCTTTCTAAAATTTCTTTGTAGATATATCGGTTAACTGTTTGTCCAGGAGGCACCCGATCTTTATGAACAATTCCCTTGGAATCGAAGAAACACACAAGCATGCATTTCACTTTTGATTTTGACATGCGAGCTTTTTTTGGTCTGGGTGATCCCTTTGAGCACCATTGCGAACTTTGGCGTTTTGTCTCTGGATCGTATTGAAAAAACCAACCTTCATCACCAGTGATAACACGGCTCTCAACAAATGTGTATTGATTTCCGTTTGTTCTAACATATCGGCTGCCACATTTTTCCGTGTTTTTCGCTGTTGTTGTGTGAGATTTTTGGGGACCTTTTTACACAAATCTTTCTCGTACCATGATCTTCAGTTAATATTAGACGAACCGTTTCTCGATCGATGTTGTGTTCTTCTGCGATCATTTTCACGGATAATCTTCGATCAGATCGTACGATTTCACGCACCCCGGTCAAGTTGACATCTGTCCGTGAGGTTGATGGTTGTCCACTGCGGTCTTCATCTTCAACATTCGTTCTGCCTTCACTAAAAATTTATGCCGCCGAAAAACTTGAGCTCTCGACATAACCTCCTTTCCAAAAGCCTTCTGAAGCTTACCGTAAGTTGTCGTCGCTTTTCACCCGATTTAACGCAAAAAGAAATGGCATACCGTTGCGCAATAATTTGCGGTTTCATTTCTGTGACGGGAGACACAAACACGTGTTCACTTATTACAGCACAACTCACGACTCAGCAGTCGCATCAATGTGCCGCTTGGACTAGAAGTAGCTTATAGACCATGGTCAAAGATGGTGTGCCTACACATGCTGCAGGGTTGCCACATCTTGCAAAGAAAAACAGTTTCATTACTTTATTGTCACACCTCGTGTGTATATATATATATATATATATATATACTCAACTCTAGCAATAGCGAAGCATTGCCGAGTCTGCTAGTTTACTATAAACATGATAATTATAAACGAATCAACTATTTACACAATTGAAAAGGTGGTATTTCTAAGGGAGGATGAACCTATGTTATTAAACGATAACAAATTATAAAATGTATGCACAATATAAAATCATGTATAAAAATCCACTAAAAAATCCGCGTGATAATTCTATATTTCTTAACGACGTACGTAAATGATATAATGAAGATTATTAACTAAAAAATGCGTAGGTGTATGCGCGCACGCCCGTTCCACAAATTTTACCGTAATTTTAAATAATGTAATCGTTCAATGATTTTCTTACGTTTTGTGATTTTAAAACCGGTTTTTATAATTATATATACTATTTTAAATATACAATAGTATCTCATTTAGTTTGATGTGCTGTCACAGTTTATAAATCTAATAAATAAACGTTTCTATCCATTACAAAAAAAAAATGATTTAATATATACGTTTAAGAATTATTTGTAATGTTGTTTAGTAATAAAATAAGCTTTGACAATAATGTTAATTACTGATAAAATGAGAATTCGATTGTTATTTTTTATCGAATTTTCTTTTATCACAATCTTTGATTACTATCGATTATTCATCGGTTTATTTTTTATTTGTATGAATCGATAATTTCTTCAAAGTTGATTTTTAAATTGTTGTTATATGGTTGTGATTGTCAGATTACATTTATGCCATATTATTATACTATTTTTAACGAGCTAAAGTTCTTTATAAATTTTTTGACAACCAATTATAAAAAATAAATTCTTTTTATGATTTTTTAACATCAATCTTTTAAATTAACGGTTGTATTGTCATTCTTTTTAAATATATGTTTATTAATTTGATTAATTGTGTTTTATAAATTAATAATAATGTTAAAATTTACTTTAACCAGGTACTAATTAGGGATATAATCAAACGTTGAAACGTTTTGACATATAATTTAAGAAATTGAAGAGTATCGATTGTGGAAATGAAAAATAGTATATTTTTTTTCGAATGCATAATTCAAAAACTACAGAGTGATTTTTTAGTCCTGTTACCCAATTGTTAATGTCTGGTAATTTTTTTTATCAGAAAGGGAAATTTTGTTTTGTGAAACGAAGTTGGTAGCGTTACTCAATCGGTATAGATATTACTCGCAATGCGAGTTGATTCTTCTTGAGCTGTGTAAACTTTTGTGCCGTTTCCGGTCGTGTTACGAACTGAATGTCTTTTACCATAGAACAACGAGTTTTCATTGTTGAACAATATTTTGCTACGAAATCGTACGCGAGTGTAAAAGAATCGTTTCAAATTAAATTTATTGGTGTTCCTCCGCCAGAAAAAATGTCAATTTCTACGCTAGCAAACCGATTTCGAGAGACAGGTAGTGTTTGCGACAGAAAACATAGCGGTCGACCAACTCTCGCTTGACAGATCAATTCTCCACGGAAAAGTTTTCGCAAAACTTTCCACGCAAGTCGGTTTGTCATATTCGAGTGTTCAGAAAGCCGGTAAAAAATTGAAACTGTATCCGTATCGGTTACAATTAGTCCAAGAGCTTTAGCCTCCAGATTTAAACAAGCTATTGCAATATTGCCGTCGGTTTAGGTCTCTCGTAAACGATAACGGAATCGAATTTTTAAACACAGTGTTCTTTAGAGATGAAGTTTGGATCCACCTCGACGGTTATGTGAACAGTCAAAACTGTCGAATTTGGGCGGTTGAAAATCCTAACGCTTTACAAGACAAATCTTTGCATCCTGAAAAAATTGGTGTGCGGTGTGCGATATCTCGTCATCGTATAGTCGGACCCGTATTCTTCGAACAGACAGTAAACGGTGAAATATACAGGAATATTGTGCGCCAATTTGTGTCCCTCCTGGAACCTCAAGAACGGTATTGCTGGTTTCAGCAAGACGGCGGTACATGCCACACGTCTCGAGAAACCGTGGATTTTCTGCAAGAGTTCTTTGATGATCGAATAATAAGCAAGGGCTTATGGCCTCCAAGGTCCCCAGACCTCACATCTCCTAACTACTTTTGTGGGGCTATTAAGTTCGAAGCCTTCAAAAACAATCCTCACACTATTGATGGACTTAAAGTCAATTTACAGATTTAATCACGAATATTTCCAATGCGACTAATAAGGTTTCTGCTAATATGCTGAAAAGAGTCCGTGCGTGTATAACCGCAAGGGGTGGGCATTTTGAGGATATTCTTTAACAATTATGTAAGTAATAGCTTTTTATTAAATCTCTTTTGTAAGTAACAAATACGTTTTTTATTCCACCTAAATTTCCCTTTCTTAAATTACATTTAAAATTGGATTACACGACTAAGAAATCACTCTGTATAAAATCCAATAAAACTAAGATATTTTTTATTTTCCTGGTATCATAACTCTAGAGCATTCGTTCTCAAAGTAAGCGATAACGCCCCCTTGTGGGCGCTGGATATCTTCAGGGGGCGGTAGAAGACCCACAAAAAATTAGGGGCGGTCTAACAAGGCGTTGGCTGATTAAAAAAAAAGACAAAAATTATGTTTTCCTGATATTTCAAACTAAAATTAAATACTAATAAAAAAAATTAAAGGGATACCTACCATTTTTTGATAAAAAATTATTTTATTCAAAACACTTTAATTTTGAATTCAAAAGTCTTAGACAGACTAATAAAAAAAGAAATTATAGCTTCAATAATCTACTTTTTGACAGTATACTACAGATTTCAAAAATCATCAAATTAAAAAAAGAAAAATCAGTGAGGAATTACTGTCACTTAAAATATAAGTTACATCACAGAAATAGGATATGCCATGTTTAAAAACAATAATTGCAGTTATTATTTTTAACAGGTAAGTTTAAACATTTTGGGGGCGGTAGAAAATATTTGATTCTCAATGTGGGCGGTGGGCGAAAAAGTTTATAAATCAATGCTTTAGAGCTACACTACAAGAATGAATATAAGGTAAACAATCAAAAAATTGGTGAATAGTTTTTTTGCATTTCTTGACATCTCATGACCCAGGAATTCAAAAAAAAAAATAATAAAAAGGGTGGGGACGTAATATACATACTTACATATGTACTGTACGTTGACGTGTTTGAATCTTAATAAACTTTCATTGGGTAAACCAATTTTGATGAAATTTTGTACAGATACTCGTATATATGAGGCAATTTGTTGGTAACATTTTTGGGGTCAATATCTGCAAGGGGTTAGAAGGGGTTGTTTTTAGGTTGGAAATTTCTCAAAATTTTTCAAACATAACCCCACTTTATAGTTTGCATGTTTATCTTACCATTTTTTTTTTTAAATGTCCCAAAATTCTTCCTTCCTCAAAAACTGAAAATTGATATATTTTTATTTTTGCATATTTTTTAACTGATTTTATCTTACGTATTTCTAGGTATAATAATAGGTACAGGTGACTCCCCCTCCCAAAAAAAAAAAAACATACTTTGGGGAAAATATTGGGAGTGGAAAAGCCAATTTAAGTTTAAAAATATCAATTTTTTTAATATTTCAAATTTTTTGGGTTTATTTAAATTTTTAGTAATAATGCAATAAAATTTCATATACTAGAGGTTATCACTAAAGTAAAAACCGTTACATTTAAAAAAAAAACTTTATTGAACAGTAATAGTCGCTGTGTATTAAATTTTATTGTCAGAAAATTATTAGTTAATTTGATACTAATTTATAAAACTAGAATTAACAATAAATAAAAACAATTACATTTAATCGATTTGAACGTAAAGTGGAGGACATGAAAACAGACACAAAATTACAACAATATTTTTGGCCATAACTTGGGTGTTTGTTAACCGAATTAAAAAAATTAAATGTTATTTTGTTCAAAATAAAAGGCTTAATATTTAAGGTAATAATATACATTTTGATAAAACTTATATTTAAGGAGATATAACAAATTGAAAATTAAACATGGCCTTCATTTTGTAATTTGCAAAGTTATTTTATTGCTGATTTTTTGGTAATTGTAAAACATTATTACTGACACCGCTTACCAAATATTAATTTGATTCGTCTATCTGAACTTGAGATATAAATTTTTATATAAAAATAACAAAATGGCGGATAGGAGGAAAACGAAAAAGAAATTGCCATTTTTCCTAAAGATATTTTTTGTTTAGTTTTACTAATAGAATTCGGTAAAGTATAGGCAGCCTACTATTTTTGAAACACGCTGTGTATATTTATATATCAGATTGTTTTTTTTTAAAAAAACATGTTTCTATGTAAACTTTTCTACTAAAAACTAATTTGATAACTGAAAATACACATATATACAACTAATCTAAGATTTTAATCATTTCGTAATATATTGTTTATAACTTAATAAAAAAAAACTAAAATTAATTTGTTGATAGAGTAATTTAAAAAACTGGATTTTTTTATTTTAGCTGTAATTTTATTGGTTTTACTATCATTAAATTGTATAAGTAGATAATTCCTAATATGGTTCTATTACCAATTATTTCTTATTAAAAGATATTCTTTAAAATGTAAATCCATTTAATTTTCAATTTAAATTTTTAATGTACCATTCATTAGTAATCATTTTTCTTTTTTAAATTATATATGGAAATTTTTTTTGGGTAATATAATTTATTCAGCTTAATTTACTCGTTTATGCATATGTGTGTGTGTGTGTGTGTGTGTGTGTGTGTGTGTGTGTGTGTGTGTGTGTGTGTGTCCGTGTGCGTGTGTAAGGAGTTAAAATTTTATGTTACTATAAAACGACAGTACTGTGATATAATTCAAATTATACGAATATTTCACTGTACTGTGAAATATTCCGTTATACAGGTGAAGGTTGAATAATATTTCTAAATTACATTCTTTTATTTTTTACTTGTTAGCGGATTTTCCAAGAATTTATAGAAATCGCTACTGTTGCGCCGGGTCAAATTTTCTGAAGGTTTGCCAGTGAGGAGGGGATTGACTTTTGTTAACGTTTAGGAGTCTCCTGAACAAGATTATGCAACTTTTATATACATCTGTATGTATTTTATATAAAATAATATTTCCAACTACCAACAATTATTAATAAAAGTATCCAAGCGCTTTCGGAGTCACGTCTTCATCATCAGGGATTATTTAAAGTTAATAATTTAATATTTACGTACGTAATTTTCTTATGTACGAGAGGTTATCTCTAAAGTAAAGACCGTTTCATTGTAAAATCATTTATCATGGAAACTTTATACTACCTTATACTAGTATCCGAGCGCTTTCGGAGTCATTTCTCCATCATCAGGGATTATTTAAAGTCAACAATTTAATATTCACGTACATAATTTGTTTATGTACGACAGGTTATCTCTAAAGTTAATACCGTTTCATTGTAAAATCTATTATCCTGAAAACTTTATACTACCTTATACTAGTATCCGAGCGCTTTCGGAGTCATTTCTCGATCATCAGGGATTATTTAAAGTTAACAATTTAATATTCACGAATATAATTTTTTTATCTACGAGAAGTTATCTCTAAAGTTAATACCGTTTCATTGTAAAATCATTTATCCTGAAAACTTTATACTACCTTACACTAGTATCCGAGCGCTTTCGGACTCATTTCTCCATCATCAGGGATTATTTAAAGTTAACAATTTAATATTCACGAACATAATTTTTTTTATGTACGAGTGGTTATCTCTAATGTTAATACCGTTTCATTGTAAAATCATTTATCCTGAAAACTTTATACTACCTTACACTAGTATCCGAGCGCTTTCGGACTCATTTCTCCATCATCAGGGATTATTTAAAGTTAACAATTTAATATTCACGAACATAATTTTTTTTTATGTACGAGTGGTTATCTCTAATGTTAATACCGTTTCATTGTAAAATCATTTATCCTGAAAACTTTATACTAACTTACACTAGTATCCGAGCGCTTTCGGACTCATTTCTCCATCATCTTGGATTATTTAAAGTTAACAATTTAATATTCACGAACATAATTTTTTTATGTACGAGTGGTTATCTCTAATGTTAATACCGTTTCATTGTAAAATCATTTATCCTGAAAACTTTATACTACCTTACACTAGTATCCGAGCGCTTTCGGACTCATTTCTCCATCATCTTGGATTATTTAAAGTTAACAATTTAATATTCACGAACATAATTTTTTTATGTACGAGTGGTTATCTCTAATGTTAATACCGTTTCATTGTAAAATCATTTATCCTGAAAACTTTGTACTATCTTATACTACTTCTCTATATAATCGCCACATGAATTAAGATATTTATCGTGACGATACACCAGCTTCAATATACCCTCGTCATATTCTTCTGCCGTCAGTTCATTTAGCCACCGATTAACAGTATTTCTAAGTTCATCGTCACCCGCGAATCGGTTACCACTCAAAACTTCTTTCAATTTCCCAAACAAATGGTAATCAGAAGGAGCTAAGTCCGGACTATACGGTGGGTGATCGTAAATTTCCATACAAATGTTTTCACTAAATCACTTGTCGGACCCGCAAAATATGGACGTGCATTATCGTGCAACAGGATGACGATGACGTCGATCAGCCGCTCACGTCGCTGATTTTGAATGGCGCGCCGTAACTTACGTAGAGTTTCGCAGTAAGCTTCTTCATTTATAGTCGTTCCACGCGGCATGAAATCGATCAGCAATATGCCAAATCGATACCAAAAGAAATAAATAGAAAAATATTTCAAACAAATTTAGATAAAATTAATTTTTAATTATTTGTATGTTTTAAAAGATTTTTAATAAATTGTTTTATTTGATTTTTCATTTATTTTTCTTTACATTTTGATTTTTTATACTTTAAGTCTATGGGACCACCGTTAGGTATTGCATCAAACAATGAAATTTGATTTTTTAGCGTGTGAAAATGCCATGCCAGTCCGGGATTGGAACCGGGGACTTCCGGATGAAAGGTCAAGATGCTACAACTCGCGCCACTGAGGCCGGCATTGTTTCGTTTAATACTTAGTTAAAATCTGCCACATTTTAATAGATTTTGTTTTTAATAAACTTCGAAAATTTTTCGTTTGTATTTAGTTTCTGTTAAAATTTTATCCAGAATCAAATTTTCTATAAGTATTGTTTAAAACTTATAGTGGTAAGCTAGTATATTATATATATCGTTTTCTTACTATTTTTCGTTCGCTTGAAAGGAAATATTGTTTAGTCGACTGCCCAAAAAGGAGTATAATGTATTTAGGGTGAATGTATGATTGTTTTACCGTAGCAGCTCAACGGCTGAACCGATATATGTGTATTACCAGTGCCATATATCCCCCTGTCACCGCAAGGAGCGCTAGTTTCGCAGTCCGCCATCTTGGATCCGCCCCTCCCCCTGACCATACCCTTCCATTCTACGCATCTTATAACCTTTTTTTCCTGTTCAGCCTCCGGGAAGCACCGTCAGGTGTTATTTCAGAGGATGAATGAGGATGATATGTATGAGTGTAAATGAAGTGTACTCTTGTACATTCTCAGTTCGACCATTCCTGAGATGTGTGGTTAATTGAAACCCAACCACCAAAGAACACCGGTATCGACGATCTAGTATTCAAATCCGTATAATCGTATGTCTTTATTACGATTTGAACGTTGGAATTGTCGACTTCGAAATCAGCTGATTTGCGAAGATGGGCTGATAGATCAACCCGGTGGGTTCTTATAACCATTCTTTTTCCTGTTTAGCCTTCGGTAATTACCTTTCAGATAATACTTCAGAGGATGAATGAGGATGACAGTTAGACCGTTCCTGAAATGTATGGTTAATTGAAACCCAACCACCCAAGAACACCGGTATCTACGATCTAGTATTCAAATCCGAGTAAAAATAACTGCCTTTACTAGGACTTGAACGCTGAACTTCAAAAGCAGGTGATTTGAGAAGACGCGTTCACCACTAGACCAACCGGTGGGTTAAGGTAAAGACTTAACCTAACCCTTTACCGTCTTGGAATTTCCCTTTAATAAAGATTATAAAATCGTGCAAGATACTGTTATTTTTATTTTTGAGCTATTAAACAACCCTGTGTTTTGAGGCCATCCCTTTGTTTCGAGCAAAATAGAGGTAAAAATTAGAAATTAACTCGTTCAAACTTTTTATGAACTCCCGACTACTGCTCCGGGGACCCAACTACCGCTGAAGAGATACTCCGTCCGATTCCAATGGACGACCGCAACCCTCCCGACAACAACCAAGCTGATATCGTCGGAGACCAGCTTCCAACAGCTCTTCTCAAAGTTACCTACAAAACGGAAAAACGGCCCTATTTCAGGGTCATCACTCGGAAAACCTCACACAGCCCTTTTCAGGGTTACCACAAGGATGGCCACGAGCCATCGAAGCCATATCACCAACCATTGGCCCAGGGGGTGGAAAAAAATGGGATTTTGAAGACAAAAAAAATCATACCTCCCTTAAGAGGCACAGTATCGAATCTGTTTAAAGTGGTCGTTAGTCCTCTAAACATTACCTAAAACTTTTGTCTTAAAAAAGTCTTGGTATCACCAATCCTTACGGTAAGGGATGACCAAAATGTTGCTGGAATTGTAAGAAGATGGGGCTTGTCGTATGCTAAACATGTGAAATTTTCTTCATATGCAACCATTGTCGTATTGAGTAAATTTTAAGTTTTTTTTTTTTAACTTTAAAGTGGAAATCTTTTTATCCCCTACTTAGCACCGGTAAAATCTACCTCCACTTTCAGGTGTACCGAAAGGGATTTTAAATAACTGATTTACCAGTTGAATATATTTCAAATTTTATTAATTTTTTTTTATAAAAAATTTCGTTCAAAGCTGCCTTACTGTAAAATATTAAATCCATTGATAAAATATAAAACCAATATACTGCTAAAATTCTTAAATATATCGATTCTATATATAAAGAAAAAATAAAATTTTGTTATTTTGTATATTGATGTAAATAACGCATAGATTCGTTTAATTAAAATACTTAATAATTGTGTATAATTTCAATTAACCAGCAATTTAATTAAGCCGTGAATAGATAAACGAGTTCATATCAATTTATGTGTAACAAGGTAGTGGATTAGTCACCTTTTAATAATTTATTACATGAATATATTACAGTTAACAATTACAATTAAAATACTACGTTATCTTTAATCCTAATATTCAATCATAATTACATATTGTATGGTGCATGACCCAGTATGAGTGCGCGCGCGCGCGCCTGCGTCTGTATGTATATTTTTTTGCAGTTATATATGATAATGAATTACATTTAGGAAAAGTATGTAATATACAGTACATATATATATATATATATATATATATATATATATATATATATCATAATTTACATTTTTAATATAGTATCAATTTTATTTTATCTTGTAGTATATAGTTTTATTTTAACAGTCTGTACAATAAATAAAAATAAACGTTGTCATAATTGGACATGTTTCTTTCTTTCTTTTTTTTTTTAATTATTATTCAAATTAATGACCGATTTTACTGTGTTATATTATTATAATACTATATACTAGAACCACCTTTATATATATATATATTTGTATAAAGATAAATGAAAAGTAATATAAGAATTTAAATGGTAATAAACATGGTTTAATTAACTTTTATTATTATTAATATTTAATAGTTCCTAGTTTAATTAATATTTTATTTATTATTGTCATTAATAAAATAATCTAAATATTAAATAAATCTAGTTTAATGTAGCATGTAACATGACATTGAAAGTTAATACAATGTTTAATCTATGTTAAATATACTGGTGTAAATAATTAAATTATTGTAAGAAACTGTGGTATTTCGATATTATATTATTTTAATTTTATTTACAATTTATCTTCTTTATCTAAATTTCTGTTATTTAATAATTAAAAAAATATTATCTTTATAACTCAAGCGTCATCTTATATCAAACGAACTATATTATAATAATTATTTTAAATTTATTTTATTTTGTTATGGATATTTAAATGATTTAATTTTTAAATGTAATCTAATAGTCGGTTTAAAATTTAAAGACCCGTTTATTAAAAATCTATATAAATTCTTTTTTAATAAATAATTATTTCGATTTAGTATTACTTTTAAAGGAATTAAAATGCTTTAACATTAACATTCGTTTAATTAATTTTTTTTAAATGTCATTTGAATTTAATTGAAAATACTTTCATAGAAATATAGATATAAATAAATCTAGAGGATTGTAAGAAAATTATATTAATTATTTAAACGTCTTTTATTGATTGACTAGTAATTATATATATATATATATATATATATATATATGCAATATTTTGTACGTGACGAAATTATTTTACAGGATTTAGTAAATATATATAAATAATTAGATAATCTAGGGGGAAAAGATTAGTCTTTAATATATAAATGATATCTAAACTTTTTTTTGTGGGGTACAAAATATCTAGAAAAAAAAGAATTTACTAAAAAGATAGTCAAATAAATATTTGATTAAAAATATATATACTTCAAATATGACATTCTCAAAAGGAGCATGACTTCCTTTTGCACGCCTATTAAATTACATATACAATTTTTTTTAAATGAAAACTAAAACTTTTATTTCATTTTTTTTTTGTCTTCAGTCATTTTACTGGTTTGATGCAGCTCTCCAAGATTCCCTATCTAGTGCTAGACGTTTCATTTCGGTATACCCTTTACATCCTACATCCCTAACAATTTGTTTTACATATTCCAAACGTGGCCTGCCTACACAATTTTTCCCTTCTACTTGTCCTTCCAATATTAAAGCGACTATTCCAGGTGGCCTATAAGTCTGTCTCTTCTTTTAACTATATTTTTCCAAATGCTTCTTACTTCATCTATTTGCCACAATACCTCTTCATTTGTCACTTTATCCACCCGTCTGATTTTTAAAATTCTCCTATAGCACCGCATTTCAAAAGCTTCTAATCTTTTCTTCTCAGATACTCGATCGTCCAAGTTTCACTTCCATATAAAGTGACACTCCAAACTTATACTTTCAAAAATCTTTTCCTGACATTTAAATTAATCTTTGATGTAAACAAATTATATTTCTGACTGAAGGCTCGTTTCGCTTGTGCTATTCGGCATTTTATATCGCTCCTGCTTCGTCCATCTTTAGTAATTCTACTTCCCAAATAACAAAATTTTTCTACCTCCATAATCTTTATTTCATTAAAAACTTCTTATATATATGTTGTTACCACATATATACGTAATTCAATATCGGCGCGCGATAACGGTAGCAACGATGTAAGCGGAGCGCACAATCCAACCGAGTGAGGTCTGGGAATCTCGGTGGCCAATTAACCGGCCCTCCATGTCCTATCAATTTACCAGCAAACTTATCATCAAGACATTGCCTTACTTCATTAGTGAAATGTGTAGGAGCTACATCAAGTCGGTAATATATTTCAATTCGTTTTGCTAAGGCGATATTTTCCAGCAATATAATAAATACATTACGTAAAAATTCCAGATAATTTCTCCCTGTGACACGATGTTGTAGTATGAAAGGACCAATTAATTGGTCATCTATGATACCACACCAAACATTCACTGAAAATCGTTGCTGGAAATTTTTTCCCACTGTAGCATGTGGGTTTTCTTCAGACCACCGCTGCGCATTCCGTGTGTTGTTTATTCCGTTACGAGTGAAAGTAGCTTCGTCCGGAAATAGTATAAATGGAATTAAATGCCAATTCCTATTAACCCGTTGACAAAAATGCAGCCGGTTGGCGTAGTCACCAGGCTGGAGATGTTGCACTTTCTGAATATGAAAAGGATGCAATCCATTATTATTTAATGTCCTCCATACTCTACTTTGTGAAATATTGAGCCGTGTTACAATTAATCGTGTGCTCGTTGCCGGACTACGTTGAACCATCTGCTGAATGTTTTCACTTCGTCAGTGTGATTTGCTTTTAGAAAGCCTTAATTTACCCGGAGGAACTGAAACTCGGTCGAAATCTTTCACTCTGTATAACTCGCTAACGAAGCTATTTCGGACCTATGTTTATATGAACTTTTTTCTTATTTTTAGCCTCTAGAATGAGTTGTCAAAGTATTGCCCTATCCTCCTGAATCAGCCTGTATATGTAGATTAAATGAACACAATTGAAAGTTTCATGAAACATTAAAAACTGAACATTACGGAATATTACAAAATTTAACCTTTCATTATATCCTGTTATCCCTATTTACCTTGTCCCTTTTTCTCTTCTTCAATTTTCACCTATTTCCCTTTTTCCCGCCCATAAATCAGCCCAGTAGTTTTTTAGTCTATAGCGGACACACATACAATTTTTCTAAATATCTCAACCCCAGCGCCATCTAGCGGGTTCATTTTTTGCAGATATAATTCTTTCCATGTAAGTAATATGTATTCTGAATACGAGGCAAAACGGACCGTAAATACATTTTTTCGAAATATCTCGCCGCCAGCGCCACCTAGCGGGTCCAAACTAATTCAGAAACCTTCCCTGGCATGCGTCCAACTATTGCCCATAATTTCATCGGTATCGGATTAACGGTTTAGGAAGGCATAAGAGACATACAGACAGAGAAACATTCATTTATATATATATATATATATTAATAAAGAATTAGATATATAATTAATTATTAACATATGAAAAAAATGTAATTTTTTAGTCTTTATTTACTATTTATTTTTTTACCTTAAAAGGTAAATGAGTAGCTTATAAACTAAGCTTCATCGATATATAAAATTACTTATATATATATATATATATATATAAAATATTAATTTAATTAACAAGTTATTTATTTTTACCTTTTCTGCTATGCTAAAACATCATTCCATCATTCAATTCCATATGTTTTATAAACTTGTATAAACACGCATGCGTGTGTAGAATTTTTCTTAATCCAGAATCAAAAAATGTTGCTGTTTAATTAATTTTACCCCCACCCAAATAACTTAATTAGCATCAATAAATAAAAAAAAATCTGATGCTGACAATACATGACTTCCATGTACGCCTGTTAAATTACATATACACATTTTTTTCTGCAGTTCATTTAAAGTTATTTCATTTGAAAGTGAGATACGAACCTAAAATTCTTGAATAAAGTGGACAGTTACATAATTAATCAAATATTTATACAGTTATTAATTCAACAATCTTACCTGAAATATTAGGATAGAATAAAAGTCCCTTTATTACTCTTTAAATAAATGCAAGTCTTATTTCAATCTAATACTATGTTTTTTTAAATTATTATTCTGTAACCATCAAGAAAAACAATCAGATGTTTCATCAAATTTGATGTGGACGCCACATGACTTACTTGTACGCCTATTAAATTACATATACACATTTTTAAAAAAATTAAAAGTACAAAAAATTCTATTTCATTAATAACTTCTGGTACTTTTTTTTTATTGTTATTATTAAATTAGTATGTGTAGTACTTTTTTTTTTACAATCAGAGGTTAATAATTATTAATAAATGAATATATCTAAATTAAAAAAAAAAGTTAAAAAAAAGGAAATAAGTCTGATTCGAACCGTTGTAAGATCTTGCTAGATCCAAATATTTCATTAATTAAAATCTTATTTTGCTATAACTCTGGAACCAATAATATAAGTACCACTATATATATATATACGAGGTGCGACAATAAAGTAATGAGAGAAAAAAAATGTTGCTTACCGTTTTAGTCATGTTTAGTGTTGTCTCCTTCTAAGTAGTTCCCCTCTGATTGCACACACTTATTCCAGCGCTTCTGCAATTGATGGTAACATTTCTGGAACTCATCTTCTGTAATATCCTCCAAGACCCTCGTCACAGCTTTTTGGACATGTTGTGTTGTTTGAAAATGGTGTCCCTTGACCGCCATTTTGACTCTTTGAAATAGAAAAAAGTCGCACGGAGCGATATCTGGTGAATAAGGTGGCTGTGGTAGTACTGAAATTTGTTTTGAGGTTAAAGATTGCTGTACTGACAGAGCAGTATGGGATGGCGCATTATCGTGATGCAGAATCCAATTTGGATTCTGTCCGTGCGATGTTGGCACGGACACGAAGAACTCGTTTACGAAGTCTTTCTAAAATTTCTTTCTAGAAATATCGGTTAACTGTTTGTCCAGGAGGCATCCACTCATTATGAACAATTCCCTTGGAATCGAAGAAGCACACAAGCCTGCGTTTCACTTTTGAGTTTGACATACGAGCTTTTTTTGGTCTCTGTGATCCCTTTGAGCACCGTTGCGAACTTTGGCGTTTTGTCTCTGGATCGTATTGAAAAAAACCGACCTTCATCACTAGTGATAACACGGCTCAACAAATCTGGATCGATTTCCATTTGCTCTAACAGATCGGCTGCCACATTTTTCCGTGTTTCTCGGTGTTGTTGTATGAGATTTTTGGGGACCATTTTTGGACAAATCTTTCTCGTACCGAGGTCTTCAGTTAATATTAGACGAACCGTTTCTCGATCGATGTTGAGTTCTTCTGCGATCGTTTTCACGGATAATCTTCGATCAGATCGTACGATTTCACGCGCCCTGGTCAAGTTGACATCTGTCCGTGAGGTTGACGGTCGTCCACTGCAATCTTCATCTTCAACATTCGTTCTGCCTTCACTAAAAATTTTATGCCGCCGAAAAACTTGAGCTCTTGACATAACCTCCTTTCCAAAAGCCTTCTGAATCTTACCGTAAGTTGTGTTCGCTTTTCACCCGATTTAACGCAAAAAGAAATGGTATACCGTTGCGCAGTATTTTGCGGTTTCATTTCTGTGACGAGAGACACAAACACGTGTTCACTTATTACAGCACAACTCACGACTGAGCAGTTACATCAATGTGCCGCTTTGACCAAGGTCAAAGATGATGTCCCTACAGAAGCTGTAGGGTTGCCACATCTTGCAAAGAAAAATCAGTCTCATTACTTTATTATCGCACCTCGTATATTGAAAAGCTCTCAATGAAAGCTTATTACTGCAGTTAAGAAAAAGTCCAAAATCCAAATTGTTTTGGATTTTTGGACACTTTTGGTGTATTCGATTGCAATCAAAAAAAAAGGAGGTGTACAACTAAATGTTACAAGTGTCCTAAATCCAAAATTTCAACATCTTATGGTTAATCGTTTTTGAGTTATACGAGATACATACGTACAGACGTCACGCCGAAACTACTCAAAATGGATTCAGGGATAGTGAAAATGGATATTTCCGTTGGAATCTGAAAAAACGAAATTTTTTCGATCATAACTATTTACTTCGAACAAGGATGTAAAAATAACTAATTTTATATAAATAAGCTCACAATAAAAAATGAATAATAATTAGAAATTATACGAATAACACTTTAAAAGAGAATTTAAATGTCTTCTATGAATCTATGAAAAATACGTGTTAAAGACAAGTTTACCAATATTGTCGCGTGTTCGCGGCTCGATCAGGATATTGAGAGATTGACAATTGAAAATGTTTATATAATTACAATTTATTAGTTTAAGAACATAAATAAACAACACACGTCAATAATAATAATGACAGTAGCAATAATAATTACAATAATAAACGATAATTACAAACAACTCACAATAATAATCAGAATAATAATACCAACAGAAAACAATAATAAACAAATAAAAATCATCATAATTACAACGTCAATAATAGTAGTAATAATAAGAAAAAATTTCAATAATAATAATAATTAACAGTGATTACATACAAAACACAATTTAAAGTAATCGTCAGGATTTATTTACACGTAGTTAAATACTGCAAAACAGAATTCAGTCCCATTGACAAAAGACATTAGCATGAATACCAAAAAAAAAAAAAAAAAAAAAAAAAAGATTAGCAGAAAAACATAGCCTATCCTCTGTAAAGTTTTTTCGCCGCAAATACCTTTGCTGTTCACAAATAAAACTACCCTAATAGTTAATAAATGGAATTTAATACATTATCTCATTCACTTATAATGTAACAGTAACTCTTCGAACCATTTCTTGTTTTCATGTACTGGAAGTACTTGTGACGTTACCTTAATCGCGTCGAACTTTGACCACACTAAAAATTCGCTCCATCGCTGTTCTCTTTGCAGACTCACATCTCGCTGACAGACATCAGCTGGTCTTCCCCGGAGTATTTATAATCCTATCCTCTTTACCTGCCAGACATGATCCAACTTGAAGCGTAAAAATTATCGTCCGTCCTCACATATTCCTATGAATTTCCTACCCTGATCCGGTATCTCTTTTCGCTGAACAACATCTGTTTAGGTGTGTCAGTGGACATTATTACAAAGGACGATTGTTAAACGGACCTGTTACCTTTACTAAAAGGGTTTCTTTTAGCCCCTTTCTGGATTCTGAATTCCTCCAATTATTATAGGGCGTTTTATAATGTTTTTCGGAGTTTCAAAAATTCATTAGCAAAAAACTATTTCACTCATAAGAATAACAAGTACTGTACGAAAGAGTACTTCAAATAGTTTTTTCCACATATACTACGTAGTTAGTAAACCATTTGCTCGCTAGGGGTCGACAGTAGAGAAAATGGCTACCACGGGAAGCGAGAAGTCGTTTTGTGTGTTAGAATTTCACTCGTCAAAGTCAGTAATTTCTGTGCAACGTGCGTTTCGGTTGAAATTTCATAAGGAGCTACCAAGTGACAATTCAGTTTGTGCACGGTATAAACAATTCAGTGAATCCGGTCGCTTGTGCAAGCGAAAATCAACCCGTTGTCCATCAACCTTAGAAGTCAATGTCGAACGTGTGCGTGCAAGTTTCATTCGCAGCCCGTCAAAATCGACTGCGGCTGCAGGCAGAGAATTAGGAATTCCGAAAACTTGTGGAGAGTTATCCGTAAACTTTTATTATGCAAACCGTACCGTCTTCAATTAATCTATTGTCTTTCTGATGGAGATAAAACACGTAGCCTCGATTTTTGTTAACAGTTACAGGAAAAGATGTTTTTAGATGAAGGTTTTCTAAAGAAGATAATTTTCAACGATGAAGCTACCTTCCATATTAGCGGCAAAGTAAACCGTCATAACGTACAAGTTTGGGAACTGAAAACCCACACGCTTATGTGGAACACGTTCGGGATTCTCCGAAAGTAAACGGTTTTTGTGCGATCTCTCGTGAGGCAGTGTATGGGCCGTTCTTTTTTATGGAAACGACAGTAACCGGCGTGATATACCTGGATATGTTACAATTATGGCTTATGTCTCAGCTACTCAACGATTTCATTTTCCAACAAGATGGTTGTCCTGCTCGTTTTCAGAACGAGGTTCGACAGTACCTTAACACAACATTACCTCGGCGCTGGATAGGACGTGCATCTGAAGAAAACCAACACATTATGCTGTGGACACCAAGATCTCCAGACCTCACGCCATGTGATTTCTTTCTCTGGGGTTACGTGAAAGATAAGATGTTTATCCCACCGATGCCGCACGATATCCCTGAGCTAAAGGATCGCATAATCAATGCGATCAACTCTATCGAAAATGACATGTTAGAACGAGTTTGGCAAGACTTTCGTGTTGATGTGTGCCGTGTCACCAGAGGAGCACGTATTGAACATTTATAGATTTTAACAAAAACTTAATTTAAATGTCAGGAAAAGATTTTTGAAAGTGTATGTTTGGAGTGTCGCTTTATATGGAAGTGAAACTTGGACAATCGGAGTATCTGAGAAGAAAAGATTAGAAGCTTTTGAAATGCGGTGCTATAGGAGAATGTTAAAAATCAGATGGGTGGATAAAGTGACAAATGAAGAGGTATTGCGGCAAATAGATGAAGAAAGAAGCATTTGGAAAAATATAGTTAAAAGAAGAGACAGACTTATAGGCCACATACTAAGGCATCCTGGAATAGTCGCTTTAATATTGGAAGGACAGGTAGAAGGGAAAAATTGTGTAGGCAGGCCACGTTTGGAGTATGTAAAACAAATTGTTGGGGATGTAGGATGTAGAGGGTATACTGAAACGAAACGACTAGCACTAGATAGGGAATCTTGGAGAGCTGCATCAAACCAGTCAAATGACTGAAGACAAAAAAAAAAAAATACAAAAACTGTTTGAGTCCCTGCATCAACTCGTATAACTTTCATTAGGTAAGTGAAATTCCTTTTTTGTACTGAATGTTTGTAACTCTTAACAACATTATGAAACGCCCTGTATTTTCTACTACGTTGTTCTTAATTGGCAGGGAATCGGCTACTCAGGTCCGTTATACCGGTCTAATATAATTCTTTGTGTTATATTGTTTTAATTACTGTTTTAAAAAAGATGAACGCCGAAACTCTCGACGGTAGAAGAATTAAAAATTAGTAATTGAACTGAAATTTCTGTTGAAATGTTGCGTTCAACCGTACAGTTTAACTACGAAATTACAGGAATTTTTAGCAGAAATTTTTCACCTGCAAAATTTAATCTTTAGAAAATAATTTTTGTGTATGTATTCATAAACGTTATGTTTTTTATGTGTTATAAATATATTTATTTAACACGATTTTTTCATAAGCGTAAATTTCATTTTCAAAATTACATGTTTTCCTGAAAAACTTTGTATCATTGTGTTGTTTTTAATCGGTCTGTTAATTTATGTATTTTTTTTTTAAAGTGTTAAAATGATATAATAAAATTTGAAGGTAAAAGAAATCTGTAATTATTATTTTAAAAGTGAATGTAAAGGATTATGAGCTTAATATAATAATCTTTAGAGAATAAAAAATATAAAAAAAACTATAATAGAATTAGAAAGAAAATATATGTTAATAAACAAGAGTGAAAAGTAATAGATAAAAATGAATTGTTTACTAAATAATGTACCATGTGTAACTAATTTCAGTTGAATTATATTAAACTTTACTAATAAAATGGATCGTTACAAAGAAATAATTTAATTCGGCGTAAAAAATTAATTACATCGATTTTGTATATATTTATCCTGAAGGTTAAATAAAGGAATATCAATTATAAAATACTTGGTTTAAAAAAAATAAAATTACGTAAAATTTTTCATTAAAAATATTAATAAATAAATAAATGAAGTAAAAACGGGACAGACAAAGTAGTTTTTGAATTCGGAAATCCAAATTAGAATAATTAAATTTCCTAACTAAAGAAATTAACAACAAAATTAGACACAAGAAAACCATCGGGTTGGTCTAGTGGTGAACTCGTCATCGCAAATCAGCTGATTTGGAAGTTCGAGTGGTTAAAATCCTAGTAAAGGCATTTACTTTTATACGGATTTGAATACTAATAAATCTTTGATACCGGTGTTCTTTGATGGTTAGGTTTCAATTAACTACACATCTCAAGAATGGTCGACCTGAGACTGTACACTTCATTTACATTCATACATATCATCCTCTGAAGTAACATCTTACTGTGGACTAGTAATAGAATAGGTAATGTAGATTTTTATACGACACAACTGTTGACGGGGCATAGCTCGTTCGGCCATTACCTGTTTAGAATTGG
The DNA here is from genome assembly GCF_047948215.1 of Lycorma delicatula. NCBI lineage: Eukaryota > Metazoa > Arthropoda > Insecta > Hemiptera > Fulgoridae > Lycorma > Lycorma delicatula. The sequence continues at coordinate 18,654,893 of NC_134467.1, forward strand.
AAAAAGACCTACCCCACAATGTGTGTACTGCCCAGAGACTGATGATGCGGAACACACTGTGTTTGTATGCCCAAGATGGGCTCCAAATAGAAGAGAAATTTCGGACAACGGACTTACACCTGAAAACCTCTTAAATTGGACGGTCTGTAGTGACGATAACTGGGATTGGTTCCGTAGGTTTGCCGGGGAAATCTTACGCACCAAGGAAGAAGAGGAGAGAAGAAGGGGTTTATGAAATTAGGGTAGGGAGGACAGTCCCTCCGTGGAGGGCCCGTACGCCGTGGTGTGCGGGTTCCTGAGAAGGGGGGGAACTCCTGGGGAGTGTGGGACAAATAAAAGATCGAGTCCCGGTTGGCGGTGACGCTCCTGCGGGTGCCTCGGTGCTTAGTGGGGGCGGTACCGCTGATTAGAGGCAAAGACATAATGACCGAGACCCGGTTCCCTGCTGAGGGGATGGGGGGTGGCGTAGCCATACCCCGTCTCCGAGGCGGGGGATTAGAGGCAGGCGAATAAAATAAAATTAAAGATCCGAGACCGGGGGAGCTAACCTGCCGTGCCGGGTGTACAACCGGTGGGCGGGGGACACTCCCTTAGAGTAAAAGGACACTCTCCCCGACTGAGTATACTTAAATGGATATCCGGTCGGGGAGAGTAGGGGAAAAAAAAAAAAAAAAACATCTTACGGTATTTTATTTAACATTTTTGTTTAAGTTTTTTATTTTGTTTTTATTTTTGGTATTTTAGTTTTAATTTTGTTTTTAAATTTCTACTTTAGGTTTTTATTTTGTTTTAATTTTGTTGTTAACTTATTAGATTTTATATTTTATTTTTATATTTAAATTTTTTTTTACCGGGTGATGATAACACAAATATGTTTTTCGCTCCCCACCCTCACCCCCTCAAAAAATACCTTACAGTGATTCCGGAGGCTGAACAGAAAAAAACACATAACAAGAAATAAATATTAAAAATTAAAAAAACATGACTGCAAAAAGAAAACAATGCTTGTATAAGATTATTAAAAAGTACGATATTTTGTATATAGTATAATTTCGTTTTCTATTTTATTTTTTCTTCAATTTAAACGTTATATATATTAGGTAGATTTCATACGGGTGATAGGGAACATCCTTGTCGAACTCCCTTTCTTATTACGGCTTCTTTCTTATGTTCTTCAATTATTACTTTTGCTGTTTGGTTCCAGTAAATGTTAGCAATCGATCTTCTATCTCTGTATTTGAACCCTAATTTTTTAAAAATGCTGAACATTTTATTCTAGTCTACATTATCGAAAGCCTTTTCTAGGTCTATAAATGCCAAATATATTGGTTTGTTTTTCTTTAATCTTCCTTCTACTATTATTCTAAGGCCTAAAATTGCTTCCCTTGTCCCTATACTTTTCCTGAAATCAAATTGGGTCTTCTCCTAACACTTCTTCCATTCTCTTCTCAATTCTTCTGTATAGAATTCTAGTTAAGATTTTTTATGCATGATTAGTTAAACTAATTGTTCTATATTCTTCACATTTATCTTCCCCCGCTTTCTTTAGTATCATGACTATAATACTTCTTTTGAAATCTGACGAAAATTCCCCTTTTTCATAAATATTACACACCAGTTTGTATAATCTATCAATCGCTTCCTCACTTCCACTCTGCAGTAATTCTACAGGTATTCCGTCTATGAGATGTAATTTATTTGTTTACATAGCAATAAAAACAGGCTTGCAGTTACTAAATGATTAATTAATGAATTTTGTAACGTGTGAAATATTCTATACCTGACTGCGATTTAAACCCAGGATCTTCTGTTGAAAGGCCGAAACCCTACCATTCCGCCACAGCGATCGACCGTGATGTTTATTATTTAAACTTTTAATATTATCGATAAAAGATATAATCCGATTGGTAAACTATGATTTACAATATCGTTCGATTTATCATATAGTACGTTGATTATAGTTTATCGTTTTTAAAAATATAAATTTTTTTTAACTGTTAGAATGATTGGTAGTTAGTTACTTTACTAAAAACAAAAAAATATTATTATTTTTTAATTCTATCAATGAAACCTTGCATTACTATGCAACTAAACGCCCTTGATTATTCATTTCTTGTTTGTATGTAGCCTAGATGTGTAGGTGTGTGTGTGTGTGTGCGTGGGTACACGCGCACGACTGTTTTATATGCTGTATTATTATTTATTTCATCATGATTTTTAAATGAAGCAGGTGCTCCAGTTAGCCCGCGGGTTTTGTATTTGTCTGTTTATTTTCTGTGTGTTTGTATGTGTACCCCGCATTACAATAATTTCTTTCACCTTTGTAACCTACCAACTATTTTATGCAATTATATGAATCGATCTAAATGAACTATATATGAGTTATCTGCTATTACTTTACCGAAACTGTATTCCCAATTAACTTTTTTTATTTATTATTTTTTTTTTTTTTAAATAGATGTTAACCTTAAATTACGTCAGCCAAATTGTTTCTCTCGATGTGTTTTCTTTTTTTTTATTTATGGTCAAGTTTTATTTTTATTATTATTATTATTATTATGTTGTAATTAATAATATTACATTGGATTACGTAATTAACGTGTTCTCTATTATAAAAATAAAAGAATACATATATACAAAGTAGGTGAAAACTCCCTTTACACTATTGATTTTCAAAATGGGCGTTAACGCCCACTTTTGGGCGCTAGAAGACCCATAGAAAATTGGCGGCGGTCTGGCGGTCTAAGAAGACGATGGGCTGATTAAAAAAAGGCGAAAATTATGTTTTCCTTATATTCTAATATATGCCTTCCTATTCTGTTCCGGATGAAACAATCAGACATGGAGCTGTGCTTTGAATATGATGGAACCCATAAAGACGTTTTAAATTCATAGAAGGTAATCTACACCTATGCTAATAATTTTGTAACATGTATTTTTTTTAAACAAAATCCTAAATTTAATCCAAGGTTACATTCAGGGGAGAAATATCTGATCCATTCGACATCAAAACAGGACTGAGACAAGGAGATGGACTGTCACCGCTTTTATTCAACTGTGCCCTTGAATTTATAATACGGGATTGGAAAAAATTAAATAAAGATAACGTTAAAATATGAAAAGATATCTCAATAAATTGCCTAGGCTTTGCGGACGATTTAGCCCTACTAGCCCAAAATATAGAAGAGGTCAGATACCAACTGTCAACACTGGAAGAGATTGCAGGAAAAATTGGTCTAAAGATTTCATACGAAAAAACCAAAATTACGGTGAGAGACCCGCTACGCATAAACAAAGTAAAAATAAACAATAATGACGTAGAACAAGTAGAAAACTTTAAATATTTGGGGGGAAACATCACACACAACCTCCAAGAAAATCCAAACTGGAATGAAGGAATAAATAAACTCATCAAAGCCACAATAAAAACACAAAACATCTATAACAAAAAATGCATTTTCATAAATACAAAAATAAGACATTATAACTCGTTTATCCGACCAGAAATACTTTACGGATGAGAAACCGTATTTGGACCGTATCAGACAAAGTTTACCGACAAACTGGAAAAGATTAAAAGACAGATTCTATAACGATGCATCGGGAAAAACATTAAAAAAGACGGGATTTGGAGAATTATTCCAAACGAAGGGATTTACAAAACGATCATCCCGTTAACTAATAAATTTAGAAAGAAGAGAATTTCCTTTCTAGGACATATTTTCAGAACGGAAGAGACCAGACTTATCAGACTGATAATCGAACTTTTCTGGAACAAGAAAAGCAGACCGAACTGGTTATGCGAAGTACAGAAAGACGTAGAAGAATTAGACGTAACCCGTGAAAACCTAAAAACGAAAACCGGAAACAATGAGTAATTAAAAAATTAAGAAAAAAGATTCCTATCAAAACTGAAGAAAACAATAAGCCGGGTGAACTCTGAACAAGAAAGGGCAAGAAGATCTGAAACCCTTAGAAATTACTGGCAAAAAAGAAAAGCTGAAAAACAACAAATCAGCAAGAAAAGAAAGAATTTGCCAAAAAAATGAACTAAAGTGATCCATTATGGTCTTAGAACTAATAAAAAAAAAAAACAAAAAAAACCCCTAAATTAATAACAGCTTTTTATAATAATAGAAGTGTTTAAATAGAAATCTTACCTTTTTTTGATATCAGTATCGTTTTGTTAAAAACAATTTTATTTATATTACAAAATTTTTTGTTTTTGAGCGGAAGAAATGATATCCGCGAGACGTATCCTACGGTTTACAATTTCATTGTAATTTTTTTGGATCTCAAATACTATTTGATTCAGTATGCTATCTTTGTATCTGCAACAAGTATGTTAACAATATTACAACCTCCTAAATGGTCGTGCCTTTTTAATCCCTAACAAAAAACTTAATTGCCTTTATATATGTATATGCAGTAATGATATTGTAAAAACCATTGTGTGTTAAAAATCTATCATACTGTTTCGATCTTTTTGAGGTCAAAATTTAATATAAAAAAATGTAAAGAAAAAACAAAAAGATTAGTTGTACTGATAAATAACAACAGTTGATATCTTTGTACTAACTGTTCGATGTTCATTTGTTCAAGGTAGACAAAAAATATGTATTATTAATTATATATACACGTTATTGTCATTTATTACGCAAAATAAATCAACCACCCGTTGTTTTCATTGTTTTTTTTTTTTATTTTGTTTGTATATAGAGTTTTATCATCGTAAGTGATAACGATTTGAAAGAATGTTGTTCCATATGGAACTGTAAGAAAGAAAATTTATTCATAAAATAATAATAATAATAATAACAGTAAGTAACTCAAAGATCAGTTAAATAATAACTAAAAACTTTGTTCAAGTACTGCTATTTTGACGTGAAACGTCTTTAAAACTACACCTAAACATACGGGTATCAGGACAAAAATTTGTAGCGTAACGAAAAGGCCTTAATAAATTCCGAACTATTAGTCTAGAGACGTAAATGGGGTGTCATTTTATAACTTACACGATCAGCTCTTTCTTTTTTTCTTTCTTTCTTTTCCTGTTAGCCTCCGGTAATTACCTTTCAGATAATACTTCAGAGGATGATATGTATGAGTGTAAATGAAGTGTAGTCTTGTACATTCTCAGTTCGACCATTCCTGAGATGTGTGGTTAATTGAAACCCGACCACAAAAGAACACTGGTATCCACGATCTAGTATTCAAGTCCGTGTAATAATAACTGGCTTTACTAGGACTTGAACGCTGGAACTCTCGACTTCCAAATCAGCTGATTTGGGAAGACGCGTTCACCACTAGACCAACCCGGTGGGTTACACGATCAACTCGCTTTGAGTTTGTGTCACTGTGAGTAAATTAGCGGAGAGGAAGCACAGCAAAGATCGGCGAAAACTCTCGCTCATTTCCATTCTGTGTAACTCACTACTTAAACGTGATAGCACGGTGATTATTGTGTTTTTGTTTAGATTTTGTCGAGATAGATCGATTTAAGTAATAATAAAGGTATTTTGGACGATATTTTTGTGTAAAAAATTAAAGTAAACGTGTGACAAAATATAAAAATTTAATATGTCAGCCTCAGTCAGCGCAAAAGCTTGCCGGAAATATAAATTACGAATATCATTGTAAAGGGGAGATTACGGGTCACTTCCAGGTACCCCGATGTCCGGTGAAGAGCGAGCGAAACTGTTTCGGGGGAGTCGCAAAGCTGGCACGGCGCGGTCAGTGAATTTCACCGACGGCGCGAGCACCTCTACCATTGTTTATTACGCCTTATGTCTCTTACTTCTCATATCACAGATCGATGTTGAACAAAATTGTCGTTGAATATCAATCGGAATAAATATCGTGTACTATTTAGTGTCTGTTTTATTTTAAAATTAAAATTAGTTAGCTGTCGATTTCTCGTTTTTATTTCAATCCGGTACACTAAAAGTGACTCGCTAACATACAGACCGACCAATTTATCTGTAGAGTTGGCCAAATGAAAGAACTAAAATTTTCCATTGAAGACTTCAGTTTTTTCAAAATAAAATGCGATGGTGGCTCTCCCATTGGTCGGTCTGTAACTCGGAGGAACTTCATCCAAGATCTGTAACGTTTCGCGTTAAACGGTCATGCGCTCCGACACAGTCCCACCCATTTTTTTTTTTTTTTTTTCAGGAACTAATACTACAGAAGAAATAACACACTGAAACTAGATATTAATTACAACACTTCGTTCCTCATATCTTATAAAACCTGGCATAACATGTTTATTACACTTCAGAATGGTTCAATCATTTTTGGGAATACATTTTGTCTCATATCGGTATTATTTATAATCATTACAATTATGCCCCTTAATATGGATAGAGTAAGTATAGGTTTTGTTAGCGTAGTATCTTATATACTCCTGCTAAATTCATTTATCAACAAGAAAATATACCCAAAGGTAAGAAAGATGAACTACTACGCATCAACTAGCTGTTGTACTTAAAAAACTTAGACTATTGTACAAGAATTATTGTTAACCTTTTCAAGAAAATTTACAAAATTTAATTCCTTTAAAGTTCTAAAATCCTGTCAACATAAATTTTTAGAACTCAACCCGAGTATTTTTTTCATCTAAGGTGCATTCTGATATGTCATAGTCAATTATGTGTAAGGAAATAATTGTAATGATTATAAATACAATATGAAACAAAAAAACACTCTCAAAAATGATCGACCCATTCTCAAGTTTATCATAATAAACATGCTATGCCAGAGTTTATAAGAAATGACGAATGAAGTGGTTTCCCAAACGGCGGTCTTCAACAGCAAGACAAATATACTGTTACATATTGGCACGCCATGCCCAATAAAATAACAGATAACATTCAGCCATAAAAGAAATATCTTAACTTTGTTCACTATACGAGACGATTGCATAATGAACATGATTACTTTCAGAAAATGCAAATTAAAAATAGTGACATTTACACCTTAAAATAATTTTAGATGCATCACAATTATAAGGGAAACTGGAATTGTGTAACTGATTGTGATATTCCATGAGACTGCTTTATGTTTTTGAAATCATAATGGTGGACTTTTGTTCATTGTTTGTAGTAATCTTTTTTTTAAAAGTCAAAACTTTATGTGTTTTTGTGTTACAACCGTAAGAAAGCCAAAAATTTACTCAGTAAAACAATTAATTTCACTTTTTCATCAAAATATGTGTTTATAATGAGTACTACTTTTACTAAGTCAGGAAGATCTGTGTGTTGACAAAAGATATTACTTTGTAGAATTTATATATCTATATATATATATATATATATATATATATATATATATATATATATATATATATATATATATATATATATGGGATTATGGAGGCAATTCATTTATTATTAATAATCATACATTGCTAATACTAAAATTTAGATTTTTTGTCTTAATAATCTAAATTCATGATCAAAGGAGACTTGATGGGGAACAGTACACATAATTAATTCTTTAATAGAGATTTTTACTAAATAAATGCACCAATAACTGATAATGTATAATTTACAAACACCAAGTCCTACGTAAAATTTAGAGGTTAGCTCTTGGAATCATTCGAGATCAAAACAGTACTGCGCCAAGGGGATGGGTTCTCACAACTATTATTCAACTGCACTGTAGAAATAGTAATGAGAGAGTGCCTCAAAAAATGTTCCCCAGTTGTAAAAATAGGCCAAAAATCAAAACAAACTGTTTTGGTTTTGCTGATGACTTGACACTGCTAGCAAACGACATCGACGAAGCTAAATCACAGATATTAGAACTTCTGCACATGCAAATAAAATTGGCCTCAAAATATCATTCAGAAAGACAGAAATTATGCCCCAGAAACCATCAAGATTAAAAAAAGTAAACATAAACTGTAATAAAATCAAAACGGTAACCTTGGAGAACTAATAATGAACAACCTAAATGAAAAAAACCTCGATCCAGATAAGAAGAAAAAGCTAGCTAAAGCTCAACAATTAACCTCATACACTTAAAATAAAAAATGCCTATCAATAAATGCAAGAATAAGATGCTAAAATACAGTTTTAAATCCAGAAGCCTTTGCAGCAGAAAAACTCTTCCATCTGAATGAACAATCAGACAGACTCCAGAAAATGGAAAAGGGAATTGGAAGAACCTGCATCAATAAAAAATACCAGAAATACGGGTATTGGTGAATTGTCCCCAAAAAAGTCATATACAAAGAGTTAGATCACTGATACCAAAGATTAGGAATCTTTGGATATGTCATTAAGATGCAAAATTCAAGACTTCTGAAACAGTTTGTATAGTACAATCTTTACTTGAAAAACACCAAGAGAGGATGCATATGGATTCAGAAAAATAAGACAGGATCTGAAGGAAATCTGCCTTACACCAGAAGACACCACAGGTAAGATAAAATTAAACAAGAAAATCAAAAACAAAAATATTCACTTCACATCATAAGAAAAAACTTATAGCACGAATATTTTCAACACTAGAAAGGGCACAAAGATCTGAACGTATGAAAAAGTACTGGGAGGACCGCCAGGCCCAAACAGTCCCATCGAAGAGACTTGGATAATGGACTGACTAAAGTGATCCTATGTGGTCATAAAGGATAATAATGTATAATTTTTAAAAGAAAGGAACTTGGTAAATTAGCTAAAAACATATTTCCAATTCTTCATAAGTTTTACGTAGTAATAAATAATGGTAACACTGATCACTTTTCGGTTTATAAAGTATGTATAAAATTTTTTTAATTTATTTTTAAAACAAAGTATATGTTACACACTAAATCATTATTTTAATAAATTCATAAATAAAAATTATCTACGATAAATTTATAAACAAATAAGGATTTAAAAGTAAATATCCATTTTGATTGTTAATTATTTATCTTCAGTACATTCAGGATGGATTAACAAAGGTAAATCTAATTTAAAAAAACTTAAATCAAATATATTTAAAATTAAAACTGACAAAAATGTATAAATAGATCATAAAAAACTATTTAAACTTGTGTTTATAACATAAAAAAAAAATTAGCTAAAAAATTACACGATATCCTAAAGATAATCCATGTTAAAAGTGAAAAGCTTTCAAATTATAAAAAATTTAAAGTACTCATTGAAACTGGTTGTCATACTCATTCCTTATATATATTATTGGATACAATTAGAATTTACCTCAAGAATAATAAAGTACTATATACTGTGCAAATTAATTGGGACAAAGTAAAAGAAAAACAATTTTTTTTTCAAAAAACTATGCTTTTATTCATTCTATGTCTTTATATACACTGATTAATTCATGTATTAGTGTTAAGTATGTCCTTTAACAGAAGTGACCTCTTGAAGACATTGACTTGACTAGATTAGTACACATATTCTTGAATTCATCATTGTGAAATAGCTTTTTATGGCATTAATTGTCGTACAGTCCATCTTACCTAAAGGTTTCTTCAAAATATACCACAAATTCTAAATGGGATTTAAGTCTCGTGAATTTCCAGGCCAATCAAGCACATTAATTTGATTTTCCAGCATGAAAGTCATGATCATGATCGATTATGAATTATGGCAAGGGGCCAAGACATGATGAAATGTCCCGTCAAAAGTTTACATGAATGGAAAAATCCTACATCGTAATATTTCTATGTACTTGTTTGAATTCATCATAGCTTGAACAGGAACTAACCTTCCATGCCTATTTGTCTTGAAAAAAATCCAAACATCTGCTTCAGAGGGTGTTTTTACAATTTGTTGGTCATGCTCAGGTCTCAAAATTTCACTATCACCTCTTCTCTCATGACATTTGCTTTGTAACCCTTCTTTCTTTTTCTTGTTTAGCTTCTGGGAATTACCATTCAGGTATTACTTCAATTTTTTTAAAACATCGTAAATGATTCATTATCACCATCATACGTTTTTTCTAAAGACCTTCCAGAACTAATTATTTTTTCCTAATTCGGTTGAGTATCCATTAGCATTGTTATTAATTGTGCCTGTTAAAAGGTTATGAGAACTGTAATTATACAATAAAACAATATACAAAGTATTTAATCTAGATATATTTGTTCATTTAATATGTTTTTTTTTTAATTTAATTTAATACGTTTGAAAATTTCAAATGTTCAAGTGTATTCAGAACTTGATTTCTATGTCCTTTCTTTTTTTTTCTTTTTTCTGTTTAGCCTCTGGTAATTACCTTTTAGATAATACTTCAGAGGATGATATGCATGAGTGTAAATGAAGTTTAGTCTTGTACAGTCTCAGTTCAGCTATTCCTGAGATGTGTGGTTAATTGAAACCCAACCACCAAAGAACACCAGTATCCATGATCTAGTATTCAAATCCGTATAAAAGTAACTGCCTTTACTAGGACTTGAACACTGGAACTCTCGTCTTCCAAATCAGCTGATTTGGGAAGACATGTTCAGTACTAGACCAACCTGGTGGGTTTGCTTTGTAACCCTGCAGAAATAAATTAGTTTCTCACTAAAGATTACCTCTTTCAGCAGTCCATAATTCATATTTATGGGCCAATGCTAAATGTTCTTTCTTCACTTTAGGAGTTAAAAACTGTTTTTTCGTCGGTCTTATTGCCTTCCGGCCGGCATCTAGAATCCTACAGTGTACAGTTGAACTACTAACATCAAAGCAATTTGCCATAAAATCTCTTCTAAGGTCTGAAGTTGTTTTCTGTAGATTAATTTTAATTTCTTATTAGAATTTTGTCAGTTCTTGGAGTAGTTTTCCTTTGTGCCTAAATTTTCCTTTCCTACTTGGAGACAATGGTCCAGATAGTTTGAATGTTATCAGAATTCTTGATACACTTGATTTGCCCATACTGTTTGCAAAAGTGATATGTCTCACTATCATAGAAGTGTGTTCTTTAAGAACAATAATTTTTATATGCTTCCTCGGAGTAATACTAAGAACAATAATTTTTACATGGTTCCTCGGAGTAATACCCATTCTTAAATGCACAAAACCAATATGTGTTACACAAAGTGCAAAAACTAAAATTCACACCTGCCACACTCAAAGGTTCACAACTGAAGTCAAGGTGACTGCTTCCACTTTAAACCATACTGTTTTCTTATTGTCAAGGTCAAACAGTCTTACCACCTCAAGGCACAAAAAACCAGTTTAAGGTGATTTCAGCATAATTGGCAATCGGATAACAATTTAGAAAAAAAATTGCTTGTCCCCATTAATTTGTACAGTATAGTATAATGAACCTTTAATCTTTCCGCCATTAAACAAAATTTAAAACTAAAAATATTTATGATAAAAAGAACTTTCATCGAAAGATTTTCATGAAAATTCTTTAAATATCAGATATGTACTTCATTCTTATTCAAGATATTAATGAAATCATTGTTTTAATTAGTTTGTAGAAGTGTTACTTAATTCTTATATGTATTCTTTATATGTATTTTAAATCATCTATATAATAATCTCTACCAGTTTGTCCAATTTAAAAATTAATCCATATTGTTTTTAATAAATTAATATATATTTTTTTAGGTTACGATAATTGTCTGTATAAAATTGTTTCAGAATATAATTTTTTAACTAGTTTTAAAAACTTTTTTGCGATTTAATATTTAAAAAAAATGATTTTCTGTATGTGAATTGTATTTTGTTTTATTTTTCGATTAGGTTTGGTTTGGGTATTCTATAAAATACAACACATCATTTATTATTTAATATACGCTAGTTTTATAAAAATTATTCAGTTTGATTTTTATTTATTAATTTATTACTTTCATTCTTACAAATGAGTCTTTGAAAACTATAATCGTCTTATATCAAGGCCATCTTCGGTGCTCTATGCAACAATTGAATACATTTATTTTTATTAGTTTAATAACTTTTACTGTATACTGTAATCACATAAAATAGATTCTGCATAATAATAATATGATTCATGTAGTCATCTGTTATGGTTTTTTTCATAAATAAATAATGATTTATGGTGTTATAAAAACATGATATAACCTAACCTTAACTACAATTTAACTGTTTGAGATAATAGACTTATTTAATGGATGTAAAAGTCTTTCTTGCATTTTTATTATTGTAAATAATGAATGCTTCATGTATCAGATTACTTGTAAGGATAGAAGTTTTCCTTAGAATCATTTTATAATTTGTACTAAAACTATTCAGAATAATTTTTCTGTCAATAATTATGTTTTTAAAATTTACATATTTATTTATTTACTATCTGAAATAACTTGTTATTTTTCATGAATAGTATGATTTTTTATCTCTTTTTTATGTCATGCCCTACTTTATAACAAAGAAATCATTTTGCAGTTAATTTGATATTTGCAATTCTTGCAATACAGCCCTTTTATAATATAAAACCATTTAATCCTATTTCATTCTTTTTAGGATAATTTAAATGGAAAAACTAAAATAAATTTTCATATTTTGTAATTATACTTTTTTTTTAATGTTTCATAATTATTGATGTATTAGGAAATCTATGATGATTATTTTTTTTGCACCCTTCTATTTGGGGAGGAAAAAAAATTCAAATTATCTGAAAAGAATTTGTTTACAATTTTTATCACAGTTTGATTAGAAAATATACAGTGACTATAAAATTTTCCCCTTTGTATTAGTTTAAAAGAAAAGCCCAAGTTATATTTTAATAAAATGTTACTGTTACCATCTATCTTAAATTCTAGATTTTTATCACAGTTGGTTCAAATAATTTTTTTGCGATTACTGAATATAATGATAATTCTGTTTGATTCCCTCCTAGGAATATTTTTTTAAATTATTATATTTGGACCAAAAGATTTAATTATTATATCTGAAAAGAAAAGATTAGAAGCTTTTGAAATGTGGTACTACAGGAGAATGTTAAAAATCAGATGGGTGAATAAAGTAACAAATGAAGAGGTGTTGCTGCAAATAGATGAAGAAAGAAGCATTTGGAAAAATATAGCTAAAAGAAGAGACAGACTTATGGGCCACATACTAAGGCATCCTGGAATAGTCGCTTTAGTATTGGAAGGACAGGTAGAAGGAAAAAATTGTGTAGGCAGGCCACGTTTGGAATATGTAAAACAAATTGTTAGGGATGTAGGATGTACGGGGTACACCGAAATGAAACGACTACCAGTAGATAGGGAATTTTGAAGAGCTGCATCAAACCAGTTAAATGAACTGAAGACAAAAAAAAAATTGGACTTAATATTATTCTGATAAGTTTGTTGAAGTAAATATTCCACACGGATTTTAGACTTCAACCTCAACTGGAGCAAGATACGTTTGAAAGATCAATATGCTTTTATTTTCAATGTTCTTATTGATATGCAATGAACAATTTTCTGTAACGTAGATTAATGCTTAACAGGATCATTTATGCAAGGTGCTAAATTTCCAGCTCTTACATTCTTTTTAATTTTAAGGTGTTGTTATTAAAAATATTTTTTCGTTATTCTTTCAAAAACTTTAATTTTCAATCTGTGTGGGAAAAGGGAATATTAATGATGACTGATTCAGCAATGACATTTCCCATATATATATATATATTTTAGATACCCAGGGCTCACCTTGCTCGCTCTTCCCATCTAGCCATCTAGAACACAGTGGAAATCCATGGGACTCCATCCCATGGATTTCCACTGTGTTCATTATCCTCATGGTTTGAGAATAATACTGATAAATAACAATTAAAACTACTTTTCTTGATAACCAAAAGAGATATCAAAAATATCATAAGACCTTTTTTGTAGAAAATTTAATTTTAAATACTCCAAGTGTCTCCAAATTCAATTTGAATAACGGCTTGGCCGTAGTAAAATTGAATATCAGGAAGGAACATAATCTGGTTGTTATTGCAAGCCATTAAAATGTCTACATCTTAAAACAGTGAAACATTTCATAATACCAATAGTCTTGTGTTCTTTCTAGGTATAAAACTTATGCTCATGCAAAGTTTCAGCTCAATCAGTTGAGTAGTTTTTGCAGGAAAGAGTAATAGACTCACAGACACTACTAGATTTAGTAGAATATATACTAGAATATATATATATATATTCTAGATAATAAAATATACTCTGTGTGTGTGTGTGTGTGTGTGTGTGTGTGTGTGTGTGTGTGTGTGTGTGTGTGTGTGTGTGTGTGTGTGTGTGTGTGTGTGTGTGTGTGTGTGTGTGTGTGTGTGTGTGTGTGTGTGTGTGTGTGTGTGTGTGTGTGTGTGTGTGTGTGTGTGTGTGTGTGTGTGTGTGTGTGTGTGTGTGTGTGTGTGTGTGTGTGTGTGTGTGTGTGTGTGTGTGTGTGTGTGTGTGTGTGTGTGTGTGTGTAATCTCAAAAAGATAAACTTATATTTGAAATGCTTTTATGGAATTAATCCATATATAAAAATAATTATCAAAGTAAAATATACATAAATATAAAAGGTTTAAAAGGTGTGCTACATATAATATTATAAAGTTCTAAAAATTATTTTTTCTTTCATGGCAAAAAAAGAAAATTTTTTTAACCACCCATGGTTAACAAAAATGTTATAAAATTGGACATCATATGTAGTCATTCTTAATATCGTGGCATAACAATTTTGTTCATAGCACCCTCATATTACAAGTGTGACTACTCTTGTAAATTACATAAGAATAACAAGCATATCATGATATAATTACTAGGGAAAGTGAAGAGTGAAGTAGTTTCCTATTGCCTTTTTCAAAGAGAAAGTATACAATTTCATATCAATATATGAAAATATATATCAAAGTTAAGGAAATCAAGCTTTAGGATATCAAAATAAACAAAAACATTTGTATGGAAAAATACCGTATCTCATTTAATTCCCTCTCTCATCGGTTTTGTATATTTCCAATAAAAATTTATCTAACAATGGATAGAGAGATATTTTATCAATGAAATTTTGTGTACCTATACAAACCTCTTCAAAATGAGTTTGTTGGCAGTTATTTAAATTATTTAATTGTTAATATTTTCATAAATGTTTGTTTTATAAGATAACATATTAAGTCTTTTACTGTAATTAAGATGACACCTATTTTTTTCAAATTAGTTAATAATAACATTATAGATGGCTGATTTTATTTAAGTGTACTGCAAAAATTTTGCAGTTGAATTAAAAATAATTAATGGTAATTTCTTTTATTGAATGACCTCCATTTTTGAACTTTCAAAGGTAAAATTTTCAAATTTATTTGTTTTCTTACATGATGTCATTTAGATGAAGTTCATTAAAATACTTCAATCCATTCTTAAGATATAAATTTTAAATGAAAAAACATAAAATGATGGACATGGAAAATGAATCAAGATAAGGTATTTGTCCACATAAACTTTTCTATTTATTGTGATGTCCTGAATCAGTCCTTTAACTTTGGTCAACACTTCCCGGGACTGTTTCAAATAAACAGCACCAGACGTATTTTATTTTAGTAATTTATACAGGCTGAAGATGTGTCCTAATAAAGTCCTCGTAAGTATATTGAGAACTTATTACTACAGGAACTAACTTATAACTACAGGAGAATGTTAAAAATCAGTTGGCTTGATAAAGTGACAAATGTATAGGTGTTGCAGCAAATTGATGAAAAAAGAAGCATTTGGAAAAATATCGTTAAAGAAGAAACAGACTTATAGGCCACATATTAAGGCATCCTGGAAATAGTCGCTTTAATATTGGACGGACAGGTATAAGGAAAAAATTGTGCAGGCAGGCAATTTTTGGAATATGTAAAACAAATTGTTAGGGATGTAGGTTGTACGGGGTACATCCTAGCACTAGCACTAGATAGGATGGAATCTTGTAGAGCTGCATCAAACCAGTCAAATGACTGAAGAGGAAAAAAAACAGACTTAATTTACTGTGCTTGACCTGGTTGAGAAGAATCAGTTACAAAACTAACAACATATAAGGAACCTTCTAGTCCTTTCATATCTTTCCTGTAGTGGCAGAACTTTATCACTGTATTGAAACTTATATCATTAGTTTCGCCCCTTTATTAATCAAAAAATGATTAATAAAATATTTATCCTCTTTGATGTATGTTGTGACACCAGCAACAATACACTTCTGCTGCATTATTGTATTGCATTCCAACATTATGTCACCTATCCACATTTTAAACCAAGAGTACTATTTTTTCTAAGTTACAGAATATCACTGCAGTATTAAAAATCGTTTCTACTCTTAATTTTTTTATTTGATTCTTCCATATGATTTTTATTTAAGTCCAGATATAATTATTATAATTAACATTATTGTTTTTCACAATTGTATTTAATAAATATGTAAATCTATGTTTCAGGCAATCACATGACACGTAAAACACCGCCAGCATATTCTGATGGTGTATATATGATGGCAGGTCAAAATAGACCCAGTCCAAGAAAACTAAGTCAGCTATTCATGAAGGGTGATGATGGATTGGGATCTATTAAGAATCGGACAGCATTACTTGCTTTCTTTGGTAATTTGATTCGTATTTTTTTTTAACATTGATAAAATGTAATATATTATTATATTTATTAGTGGCCTCGGCAATGCTTCGCTATTGCCAATTTTTTTACCGCAGTTCAAACCTAATCAATCTCACTACTATATAAATCATTAAAAAAATGTGTAAATAAATAACCTAAAACTTCTTTTGCCAAATTTAATGTCGTTGCATATATCGAGAGATATTCTCTACATCAATTGTCATTGTCTATATCGATTGTTGTCTATGTCAATACTGACTTCTTCAGACAGTTATTATACGATTAAATATTATGTTATTAGATTATTAAATTTTATGCAACACTAATAACATGTAAACACTCTCAAGACAAATAATAATAAATTGTGAAATTTTCAGCAAAATCAGTTAAGTAGTTTTTGAGTCATTAAGGCACACACAAAATAAAGATTGTTTTTTTATTTATATAGATAATATTTGCTTTTATTTTGTCAGTAGCATTGCTGTTATAGTTATTAGTTGCACTAAAAAATTCCGCAAGAATGCAGAAAAACTACATTATATTTAATTTTGCTAGTTTATTTGATTCTATCAGTTGTTGCTGACTTTCAGAGTTGAACATTCTGAGGTTTAAATCCTAGTGAAGATAAGTTTACTTTTATATGGATTTGAATAATATACAGTAGATACCAGTGTAACCCATAGGGTTGGTCTTGTGGTGAACTTGTAATCGCAAATAAGCTGATTTCGAAGTCAAGAGTTCTAAAGTTCAAATCCTAGTAAAGGCAGTTATGTTTGAATACTAGATCATGGATACCGGTATTCATTGGTGGTTGGGTTTCAGTTAACCACACATCTTAGGAATGATCAACCCGAGACTGTACAAGACTTCATTTACATTCAAGCATTTCATCCTCTGAAGTAATGCCTTACAGTGGTTTTGAAGACTAAACAGAAAAACAAAGTAGATAATGGTGAACTTTGATGGTTGAAGTTCAGTTAACCACACACCTCAGGAATTGTTTGCCTGAGTTTATACAAGACCATACATATCATTCTCATCTAATTGGGCCATGAGGTTGCTTATTGTTCATAAGTTGAACAGAGTGCAACATACCTATTATGAATACAAAATTAAAATTTAATTTTGGAATGGTTTATTTAGACTTGTTTTCAATCATTGTTTTTTTTTTAATTTTTACTTCTGCATTTCTAGGATGATAGGTAAAAATGTTTCAGATGTTCTAAAACTATAAGTTTTTAAGATATGATGTTTAATTTCTTATCCTGACCACAGTATTTTTTTATCTATTAAGAATATTGAAAACTTTTAATATAACTATTATGTTTAATTTAATTTGTTTGCATTTGTTTAAAAAGTTTTTAACTGACTTCAAAAAAGGGCAAAAGGAGGTTCTCAATTCGACCCTTAACTCTGTTTACATTTTTCAGAAACGTTCACGTATAATTTTGTAACGAGTAAACATATTTGAACCAGTTTTTTTTTTGGAAAGGGAATCTTTTCCTGATGGTCTCATATAAATTTTATCAAAATTGGTTCAGAAATTTCTTAGAATTTCAATCAACACCAAAAAAAATTGTTTGTTGTTAAGTTCTGATCATATTGTTCAAAGGATGTGCTTGTAGTTGTGGGTGAGTTAATATCCATACATAAAAAAAAAAATCAGTTTAATATAAAAAAAGACCAATCGAGTACGCAGCCCTCATAATTCTTGAATTTCTACCTGCAATTTGTCATCATGGGGTTTATTTAGTACTCTGTGAGGCTTCAAATCACATATAATCATTCTAAGCTTTTCATTTAACTTGGAGGAACGTATGTTTGGCCTTTCACAAAAGCATTTTTGGCAAGATTGACTACAGTCTTATTAAGTGTAGTGCCTTGTAATTTATGTGCCATCATGGCCCGGCTTAGAAGAAATGAACCAGTTGACATTCAACATCCTCATTTCCTTTAACGGCTTGAAAAGTTGCACTGACAGGCACAATTGAACGATAGCCATCAGCATTTTTCACATGATTACCAATTGTGTCATCATCAAATTGGATTAAAACTGCATGTGGTTGCTCTCCAACTTCTAACTGGTCTTTTCTAAGAGCTGGACATTCTAATTTCTTGCCTATACCCATTGTTCCATCTATGAAATATTACTGATAGATATGTTATGGTGCCACATTACTCATGACCCATCAGCTGACTTAATTGTGTGTAAAATACCAACATAATTGTTGACATCAGTTGAAATTACATCGTTTGATGGTTTTCTTCTGTATTTCGCGGCTTTCTGAGGTTGGCCAATTGCAGCAATATTACATATTTGACATGTAGCACAAAAAATTTTTTTAGGGTATAACTTTTGATCAGAATCTTGAGTTTTATTGATTCTTTTTTTAAAAGGGTTAAAATCTTGCTAGCGCAGTAAACTGTTGCAAGCATTCATAATTCAGCAATCAATTGAACTATAGGAAGTAGTTCATTAAAAGTGGCTTTGTCCATTAATATTTCACCTAATTTTACACCTTTCATTTCTAAGGATACATGTACTCCCTAAAGAATCAGTAAATGAAACATATCAGCTCTAAATGTCAATAAATTGAAAATTTCATAATTAATAATAATCACCAAAAATGTATAAAGTAATTTTATCTTGTTATTTTACAGGTCAGGTGGTTAGTTCAGAGGTTGTTATGGCTAGTGAGTCAGGATGCCCTATTGAAGTACACCATATTGAAATAGAGAAATGCGATGAAATGTACGATAAAGAATGTAGAGGTGGAAAATCTATACCATTTCATCGTGCCGGTTATGATCGTAAAACTGGACAAAGTCCAAATAGTCCAAGAGAACAGGTTAATATGATTTTATAGTATGTTTAATTAAACTGCTAATCGTATGAAATAACCCAAATATTGTATGCATAAATTATATGTAACTTCATTATTAAATTGTATTTTATTACATATAATTAATTATGTACAGAGTGAGCAACATAAAACCGAACCCATAACTGCAGATTCGGTAGGTTATGTTGGAATGATAAGGATAAATTAAATAAGAAAATCATAAAATTTAATTTAAATGTTGCATTTATTTATGTTATTGTTACAAAAGATGTTCAAAATTACCACCCTGGACATCGATGCACTTTTCTGGTCGACTGATCATATTAAGAGTCACCTGACCCAAAACGTTGTTGTCAGTAGCGTTGGTTTCATGTTGAATGTTCACCTTCAGTTTATTAATATTGTAGGGATTAGAAGCATAAACTCTCTGCTTTAAGTAGCTCCAAAGGAAAAAATGGCAAGTAGACAACTCTGGGGAACATGGAAGCCACCATCCTCTGCTGACAGCTCGTTATCTGTCTCCTTCAGTTGTTGCACAGTTTTAACATGGTATGGTTCCAATTTCAATTCATGAAGAATTTTACAAGATGTGTATTTAACACCAGATTGTTGGGATAACATGCATAGTGATTTTTTTGGACTGGCAGTAATTCTCCTTTCAGTATTGGCAATGGCCTGTGGAGTCCTAACGAAAGGTTGTCTGTTTCATATTACATTTGAAACTGAACCTGTTTTATGCCATTTTTTAACTAAATCACGTATGCTACTCTTTGCTGGGATATAGTCATTCGGAAATTTTTCTACAAATACTTGACGTGATTCTTCGAATGATCCAGAATGAATATAGGTCTCAACTATAGCTATCCTCTCCTGGATTGAATGAACAAACAGAACTGCACTCACAATACTGCAGTGCAACAAAACGTATACTGCACTGACACCATAACCACCTGACAAATGGCAGGAACAATCAGTTGTAACATATATAGTCACTAGTTGCGCTAGTTGTGTGAGAGTCTTTCATAAATAGTGTTGGGTAGCGGTCTCATTAAGGGTTTGGTCTTATGTTTCTCACTCTGTATAATAATTATAATATATATTTAACTAATTATATCAAATTATAATACTAGTTATATGAATATTTATAAAGGTCCATAGTGTAACTAATTTGGAATTCAAAATACAATATAAAATTTTTTAAGAATTTCTTTCCTAAAATTTGAGTTACGTACATTAATATTTCCTTACAGTAAATGTTACAGTGTCCCTATTCATAATGACTAAAGTTTCTTTTTATTTTCCTTAAAATTACTATTGATTGACATTTTTTAATCAATAGCAATTGTTTTATTGGTGACAGCAGTGTAAATTATAGACTTCTAATTTTTATTTTCCCACGTATAGTTCAGTAGCAACAAGCTACAAAGGAACCACCAGGTTGATCTAGTGGTAAACTCATCATCGTAAATCAACTGATTTCAAGGTCGAGAGTTCTAAGTTTTAAATCCTAGTAAAGGCAGTTTTATATGGATTTGAGTACTAGGTTGTGGACACTGGTGTTGTTTGGTGGTTGGGTTTCAATCAACCACACATTTCAGGAATGGTCGACCTGAGACTGTACAAGATTATACTTCATTTACATTCATACATATCATCCTCAAAGTAATACCTTATGATGTTTCCTTTTTCAAAAAAAAACAAAATATCGCTATTACTTTCTTATTAAGTAAAATATTGAATTCATTTAAAGTTCCTACTATTCTTTGGTTAAGGGCCTAAAAATTATCTGCGTAAAGTTTTTTGATATCACCAATCATTAGTCCAGCGGGTGGAAAGAATGGGGTTTTGAAGACAAAAGAATCATACATCCCTTAATAGGCGCACCATCAAATCAATTTAAAGTGGTTGTTAGTCCTCTAAACATTACCTAGAACTTTTGTTTGAAACAATTTTTGTTGTGACCAACCTTTATCTCAAGGGATGACCAAAATGTTGCTGGAATTGTAAGATGAGGCTTGTCATATGCTAAACATGTGAAACTTTTTTTCACACGCAACCATTGTCGTACTGAGTAAATTTGAAGTTTTTCTTAACTTTAACGTGGAAATATTTTTTATCCCCTACTTAGCACCACCGGTGAAATCTATCTCCGCCTTCCGGCATTCCGAAAGGGATTTTTTTTAACATTATGTGTATACATAAATCAGACCAAAGATATCATACATGTATATATAAATATATATAATTATTATAATGGGTTTTGGTCTGATTTTCGACTCCCATCAGACAAGAAAGCATTATGAATACCCATATTTTTAATTAATATTAAAAATAATATATATTTCACTTAACTTTAAGACTGTTAAGCTCAAAAAAACAAGGGAGCTAAATGGGACCCAATAAAAATTTCCTTAAAATTTAAATTTCATAATTGAAAATCCAGCTATGTAGAAAATTAATGTAGATGACATGTAAGATATTTTATGAAAAGGGGATTCCATGGAATCCAATTTTTTTTTAATTTTTATCATTTCTAATACTCTTTTTTTTTGTTTTCAGTAATTTGATTGATTTGATGCAGCTCTCCAAGATTCCCTATCTAGTGCCAGTCATTTCATTTTGGTATACCCCCTACATCTTACATCCCTAACAATTTGTTTTACACATTCCAAATGTTGCCTGCCTGCACAAGTTTTCTCTTCTACCTGTCCCTCCAATTCAAAGCGACTATTCCAGGATGCCTTAATGTGTGGCTTATAAGTCTGTCTTTTCTTTTAACTATATTTTTCCAAATGCTTCTTTCTTCATCGATTTGCCGCAACACCTCTTCATTTGTTACTTTATCCACCCATCTGATTTTTAAGATTCTCCTGTAGCACTACGTTTCAAAAGCTTCTAATCATTTGTTCTCTGGTACTCCGATTCTCCAAGTTTCACATCTATATAAAGCTACACCCCAAACATTTACTGATGTTAACATCAGGAAAAATCCTTTCCTGATGTTTAAATTAATTTTTGATGTTAACATATTATATTTCTGAATGAAGGCTCATTTCGCCTGTGCTATTCTGCATTTTATATCGCTCCTGCTTAGTCCACTTTTAGTAATTCTACTTCCCAAATAAAAATTTTCTTTTACTTCTATTTTCTTTTCTCTTCCTATTTTTATTATACTTAGTGGTTCATCTACATTATTTCTACTACATTTCATTACTTTCATTTTTTGTTCTTGTTTATTTTCATGCGGTAGTTCTTGTTAACTACCATCCATTCTGTTCATTGTTTCTTCTAAATTCTTTTTACTCTTAGCTAGAATTACTATATCATCAGCAAATCGAAGCAGCTTTATCTTTTCACCTTGTACTGTTACTTCGGATCTAAATTGTTTTTCAAAATTAACTCCTAATTCTTTGTAAAGATTAAAAACTAACGGGGATAGGGAACATCCTTGTCAGACTTTCTTTTTTATTTCGGCTTCTTCCTTATGTTCTTCAGTTATTACTGTTGTTGTTTGGTTCCTGTAAATGTTAGTAATTGTTCTTCTATCTTTGTACTTGAACTGTAATTTTTTTTAAATGCTAACCTATATATTTATTTTAAGTTGCAGTTTTTATTGAAAATTTTATATAAGGTAGCTGTCAAGCAAGAGGGTTAACTGGAACCAAAATGTTTTATTCAAAAATATTGATTTTTTTTTTTAATTTTGTTGATAAAATATCATTTGATCAAAGGGGTCAGTAAGACTCAGCTTTTTTTACTAAGAATTTTGATTTTTTTTTCTCAATTTTCCTTTTAATAGTGCACTGTATACAAGATAAAACATTGTTTAATGGAGAAGTCAAATCAGATCAAAATATTATTACTGAACATTTTGATTTTTTTCACAATTGTATCTTAAATATTACATTATAAAGTCATTAATATTTAAAAACTTTATGATACATTTATATTAAAAATCTGTCAAGAGCAAAACCAGTAAAATTTTAGAACGTTTTGCCAGAACGTTTAATGATAAACCAAAATAGATTTTTTATTGTAAATTTTTAATAACTCGTGTAGTTAACAATTTTAATCACTTTTCATGGCCAACTTCAGTGGCTGATGCTGCTGTTTATTATTCTGGAATTAAATCATGTTATTTTTGGGTTTTACCTTGTGTTAAAAAGACATTATTTTGGAATATCATTGAAAAGTCTGACATATTTGAATTCTTTATTGCTTGTTTGTATATTTCATAACATTCAAGTGTGTTAATGATGGTTGTTTATATATATGTAAATCTACATTGGACAAACAGGATATAGTTTCAAAGTTGTATTATATAAATATTTCTATGAAATTACATCCTGTTTGTCCAATACATATTTTTGTGCAGTCAGAGCTGTTCAGTTAATATAATACAGAGGTATTGTATTATTTTAGTGGTTTAGTGGGACAAAACAAAAAAAAAACTATTGTTTTGTTTTTTGTTTTGAAGGTAATATTGTATCCACTAGTTTTATAATTTTAAACTATTTATTATATTTTTAATTTTGTATAAAACCTTTAAAAGTGCTACTAAGTTACAACCATTTTTCATATGTATCCTTTTAACTTTGATACAAATTATTCTGACAGAATTATGAAACAATTAATTAATAATTTGATTTAATTTACGTATAATAAACTTATTTTCTCTTGTTTATATTACAGATAAATAGAGTAACCAGCTGGATTGATGGTAGTTTTATATACAGCACAAGTGAAGCATGGGCTAGTGCAATGCGTTCATTTAGAAACGGTAGTTTTCTTCAGGATTCAACTGGAAAATTACCTGTCAAAAATACAATGCGCATACCACTATTTAATAATCCTGTTCCCCATATGTTACGAACATTAAGTCCAGAAAGATTGTTCTGTAAGTTTATTTTTTATATATATTGTATCGATGAGGTCTGTTCAGAAAATAACTGAAGTTTAAGTTTTTAATCTTTATTATTAAATTTGCAGGTTATTGGTCCTTGTCCCCTTCAAAATAGTCCCCCCCTTATTCACATAATTTTCCCACCAGTGTTTTCATTTTGCAAAGCAGTCCTGGATAGCTTCATTTGAAATGGCTTTTATGGTTTGAGACAATTTACTTTAATGTCATAAATATCTTCAAAATGGTGTCCTTTCATTATTGATTTCATTTTTTTAAATAAGAGGAAATCGCAATGAGCCAGATCTGGTGAGTAGGGAGGCTGAGGGAGAACAGTCATCTGATTTTTGGCACAAAATTGAAGAACTGACAAAGCTGAGGCACATTGTTGCAGTGAAGAAACCATGAGTTGTCTCGCTACAATTCCGGCCTCTTTTTGTGGATTTTTTCATGTAACAATTACAAAACACCTTAATAGTATGCATATTCCACCCTGAGATAAGAATTCAAAATGCATAATTCCATTAAAATCTAAAAAAAAAAGGGAGTATCACTTTTATATTGGACTGAAGTACTTTCTTGGAACGTGGAGATCCTTTGCCAATTCATTGTGATGATTGAACTTTTGTCTCTACGTCATAGCTGTAAACCTCGCTTTTGTCTCCCATTATAATCCTTTGCATGAATGTTTCATTGTCATTGACTTGTTCAAGAAGTTGCTGACATACTTCACTTGATGTTCTTTCTGCTGTTCCATCATCAAACAAGAAACAAACTTTGCTGCATCCAATCAAGATGCTAACCTCTTCTGCAAATTCTCTGACAGTCAATCGGCGATTTGCACACACCAGATCGTTGTCATCAGTTGAAGTCGAAGGCCTTCCTGGTCAAGAGTCATCTTCAATTGACTGATGACCACTTTTAAATCGTGAAAACCATTCATAACATTGCATACAATCCAAAGCATCATCTCCGTAAGCTTCTTTCAAAAGTTGAAACATTTTTAAGAATGTTTTCCAGAGCCCTTCATGCAAAATTTTACATTGTTTAGTTGCTCCTGAAAATTTCACATTATAAAAATCGCTACTAACACTTAAACACATCGCACTCAAATAATAATAACACAAAAACTAAATGAGATATCAACAATCCAAGAACATGTAGTTACAGAGGAGGTAATGCAGAACACAATGCTGCCAACCATACATCACTAGATCTCTGTTGCCGCGTAATTAAAAATGTTCGGTTATTTTCTGAACAGACCCCATTTTTTTTTTTTTTTAAATAATATTATTATCACATTCATTTAATTATTTATTAAAATTATCATAATTAGGAAGTTTAGAACCACTGATTTGACACATATATTAGTTATATAAGAATGAAGATGAAGGAAGTCTTAGTTCTTCATCATAAGTTAGGATAGGTGAGAACAAAAATTCAAGGTGTGATCAAAAGGTATCCAACCATGGCTCATAAAAACAAAAATACTTAATCTATCCAGTTCAAAGTAGATCCCTTCTGGTGTAACATACTTATCCAAGCAATGTTTCCATTGCAAGAATATTTCATAGTCATTTTTAATAAGCACCATAAGCCTTATTGTCACGTTTCTTTTGATCTCGTCTCTGTCTTAAAATCTCTTTTCTTTAAGTGGAATTTTAAGTAAGGAATCTGCTAAAGTTGTTTGATCGCATGTTTTGGTAAGAATCTCTGGTTAAGTTGTGATGTATAGGCTGGAGCATTGTCGTGATAAATTTTCCTAAAGCTGTGATCTCTTGCCTCGAACACAATCTTAGCTGATAAACAACAGTAGTACTTTTTATTGACAATTTTACCTTGAGAAACATCCTCCTGGTAAACTGTTCCTTGATAATAAAAAAGAAGCCTGTGATTCCAGCCCTGCGTCAAATTATTTAGAGAATCTTAATAATTACACGGGATTGTAATTATACGTGATTTGTGGGATTGCATGAGATTACTGTGTTATCTCATAACATGAGATCGACCAACTTCAGCAAGTTCCTTACTCAGTAGACATAACTCCCTACAATTTTTGGCCCTTTCTTAAGCTAAAAATTCTGCTTAAAGAAAAAAGATTTGAAGACAGAGAAATCTAAAGAAATACTACAAGAGGACTTCTGGTGCTCACTAAAAATGACTTTGAAAGTGCTTTGAACAATGACAACATTGTTGGGATAAATGTGTTGTTAGATCAGAAGTGATCTACTTTGAATTGCAAAAGTCATTAAACTAAATATGTAAAGTATTTTTGGTTGTATAAGCCTAGGTCAGATACTTTTCGCTCACACCTCACATATTCTTTCTTATACATTTTGATGGTAAAAATGAAATTAAATAAAATACTTTTAAATAGTATTATAGAAAATTTCTAATTAAAAATTATTCAGAGTATCCTCCCAGTACTTTCATATCCTATTCTGCTCTTGAAAATAATGAAAAAATTTCATATCTCCTAAAATGCTTCGTTTGCAAATGTAGTGATTATTTAGATAATATTTTTACTTACTTGTGTAAAGTAAAGGATGTACTGTGATTGTGAAAAATTTCGGTTTTCAGATTTCAACGGAAGTATCCATTTTGACTATCCCTGAATCCATTTTGACTAGTTTCGGCGTGATATCTGTACATACATACGTATGTATCTCATACAATTCAAAAACGATTAGCCATAGGATGTTGAAATTTTGGATTTAGGACTGTTGTAACATCTAATTGTGCACCTCCCTTTTTGATTGCAATCGAATGAACCAAAGTGCCCAAAATCCAAAACAATTTGGATTTTGGACTTTTTCATAACTGCAGTAATAAGTCTAAGAGCTTTTCAACGATATATCATAAGTGGTACTTATTTAAATTAATGAAATATTTGGATCTTAGAAGGGGAAGGCACATCGGTTCGAATAAGAAACATCTCCTTTTTTTATTTAAATATATAGATTTATTAATAATTTTTAATCTCTGATTATAAAAAACGTTTTACGATAAATAATAATTCAATAATAACAATAAAAAAAAGAAACATTGAACTTACTTTTTTGTGTCCAAGCGATGAGACATTAAAACCTTTGCGACCAGTATTTTGCCACCGAAACACCAGAAGCATTTCCTTGCCACAGATCTTCTAGTGTGCATTTGATTGGGCAGAGGGTCCATTTTAGGAGATGTTCAGAGTCCTGAATCTCACCGCACTCGCAGTTCAGGTTGTTAGGCTCTATTTGACGCCATCTAGCGCGGTTAACTCTTGTTGGTGCAACCCCAGTTTGAAGCCGGTTTAAAGTCTCCCACGATTGCCAGTCCAGGTTATGTCCTGGAGGTGTTGGAGTCCTTTTTTGGAACCATGGAGGGGGCTCGATAGATGTGGAGTTCAAAAATCCCTTTCTCGATTTCAGTCTCGGAGGGGGTGGTCGCTCCATCTGGTACATTATATGTCGTGTATCGAAAGATTGTCTGAACCGTTCAATGTACTCGGCTTCATCTCGACATATTCCAGGTTCCTCCATGCCCACCGCTCGGTGCAACTTTTCAATAGGAGTGGGTTTCATACATCCCATTATTAAACAACAGGTCTCGTTCAGCGCTATATCAATCTTTTTGGTGTGTGTTGATCTGTTCCACACAGGACATGCACATTCGCCTGTTGAATAGCACAAAGCTCTAGCTGCCTTCGACAGGACGGTTGGCTTAGCACCCCATTTAGTGCTTCGGAGTTTCCTCAGGAGATTGTTCCTCGTATTTACTTTCAACATTGTGCTTTGACAGTGAGCCCTATATGTAAGTGATCTGTCTAATATAACTCCAAGGTACTTTTGCGCTTCTGAGTGTTCCAGATTCTGATCGTTCCATGTAACATTCAATCGTCTTTTTGCTTCCCTGGTTTTCAGATGGTATGCGCATACAATTGTTTTCGCTGGATTTGGTTTTAAGGAGTTTGTTTTATAATACTCAGTTAAACCATTTAGGGCTGCGGTAAGGCTCTTCTCAACTTCTGGAAAAGTTCGATCTTGAACAGCCAAGGCAAGGTCGTCCGCATACAGGAAATGCTCGGCCTCGGGGAAGATAGGTTGATCGTTGGTATTAGGGTGAAAAATAAGGGTGATAGCACACCGCTCTGAGGCAGTCCATTTCTCTGGTTTCTCCAGTGACTTTTCTTGCCTTCGAAGTTAACATAAAAACGCCTGTTCTGTAGTAATGATTATACTATTTTAGCTAGTTGGTGATCCCCTGTTGATATAAGTATTTTTTGTAGAAGCAGTCTGTGGTTTACTGTATTGTAAGCCGCCGATACGTCGACGTATGCAACGCCTGTGATGAGTTTCTCCTGAAAGCCCTGTTCAATGTGCTTTGTCAGCTTTAAAACTTGGCCTGTACAGTTTTTGCCCGGTCTAAATCCAGCTTATTGAGGAATAAGTATTAGTTCAATAACTGGTTGAACGAGTTCCAGAATCATTCTCTTGTAAAGCTTGTACATGTGACTGAGAAGTGATATAGGTCGGTAACTGCTGGGTTCTTCAGGAGCTTTGTCCGGCTTGAGAAGTGCGACCACCTTGGATTTTCTCCATAGTTTCGGAATAGTGTATTTAATAGCACAGTTGTTAAAGAGTTTAAGGACCCAGCTCCTGGTTATATCTCCGAATGTTTTATTTGCTCTGTACAAATATCATCCTCTCCTGCAGCCTTCTCTTCAATCCAGTCACACATTTCTCCAGTTCTTGCATTCTGAAACATTGAAAAAATATCAGTAGTTATTCCACATCAGATTTTTTTTTATTAATGACAAAAATACAAAAAAATATTATATCAAAGTTGGCAATAAAATAAACAGCTGATCAACAATGCATAATACTGTATTTGTGTTTAAATCATTCTGCAAGATGCATTAATTATATCGGGTACTGTAAACTATGTTGTGTCGTTAGTGAAGGTTTTCTGTGTAGTTTGAATTTTTGTTTTTTGTTAATAATTTCATCAATAACAGCATCGTGTTGGACAGATCATTCGTAGCCTGTACGAAAACTAGATATTGAACTTGTTTTTCGAAGATTGCGAAAAGTCGCGCTAATTGTGTTTTGGGATCTGGAATCCTGCAATTCAGAAAATGTATTTCATATTCTTCTTCAGCAGCTGTAGCGTTACCAACCATTACATACACCCAAAATAAATACCATATCAGCATATTCCTCTGTTGTAAATAAATATGAGATTACTTCAATGGTGAACCGATCATGTTCAAGTTTCTAGGTTTTTAACATTTTTAACAGATTTTGTTTTTACAAATTTTTTACATTACCAAAAAAGAATTTTGTTTTTGTTTACATTAAATGAATACTTTTCTGATAAATGTAGTAATGTATTGTTTCTAAATTAAATTATTATTTTTATAACTTTTCTTTGTTTTATTCAACTTATCTTGCACCATTTTGTTCAGAATTAAATTTTCTACAAGTTTTTTTTAAACTGTTAATGTTTTTATTTAAGGATTGCTTATTTTCCCATAATCCTCAATTTATAGATTGGCATTAACTCTTTCTAATAATTTTTCCTTCAATTTTTTGTATATATCACAGCGAATATCTTTCATAACTTGAAAATATAATTATCTTAATCACCTTTTACATCATCTCTCTTCAACAAAGTCTTTTATTATTAGTGTTGTTATACAGTTGTTCGAATAAGTAACTGCCTCGGTGTAATACCTCAGTTAGGTGGTGAATTATTCTATACATTAACTTTGCTGGTTCATAATTCTGATAAATAAAAGTCATTGTTCAGTTGAGATTAAATATATATTTTAATAATTCATAATGATCATTGTATGTTTAACATTTAATTTAATTTATATATTATATTGTTGAAGAGTAAATTAATGAATGCGTATGTTAACAGAAAGATGTGTAAATTTAGACTGAACAATATATTAATTATAAGAAATTACAAATATAAAATATCAGCTGGTAACTAGGCCAGTTGAATATAAACAAGTTTATTTAGTTTAATAAATGAATAAGAATGAGAAAGAAAGATTATGTATTTATTAATTAATAAGAATAAAAAAAAGAACGAGTCTTAATAACAGTCATGTCTCAGTATACAAATTAGTTTTTCTTTTTATTACACTTTTTAAAAATGTTATCTTCCATCCCTGTACCTCCCAAAACTTCTTCGTGCATTTTATTTATTTCTTGATAGCATCCTTCCATAACGCCATATTTTAACGAATTTAAACCTTATTTTTTCTTCTTTTTCTAATATTTACATCTCGCTTATATACAGAGCTAAAAACTAGACAAGTTTATAATACTTTCTTCAGTCTACAATAAGATTGTGTTAGTTTATACATTTTTTACAAGCAGAAGGTTTGTCTGCTGATTTATTTTACAAATTACATTGTTTTTGCGTTTGTTAAAACTAGTAATTTTGCTCCCCAAAATAAATCAAACAAATAAATAAAAGCTAACATTTCAGGTAAGGAGTATTACTGTCTATGTTGACTATGGATGAATGCATTTAATTTTTGTGCGTTACAAGTCTCAATTGTCCAGTACTTGCATTTTCATTGGTGCATTATAGGACATCCACATTATTGTAAACTTTCACCTCTTCTAATGCTATCTATCAGTTATTGAGTGAACTATTTGTGTTAATTAGTATATGAGTATATGATACATAATTAGTATATGAGCTACACAAATAGCTCAATCTGTTTAGGTCTATCTGTTTAGGCTTCAATTATACTAATCGCTAATCACAAATCCGTCCATAAATATAACAAAACTTAAAACTTATAACCGACACTAAAAATATAAACCTTTGAAACACGCCTGATTACAGAATCATACACCAGCAAGGGACACTGTCCAGGCTCTGCAATTCGAAGGGAGAATTGTGATACTCCCGCCACTTTTGCATTCTGTTATACTAATTCTATACTTCTGGTGTTGCACCAAAGTGATGATAAATTTACCTTTTCTTACAAACTACTTTGGACTTGTACAACACAGAAGGGAAATCAAAGGAAGAATAGTCCGCCTCACCGTAAATCCTTGTACAGAACATTCATAATCTGTACTGCTGCCGTGTTAAAAAGTTTATTGTTTATATTAAATAGGAAAATTTGCATTTTTATACTTTTTGAAAAAAATTAATTTATATAGATTTAATTAACATAAAAATGAAATTATTTATGTAATATTTATGTTATAATAAACAATAAACCTCAAATAAGTATAAAAATCCTGTACTAATTTCTTTTACTGAATCTTTCTACGATTCATCAGCTGGATATCAAAAAATATTTGTAAATTACATCTAAAAATTAATAGTGCTGTGTGTATGTGTCATTAAATCAAATTTCTCTTATTAAATATCGTAAGAGTCCTGGCAAAAATGGGAAACTATCTCATGATGGAGAGATGATACATTTCACTGTGCACCCTTTTCCATTATCGTTAATTCTTTAATATCATTGGTTCAGTGGAGTGTAGGTCTGACCCTATTATGTTCACCAGGCAAAGAGAAGATGTATTCTTGATATCTGATAAAAGTGCTGTCAAGTAAAGCTAGGTCGTATAATCTCTCTTCCAATAATTAATAGTTATTGTCACAAGTTAATGATTTTTGAGTCTTAATGTTAAATGTATTATTTAACAATGTTTTCTCATTGCACAATTTATTTTTTTCGTAAATATTTTTTTATTTCCAGCTGATGATCCACTAAAATACTGCTTAAGAGAATAGAGGAGATTTTTTGTTACAAATTTGATTTTATTTAAATTATGTTATAATTTAATACACCAGTAATTAATTATGTTTAATAACAATAAACAGTTGGGATTCTTTTCAATTTGATTTTTTTCAAAAAAAAAAAATATGTTTCTTATTTCTGAACTAATTAATTTTATTCTTGAATGAAATATTACAGAAGATCTTCTAAAAAGCTATCAATGAACTTACTTTTTAGCAAAATGGTATCGTTGATATTTTATATATAAAAACATAAATAATGAGAACAATTAATAATTATAAAATGTTAAATTACTTCAAGTGCTTTTGAAACTTCATCCATCATCAATATGCACTTCATAACAATTGATGGTCATTGTATAAAAACTTAAGTACTTCAGTATAATAAAACTTCAGTAAAGTAACAGTAAACGTAAAGTAAAAACATGTCATTCCATTAAAGGAATCTCAAATGTTATGGTAATATGAGATGAAAACAGTTTAGCTTACCTAATAATCATTAATTATTATTTATAATTTGTTTAAATAGAAACATATAAAACATTTTTAAACTTAATCAAGTGCATATTCCTGATGACGGACGAAGATCCGAACGCGCTTGAATAGATTTAACATTTTATAATTGTTGGTAAGTTGTATTTTCATTATTTATATTTTTATCAATGAACTGTATAACTTTCCCAGCTAGGGGAGGGGGTATTTAAGTTATTCTATTTTTTTAACAAAATATGTTTTGAAAATTTGAAATTGCGAAAAATTTTTTTCATTTTGGGGGCTTTATACTCAAAAAGGACATATTCGGGTAAAATTAATTTTTAAGAATATAATCCCCAAGTGGTGATAATAAAATTTAAGAAAAGAAATTTTTAAAATTGATTCAAAACTACAAAGATACAGCCATAATTTTCTAGATAAACGAAGATATAATTCTCTACGGAGGTTAACAATTTTGGCTATTTTTTATCGATCTATTTTCCCATTATCACTACAGCTGTTATATTTATACATTTACATAATTATATTCACATAATTTATGAATGATTTACTGTGATTTAAAAAATTAAATTATATGTAGTTATTACTTTTTCATATATAACAAATCAGAACATTATTGTCATCTGTTATTTTTTTGTCTAGTGTTAGGAGATCCTAGAAGTAATCAAAATCCAGCACTTTTATCTTTTGGAATATTATTCTTTCGATGGCATAATGTGGTCGCTAGTCGAGTACAGGCCGAACATCCTGATTGGCCAGATGAAGCTGTTTTTCAAAGAGCACGGAGAATTGTTATAGCAACTTTACAGGTTAGTTTTCATTTTATAACTCACCGAGTTGGTCAAGTGGTGAATGTGTCTTCCCATATCAGCTGATTTAGAAGTTCCAGCGTTCAAATCCTAGTAAAGGCAGTTAGTTACTTTTATACTGATTTGAATATTAGATTGTGGATACCCATATTCTTTGATGTGGTTGTATTTCAATTAACCGTACATCTCGTGAATGGTCGAACTGAGACTGTACAAGACTACACTTTATTTACACTCATACATATCATTCTCTGAAGTAATACCTAAATGATACTTCCCGGAGGCTAAACAGGAAGAAGAAAGAAATTTTTCATTTTATAAAATTTAAACTGTGGTATATTTAATGATTTATCCAATTTTAATTTTTTTTTAAAATGAATTCCAAAACATCCATCAGTTTCGATTTTAACATTGCCTAATTTTTTTTCTATAATGATGGATTAATTTACTGTAGAAGCTTTGAAGATTGTACGTGATAATATGGAAATGGAATTTTTTTGCTTTTAAAAAATGTTATGCCTGACTGAGATTTGAATCTAGATCTCCTAAGATGAAAGGCTGAGTGCTAACATTCCACTACAGAGATCAGCAATTACTTATCTCTTACAAAGTTATTAATTTGTATTTTAAATTAAATAAAGGCAGAAAAAGTATATTCTGATTTAATAGAATAGAAAATAAACTTAAAATTAAAACTTTTTTCAGTTTAAATCTTAATTTTAGATCTAAATCTTAATAAGAGATTTTAACAAATATTTCTTGATAAGTATTTACAACATAAAAGAAACAATAATACATTTCTTTTAACATTTTTCTTTGACATTGTATAATTCAAACTGTCACCTTTTCAGGTTAAGTGCCTCAAATGATATGGTGAATAACAAGCAATAGACAAATGAAAATAGCTTTGTATAAGTATAAAATAATTTACCCACACATTTAAAATTTAACACTACTATTTAAGTGTTACATCATTTTACTTAATTTTAAATGACTTAAGTATTTACAAATAGATTTGAATGAAAATTTTGTATTATGCAGACTGTTTCAAAAGTTATGTAACCTTAAGGAAGAATATTTCCTTCTTTTGTTGCTGGTTTAATTGAGGAAAAATGCATTACAAAATGCAGCAGGGAATAGTAATTGTCTCCCAATACTTAGATATGGCAGTTATGCCCAGAGCCAGAATGCCTTAACAGAAAAGTATGGTATGGATGCACCAAAAAAGTTCTCAATCAAGTGGCTGTATGGCAAGTAGTTCCAAGAGACACAGAGTGTAGCAGATGCAGCCAAAAGTGGTAGACCAAAAGTTCTACACCAGAAAAGTTGATTGATGTGCAAGGTTCATATTCTGTCTCAAGAAGTCTGTACAACGCCTACCTAGCCACTCTGGTTTCTCCGTTGGTAGTCCCCAATCAGGATTGTGTAATTGTTTAAAGATACATCCATACAGAATTCATGCTGTTCATGAGTTGTTACCTGTAGACAGTGAAAAAAAAAGTGCAGCTTTCTGTCAGTGGTTCATGACATCTGTTCTTGGGGAAGAACTCGATGATTAGTTTCAATCTGACAAGGCATGATTTCATCTTGATGGATAAAAGAATAAACAGAATTCATGCATTTGGTGTATGGAAAATCCACATCAGCTGTACAAGTCTCCTTTACCACGGACAAAAAGTGGGTATTTGGTATATAAATTCATGGGAGGCAAATCTGTATGTCACAGTGAACAGTGAGCGCTACATGCAGACGGTGTAACAATTTGTAAACACTATACCTGCAGACCAGCTAGAGTACATGTGGTTTCAGCAGGACAATACTACGGCTCGTACAGTCAACAATACTAAGACTTTCTTGGATCATTGTTTTCATGGGCAAGTGATTTTGAAGAGGTTGTGGCCACCTCAGTCTCCTGATGTATACTCTCCTGACGTTTTTTTATAGGGATCTACAATCCCGAATTGTAGATTGAAATTGAACTATGTATTGCTCCAATTCCTCAATAAATGTTACAACATGTGTTAAGAGCATGCAACGTCGTATTCAATTATGTGAATCGCATAATGAAGGCCATTTTCAACAACTATTGTAACTTACTCATTTTCCCATAAGATTGCGTCACTTTTTTATTATTCTCTATACACACTACTAATTTGTATATTATGTAATTATGCTTTATATTAACTGAGCTGGTCAGATGGTAAACTACTCCAAATTACTTCAGAGCTGCTCCTGTATGGGGGTTAATTGACTCCTTCTACCCTTACCATTCCTTTTTTATTTTTCATCCATTTACCAAGGGAAGCACCATGGAAATTATTTTAGTTGCTACACTGGTTCTATTTGTGGTGGCATGCTGGTACCATCTTTATTAGGTTGTCAAAGATGGAAAATATACACTTGGAATTAACTGTGAACTGTCTTTTTTTATCAAAGGGGGTTATATAAAAATCATACTTATTATAATAGGTGATACTGTGTTGAATAAGTTTGAGCCTCATGTAGCTCCTGAAATCTAAATTTAGATATTTTATTACTAGATTGTCGTACTGTGAACTAAAAAAAAAGAGGGCTATAGAGAAGTATGAGTTTGATGTTGAAATAAACATGCCTTCCAATAAATAAATGAAATTATTTATTAACTTTTTCTATTACTAGGATGTACTTTCATAAAATAATTAACTATCGTTAATGTTTTAATACTTCTTCTTTTTCAGAATATTATTATGTATGAGTATTTGCCTGCATTTCTGGGACAAGAATTTCCGCCGTACGATGGTTATAAATTAGACACACATCCTGGTATCAGCCATGTTTTCCAAGGAGCAGCTTTTCGATTCGGTCATACACTTATACCACCTGGTATATACAGGCGTGATGAACAATGTACTTTTCGTAAAACACCTATGGGAAATCCAGCTTTACGATTATGTTCTCATTGGTGGGATTCTAGTGTCAGTATTTATGTACTTTTTTATTTATGAATTAGATCAATTTGTTTTTTTTTTTTTAGGAATGCTTTAGAATTTAAAACTATTACAATTTACAGCAAATCATTTTAAATTAGAGTGAAACTTTCAAATTACCATACAGCAATGGAATTAGCAATTACATCCACTGATGTGATATCTGTACTTTATGAGAACCTCCACATCCCTCAAAAATAAAAAATTACTGACACAATTCTTTCTTAATAGCAAACTTCTTCATACATTTATATGTGGCTGTTATTTCATTTGAGAATCAATTACAGATATATTGCATTTGGAATATTAACAGAACATTGTTTAAAGAAATAGATATTTAGTATTCAGTCAGTCTGTTGATACATTTTAACACAACATTAAATAACAGCAAGAGAATAAAATTCCATTACAGCAAATAAATTGTTTTTTTAAAAATAAAATAAAACTAAAGATAAAAAATAATTGCGATCTTTGGACATGAAAGAACTGAAGATTTACTAGGTTTTGGGGCATAATTATTGTTAGTATAGACATGAGACTGAAAATCAAAGTCATCTTCGTGATTTCTTCTTTCTATTAGGCCACCATCTGAAATCATTTTGCAAACTAATTCAGCACCATTTCGAAGTTGATTTCCGAAAGATGATTGATATCTCCGCCTGGTTCATCTTCATCACCACCATCACTTTCTTTATCATTTTCTTCCAATATACTCACATTCTCTTCCAATGTCAATTTAAACAAAATGTTCACTCATAAGTGTTAAAATATTTACGTCTTGTCAATAAAGCTCAATGTCGACAAATGTAAACTGTAAATTTTTTTCGCCAACAAAAAAATATCACATATATTTCTCACTAATAATTATATAAAATTACTAAATTAAATTTTTAAAAGTATTATAAAAGAAAAATTCAGTTAAAAATGCATAATTAGATGAAAATATGTACTTAACAGAGATTTGCTTGCCGTGGCATGAAATGCATGAGGTCAACTAAGCAAAATTCACATTACACAGTTTGGTGTGCACAGGAAATGTTCTTTATGATATAATGAAAAGAGGTACCGATACACGTTATGAAAACATTGTACCACTATTTTATGATACGAGG
This sequence comes from Lycorma delicatula, assembly GCF_047948215.1. Taxonomy (NCBI): domain Eukaryota; kingdom Metazoa; phylum Arthropoda; class Insecta; order Hemiptera; family Fulgoridae; genus Lycorma; species Lycorma delicatula. The sequence continues at coordinate 18,692,287 of NC_134467.1, forward strand.
TGCGACAATAAAGTAATGAGACTGATGTGAAAAAAAAATGTTGCTTACCGTTTTAGTCATGTTTAGTGTTGTCTCCTTCAAAGTAGTTCTCCTCTCAATGCACACACTTATTCCAGTGCTTCTGCCATTGATGGTAACATTTCTGGAACTCATCTTCTGTAATATCCTCCAAGACCCTGGTCACAGCTATTTGGACATCTTATGTTGTTTCAAAATGGTGTCCCTTGACCGCCATTTTGACTCTTGGAAATAGAAAAAAGTCGCACGGAGCGATATCTGGTGAATAAGGTGGCTATGGTAGTACTGAAATTTGTTTTGAGGTTAAAAATTGCTGTACTGACAGAGCAGTATGGGATGGCGCATTATCCTGATGCAGAATCCAATTATCAGCAATGTTGGCACGGACACGAAGAACTCATTTACAAAGTCTTTCTAAAATTTCTTTGTAGAAATATCGGTTAACTGTTTGTCCAGGAGGCACCCGCTCTTTATGAACAATTCCCTTGGAATCGAAGAAGCACGCAAGCATGCGTTTCACTTTTGACTTTGACATGCGAGCTTTTTTTGGTCTGGGTGATCCCTTTGAGCACTATTGTGAACTTTGGCGTTTTGTCTCTGGATCGTATTGAAAAAACCAACCTTCATCACCGGTAATAACACGGCTCAACAAATCTGGATCGATTTCCGTTTGCTCTAACAGATCGGCTGCCACATTTTTCCGTGTTTCTCAATGTTGTTGTGTGAGATTTTTGGGGACCATTTTTGCACAAATCTTTCTCGTACCAAGATCTTCAGTTAATATTAGACACACCGTTTCTCGATCGATGTTGAGTTCTTCTGCAATCATTTTCACGGATAATCTTCGATCAGATCGTACGATTTCACGCACCCTGGTCAAGTTGACATCTGTCCGTGAGGTTGATGGTCGTCCACTGCGGTCTTCATCTTCAACATTCGTTCTGCCTTCACTAAAAATTTTATGCCGCCGAAAAACTTGAGCTCTTGACATAACCTCCTCTCCAAAAGCTTCTGAAGCTTACCATAAGTTGTCACGTTTTCACCCAATTTAACGCAAAAAGAAATGGCATACCGTTGCGCAATATTTTGCGGTTTCATTTGTGTGATGAGAGACACAAACACATGTTCACTTATTACAGCACAACTTACAACTGAGCAGTTGCATCAATGTGCCGCTTGGACTAGAAGTAGCTTAAAAAGACCAAGGTCAAAGATGGTGTGTCTACGCAAGCTGCAGGGTTGCCACATCTTGCAAAGAAAAATCAGTCTCATTACTTTATTGTCGCACCTCGTATATTTATTAAAATAAATTAAAATATAGGACATGTAGACAGATGTCGACAGTGAGAATAAACGAGTTAAGATATCAATCATTACACTATATAGATGTAAATATCATTTGCCATGATTACATCATAAATATCATGATTTTCCTTTATGAACTGGTTTTATGAAAACATTTTAATTTTTAATGGGAAAGAAATATTTTGATTTATGCTGTATATCAAATTGATGCAGTGGGTGGTTGAATAAATCAACAATGTGATGATTCATATAGTAAGCCAGATCTTCTACAGATAAAAAAGGAGAATTTGCTCATAAATAAGAACATGAGAAATTAAAACAACTCATAAACAGGAAATATATTAAATATGATTAAATTAGTTTCTTTCTTTTTTTTTATAATACGTATAAAAATTAAATACATAAAGTATTTATAACATAAATACTTATGTATTGTTCAGAGTGTCTGCTGTTTGCATTATTTTATTAAAAAGTCCTGTTTCAAGAGACTAGGAATTATAAAACTGTTTGTTGTTAAGAGGAGTTGTCTGTTATTAAGAGATATCTATTATTATTCATTTCACCACACTGTTAATAGTAAATTACTCTGTCATTTCATTACTTTAATACAATTATAAAACGTTATTTTTGATGAATCATGATTTTATGAAAAAAATGACCTCTGTTAAACAGTTATTGAAGTAAAATAACAAAGAATACAATGAAGAAACAATTACGCTAAGTAAAATTAAAAAATTAAATGTGTTTCAATTGTGGAAAATGATCATAAATAGTTTAACCTTTAAAAGTCAGTTAAAAATATCTTCTGTAATTTCAAAATAAAAAGAAAAAAATATTTATAAATAAAGCTTGTAGGAACTAATTAAAGTAAAATCAAAATAATTGAAAAATGTAACTATCTCTGAGAAGTAATACAGTAATAATGTCCTGGAAAGATCCAACTCTGAAATGAAAGAAAATAAAACAGAAATAGCCTATCAATTAATAATTTTTTTCCCTTTAAATGTTAAATTTAAATATTTTAACACAACTATTAAACCAGAATGCGTATACGTTGCAGAAATGATGATAAACATAAAATTATTAAGACTAGAAAACATATTTAAAAAAAGAAAGGAAAGTTTTAAAAAAGATTCTAGGACCTAATGTTAAAATAATCGAAATATCTTAAGGTAAAATGAAAAAAATTTACCAGAAAATTAAAAATATAACAAACTCTATAAGAAAAAAAGATTAGGTTTTTACGGATGCTTAAAAAAGATGAAGGAAATCAGATTAACAAAAAGAATCTTTAATTATTTTTCTAAATTAGAAACTAAAAATAAATGGTTTCATACTATCAAAAAAGACCTAAAGAAATTAAATATTAAAGAAGAGATTTCAAATTGAAATATTTTAAGAAATAAAATTAAAAAATGTTAAAAGTTTACAGTAAAAATCAATAGAAAAAAGAAGAAAATTTTCTAAGAAAAAATGGATAACGGTAATTAAAAAATGAAAAAGTATTGGTAAATAAATATTAAAAATTAAAAAACACGACTGCCAAATCATTGCTCTTTAATTTAGGATAATTAAAGAGCGTGCTGATGACAATTTTGTACATAGTATTTGTATATAGACAAAATTTTTTCAAAATTTAAAAAATTGAATACATGTGTATATTTATATAGACTATAACACAACCGGTCATATAAGGATTCCAACGTGAGGTCATTGGTTCATCCGTTGAGCTGCTATGGTGGAATAACAAATATACATATATACATACACCCTTATAAATACATTACATTCCTTTTTGTTGGCCAATAAAGTAATGATTGGTCTAGCATTGCATGAGGTGCTCACATCTCACCACTCTAGCCTCAAATGCAGTCCCCATGGGAAGCACATTATTATTAACAGAAATTCTTTTAATTTATTTTATTTTATTTAACGTAAATTTAAATTTATTATTTTTATAATATTCATTATATTGATTCAAATCATTCAGTTCACACAGTGATGGAAGCTTACAGTTTACAGTTCATTAATTCAATTCATTAATGAACTTTTTGCTTCAACTGGCAAATCTCCACTACTGTATATATTTATATAATCATGACACTCCTGGTAATGTAAGGATTCCAATACAGGGTATATATTTCAATCAGTTCAGTCATTGGCTGCTACGGAGGAACAAACCTACATACATATGTACACCCTAAATGCATTAAACTCCTTTTTGGGCAATCTTGTGAAAAGAAAACAAATTGCAAATAAAGTTGTTTTTTAATGTAATCCATAGATGGTCCAAATTAGATAAAAAAAAAGTTTGTAGATAATTCTTTCCTTAATTACATACTTCAACATCAAATAAATGTAAACCTACATAAACATTAACTGATAAAAATGTTTTCAATAAAGATATTTTCATATATATAAAATAAAATATAAAAACCAATTAAAAAACATATAAATCACATTTAACATTATTTATAATTTTATAAAAAGCTCTTAAACTAAAATTATAAAATAGAGTTTTTTTTAATAAAAATTATTTACTACAGGCTCAAACTAAAACTAAAATCAAACTAAACGTTTTGTTTTTCAAAGTAGTGTGATTTTATATCATAGCAAATAAAATAAATTTTACCTCATGACATTGTTGATTATAAAAAAATTGTTATAATGTTACATCAAATTTAAAAACTCTTCAAATTTATTTGCTAATAGGAACGTTTTATACCTAACATGCTAATTTATCGTGTCTTTGTGAATTAGTTTCGGTTGTAAATGAAACTCATGTAAATGAATAGGCTCATATAAATTAATACAATTTAAGAATTTATTTATTATTAAACGTCTGACAAGCAGGTGTATATATATATATATATATTAATAATTGACTGTAATAATTTCTATATAGGACAAACAGGACCCACTTTAATAACTATACAAGGAAAACATAAAATCATCACTGAATGCATTTTTATAAACCATATCATACATGACATAAACATCAATGAAAACTATCCTTGTCAACAAAAAAGAAATAACTAAAGATATCTGAACAATCTGTGAGTAAAACATAGAAACACATAAAAAATGAATAATCACAATTTAAATCTTATACAGCCTACAAACATATCATTAATAATAAAAGATATTTCAGAATCTACCACATGGTGTTTGAACCAGTTCATGATAAGGATGTAGCATCATAATTGCTCAATGGTCCCCCAATGACAGTTTCATTATTGGTTTAACTTAGAAAAAAGCTAGGTCAGAGACAGGTGAATTTGTATTACGTTATTATTATTATAAATAGTATTGATTTTAATAATTTTTTAAATATTTGAATAACAGGATGTTATGCACGATACAACATTAGAAGAGATGATGATGGGAATGTCATCGCAGTTAGCTGAACGTGAAGATACTATACTATGCAGTGATGTACGAAATAAATTATTTGGTCCAAATGAATTTTCACGGAGAGATCTTGGTGCATTAAATATTATGCGTGGTAGAGATAATGGAATACCTGATTACAATACAGTAAGATTTTTTCTTTTTTTTTTACATTTATATTTTTTGCTTTATAATTGAAGAGACGTTTAATTTTAGTCTATAAAATTGAAATTTTGCTAGGTATTGAACTTAAAATCTTTGATTTATCAGCCAATATTGCTTCCAATTAAATCATGTAAATTCTCTCTCTTAATTTTAATAAAATGTGACCTAAGCCAAACTAATTATTGACAAATTTAAGTTTGACATTACTTATCAAGTCATGTTATAATTTATATTCGAGCCTTTGGAAGTATACCTAATTTTTAATGTTCATTTATATGCCTGAATAAAATATAGTTATTTATATATTAAACTATATAATAATAGATTAATAAATCGATTTGTATTTTATAGGTTAGAACCAGTTTTAGGTTACCAAAAAGAAAGACTTGGGAAGAAATAAATCCAGAATTATTTAAACAGCGACCTGAATTGTTGGAAGCATTAATAACTGCTTACGGTGGAGATGTTGATAATATAGATCTATATATTGGCGGTATGTTAGAATCACATGATGGTCCCGGTGAATTGTTTACATTGATTATAATGGAACAGTTTTTAAGGTTGCGATCAGCTGATAGATTCTGGTTTGAGAATACTGATAATGGGTAAGTAATTATATTATTGATTTATTTATTGTTCTAGTAATAATAATAATAATAAGTTCACATCTGATTACAATTGTATTAATTGTATTTTTTTATGATGGAGTGAATCTGTGAAAAATGCTAACACTGATCGGGATTAGAACCCAGAACATTCTGGTTATAAAACAAAGATGATACCATTCTGCCACAGGGTTCTTACTATAAAATATGAAGAAGTGTTCTATTAGTAGATAATTAGTTTTGAAACTTTTGTATTAATTCCCCACCGCTTGTAAATGTCATCTATACAAGCTGAATATATAAATCGATAAGAGGTCATTTCCATTAATCCTTAATTAAAAATTATTCAAATACTAGAATTTATGTAACTGAGAAAGTTTTAGCAGCTATATGTCCAAAAATGGTACAGTTAACAAGGTTTCTAATTTTTTCGGTTTTAATATCAAAACATAATTACCGTTCTGTGGTAAATAGCTGTAAATAGCTAATTATTTATATGAACTTTCTAAGATCAACAAATTTCATTAAAAAAAATTCAAATTTACTTGCTAGTTAAAAGTTTACCTACAAAATTTTTGAAGAAAAATCACCAAACATTAACTTTAGGTGAATCGCGTTGTTTCTCAATAATTGCGTGTGGGTTTTCAGAGCCCCATATTCGTGAATTGTGTCTGTTAACGCATCTGTTCACATGGAATGTAGCTACGTCTGTAAAAATTATATCGTCTAAAAATGATTCGTTTTCACTTATTCTGTCCGACATTTCAACAGCGAAATCGTAACATTTTACACCATCATCGGGTTTCAATTCCTGCAGTATCTGGATTTTATAAGCGTGTAATTCAGTTTTTTACGTAAAACATTGTGAACTGTTGATTTTGGAATACCTAATTCGATGCTTCGACGGGGGATGGACTTCCCAGGACTTCTAATTGCCGATCGTCTAATTAGTTCAACCGTTTCGTCCGGTACACTCGGTCTGCCAGTTGATTTCTGTTTCTTAACCAATCTGGTTTCTTCGAATCGTTTGAACCGACGTGTTATGTTATTTTTGTGCGGTGGATCTCTTCCGAATTCACGTCGAAATGCACGTTGAACTAAGATTACGGATTTTAATTCGGCCATCAATAAAACACACTTTTCTTTGTCTTTTTCCGAGAACATAGTAACTCGCTAAACTCACCGCAACAACAATACAAGAAATGACGTTGTGGTTACAACTGCTGATAAACAAACTTTTGGATTGGAGGCTTTCAGGTATACCAATATAACATCTAGAAATTTCTCTACAATCTTACTATGAATTACTGAAACCGCACCATTCTTTTATGATAACCCTGTATATTTGATGAGAACAGATGAAAAAAGGGTAACCGAGGAAATCTTTGATCAAGGAAATAACAGAAAGACAGTTACAAAAAAGTTCAAACAGATCAAAAAAAATCTAAAAGAAACAAAGATAAAAACACATGAAATCACTAACAGAAACTCAAAACATGTGAAAGACTTCGTAAGAAAAGAACAAAAACAGAATGGATCCAGCAAAGACAAAAACAGTCATGCAAAATGAAAAAAAGGATTGGGAACAAAAGGAAAGAGATGACAATAAGTGAAACTATTTATTGTGGTTCTACTGAGACCAAAAAATTCAAAAAGAAAGAAAATGGACAAAATAAATTTAAAAAGTTAATATTAGTAAAATAAAGAAGAAATAAATTAAAATAAATATAAAATGGCTAATGTTAGTAAAATAAGAAATAAACAATGAAATTAGAAATAAATTTAAAAATGTAATTTGTAACCTGAACAATTGCATTGTTGAATATTATAAATAAATTTTTATTTCTATCAGTAGATTATAATACATTGTGTAGATCTTGTAATTAATGGGTGGATAAGCTATATTTTGAATAAAAAAAAGGATAACCCCAAAATTTGACTGTATGTTCAAGGGAAATCGTAATAAACCTTGATTAGAGCAGCATCACAGAATTCACAATCAATTATAAGATAAAAATTGGATATGACTAAAGTCATTATTAATTATTTAATAAAATATTTATATATAAGGTATCTTAAAGTAATGCGTAATTTTATTTAATTAATGTGTAATGCTTAATTCTAAAAGGCATGGTTATACTTTTAGTAACAGAAAGTGTTGCTTCTTGTTATAAGAAAAGATTTGTTAATGGAATTTTAAAAATATTTAATCATATTTAAATAATAAACTTGATATAAAAATAACACAATAGTTATTGTGGCAACAGAACTTGAAATGAAAGGAAAGGAAAACATAGTTATGTCATCACAGACAAAATTAAGTGAACACAGTATAAAACAACAAACATTGTATGTGTAATTCATTTAGAACATTCTGCGTCATTCAGTAATAGTAATGAATGGTTACATTTAATTTTTAAAAACTAGCAGGTCAGAGCTCACTTCACTTGCCTGACCACCTAACTAGGGGCTCTGTCCCCTTGACCCTCAACGCATTCATACCCTCATGTTTGTGAGAATATTAAGTATTTTACAGAAATATTTTAAGAAAAGAACTATTAGTATCTAGAGAATATTTTTCTGGACACTTTTGTGTTCTTATATTTAAAATAGGCTTAAGGAGTGAGTAAATATAAAATTTAATAGTTTTTAATAAAAATATAATGTTTAACGCTAGTAAATATAAAATTTAATAGTTTTTAATAAAAATATAATGTTTAACGCTAGCCATATTTGTAACAAGTAGTTGACTTGGAGATGCCATCGTCTTCATTTAGTCTTACGTGTGTTATTTTCCAATCCAGCTGCTGCTATTGGTGTAGAGCGGACCACGTGATGTGCCGACCAGATGCATGCCAATGACTCTCCTGCTAAATAAAGAATCCTTTTTTTTTTACTGCTTAATATTAATAAACAATCCCATTATTTTATTAATAAAATTAAATAAATAATAATTGAATAAAAATACAAATATAAAATATTTTTAAAAAATAATCTATGCTCAGAAACTAAATTAAATAATCTACAAATTAATTGACAACGAATTACTTCTACTGAGATAGAGTCGGCTGTGAGGGAGAGTCGCCTGGCACACTACCATTGATCCACACTGCGCCAATAGCAGCTAAAATAAAAATGTGAGCATATACAACAAACAAACTCATGCACCATCCTTTTTTATGGAGAGTAATATTTATTTTTTTAATAATTTAAAATTCTTTTTGTGGTTTTTTTGTAGAATGTTTACATCAGAAGAAATAGAGAACATACGTAAAGTAAAAATGTGGGATGTTATTGTTAATGCTACTGATATTCCATTCGATGCGATTCAAAAAGATGTTTTCTTTTGGTCTGATGGAGATCCATGTCGTCAACCTTCACAGTTAAATACATCGCAGTTAGAACCTTGTTCATATCTTAGAGGATATGATTATTTTGAGGTAATGATAAAAATCTTGTCAGTATTTATTATCTTTTTCAACATATATTTGTTAATAACGTGTAGGCATTTTAGAACATTATAGAAAGTTAGGAATCCTTTGAAGAGTTGAAATTGGTCAGATAAAGTGAATTGAAATCAAGAAAAAGTTTAAATAAAATAATATACGAAAGAATACATGGCAATGTAGTTAAGATCGGAATAAAGTACGTTAATGAATCTCATGAAGAAAGAAATTTGTTGATTTATTTTTTAGTCTGAGCCGAGGACACATTTAAGTTAGACAAGTTTTTTCCCTAACTTTTAGGCATTGAAAATAATTATAAAAGATTATGGTCTGTTATGAATTTTTGGTTGATATTGTCTCATTGTAACACTTCAACCGAAAGAACTTTTGACTTTGAAATCAGCTTTCAAAGTCGATAGTTTTATGGTAAAATGTAAAAAAAAATATACAGTTGATATTTTTCATCTATTATTAAATGGAAACATAAATGGATGGACCAAGATGGTACAGATGAAATTATTACATTTTTTATAAGAAATAATTTTTGTAAATGTAGCCTCATCTTCGGCTTTATTGAACCTAATTTCATTCAAATCTATAAAATTTTACTAATTGGTGATATAAACTTATTGGAAATATACTTTAATATGCTGTAAAAGGTAACTTAATTAGTTTATCAAATTAAATATTCTTTATTTAAAAAAATTTGGTTAAATTATACACATGAATTATGTTTGTAGTTATGTTTTTACAGGGAAGCGAGTTAGCATATATTTATGCTTGCGTCTTCTTGGGATTTGTGCCATTAATTTGTGGTGGAGCAGGTTATGGTGTTATTAAATTACAAAATAAAAAAAAACGTCAGTTACGAATGAAACAAGAAGAATTACGATCTGGTAATAAAGCTGGACCAACTACAGTTGATAAAATGGCTGTCAGGTATTATTTTAAAAATTTATTTTTATACAAAAAATTTATTCGTTATTGTTTAACTTTTAATAATTAATATAAATATCGGTTAAAAAAAAAGAAAACTGTACAAATTTAAAAACGTTACTGTTTCAATTTATTTTTAATTCTCACCTTTTAGATATTTCAAAGAGAAAAAATGTTTAATTATTATTACTTTTTTAAAATTAAATGTATTTTTTTAATTTTATTTAAAGTATTAGTTAGCTGCTTGTATCTATTCATACAAAAAATATCCTGGTTTGAAATATGTAATAATAAAGTAACAAAACTATGTTGCGTGGTAATATGAAACAAACATAAAAAAATATATATATGTAAACGAATAATTAAATAGTACGAAAGAATGCATATAGGATACATAACAATATACAGAGGCAAATGAACGAGGTGCTCGTTGAAGTAACTGCGTCTGCTAACCAATTTTCTACTTTTTCAGTTTAATATTATAAAAGATTATTAAGATTTAAGCCTATAAAATAATATTTGTACTAATTGTCCGCTACACTGAACCAATAATTGTTGGAGATTATAAAATGAAAATGATTAAAAGTTTGGGAATAAAATGTAATTTTCAATGAAGATGCTTTTAAATTAGTAATCAGTGTGTTTGCTTACATACCTTAAACAATATATAATCAAGGTTTACAAATTGTGTATGATAATGCTGTGCAGAAAAAAAGAAGTACAATTTTTTAGGAAAAATCTTTCGTTATTTCTCAACAAAAAATAGTCAGAAGTCTGGTGAGTAAGGGATTGCTGAAGACTTTTGTTCCATAATCTAAATAGTTGCTGTCATAGTCGCAGTACAATGAACAGGTGCATTGTTTTAACCTTCTTTTTTTGTCAAATGCGGTCATTTTTTCTTTATTTTCTCATTTAAACAATTCAGAAAAGATGCGACTACTGCCGAATTATCATTTTAAACTTCTGCACAAGGTCATTGAAAATTATTTCATGAACATTCCAAAAAATCTGCTGAATTTATGGTTTTCGCCTTCTTTGGAATAAGTTTACCAACTGGCAATCCTCTGTATTAACTGTTCCTTCATTTTAGGTTGTAGTGATGTATTCAAATTTCATCGTTGTTATGAAATAGTGCAAAAATTCTTCTTTACTATTTTAAACTGCCGTAAATCATGCTTAGAAATGTTTACAATCAAATGATCATGAACAAATACAACATCCGTCTTGCAGATGATTTTTTCATATGTAAATATTTGAGTAAAATATGATGCACGCATTCATTTGTGATCCCTATTGTCTTAACAATCTCACACATTTTCAATTTTTATCCTAATCACTAAATTATGGGATTTTTTCTATGGCAGTTTCTGCTTTCTCTTGTGGAAATACCATGGTACTGAAGCCCAGGCTCATAACAGTTTGACCTTTGCAACAGTTTAATGCAGCTACTGTCTGGTGGAGAATGAGTAAAATAAAACTTAATTTTTGTCACTTCAAGGTTATGCATAAAACATTATTGAGTACGGAAAAATAAAAATGATATTTGTTGAAACCCTGGAGTTCTCTTTTGAACATCCGGTATTTCTTAATATTATAAGCACTATTTTAATGGAATGATACTTCAAACAAAGATGCGATGAACAATATTTTGAAAGATTTCCATAGCAATGGTGAGGTAACATTGCCAAACTATTTCATAAACACCAATAACAATTTATTCATTAATAACAACTTTGTTTTTCTACACTCAAAAAAAAATAACAGACCTTAAAGCACTTAGAAATTTTGATGTATATAAATACAACTTTATGTTAAATGAATTCAAATTCAATATACCTTTTAATGACAATCTAAATATGTGTTTAACCTAAAAAAAATTCAACAATAACATCAACTGGTGTTAGAAGGAGAAAACCATCATTTACTAAAGATGGTTACAAAAGCAATTAAAAATGTTTAGAAATAAATCATTAAAAAGTATTGTTTTTACAAAATTTGATTTTGTTTCTCATTTCAAAGTTTATAATTTTAAATTAGATATAATTATTAATTACAAAAAAAAGTAGAAAGCATTTGCTATTCGTCTATTAGATTTATGATTATAAAATTAGATTTAAACAAATCAGTTTTTTTTTTATTATTGGCCTACAATCGTTTTGTTTTGTGTTTTTTTTTTATACCTATACATATTTATTTCTTGATAAATATATTTTCTTATATAAATCCATTACGTTTTCTTTTTTCTTGAATAAAGAAAGGCATTTGTTTGCATTTTTTTTTCTTGCAGAGAGTGGTTACATGCAAATCATAGAAGAATTGTTAAAGTTAGATTTGGTCCTGAAACTAATTTACATACTGTTGATAGAAAGGGTGAAAAATTACGAAGTGTTTCATTTAAAAATGGAGAAACTATTACTGTTGAAGAATCTCAGGTAACAATATATACTTTTTTTCATAAATGATGTTTTATTATTAAATAATTTTTTTTATATACAGAGTGATTCACTCTGTATCTCAAGAAACGGGAAATTAAAAAAATTAAATAACGTTAATCAAAATTTTTTTTAGAAAATGAATTTTATTTCATGTAATTTGTCATGTTGTTGTATGTTGTTACATAGATTTTAGTTTATTTTTTAAAGATGACGTCTTGCAGGTGACCTCCTCTTCTACGTAAACACTCACAAAGTCTCTTCGTTAAATTGTTTGTGGTTTGACATAACATCTCGACTGGAATTTCCGCAACTGCTTCTCGGTTCTTCCGTTGTAGCAGGTCTACTGTGGAACACTTTGCTTCTAAGGTGACCCCGCAAAAAGTAATCGCAAGCTGAGAGATCAGGCGATCTGGGAGGCCATCTAACGTCACCGTTTCGTGAAATGACACGTTGTCCAAACAACCGGCATACAGCTACCATCAATATTCGTGCAGTATGTGATGTTGCTTCGTCTTTTTGAAACCAGGCTGTGTTAAGAATCGGTAGAAATCTCTTTTGTTGTTCCACAACAAAGGTTTCAAGCACGGCTACGTAATGAGCCAACGTCACTGTAATCGCAAGACCATTGTCGTCCTCAAAAAAAATAAGGGAATATAACACTGTAAGATGACATAGCACACCACACGGTCACTTTCTGGCTCTGCAACTAACGCTGGTGTAGCTGTGTAGGATTTTCTTGTGCCCAGTATCTGAAATTTTGCTTGTTAACAAATCCGCTGAGGTGGAAATGCGCTTCGCCTGACATCCACAGTTCATGAACAAACTCTTCGTTATTGTTTATCTTCTGAAGTATTACGTTACAGAATTGTGCTTGCACAACTGCATCGTTCGGTTTCAGTTGCTGGACAATCTGCAACTTGTACGGATGGTATTGCAAGTCCTTCACTAACATTCTTCGAACGCTTGAACTATGCAGATGTAAAGATGCTGAGACGCGATGGATTGACCCATGTGGACTTAATGTGACAGCATCTTGTAAAGCTTGAACGTTCTGTGGTGTACGAACGGTTCGCTCACATCCTGGAGGTTTCTTTTTCATTGCCGAACCAATTTCCTCAAAATTATATATCCATGTTTTAATTGCATGTGCTGATGGAACACAGTTGTTCCGTCCCAGATTAAAATGACGGCGAAATTCTCTACGTGCTCCCTCCACACTGTTTTTGTAAAACACTTTGATAGCAAATGCACGTTGCTCACCACTCCAAGGATCCATGACAACCCAATGGCAGGTTAGGTTAGAGAGGCTGGCACCACTTATCAAGTGGTACCAATCGCCCACGGCTACCAACACAACTTTAAAAATTTCCCGTTTCTTTGAATCACCCTATTTGTTTATTATCTCATTTTAATTAATATTTTCAATAATATCATAAAAGTAGATAGATGATCTACCTTCCTAATGATCTTCGCCCAAATATAATTTGCACGTAAGTATATGCTTATGCTTAAATTTTTATTACTAATAATGACAAAATGATAATATACATATGGGAAAAGCTTATCATACTTTCCAAAATACAAATATAAGAAAGCATAATCCATCAATGCTAAGATAAGACATTATGAAAGGATGGTTAAACTAGGTGGATTGTATATTATAGAATGCTTACCACAGAGAAAGAAATTAACAATGGAGATGAATGAAAGGAAAATTTGGAGTAAGATTCTCGGATTGAGTAGAGTAAATATAAATAAATTAAGAACTGATAAAGATCTATATAATCTATGTAGATCATTGAGGGATGTTCAATAATAATTAGAGGCAAATTCATGTAGAGAAAAAATAATTTTTTCAATGACAATGAAACGCACTACTTTTCAATGCAGACTGCAGCAACATTTAGTTACCACTCTTCTGTGAGTTTTCTGATTCCTGCACCGTAGAAGTCTTTTCCTTGCTGTTTGAACCATTCATGTAACGGTTTTTTGACTGCTTCATTGTCATCAAACTTGTTGACACGTAAAAAGCAGGCCAAACAAATGAAAATTGGATGGGGTAAAGTTTAGGCTGTAAGGATGTGACAATACCTCCCAATCCAACTTGTCGAACATTTCTCCCATTCTCTAAGCGATGTGGGGGCATGTGTTGCCACGCAAGAAAATCATACCTTTTGAGAGAGCGCCCTGTTGTTTTTACCCTACGCGGGTCTCATTTTCCCTTGGAACATGTTAGAATAGTACTCGCTGTTCACAGTGAAATTCCCACTAAAAATTGGGTCTTGTAAGTCCCAGAAGACCATCAACATCACTTTACTGGCTGATGCGCGAGTTTCAAATATGTGAGTTGCAAATTTTTTTGTTGGGCAAATCCAGATGTTTCCACCCAAGATTTTGCTGTTTGAATTCAGGTTCGAAATGGTGTATTCACATTTCATCACAGATTATTATACAATCTAGAAAGTCATCACCTTTCACTTCAAACCGTTGTTTGAGCGCAGGACAAATGAAAATCCGGGTGTCTTTAAGGGGTTGAGTCAACTGTCTTGGAACCCATCTCAAACACGTTTTGCAATAATTTGGCATGTCATGAATGATTGAATACTGCAGTTGCAACAATAATATTACATAAAGTAACAGTTTAGGAAATTTTGACTTGCCTGTCTTCACCAGTAAGACAGATAAATAAGATTATTTATGCGATTTTGTAGCACGGTAGTCAAAACTTCAACTGGTCTTCCAGAGTGATGGAGATCAGTCATACTTCTTCTACCCAAATTAAACTATCCACCCACTTATAGACGTTACTGTGGTTTAAACACTTTTCACCATACTGTTTCAACATTCTTGAATAAATTTCCGTCGGTTTCTCACTTTCTGATAACAAAAATCTTATCACTGAATGTTGCTCTTTCGACATACATGTTTCAAGCAGAGCTGATATTCTGAAATCAGCAAAAGAGGTTATGTTTAGATTAATTATGAACAAACAGCTGATTAAATGTGTTATAAAGGTTGCCAACTTGACCCTCAAAACGTTTTATTGTCATTGAACCGAAAGTTCATTCAATTACATCAATTTGTCTCATTAATTATTGAATATCCCTTGTATATAAAGATCTAGTGTTTATGAATGCAAATTAGATTTGTGAAAACAGCATTCTTTTAATACTGTTGCAAAAGTGTTGTCACAATCACAGGAACAATGAGTTCCCTGATCTGTGTTTTTTAATCATGTCTAGTACAGTCTAAGCAAAATATCTGGCTTACAGGAAACCCTATTATAATAAACTTACAAGTATAAAAATGATATTATTTTGGTTTGCATAACTTTATAAATACACTGTAAAATCTCTTTATGAATTGTAATTTACATTACTTAGCTCAACTAGGTAATTCCCAGATTTCATATGACACCAATATGATAAATTTATTATAAAGTGATAAGCTTTTCCTTTGAACAGCGTGTTGAGATATTATCAAGAAATTTGACAACATAGTAATTCAGGTGATAAATGATAAATTTTTACTAATAATTTATAATTTATACCATTTACATTAATAATTTGGATTTTTGATTACGATAGTGGTAAATTTCCATTGAAGTTTCTTTGTAAATTGAAAAATATGGAAATTATGATTTAAATCATTAGCTATTATAATTTTTTTAATTTTATTCTTTAATGTTCATGAATGTGTATCAGTGATGATTTAATTTTAGTCAATGAAAAATTAAGAAATAATTGTTAGCTAATGAGTTCAGAATTTTATTATACAATGTTAAGAATTATTTATTAATACATCTGATGAATATTTAAGTATTTTGTTGTGAATGTAGATTATTTAAAACTCTTTCATGAATAGTTATTTAAAATTAACTACAGTACACATTATTTTTTGATGAAAATTTTCCATACCGTTACTTCTAAGCTGGCTTTTTACTTTCTCGTCTAGGTAGCATTATAACAGAACTGTAGCGCTAGAAGGGAAACTATTGTAATTTGTCCAATTTGGGTGAAAAACTGGATGAAAATTTTCTGGATGTTAATGTTTGTATGTACATGTGTGTGTGTTCAGTGTTGGCCTCTAAATCTACTTATATTTCTAGAACTACTGGACCAATTTTGATGAAACTTGGTCAAAGTCCTCCTATATATGGGGCATTGATGCTATTAAATTTTCAACTTAAAGTTCAAGGGGGTGAAGCTGTAAAGCAAGGTTACCCTCAGTATCTCGAGATTTCGCCTAATTAAGGTCATATTTTTCTTAGGCACATTTGTTAACGATTGAAAAATAATAATTTGCCAAAAAAGTTTTCAAAATTGCATCCCCACCCCAAAAAATGCTCTAAACTGCTATGCTATGAATATATATTATATAAATTGCTATGTTGTATGATGTCGCAGGTGAGCAGTAGAATTAAATAAATGAATAATATTTAAAGTATAAAAAAGTATCTTGTTCTGGCTGGGTCTCAAACTTGATCGCTCAGTCAACTTTAATACCTGATGTGTTAAGCCTCATGGCTACAGCAGTCTGTCGACCATACAAGTGAAATTTGTTCTATGTAAGTTGTGAAATTACATTGTTTTAGTTCGTGCTGGCTGTCGCTACTAGTACCACCACTCCCACACGAATTAAATTCAGTATGCGCGCAGGCTTTAGTTAGAATCATTAAATTAAATAAGCGAAAAAAATATTATATTTAAATAAAATGATAAATATTTTAAATTAAGTCGTGTGTGTAAGCCGTGCATCAGAAACAACCCATAGTCATGGGAAAGAACTACAATTGTGTTGCCAACTTTTATTTCTTCTTTATTAAACTTCTTCAAAAATTAATTTTTTTTTTCTCCTTCTAGGTGCCAGATAGAGGTAAAAAGAAGAGACCATTAGTTTTAATAAGAGTTCCAAGAGATCATGATTTAGTGCTTGAATTTGATTCGATATCAGCAAGAAGAAAATTTATATCAAAATTAGAATCATTTTTGACATCGCAAAAGAAACATTTGGTTACTTTACAGGTATAATAAATTAGAGTAGTTTTACTTTACCAGCTAGATATATAAACTAGTTTTATTTAAGAATTAAAATATTGGTTTTGTTGAAGAATTAGAAGTTAATTAATTAATTGTAAATTGGTATATTTGTAAAATGATTAAAGATATAGATGACTCGCTTTACGTTAAAACTACATGAAAATGTAAAATGTATATAAAAAAATAGAATATTCACTTAACAAGTAAGTATTGTCTGTCCAAGCGCTTTCAGATTATTCCTCCGTTATCAGGAATTACTGATTAATTATGAACTTTTAGTTGTGCGTATAAATTTTTATAAATAGGAATTACGAAAATTGAACCTAAAATGTAAAATGACTTAAAAATCATTCTTCCTATGGTTCTTTCGAAGCTAATTATGCAGTAATTTTTGTACTGGTCTTATTGATACTGTCGTTAATAGTTCTATCTTATAAATGTAGGAAACTCTTTTTTTGTAGAGTTGGATAATATATTTTTTTATACATTGTGTTTTTCCATTTAATATCTGTTTTTTGTCAAATTTATAAATTTCATATTGTTCAAGTATGTTGAGATCTTTGTTTTTATGAGGTAATTTGCAGAAGTTCATTCTGTTATGTGCGCTGTCTATAAAGGTTTTTTTGAGTTTGTGGGTAAATATAGGTTTAATCTGTCCATTCCAATTTAATTCATATATTCTTGCAGTGTACTAAAAAAAAAACTAACAAATTCAATAACCAGGATTATACAAATTAACAGGTTGACAGACCCGATTCTGGAATTTAAATTAAATGTGCAGTTAGGCTATGAAACCCATTTTAATGTCTCAGTGTAATAGTGATTTCCAGTTGCTAAGGCCTTTATTGCATCTCATTTTTAATGACAAAAACTTCATATCGTAATAGAGCAAATTCCAGCAGTATACTTAGCTTCTTTATACCCTCATTCAAAAGATTCGAAAGTTACTGAGCTATTTCCTAATAATTATAAATTTTACATTATTTTTATAAAATAACAGTTGGTTTTTATAAAATAAATTCAATTTGTAAAAATATTTTTTTTATTTAGGATGACAAACAAATTAAAACCCAGTTTAGAGACATGCTAATCATATGTGCCTGGACTGTTTTTTTTTCTAAATCACTATTAGATCAAAATAATTATAGAAAAATCCTATAAGTATGGCACATACATTCTTTTAAATATGTTTAAAAATTGTTACTTTTATTAGAAATATTTTATTTTTATTTTTTACAGTTCCTTTTGAATTATGTTATCGTAAAGTGATTTTTGATTGTAAAGTTTTTTGTTGTGCATTGTAAACCATAAAAATTTGCATTCTTGGATCTAATTTATAGGCAATTGAAGTAGTTTATTTTTCTTATTTCATCCTTGTAAACAAACTAGTGTGTTTACCATTCCTTTCATTTATTTGTCCATTCTCTGAATTTATACTCGCTCACTGAAATGCCTGTGAGGACTAAAATTATGTTTCACTTCTTTTTTTATTGTTGTTTTTTATAATCAAAAAAACGACTCGAACATTTTTTCCGAGAAGCGTACACCTTAACTTTTGGATTAAATCCTGGAGAAAAAAGAAGAAGAGAAGATGAAGGTACTTTTATATATTTTTATTTCATTTTTAATTTATTTTATAGGTGAATCTACACCGTTACAACGACTGTTTCTCATATCCTACTCTCCATGTCGTTCATTCTCCTCTGTTTCCTCTTTTGAATAACTGTAGAACGTCTTCTTGCCATCTCTTTTCAGTATTCTCTGGTTTGTTTTACCAACTGTTTGTCTTTACCATGTCCACTGTGGTAACTTTGATTATTCCTTCTGCTACATATGTCCATACAAGATTTTAGATACCAAGAATTTAAGATAGAATGAAATTTTTATATAGAAATTATATTGATTGAAAAGACAAAAAAAAAAAATTGGTGGAAAAAATATTTTTTATTAGTGGAGTCATCAACTACAGCTGTTTTGGGTTTAGCAGCTAACCTATTAAACTGCAATGATGGCATTAAATATTACATCAGAAAGGCTGGATTTACAACCACCTTATTTAACAATAGAATCATTTTTTTGCAAATCATTTCATAGAAAGAAAACACACATATATAAATATTAATCATAACAGGTACATTTTTTTATATGCGGTACATAAAAATCAAACCCATCGGGTTGGTCTAGTGGTGAACACATCTTCCCAAATCAGCTGATTTAGAAGTCGAGAGTTCTAGTGTAGAGTCCTAGAACTGACTAAAGTCAGTTATTTTTACACGGATTTGAATACTAGATCGTGGATACCGGTGTTCTTTGATGGTTGGGTTTCAATTAACCACGCATCTCAGGAATGGTCGAACTGAGACTGTACAAGACTACACTCATGCATATCATCCTCATTCATCCTCTGAAGTATTATCTAAACGGTAATTACCAGAGGCTAAACAGGAAAAAGAAAAAACTAAGGACATAAATATCAAGTTCTAAATACACTTGAACATTTAAAATTTTCAAACGTATTAAATTTATTTTTAAAAAAACATATTAAATGAACAAATATATCTAGATTAAATACTTAGTATATTGTTTTATTGTATAATTAGAGTTCTCATAACCTTTTAACAGGCACAATTAATTTTTTTTTTTTTTTTTTTTTTTTTTTTTTTTTTTTTTTTTTTTTGCTAATGGATACTCAACCGAATTAGAAAAAAATAATTAGTTCTGGAAGGCCTTTAGAAAAAACTTTGGTGATAATGAATCATTTACGATATTTTAAAAAATTATTTAAAAAACATTTTTGTGCTTAAATATTTAATAAACATTTAATCTGTATAACGTATTTTAAAATATCCCAAATTATAATAATATCCCAAAAAAATATTTAATGTAACTAATTATTTTATGACTTATTTGTTAAATTACATAGGCACCTCGAGATTTAATGCTCGCAAAAGCAGAAACAAGAGAACGTAGACAAAAACGACTCGAACATTTTTTCCGAGAAGCGTACACCTTAACTTTTGGATTAAATCCTGGAGAAAAAAGAAGAAGAGAAGATGAAGGTACTTTTATATATTTTTATTTCATTTTTAATTTATTTTATAGGTGAATCTACACCGTTACAACGACTGTTTCTCATATCCTACTCTCCATGTCGTTCATTCTCCTCTGTTTCCTCTTTTGAATAACTGTAGAACGTCTTCTTGCCATCTCTTTTCAGTATTCTCTGGTTTGTTTTACCAACTGTTTGTCTTTACCATGTCCACTGTGGTAACTTTGATTATTCCTTCTGCTACATATGTCCATACAAGATTTTAGATACCATATTTTGATATTATTACCTATTTTTATTTTATCCCTTTACAAATGTGTTGTAATTTTGCATCGTGTGTGAATCTTTGTTGTGAAGTGATTTTAAAAATATATAACTTTAAGGATTGATCAAGTTATGCATATGTAAAAAATAAATAGGTTGGTCCAAGCAAAGAGAGTTTTCATGCTTTCATGCCAAAATATATATATATATATATATATATATATAAGATAAAATATTTATAATATAAAAAATATATATAAATCTAAGAATTAAAAAAAAATTCTTGAGAATATGAATTTAGAGCACAGTATTTTTAATTAGTTGAAGTATGCAGTATGAAAAATATAAAGGAAAAGAATCAAAACCTTTTAGATATTCTGTTACAGAAGGATATTAAAATTTATTTAGGTCAGTTAAATTTGAAATGAAGTAATCTGATTACAAATAGAAAAGGAGAAAACTTTGAGCCAGAATCTCATGAAAAAAGAATTAGATTGTTGGGCCAAGTATTAAGATTTAACTTTTTTGCCCGCTTTTGTTAACTTGATAATAGAGATGTATTAGAAGTTAAAAACATTTGTGAAGACAGAAATTTGAATTAAAAAAAACAACAGATAATTGAAGATGAAAGATGTAATACATATGTTGGTGGTAAAATATTAGCACAGAATAGAAAGAAATAGAAAATTGCATCAAATGATTCTACTGATGACTTGAGAAAAAGATTAAGTTAATAAAATTTTTGATTAAAAATTATTATTATATTTTTTTTTTGTGATTTTTGCCAGCCTCTGCGGCACAAGTAGTAGCAGCGTCTTGGCCTTTATCCAGAGGACCCAGGTTTGAATCCCGGTCAGGCATGGAATTTTTCTTACACTACAAAAATTACATTTCATATTCCTACACATAAGCTTCAAGTTTCTGTAGTGAATCTCATCAAGCAAAAAACAAAAAAAAATTTAGAAAGACCTCAGTTGAACCTTGCTACAATGGGTAACCACTTTCATTGATGTACATTAAAAAGATTGATTAATATTACACTGGCTTCTGTACAATTTATTTAACATAATCAAACACATTTCTTTCATTTTTATATTTTATTAACATAAATATCATTTTATTTTAATAATATAAAATCAAAGTAACCATTGATTATTTTTCATTTTTTAGGCGGAGAAGTTGTAATGCGTACATCACTTTCAAGAGCTGAATTTGCAAGTGCTCTTGGTATGAAACCAGATGCTGTTTTTGTTCGTATGATGTTTAATATAGTCGATAAAGATGGTGATGGAAGAATATCATTTCAGGTAAAAAAACTCAGACTTATTTCATTAAAAAGAAACATTTATGGAAACATTTACAGGTTATTCATTTTTGGAAATATTTAATTGTGTACAAAAAAAGGGACTGGATAAATGTAATAAATAATTTTTATTTTTCTGTTTGTTTAATACAGAGAGGTATAAAAGTCGCGCACATCAAAATTAAAGTGTCTATAAGTAGTAGTGTAGTTGAAAAAGTTTTATCGGTACCACAAGATAGTAGCACCATGGGTATTAACAACAACAAACTAAACTCCATTGTGATGTGTATTGATCATATGACACTTGCAGTAGTGCTTTGTTTATTACTCTGTAAACATGTCGTTTTCCCAAGAGCAACAAGTTTTCATTGTTGAACATCATTTTTTCTTATGCACATATAGATGAATTTAATGGAAAATATCTGGATGTTGTAGTGCTTAACAGTAGGACCATAATAAGATTAATTGTCTGATTTAGAGAATAAGGATCAGTTGTAGACAAGAAGAGAACTAGGAGACCAGCCATTTTTGACCGATGCTAAACATGCTGAGATTAAGAATGTGATGCAGCATTTGCCTTCAAAAAGCATGAGGAAACTATCAGTACACTCTCAGATTTCTTATGGAAGTACTCAAAGAGGAGTGAAGCAGTTACACTTTCGTGCATATCTTGCTCACATTGTACAGGAATTGAAGGAACCAGATAAAGAAAAGGGCATAGTGTACTGCACATGGTTTCGGCCATTTATTGACAACCATGAAATTTCAGAGCTTGACCGTGTTTTCTACATTGATGAGGCATGGTGTCATCTTAGTGGCTATAGGAGTAGTCAAAACACTAGAATTTGGTCGACTGAAAACCCACATGTATTACACAGAAACCCCTTACACTCTCAGAAAATGGTAGTGCGGTATGCCGTATCACATCGTTAAATACTGGGCCCCATTTTCTTTGTTACTACAATGAACAGTGTTGCGTACAAAGACATCATTACACAGTTTATTGCGTTTCTTGAAGATGATGAATTTTATTGGTTCCAACAGCGTTACATATCACACATCTAATGAAAACCGTGCTTTTTTGTGTGAGTTTTTCGGAAAGCATATCATCTCTATAGGATTATGGCCTCACATTCACCTGTTTTGACTGACATCCCCAGATTTCTTCCTGTGGGGTTACCTGAAAGGAAAGGTCTATAAAAAGAAGCCATATGCGCGCTTGCACACACACACACACACACACACACACTGGAGGAACTAAAGATGATCATAGCAACGGAGATTAACATCAGTTTACATGTGCTCCACAAAGTGGCTTCAAACATGGTAAAAAGACTTCGTACATGCATTACTGAATGGGATAGCCATTTTAAGCGTATGTTGTGAAAATAAATAAATCTTTAAATGTTATTTCTTAATGTCTTATTTTTTTTTATTAATTTGATGTGTGCAACTTTTGGATCTCTCTATATATAGAGCCTTACACTATAAACAGAAAACACTCACCTAGTAAGGAATCTGGTTCACCCACTACTTTCAGTTCCTAACACAGAGGAACTTTACTAAAGGAAATGTGAGAAGATTTATGATAATAAATAATTATTTATTGAGATAACAATAGTGTGTTTCTGTTGAAATAAATGTCATCCATACCAATCGAACTCAGTGCTTCGTACAATTAATGTACTTCAAATTGTAATTTGAATTGTTGTATTTCAAATCAAATTTGAGATGCCTAGATTAAGTAGTTCCATTACAACTTCTGTTAAAAAAATAAATAGAGAGTTTCTAATTTAAAGTTAACTCATAAATTTATATGTTTATTAATTGTTTTTTAATGTAAAGTAACCTATAATAATAGATTTTTTTTTATCATTTATTTCAGGAATTTTTGGATACTGTTGTATTATTTTCACGTGGTAAAACAGAAGATAAATTAAGAATAATATTCGATATGTGTGATAATGATAGAAACGGTGTAATTGATAAAGGAGAATTGTCAGAAATGTTAAGGTCGTTAGTTGAAATCGCAAGAACTACTAGTTTGTCAGATGCCCAAGTTACTGAACTTATTGATGGAATGTTTCAGGTAAGTGTCTGTGTGGTATTTTTACTAGTATTACTAATAGATTTATTATATCAGCTGTGTTTTGTAGTTACTTTTCTTTACATCGACTATAGTATATTTGAAAAGTAACTGTACGCCTGTTATACACTAATAGAATACCACTTAGATATTACTTCAAAGGATGAGATGTAAGAATACAGTAACTAATATATCACCCTTTATTCTTAATTAGTTTACTTATTCACAGTTTAGTAAAAATTTTAAATTGTACACAATAATGTCGGTTTGTCTATTATAATTCTTAGTTACCATTTTTTTTTGTTAAATTGTAATTAAAAGATCTTGCTCTGATAAACATTGGATATAACTTAAATATATTTACTCTATTGAATAAAGGATGCAGCTTTTTACAAGACCAAACTATTAAAGCTACATTCTAGATTATCAAAAAATTCACTTTTTTTAAAATTATTTGTTACTATTGTATTATTATTTTTTTTCTGATTTTCTAGAATGCTGGTTTGGAACAAAAGGATTTCCTGACGTACAATGATTTTAAATTAATGATGAAAGAATATAAAGGTGATTTTGTCGCCATCGGACTTGATTGTAAGGGAGCAAAACAAAATTTCTTGGATACATCAACTAACGTAGCAAGGTAAGAGAGAATTAATAATGAAATATGTTGTTAAATTACATAGTTTATTATCTGTAATAGGCCTTCTTGATGATTGGCCCAAGGCCATATCAAGCCTGCATGGATAATTTTATTAGCTTGCCATCAAAACAACTGCACATGAGAAAATCAATATGATATTTAATGGATTGATAGTTGTTTTTTTTTTCAAAATTTCCTATATCAATTGTGTACTCTTTCCCATCACAGCATTTTTATATAGTTTATCATTTGCAATTATAAAAATACTTTCATTTTAATAACAAGTAATATTAAGTAACAAGGCAGAATGAACAACAAACATGTTATACTATGTTGTCTTCAAGTAACTAGATATGTTAAATTTGCAATAAAGTGATATCAATTATGTTACGTAATTTAAAAAAAAAATTATGAAACTAAACCAAGACTTCTATAGTAAAGTCCTTGTTTCCACCTGGATCTTCATTAACATTTAGTAAAACTAATAATTAGCATACACCCTCAGTTTAACAATGTTTGGAGTCTGCAAAGGTCAAGAATAAAATACAGAAATTTCTTGGTGGCCAGAAAGGATGTTTTTCATTCACGAAGAGATCATTAGGAAGATCATGCATGGTTGCACTGATGTCAGAACACCATACGGTACTGCTTTTTGAGAGTAATAAAAAATTGTCCTTTCACATAAAAGTTTTAATTAAAGGCTGGCCTACATTTTATTTTAATATTAAATATTCATTGTAATCATATTTCTTAATGAAAGATATTGTTACTTCCTTAGTGTGTTACAGTTTTATGAAAGACACTGCTGTTGTCTGAACATATGTATATAGATGGCGACAAAGTAAATCATTTGATATGAAAAAAATTACTTTTGCTTCTCATCAGTGTAAACATTGAAATTAATGTGCATTTTTCATAACATTGTCATGTAACCGATAGTCTTTGGCTGTGGACCATATTCTTGCAGTCTGCTATAATTTAAAATCAAATGTTCACGTACTGGAAAATTTACAAGTGCACCCCTGATTGCATGATTGAAACAGGTCAGGTTAAAGAAGATAAGAAAATTCCTAAAAAATACAAGAAAATTTTGTTATTACTGCTTCCACATTGCTGCCAAATTAACAATTAAACTGATTCATCTTATCACTGTTACTGCTGATTCATCATAGTGTAGTTTTTAGCAGTGATGAAATTGAAATCAAAATGCGATGAATTCTGATCAACTTATTATTGAACTTTCACAGAGTAGTTACTTTTCTGTAATTGCTGACAGGTCAACAGATTTTGAATATATGGCTCACAGTTGAGCCATATATTATACATATTAACTTATATATATACATACATATTAACTTATATATTATACATATTATATTATACATTAACAGTTTAATGTTGTTAAATTGTTTAATGTTGAAAGATTTTTGGGGAATTATTGGGATTCATACTTCTTGCTTGAAGAAGAGGAAATGTTATATTTAATAAGATGTCAGAGTTGTTTAAGTCAAAAATCTCAGTATTGTGTTACTTGTTACTGATGGAAATTTAATTACATCAATTGATAAAGAAGTTTTGTTGGGAAAATTGAAAACAAATAGTCGTGTCATTCCTTATCACTATACCGGTACCAGATAATTCTAAAAGGACTTCACACCTTTAAAAGCATACAGAAATATATTTTTTATAACTTACAAATTTGGTTGAGGTCTCATTTCATAGCAAAACATAAAGTTTTGTTTCGCGTAGTACATTAGTACTGAATTCAGCCTCCAGCACTGTCACCAGTGTTGTTAATAATGGATTCATTTACTGATGTGAAATGTGCTCACTGTGTGTTTTGGTTTCATGATTTCCAGTCAGCAACTGCAGTTCAACGATAATTTTTGTAGAGAATAGAGTCTCCTAGTAAGTGTAAAATTTACTCTTGGCACCAAACCTTCATCGAGATAGGTTGTTTTGTTAAACATACAAAATCATCAGGATGCTTATATATCCCTGAATCTGCTGTGGAACAACTTAGAGAAAGTTTTGCCTGTAGTCCAAAGAAATCAACTTGACGTGTATCACGTTAGACTGGTATTCCACAAGCGACTGTTTGACAGGTATTACATAAACGACTGCACTTGAAGCCACACAAACTAACTGTGGTTCAACTCATTACAGATGACGATAAGGTTGCTCGACTGCAGTTTTGTATAGAAATGATGGATGGAATCACAGAAACGATTCATTTTTAGACGATGTAATTTTTAGGGATGAGTCAACATTTCACATCAGTGACAAGGTGAACAGCCATAATTACCAAATATGAGGCAGCGAACTTTACACCTCATTCATGATAGCCCTAAGGTGAGTGTTTTTTTATGCCCTAAGCAGAGTGTGTGGCTCATTCTTCTTCAGGAGGCAACCATAATTTATATCATTTATCAGGACATGCTTCAAAATTTTCTAATTTCTCAGTTAGACGATCATGACCAAGATGGTTGCCATCAGCATGACGAGATAACACTTCATTCCTGTGTAGAAGTCCAAGATTTTCTCAATACTTGATTTGCAGGCTTGGTCGTTAAGGTCACATGGCCACCTTGTTCCCTAGATTTGACCATTATAAATTTTTTTCTTGTGGGGTTTCATTAAAGATCTGGTTTACATACCACCTTTGCCTGCTGATCTTGTCGCGCTAAAACTTTGAATTAATCCTGCAGCTGCACAGGTAATGTCCAACTTGCTGGCTACAGTCTGGAAAGAAATCAACTTCAGGTTGGATGTATGTTGCATTACAATGGAAGAAGCTATATCAAACCAAAGTTAATATTGGGTGAGGAACCTTATGAGTTTTTCTATGAAATGAGACCTAAGCTGAATCTGTAAGTTATCTAATAAATTTTTATATGCTTTTAAAGTTGTGAAGTTCTCTTTGAATCACCTGGGTATTAGAAAACACACTTAAAAAGCATTTAAAGATTTCACAAACCTGGACAATTTTCTGAGATCAAAATTAGCTTTGAAACAAAGAATCAAACTCTTTTTATTTAAAAGGCCTGAATTCGAGTTTTCTGATGTATTTTTTTACTTGATGCCATCTAGTGGATATTATTAAATGAAATGTATATAACTTTTGCACAATGCTAACAAATATTTAATTAATAGTTGTAAATGAATGATTCATTTTTGTTTTAATTAATTTCAGAATGACAAGTTTCCATGTAGATGCATCTCAAGATGATGATAAAAGTTGGCTTTCAAAGCATATAGATTGTATGACAACATTCTTAGAAGAAAACAGACAGAACATATTTTATTTATTTGTATTTTATGTAATTACTATTGCATTATTCATTGAACGTTTCATACGTAAGTTAATTTTTATTTATATATTTTTTATTATACCTCACAAAATATTTTATTAAAATTCTTAAATTTTTTAGTTTTTAGAATTTTTCTCCAGATATTTACAATTTCTGTTTTGGAAGGAATTTCATCTTAGGAAAAATTAATTATAATTAATAGGAGAATTATTATAGAAACTCCGCCAATCTACATGATTGAGTAATAGCATCTCTCCCTCTATAACCTAGATTACCTTTCCTTCCTTCATCTTAC
This sequence comes from Lycorma delicatula, assembly GCF_047948215.1. Classification (NCBI taxonomy): domain Eukaryota; kingdom Metazoa; phylum Arthropoda; class Insecta; order Hemiptera; family Fulgoridae; genus Lycorma; species Lycorma delicatula. The sequence goes on from NC_134467.1 coordinate 18,720,574, forward strand.
AATTTCTAGTCAGACAATTGCCTATAAAAATCACATCTAATACCTTCCACGAAGGGAGTGCATTAGACCCTCCACAAAACTAGGGTCCCATCTGGCTCATTCCTGCGACCAGAAGGCACTAGCGTTGAAAGTCCTTTAGTGGATGTACTGTAGAAGAATTGCATCATGGGAAAGATGCAAATATCTTCGTAAACTACCAAGGAATAATCGAGTAAAATACTTTCACAAACACAATCTACAAAGGATAATCCCAAACTCTGTCAATCTTAAAAAATACAGATTAAAAAAACAACAAATAAATGCCATTAAAAGTAAAATACCCATCAGATAAATAGAAAGACCTAGTAACAAGGGATTGATTTCCAGGATCTGCAATATATAAGGGGTTTAGAATATCCTCTGATATCCTTGCGTTCCATTCCATTCCATTTTATCCAAAGATTCTAGGTTAAAGTCCTGGTCTGGCATTCAAGAATTTTTTCGCACAAAATAAAAATTCATTATCATCCTTCGGCATCTGTTACTAGGGCACCAGTCATTGTAGTAAAAAGAACAAATAAATAATAAATGAACAAAGATAAATGATATAAAAAATTTGTACGAATTTAATATATTTTCTAATCACTGCACTTGTAATATTTTTTGTAAATTCTTATAACCAAAAAATTGTCATAACTTTCAATATACATAATGAAAATACATACATGTTGCTATCCTTCACAAAAATACATAATCTAACACTAACCCATTGTATGTAGTACAATGTATTGTATAAGAATTAATTAGAAAACATAATATAGATTTTCTCTGTCTAACAAAACTATCATTAGTTGGTATTTTATAGTTTTAAAGAGGAAAGGAACTGACTAATACTACATAATTTGTGATTCATAATACTGATTTAAACTTTATACAACAGTTAACAATCTTTAAATGAATATACAAACACTTAATTTTATACTTTTTTTTTAATAATGAATTTGATATTTATTAAAGCGTTTTATTTTACAGATTATTCATTTCTTGCTGAACATACTGATTTACGACATATTATGGGTGTTGGTATTGCAATAACAAGAGGATCAGCTGCATCGTTAAGTTTTTGTTACAGTTTACTGTTATTAACAATGTCACGTAATTTATTAACAAAATTAAAAGAATTTTCAATACAACAATATATACCGCTTGATGCGCATATACAGTTTCATAAAATCGCTGCTTGTACCGCTTTATTTTTTTCATTGTTACATACTGTCGGACATATCGTTAATTTTTATCATGTTTCAACACAGCCGTTAGAACATATACATTGCCTTACGAGTGAAGTTCATTTTCCATCCGATTATAAACCTGGAATTAGTTTTTGGTTATTTCAAACTATAACTGGTAAGTTTAAGTTTATATCTATTGTTTTTTATTTGAATTTTATTAATTAATAAAAATAAGTATTTTTACAGATAAACACATTAATTATGTATTACATACATCATATGAAGAATGGTTTGATATTGAGGGGTGTCACTAGCGCCCCCTCTGGCAAGTATGACAACTTGACAGAGAGGCAGCGACGCTAACTGGATAATCTTTAAAGTAGGGTTTTTCGACACCTTCCGTACCTTCAAATTCATTTTATTTGGATATATGAATTGTGTTTAAGAATCCTGAATAAAAATATAATGTTATGCACAAAACAGTTTTTCGATTACCTTTTTTTTTTTTTTTTGTCTTCAGTCATTTGACTGGTTTGATGCAGCTCTCCAAGATTCCCTATCTAGTGCTAGTCGTTCATTTCGGTATACCCCCTACATCCCCAACAATTTGTTTAACATACTCCAAACTGCCTACACAATTTTTCCCTTCTACCTGTCCTTCCAATATTAAAGCGACTATTCCAGGATGCCTTAGTATGTGGCCTATAAGTCTGTCTCTTCTTTTAACTATATTTTTCCAAATGCTACTTTCTTCATCTATTTGCCGCAATACCTCTTCATTTGTCACTTTATCCATCCATCTGATTTTTAACATTCTCCTATAGCACCACATTTCAAAAGCTACTAATCTTTTCTTCTCAGATACTCCGATTGTCCAAGTTTCACTTCCATATAAAGCGACACTCCAAACATACACTTTCAAAAATCTTTTCCTGACATTTAAATTCATTTTTGATGTAAACAACTTATATTTCTTACTGAAGGCTCGTTTAGCTTGTGCTATTCGGCATTTTATATCGCTCCTGCTTCGTCCATCTTTAGTAATTTTACTTCCCAAATAACAAAATTCTTCTACCTCCATAATCTTTTCGCCTCCTATTTTCACATTCAGTGGTCCATCTTTGTTATTTCTACTACATTTCATTACTTTTGTTTTGTTCTTGTTTATTTTCATGCGATAGTTTTTGCGTAGGACTTCATCTATGCCGTTCATTGTTTCTTCTAAATCCTTTTTACTCTCGGCTAGAATTACTATATCATCAGCAAATCGTAGCATCTTTATCTTTTCACCTTGTACTGTTCTCCGAATCTAAATTGTTCTTTAACATCATTAACTGCTAGTTCCATGTAAAGATTAAAAAGTAACGGCGATAGGGAACATCCTTGTCGGACTCCCTTTCTTATTAGGGCTTCTTTCTTATGTTCTTCAATTGTTATTGTTGCTGTTTGGTTCCTGTACATGTTAGCAATTGTTCTTCTATCTCTGTATTTAAACCCTAATTTTTTTAAAATGCTGAACATTTTATTCCAGTCTACGTTATCGAAAGCCTTTTCTAGGTCTATAAATGCCAAGTATGTTGGTTTGTTTTTCTTTAATCTTCCTTCTACTATTAATCTGAGGCCTAAAATTGCTTCCCTTGTCCCTATACTTTTCCTGAAACCAAATTGTCTTCTCCTAACACTTCTTCCACTCTCCTCTCAATTCTTCTGTATAAAATTCTAGTTAAGATTTTTGATGCATGACTAGTTAAACTAATTGTTCTGTATTCTTCACATTTATCTGCCCCTGCTTTCTTTGGTATCATAACTATAACACTTTTTTTGAAGTCTGATGGAAATTCCCCATTTTCATAAATATTACACACCAGTTTGTATAATCTATCAATCGCTTCCTCACCTGCACTGCGCAGTAATTCTACAGGTATTCCGTCTATTCCAGGAGCCTTTCTGCCATTTAAATCTTTTAATGCTCTCTTAAATTCAGATATCAGTATTGTTTCTCCCATTTCATCCTCCTCAACTTCCTCTTCTTCCTCTATAACACCATTTTCTAATTCATTTCCTCCGTATAACTCTTCAATATATTCCACCCATCTATCGACTTTACCTTTCGTATTATATATTGGTGTACCATCTTTGTTTAACACATTATTACATTTTAATTTATGTACCCCAAAATTTTCCTTAACTTTCCTGTATGCTCCGTCTATTTTACCAATGTTCATTTCTCTTTCCACTTCTGAACACTTTTCTTTAATCCACTCTTCTTTCACCAGTTTGCACTTCCTGTTTATAGCATTTCTTAATTGCCGATAGTTCCTTTTACTTTCTTCATCACTAGCATTCTTATATTTTCTACGTTCATCCATCAGCTGCAATATATCGTCTGAAACCCAAGGTTTTCTACCAGTTCTCTTTATTCCGCCTAAGTTTGCTTCTGCTGATTTAAGAATTTACTTTTTAACATTCTCCCATTCTTCTTCTACATTTTCTACCTTATCTTTTTTACTCAGACCTCTTGCGATGTCCTCCTCAAAAATCTTCTTTACCTCCTCTTCCTCAAGCTTCTCTAAATTCCACCGATTCATCTGACACCTTTTCTTCAGGTTTTTAAACCCCAATCTACATTTCATTATCACCAAATTATGGTCGCTATCAATGTCTGCTCCAGGGTAAGTTTTGCAGTCAACGAGTTGATTTCTAAATCTTTGCTTAACCATGATATAATCTATCTGATACCTTGCAGTATCGCCTGGCTTTTTCCAAGTGTATATTCTTCTATTATGATTTTTAAATTGGGTGTTGGCAATTACTAAATAATACTTCGTGCAAAACTCTATAAGTCGGTCCCCTCTTTCATTCCTTTTGCCCAGCCCGTATTCACCCACTATATTTCCTTCCTTGCCTTCTCCAATGCTTGCATTCCAATCTCCAACTATTATTAAATTTTCATCTCCTTTTACGTGTTTAATTGCTTCATCAATCTCTTCGTATACACACTCTACCTCATCATCATCATGGGCGCATGTAGGCATATAGACGTTAACAATCGTTGTCGGTTTAGGTTTTGATTTTATCCTTATTACAATGATTCTATCGCTATGCGTTTTGAAATACTCCACTCTCCTCCCTATCTTCTTGTTCATCACGAAACCTACTCCTGCCTGCCCATTATTTGACGCTGAGTTAATTACTCTAAAATCACCTGACCAAAAGTCGCCTTCCTCTTCCCACCGAACCTCACTAATTCCTACTATATCCACATTTGTCCTACCCATTTCCCTTTTTAAATTTTCTAGCCTACCAACCTTTTTTAAGCTTCTAACATTCCACGCTCCGACTCGTAGAATGTTATTTTTTAATTTTCTGGTGACCCCTTCCTTAGTAGTCCCCACCCGGAGATCCAAACGGGGGACTATTTTACCTCCGGAATATTTTACCAAGGAAGGCGCCTCCATTATTGCTATGTGAAAATGCAGAGAGCCCCATTTTCTTGGAAAAAAAGCAGCTGTAGTTTTCCATTGCTTTCAGCTGCGCAGTACTCAGAGGACTGAGTGATGTTGATACGGCCGTTTAAGTCGTCCTGACTCACGCCCCTAACAACTACTGAAAGAGCTGCTGCCCTCTTCAGGAATCATTCCTTAGTCTGGCTCTCAACAGATACCTCTCCGATATGGTTGCACCTTCGGTCCAGCTACTCTGTATCCCTGAGCACT